>NC_092397.1:8935669-10163169 GCF_030028105.1 Mobula birostris
TGCACTTAAGGCAGAGATAGACAGGTTCTTGATTAGCCAGGGCATCAAAGGGTACGGGGAGAAGGCAGGGGAGTGGGGATGACTGGAAGAATTGGATCGGCCCCATGATTGAATGGCGGAGCAGACTCGATGGGCCGAATGGCCCACCTCTGCTCCTATATCTATGGCCTTATTTTCAGCACGAAAAGAATATGTGAGGTCCTTTAAGGCAGCAGCTGGAATTGAACACTGATTGCCGATGACTGGCACGGTACATCCAGCTACCGTGCCATGCCTGGGAACGCAATTACTACGCCTCCCCCTTGACATCACCACAATAGAAAGGCTTCTCATGAATCTTCCTTGAGAGGTGCATTGGATCACACCGACCAGATATTGGACAAAGATCTGTAGAACCACACTTTACTTTGAAGGTGCAATCGACGCCTTGATCCTTTCAATCGGAGCATATTCCAAGTCGCAAGGCCAGTAGTTTTTAAAAAATTCCTTGGGGTGCAGATCTCGGACAATCTCACCTGGTCCAGGAACACCGCTGGGATTGTGAAACGGGCCCAGCAGAGATTGCACTTTCTGAGGAAGCTTAAACAAGCATCACTCCCCACTAACATCTTAACTACATTCTACAGAGGCGTGGTTGAGAGTGTGCTGACCTTTTGCATCACAACCTGGTACTCCAGCTGCAGTGCTGTCGACAAAAAAGCCTTGCAGAGGGTGGTTAGGGGAGCAGAGAAGGTTATTGGGGTCTCCCCTACCTTCTGTCCAAGACCTCTTTCACAGTCGATGCCTCCAGAAGACACGGTACATCATTAAAGACCCCTCACACCCTCTCCATGAACTGTTTGTTCTTCTGCCATCAGGCAAACGTTACAGGAGCATCAAAACTAAAACCACAAGGCTACTAAACAGTTTCCTCCCACAGGCAGTCAGACTGCTAAATAGCTGCTCTACCTGACTCTGCTTTGGACACTTTTAACTTGCACTGGACACTTATAACTGATTTTAACTGACATGTGGCTGTTGTGTTTTACTATTTATTGTTATGTTTATTATTTAGTGTTGCGTTTGTTATGTTATGATTGCACTGCCCCTGAGAAACGCTGTCTCATTCTGCCCTGCAGAGCTGATGTACGGTTAGAATGACAATGAAGTTTTTTGAATCTTGAATCTTGAATCTTGAAATTTATTTATTCACTTACAGGACATGGGCACCGCCAGCTAAGCCAGCATTTATCGCCCATCCCTAGTTGCCCTTGAGAAGGTGGTGATGAGCTGCTGCAGTCCCTGAGGTGTAGGTACACCCAATGGTGCTGGGGAGGGAATTCCATGATTTTAACCCAGTGCATCATATCACACAATGGCCTGAGTTCTTCCATTATAAAAATAGGTTAGAATTTAATCCAGGTCCCCAACCCAGGGCCCATAGACCCCTCGCTTAATGGTTTTGGTCCATGGTGTGTAAAAAAAATGTTGGAAACCCCTGTGGCAAGATCCAAAGTGAGAGACTGCGTTTAATTGCTGAAGCAAGTGGTGACACTGGACTTGAATGGCGATGTTGTAAATGGTTTTAAATGTTTATGGACTGAAGATGGAAGGAAATCTTGAGGGAGATAAAAAAAAATAAGAACTCAGATTTTAAGTTGTTCAGAAAGAATGCACTCAGTGGCCGCTTTATTAGTGACCTGCTCATTAATGCAAAGATTTACTCAGCCAATCACTCTGATTGGCAGCAGCTCAGTGCATAAAAGCATGCAGGCGTGGTCAAGAGGTTCAGTTGTTGTTCAGTCCAAACATCAGAATGGGGAGGAAATGTGGTTAAAGTGATTTTAGACCATAAGACATAGGAGAAAATTAGGCCATTCAGCCCATCGGGTCTGCTCCGCCATTCCATCATGGCTGGTCCCGGATCCCGCTCAACCCCGTACCCCTGCCTTCTCGCCATATCCTTTTGATGCCCTGTCCGATCAGGAAACTATCAACTTCCACCTTAAATATATCCACGGGCTTGGCCTCCACCGCAGTCTGTGGCAGAGCATTCCACAGATTCACTACTCTCTGGCTAAAAAAAATCTCCTTGCCTCTGCTCTAAAAGGTCACCCCTCAATTTTAAGGCTGTGCTCTCTTGTTCTGGATACCCCCACCCATAGGAAGTGCCCTCTCCACATCCACCCTCTCTGGTCCTTTCAACATTTGGTAGGTTTCAATGAGATTCACCCCACCCCCCCGCATTCATCTAAATTCCAGTGAGTACAGGCCCAAAACTGCCAAACTCTCCTCATGTGTTAACCCCTTCATTCCCAGAATCATCCATGTGAACCTTCTCTGGACTCCCTCCAATGACAACACATCCCTTCTGAGATATGGGGCCCAGAACTGTTGACGATACTCCAAGTGCGGCCTGACTAGCATCTTATAAAGCCTCAGCATTATCTCCTTGCTTTTATATTCTATTCCTCTTAAAATAAATGCCAACGTTGCATTTGCTTTCTTTACCACAGATTCAACCTGTAAATTAACCTTATGAGAGTCCTGCATGCAGACCCCTATGTCCCTCTGCACCTCTGATGTTTAAACCTTCTCCCCGTGTAGGTAACAGTCCGCACCATTGTTCCTTTATGACTGTGGAATAATTGTTGGTGCCAGATGGGGTGACTTGAGTATCACAGAAGCTGCTGATCTCCTGGGATTTTCTCTCACAACAGCCTCGAGAGTTTTATGATTATGATTATGAAGACATGTAGTCCTCTTTTATTGTCGTTTAGTAATGCATGCATTAAGAAATGATACATTATTTCCTCCGGTGTGATATCACAAAACACAGGACAAACCAAGACTGAAAAAAACTGACAAAACCACATAATTTTAACATATAGTTACTACAGTGTAACAACACCATAACTTGATGAAGAAGTCTGTGAGCACAGTAAAGTTCAAAGTTTCTCAAACGTCCCACGTCTCACGCAGACGGGAGAAGGAAAAAAAACTCTCCCTGCCACGCCGACCACAATCCGACTCTGAGTCATCCGAAAACTTCGAGCTCTGATCAGCTCTCCGACATTGAGTACTGAGCGCCATCTCTGTCAGAACGACTTACTTTTCAGTAGCCAAAAGCAGGCAAGGCCGGGGATTTTGAGGTCTACCCTCCGAAAGATTCCCGACCTCGCAGTAACGGCAGCAGCGAACGGGCGTTTCAGAAATTTCTCCAGATGTTCCTCTGTGCTCTCACGTCCATTCTCCATCAAATCAGGATTGTCCACGGCCCCTATTTAACAGATACGATATCATTTTCACCAGAGAGCTGTGCACGTGTGGCGCGCTGCCATCTTCTCCTCCCGCCCATTTGCAGAGAATGGTGGATGTACTTTCCTATGATAGCGCTCCGTGTAGCTGTGCTCAATGGTGGGGAGGGCTTTACCCGTGATGGACTGCACCGTATCCATTACCTCTTGTAGGCTTTTCTGCCCAAGGGTATTGGTATTTCCATGCCTGGTGGTAATGCAACCAGTCGATATGGTCTCCACACACGTATAGAAGTTTGTCAAAGTTTTAGATGACATCCCAAATCTTGGCAAACTTCTAAGCTGCTGTCCTTTCTTCGTCATGATACCCAGGATAGATCTTCTGAACTGACAACACCGGGAAATTTAAAGTTGATGACCCTCTTCACCTCTGATCCCCTGATGAGGACTGGCTTGTGGACTTCCGGTTTCCTCCTCCCGAAATCAATACTCATCTCCTTGGCCCTGCTGGCATTGAATGAGAGGTTGCTGCTGTGGTGCCACTCAGCTGGGTTTTCAATCTCCCTCCTGAATGCTGATTCATCACCACTCTTGATTCGGCCAACGATGGTGGTGTTAATGACCATCTTAAAAATGGCGTTGGAGCTGGGCTCAGCCTCACAGTCATAAGAATGGAGCGAGTAGAACAGGGGACTAAGCACACAGCCCTGGGGGGGCACCCGCGCTGACGGAGATCGTGGAGGAGACGTTGTCACCGATCTGACTGGGGCCTGCGGGTGAGGAAACCCAGGATCCAATTGCACAAGGAGGTATTGAGGGGATGATAGCACTGGATGCCAAGCTTCAGTTGATGAAGAATACCCTGATGTCTGCATCTTCACTGTCCAGGTGTTCTAGGATTGCATGAAGAGCCACTGAAATGCCAGCTGCTGCTGTGCTGATGTGACGGCAGGCAAAATGTACTGGATCCAGCTCCCTTCTCAGGCAGGAGTAGATATGTTTCAGCACCAACCTCTCAAAGCACTCATTCACAGTGGATGTAAGTGCTGCTGGACTCATTCATTCTGTGCTGGGTCGCCTGGCATGGGTGATCATGGTCACATGACATGGGTGATCATGGTGGCATGGCATGGGTGGTCATGGTCACATGAAATGGGTGATCATGGTCACGTGACATGGGTGATCATGGTCACGTGGCATGGGTGATCATGGTCGCATGACATAGGTGATCATGGTCGCATGACATGGGTGGTCATGGTCGCATGACATGGGTGATCATGGTCGCATGACATGGGTGATCATGGTCGCATGACATAGGTGATCATGGTCGCATGACATGGGTGGTCATGGTCGCATGACATGGGTGATCATGGTCACATGACCATGAAGGCTCCTGGCAAATTTCTCTAGAGAAGTGGTCTGCCACTGCCAGCCTTCTGGGCAGCGTGCCTTTACAAGACGGGCGACCCCAGCCATTATCGACTGTCTGCCTGGCGTCAGTGGTCGTATAGACAGGACTTGTGATCTGCACCGGCCGCTCATATGACCATCCACCACCTGCTCTCATGGCTTCACGTGACCCTGATCGGGGAGTCTAAGCAGGTGCTAGGCCTTGCTCAAGGGTGACCTGCAGGCTGGCGGAGGGAAGGAGCGCCTCACACCTCCTTTGGTAGAGACGTGTCTCCACCCCGCCACCCATCCCCCGCCATTTTCTTAGGCACCGGTCTAATTGAAGCAGGCGGGTACCTCAGACTGCTGAAGCGAATGGTGAAAGATATCGGTGACTCCAGCCAGTTGGTCAGCAACGGTCTTTAGTACTCGGCCAGTTACCCCGCCCGGGCCGGATGCTTTCTGTGGGTTCACCCTGCGGAAGGGACTGAAATCCCAGGGTCACCGGGGGACTATGGAGTTCACAAAGGCGTCTCCATGTTTTGGTAGTCTATGCGAGCATAAAAAGGCATCGAGCTCGTCCAGGAGAGAAGCCTCGTGGTCACCCAAGCTGCTTGGTTTCACCTTGTCGCAGGTGATGGCATTGCGAGCCCTGCCGCAGCTGTCGAGCATCCTCCAGTGATTCAAGTTTGGTCCGGAAATGCCTCTCTGCGTGCGAGATGGCTTTCCAGAGGCCGCACCTGCACCTCTCGTATTTAGCTTGGTTGCCAGACCGGACCTAGAGTGGCGGGGTGGAGATCTAAGGCTCCCCTTCCCTCGACTGGCCTGCAGGTCACCCTTGGGCAAGGCGGTGGGGTGGAGATACGTCTCTCCCAAAGGAGGTGCAAGGCGCTCCTTCCCTCCGCTAGCCTGCAGGTCACCCTTGGGCAAGGTGTAGCACCTGCTTAGTCCCCCAGGTCAGGGTCACATGAAGCCATGGGATCAGGTGGTGGATGGTTGTACGAGCAGCCGGTGCAGATCACAAGTCCTGGTTATGCGACCACTGACGCCAGGCAGACAATCTCTGAAGAGTGCTGATAATGGCTGGGTGGTGGGGGGGAGCCACCTGTCTTCTAAAGACACTGGCCCAGAAGGCAATGGCAAACCACTTCTGCAGAAAATAGTTGCCAATTACAATCATAGTCATGGATAGAGAGGAGAATTTGAAGAGCTTCAGATGAAAGACATGATTGTCCACATCATACGACACGTCACGTAATGATGATGATGCCAGACCCGACTGTCATCGGCCTGGTGCTCAACAGCTTGTGTACCTCATGGTTCATCCAGGGCTGCAGGTTGGAGAAGACTCCAAATGATTTTGTGGGGAACGCACACATCTGCGACTTATTTTATAAAGTAGTGATGGTGCTATAAATGTTGGTTTCAATACTTTATGTCTGTAGACACTAGAAGTTCAGAAGCTCTCTGTTTTCCTTTTTCTTTTGTTGAGATGAGTATGTAATGCCCTAGTTAATGCCAGGGTATTTCATTTGATGAGTTTCTGTAGAAGCTGTATGTTCTGCTGGTTGTGTCTGGGCTACCATTATGGATAAGGGGCTGTGATGTTCAGCTTAGGAGTGTCATGTCATCCAATCAGGATGGTGGAACTGGGAGAAACTTACAGTGAAAGCAGGACGGAGAGGTTTTGCGATGGGCACTGAGGTGGATCGAGATCTTGTCGGCAGGAGATGGAGAGAGAAGTCTCGAGAGAACCGGCCGTAGGATTTGATACAACGGGAATGCGTGATTCGTTGGAGTCAAGATAGGAAATTCTACCGGCAATCGGTGAATAGGAGAAGACGCCATGAGTAGAACGGCCACATCCAGCTTTTGGAAGATTCGATCTTCAACCTTGTTCACATTCGACTGCTTTAATTATAATGTGGCCTTTTTATTATCTTCCTGTTTTCTTCAGCTAACAACTGTGTGATTAAGTTGACATTCATAAATACGCCTTCCTTATAATTGTATGCACTGTACGATCTGCAATTTCTTGCCAGCGGATCATTGCAAGTGGGCAGCACTTACACAGCATTCACTCAGATTAGGGCACGGGTGGTCCCAGCTCTCCTGGTCTGCTGGGACCCAAGACGTACCGGGTCTGAGAAAGGTGCTTTTCTCCTTTGGCTTGTTAGCGGAGGAGCTAACCAGCCATGTTTCTAGAACCGCCCAATGAAAAGGGGTTTCAAGTATATCATTTCACTTACCAACAGTTATCTTGTGATAGCCTTCCTCTGTCACCTACCTAGGTCTGGAATCATTATTATTAATAGACGTCCAGCTTTGAAATGTATTTCTGCCCTGTGATTCACAGTGCAGTTGATGAAGGCAGATTGTATTCTACATGGTCAATGCTTTTACAAGCTGGTATTATCCAAAGCTTATTCTGGTACGATAAACTCTCATTTCAACACACTAACTATTACTGCTGTCACTGCTATCGAGTCGCAGACTTCTATTTTTAAAAAAAAAGGACTGAATAATTACGATATCAGGGAAATATTATGTAGGATCAGATGGAGTTTTGTGAGCCTGTCAGTTTGATTAATTCTTTGTAATATAATTTGCCATATGGCTTCACTTTCACTTACAGTAACACCACATTTCTCGTCCCAACTTCGGCTTCGTCTCCCTGCTTTCAAAGCTGTGTCGCTTCTAACTGATTGAAAGCTGCAACACCCAGCAGGATGGAATCCAACATTAAGTACGTCAGAGCAATGCAACCGTTCGAGGGGTTGTTCCCAAAATGGAGAATGGGGACCTCAGGAGGACGCTGGCACTTAACGGCGACTCCTTTGCCTGCATCTTCGAAAACAGCTCTATTTCTATCTTTAATATCTCTATTTTTCCCTTTCAGGGTTCTTTTGAAGACCCTGACCTGGAGTTACACGCTGACTTCAGTTCCTTGCGGGAATGGGACCCGCTCTCGGGGGTCTCACGACCGGCCGCTATTCGATAAGCCAAGGACGCGGCCTAGAAGACTAGCACGCCTTCGGAGTTTCGGGATTTCGTGACTCTGTAGGCAGGCAGACTCGAGGTCGGTGCCTCCGCAGGAAATCTGATGTGCCGTGGGAGTACATGGAAGATCGAAAGCAGCGAGCTGGCTGCTGGCCGTGTGCCCAGAGACCCGAGTTCTTTGGGCACAGAGCTCGGAAAAAGTGACGCAATGGACTTTTAACATCGTAAATCAGCGAGATGTTTGTTATGTCTCCCCTCTTGCTGTGAAATGGGGACACCCCTTTTTCCCTTATAGGGAGAGAGAGAGCCTGTGTATGTTGAATTACTGGGTGAACGAGTAGTCTTTGGGGTACTGCAAGTCTGTGTCTTTATTATGCTTTGCTGCATGCTTGAGTGCTCGGTGGAGGGCGTCGACGATTTTTTGCAGGTGGGGGGAGGGGGTCATCGCTTTGCTTCTGCTTGTGTGTAGGGGTGGAGCTGGGGGGTGGTTTTGGGGTTCTAACATTTAACTGTCATTCACTCTTTGGGGCACTCCTCTGTTTTCGTGGATGGTTGCGAAGAAAAAGAATTTCAGGATGTATATTGTATACATTTCTCTGACACTAAGTGCACCTATTGAACTCACGGGTAAGGAGGAAATAGTGAGTGCTGACTACAAGGTCCTGAACTTATCAATGTGTCATGAACACCTTCTTCAAGGAATGCACAGAAAAGTTCCTCAGTGGCTCTTCTGTCCTTGAGCTGAGTGATCTTAGCTCCGTCCCACAGCAGGCTGCTCATTCAACCTTGCTGGCATTTCTGACTGATGAATTGAATTGACTTTATTTCTTACATCCTTCACATATATGAGGAGTAAAAATCTTTACGTTACGTCTCCATCTGAATGTGCAATGTGCAGTTTATAATAAATATTATGTACAACAGGATAGTCAGTATAACATAGAATTACAATTGTATCAGCATGAATTAATCAATCTGATGGCCTGGTGGAAGAAGCTGTTGGTCCTGGCTTTTATGCTGCGGTACTGTTTCCCGGATGGTAGCAGCTGGAACAGTTTGTGGTTGGGGTGACTCAGTCCCCTGATGATCCTTCAGACCCTTTTTACACACCTGTCTCTGTAGATGATCTGAGTAGTGGGAAGTTCACATCTACAGATGCGCTGGGCTGTCCGCACCACTCTCTGCAGAGTCCTGCGATTGAGGGAGGTACAGTTCCCGTACTAGGCAGTGACGCAGCCAGTCAGGATGCTCTCAATTGTGCCCCTGTAGAATTCTTTCCGTGACCATGATTGCTCTTGGCAGATTTTTCTACAGAAGTGGTCTGCCATCACCTTCTTCTGCGCAGCGTCTTTACAAGACAGGTGACCCCAGCCATAATCAACACTCGTCCGAGACGGTCTGCCTGGTTGCATAACCAGGACTGGCGTTGTGCACCGGCTGCTCATACGACCATCCACCACCTGCTCCCTGATCGGGGGGTGCTAAGCAGGTGGTATCTCTGTGACCTGTGGGCTAGCAGAAGGAAGGAGTGCTTTGCGCTTCCTTTGGTAGGGAAGCGAACCACCTTTTCATTTATGGTGGAACACCAGAGTCTAATCATGGCACCAGTTGACCATCAAGGTCCTGGCTCTTCCAGCGCTTCTCACTACAAAATGACCACCCTCCACCACTGCTCCCTCCACCCTATAAACCCTTGTTGGTGGTCTATGAACCAGAGCTTGCTCTGCACAGTGTTTGAACGGGAAATGTGTGGAGAAGTGTCCTTGCAAGGCCTGTCTAGTTTGGATCAGCTACCAAACAAGACAAGAATAGACTCCAAAGAACCGTCGGGGCTGCGGAAGGGATTATTGGCGTGAAGCTGCCCTCGATCCAGGACTTATATGCATCTAGAGTCAGGAAGCGAGCAAGCAGCATCATTGTAGACCCATCACACCCTGGACATCACCTGTTCCAACTCCTTCCTTCTGGTAGGCACTTTAGATCACTGTATGCCAGGACTAATAGGTACAAGAACAGTTTCTTCCCATATGCCATCAGTCTTATGAACACTTGAATTTTAGTCTATTATAAACCAAGTCCACCTGTACATACACAGGTATACCTCATTGTATATAGTTCACCATTATTTGCATTATTGTTTTGTTTGCTTTTTGATTCTGTACAGGGAAACCGGCATCAAGTTCCCTGTATGTGCCCACATACTTGGCGATAATAAAGGACTCCGATTCTGGATTCCGATTCTGAAATATATAATGGTTGGGAATAAGGAGTTGACGTTTTAGGCCAAGACGTTTCATCTGGAGTCCTGGTGACAGCTCTTGATTGAATCGTTGACTGTTTCCCCTCCATTGATGCTGCCTGGCCTGCTGAGTTCTTCCACCATTTTGTGTGTGTGTGTGTGTGTGTGTGTGTGTGTGTGTGTGTGTGTTGCCCCTGGTTTCAAGTTCAGCTTTATTATCACTCAACTGTATACATGTATACATCTAAAGGAAGCATCGTTCCTCTGGCGCCAAGTAGCAAAGTGTGTCACACACAGCACATTTAGATGTGATCCAAATCCAAATCAAATCAAATCAAGTTTAATTGTCATTCAAACTACACATGGATACAGCCGAATGAGACAGTGTTCCTCTGGGGCCAAGGTGCCAAAACATACAGGCGCATTCAAAATAGCGAAAAAGGGGAAAAAAAGTAGTAAAAAAAATTTTGGTCCCTGCGGAACAAGTCCCGCAAATTGATGGTTCCCGGCAGTCCAGCCTGTAATTCCACCGATCCAACACTGGAGGGCAGCACTGATGGGAGAGGCCACTCCCAGCTGAGCCACACTACGACGCAAGCCCGAGGATTGAAGCCTAGTCCTCGCCACCACCAAGCCGACACTGCTGCCTCGCCGCCTGTCTCTCCACTAAGCAAGGGCAGCAGGGCCTGCGGCAATCGATGTCCAACAGGGCCGTGCGATCGCGAAAGGAACGTCCAGGACAGTCGCTCACGGTTCTACTGCCCGCCGCCTTCGCGCCAACTCGAAGGCACCGACTCCGGTGCTTCCAAGTCGCATGCACCAGCACGGTCTGTGTATACGGTGACAAAATAGTATTAGCACAAATCCCCTGGCAAGGTCTGAAGATTGACAGGCTGACATAAAATGCAAGGTGTATGGTTCTGTCAGACAGCACAATGTTACTGACACTATCTTAATAAAAAAAACAGTCGTATAAATATGAGAAACAAAAGATTCAAGACTTAAAGGTACGTCTATTATCAAAGTATGGAAGCAGAATTATGCTTAATATTATCAAGGATCCCATCCAGCATCCTTTTTGACTTTCTATCATCAGGCAGGAGACTCCGATGCGTAAAGACAAGAACGATCAGGCTGGGAAACAGTTTCTTCTCCCAGGCCATTAGGCTTCTGAACTCCCCACTGCATCGTGTTCAAAGTGTCCACTGGTTAATCTGTGTTGTATCTGACAATATTTAATTTATGCACTTCAGTTTATTTATGTGGAAATTTAATTCTTACTTTTCTGAAGTTATTGTGTGTTGTATGTGCGCTTGTGAACTGCTGTGCTTTACACCCTGGTCCGGAAAACCATTGTCTCGTTTGACAGTGTACGTGTATACAGTTAAGTGACAACCTAATAACGTAAAGATTTTTACTCCTCATGTATAGGAAGGACGTAAGTAATAAAGTCAATTCAATTCAATTTGATGACAATAGATTTGACCTGTCTTGACAGTAGACAACCCTGAAATTCGTCCTCCCTGCAGACAGTCGGGAGCCAAAGAAGGACTGTGGAAGCAACTTGTTCCAAAAGAAATATCAAACGTCAAGGCCCGGCACGCGCAAAGACAACAACGCACAAACACCAACAAAGGTGTATAAGGTGACGAGAGGCATTGACCGTGTGGATAGTCAGAGGCTTTTTTCCCAGGGCTGAAATGGCTAGCACGAGAGGGCACGGTTTTAAGGTGCTTGGAAGTAGGTACAGAGGAGATGTCAGGGGTACATTATTTTACACAGAGAGTGGTGAGTGCGTGGAATGGGCTGCCAGCGGCGGTGGTGGAGGCTGGAACGATAGGGTCTTTTAAGAGACTCCTGGACAGGTAAACAGAGCTCAGAAAAATAGAGGGCTATGGGTAACCCTAGGCAATTTCTAAAGTAAGTACATGTTCAGCACAGCATTGTGGGCTGAAGGGCCTGTATTGTGCTGTAGGTTTTCTATGTTTCTAAAAAAAATGTTCAGTAGAGCAGCAATTAAAGGTGAAAAGAGAGCTGTGCAGGATGAGGGCGTGTCTTGGAGTTGGGCGGCACGGCAGGGCATCCAGACGAGGTGTACGTGTGTGCTGGATGGCAATAGGGTGCAAAGAAGTCTATCAGTCTTCCCTAGCGTCTCGTGTCTGTAATATATAACGCCTCGGGTCTGGTGTGCTGCACAATGCAATTTGAGGTGGCAAATATTTGTTGATGTTCGTACACTCTGACGTGCTTTTGTTGCAATGGCTGGAGGATTTCCGGCCTTCCATCCCCTAAACGGAGTTCACTTCAAACAATCTGTAAGGCTGGTGTGATCTGGGATCGGTGCTGGCGGCAGGCACGGACGGGACCTTCAAAGGCACAGTTGGCAGTGGCTTTGCCCTCTCCTCTGACGGAATGAGGTCAACCGAGGCAGTCCAAGGGAGCAACAACATGCCGCCCTTCTCCATCTCGGAGCCGCACAACTAAATAGGCCTTTGTGAACCGAGCGTGTATCTGCTTGGCACCAGAACGAGCTCCGCTGTAAATATAGAAGCTGGCACAAAGTTGGCAACTTCGCTCAGACACGTCATAAGGACAGCCAGCTAGGGAGTGCTTTCACTGGTGAACTAAAAGAGTTATATAGTTTATTAGCTTTTCATGAGACTGTGCAGAGACTGTTTATGGAAGTGGAATGTATTTATTTTAGAGAAGCAGTACTGTGACAGGGCTTTCTGGCGCAATGACCCAGCGCCACCCAACTACGCCCATGTGACCAGTTGACCTACGAACCCCTACGTCTTTGGAATGGCCGAGGAAACAGGAGCGTCTGGAAGAATCACACACAGCAGTCGCAGGGGAGAACGTGCAAACCCCTTACAGACAGCAGCGGGAATTGAACGCGGCTCCCTGGTGCTACGGCGAAGTTAGCTCACCGCCCGTGTTGAGTGTTCAAAATAAGTTTATGATCAAAGTACATATATACAGCCCTGAGATTCATTTTCTTGCGGGCATACTCAATAAATCCATATGAGAATAATAACCAGGTGAGACCATACCAACTTGGGCGTTCAACCAGGGTGCGGAAAATTATGCCGATACAAAAAAGAAAGAAATAATGATAAATATATAAGAAGTAGGCATTGAGAACATGAGATAATGAACCCTTGGAAGTGAGTCTATTAGATATGAAAGCAGTCAATGATAGGGCAAGTGAAGTTGAGTGAAGTTATCCCCTTTGGTTCAAGAGCTTGATGGTTGAGGGGTAGTAACTGTTCCTGAAGCTGGTGGTGCGAGTCCTGAGGCTCCTGTACCTTCTTCCTGATGGCAGCAATGAGAAGACAGCATGTCCTGGGTGGTCCATTATATTATATGTAGAAACATAGAAAACCTACAGTACAATACAGGCCCTTCGGCCTACAAAGCTGTGCCGAACATGTCCTTACCTTAGAAATTATCTAGGGTTCCCCATAGCCCTCTGTTTTTCTGAGCTCCATGTACCTGTCCAGGAGTCCCTTTAAAAGACCCTATCACAGGGGTCAGCAACCTTTTGCCTCTGTGGGCCGGATCGTGTATTAATGAGCGGACGGTGGGCCAGATAAATGCCATTAAAAACTTGAAATATGGGAATTATCCATTTAAATACATCCAGTTATGTTTTGCCTCAAATTAATGAACAACGCATGCTAGAAAATCATCTGTGCTTAACCAAGGATGCCAATTAGTGATCAAAGAACTCAGTTTAGTTGCAATTTATTTCAATCAAGGCATCTTTTGAATTTATTAAAAGAGCACAAAGAATCTTTAAACATAAAACGTATGAACATGATGCATTGAATGGTGGTAAATTAAGTATAATAAAGAAGAAAATTTTAATGCAACAGTCGATAAATCAATGTGAAACTTGATGCTGTTTGTTCCGAAACTAGCCTTCATTCGCTCAACTTCATCTTTCCTTGCTTGCCCAGTAAACTTCTTAAAATTTCCACTGTGGCGGGTCTCGTAATGTCGCCTGATATTTGCCACCTTCTTCACAGCAGCATTTTCTAGGCAAATGAGACAAACCGGTTTCCCAGCTTGCTCGATGAAGAAGTAATCTAGTGTCCAAGTGTCTTGGAAATTTCGGCACTCAGTGTCCTGCATTTTGCATTCATTGCCATTGGAACTTTTGTCTTCAATTTTATTTTGAAACGCGAGTTATTCAACAAGTATCATAGCACATGTAAATATCTTGATATTTAGTGTGCATTTCTTGTTAAAACACAGTGACGCTGTTTCTGTTTTCAAATTTGAACGATCGCATCTGAAAACCTGTGCGTGCGCGGAGAGTACCTAATACATACTAATAACGTAGCCTGCCTTCCCGTCATTCGTATATACCAGTGTTTGGTTTGGAACCGTGGCCAAATGGTTAAGGCGTCGGTCTAGTGATCTGAAGGTCGCTAGTTCGAGCCTCAGCTGAGGCAGCGTGTTGTGTCCTTGAGCAAGGCACTTAACCACACATTGCTCTGCGACGACACCGGTGCCAAGCTGTATCGACCCTAGTGCCCTTCCCTTGGACAACTGCTGGTCTTCCGTACAACCTTGCCCAGGCCTGCGCCCTGGAAACCTTCCAAGGTGCAAATCCATGGTCTCACGGGACTAACGGATGCCTATAATACCATGGGCTCTTAACTTGGTAAGCAGCCTGATGTGTGGCACCATGTCACTGACATGAGGAAGTCTGCAGATGCTGGAGATTCGGAGCAACACGTGCAGAAAGTCAGGAGGAACTCAGCAGGTCAGGCAGCATCCATGGAAAATAATCAGAGTCAGGTTTAATCTCACCAATTTATGTCCTGAAATGTGTTAAGTTCACAGCTGCAGTACAATGCGATACGTGATAAATATAGAAAAAAAATAATTACAATGTATATATGTATATTATCTAGTTAAAAACTAATGCAAAAACAGAAATAATTTTTAAAAAGTAGTGAGATAGTGTTCATGGCTTCAATATCCATTTAGGAATTGGATGACAGAGGGGAAGAAGCTGTTCCTGAATTGTTGAGTGTGTGCCTTCAGGCTCCTGTACCTCCTCCCTGATGGTAGCAATGAGAAGAGGGCATGTCCTGGGTGATGGGGGTCCTTAATGATGGACGCTGCCTTTTTGAGGCACCGCTCCTTGACGATGTCCTGGATACTATGGAGGCTTGTGCCCATGATGAAGCTGACTAACTTTACACACAAAATAATCTGCAGATGTTGGGGTCAAAGCAACACTCACAACACACTGGAGGAACTCAGCAGGTCGGGCAGCATCCGTGGAAAAGATCGGTCAACGTTTTGGGCCGGAACCCTTTGTCAGGACTGTAGGGGGAAGGGGAATGAACATAGAATTCTCCAACTTCCGGTAATTCCCTCCCCCTCCCTTCCCCTATCCCTATGTCACTCTGCCCCCTCCCCCAGCTGCCTACCACCTCCCTCTTGGTTCCGCCTCCTTCTACTACCCATTGTGTTTTCCCCTATTCTTTCTTCACCTTTCCTGCCTATCACCTCCCTGCCTCCCCTGCCCCACTCCTTTATCTTTCCCCTTACTGGTTTTTCACCTGGAGCCTACCAGCCTTCTCCTTCCCACCATCCCCCCACCTCCTTTATAGGGCCTCTGCCCCCTCCCTCTACAGTCCTGACGAAGGGTTCCGGCCTGACTAATTTTACAACTCGCTTTCCATCCTGTGCAGTAACCCCCCGCCCCAGCTCCTCAATACCAGACGGTGATGCAGCCAGTCAGAATGCTCTCCACAGTACATCTGTAGAAATCTTTGAGTGTTATGGCGACGAACCAAATCTCTTCTAACTCCTAATGAAATATAGCCACTGTTTTGCCTTCTTTTAAGCTGCATCGATACGTTGGGACCAGGTGAGATCCTCAGAGATCTCACCCAAGAACTTATCATTGCTTACTCTCTCTACTTGTGATCCCCCTACGAGGATTGGTTCATGTTCCCTCGTCTTACCCCTTTCTGAAGTCCGCAATCAGCTGTTTAGCCTTATTGACTTTGAGTGCAAGGTTGTTGTTGCGGCACCTCTCCACCAGCTGGGATAAACAGTTGACATTTCATGCCCACCAGAATATGCACTGAGCATTTTGAACAGGCTCCTTGAAGAGTTGGTCCCATTACTTTAATATCAATAGCGGCTTCACGTGAGCGAGGCAGTTAACAAAATGCTATTACAGCTCGGGACACTTGAGTTCAGAGATCAATTCCGATGCTGTCTGCAAGGGGTCCCCCACTGTGACTGTGTGGGTTTCCTCCAAGTGCCCTGGTTTCCTCCCATATTCCAGAGATGTACCCATTAGTGGGTACGTGGCCAAGTGGTTAAGGCATTGGTCTAGCGATCTGAAGGTCGTGGGTTCGAGCCCCAGCCGAGGCAACGTGTTGTGTCCTTGAGCAAGGCACTTAATCACACATTGCTCTGCGATGACACCGGTGCCAAGCTGTATGGGTCCTAATACCCTTCCCTTGGACAACATCGGTGTTGTGGAGAGGGGAGACTTGCAGCATGGGCAACTGCCGGTCTTCCATACGACCTTGCCCAGGCCTGCGCCCTGGAGAGTGAAGACTTTCCAGGCGCAGATCCATGGTCTCGCAAGACTAATGGATGCCTTTTACCCATTAGTAGGCTAATTAGTCACATAATTAACAAATTTCACGTCACATGCCGGTGACAATAAACCTGATTCTGATTCTGATAATTGTCCCGTGATTGAGGCCTCTGTCAGTCAGGGTCGACTACTGCTGTGGATGTTGCGTCATAAGAACACAAGAAACAGGAGCAGGAGTCGGCCATCTGGCCCGTCGAGTCTGCTCCGCCATTTAATAAGATCATGACCGACCTGACCATGGACTCATCTCCACCTACCTGCCCTTTCTCCATCACCCTTAATCCCCCTACAATGCAAAAATCTATCCAACCTTGTCTTAAATATACTGATTCATTAAGCAGTGAATACCACAGATTCATCAGTCTCTGGGAAAAGCAGTTCTTCCTCAACTCCATCCTAAATCTACTCCCCCGAATCTTTGAGGCTATGTCCAATAGTTCTTGTCTCACCTGCCAGTGGAATCAACTTCCCTGCCTCTATCTTATCTAACCCTTCCATAATTTTATGTTTCAGTAAGATCTCCTGTCTTTCTTTTGAATCCAGTCCCAGGTGGCTCAATCTGCCCCCACTGTCCTAACTGTCTGTATATGCGAGCCTGGGCAGTACGATATGGAGAGCAAGCTGTTGCCAATGTAGCAAGCTTCCCCCACCCCCTCCACCCCCTCCACGCGTCTGATGAACCCAAAGGATCGGCAGAGACCGATACAGAGAACCTGTGATTCAGCTGGTATTAAATGGGTCGATTTCTGGGCAACACCAGCAAAGTCACAGGAGCTGCCAGTCAGTGTTGAACTCAATGTAGGGTTGCCTTAGGGATTCCAGCTCTGGATTGGTGGGAGAAGAAGATGGCGGCACGACGCAGGGCGTGTGCGGCCTCTCCGTTGAAATGATATGGTATTTGTTAAATAGGGGGCCCCGCACAATTCTGACTTGATGGAGACAGCTGTGAGAAGCACAGAGGAACATCTGGAGAAACTTCTGAAATGCCAGGTTCACTGCCGCTGCTACTGTGCGATTGAGAGTCTCCAGAGGGAAGGCCCCAAATCCTCAGCTTTGCCTGTTGCTGGCGGCCAGGGCTGGGGTCGAAGTGCTCGGCAGAGATGGTGCTCGGTGCTCGGTGTTGGATGGCTGGTCGGAGGCTCGAATTTTTCGGACGACTCAGAGTCGGACTGTGGTCGGGTGCTTCCAGGATGCTGCATCGGCAAGTTTGCGGCGCTGGAAGCTCGTGGCAGGGAGAGTTTTCTCCCTTCTACCGTCTGCGTGAGATGATGGGACTTTCGAGAGACTTTGAACCTTTTTTTACTGTGCCCATGGCCTGTTCTTCATCAAGTTACGGTGTTGTTGCACTGTTTGTAACTATATGTTATAATTATGTGGTTTTTGTCAGCTTTTCAGTCTTGGTCTGTCCTGTGTTTCTGTGATATCACACCGGAGGAATATCGTATCATTTCTTAATGCATGCATTACTAAATGACAATAAAAGAGGACTGTGTGTCCTCATAATCTAATTACTCCTGAAGCCTTCCCTGTGAGTAGGTACAGCCACAAGGCAGCAGAGGTTTGAGATCAGAGTTCTTCTTCTCCTCTGACAAGCCTCATCTGCCTGAAACAACGGAATTTGAGGTGCCGCCTTTGTCCCTTCTCCTGGCATTAGAAATGTTTCTGCTAGACTTAATAACTAAGCCAGACGTGAACGCCAGGAGCTGGACTTGGTTGACGGAGGCTATTTGAGATGCAGGCCATTGGGAGCATTAAATAGATAGTGGGAGCTGGTCCCCATGACCACCCTCAGCTATGACAACCTTAAGGAACCTGTGATTCGGCAAGGGGGTGGATCTCTGTGTGGTGTGGCTCGCCGGAGCAGAAGGATTAGTGTTGTGCTGGTTTACTAAATAAATCAATACATTTCTCAGCATCTTGAGCTCTGATTAGCAGGAGTTCTAGATCTCCACTTGTCTCTAATTGTCCTCTGAGGTGATATTGCAATGCATAAGAGAGTAATACTGCTTAACATTGTACCTACACTGTTATGGCTGTCACAATCGGGGGTCGTTTATATATATAAATAAAGACTCCTTTTTGTCAGGTTGTAGATGAACTATTTTTTTCACTCAGTGTCACCTGGTGGGTCTGTGTAGTCACTGTATCATATACCTTTGATGTCTAATTGTTTGTCTTTTCAAGAGCTCTGAATTTTCGCTTTGTTTTGCACGTCTCGTTTGGGACCGTGGGGATTGTTAAGCTCTCTCTGTATTTATCACTTTTATTCAAGTTGGGATAAATTAATCAGCATGATATTGTCTGTGTCTTGAATTCCTGTGTGTATTTCGAGAGTGGTGGGGGGGAGACATGCCAGCCCCCTCTTTGTTGGGTTGTTGTGGTTCCCTGTCCGGTGAAACTCACACCGAGTTCTTTTGTGTATCGTCAGTGACTTCTGATCATCTGAGCTCTTGTGATGAGGCGCCGTTGATTAGTTTGTTCCTCGTAATGAGATTCTCCAAGTTGTGTTATTTTTTTGTAAGAAGCTCGTCTCTGTGATTCCTGAGCTCGAGTTCGCCCGTGGTCCTCACTGGTGGTTAATGGGTTAATCCTACGCCACTCGGTTAGCCGCTCCCACATGGGAGGAGCTCACACATTGTACAAGCAGCGTTATCAATAAAGTTCAGTCGAATTGCCTGCATGCTGCCGTACTAGTGTGCTCTGCATTCACCCTCAATATCCAACAGCATGTACTGAATGTCTATGCGCTTGGTTTGAACCACCAAGAACCCTCTTGTGTCACCAGCTTTTTTCCAATTCCTCCGATTTGTTTAATGGTGCCCTGGTCATCATGCCACCGAATTTCCTTTCCTTGGTTTGCCCTCATCCTTAAGCTAATTTTCTTCGCTCTTCACGCGACCAGGTTTTGAGACGCAAGAGCTGTGGACAACGCTGGGAGTTGAGGTGAGTCTTTCTTCCAACCGGCATGAGTACAATGACTAGTCTCCTAAGTAGCCTCCTATTTAGGAGCAACACGCATAAAAAAATGCTGCCTGGCCTGCTGCGTTCACCAGCAATTTTTGTGTGTGGTGCTTGAATTTCCTGCACCTGCAGATTTCCTCGTGTTTGCGTTTCCTATTTCGGAGGCTAGTCCTGAATAGCCTCCTAAACACGAGAGAGAGAAGTTGGAAGTCCAAAGCAACACACACACACACAAAAAATGCTGGAGGAACTCAGCAGGTCAGGCAGCATCTGTGGAGAGGAATAAACAGTCGACATTTCAGGCCGAGACCCTTCATTAAGTCTCGGCCTGAAAAAAATTGACCTCTTATGCACCATTTTCTTCCTCAGAAACTCAGAACCTCTTCTATCTTAATTTTCTCCTATAACCTAAGCTCAGTCACTTAATCGCTAATTAGTTTATCGAATCAAGAAATTAGGTAGCTGCTTGCGGGATAATACGTATCTGAGAGCGAGATACAATTTAATCAAAGACTGAGGGGGTGGACTTTCTGTTGACTAATAGATATCTAAAAGTGTGCTGGGGACAGGAATCCAGTCAAGGGCTGGAATGTAATGCAGGGGTTCGGCTGGTTTTGCCTGATGGTGGTGGAGAGAGTTCTGAGCTGCAGAGGTCCCAAGGGCAATGCCCTCTGGGCTTCAGCCATCCAGCGCTTGGCTCCTGGTCAGGTCACTCGCGGTGGTAAGGTGAAGGGGGAGGTTCCAGACAGAGGGCGATCCAACCAAGACCTGGCGGAAGGTGAGGGCACGTCACGATGGTCGAGCAAGGCTGCAGCGGTGAAAAGCTGTCATTTGTCTTGCACTCCACGCCACTGGGTGTCGCCATCTCTGAAGATCTATCATACAGACATCCCACCTCTCCTGGAAGTTCCGGGAGTCTCCAGCATATTAATAGTGGCTCCCTGATGCCCTGAAAAGAGGATGCTGTCCAAGTTGCATGCCATCTTGGACAATGGCTCCCATCCACTACATAATGTACTGGGTGGGCACAGGAGTACATTCAGCCAGAGACTCATTCCACCGAGATGCAGCACAGAGCGTCACAGGAAGTCATTCCTGCCTGTGGCCATCAAACTTTACAACTCCTCCCTTGGAGGGTCAGACACCCTGAGCCAATAGGCTGGTCCTGGATTTATTTCATAATTTACTGGCATAATTTACATATTACTATTTAACTATTTATGGTTCTATTACTATTTATTATTTATGGTGCAACTGTAACGAAAACCAATTTCTCCCGGGATCAATAAAGTATGACTATGACTATGACTAAATTATATACAATGTCCCGGAAATCAATTTTTTTGAGAGTGAGCGAGCGAGAGAGAGAGACAGAGAGAGAGAGAGAACGCGCACGCTATGGCAGTGTTCTAAAAAAAGAAAATATAAAACGTACGTCACCCCAGACTACACTAAAGTGTACCACTGCCTAATAGTGGTCAAAAATAATGACAGTGTTGCTCGCTGCACTGTTTGCAACAGTGACTTTTCTATTGCCCATGGTGGGTTAAGACTGTAAATGACATGTTGAGGTGAGTTTAACAGGTGTCATTCGTTCATTAGCAAAGCTAACGTTATTTAAACTAGCTGGCTAGCTGCTAAGGAGCTACTCTATTGCAGAAATCCCACCTCTCCTGGAAGTTCCGGGAGTCTTCTGCAAATTGATGGTGCTACCTCCCTGAAATGAGCTTTTGCAGGGTGGGATGTCTGTATCATGGCGCGTTTACAAAGGAGGATATACTTCACCAGGAGCTTGAGGAGACATGGACACGCCCACGTTTCTACCCATGTGCTGTGGGGAGTGCTCTAACTGGCCGCATTACCGTCTGGTATTGTTTAACGTTGGGAGGCTGACCCATTAGCAGCTGCCACACAGTCCTTGGCAGATCGGGGTCAGGGGTCGGAATCAGAATCAGGTTTAATATCACCAGCATATGTTGTGAAATTTGTTAACTTCGCGGCAGCAGTACAATGAAATACATAATAATAGAAAAACTATATATAACAATAAGTGTTTATAAAAAAATAATTTAAAAAAGTAGTGCAAAAAGAGTAATGAGGTAGTGTTCATGGGTTCAAAGTCCATTCAGAAATTGGATCACCACTCACAAAGTGCTGGTGGAACGCAGCAGGCCAGGCAGCATCTCTAGGAAGAGGTACAGTCGACGTTTCGGGCCGAGACCTTCGTCAGGACCAACTGAAAGAAGAGCTAGTAAGAGATTTGAAAGTGGGAAGGGGAGGGGGAGATCCGAAATGATAGAAGAAAACAGGAGAGGGAGAGATGGAGCCAAGAGCTGGACAGTTGATTGGCAAAAGGGATACGAGGCTGGAGAAGGGGGAGGATCATGGGACGGGAGGCCTAGGGAGAAAGAGAGGGGGAGGGGAGCGCCAGAGGAAGACGGAGAGCAGGCAAGGAAAATTCTGAGAGGGACAAAGACAGAAAACAGAGAGGAATAAATAAATAAATAAATACACAAACAAACAAACAAAGAAACAAATAAATAAATAAGGGACGGGCTAAGAATGGGAGGAGAGGCATTAACAGAAGTTAGAGAAGTCAATGTTCATGCCATCAGGTTGGAGGCTACCCAGACAGAATATAAGGTGTTGTTCCTCCAACCTGAGTGTGGCTTCATCTTGACAGTAGAGGAGGCCGTGGATAGATCAGAATGGGAATGGGACGTGGAATTAAAATGTGTGGCCACTGGGAGATCCTGCTCTCTCTGGCGGACAGAGCGTAGGTGTTCAACAAAATGGTCTCCCAGTCTGCGCCAGGTCTCCTCGTGTTTGTGTTCAGAAATCGGATGGCAGAGGGGAAGAAGCTGTTCCTGAATCATTGAGTGTGTGCCTTCAGGCTCCTGTACCTCCTCCCTGATGGTAGTAATGAGAAGAGTGGGGATGTCCTGGGTGATGGGGGTCCTTCATGATGAATGTTACCTTTTTGAGGCATCGCTCCTTGAAGATGTCCTTGTTGCTGGGGAGGCTGGTGCCTGTGATGGAGCTGGCGGAGTTTACAACTCTTTGCAGCTTTTTCGCAATCCTGTGCCTCCATCTTCCTCAAATTCATGTGCCGAACCAAACGTCTCTTAAAAGCTTCATATGTATTTACCTCTACCACCATACCAGGCAGCACATTCCAGGCATTCACCACTCTCTGAGTGAAAAACTTACCCTTTGAACCTACCCCCTCTCACCTTCAGTGCATGCCCTCTGGTATTAGACATTTCAACCCTCCGAAGCAGATACTCTCTGTCCACTCTATCTATGCCTCTCATAATCCTGTAATCCTCTATCAGATCTCTCCTCAGCCTCCGGCACCCCAGAGAAAACAACCCAAGTTTATCCAGCCTCCCGTGATAGCACACGCTCTCTAAACCAGGCAGCTTCCTGGTGAACCTCTTCTGCACCCTCTCCAAAGCCTCAATGAAGGGGGAAGACAGCAGAATATAATGGAAGGAGAAGATTCAGCCCTTTACCTTGGTAGCATAGTGGTTGGCGCAACACTTCGCAGTGCAGGCGACCCGGGTTCAATTCCCGCCACTGCCTGTGAGGAGTTTGTACGTTCTCCCCGTAACCGTGTGGGTTTCCTCCGGGTGCTCCGGTTTCCACCCACAGTCCGAAGACCGACCAGTTGGTAGGTTAATTGGTCATTCTCAATTGTCCCATGACTAGGCTAGGGTTTAATCGGGGGGGGGGGCTGCTGGGTGGCGCGGCTCAAAGCGCCGGGAGAGCCTGTTCCGCGCTTCATCGCGATAAATAAACAGGAAGAAGGGAGGAATCTTGACAGGAGGGGAGAGTGGACAATAGGGGAAAGGGAAGGAGGAGGAGACTCATGGGGAAGCAACAGGCAGGTGAGAAGAGGGGAGCGGTCAGAGTAGAGAACGGGATAACAGGTCAGAGTGGAGAATAGAGGAAAAAGGTGGGGGGAGGGGGAATATTTTTACTGAAGGAGAGATCAGCATTCATGGCATTAGGTCGGAGGAACATAAAGGCTGATATATACTTGTGCGTCAACTCGACGCCGTAAGTAAGGCGTCACCACGAACTCTGTGCAGAGCCTACGTGGATCCCTATGCCGTAGCCTGACGCGCACCTGTCCCAAAATGTAACTACGCATCGCAGCAACGCAGACCAGAACAGCTGTGATTGGTCCACTTGGTAGCATTGCATTTCCTCCTACGCTGCAATAGCTTCCCATTGGGCGACTGAAGGGCAGGGAAGGAACTCTGGCTGCAATGCTTTCAATAAGGCTTTACAGACCTCCAAAATTATGGAGGATACATTTCGCTTTGACGGAAAAAAAGACGCTGACTTTAAACTTGCTTACCCCGAGAAAGACTACCATGACCGTGAAGCCTTGCGCAGGCAGGTGTGTGCGCATGCGCGACGTGCCCGAATTGCAGAGCGACGCGGACACACCAACGCACAAGTATAAATGCTCACAACGCGCGTAGGCCTCTTGTGTAGGCTACGGCGCCGAGTTGAAGCACAAGTATAAATCAGCCTTTAGGCATTGCTCCTCAGCTTGTAGGCCAGCCTGTTACCAGAGAGGGATTCACGACGAGATGGAATCATTTCCGAAGGAGAACGAGGGGATCAGTTGGGGATTAAATAAATACTTTGGCTTTCAAATATATATATAAAAAAGATTCCTTACTGTGAATAAATGACATTCTCACTGAAATTGCCACCTGTAGGATCATATAATATTAAAAATACTTCATTAACTTCTGAGACAAAAACCAGAGAGACTGGTAAGTACAGCTCAGGCTGCTTGTCTGATTCATTGTTGAACTGTGATTCTGGCATTGTGTGTGCCTCTTTCTCTTTATAATCATAAAATATAGGACAAATATAGACAGCGGGGAGTGGGACTGAGAGTGTTAAGATCCACTTTATATTCTAGTTATTGCCATGGAAAGTCATTCATCTTGGAGGTAATCTTTTCTATTCCTCATTTGAAATTAATTTTGGGCTTTTGTGTTCTGCTGATGAAATGAATATTTCAGCGAGGAAGTATTCCTGTCATTAATCTTGAATTAAAGTATATTCCCATGATTGTGAAGAGCTGGAGTTTGAAAACTTTGGTGGAATCAGCACATTTCGAATTCTTATTTTATTTAGTGATACGGTGCGGAGTAGGTCCCCCCCCCCCCCGGTCCTTCGAGCCACGTTGCCCTGGCAACCCCACAACCCCAATTAATTACTGCCTGTTACACCACTGGCAATTAGGGCAGCAACGAAGGTCCTCCAGCTCTGCCTGTCCTTGGCCATCTTATCTGTTGGTTCAAAAGTTCAAAGTAAAATTCATTATCAGAGTACGTACATGTCGCCACATCCAACCCTGAGATTCTTTTTCCTCAACGCACCTATAGAACAGTAACTATAAACAGGATCGATGGACAACAAATTGTGCAAATGCAAGTATAAATAATTGGCAATAAGTAACCAGAGCATGAGATAACAAGAGTCCTTAAAGTGAGACGGAACATCTCAACAGATGAGTGCAGTTATCCCCTTTTGTTCAGGAGCCAGACGGTTGAGGGGTAGAAACTGTTCCTGAACCTGGTGGTGCGAGTCCTGAGGCTCTTGTACCTTCTACCTGATGGCAGCAGCGAGAAAAGAGCACGGCCTGGGTGCTGAGGGTCTTTGATGATGCCTTCAAGAGAGCCTCCTGTCGAAGAGGGGTTCAGGGTCCTCAGCTGCACACAGATGTAGCAGTATTTTCCAATGCTGTTTCCATAACAATTTTGTTTCGCCAGTCAGGGTTGTCAGCCCTGATCTGAACCCCCGAACCTCCAGCATCAGTCCGACCTCTACCCTTTGACCTATTTGGCACAGGTGACCCTACCAAGAGCCAAAGCGTCAAGTCCAGGCTCCAGCCAACATAGCTCTCCGGGTCATTGAGGAATGCAGACCTCCAAACCCAACGGTAAGGGTGTGGTCCCCTTGGAGGGCAACCCTGCTTAACCCTAATCTTAATCAGGGGAAAATTTACAATGGACACTTAACTTACTCAGCATTCGGGCGTTGGGAGGAAACCGGAGCGCTCGGGAGAAACCCCCGCATTCCACGGGGAGGACGTACAGGGACTCCTCGCACAGCGGCGCCGCAGGTGAACTCTGAACCCTGCAACACCCCGAGCCCCGCTAACCGCCTTGGTTCGCTGCAAAGACCACAAGACCATAAGACAAAGGAGCAGAAGTAGGCCATTCGGCCCATTGAGTCTGCTCCGCCATTTTATCATGAGCTGATCCATTCTCCCATTTAGTCCCACACCCCCGCCTTCTCACCATAACCTTTGATGCCCTGGCTACTCAGATACCTATCAATCTCTGCCTTAAATACACCCAATGACTTGGCCTCCACTGCCGCCCGTGGCAACAAATTCCATAGATTCACCACCCTCTGGCTAAAAAAATTTCTTCGCATTTCTGTTCTGAAAGGGCGCCCTTCAATCCTTAAGTCATGCCCTCTCGTACTAGACTCCCCCATCATGGGAAACAACTTTGCCACATCCACTCTGTCCATGCCTTTTAGCATTCGAAATGTTTCTATGAGGTCTCCCCTCATTCTTCTAAACTCCAAGGAATACAGTCCAAGAGCCGACAAACGTTCCTCATATGTTATCCCTCTCATTCCTAGAATCATTCTAGTGAATCTTCTCTGTACCCTCTCCAACGTCAGCACATCCTTTCTTAAATAAGGAGACCAAAACTGCCCACAGTACTCCAAGTGAGGTCTCACCAGTGCCTTATAGAGCCTGAACATCACATCCGTGCTCCTATACTCTATTCCTCTAGAAATGAATGCCAACATTGCATTGGCCTTCTTCACTACTGACTCAACCTGGAGGTTAACTTTAAGGGTATCCTGTACGAGGACTCCCAAGTCCCGTTGCATCTCAGAACTTTGAATTCTTTCCCTATTTAAATAATAGTCTGCCCATTAGCCAAGAGCCGCCATGGCTACTGAGGGTGGCAAGGTTATAACTTGTATTCGTTGAGAACCTGTGAACTATTGCTAACATGTGATTCTGTACCCGGCTGAGCTCTTCATACTCAGATTCACGCCTTGGATCGGACAGGAGACACGCGCTTACGCTTGGCCAAGAGTTTCTATGGAACAGTGCCATACCTTTGACAGAGGTTCAGTTGTAGGCATTGGATTTTCACTGGTGGGGGAACAGAGGATATTAAAAACTGCCGAGAGTCTCACTGGGATCTCCTCTCCCGGCCCCCCCCGTTAACTGGGAGCGTGGCAGACAAAGAGCCCAAAGCATTGCTGAGGATTCCTACCACCAATCCACAACCTCTTCGACCGAATACATCAGGGAGGAAGCACAGGGCGGTACGGTAGCGTAGGGGTTAGCACAACGGGTTACGGTACCATCGACCCGGGTTCAATTCCCGCTGCTGCCTGTAACGAGTTTGTACGCTCTCCCCCCACCCCCCCCGTGTGGGTTCCTCCAGCATTTTGTGTGTGTGGCCTGCATAAATACATTTCTAGAGTAGTGTTGGAAGAGTACAGAGAAACTGAGTTTTAGAGAAAGATTAACTAGGTTAGGACTTTATTCCTTGGAACGCGCAAGATTAAGATAGAGATATATAAAATTATGAGGGGCCTGAGTTCGAGGCCTTCGTCAGTCAAGGTGGACCGTGGATATTGCGTCCTAGCTGTCTAGATACGCAAGCCTGGGCAGTACAATGTGGAGAGCGAGCTGTTGCCCACGTAGCCAGCTCCACCTCGCCACCCAAATGAACGGCAGAAACCGATACAGTTCGGTACCAGCAGCATCACGGGAGCTGCCAGTCAGCATTGAAGTCAATGTCGAACTGCCTTAGGGTCTCCAGTTCCAGATTTTTCCCTTGGGATTTACTCTTGAAGCCTTCCCCATGAGCGGGTATAGCCGTAAGGCAGCGGAGGTTTGAGATAAAAGTTTTCCTTCTCCTGTATGAGCTGCCAACTACAGCTGACGAGACTTCCTGCCCGAAGTGACTGGTTTTAAGGCGCTGGTAACCTGCCTTTGCCTTTTCTGCTGTCAGTAGAAACAGTTCTGCTGGGTTTAGTAGCTAAGCCACACACGAGGGCCAGGAGCTGGACTTGATTGCCAGCGGCTATTTGAGGTGCACGCCATTGGGAGCGCTCAATGGTGCGCGCCTGTGAGCGGTGTAGATAGGGTTAATGCAGACAGGCTTTTTTTCCCACTGAGGTTGGGTGAGACGACAACCAGAGGTCACGGGCTAAGGGTGAAAGGTGAAAAGTTTAAAGGGACCACGAAGGGAAACGTTCTTCACTCAGAGGATGGTGAGGGTGTGGAACGAGCTGCCAGTGCAAGTGGTGCGTGCGAGCTCGATTTCAACGTTGAAGAGAAATTTGGATAGGTGCATGTTTGGTAGGAGTATGGGACTAGCGGAATAAAGTTTCAGCACAGAGTAGAAGGGCCGAATGGCCTGTTTTCTGTGCTGTAGTGTTCTATGGCTCTATGGATATGGTCCCAGGGCAGGGATCAAGCAGTTTAAACGGTTCGGTACGGACTAGATGGGCCGAGGGGCCTGTTTCTGTGCTGTACTGTTCTACGACTCCGTGATCTCAAGAAGTGGTGCACAGGAGTAATGGCCTTGTCCTGTTTCTTTCCCTTGTCTTCTCGTGACTCAGTTCCAAAGCGCTAAAAAACAAAACCAATGCAAAAGCTCTGGCCAACGGTATTTAAAACAATTCTGCCTGAATACTGGAAGCAATCGCCAGGGTGAATGATTACCCTACCTCAGACCGGCACCAAAGAATTAACTGGTTTGAAAGAATCCTGATTAATTTTTTCTCTCCTGTTGATTTTATTGTGATGTTCTTCTTTAATTGGTTTAATGGGATTCCATTAGGTGGATCGATTGAGCCTGTCCAAGTGGGGATCTGACATTAACGCATTTGAACAATTCTGGGTTAATTAATGCATCTGCTAATTGCTTTTAACAGCCATTGTCCTCCCAGATCCTGTGCAATTAATAATACTAATAATACTTGGGAAGTTGCGTTCTATTTTGACTTACAAACACGAGAAGATCCGCAGACGGGTGCTTGGAAATCCAAGGCAACACGCACGCGCAAAACGCTGGAGGAACTCGGCATCTGTGGAAAAGAGTTAACAGTCGACGTTTCGGGCCGGGGCCCTTCATCAGGACTGGGAAGGAAGATGAGAAGTCAGGATAAGAAGGTGGCGGGGGGTAGGAGGGGAGGACGAACTACAAGCTGGCAGGTGATTGGTGGAACCGGGAGAGGAGGAGGAGGGGGGGTAAAGGCGGGAGGAGAAAGATGGCAGCGCGCCGCGCGTGCGCAGCTCTCCAGTGAAAAATGATATCGTATCTGTTAAGTAGGGGCCGTGGACAATTCTGATTTGATGGAGAATGGACGTGAAATCACAGAGGAACATCTGGAGAAATTCCTGAAACGCCCGTCCGCTGCTGTCGTTACTGTGTGGTCGGGAATCTTTCGGAGGGTAGGCCTCAAAATCCCCGGCCTTGCCTGCTCTTGACAACCGAGAAAGAGGTCAAATCGCTCGGACAGAGATGGCGCTCAGTACTCGGTGTCGGAGAGCTGATCAGAGCTCGAAGTTTTCGGATGACTCAGAGTCGGATTGTGGTCGGCATGGCAGGGAGAGTTTTCCTTCCCGCTCCCGACTGCATGAGATGTGGGACATTTGAGAAACTTTGAACTTTACTGTGCTCACGGACTTTCTTCATCAAGTTATGGTATTGTGCACTGTTGTAACTATATATATAATTATGTAGTTTTGTCAGTTTTTTCAGCCTTGCTTTGTCCTGTGTTTTGTGATATCACACCAGAGGAAATAATGTATCATTTCTTAATGCATGCATTACTAAATGACAATAAAAGGGGACTATGTGTCTTCATAATCTAAAAAATTACGAGCAAACACATCAAAGTTGCTGGTGAGCGCAGCGGGCCGGGCAGCATCTCTAGGAAGAGGTACAGTCATCGTTTCGGGCCGAGACCCTTCGAAGTTGATTGGTGAAAGAGATAAAGGGCTGGAGAAAGGAGGATTCTGATCGGAGAGGACGGAAGACCATGGAAGAAAGGGAAGGGGGAGGAGCACCAGAGGGAGGTGATGGGCAGGTGAGGAGGAAGGAAACGGGAATGGGGAATGGTGAAGGAGAGGAGTGGAGGGGGGCAGTTACGGGAAATATGAGACATTGCTTTTGTCTTCTAGCATCAGACTGCTTCAATATAATACAACGAATGAAAGGAACATTGTACTTTTTATCATCTTTCATGTGCACAGAATGTCACAAGCTACAGGCTAAAAAAGTACCAAAAAAAAGTACTTTTGGGGTAGTTACCACTGTGGTACTTGGATATGAGATTAAGGTGGCACGGCAGTGTAGTGGTCAGCACGACGTTTTACAGTGCAGGTGACCCGGGTTCAATTCCCGCCGCTGCCCTGTGAGGAGGTTGTACGTTCTCCCCGTGACCGCGTGGGTTTCCTCCGGGTGCTCCGGTTTCCTCCCACAGTCCAACGATGTACCGGTTGGTAGGTTAATTAGCCATTGTATATTGCCCCGTGATTAGCCAAGGATTAAAATGGAGGTTTGCTGGGCTAGGCTCGATGGGCCTATTCCACGCCGTCTGACAATAAATCAATCAAATGATATCGCCATTTTGACCACGGCAAGATTCCACATTCAGCTCTGTGGAAATGGCCAACTCAATTTCGTTCCATCAAAAGTTCGAAGTATTATTAAAGGACGTATATATGTCACCATATAGTACTCTGAGATTCACTCTCTGCAGGCAATCACAGTCTGTTGGATGAAGAAATATATTAGTTGGGATCCAGTCCGGATGAAATATTGCCCTGGCTTTGTTCAGTGGAGAAGAGACTTTGGCTTTACATTTTAGTTGGGAAGGAGCAGGCTAGAAAATCATTCACTAATCCCAGAACAAAGATTAGAATTCTATTTACTTACTAGGCCCTTCGAGTTATGTCGCACAGCCCCCCTGAATTACTTACACACTGCCCATTATGCCATCCTGTATGCATAGAAGGATTCTTCATTGCTGTTTCCGTAACAATTGTTTTTTGACCAGTGAGGGTTGTTAGTCCTGAGCTGAACCCCCGAAACTGGAGGACCAGTGGACCACTCTTAGTCTGTCCTCTACCCTTTGACCTGTTTGGCATGGGTGACCCTACCAAGAGCCAAAGCACAAAGCACACCTGCCAGCGTAGCTCTCCAGGTCATCGAGGCACCAACCTGTACAAGGTTGGCCTTTTGAGAGAGATCCTCCTAATTCTAACCTAATCACGGGACAATTTAGAATGACTAATTAACCTACCAATCATCTTTGGACTGTGGGCGGAAACCAGAGCACCCGGTCCTTACAGCCAGCGGTGGGAATTGAACCCGCGTCGCTGGTACTGTAAACCGATGTGCTAACCACTATGCTACAGTGCCGCCCTTGAAGTCCCCTTTACCCGTAAATCAGTTCTCCACACACACCTCTGTGTGAGTTTGCACTTATAAGGAGATCTCTCTCTTCATTTTTCAGTGTGATTTTTGTTCCCCTTCAGTTTACTTGTCCAGCATAAAACTACCGCACATAACGTCAACAAATTGGTCAAGTTGTACAATTTGTAATTAGTGAGATTTTCAAAACCGCCGATACATATTTTAAAGAAATAACAGTTCTTTCTTACAGACAGAACAACCAGGATTCACAAATACAATTTCCCTTGAAACTTTGCTATTTAAAGAAGCAACTCTGAAATGAGACTTCCTGTTCTTTCTGAGATCTGTGATCTGACATGACCTTGAATATAACTGCAAACTGGCGCCTTGTTTGCTTTACCTCCAAGTTCAGCCTCACAGTCACTCAAGTTGAAGTTTAATTGTCCTTCAACGATACACATGCTTATAACTAAATGGAACATCGTTCCTTTGAGGCCAAGATGAAAAACGCTATGCATACAGTCCCACCTTCCTCCTGTGGATATTGATGATGTTTGAATTCCTGATGAAGAATTCCCAAACATCGACTGTTTATTCCCTTCCATAGATGCTGCCTGACCTGCCGAGCTCCCCCAGCATGCTGTGTGTGTTCAGCATATCGTGTGTGTTCTAGATTTCCAGTGCTTGCGCTCCCTCTTGTGTCGTGCGGTCATTATTTTCCCCAGGCTGACCAGGTCCCTCTACCCGCCCAAGAACACTCTTCCACTTCCTGCTGGTTATTGCAACATCCATCCAGTCAGTGGCAACCCTCATCAGTGGCCAGAAGAGTGCACCCTGTACAACGGTGTAACCCTTCGAGAGTAGGCTGCAATGACTGCACTCGGTGATAAGTGACAAGCTGTAACACACTACTTAGGACCCTTGTGCTTAAACCAATAACGTGATTGTGACAGAGGGGGTCTGCCACAAGTAATTTCTTCCTCCTCACCCCCCCCTCCCCCAGTAGCCCTGTAATTCTCATTACCCTGTGGGCAGTAGTGACATTGTGTTCATCAGATGCACAAGCTAGGCTAACGCGCAGCATGGTCATTTGTGTTTATACTTGCGCACTCCAGGACAGTGGCATTCTCTGATGCGACCTGTTCGTTGCTTCTTCCTGTTTCGGGCAGGGGTCCTGACTGCTGGCTGGGGTGTCTTAAAAAAGGTGCCTGTTTGTGGTGGCACGTGCACTGCGCTGGCTCCTGGAAAGTGGTTAGCTATTGATAGATTTTGTTGTGCAATGTCATTGTGATCTTATTGTGAGGAATGCATTTGTGGACATTTGGGATTGCGAAGAAGGATGCGAACTCCTTCTTTTCTTTTTATGTAATTGTCCAGGCTCGAGGTAACAACTCCAAGGAATAGACTATCCCTTTTCTCCTAGAGTAAGGAGATCCTTACTTAATGCAACACACAGAAAATGCTGGAGGAACTCAGCAGGTCAGGCAGCATCTATGGAAAAGAATAAACAGTTGATGTTTCAGGCCAAGGTGTCCATATCCATTCATCTTCCTCAGGTCCATATACCAGTCCAAGTGTCTCTTAAAAGCTCTATTTGCCTCAACCACCATACCAGGCAGCACATTCCAGGCATCCATAACTCTCTCAATAAAAACTTACCTCTCACATCCCCTTGATCCTAACCCTCTCTCACCTTCAATGCCCTCTCCAATCAGTGCAATTATGAAGAAGGCACCTCAGAACCACTAGGAGTTTGCGAAGATTGGCATGACATCTTTGACAAACTTCTATAGATGTGTAGTGGAGAGCATATTGACTGCTGCATCACCGCCTCGTATGGAAACATCAATGCCCTACTAAAATAGTGGATTCAGCTCAGTACATCATGGGTAAAGCCCTCCCAACCATTAAGCACACCTACGTGTGAAACATCACAGGAAAGCAGCATCCATCATCAGAGATCTCCACCATCCAGGTCATACTCGGCCATCAGGTAGAAGGTACAGGAGCCTCAGGACTCGCACCACCAGGTTCAGGAACAGTTATTGCCCCTCAACCATCAGGAAGGAGGTACAGGAGCCTCAGGACTCGCACCACCAGGTTCAGGAACAGTTATTAACCCCTCAACCATCAGGAAGGAGGTACAGGGGCCTCAGGTCCCACACCACCAGGTTCAGAAACAGTTATTACCCCTCAGCCATCAGGAAGGAGGTACAGGAGCCTCAGGACTCGCACCACCAGGTTCAGGAACAGTTATTACCCCTCAACCATCAGGTTCTTGAAAAAAAGGGGATAACTTCACTCAACTTCACTTGACCCATCATTGAAATGTTCCCTCAACCTATGGACTCACTTTCAAGGACTCTTCATCTCATGTTTTTGATATTTATTGCTTAGTTATTTATTATTATTTATTCATTTTTGTACTTGCACAGTTTGATGTCTTTTGAAGACTGGTTGAACGCCCACGTTAGTGCGGTCTCTCATTAATGGTTGGTACTCTAGTATGGACTTATTGAGCATGAGGCTGGCTGGGACAGCAACTCAGGGTCCTATGTTAAGGGTGAAAGTGAAAAGTTTAAGGGGAACATGAAGGGAAACGTCTTCACTCAGAGGGTGGTGAGAGAGTGGAATGAGCTGCCAGCGGTAGTTGTGCTTGTGAGCTCGGTTTCAACATTTAAGAGCAGTTTGAGTAGGTACAGGGATGGTAAGGGCATAGTCCCGGTGCAGGTCAATGGGAGAAGGCAGTTTAAAGGGCTCGGCATGGACTAGATGGGCCGAAGGGCCTGTTTCTGTGCTGTGCTTTTTTTTTAAGTGTCTGTGACTTTATAATGGCCTGAGTTGATGCACTCGGGTTGGCTTTATGGTGCCTTTCCCACCGTATGTGGTAAAATATTCCATTTCTTTAGTAATGGTGATGTGTAGACCATTTTTAGGGTAGACCCTGCTGTTTATTTGGTAATATGATTGTGGGGTGCATCACATTCTGATTCATGAGCAGTCTGAAGTTCACTTTGTGTAGTTAAGGATGGTATGTCCTGGTGCTGAATAAAAAGAAGCCCATTGGCTTCACTAAGAGAGGGATCGGGCCGTCAGGAGTTCACACTGGACAGAAGTAGTAAAAAGCTGTTGTTGTTTTTTCTGGTAGATACCCTTCTGTAAATATAGGCAGTTTTCTTTTTGCCATTTACATTAATTTTTGTAAGTTTGATTTTTGCTGCACTTAATAAACACCTTTGCGAGGGCTGTGTGACCCTAGCCATCTTTTTCTTTGTTCATAGCAGATGTATCTGACAGTCTGGCAACAGTAGCATCCCTCTCCCCTCTCCCCTCTCCCCTCCCCCCTCTCCCCTCTCCCCTCCCCCTCCCTCTCCCCTCTCCCCTCTCCCCCTCCCCTCTCTCTCTCTGCTCTCCCCACCCCTCCCCTCCCCTCCCCTCCCCGTTCCCTCCCCCTCCCCCTCCTCTCTCCCCCTCCCCTCCCCCTCTCACTCCCCTCTCCCCTACCCACCTCTTCCCCTCCCCTCCCCTTCCCTCTCCCCCCTCCCCTCTCCCCACTCCCCTCTCCCCTCTCTCTCCCTCCCCCTCCCCTCTCTCCCTTCTCCCCTCTCCTCTCTCCCCCTCCCCTCTCTCACTCCCCTCTCCCCTCCCCTCCCCTTCCCTCTCCCTTCGCCCTCCCTCACTCTCCCCCACTCTTTCTCCCTCTCCTTTCCCTCTCCCCTTTCCCCCTCCCCTCTCCCCCTCCCCTCTCCCCTATCCCCTTCCCCTCTCCCCCTCCCCTCTCCCCCTCCCCTCTCCCCCTCACTCTCCCTCTCCCTCCCCTCTCTCCCTCTCGTTATTTTTTGGCATTTTTGCGATGCACTTTTTTTTAGCGCGTTGGGGGTGTCTGATGCTTTTCTTCGAACGGACTCCATGGTGTTTCTGTGTCTCGCGGCTGCCCGCGGGGAAGACGGATCTCAGGGTTGTACACCGCGCCCATACTTCGAATCCGCGGACATCAGCGGTCTTCCCCCACGGATGCCCGCTCGCCCCGCCAAGGCGCCCCATTTTGTTTAATAATCCCTTAGGTGAGTCTGTCAGCGGCAGTGGCTCTTCTGTAGCATCACAGAGTTCAAATAGTCCTCTCCCCCCTCCCCTCTTCTGTAACATGTGAAGGTACCAGTTCTCCCTCTCTGCACTTTTCCTGTGTATTACCAAGGACCCCAGCACTGGGCTTTTAACTGAGCGTGATTTAACAGAAGCCCATTGACTCCAGTGGTGTGTTTACCTGTGACCCCTGACACCCAGCATCTCCACAACTTAAAGTTCAAAGTCAATTGATTATCAAAGTACATATATGTCACAATGTCAGATATGTCAGATTCATTTTCCTGTGGGCATTCACGAGGAAATACAGTAGAATCAGCGAGAAACTACACACAAGGACAGACAAACAACCAACGTGCGAAACAGAAGGCAAACTGCAAGTTTTAGAAGGGGTAAGAGGAGGGAACACACACCAGTCCTCAGGGAGGGACTGGGAGTGGAGAGAGTGAGCAACTTCAAGTCCCGGGATGTCGATATTGTCTGACGATCTATTCTTGACCCAGCATATCGATCCAGCTACAAAGGAGGCACGACAGCGGCTATATTTCATTAGGAGTTTGAAGAGATTTGGGATGTCACTCACAAGTTTCTACAGATGTACTGTGGAGGGCATTCTGACTGGCTGAATCACCGTCTGGAATGGTGGGGGACTACTACACAGGATCAAAATAAGCTGCAGAGAGTTGTAAACCCAGTCAGCTCCATCACGGGCACTAACCTCCATAGTATCCAGGACGTCTTCACGGAACGGTGCCTCAGAAAGGCAGCGTCCGTCATTAAGGACCCCCATCACCAAAGTTCTCATTGCTACCATCAGGAAGGAGGTATGGGAGCCTGAAGGCACACACTCAATGATTCAGGAACAGCTTCTTCCCCTCTGCCGTCCGATTTCTGAATGGACATTGAACCCATGAACGCCACCTCACTACTTTTTTATTTCTATTTTTGCACGACTTATTAAACTATTTTATATACTTGCTATAATTCACATTTTTTTTCTATTATTATGTGTTGCATTGCACTGCTGCCACAAAGACGACACGTTTCGCGACTTACACCAGTGATATTAAACCTGATTCTGATTCAGAAATAGCACTGAGAACATCAGCTGCAGCGTCTTCAAAGCCTGCAGGCTATGGTATCAGTTCAGCATTGAGATGAGTGAAGTTATCCCTGCTGGTTTCGGGGCCTGGCGGTTAACGGGTTGTAACTGTTCCCAAACCCGGGAATCCTGTACCTCCTTCCCAAAGAGGGGGTGACCTGGATGGAGGGGGTCTTTGAAGGTGGACGCAAGTAGGATATCTCTTAAATGAGAGGAATTCCGCAGATGCTGGAAATTCAAGCAACACACATCAAAGTTGCTGGTGAACACAGCAGGCCAGGCAACATCTCTAGGAAGAGGTACGGCCGATGTTTTGGGCCGAGACCCTTCGTCAGGACTAACTGAAGGAAGAGTTAGTAAGAGATTTGAAATCTCTTTCAAATCACTTTCAAATCTCTTACTAACTCTTCCTTCAGTTAGTCCTGACGAAGGGTCTCGGCCCGAAACGCCGACCGTACCTCTTCCTAGAGATGCTGCCTGGCCTGCTGCGTTCACCAGCAACTTTGATGTGAGTTGCTAGAATATCTCTTGGCCATTTTGGCATGAAGGATGGTACCGCCCCGACCACAGCCGCACACAGAAACACCCCAGACGTACTGATATCTGTGCAGGAACTCCCAATAAGTAGTTCTATCATATGAGCCAAGAAGGAGTGACTTCTATCGCCAGTCTTAATGTTGCTTCCAATTCATTTGCCACAAAGGATTGATGGTGGTTGTGTAGACTACTTAGAGCATGCGATCAATAATGTATAGTGTCCTCCGAGACGAATGTTCTTGTGAAACGGAAACCTGTTTTTTTTTTCACTTCTTGTGGTCCTTTTAAGTGCTCTGGGGGGAGCATGGAGAGATAGGGTTTCAGTTACGTCCTCAATGGACTAATTGTTGGAATAACTTCTGCCGTCTGCAATATAGTGGTGGCATTGTTATGATCGCTCGAGTTGAGTATGATGCTCTCTCTCGAGGGGTTATTTCCTTAATGGAGAACGTCGATGCGTGACTTCACTTAACGCGGGGAGGCTGACGTGGGGTCACGGTGGGAGCCTTCACTGTTGCGGCCTTCCTCCGACTTTGCTGCCGTTGTGACGCGCCATCATCTACCGCCAGATCCTCCGTTGAGGTCTTGGTTGGACCGCTCTTTGCCTGGAAGTTGCCCCTCCACCTTAGCTCAGCTGCAGATGGCATCGCTGTCGGGATCTCAGGACCTCTCAAGCCTCTTGACTGCAATTGACAGAGAAGCCTCAGCTATGGGTATCAGTAACTGTCAATGATACTGATGGTACAGTGCAAAATGGCTGATGGCTCAAGCAGGGTCATATTGGAATACTGGCATAGAAACTACCTATCTCTTCAACTCTCCCTCCCCGAAAATGTTCAATAAAAACTGTTGATTTCACCAAGCTTTCATCTGCCCTGGTCTACAAATAGATATTGTTCGTGTGCTGCTGTATAAGGAGGAGGAGAAGATGGCGACGCGACGCAGCGCGCGCGGCCGCTCCGGAATGATATCCGTATTTGTTAAGTAGGGTACCGTGCACAATTCTGACTTGATGGAGACAGACGTGAGAGCGTTGAGGAACGTCTGGAGAAACTTCTGAAATGCCCGCTTTGCTGCCGCTGCTACTGTGTGGTCCGAAATCCTCTGAGTCCTCGGCTTTGCTTGTTTTGGCGGCCGGGACGAGGTCGAAGGTGCTCGGCAGAGGATGGCTGTCCAGAGGCTGTATCAGAGGGGCTGATCGGAGGTCCAAAGTTTTCGGACAGACTCAGTCGGCTGTGGTCGGGTGCTTCCAATGCATCGGCAGTTGTCGATGCCTGGAGGTTTATGGCAGGGAGAGTTTCTCCCTTTTTGCCGCCTGCTATCGGGGACTAGAGGAGTCAATCGGGACTTGAGACATTTTTTTTACTGTGCCCATGGTCTGTTCTTTATCAAATTATGGTATTATTTTGCACTGCTGTAACTATATGTTATAATTATGTGGTTTTGTCAGTGTTAGTCTTTGGTCTGTCCTGTTTTCTGTGATATCACTCCGCAGAAACATTGTATCATTTCTTAATGCATGCATTACTAAATGACAATAAACGAGGACTGAGTGTCCTCATAATCCAATCTAATGTCGTCCCTTAGTTCAGAGTTCAAAGTAAATTCAGTATCAAATTACATATACGTCACCATATACTACCTTGAGTTTCATTTTCTTGCTGGCATTCACTATAGAACCACAAAATGCGATATAATCAATTTAAAAAAAACTACACTCAAAGACTGACAAACAACCAGCGTGCAAAGGAAGACAAACTGTGCAAATGTATAAAAAAAATAGGTAAATAAATAATATTGAGTTGTGGAATCCTTTAAAGTGACTCGACAGGTTTTGGAATCGCTTTGGAGTTGAGGTGAGTGAAGTTATCCACGCTGGCTTTGAAAGGTAATAACTGTTCCTGACCCTGGTGGTGTGGGACCTAAGGCTCCTGCACCTCCTTCCCGATGGCGGCAACAAGACGAGGGCATGGCCTGGATGGAGGGGGGTCTTTGATGGTGGGCGCAAGTAGACTATCCCTTGTCCATTTTGGCACGAAGGATGGTATTGCCCAGACCACAGCCGCACACAGAAACACCTTAGACGTACTGATATCTGTGCAGGAACTCCCAATAAGTAGTTCTATCATTATAAGCCAAGAGGAGTGACTCGTGTCGCTAATCTTAATGTTACTTCCGATTCATTTGCCACAAAGGATTGATGGTGGTTGTGTAGACTACTTAGAGTATGCGATCAATAATGCATAGCGTCCTCCGAGACGAATGTTATTGTGAAACGGAATCCTGTTTTTTTCGCTTCTTGTGGTCCTTTTAAGTGCTCTGGGGGGAGCATGGTGAGATAGGGTTTCAGTTGCGTCCTCAATGGGCCAATTGATGGAATAACGTCTGCCGTCTGCAATATAGTGGTGGCATTGTTATGATCACTTGAGTTGAGTATGATGCTCTCCCAGGGGGTTACCCCTTAATGGAGAATGTCGATGCGTGACTTTGTTTAATGTGGGGAGGCTGATACACGGGCAGCCACCGCACAGTCCTTGACAGATCGAGGCCCGGGGCCCACCACGCAGGCCCATATTTGAATGAAGGTACAGAAACTTGCTGCCTCTTCACCCCCTCCCTTCTCAATGACGCCCAATAATTCCTGGAGTTTGACCAAGCTTTCATCTCTCCCCTGGTCTGCAAATAAATATTGCTCGTGTCAGTAAGATCAGCCATGATCTTGTTGGATGGCGGGGCAGGCTCGAAGGGACAAGATGGCCTACCCCTACTCCTACTTCTTATGCTCTTAAACACACACAAAACGCTGGAGGAACTCAGCAGGTCAGGCAGCATCTGTGGAATTGAATAGAAAGTCGACGTTTTGGACGGAACTTTGAATATGCCTGTTGCATCACTGAAAAGACAACCGGTTGGGCTCTCACCTTCATGCCTCCTTCTTGCACTGACTTCATATCCTGTAATTTGTAGTATCTAGGAGCCTCTGAACTGTCTGGGACCTGTATGTTGACTGTGCCTGAATGGTTCTATCCTGAATGGCCAACCACCATGACAAACTTCCATAGAGTACAGGGGAGAGTGTCCTGACTGGTTGCATCACAGCCTGGTACAGAAACACCAATGCCCATGAACAGAAACGTGATGGATACAGCCCAGTGTTTCACAGGCATCCCTAAGCACATCTACAAGGAGTATTGCTACACATGGAGGACCTCCACCATCCAGTCCATGTTGGTGGTGCTTACCATCGGGCAGGAGGCACGGGAGCCTCAGGTCCCAGGCCACCAGGTTCAGGAAGAGCTCTTACCCCTCAACCATCAGGCCCCTGAACCAGCGTGGGTTACTTCACTCACCTCAACGCTGAACTGATTCCACTGACCTTTGGACTCACTTTCATGGACTCTACAGAAGAACATAGGAAATAGGAACAGGAGTTGGCCATCTGGCCCGTCAAGCCTGCTCCGCCATTCAATAAGATCATAGCTGATCTGACCATGGACCCATCTCCATCTACCTGCCTTTTCCCCATAACCCTTAATTCCCCATCTACGCAAAAATCTGTCCAACCTTGTCTCAAATGTATTTACTGAGATAGCCTCCACTGCTTCGTTGGGCAGAAAATTCCACAGATTCACCACTCTCTGGGAAAAGCAGTTCCTCCTCATCTCTGTCCTGAATCTACTCCCCTGAATCTTGAGGCTATGTCCCCGAGTTCTAGTCTCACCTACCAGTGGAAACAACTTTCCTGCCTCTATCTTATCCATCTCTTTCATAATTTTATATGTTTCTATAAGACGTCCTCTCACTCTTCTGAATTTCAGCGAGTATAGTCCCAGGTGACTCAATCTCTCCTCATAGTCTAACCCCCTCATCTCTGGAATCAACCTGGTGAACCTCCCCTGCACCGCCTCCAAAGCCAGTATATCCTTCCTCAAGACCAGAACTGCACGCAGCGCTCCAGGTGCGGCCTCACAAGTACCTTGCACAGTTGCAGCCTAACCTCCCTGCTCTTCAGTTCAATCCCTCTAGCAAGGAAGGCCAACATCCCATTTGCCTTCCCGATAGCCTGCTGCACCTGCAAACCAACCGTTTGTGATTCATGCACAAACATATTAATCTGTCACTCTGGGTTTCCAGCGTCTCTAGAGTATGTGATTCCCTTTGCCTATGTTCAGGGTATGTCCAGCCCGACCTTCTCCAGTATCCAACAGCAATCCCTCAGTTGCGAAAAGCATTTGGTTTTTTTTTTCATTCCATCCATCCAAGAGAATATTTCCTGTTTCACTTCACCACATTGCAATCAGGTCCTTAATTTGCATTTGTCGCTTGGAGTACCCTATTGTTGAGAGGCTCATCGCACTAGCTGAACACAAAGAGCTGAAATTAATATTTCAGAAGTGACAGCAAATGCTAGATTCATTTTATCGAGCAAGACAATCAGCCACTTGATTCTCAGAACAACCAGGGATAGCAATTTTAAAACATGCCATCTTACAGTTCTGCTTTAATTGATGCAGGGCTGAATTTGAGGAATTAAAAATCAGACCGCAAGACAGAGAAGCAGAATTAGGCCATTTGGCCCATCGAGTCTGCTCTGCCGTTCCATCATGGTTGATTTATTAACCCTCTCCATCCCATTCTCCAGCCTTCACCCTGTAAGGAGCTGGTGATAGACCTGAGGAAAGCTAAGGTACCGGTGACCCCTGTTTCCATCCAGGGGGTCAGTGTGGACATGGTGGAGGATAACAAATACCTGGGGATACGAATTGACAATAAACTGGACTGGTCAAAGAACACTGAGGCTGTCTACAAGAAGGGTCAGAGCTGTCTCTATTTCCTGAGGAGACTGAGGTCCTTTAACATCTGCTGGACGATGCTGAGGATGTTCTACGAGTCTGTGGTGGCCAGTGCGATCATGTTTGCTGTTGGGTGCTGGGGCAGCAGGCTGAGGGTAGCAGACACCAACAAGAGTCAACAAACTCATTCGTAAGGCCAGTGATGTTGTGGGGATGGAACTGGACTCTCTGACGGTGCTATCTGAAAAGAGGATGCTGTCCAAGTTGCATGCCATCTTGGACAATGTCTCCCATCCACTACATAATGTACTGGGTGGACACAGGAGTACATTCAGCCAGAGACTCATTCCACTGAGATGCAACACAGAGCGTCATAGGAAGTCATTCCTGCCTGTGGCCATCAAACTTTACAACTCCTCCCTTGGAGGGTCAGACACCCTGAGCCAATAGGCTAGTCCTGGACTTATTTCCTGGCATAATTTACATATTACTATTTAACTATTTATGGTTTTATTACTATTTAATTATTTATGGTGCAACTGTAATGAAAACCAATTTCCCCCGGGATCAATAAAGGATGACTATGACTATGTAACCTTTTCCCCATTGCTGATCAAGAACCTATCAATCTCTGCTTTAAATATACCCAATGACTTGGCCTCCATAGCCGTCTCTGGCAATGAATTCCACAGATTCACTGCTCTCTGGCTAAAGAAATTCCTCCTCATCTCTGCTCCAAATGACGACTTTCAATTCTGAGGCAGTGACCTCTGGTCCTAGACTCCCCCACCATGGGAAACATCCTCACCACATTCACTCTATCTAGGGCTTTCAATGAGATTCCCTCCCTCATTTCATCAAGCACTCCTCATACTTTAAATAATGCACTCAAAATGCTGGGGGAACTCAGCAGGCCAGGCAGCATAATGGTAAGGAGTAAACGGTCGACATTTCGGCCCAAAACATTTTACTCTTTTCCATAGTTGCTGCCTGGCCTGTTGAGTTCCCCTAGCATTTTGTGTGCGTGTGTGTGTGTGTGTTGCTTGGATTTCCAGCATCTGCAGACTTTCTTGTGCTTGCCTCATACATTAACCCTTATGTCCCCGGAGCCATTCTCGTGAGCGTCGTCTGAACCCTCTCCAATGCCAGCGCAACCCTTCTTGGATAAGAGGCACAGATCTGGTTACAGTATGACCAACGGCTTCAAGCCCCAGCAATTCATCCTTGCTTTTATATTCTTTCATGGCTGAAAATAGAGAGAAGTGGGAGTGGGAGTTGGGTGTTAGGGGGCAGAGGGGAAGGGAGGAGGGGGTAAATGTCAGCACTGAGAAATGTGGATGTTGGTAGGTGTTTGTACTTAGGGTTACAGTACACAGCGATAATGTACAAACTAGTCACAGGCTAAATGAACTGTGAAAACTATTGACAAACTTCTACACGTGTGTAGTGGAGAGTGTATTGACTGGCTGTAATACAGCCCGGTACGGAAACACCGATCCCTTGAACGGAAAATCTTACATAAGGCAGTGGATTTGGCCCAGTCCATCACGGGTAAAGCCCTCCCAACCAGTGAGCACATCGACATGAAACGCTGTCGTGGGAAAGCAGCATCTGTCATCAGAGACCCCCACCACCCAGGCCATGCTCTCTTCTCACTGGTGCCATCAGGTAGAAGGTACAAGAGCCTCAGGGCTTGTACCACCAGGTTCAGAAACAGTTCCTACCCCTCAACCATCAAGCTCTTGAACAAAAGGGGATAACTACACTCACTTGCCCATCTATTGAGATGTTCCCACAACCAGTGATCTCACTTTAAAGACTATTTATCTCATGTTCTCATTATTTATTGTTATTTATCTAGATTTGCATTTGCAGAGTTTGTTGGCTTCTGCACTCTGGTTGATCTTTCACCGATCTTGTTTACAGTTACTATTCTGTAGATTTGCTGAGTATGCCCACAAGAAAATTAATCTCAGGGTTGTATATGTTGTCATGTATGTACTTTGAATGAGCTTCCAGCAGAAGTGGTTGAGGCAGGTTCGATGTTGTCGTTTAAAGTTAAACTGAACAGGAAAGGAATGGAGGGTTATGGGCTGAGTGCAGGTCGGTGGGACTAGGTGAGAGTAAGAGTTCGGCATGGACTAGAAGGGCTGAGATGGCCTGTTTCTGTGCTGTAGTTGTTATATGGTTATATGGTTATATAATAAATTTACTTTGAACTTTGAACTTCTTGAATGCCCAAGTTGGTGTGGTCTTTCATTGATTCTGTTACAGTTATCCTATGGATTTATTAAGTATGCCTGCAAGAAAAAGAATCTCAGGGTTCTATATGGTGACACATATGATAACAGATTTACTTTGAACTTTGCGCTTCAGGGGTTTCGAGCTTCGGAGGCCCCCTTTTCTGATTTTTCTTCATCCACTTTCGGGGCCAGGAGCTTCTAGGTTCAAAGCTCTGGGTGGACCTATACGTCAAGTCCCCAACTGGCAGAGTTCCTTGTTTCACATAATTCTCACCCTTCCTGTGAGGGGAGATCTCACCTCTTTCCAGCAGGATGTTTGAGGAGCTGGGAGGCTTTCAATCAGGAAACGCGGGGCTGGTTCTCGATACTGAGGCTCTTTGTGAGCCTCATGTTTATGTTGGCAGACATTTTGATCTCGAATGACGAAATGCCCGGACAGCTCAAACAGCCGCAGATCAAAAGCCTCCCGGTATTCTTTTGTATTATTGTTTAATATTTTTGCCTTAATCAGTTACATCTGCGTCTTAGCAATTTGATCCTCAAGAATGCCTAACAGATGTGTGTGTGTGTGTGTGTGTGTTATTGTACTGAAAAGCTGAAGGGAGCTGACTACACCATGGGCTTCAAGCCATTACAGAGTTTAACCCTGTGAATACAGTTTCAATAATTCAGAGCAGAAAACGAGACAATTCACTCTTCGTTGTACTCTTGTCCGGACCGTATTATCTCATAAGTAGTTCCCATCACGTGTTGTTCTCCTACTTCCGGGATACGGAGTTCTTTCGCAAACACGGGAAGATCTGCACAGGCACTGGAGATCTAGAGCAACACTCACAAGACGCTGGGGGAACTCAGCAGGCCAAGCAGCATCCGTGGGGAGGAATAAGCAGTTGACGTTTCAGGCCGAGACCCGTCATCAGGGCCAGGAGAAAAAGAAAATGAGAAGTCAGAGTAAGAAGGTGGGGGGGAGGGGAGGAAGAAGTACACGTAGTAGGTGATAGGTGGAACTGGGAGAGGGGGAGGTAGGGAAGTAAAGAGCTGGGAAGTCGATTGGCTGGAGGAGGGGAATCTGATAGGAGAGGGTAGAAGACCAGGGAAGAAAAGGAAGGAGGGGGTGCACCAGAGGGAGGTAATGGGCAGGAAAGGAGAGAAGATGGGAGAGGGAAACAGGAATGGGGGAGGGAGAAGTTCGAGAAATCGATATTCATGCAATCAGGTTGGAGGCTACCCAGACGGAATGTAATGTGTTGCTCCTCCAACCTGGGTGTGGTCTTATCCCGACAGTAGAGGAAGCCGTGGACTGACATGTCGGAATGGGAATGGAAAGTAGAATTAAGATGGGTGGCCACTGGGAGATCCCGCTTTTCTCTGGAGGGTGCAGCATAGAAACTCGGCAAAGCGGTCTCCCAATCTGCGTCGGGTCTCACTGATATACGTGACGCCACACTGGGAGCATCGGACACAGTAGGTGACTCCCCAACAGACTCACAGGTGAAGTGTCACCTCACCTGGAAGGAGTGTTTTGGGGCACGGAATGATAGTGAGGGAGGAGTTGTAGGGGCAGGTGTGGCGCTTGTTCCAGTAGCAAGAATACACACCAGGAGGGAGATCAGTGGGGAGGGATGAGTGGACAAGAGAGTCGCGTAGGGATCGGAGGTGATCCCTGCAGAAAGGTGGGGGGTGGGGAAGGAAAGATATGCTTGGTGATGGGATCCCGTTGGAGATGGCAGAAGTTACGGAGAAGTTACAGAGCTCTTTCTCCAATTTTCTCCAATAAGAGAGAACGTTTGTGAAGAGGGTTGAAAAAGAAAGTTCAATTCAATTCAATTCAAGGTTAATTGTCATTCATCCATACTTGTAAACTCATGCATACAATCAAACAAGACAGCGTTACTGGGGTCAAGGTGCAAAAAACACAGTGACAACCATTTTTTATATATATATAAGCATCCGTTAGTCTCGTGAGACCATGGATTCTTCACCTTGGAAGGTTTGCAGGGCGCGGGCCTGGGCAAGGTTGTATGGAAGACCGGCAGTTGCCCATGCTGCAAGTCTCCCCTCTCCACACCACCGATGTTGTCCAAGGGAAGGGCACTAGGACCCATACAGCTTGGCACCGGTGTCGTCGCAGAGCAATGTGTGGTTAAGTGCCTTGCTCAAGGACTCAACACGCTGCCTCAGCCGAGGCTCGAACTAGCAACCTTCAGATCACTAGACCGATGCCTTAACCACTTGGCCGCGTGCCAACAGTCACTCACAGTACAAGTAACACATTGCACGTGCAAGACAGCAAGCACATGTGAGATACCAGTAAAATACAGACCCTGAGTCCACGAATGCCACAGAAATCTGCAGTCGACCACAATGCAGCTTGTCTTCTGCCGAGCGAACACTGGGGGGCAGCACCACGTCCAGTCTGGATGCTGCGCCACGCCGCCCCCTGGTGGAGCACACCACCTCTGATGCCTCTCCCCTGGCGGCGTTAAGCAGGAGATAACCACGGATCGAGGGGAAGTTGGGCTTAAAAAAGCATTCACTGGCTTTGTCAAAGAAAGAGAGGTTTGAAGGGTTGGGAGTGTTTTATATTGATGCGGAGGTCATGGAGGAAATTCAAGAAGGAAGAAATCCACAGTCTGAAGGAAACTGAAGAGGGGTTTCAGAACAGCCTATAAACTTAGGCAACGGATGAGCGTATAGGGCCAATCAATGCTGGATATTAGGACATAGGAATCTGACAACACGCTGGAGGAACTCTGCAGGTCAAGCAGCATCTATGGAAAGGAATAACGAGCGATGTTTTGGGCCAAGAGCCTTCATAGGGATTGGAAAGTACAAAGTACATACACGTCACCACATACTTCATACTTTATACTTTATTGTCGCCAAACAATTGGTACTAGAACATACAATCATCACAGCGATATTTGATTCTGCTCTTCCCGCTCTCTGGATTACAAATCGATAGTAAATATTAAAAAATATAAATTATAAATCATAAATAGAAAATAGAAAAACGGAAAGTAAGGTAGTGCAAAAAAACCGAGAGGCAGGTCCGGATATTTGGAGGGTACGGCCCAGATCTGGGTCAGGGATCCGTTCAGCAGTCTTATCACAGTTGGAAAGAAGCTGTTCCCAAATCTGGTCATACGAGTCTTCAAGCTCCTGAGCCTTCTCCCGGAGGGAAGAGGGACGAAGAGTGTGTTGGCTGGGTGGGTCGTGTCCTTGATTATCCTGGCAGCACTGCTCCGACAGCGTGCGGTGTAAAGTGAGTCCACGGACGGAAGATTGGTTTTGTGTGATACAACCCTGAGATTCATTTTCCTGCGGGCATACTCAGCAAATCTATAGAATAGTAACTGTAAACAGGATCAGTGAAAGATCAACCAGAGTGCAGAAGACAACAAACTGTGCAAGTGCAAATATAAATTAGTAAGCAATAAATAACAAGAACGTGAGATGAAAAGTCCTTGAAAGGGAGTCCATAGGTTGTGGGAACATTTCAGCGAAATTGAGTGTAGTTACCTCCTTTTGTTCAAGAGCCTGATGGTTGAGGGGTAGTAACTGTTCTTGAACCTGGTCGAACAAAGAAGGGAAAAGAAGTCAGAATAAGAAGGTGGGGGGTGGGAAGGATGTGGACTATTACAACGCACAACAGGCCCTCCAACCCTAATGTTATGTTGACATTTTAACCATCAATCTAACCCTCCCCTCCTACATAGCCCTCCATTTTTCTATCATCCATTTAGGAGTTTCTTAAATGCCCTGAAAGTATCTACTTCGATCATGGCTCCAGGCAGGGCATACCAGCACCCTCCGCGCTCTATGTAAAATATATACGCCTATACTTTCCTCAGTCACCTTAAAATTATGCCCCTGGTGCTAGACCGTAAGAGATAGGAGTAGAATTAGGCCATTTGGCCCATCAAGTCTTCTCCCCCATTTCGTCATGGCTGATCCATTTCCCCTCTCGGCCCCCAATCTCCTGCCTTCTCCCCGTATCCATTCATGCCTGACCAATCCAGAATCTATCAACCTCTGTCTCACATATACATAGAAACATAGAAAACCTACAGCACAATACAGGCCCTTCGGCCCACAATGCCATGCTGAACACGTGCTTATTTTAGAAATTACCCATAGCCCTCTATTTTTCGGAGCTCCAGGAGCCTCTTAAAAGACCCTATTGTTTCTGCCTCCACCACTGTTGCCGGCAGCCCATTCCACGCACTCACCACTCTCTGCGTAAAAAACTTACCCCTGACATCTCCTCTGTACCTCCTTCCAAGCACCTTAAAACTGTGCCCTCTCGTGCTAGCCATTTCAGCCCTGGGAAAAAGCCTCTGACTATCCACACGATCAACACATAAAGACCCGGCCTCCACAGCCACCTGTGGCAATGAATGCCACAGTTTCACCACTCTCCGGCTAAAGAAATTCCTCCTCATCTCCGTTCTAAATAGACATCTTGAAAACACATCCTGAAAAAGAAATTCAGGATGTATATTGTACACATTTCTCTGACATTAAACGTACTTATTGAAACCTTTGAGACATCCCTCTATGCTGAGGCTGCTCTTAGACTGTCCCGCCACAGGAAACCTCCCCTCCACGTCCACGCTGTCAAGGCCGTTCACCGTTCGGCAGCTTTCAACGAGATTCCCGCACACTAAGCCACTTCCACTCTGGCGAAAAAAGTCGCTGGCTAGCCACTCAATCGGTGCCTCTTACCGTCTTGCACGCCGCTGTCAAGTCTTTAGCAATGAATGAGATATCCTAAGCGGATATAAATATTTGCATAATCACTGTGGTGATATCCTCCACAGCTAATCTTGGGGGGACATTAATCTGTTTAGATCTTTTTGACATAATGCACTGATGCTGTACTTACGAGAAGGAGGCAGAAGAGTTAATTTTGATCAGCCAGGGTGGCAGTAATTAAAGTCTTGATGTTTTGAGTCTTAATGTGACATACAACTTGAATGTTTCAGAGACCCATCTTCTTGTATATTTAATTACCTTGTTTTAATTGACTTTAGCTGTGATCAAGATAGCAGATGTTCGCCTTCTCCTGCGCCTTACTTCATCAGTAGCATTACCTTCGCTACGTGAAACTACTGGGGAAATCCAACAATTCATTTCTTTTTCCATCTTCGATTATTCAAGCCCGGTCAAAAAATTACTTCGCACCTTTAGGTGAGAAGATAAGATCAGGAGGTGATTCAACCGGACCAACAAATTCAAAGCAGATGTGCTTGCATTTCTGAAAACGTTGAGGTTCTCAAACTATTCCTGCTGGGAGAATTCCTGAAAATATCCAAGGATTCCTGTGAACTTGCTAGCTTCCTTACCGCTGGCATCTAGGGCAGCAATGAAATTGGATGGCAGAAGCCGTACCTGAATCGCTGAGTGTGTGTCTTCAGACTCCTGTACCTCCCCCTGATGGTAGCAACGAGAAGAGGGCATGTCCTGGGTGGTGGAGGTCCTTAATGATGGACGCTGCCTTTTTAAGACATCACTCCTTGAAGATGTCCTGGATATAGGAGCAGAATTAGGCCATTTGGCCCATCGAGTCTGCTCCGCCATTTCGTCATGGCTGATCCTTTTTCCCGTTCAGTCCTAATCTCCTTCCCTTCATGCCCTGACCAATCAAACTCTGCCTTAAATATACCCAATGACTCGGCCTCAACAGCCACCTGTGGCTGTGCGTTCCACAGATACACCACTCTCTGGCTAAAGAAATTGCTCCTCGTCTCTGTTCTAAAAAGATATCCCTTTACTCTGAGGCTGTGTCCTCTGGTCCTAGACTCCCCCACCAGAGGAAACATCCTCTCCACATCCGAGAAACTTCCTCTTCACACTACGGAGCCTAGTGCCCATGATGGAACTGACTAAGTTTACAACTCTCTGCGCCTCTTCTTCTTCTCCGTCTTGTTTTACGGCGGTTGGCACCCAGCTTAGTGGTGATTTACTGCCACCTTCTGCTCCGGAGTGTGCAATAGACTTACATTCTAAATCCCTTCACCCAATCACACACACACACACACACATACCGTAACCTACACTTTATCCTCCCATCTTCGGCCATCCTAGTACCCTATTCCTGCTTATCCGTCATATCCTATAAAAAACCCCTGTACCCCTTAAGAAAGCTAAGAATACCCTGACCTGTGCTCTCTCACCCATGCCCAGCAACCCTTTTAATGTGAATTCCTGCACCCCCAACTCCCTTAGTTTAATTCTCATCATCTCTCTCTGTATCCCATACTTCCTGCCACTCAGAACTACATGTTCTGCTGACTCCTCTTCCTGACATTCCTCACACAATCCTGTCTGGTGTTTCCCTATCATTTTCAATATTTTGCTTAATGCACAGTGACCCAGTCTTAACCTAGTCCACACAGTTTCCTCTCTTCTGTATCTACTACCTACCCTAGTACCTACAACACTCTTTTGTATTTGATATAAAAGCCTCCCTTTCCCCTCCCTGTCCCAACTTTCTTGCCACATTTGGTTGATTTTTTTCCCAGATTACACGCTTAACCTCTGCTTTACTGATACTAATGTGCATTTCTACATTTTCTTTCTTTAATGCCCTCTTTTCCCAACTCATCCACCTTCTCATTCCCCTTCACCCCTACATGTGCTGGAACCCATAGAAATTTTACTTGACCTCCCCGATTTGCAATTCTTGTGACTGACTGAAGGACTTCATATAAGTACACCTTGCCGACTGTTTGAGTGAAAAGACCTTAAACTTGCTAGAACTGAGGATGAATCTGAGCATATCAACACTTTGATTTAAGCAACAGGAATTCTGCAGATGCTGGAAATTCAAGCAACACACATCAAAATTGCTGGTAAATGCAGCAGGCCAGGCAGCATCTCTAGGAGGAGGTACAGTCAACGTTACAGGCTGAGACCCTTCGTCCTGAGGAAGGGTCTCGGCCTGAAGCGTCGACTGTACCTCCTCCTAGAGATGCTGCCAACACTTTGACTTATCTAGCTTTCTCCATCCATCACAACGCAACCAACACTGCCAGCATCTCCACTGTATACACCCCTAACTTATTAGATGTTCTTCTGCTGATTCCAATTTCTTTTGCTGGTATAGCCACCCCAAACCCTGTCACTCCTGTTTCAAGTTCGTTAGCACCATCCATATAAATCTGAGTATAATCGCTATACTTTTCCATCACGTGACAGTTAAGTGCACTTACCAAATCAGTTTTATATTTTCCTTTCCTTTTTACCTCTAACAAATGCCAGTCTATGTCAGGCCACACAAGCTTCCATGGAGCTACTACCGAATAAACTACTGAAGGACTTATCCTCAGATCAAACACTCCACATTCTTTAGCAATATCATTCCCTACCCGACTGAAGTTATCTGCAGCTTATTTTGATCCTGTGCGGTAGTGGCCCCCTCACCACCCTTGTACTAGACAGCGATGCAGCCAGTTAGAGTGCTCCCTGTGGTACATTTGTCAAAATACAGTACTGTCTCATAATGAAAACTCTCAATACACTGACTTCAGTCTGTTCTTCAGGGATTATTTGTTACTCCAGTGGTGACAGCATCACTAACATCAGAGAGGTAATTGATCACATTGATTTTCTTTAAACAAAATCCACTGATAGTATTCGTTGATGTAAGGATTTTGGTCAGAGCACAGTGAGAACTCAGCTTCCTTTTTGAATGGTGGACTGAGATCTTCTCAAACACGCAAACTGAACTTGGGCTAAGGTGACACTTCACCTGCGAGTCTGCTGGGATCATCGACTGTATCTGGTGCTCCTGGTGTGACCTCCTGTCTGTCGGCGATAGACCGATTAGGAAAAGGGGAGGTGCAACGAGACCTGGGTGTCATTATACACCAGTCATTGAAAGTGGGCATGCAGGTACAGCAGGCGGTGAAAAAGGCGAATGGTATGCTGGCATTCGTAGCAAGAGGATTCGAGTACAGGAGCAGGGAGGTACTACTGCAGTTGTACAAGGCCTTGGTGAGACCACACCTGGAGTATTGTGTGCAGTTTTGGTCCCCTAATCTGAGGAAAGACATTCTTGCCATAGAGGGAGTATAAAGAAGGTTCACCAGATTGATTCCTGGGATGGCAGGACTTTCATATGATGAAAGACTGGATCGACTAGGCTTATACTCGTTGGAATTTAGAAGATTGAGGGGGGATCTTATTGAAACGTATAAAATCCTAAAGATATTGGACAGGCTAGGTGCAGGAAGATTGTTCCCGATGTTGGGGAAGTCCAGAACGAGGGGTCACAGTTTGAGGATAAAGGGGAAGCCTTTTAGGACAGAGATGAGGAAAAACTTCTTCACACAGAGAGTGGTGAATCTGTGGAATTCTCTGCCACAAGAAACAGTTGAGGCCAGTTCATTGGCTATATTTAAGAAGGAGTTAAATATGGCCCTTGTGGCTAAAGGGATTAGGGGGTATGGAGAGAAGGCTGGTGCAGGGTTCTGAGTTGGATGATCAGCCATGATCATACTGAATGGCGGTGCAGGCTTGAAGGGCCAAATGGCCTACTCCTGCACCTATTTTCTATGTTTCTATGTTTCGCCGAGCACCTATGGTCCATCCGCCGCGAAAAGCAGGACCATCTGGTGGCCACCCATTTCACTTCTACTTCCCATTCCCATTCCGACCTGCCAGGATGAGGACACGCTCAGGTTGGAAGAGCTACACCTTATATTCCATCTGGGTAGCCTTCAACCTGATGGCGTAAACATTGATTTCTTGAACTTCCAGTAACTGTCCCCCCTTCAGCATTCCCCATTCCTGTTTCCCTCTCTCGCTTTATCTCCTTACCTGCCCATCGCCTCCCTCTGGTGCTCCTCCCTCTTCCCTTTTTTCCATGGTCTTCTCCGATCAAATTCCCCCATCTCCAGCCCTTTATCTTTCATTAATCGACTTCCCATCTCTTTACTTCACTGCTCCCCCTCCCTGGTTCCACCTATCACCTACCTCCTTGTACTTCTTCCTCCGCTCCCCGTCTTCTTACTCTGACTTCTCCTCTTCTTTTCTAGTCCTGATGAGGGGTCTCGGCCCGAAGCATCGACTGTTTACTCTTTTCCATAGATGTTGCCTGGCCCGCTGAATTCCTCCAGCATTTAGTGTGTGTTGCTTTGAGCTGAGGTTAGTTTTTTCTGTCACATGTGTGTAGAAACACAGAGCGAAATGCATCATTTTTTTTAGCATCAATAACCAACACAGTAGGAGGATGTGCTGTGGGGGGGGGCAGCCCACAAGTGTTGCCACGCTTCCGGTGCCAACATAGCACGCCCACACCTCACTAACCCTAACCGGTCCATCTTTGGAATGTGGGAGGAAACCAGAGCATGTGGAGGAAACCCATGCGGTCACGGGGAGAAGGTCGCCAACTATGACTGTGCAACTTTTTCTTCGGCTTAGCACTGTGGTTTGAATCCGTAACCTTCCCAATCGGAACTCTAGGAAGTCTGCAATATAGTTGGGTGAGACCCACGCTCAAACCTGTGGCAATACCTTTGTCCAATGGAACTTGAGCTGTCCGCTCCTGAATCGGCTGCAGCGATGCCCAGTTTTGTGGTAGCCGGCTCACTTCCGTGAACTTCAGCTCCGAATGTTATTTGCTTACCGTTACTGTTTGCACAATTTGTTTTTTTTTCTTCCTGCGCTTTGGGTGTTTGATGGTCTTTTTTTAAATGGGTTCTATTGGGTTTCTTTGTATTGAGGCTGCCAGTATGGAGCTGAATCTCAAAGCTATATAAAGTATACGTACTTTGAAACAAGCTTTCCTCATTCTGGTAAAGTACGTGCATTGTCGCCGGCTGGTGGCGTAGTGACATCAGCGCCAGACTTTGGAGCGAAGACTCCCGAGTTCGAATCCAGCCGGCTCCCTGGCACACTTTCCATCCGTGCTGGGTTGAGCATCGAGCTAGCAACTCGGCCTCGTAAAAATAAGAAAGCCTGCTTAAAAAAACGCCGTCCTGCCGGCGTCCCGGTGACTCCATTCGGAGTTAAGGACTTTCTTCTTCTCTTCTTCTACATGCATTGTGCTTAGCTCACTGGTTCTGTGCAAAAGTCTCGGGCACATATTTCTATCTAGGATATCGAAGACTTTTGTACAGAACTGTATTTGTCAACGTGGAGCCAAGCGCAAGCTTGTAAGTCTGGCGGGAGCAAAGGACGCTGGGAATAGTGAGGATGGAGTGCCGCAGGTTGGGTGTGGGACAGGTGGCAGGGAAGGAGTGCCAGAGGCGGGGCAGGGAGCTGCAGACACACCCAGCCCTGAGACAGCAGGCAGGGTCATTCGGTTCCAAACAATTGGCTTATTGACCACGGACAAATAGTGCTTCCCACTGCCTCCACCTTTCCCAACAATACCCGCTTCTCACTGTCAGTCCACAACACAGACCCATACCAGAATCAGCCTCTCTTTATTAATCTTTTTATTGATTTAAAAAGAGCATATATACGAACAAGAGGAGATTTATCTCAAATATTTATATCAATAACAATACAAACAGGAAGTGAAATAGACACTATCAAAATCATATATAGTATTAAACTAATATGTAGTATATAATTAAAAAGAAAGCAGCTAATTCTCCTCTCATCAATTCATAGAGAGAGAAAAAAATCTTTAAATTTTTACAATGAGAAGGCAAAAAAAAAACCCACTACACTATATGAAAAAAAGGGTCTGGGCAGTCCATTCTGAGGATACAACCAAAAAAAAAGGAAAGACTTCCTGATCAAATCTAAAACTTCAAAAAAAATAATTGGAAGAGTAATAAATCAAATCAGATGAAAATATTGAATAAAATGTCGCCAGATTTGCTCAAATTTAAAGGGTGTATCAAATGTCGGACCTCTTATTTTCTCTAAACTTAAAACAGGACATAATGGAGGAAAGCCAATAAAAGACCGCAGGTAGATTAGAATCAGGTTTATCATCACTCACATATGTCACGGAACCTGCTTTGTTTTTTTTTCGTGGCAGCAGGACAGTGCAATACCTAAAATTACTACAGTATTGTGCAAAAGTTTTAGGCACCTTAGCTATACTTATGTGCTTAAGACTTTTGCACAGTGCTGTAGATTGTGAGATCAAGTGTCCATCTTTTTGTACTAGGGAAACACTCAATCACCTAATAACAGCAGGGCAGAAGCTGTCCTCGCGCCTGGTGGTACGCGCTTTACGTGGGCACTGTGGCAAGGTGGCTCAGTTACTGGATTGGCTGCTGGAGTTCCAGTGAGCACAGGGAAAATGTGTTTGAATCTCATTAAAGGCAAGTGCAAAAGTCTTAGGCACCTTAGCTATATCTTCTTCTTCTTCATGTGCCTTGCGCGTTACACGCTTGGCCAATCATGGCTCTCCGCATCGAACCATCTCATGCAGCATCAATGATATCTTGCACACTTAGACCTGTTAGTTCTTTCACCGTGTCCATATATTTTCTTCTTTGCCTTCCTCTTCCGCGTTTCCCAGGCATACGGCCGTGTAATGTAAGGCATTCTATTTCTCCCTTTCTGATGACATGGCCCAGGAATTTAAGTTTCCTCTCATTTAATGTTCTAATTAAAGATCTTTTTGTATGGGCACGTTGGAGTACTGTCTCATTGGTTACCCTATCTCTATATGATATTTTCAGCATTCTTATAAGAAACCACGTTTCTGTTGCTTCTAAGTTTCTTTGGAGTTCTGGCGTTATGGTCCATGTTTCGGAAGCATACAGCAAGATTGACCAGATGTAACATTTTAGTAGCCTAAGCCTTGTTGTCGTAGAAATGCGTCCGTAGGTAAAAATGGGTTTCATTTTTTGGAAGTTGGTTTTGGTGATGGCAATTCTTCTTTTTATTTCTACTTCACTACTAGCATCTTGTGATATAAAGCTACCAAGGTAATTAAAGCTGGTCTTTTGTTCAACCTCTTGGTTACCGATGTACAATTGGCAGTTGGGAGTATCCTGCTGTTTTGATATTACCACACATTTGGTTTTTTTTTACAGTTGACGGTTAGACCAAAATCTGTACTTGTTCGTACTACTTTGTCTAGGAGGGTTTGTAGGTCTTCTGCAGCACTTGCTATTAGCTATATATAAACAAGAGAAAATCTGCAGATGCTGGATATCAAAGCAACACACACAAAATGCTGGAGGAACTCAGCAGCTCAGGCAGTATCTTTGGAAAAGAGTAGACAGTCAAAGTGTCAGACCGAGACCCTTCATCAGGACTGGAAAAAAGAGATGAAAAATCAGAGTAAGAAGGTGGGGAGGGGTGGGGAGGAAGATGTACAAGGTGGCAGGTGATAGGTGGAACCGGGAGAGGGGAAGGGGGTGAAGTAAAGAGCTGGGAAGTCGATTGGTGAAAGAGATAAAGGGCTGGAGAAGGGAAAAAGCTGATAGGAGAGGACAGAAGGCAATGGAAGAAAGGGAAGGGGGAGGGGAACCAGAGGGAGGTGATGGGCAGGTAAGGAGATAAAGTGAGAGAGGGAAATAGGGGAAGGTGAAGCAGGATGCAATTACAAGAAGTTCAAGAAGTCGATGTTCGTGCCATCAGGTTGGAGGCTACCCAGATGAAATATAAGGTGTTGATCCTCCAACCTGAGCGTGGCCTCTTCACGGCAGTAGAGGAGGCCCTGGACCAACACGTCGGAATGGGAATGGGAAATAGTTTGAAACGGGTAGCCTCTAGGAGATCCTGCTTTTTCCGGAGGTTCTCTGCGAAGCGGTCTCCCAGTCTACGTCAGATCTCACCGATACACTGGAGGCCACATCGGGAGATCCTGATGCAGTGTGTGACCCCCAACAGACTCACAGGTGAAGTCTCGCCTCTCCTGGAAGGACTGTTTGGGGCCCTGTTAGCCAGGTGCCTCAGACCTTTGCACAGTACTATAGATCTGAAGCATCATACTGGGTTGGACGCAGTCCCAGAGGCCACCAATCCCCACGTACCGGTTTCACGTTGTTAGGGCAGACATTAACGGTTTGTCACTCCTGATGAAATTAAACAGCCTTTACGATTCGCAGTCTACACGAGGGTAGCAGATCTGTACAGAATAGTTTAATATTGACAATATTTTTGCGGACCGGCTGACCGGGCGGTGGGGGGGGGCGGGGGGGCTGCTGTTCAAGTAGGGTTAAACTCACCTCAACATGTCTTTTACAGTTAGGGTTCCCAACTTTCTCACTCCCAAATAAGGGACAAAAGTAGCAGTCAAACCCCGGGACACTTTACCCCAGGAAAGACTACCATGACCATGAAGCCTTGCGCGGGCACCTGTGTGCGCATGCGCGTATGTGCCGATTTTTCCCCACGAATCAGTTTTCCCTTCATCTTCCCGACTATACTGTACATACATTATTTCTACTTTATATAGGCTGTGTATTTATCATATCATTCGTGCTTTTACTATATGTTAGTGTTATCTATTTTCGGTTTTATGTGTTATTTGGTATGATTTGGTAGGTTACTTCTTGGGTCTGGGAACGCTCAAAAATTTTTCCCATATAAATTAATGCTTCTTCGCTTTATGCCATTTCGGCACAAAAGGTTTCATAGGAACGCTCTACCTTAGCGGGGGAAATACGGGACAAACCAATTTCGCTCAATATACAGGATGTCCCGGCAAGTACGGGACAGTTGGCAACCCTATGTTCACGTTCAACAGTGCGTGACAGGGAATGAGGAAAGGTGCAGCTGACTCGTATCGTTTCCTCGCGGCCCGGTAGCACATGCTTTGCGACCCGGTACCGGTCCGCGGCCCAGTGGTTGGAGACCGCTGGTTTAGAGGAACGGCAGGGGCGGGGTGGGGGGAGGATCTCATTGAAACCTGTTGAATGCGACCAGGTGATCATTGAACACCATTTTTTATTGTTAAAGTTCACCTCGGTAATGCTAAAATAGCTGCCTGTGCCTTTAAGAGAAAATAGCGACGCCATTTTGCGCGGGTGGAGTAGAACGTAGAGTTGCCATGCTCTAGAGAGAACGACCTTCAAGTGCTTTTATACTTTATACTTCATTGTCGCCAAACAATTGGTACTAGAACGTACAATCATCACAGCGATATCTGATTCTGCGCTTCACACTCCCTGGATTACAAATATTAAAGATATTAAAAAAAGTTAAAATTAGTAAATATTAAAAACTTAAATTATAAATCATAAATAGAAAATATAAAAATGGGAAGTAAGGTTGTACAAAAAAAACCGAGAGACAGGTCCGGATATTTGGAGGGTACGGCCCAGATCCGGGTCAGGATCCGTTCAGCAGTCTTATCACAGTTGGAAAGAAGCTGTTCCCAAATCTGGCCGTACCAGTCTTCAAGCTCTTGAACCTTCTCCCGGAGGGAAGAGAAACAAAAAGTTTGGTGAGGAAAGGTTAATATTCAATAATATCCATGTAAATTCATTTGTTTGTAAGTCAAGAATATCGGTAATTTGGCATGCTTTACACGTGGATGCTTTAGATTTTGGCAAGTGAAGTTATCAGCGCTGGATTGCATGGTTGTGCGAAGTTCCTTACTGGCCTAGTAGGCTAGTCTTTTTTAGATTCATTTTGTTGTTTTTGTTTTGATACCTTCTTGCTGAGGCCTAATCTGCAGTACTGTGTGCAGTTTTGGTCACCCACCTAGAGGAAAGATGTAAATAAGGCAGAAAGAGTACAGAGAAAATTTACAAGAATGTTGCTGGGTCTGGAGGACCTGAGTTATAAGGAAAGATTGAATAGGTTTGGACTTTATTCCTTGGAACGTAGAAGATTGAGGGGAGATTTGATAGAGATATACAGAATTATGAGGGATATAGACAGGGTAAATGCCAGCAGGCTTTTCCCAATGAGGTTGGGTGGGACTACAACCAGTACTCATGGGTTAAGGGTGAAAGGTGAAAAGTTTAAGGGGAACATGAGGGGAAGCTTCTTCACTCAGAGGGTGGTGAGAGTGTGGAACGAGCTGCCAGCACAAGTGATGCATGCGAGCTCGATTTCAACATTTAAGAGAAGTTTGGACAGGTACATGGATGGTTAGGGGTGTGGAGGACTATGGTCCCGGTGCAGGCCGACGGGAGTAGGCAGTTTGAATGGTTCAGCATGGACTAGATGGGCTGAAGGGCCTGTTTTTGTGCTGTACTTTTCTATGACTATAATTATGGGCAAGGCATACTCCGTGATTTCTATTTAGATGCCAGTAGCATAACTGTTCTGGCTGAATATGTGTCTGGTTCAAGGGCACAGAGAACTTCAGCTGTACAGTCAGGGCAGTTACTGCTCTGTCATCATTTCTGTGTCCATGTTTTCATCTGTCTCTATAATGATAAGGAATCAATCAAATTGATTGAAGGCTTTGCTTTTGTGATTGGACTGTCTTCAAGGTATATAATTCATTTTGCCCTTCCAGCAGAGCTAACTGGTGCGGCCTTGTTTCTCGCCCTCACAGAGACGGAGGGTGGTTTTGAACTTTTTTCCTGCTGTTTCATTGTCATCACCATTCACCTCGAAATGGGATTGGACTGCGGAGGTGTAATCAACCTCTTGGTTTCCACAATGTCAACCGGGGTTGGACTCCAGAGGCAATTTCGCACAGGGCAGCACGGTAGTGTAGTGGTGAGCACAACGCTCCACAGTACAGGTGACCCGTGTTCAATTCCCGCCACTGCCTGTAAGCAGTTTGTACGTTCTCCCCGTGACCGTGTGGGTTTCCTCCGGGTGCTCCGGTTTCCTCCCACAGTCCAAAGACGTACCGGTCGGTAGGTTAATTAGTCATTGTAAATTGTTTCATCATTAGGATTAAATATCTGTGGAGTTCTTTGCAACAGGCCAATATGTGTATTTAAGGCAGAGGCTGATAGATTCTTGATTGGTCAAGAAGAAATGCGGGGAGAAGGCAGGAGATTGGAGAAGAGAGGGAAATGGATCAGCCGTGATGAAATGGCCTAATTCTGCTCCTATGTCTTATGGTCTTATCTTTTAGGCTTAACGTTGGGTCTCTGATAATTCCTTGGCCATGTAGAGAATCATACAAAGGTTAAATTCAGCCATGATGAAATCATGGAGCAGACTTGATGGGCCAAATGGCCTAATTCTCCTGCTGTATCTTACGGTCTTATCTTTTAGGCTTTATGTTGAAGGCATCCGCTAGTCTCGCGAGACCATGGATCTGCGCCTGGAAAGTCTTCACTCTCCAGGGCGCAGGCCTGGGCAAGGTTGTGTGGAAGACCGGCAGTGGCCCATGCTGCAAGTCTCCCCTCTCCACGACACCGATGTTGTCCAAGGGAAGGGCATTAGGACCCATACAGCTTGGCACCGGTGTCGTCGCAGAGCACTGTGTGGTTAAGTGCCTTGCTCAAAGACACAACACGTTGCCTCGGCTGCCTCATGACCTTCAGATCGCTAGTCCAATGCCTTAACCACTTGGCCACATGCCTACATTTTATGTTTTAGGCTTTATGTCGAATCTCTGATAATTCCTTGGCCATGTAGAGGATCATACAAAGGTTAAATTCAGCCATGAGGAAATGGTAAAGCAGACTCAATGGGCCAGATGTCCTAGTTCTGCTCCTACACCTTATGGCCTTATGGTCTAAGTTGGGCGATTGCTGGGTGGTGCGACTCGAAGGGATGGGCGGGTCTATTCCACGCTGTATCCCAATAAATAAATAAACAATTAACTGAAGCTAAAAGGGAAGTTTGAAGTCTATGGAAAGTGTTACGTACCCCGTAACTGGGTTGCCAAACCAGCAGAAATGGATCACTCAGTTGGAGTCTGGATTACTAGAACTAAGAAAGTTTTATTAAAGAAACAAGCAACACAGTAATCGGAAGGATAATAAATGCAACAGTTCAGCAATGATAAACACACATGTGCACAGAATTAAGATAACAGCATCAATCAAGCTCTATCGTTGTCTAGGGGTAAATGACCAATTTCAAAGTGACACAAAGTTCAATCCAATTTAGTAGTTCAGTTCGCTGTAATCGTTGCCATGGCGATGGACAACGTGGGGGGAGAGAGAGAGAGAGAACGACTGATCATTCAGACACGGCTTCCACTCACAGACCGGCGATATTGCTCACAAGCAGCTTTTGCGCAGGTCCTTGGTGATGTCACCTGAGGTCACCGACTGTGACCCCTCCTCCAGATGCAGTCGTTCCTCTGCAGTGAACCCGGCACCCAAGCGAGGGTGGACACACACCGGGTTCCCGCTGATCGTACCTTACCACCCTGTGCGCTTAAGGTCCGGTACGTCCCACCGACTCGTGAGAGGCGCACCGCTTCCAGGATCTCGTTACCTCGGGTGTCGTGTGTCCTGCCTTAGCAAACCTGTCCCTTTTTATCCCCCTGCTGGGGTATCGCCTGTCCATCACTTCAAACAGTTCAGGGTTCAAAGGGGGAGCCGCTCCAGACAGCTCTCTCTCTCTCTCGTCCCTTCATTACACATCTTCAGATCGCCTGTCCATCACTTCAAACAGTTCAGGGTTCAAAGGGGGAGCCGATCTTGGCAATATCCAGACTGATGGCTCCTTCATTAACATCTCCACATGCTGCTTCATTGTTCCTTATCTCTCCTTCCCCCTGAGGACAGATGACAGACTAACTGCTGATGCCACTGATGCTAACCCAGGCCAGCAAACATCTTAATTTTATGTGTATTCTCGTCACAAAAGTGACTCACCTCAAAACCGCGAAGGATTTCAACCATCTGCAGATCCCGAGTCTGGAGTGGGATGAAATACTCTCCACATGGTTCCAACAGCGCTCAGAGAGCTCAACGACATCCAAGACCAAGCCGTCCGCTTGCCAGGCATCCCACTCACCAGCTGGAACATTCGTTAGCGCACCGAGGCTCCATTATGCACCAGACACGAACTGCGGGCACCCGGACTGGACTGAGGGCACCCTCAAGAGGGGTTTCTCAACAGCGAGGTTGTTGTTATCTGGACAACTACCTGTGTTCACAGGTCCAAAGAAGAACCTGCAGCAGCATTCACAAGTGAAACATCAAGTGAAAGATTTCACAATTATGCTTTGCCTACGTACTTGTTGTGACTATGACTGAACCACTGGAGACACAGCTAGATATGAACAGAGGTGCTACAGCACAGGATCGAAGTAAACTGCAGAGAGTTGTAAACTCAGTCAGCTCCATCATGGGTACTAGCCTCTGCAGTATCCAGGGCATCTTCAAGGAGCTCTCCAAGTACGCAGGACTGGTCAGCAACTGTCAGCAGACTGGATGGAGAGCGAGGTGTCTCCCAGTGGAGGTTGGTTGTAGGGGATCCACAGCCCGTTCCTTAGCTAGACCCTTCAGCAATTTGGGCATCGAGGGAGAGAGGAAGAGGAGAGCCATCCGTAGTACCACCGATGCGGCAGAGAGGGCCTCAAGATGGCTGTGGCTCAAAAGAGGGGAGCCATGGAGTATAAGTAGCTGGCCATCTGGACACAAGCTGGGGTCTGATCAGCCCCGGCTGGGTCAGCTGGAGGAGGGTGTATGATGTTGAAAGACCCGAAACACCCGATGATTCCAGGAACATCACTGGAGATGTGTCCAGAAGCATCAGTAGATGTATGTACACAGTGGTAAGTTTTTATTATATATTGCATTGTACTGCTGTCACAAGACAATAAATTCCACAGCATATGCCGGTGATGTTAAACCCGATTCTGATTCTAATCAGAATCAGGTTTAATTTCACTGGCATATATCTTGAAATGTGCTGGCTTTGTGGTAGCAGTACAATGCAATACATAATAATAGAGGAAAATTGAATCACTCTAAGTATACATAGTGCAAAAATAGAAATGAAAAAGTAGTGAGATAGTGTTCATGGGTTCGATGTCCATTCAGAAATCAGATGGCGGAGGGGAAGAAGCTGTTCCTGAATCGTTGAGTGTGTGTCTTCAGGCTTCTGTATCTTCTCCCTGATGGTAACAATGAGAAATGAAAGGTTTTCACAGATTATCCATCGAATTACGGACCCTTGGGAATGAGGTACAGGTTGGAACGCAGCAGGCCAGGCAGCATCTGTCGGAAAGAGCACAGTCGACGTTTCGGGCCGAGACCCTTCAGAAGGACAGGAGGGGAAAAGCTGAGGAGTAGATTTGAAGGGTGGGAGGAGGAGAGAGAGAAACACCAGGGGATCGGTGAAACTTGGAGGGGGAGGGATGAAGTAAAGAGCTGGGAAGTTGATTGCTGAAAGAGTTTATGGTCATTGAAGAAAGAAAAAAAAGTGGGGAGGGAGAGAGAGCACCAGAGGGAGGAGATGGGTTGACAAGGAGGTAACATGAGAGAGAGAGAAGGGGATGGGAAATGGTGAAGGGCAGGGGGAAGCATTACCAGAAGTTTGAGAAGTCAATGTTCATGCCATCAGGTTGGAGATGACCCAAACGGAATATAAGGTGTTGTTCCTCCAACCTAAGTGTGGCCTCATCACAACAGTCATGGAAGGACATATCAGAATGGGAATGAGAAGGGAATTAAAGCGGGCGGCCATGGGGAGATTCCACTTTTTCTGGCGGATGGAGCGCGGCAAAGCAGTCTCCCATTCACCGATGTACAGGAGGCCACACTGGGAGCACCGGACACAGTAGGTGACCCCAACAGTCTCACAGGTGAAGTGTCGCCTCACCTGGAAGGACGGTTTGGGGCCCCGAACGGTAGTGAGGGAGGAGGTGTAGGGGCAGGTGTAGCACTCGCTCCACTTGCATGGATCGGTGCCAGGAGGGAGATCAGTGGGGAGGGACGATGGAGAAGGGAGCTGCATAGGGAGCGATCCCTGCAGAGAGCAGAAAGCTGGGGAGAGAGAAAGGTGTGTTTGGTGGCGGGATCCAGTTGGACGTGGCGGAAGTTTCGGAGCATTATGCGCCTGGTGGGGTGGTAGGTGAGGACAAGAGGAACCCTATCTCTGGTAGGGTGGCGGGAGGATGGGCTGAGAGCAGATATGCATGAAATGGAAGGGATGTGGTTGAGGGTTGCGGCTGAGACACGACGTAGATTGGGAGACCGCTTCGCCGAGCATCTACGCTCCATCGGCCAGAACAAGCGGGATCTCCCAGTGGCCAACCATTTTAATTCCACTTCCCATTCCCATTCCGATATGTCCATCCATGGCCTCCTCCACTGTCATGATAAGGCCACACTTAGGTTAGAGGAACAACGCCTCATATTCTGTTTGGGTAGCCTCCAACCTGATGGCATGAACATCGATTTCTCAAAATTTCAGTAATGCCTCCCCCCTCCCCTTCACCATTCCTCATTCCTTTTTCCCTCTCTCATGTTATTGCCTCTCTCTGGTGCTCCTCTCCCCCCCCCGCCCTTTTTCCTTTCTTCTATGGCCTTCTGTCTCTTTCACCGATCAACTTCCCAGCTCTTTACTTCATCCCTCCCCCTCCCGGTTTCACCTATCACCTTGTGTTTCTCTCTCCCCTCCATCCACCTTTCAAATCAACACCTCAGCTTTTTCTGTCCAGTCCTGATGAAGGGTTTCGGCCTGAAACGTCGACTGTGCTTTTTTCCATAGATGCTGCCTGGCCTGCTGAGTCCCTCCGGCATTTTGTGCGTGTTGCTCAGACCTCCAGCATCTGCAGATCCTCTCTTGTTTGTGCGCAGGCTGGAACCGGTGTGATGTCTGAGGTAGAGTCCAGAGACTGAGGTGCTTATTTCCGTACCGTTCCTCACGCAAAATCCCGAGAGCGCTCGTGTTAACGATGCCGAAAACCTGGAACGAAAGCAGAAAAATGATGCGACCCGTCAGCAAGTTGAGTGCTGACTGGCCTGCTGAGTACTGGGAACATTTGCTGAGATTACTTTGCAAGGATGTTATTGATTTTATCGAGCGATGGTGTTGTCAGTTCTCCTTCACCCTTGTGTCACGGTGAAATGTCAGTCTCTGGAATGTACCCGCATCGTGAATGGGCGATACTGCCTGTGCTGAGTGGCTAACAGCTGGTGCGTCCCAAAAACGAGATTCTCAGGAAGCCTTTTTAGTAAGAACTCCAATACGCACCATACATTTGTCGAAATACCTCATGCACACATGGGGATGGGCATACAATAATGGACTTATATACTCTTGCGCATATACAAAAAACATTCTTCTCTCTTACATACACACAATACCAGGAAGTCTAAAAACAAAAGTTCAGAGTCAAAAGTCAAATTTATCCTCAAAGTATGGTGTATATCACCATATACTACCTTCAGATTCATTTTCTTGTAGGCATTCACAGGCAGGATAAGGAATACAATAGAATATATATACATAGGCATCCATTAGTTTTGTGAGACCATGAATTTGCACCTTGGAAGGTTTCCAGGGCGCAGGCCTGGGCAAGGTTGTATGGAAGACTGGCAGTTGCCCGTGCTGCAAGTCTCCCCTCTCCACGACACCGATGTTGTCCAAGGGAAGAGCACTAGGGCCGATACAGCTTGGCACCGGTGTCATCGCAGAGCAATGTATGGTTAAGTGCCTTGCTCAAGGACACCACATGCTGCCTCAGCCAAGGCTCGAACTAGCGACCTTCAGAGCACTAGACGAATGCCTTAACCACTTGGCCACACGCCAACACCACAATAGAATATACTTATTTTGGTTTTGTTATTGATTGAGATACGGCATGGAGTAGCCCAGCAGCTGCCCAGCAACCTCCGATTTAATTCTGGTCTAATCACGGGATAATTTATAATGATCAATTAGCCTACTACCCCGTACGTCTTTGGACTGTGGGAGGAAACCAGGGCACCCAGAGGACACCCAACCGGTCATGAGGAGAACGTACAAACTGCTCACAGGCAGTGGCGGGAATTGAACCCGGGTCGCCTGCACTGTAAACCGTCATGCTAACCACTACGCTACTGTGCCCCCCCCAAATGGTATGAATAAATTATTCATTGACAAACCATGACAAACAGCCAATGTGCAAATAAATAATATTGAGAACACGGGTTGTAAAGAGTCCCTGAACGTGAATCTGTAGGTGGCAGAGTCAGTTCAGAGTAGTGGTGAATGAAGCTATCCATTCAGTTCAAGTGCCCGATGGCTGTAGGGCAGTAACAGTTTCTGAACCTGGTGCTGTGGAAGCTAAGGCTCCTGTATCTCCTGCCCAATGGTGGTTGTGAGAAGAGAGCATGGCCTATATGGTGGTTGGGGGGGTGGTGGTGGGGAGCTGCTTGATGATAGAGGCTGCTTCCTTGTGTCAGCCCTCCTTGTAAATGTGCCAAATGTTGGGGAAAGCTTTGCCTGTAGTGGACTATGCTGCATCCACCGCTTTCTGTAGTTTTTCCCGTTCCCTGGGCATTGGCGTCTCCACCCGAGGCCATGGTGCAAGCATAGTCTGCTGCGCGTCTATAGAAACTTGTCGAAGGTTTTGGTGATGTACGCAAACTTCTACCTAATACTTGAGACGTTAGCACGAGAGGACACAGTTTTAAGGTGCTTGGAAGCGGGTACAGAGGAGATGTCAGGGGTAAGTTTTTCACACAGAGAGTGGTGAGTGTGTGGAATAGGCTGCCGGCGACGGTGGTGGAGGCGGAAGCGATAGGGCCTTTTAAGAGGCTTCTGGCTAGGTACATGGAAAATAGAGAGCTATGGGTAACCTGAGGTAATTTCTAAAATAAGTACATGTTCCACACAGCATTGTGGGCCAAAGGGCCTGTATTGTGCTGTAGGTTTTCTATGTTTCTACAGTAGGACCAGAGGGCACAGCCTCAGAATAGAAGAACATCCCTTTAGAACAGAAATGAAGGGAAATTTCTTCATCCAGAGGGTGGGGAATTCATTGCCACAGACAATTATGGAAGCCAAGTGATTGGGAAAGCGGAGATTTATAGGTTTTTAATTGGTCAGAGCATCAGAGGATACGGGGAGAAGACAGGAGAAGGGGGTTGAGAGGGATAATAAATCAGCCTTGATGGAATGATGGAGCAGACTCGATGGGCTGAGTGGCCTAGTTCTGCTCCAATGTCTTATGGCCTTACCTAGGTACGTCTTCCTTAAAAATATTCCAAGGTTTTGTTCCCATTGCTATTTAGGAAGAGAGTTTCAAAGACACCCTTAAAAACAAGCCTCATCTCTGTCCTAAGTGACAGCTCCATATTTGTGAGTCGTGCTGGACAACAGCAGGCGTAGGAAGGATTGTCAGCCGGATGAGCTCAAGCTCGGGTTTTTTCTGTTGCTTGAATGACACCTCTGTAGCCCAGCCCTGAGGTTTGGAGTTTTGTAGGTAACAAGCTTCTGGGGACGTTCTGCTCTGGTGCCTTGTGGTCTTATGGTCACCCGTAGCTCAAGAAAGACCATAAGACAGAGGAGTAGAACGATACCATTCAGCCCATTGCGTCGGCTCTGCAATTCGATCATTTATTACCCTCGAGTAATAAGTGATAAGCAAGGGACGCTATTTTCATAGGACTGTTGTGACTGTGAACAGAGTCACCAGAGAGATGCAGAAGCTGGTGGACATAGAAGTCTTTATTCATCACAACGTGTAGGCATCATTGGAGACACTCCTGCTTAGAAGCTCCCTGATCCACCATTACTTCACTTTTTTTTATAGGTTAAGTAACAAAGGTAACAGCGGGACAATTTCTATAGTTACAATGTACTCATAATGTTTCTTTTGAGTTACGTAGAGTTTTCAAACAACTGGATTTTCACATGCATCCCTGTTGAATAGATTACCATGAGTTTTGTTACATCAGGTGAAGCCTAATTTGGAGTAATGAGTACAGTTCTGGTCACATACCTATAGGAAAGATAATAGAGAAAATTTACAAGGATGTTACCAGGACTTGAGGACACAGTTTATATGGAAAGGTTGAATAGGTTAGGACTTTATTCCTTGGAGCATAGGAGAATGAGCGAGATTTGATAAAGGCATCCAAAATTATGAAGGTATGAACAGAGTAAATACAAACTGGCTATTTCCACTGAAGTTGCGTGGTACTAGAACTAGAGATCATGGGTTAAGAATGAAAGATGAAACGATCAAGAGGAGTATGCTGAGTAACTTCTTCACTCAGAGAGTGGTGAGAGTGTGAAACAGCCAATGGAAGTAGTGGATGCAAGTTCAATTTCATTATTTAAGAGAAGTTTGGATAAGTACATGGATGGGGAGTGTATGAGCTGCTATGATCCAAATGCAGGTCAATGGGATTATGCAGAGTAGTAATTTAGCATGGACTAGATAGGCCAAAGGGCCTATTTCTGTGCTGTAATGCAATATAACTAATATATGCAGACATTTCAGGTCAATGGGGTGTTTATTGCATTCATGCATATGCAGACATCTCAGGTCAATGGGATGTGTCTTGCATTCATGCATATGCAGACATCTGAGGTGAATGGGGTGTCTATTGCATTGATGCATGTGCAGACATCTCAGGTCAATGGGGTGTGCATTGCATTCATGCATGTGCAGACTTCTGAGGTTAATGGGGTGTTTATTGCATTCATGCATATGAAGACATCTCAGGACCATTAGGTGTTTCCTGGTTTGCAATTAACCACAAAATGCAGCTCCAGGAAAACCACTGTTCTGAGCTGCGTTTAAAATTCAATCTACAATCCGTATTCAGATCTGAAGACAGGTTGCTGTTGAAATTAATATTTGTTATATTCCGTAACCCCAGAATATAAGACCATAAGACACAGGAGCAGAATTAGGCCATCTGGCCCATCGAGTCTGCTCCGACATTCAATCATGGCTGATCCTATTTTTTTTATCTCCTCCTCAACCCCAGTTCCCGGCCTTCTCCCCGTAACCTTTTATATCCAATCAAGAACCTATCAACTTCTACCTTAAATACACCCAATGACCTTGGCCTCCACAGCTGCATCTGGCAACAAATTCCACAAATTCACCACCCTTTGGCTAAAGAAATTTCTCCGCATCTCTGTTTTGAAAGGGCGCCGCTCTATCCTGAGGCTGTGCTCTCTTGGCCTAGACTCTCCCACCATGGGAAATATGCCCTAACAGGACATGGGAGGCCATTTAGACCATTGAATTATTCCAGCTCTTAGAACAACCCCATCAATCCCATTCCCCCACCTATATCTCTGCACCCTATAGATTGTCACATGTCCATCAATAGTGACAATGAGAAGGGAGCAAGTCCTGGGTGATGGGGTCCATAATGGATGCTGCTTTTCTGGGGCACTGCTCCTTGAAGATATCTTGGATACTATGGAGACCGGTGCTCATTATGGAGCTGACAAGTTTTACAACTTTCTGCAACTTCTTTTGATCCTGTGCTGTAGCACCCTCCCCCCATACCAGAGAGTGCTGCAGCCTGTCAGAATGCTCCCCACGGTACGTCTATAGAAGCTCTTGCGTGTGTTAAGTGACAAACCAAATCTCCTCAAACTCCTAATGAAATATAGCTGCTGTCTTGCCTTCTTTGTAGCTGCGTCGATATGTTAGGACCAGGTTAGATCCGAAGAGATATTGATAGCCAGGAACTTGAAATTGCTCACTCTCTCCACTCCTGATCCCTCTATGAGGATTGGGGGTCATATCTCTATGAGATCTCCAACCATGGCCTGCTCCTTCAGGGTCAGCAAGAGGGCGTGGCCACAATCATCACGAGGAAACGTTGGAGACGGATTGGTCACATGACCATCTCTGTCATTGGACCCCCGAAGAGCGGAAGAAAGGCGGGAGACCGAAGACAACTTGGTGCCATCTGGTGGGGCTGAAATAAGGACCCTGAACCACACCTGGGGCACAATAGAGAAGATGGCTTTAGTATTTATTTAGTTTCTTCATACCCCACTTGTGAGAGTAAATTTAACCATATAACCATATAACAATTACAGCACGGAAACAGGCCATCCCGGCACTTCTACTCCGTGCCGAACTCTTACTCTCTCCTAGCCCCACCGACCTGCACTCAGCCCATAACCCTCCATTCCTTTCCTGTCCATATATCTATCCAATTTAACTTTAAATGACAACATTGAACCTGCCTCAACCACTTCTGCTGGAAGCTCGTTCCACACAGCTACCCCCCTCTGAGTAAAGAAGTTCCCCCTCATGTTACCCCTAAGCTTTTGTCCTTTAACTCTCAACTCATGTCCTCTTGTTTTAATCTGCCCCACTCTCAACGGAAAAAGCCTATCTGCGTCAACTCTATCTATCCCCCTCAAAATTTTAAACACCTCTATCAAGTCCCCCCTCAACCTTCTACGCTCCAAAGAATAAAGACCTAACTTGTTCAACCTTTCTCTGTAACTTAGGAGATGAAACCCAGGCAACATTTTAGTAAACCTCCTCTGTACTCTCTCAATTTTATTGACATCTTTCCTATAATTCCGTGACCAGAACTGTACACAATACTCCAAATTTGGCCTTACCAATGCCTTATACAAATTCAACATTACATCCCAACTCCTATACTCAATGCTCTGATCAATAAAGGCCAGCATACCAAAAGCTTTCTTCACCACCCTATCCACATGAGATTCCACCTTCAGGGAACTATGCACCATTATTCCTAGATCCCTCTGTTCTACAGCATTCTTTAATGCCCTACCATTTACCATGTATGTCCTATTTTGATTAGTCCTGCCAAAATGTAGCAGCTCACATTTTTCAGCATTAAACTCCATCTGCCATCTTTCAGCCCACTCTTCTAACTGTCCTAAATCTCTCTGCAAGCTTTGAAAACCTACTTCATTATCCACAACTCCACCTATCTAGGTATCATCATTTATTTCTGTATGTCAAATCTTTGAGTACTGATTTGCAAATTCAATAAGGGCACGTTTTTAATCAGCTGATTGATCATCACCTATAATTGAATTCAGCCCTGAGGTTCCATTTGCAGGAGCGTGGAATCTGGAATTGAGTGCAGCAGAAACGTTTAAAGGGAGGCTGGATAACTTCATCAAAGATTCAAAGTACATTTATCGTCAAAGTATGGATAAATTGTACGACCTTGAAATGTGTCTGCTTACGGGCAGCCATAAAGCAAGAAACCTGAAAGAATCCATTTAAACAAAGAAAGACCAACCCCCAATGCGCCGAGAAAAAAAAAACAAATCATGCAAACAACAGAGGCGAGCAACAGCATTCCGAACCAAATTGAGTCCTCAGATCTGCAACCTCAGAGCAGCCCGGAGTAGGCCCGAAGCCTGAGAGGAAGCAAATAGGAGATGGAGATAGCGTGCAAGAGTGCAGGGAACACGGACCCCAACATGAACTAGTCTGGATGAATGGCTCATAGCAGCAGCACACAGAATGCTGGCTGAGCTCAGCAGGTCAGGCAGCATCTGTGGAGATGAGCAAACGGGTGACATCCTTCAGGACTGGAAAAGAAGTGGGGGGGGGTGACAACAGAATAAAAAGGTGAAGGGAGGGGAAGGAGGCTAGCTAGACGGTAGATAGGTGAAGGCAGGTGGGTGGGAAAGGTCACGGGATGCAGAAGAAGGAATCTGATAGGAGAGGAGAGTGGACCATGGGAGAGAGGGGAAGGAAGGTGATAGGCCGGTGAGAAGAGGCAAGAGGCCAGAGAGGGGAATAGAAGAAGAGGGGAGGGGGAGTGCAATTTTTTTTCTCTACTGGAGAAATCAATGTTCATACCATCGGGTTGGAGGCTACCCTGATGGAATACAAGGTGCTGGTCCTCCATTGAAGAGGAGGCCGTGGACCGACAGGTCAGAACAGGAACGGAACTCGGAATTAAAACGTGCGGCCACCACGAAGTTCTGCTTTTGGCGGATGGTGCTCAACAGAATGGCCCGTATCCATGCTGTGAGTAGATCTTCAATGCACCCATCTTCTCACCACTGCCCAGAATTTAATTCCCTCTAAGAACCACCTTCTGCTTCACTGGTTCTCCATGGTGACGTATTCCAGCGCGACACGAAGAAATTCGACCTGGCATATCTCTTTATTCCTTCTACCTTTACTTTGTAAACATGGAATGGTTATCTTACTGAAATTTCCAAATTGTAACTCTACTTCATTGTGATCAGATTGTTTGATTGAACTTATATTTATGCTGTTAAGTGTGTATATGTTTGCTATGACATATACGCACATAACACTATATATACATACAGAGTGGCATGGTAGCATAGTGGCTAGCGTAACGCTTTACAGCGCCAGGGATCGGATTCAATTCCTACTGCTGCCTGTAAAGAGCTTGCACGTTCCCTCTGCAACCGCGTGCGTTTCCTCCTGGCGCCCCAGTTTCCCCCACCCGCGCTCCAACAGCATAAGTGTTAGGGTTAGTAAGCTGGCGCTAGCCCCGTGGCTACAATTGCGGGCTGCTCCCACTCCCCCGCACGTCCTCGGACCGTGTGACTCATTGACGCGCGCGCCTCATTTCACTTCCGCCTTAAGATGGCGCCAGTGACGCCCAGCGACTACTTATCGGCGGCAAGCAAAGCGAAGGGCTCCGCTAAGCGCTTTATTAATGACACTTTTTCTGGTAAATGATCACCGCAAACAATGGGAGGGCGGGGCGATATGGAGTCGAAGTGAGCAGAGGAGAAGCCCCGGGCCTGTCCCAAGAGCGAGGGAAGACCCGAGGCTTGATCAACTTAAGCACCGGGCCAGATTGAAAAGGTCAGGGGTGTCGGGACCGGAGGCGAGGGACGGGCTGGTTCTGCTCGCTGCTCTACGATGGTTATGGATCTGAGGAGGGCTAAGGCATCGGTGACCCCTGTTTCCATCCAGGGGGTCAGGGTGGACATGGTGGAGGATTACAAATACCTGGGGATACGAATTGACAATAAACTGGACTGGTCAAAGAACACTGAGGCTGTCTACAAGAAGGGTCAGAGCCATCTCTATTTCCTGAGGAGACTGAGGTCCTTTAACATCTGTCGGACGATGCTGAGGATGTTCTACGAGTCTGTGGTGGCCAGTTCGATCATGTTTGCTGTTGTGTGCTGGGGCAGCAGGCTGAGGATAGCAGACACCAACAGAATCAACAAACTCGTTCGTAAGGCCAGTGATGTTGTGGGGATGGAACTGGACTCTCTCACGGTGGTGTCTGAAAAGAGGATGCTGTCCAAGTTGCATGCCATCTTGGTCAATGTCTCCCATCCACTACATAATGTACTGGGTGGGCACAGGAATACATTCAGCCAGAGACTCATTCCACCGAGATGCAGCACAGAGCGTCATAGGAAGTCATTCCTGCCTGTGGCCATCAAACTTTACAACTCCTCCCTAGGAGGGTCAGACACCCTGAGCCGATAGGCTGGTCCTGGACTTATTTCCATCTGGCATAATTTACATATTATTATTTAATTATTTATGGTTTTATATTGCTATGTTTATACTCTATTCTTGGTTGGTGCAACTGTAACGAAACCCATTGTGCCTTGGGATCAATAAAGTATGACTATGACTATGACTATGACTTACTCGGCTCTGCTCTGCAATGAACTGAGGCTGCGGCCTACTCTGGGTGTAGTGGTGCCAGGCTTCGTGTCTGTGGACACACTTTTGTAAAACTTTAGTTCTAAGTGTTGCTTGCACAACTTTTTCTTTTTTTCCATGACCATTGGGTGTTTAAAGGTCATTTTTTAATGTGTTCTATTGGGTTTCTTTGTTTTGTGGCTGCCTGCAAGGAGACGAATCTCGAGGTTGTATAGTGTAGACATACTTTAATAATAAATGTACTTTGAACTTTGAACTGTACGTTTTGATTACCTGTGACAGATAAAGCTAACCTTTATAAAGCTGGTCTTCATAAATATCAAAGATCTATGGGCCAATACGTAGAAGTAACAAACAGGAGAAAGTCTGCAGACAACACACGTCAAAGTTGCTGGTGAACGCAGCAGGCCAGGCAGCATCTCGAGGAAGAGGTACAGTCGACGTTTCGGGCCAAGATCCTTCGTCAGGACTAACTGAAGGAAGAGCTAGTAAGAGATTTGAAAGTGGGAGGGGGAGGGGGAGATCTGTCCCCTCCTGTCTTCTCCTATCATTTCGGATCTCCCCCTCCCCCTCCCACTTTCAAATCTCTTACTAGCTTTTCCTTCAGTTAGTCCTGACGAAGGGTCTCGGCCCGAAACGCCGACTGTACCTCTTCCTAGAGATGCTGCCTGGCCTGCTGCGTTCACCAGCAACTTTGATGTGCGTTGCTTGAAATTCCAGCATCTGCAGAATTCCTCGTGTTTGCGTTTTTAAAGTCTGCAGACGCTGGAGGTCCAGGGCAACACACACAAAGTGCTGGAAGAGCTCAGCAGGCCAGGCAGTAACCATGGAAGAGAGTGAACAGTTGACGTATCAGCTCCGACTTCTAATCTTTTTCCGGTCCTGATCAAGGGTTTCGGCCCTAAGCGCCAACTGAACTCTTTTCTATCGACGCAGCCTGGCCTGCTGAGTTCCTCCTGCATTTTGCATGTAAACGTAGTGATAACTACCTTTAAGTTTCCTCATGAAGCTACTACCTGATGTATGAACGACACTCCCAGTGGGTCTCGGGGGGATCCCTTTAACAACCGCAGAACACGGGCGTAAAGGGCATTTAGAATTTATTTACAACTCCTCCCAAGGAAAGCGTTGCAAAGGACACTGACTCCAAAACAGGCCATGATGGATGGCCCTCCCGAGAACCCAGATAACACCGCATGTAGAACACAATGTTTTCTGCTTACCTCAGAGATAAACAATGGTGCTCGTAGAGACTGCACCGCACGCTGGAGGTGATGATTTATTGGTGTCGTGGTGAAGGAATTGTAACGAGGAATGAGGGGGGGCCGCTGTGCATACTAAAACTTACTGTGCTGATGTAGTACGTGTCCTTGGACGAGTGGAATGGACGGTAGCAAATCTGGCAAAGCCTTTCTAATCAGAATGTCCTTGCCTGTGAAGTACTGGGCTGCATCTGTCATGCGGGGTTGGGCTGGGGGGGGGGGGGGGGGTGCTGTGGCTACTGCCCAGGATCAAGATAAGCTGCAGAGAGTTGTAAACTCAGTCAGCTCCATCAGGAGCAGTAACCCCCAGAGTAACCAGGACATCTTTAAAAAGAGCGGTGCCTCAGAGAGGCGGCGTCCATCATTAAGGACCCACCACCACCCAGGACATGCCCTCTTCTCGTTGCTACCATCAGGGAGGAGGTACAGGAGCCTGAAGGCACACACTCACCGATTCAGGCACAGCTTCTTCCCCTCTGCCGTCCGATTTCTGAATGGACATTGAACCCATGAATGCTACCTCACTACTTTTTTTTAAATTTATTGTACTACTTACTTAATTAATCTTTATATAATTTACAGTTTTTATATTATTTAATTTAACTATTTAAGAAATATACTTACAGTAATTCACACTTTTTAAATCATTATTATGTATTGCATTGTACTGCTGACACAGTCAACAACTTTCACAACATCTGCCGGTGATATTAAACCTGATTCTGATTCTGATTCCGAAGTTTCTGGGGAGCCTGTGGCTCATTTCTCCCGTCCTGCATTGAGGGGCTTTGTTCCAATTTTTACCTCCTTCTCATCCACTGTCCCAACCGTCCCGACAGGAATCTCGGCCTAGTAATTTCAGGAGCGGATCCTCTGACATATTCCCCCCCCCCCCCACTGAACCCAATGTGACACTGATAATCGCTTGACATCGGCAGCCGTGCACAGGCCTGAGATAAAATCTGACACTGGGAGGTGAGGCCTCACTTGGAGTGTTGCGAGCAGTTTTGCGCCCCTTAGCTAAGAAAAGTCGCGCTGACGTTGGAGGGGGTTCAAAGGAGCTTCGCAAAAATGATTCTGGGACTGAAAGGCGTGTTTATCTGACGAGCATTTGATGGCTCTGGGCCTCTACTCGCTAGATTTCAGAAGAATGAGGGGTGACCTCATTGAAACCTATTGAATGTTGAAAGGCCTCGATAGAAAGGATGTTTCCTGTGGTGGGGTAGTCTAATACCAGAGGACACAGACTCAGAATAGGAGGGCATCCATTTAGAACAGAGATAAGGAGGAAGTTCTTTAGCCAGGGAGTGGTGAATCTGTGGAATTTGTTGCCACAGTGAAGGCCAAGCCATTGGATATATTAAAGGCAGAGGTGGATAGATTCTTGATAGGTCAGGACTGGAACGGATACGGGGAGAAGGCAGGAGGTTGGGGCCGTGAGGGAAATGAATCGACCGTGAGGGAAATGGATCGGCCAATGATGGAATGGCAAAGCAGACAGACCAAATGGTCTAATTCTGCTCCTATATCTTATAGCTTTTTCAGGCATCATGTTGGATCTCTAATAAGTCCTTGGCCATGTAGAGAATACTTTATACTTACACTTTATACTTTATTGTCGCCAAATAATTGATACTAGAACGTACAATCATCACAGCGATATTTGATTCTGCGCTTCCCGCTCCCTGGAGTACAAATCGAAAGTAAATATTAAAAATTTAAAAATTTTAATTATAAATCATAAATAGAAAATAGAAAATGGAAAGTAAGGTAGTGCAAAAAAAACCGAGAGGCAGGTCCGGATATTTGGAGGGTACGGCCCAGATCTGGGTGAGGATCCGTTCAGCAGTCTTATCACAGTTGGAAAGAAGCTGTCCCCAAATCTGGCCGTACGAGTCTTCAAGCCCCTGAGCCTTCTCCCGGAGGGAAGAGGGACGAAAAGTGTGTTGGCTGGGTGGGTTGTGTCCTTGATTATCCTGGCAGCACTGCTCCGACAGCGTGCGGTGTAAAGTGAGTCCAAGGACGGGAGATTGGTTCGTGTGATGTGCTGCGCCGTGTTCACGATCTTCTGCAGCTTCTTCCGGTCTTGGACAGGACAACTTCCATACCAGGTTGTGATGCACCCTAGAAGAATGCTTTCTACGGTGCATCCGTAAAAATTCATACAAAGGCTAAATTTAAACCCTTGGAAGTGGACACAAGAATCACCATTGCCATGCTGAGAGCACGTTAAAATCATGTTGCTTTGGGATGCAGCCTCAAATACTCGGTATTTCTTGCACAGTTTCTTGCCTGAACAGACTATTAGAGGGATTCAGTATTGCACATGGAGTGGAGTGTTGGCTGGGCATCTATAACTCAAGGCGGCCTGACACTCCTCGAGCAGATGCCCAGGAAGGCAGAGGAGAGGGATGGTCCTGAAAGTGATTCCCGCAGTCCCTAAACTGAACTGAGAACCCCAGTGGCAACTGCCTCAGGAGAGCGCAGAAGATGTCTTCGTTATGCGTGAAGGAACTCAGCAGCTCGGGCAGATTTATGTTCCGAGGACAGACTCCTTTTCAGGACTGGAAAGTCATAGTCATAGTCATCACTTTATTGATCCCGGGGGAAATTGGCTTTCATTACAGTTGCACCATAAATAATTAAATAGTAATAAAACCATAAGTAGTTAAATAGTAATATGTAAATTATGCCAGTAAATTATGAAATAAATCCAGGACCAGCCTATTGGCTCAGGGTGTCTGCCCCTCCAAGGGAGGAGTTGTAAAGTTTGATGGCCACAGGCAGGAATGACTTCCTATGACGCTCTGTGTTGCATCTCAGTGGAATGAGTCTCTGGCTGAATGTACTTCTGTGCCCACCCAGTACATTATGTAGTGGATGGGAGACATTGACCAAGATGGCATGCAACTTGGACAGCATCCTCTTTTCAGACACCACCGTCAGAGAGTCCAGTTCCATCCCCCCAACATCACGGGCCTTACAAATAAGTTTGTTGATTCTGTTGGTGTCTGCTGCCCTCAGCCTGCTGCCCCAGCACACAACAGCAAACATGATCGTACTGGCCACCACAGACCTGTAGAACATCCTCAGCATCGTCCGGCAGATGTTAAAGGATCTCAGTCTCCTCAGGAAATAGAGACGGCTCTGACCCTTCTTGTAGACAGCCTCAGTGTTCTTTGACCAGTCCAGTTTATTGTCCATTCGTATCCCCAGGTATTTGTAATCCTCCACCATGTCCACACTGAACCCCCGGATGGAAACAGGGGTCACCGGTACCTTAGCTCTCCTCAGGTCTACCACCAGCTCCTTAGTCTTTTTCACATTAAGCTGCAGATAATTCTGCTCACACCTTGTGACGAAGTTTCCTACCATTGCCCTGTAGAGGAAGAGGGCAGATGTCAGAATAAGAAGGTAGGGGGCCGAGGAAAAGGAAGAAGTACAAGCTGGCAGGCGATAGGTGAGATCAGGTGAGGGGGCTGTTGGATGAGTGGGGGTGGAGGATGAAGTAAGAAGCTGGGAGCTGACAGGTGGATGAGGTGAAGAAGAAGGGATCTGATAGGAGGAGACTACTCTCTGGTTCAAGAAATTCCTCCTCACCTCCACTCTAACTGGACGGAGATAAAGAGCGCGGAGCGGGGGCTGAAACGCGTCATTACTCATCGCAATGCCGCTGGATAACCTTGTTAAACAGCCTGAGTTTCAAAACCAGAAATGTAATTTGCCCCTTAACATTTTGTATGCTTAGTTAAATGAAGCAAATTTATTGAAGCCGAATTTTAATTTGGAAATGCTGACGGCATCAGATTTTTGTAACATCCAAAATGTAGTGGTATTCAATCTATTGAAACTTGCTGGGTGATTGAGAGAAATTACGCTTCGCAGCCACAAGATTACGATTTTATGCTCAGTTCCCAAGTTACATAGGGAAAGTGAATTTCATATTTGACTTCTTTCTAAATGTATTTAAATAGCTCCGTATGACAATCCCCACTTCACACCCAGGGCAATCAGAGTCGACCAATTTAATGACCGCACCAAAAAATATTCAAGTTACATTAAACCCTATCCCTAAAGCATATTTTCATTCCAGCTGCTTCTCTTTGGATACCTCACAATTATAGAATGAAAATTTAATTGGATTACAAATATTTTTTGCAGCAGCTGTGCAATGTATTGAAAAAAAAATATCCTTAATAAATCAGCTTCTGGTATGGGTAGTGGCACAGAACGGGATCAAAGTAAGCCGCAGGGAGTTGTAAACTCAGTCAGCTCCATCACGGGCACCAGCCTCCGTAGTGTCCAGGACATCTTCAAGGAGCGATGCCTCAGAAAGGCAGCGTCCATCATTAAGGACCCCCATCACCCTCTTCTCATTGTTACCATCAGGAAGGAGGTACAGAAGCCTGAAGGCACAGACTCAACGATTCAGGAACAGCTTCTTCCCCTCTGCCATCCGGTTTCTGAATGGACATTGAACCCATAAACACTACCTCACTACTTTTTTATTTCTATTTTTGCACTACTTATTGTTTTTAGATTATGAGAACACTCAATCCTCTTTTATTGTCATTTAGAAATGCGTACATGCATTAAGAGATGATACAATGTTTCTCCGGAGTGATATTACAGAAAACAGGACGGACCACAGAGTAACACTGACAGAACCACATAATTATAACATATAGTTACAGCAGTGCAAAGCAATACCATAATTTGATGAAGAACAAACCATGAGCACAGTAAATATAGTCTCAAAAGTCCCTGAGTCGATTGACTGCCGAGTCCCCGATAGCAGGCGGCAAAAGGGAGAAACTCCCTGCCATAAACCTCCAGGCATCGACAACTTGCCGATGCCTTGGAAGCAGCCGACCACAGCCAACACTGAGTCCATCCGTCCGAAAACTTCGAATTTCTGACCAGCCCCTCCGATACAGCCTCCCGAGCGCCATCCTCTGCCGAGCGCCTTTGACCTAGCCCCGGCCGCAGAAACAAGCAAAGCCGAGGATTCGGGGCCTTCTGCTCCGGAGATTCCAGTTACCACACAGTAGCAGCGGCAGCGAAGCGGGCATTTCAGAAGTTTTCCAGATATTCCTCCGTGCTCTGGCGTCTGTCTCCATCAAATCAGAATTGTGCACGGTCCCCTACTTGACAGATAACAGATATTCATCACCGGAGAGGCCGCACGCGCTGCCGTCGCGCCACCATCTTCTCCTCCTATATAATATAAAAAATATATATTTAATTATATAATTTAACTTTTTTTATCTATATATCCATTTACTGGAATTCACAGTTTCTATTATCGTGTACTGCTGCCGCAAAGAGAGCAAATTTCATGACATATGCCAGTGATATTAAACACGACTTTTTCTCGTGAGGTAAAGAGGGTGGAGATTTTGTTTTTTCCCTCCTCAGGAAAACATATGTTGTTCCTGAGGTACAGTCAAATGGCTCAAATATATCTTTGTTGGGCAAGTCCTCCTCTTCAAAGATTCAAAGTACATTTTTCTTTTAATCAGAATATACAGCCCTGAGATTCATTTTCCTGCAGACAGCCACGGAACAAGGGAAGCATCAAACCACAGTTTATCCCCTCCACACGCATAAAAATAAAATTGTGCAGACGGCAAAGAGACGAGTGAAAAATACAGGAGTATAAAACACAAAAATGAAGGAGTCCAGGCCTACTCAGGTCAGGTCAGTTTGGTCTAGCACTGTCTTTCACTGACTACAGGCCATTTTGATCAACATTGCCCAAGATAGCAACAAAAAAAAGGAACGACCAGGAACCAGAAACACATCTGTGAACTGGAGTCCAATCCGCAAACCGTGTCAATTAAACCTTCCCCAAGAACCAAGACTCCTGCAGTATTGAAGGAGAGAGAGACCATTCAAATACAGGGACCTTCCTTCAGCGGCAGTGAGCCAGAGGGAGAGAGAGACCGTCACACACAGTCACCATCCTCTGGGACCATCGAGCAAGAGGGAGAGAGAGAGAGAGAGAGAGAGAGAGAGACCATCACACACACACAGACACCTTGGTTTTCGTTACGGTTGCACCATAAATAATTAAATAGAAATAAAACCATAAATAGTTAAATAGTAACATGGAAATTATGCCAGGAAATAAGTCCAGGACCAGCCTATTGGCTCAGGGTGTCTGACCCTCCAAGGGAGGAGTTGTAAAGTTTGATGGCCACAGGCAGGAATGACTTCCTATGACGCTCAGTGTTGCATCTCGGTGGAATGAGTCTCTGGCTGAATATACTCCTGTGCCCAACCAGTACATTATCTAGTGGATGGGAGACATTGTCCATGATGGAATGCAACTTGGACAGCATCCTCTTTTCAGACACCGCCATCAGAGAATATTTCAATCATACTTGGCACTTTAACCGGAGATATCGGTGAGAAATGGGGTCTATCATGGGCTCGTGCCCACTCGGCAGACAGTCTCTGAAAACTATCGATAATGGCTGGGGGGTGGGGTGGTCACCTGTCTTGTGAAGACACTGCCCAGAAGAAGGCAATGGCAAACCACTTCCGTAGAAATAGTTGCCAAGGGCAACCACGGTCAAGGGCAGACCATGATCACCCACGTCATACGACACGGCACCTAATGACGATGAATATTTAGACCGAAAATTGAAACTTTATTTTTAATTGAAGGGTATAATTAATTGCAGGAGAACAAAGAAAATGTGAGTCACGCTGTGTAATCTTTTCCTCAGCGGTCTTTACTCCAGCTGCGCAGCAACAATGGCTACGTGCGCGGGAACATTCCAGTCCCTGCGCGGCCGCGCACTCACGCAGCTTTGAGGGAGCACTGCTGTCAAGTTCAGTGAACTGTGGCTCCCACAGTGCTAAGAGCATAATGGTGTGCAAGACAGTCAAACCAAAGTTGCTGTTTGCCAGAAAATTATCTTAATTCCTTCCCGACGCAAGAAGCAAATGAGACAACTGCTGGGATTGTAAAGATACCGAATGACACTATTACGCTTTTGAATAGACCCTAAATGCAGCACAGAGATACACTGGCTATTAGACATAAAGTCCCCTTAATTAATATCAGAAAGCAAAGCAATTCTGTCTTCCCTGGGCCAGGTGCCATGTTGTAACTGTTAACAGGAAAGACATAAAAAGAACACTTACCAGCACGACTGCTGCTAACATCAGACGAGACACGACACAGGCCTCTCTCTATGATCCTCTTTCCTCATCGTCTGCAGCTAAATCTCTGGCAACGCTCTTGTTTAATGATGTTGGAAATGAAAAGATGACATAGAGTACAAATATTCAGAGGTAATAAGAGGATGTCATTACACCATTACCACCTCACATTTCCTGTGAGTGAAATTATTCGAGTCAAATGAACCGTGGCCCAAAATCAATGACTTGCGCTTGAGTGGGAGTAATTTGCCGCGAGGCCACCTACTGCTTCCTCTGGTCGCAATCTAATCGTGTTTTACAATATTCAAAGGATCCAAAAGTCCATTTATTATCACAGCACACAACTCTGAGATTCTCCTTCTCCAGATAGCCATGAAAACAAGAAGAGTGGCAACCGCAAACACCCCCGGTGCAAAAAAAACAAAAGAAGAGAAACGTTGACCCCCAAATCTCCCTCCTTTGCACAAGAAAAATGAGAAAGATCGGGCGAGAAACAGCAGAATATAAAAGACTATAAGCGTGAAAAAAATCTACAGGCCAAATCCACAACCAAAACGCAGAAAACCTTGGTAACGTTCTCTGGGCACAGTGTCAGGCCACTCAGGCTCCCCTCTCCGGCAGCAGAGCGATCACATCGGCGGTCAAAAGGCAGGCAGCCGGCGCTCACCCTCCGCGTTCGCTTCAGTCTCCCTCCTCGCGTCAATTGGCGAAATTGAGTCAAACATTGGGCTCGCGCTCCACCCCACAGCCTCCTCGCCGTGAGGCTCGCTGCCTTCTGGAACCCTCGCGGAGACAGCAGAAGGGCGGGATCACACGAGCAATCTCCAAACTGCACATCACAGGCTCCGGCAGTTCCAGAAACATGTTCAGGATAGAAAAAAAAAGCAGATCTAAAAGACATAAGAGAAGTGAAGTAAATAGTTTTGTGGTCTATCCAGAAGATGTCAACCGTGGGAGCGTTGTTCACAGGCGCCGTCTTGTAAAAGCGAGCAGTTTTTACGAAAAGTAGGGGCAGCACCTGGTAGAGGTGTATAAGATAATGAGAAGCATTGATCGTGTGAATAGTCAGAGGCTTTTTCCCAGGGCTGAAATGGCTAACATGAGAGGGCACAATTTTGAGGTGTTTGGAAGTAGGTACGGAGGAGATGTCAGGGATAAGTTTTTTTATTCAGAGAGTGGTGAGGGCGTGGAATGGGTTGCCGGCAGCGGTGGTGGAGGCAGATATGATAAGGTCTTTTAAAGGACTCCTGGATAGGTACATGGAGCTTAGAAAAATAGAGGGCTGTGGGTAACCCTAGGTAATTTCTCAGGTAAGGACATGTTCGGCACAGCTTTGTGGGCCAAAGGGCCTCTGTTGTGCTGTAGGTTTTCTACGTTTCTAACTCACGCAGTGTTTTCATTGTTAAATACCTGTGGCGATCTTGCTCCCTCTGGGTTTCTTTCTCCCCCACGAACATACACTCAGTGTCCGCTTTATTAGGCATCTCCTGTAAAGCACCGCTGGGTGTATGCTGTAGCCCATCCCCTTCAAAATTCGACGTGCTGTACATTCAGAGATGCTCTTCTGCACACCACTGTTGTAACGGGTGGTTATTTGAGTTACTGTCGCCTTCCTGTCAGCTTGAACCAGTCTGGCCATTCTCCTCTGACCTCTCTCATTCACAAGGCGTCTTCACCCACGGAACTGCTGCTCACTGGATGTGTTTTGTTTCTCGCTCCATTCTCTGTAAGCTCCACAGACTGTCACGCGTGAAAATCCCAGGGGATCAGCAGTTTCTGAGATACTCAAACTGCCCCATCTGGCACCAACGATTATTCCACGGTCAAAGTCACTTAGATCGCATTTCTTCCCCCCATTCTGATGTTTGGTTCTGAACAGAAACCGAATCTTTTGGCCGTGTCCATGTGGATCTGCCAAACACAAATGTATGGGACAGAAGAGGGAATTTTCCCTTTGTACACCTGCTGCCCAAAAAACAAAGTAGGCCAACTCCTTTTTTCAACTCTTGACTATCAGCCTTGTTAATCACAGCACTTACACTCATATCTTCCAAGAGGACCACGTCCTTGACGTTGGGTTTGGAAGCTGACAGCAATGAAGGTCATCTTCTTCTGTCCTTGGCCACCTCCTCTGTTGACCACAGCCTTGTCGTAGGGTTTGGAGGCTTGCGTTCCTCAGTGACCCGGAGGGCGATGGCGGCTGGAGTCAGGGCTTTATGCTTTGACTCTTGGTAGGGTCACCCATGCCAAATAGGTCAGAGGGTAGAGGCCAGATCAAGGGTGGTCAACCGGTCCTCCAGGTTCAGCGGGAGGTTCATCTCAGGGATAACAACCCTGGCTGCTCTAAAGACAATGGTTATGGAAACAGTAATAAAGAATCCTTCTATACAGACTAAGATGGAGGACCTTCATTGCTGTTAATATACCCATGTGGCAAAGCTTTTTGTCTTTAAAGCAATGAGTTTAGACCGCTATCATTCTCTAGGTGAAAAATAACTCTCCTTGGTCGCTTTCCACTAATGATTGAATGGCAGAGGAGACTCAATGGGCCAGGTGGCCTAATTCTGCTCCTATGTCTTATTCTAAGTTTACAACTATGTTTGTGAGTATTGATCTCTCTTTGAGTCACGCCCCTCTGTCTGTACCGGCGGTGTAGTGGCTTCCTCACCAGACTTTGGAGCAAGGGGTCCCGGGTTCGAATCCTTCCGAATGCGCGTCAGGCTTCGGCCTCTGTAAAACGGAGAAACGCTAAGGATGCGCCAGATTGGCACGGGAACAATTTTTGAGCGTTGAGCTAGCAACTCCGTCTCGTTAAAACAGACAAACGCTAAAGAAAGGATTGTCGCCCAATGCGCCATGAAGCGCGGACAGGAACAGCTATCCATTCAAATCTACCCCCTCTATCCTATGTTGCAAAGAAAGCATAATATCGTGGGGCGCTTACATTTTCAAATGTATTGTGACGACAGACCAACTTATCAGAAGATTGATGCCGATAAGAGGACAATGGGGGAACATTCAGAAATGTTAATGAGAGACGAGCGGGATTAACGAAAAGGAGACACAGCACCGAGTATTGTCAGAGACCGGTTTCTTTGAACTGTTTGAAGTTTGATGGACAGGTGATACCCCAGCAGGGGGATAAAAGGGACAGGTTCGCTAACACACACGACACCAAGAGGTAATGAGACCCTGGAAGCGGTGTGCCCCCACAAGTCGGTGGGAGTTTTGGAGGTCTGTTCGCGGGACCAGCCATAGACGCACAGGGTGGAAAGATACGGTCGGGCGGGAACCTGGTGTGTGTGTCTGCCCTTGCCTGGGTGCCGGCTTCACCGCAGAAGAGCGATCGTATCTGGAACGGAGGGGTCACAGTTGGTGACCTCAGAAGACATTACAAAGGGCTCGCCCGAAAGCTAACTGCAAGGAATATCGAAGGTCTGTTTGGAAAATGATTTGAATATTCATTCATTCTCTCTCTCCCTCCCCAACGGCACAACAGTGATTACTGCGAACTGAAACTGAACTGAACTCTGTCACATGTGACTGATCATATTACCTCTAGACTGCGATAGAGTTTGATTGATCCTATTATCCTAGTTCTGTGTACATGTGTGTTTATTCATTGCTAACCTGTTGCATTTATATCCTTACTATTAGAGTACTGTCTTACTTATTTCTTTAATAAAACTTTCTTAGTTCCAGTAATCCAGACTCCAACTAAGTGGTCCATTTCTGCTGGTTTGGCAACCCAGTTACAGGGTACGTAACAGTATTCAGTTAAACATCTATATCACCGGGACCTTTCAAGCACTGACTTGCAAAATTTAATTGCTAATGGACTACGCAGACTGCAGTTCATCTTGGGGACATCAAAAGGTGGCTTGCTGGAATCTATAATTGGCTGCGTAAAATGGCCTTCGCTCCCGGGAGCTGTGAATCTGACTCCACACTTTTTAAAAAAGGATGGATTGTAGTAAAGCGGATTTGGCTCCTACAACCTGACACCGCCCTGAAGCTGATGTAAGGCAGCGTGTCAAGATGTTTAACCAGTCCAGTTCCACAAAGCCTCGTGAATGATGGGTTGGAGGAGTCAAATCAGGGATTTGGATGTACGCAAGTTCACATACTCCGATTGAGAAGAGTGTGACACGGAGGCTAAGCTACTGTGTGATATTTCAGCACTGAAGCTTGAGTAATATAAACAGGTTCATGTTGGAAAGGTGTTTAAAAGGTTTGTTGGGCCTGGTCTGTCATTGTACCTGGGATGTTTACATACACACGACCTGAAATCCCCAGAGAAAGAGATTAGCCTTTCTCATGTTTGGAATCATTCTACACTGATTGGCCTAATCTCAAATAATAATGAGGCAGCTTACAGAGAAGCAGTCATCTCTCTGACACAGTGGTGTCAAGAAAACAACCTCTCCCTCAATGTCGCAGAAACAAAGGAGCTGGTTGTGGACTACAGGAGGAATGGAGGCAGGCTAACCCCTATGGACATCAATGGACCTGGGGTTGAGAGGGTGAACAGCTTTAAGTTTCTTGACATACACATCTCCGAGGATCTCGCGTGGTCTGTACATACCGGCTGTGTGGTTAAAAAGGCACAACAATGCCTCTTTCACCTCAGACAGTTGAAGAAGTTTGGTATGGGCCTCTAGATTCTAAGAACTTTCTACAGGGGCACAATTGGGAGCATCCTGACTGGCTGCATCACTGCCCGGTATGGGAACTGTACTTCCCTCAATCGCAGGACCCTGCAGAGAGTGGTGAGGACAGCCCAGCACATCTGTAGATGTGAACTTCCCATTATTCAGGGCATTTACAAAGACAAGTGTGTAAAAAGGGCCCAAAGGATCATTGGGGACCCGAGTCACCCCGACCACAAACTGTTCCAGCTGCTACCATCCGGGAAATGGTACCATAGCATAAAAGCCAGGACCAACAGGCTCCGGGACAGCTTCTTCCACCAGGCCATCAGACTCAATGTAACTGTAATTCTTGTTACATTGACTGTCCTGTTGTACATACTATTTATAATAAATTACTATAAATTGGACATTGCACATTTAGACGGAGACGTAACATGAAGATTTTTACTCCTCACTTATATGAAGGATGTAAGCGGTAAAGTCAAATTAGTTCAATTCAATTCAATTCTTCCTCTTTTCAGCCTCTTTCTGCCAATGACTAATGCAATCTTTTCCCGTTCCTTTCTCAATTGTTAAATCTCATTAAGGAGAGGTGCTGTTGACCTCCTGGTAGAACATAGAGCATAATTGTTACAGGCCCTTCGGCCCACAATGTCATGCCGACCATGTAACCTACTCTAGAAACTGCCTAGAATTTCCCTACCGCATAACCCTCTCTTTTTCTAAGCTCCATGTGCCTATTTAAGACGCCATTGTCCCCACCTCCACCACAGTGCATTCCACGCACCCACCACTCTCTGTGTGAAATCTTACTCCTGACGTCCTCCTTGTACCAACTTCCAAGCACCTTAAAACTATGCCCCCTAGTGTCAGCTAATTCAGCCCTGGGAAAGAGCCTCTGGCTATCCACACCATCAATGTCTCTCATCACCTTATACACCTCTATCAGGTCACCTCTCATCTTCCGTCGCCCCAAGGCAGAAAGGCCAAGTACACTCGACCTATTCTTATAAGGCATGCTCTCCAATCCAGACAACATCCTTGTAAACCTCCTCTGCACCCTCTCTGTAGTATCCACATTCTTCCTGTAGTGAGGTGACCAGAACTGAACCCAGTACTCCAAGTGGGGTCTGACCGGGGTCTCATATAGCTTTAACATTACCTCTTGGATCTTGAACTCAGTCCACAATTGATGAAGGCCATCACACCATAAACCTTCTTAACAGCACTGCCAAGCTGCTCAGCGGCTTTGAGTGTCCTATGGACACGGACCCCTAGATCCCTCAGAGCCTCCACACTGTCTTACCATTAACACCATTGATCCACCCAAGTTTTTGATGCTCCTGACGGTGAGCCAAAAAATTCACACCTTCACTGTTCAGTTTTGTAACTTTGAAACATTAAACTAATCGATAGGAGGACACCGAAGTCTGAAATACAGCTCTAACTTTGTGTTTGCTTTAAGCGAGGCGCACGTGTGTCATGTGATAGCGTGACGACGTATGCAGTTCGCGTATTTATACATATAACCGGTAATGAATTATTTAAAGAACCAAGAATGCTTAATCAAACATTATATATACTACATTAGGGCAGCACGGTAGCGTAATCCAGCGGATTATCGGCACCCAATTGCCCACCATCGAGAACAGCTACCATAAACGCTGCCTGGGCAGGGCAAAAAGCATTATCAGGGATGCACCTCACCCTAACCACGGACTTTTTACTCTCCTCCCATCCGGTAGGCGCTACAGGAGCCTCCGCTCCTGCACCAGCAGGCACAGGAAGAGCTTCTTCCCTGAGGCTGTGACCCTGCTGAATCTGTCATCACAGCGCTAAGCAGTATTGCACCCGTATTGTGCTGTCTCAGTACTTTTATATTTGTGTGCTGTAGCACTTTTTATTCGCAGTTATTTTGTAAATAACACTATTCTTTGCATTTCTGATCAGATGCTAACTGCATTTCATTGGCTTTGTATCTGTACTCGGTACAATGACAATAAAGTTGAATCTAATCTAATCTAGTGGTTAGCACAGTGCTTTACAGTACCAGCGACCTGGGTTCAATTCCCCCCGCTGCCTGTAAGGAGTTTGTACGTTCTCCCCGTGACTGCGTGGGTTTCCTCTGGGTGCCCCAGTTTCCTCCCACAGTCCAAAGACTTTCCAGTTGGTAGGTTAATTGGTCATTGTAAATCTGTCGCTCCAAGGAGAAAAGGCCAAGTTCACTCAACCTATCCTCATAAGGCATGCTCTTCAATCCAGGCATCATCCTTGTAAATCTCCTCTGCACCCTTTTTATGGTTTCAACGTCCTTCCTGTAGTGAGGCGACCAGAATTGAGCAAGTACTCCAAGTGGGGTCTGACCAGGGTCCGAAATAGCTGCAATATTACCTCTCGGCTCTTAAACTCAATCCCACGATTGATGAAGGCCAATGCACCGTATGCCTTCTTAACCACAGAGTCAACCTGCGTAGCAGGTTTGAGTGTCCTATGGACTCAGACCCCAAGATCCCTCTGATCCTCCACACTGCCAGGAGTCTTACCATTAAATGCATAGCATTCAACAATGTGGAACTCAAAGCAATTTTCTAGCCTTTAGTATCTATTACAAGCCAGTGCAAAAAATCCCCAGTCATGGAATTCCAATCTCCTGTCTAGGTCGTAAGATATAGGAGCAGAAATGGGCTGTTTGGCCCATCTGGTCTGTTCTGCCTTTCTATCATGTCTGGGTTTATTATCCCCTCTCTGAGCTCACTTGGCGACCTGCCCCGCACTTCGCTGACACTATTGAGAGCTTAGGCACTTTATCGACGAAGAACTGCCCCGTGGATGAGGTGCTGGAGACTAGGTGACAAACGCAGAACCGTCATCCCTGTCGGAGGGCGAAGGGAGCACAATTTTACAGATCAGCTCCAGTCCTTAGGAGCAATCCGTGAAAGCTGGGTCACCCGATCCTGCCGACGACAGCAGTGTGGTTCAGATTAATATCAGGGAATGTAGACCTGAAATTCTCTCTCACAGTGGTGTCTGAAAAGAGGATGCTGTCTAAGTTGCATGCCATCTTGGTCAATGTCTCCCATCCACTACATAATGTACTGGGTGGGCACAGGAATACATTCAGCCAGAGACTCATTCCACCGAGATGCAGCACAGAGCGTCATAGGAAGTCATTCCTGCCTGTGGCCATCAAACTTTACAACTCCTCCCTTGGAGGGTCAGACACCCTGAGCCAATAGGCTGGTCCTGGACTTATTTCATAATTTACTGGTATAATTTCATATTACTATTTAACTATTTATGGTTCTATCACTATTTATTATTTTTGGTGCAACTGTAACAAAAATCAATTTCCCCCGGGATCAATAAAGTATGACTATGACTATGATTATGACTTACTCTTCACAGACATCCACGCAACGGAAAAAAAAACCCCAAAGATTGAATGACAGAAAATCATTAGGATTTTCCCAAAGGACCCCGCTCTCCCTCCTACGCACAAGCAGCAGAAAAAAGCATCAACTCTTCCCCCTTCCCTCCCAATTTATTCCAGCAGAAGCACCCAACATGGAATAGCGAGCCCCACGATCAGCAAACTACTGTCCCTCCTGACGCGTCGACATCTCAACAGGCCATCTCTCCCAGAAGTATCTTTCCTGCCACTGTGAGAGGGAGGTGAACAGCTCGCTGTTTCAGAGAGAGAGAGACAGAGGGAGATCACTTGTGTGCAGAGGCCCCCAGCGGCCGCGCCTGCTGTCTCGATGCTTCGGCCTCCCACTGAAGTGCATATCTTAAATCCATCACCCCTGCTGGGGCATAGTCAGCCAACAGCAGCTCCTCAGACTCCCCTGCCCTGGGCCAGTCTTTCACTTTGTCTCCAGGTGGAGCCTAACTTCTGGGTGTACCCTTCCTCTCCCAGGGAGGAGGTCTTTGGAACTTCTGTTCGGGCTTCTGCAGCTCTGGGATTTTACAGGATGGGGTTACTAGCCTCTGCCCAACCCTGCTCCTTTCGCATCCAGGCTTGGGACCATCCATGGCAGAGCTGAACTGAATATGCCTGGACTCTTTCCCTTTCGGTTTTGTGTTTTGTATTCTGTGTGTTTTTCACTCTTTTTTTTTTGGTTAACCTTTGCCCGATTTGTCTTTTTTTTTTGTGTTGGGGGGAGGTAGGGTTTGATTTTTTTTTTGGACAGGTTCCATGGTGTCTCATCGTTTCATGGCTGGCTGTGGGGAAGGCGAATCTCTGCCCACATACTCGCGCTCCGAATCTTTAACAAGGAGTAATAGCCTCTAAAGAGAATGACAAGCAAGTTTGTACAGTTTTGTTAAGTTTGAAGGTTGAAGAATCATCTTCAATCTGGTCCCTAATAGTGATGAAAATACTCGATGTCAGCTACCACAGGGCAAAGCCATTTAAGATTTACTGTAAGCTTTTAATGCTTAAAAGATAAAACAGGTTGTAATACCATCGTAAACATTATTAAGCATCTTTATGACCAGACCTGAGAGTCTGACAGGGTGAAATACACTGCTGAGTGAAACTGCCTGGACTATAAAAGACATTTTCTTCACTGTTAAATCTATGGCTATTGATTCTGTTGAAGGTTCAGAGCCCCACAATTAACTTGTTCCTCTATCAAGAGTGGGATATGAAGGAGGCCTCTTCCTGAAGTGAGTTAACGTCATTGACGGTCTGGAAGGAAGAGAGGGGGCGCCTTCACTTCTGTCCGCTTTCCGTCTGATCGTGGTAGCCTGCAGCGCTGTGCGTCCCAATGAAGTGGCACCGAGCCACCAGAGAGAGCGAAGCGGCCAGGCCGTGCACAGCAAGGTCCCAGCCACTCAAATAACTAGTGTTGGGGTTTATTCTTAATGAAGGCAAACTTGGCGTGGGTTTGCGTTAGAACATTGTGTTACTGAACGACTCCTCAACCGCGTGCGTGCACAACCAGGTCACCATCGTAACTTCCGGTTCCGGGTGAACCCCTCGCATTGCCCTCTCTGCACACATAAGAGTACATCTTCCCCTTGAAAAGAAAACAAGTACAATACTATCTCCTCATAAACCTGCAAGGAACAATAATCTTTTACAACAAAGATATCTACTTTCTGTGTCCGCTCTCTTTTTTTCAAATTTTCACTGTTGAATGTTCCAACTTCAATTCTAAAGAGCAATTTCTAATCTAAAGTCCTGGATCTGCTCATCTACTTTCAATCAGTCTCTGAGGTGGTTTAATGGTCCTTTTTGGTCTAACAACACAATTAGGTTACTGTTCTCTGTTTGCATTCATTGAGGGATAAATATTCCCAGGATACAAAGGGGAACTCCATTGGTTGTCTTCAGTGAATATGTTTTTTCTGAGAATGTGTTTGAGGGTCCCTGATGAAGTGGCCAGTGAGTGTATGACTGTGGTCTTCTGCTGCTGTAGCCCATCCACTTCAAGGTTTGGTATTTTTTGTGTTCAGAACTGCTCTTCTGCACACCTGTGTTTTAACACGTGATTGATGCCTTCTTGTCAGCTTGAACCAGTCTGGCCATTCTCCTCTGACCTCTGTCATTAACAAATCACTTTCACCCACACTGGATGTTTTCTTTTTGTTTTTTGCACCATTCTCAGTAAACTCTAGAGACTGTTGTGCATGAAAATCCCAGGTGATCAGCTGTTTCTGAGTTACTCATACCACCCCATCTGGCACCATGCCTTGAGTTGCTGATTAGCTATTGGCATTAATGAGCAGATGAACAGGTATATCTAATAAAGTGGCCATTGAGTGTATTTCCTCTTGGAGGAGGATCTCGGACAAGTATTCACTGTCTAAAACTAAAGGGTAACTCGTTTAATGCAGAAATAAGACATTATTTTTCTTTCAAATGGTAATTTTGTAAAGCAGGAACGGGGTGTGAGATTTTAGGCAGAAGCAGATCACCATTTGTTAACCAAAGGGTTGGAAAGTTTTCCTGATGGAAGTGGGGAGTTGAGGGAACAAGGCAAATAGATCGGCAGATAGTTCAGCTGGCTCGAGCAGCCAAGGGACCTACTGAACCTAACTCACATATTTACATCATCTTCTGTAAGGCGTTTGTTGTGCCTCTGTCAATTAACAACGCGGCATGTTAGCCTTCCTGTTCCCCCAGCTTAACTTGGAAAAGAACTGGATTAGCAGGTATCTGGAAAATTCCGTCCTCACAGCTGAAACAAATTGCACGGGAAGTTTGTTGGTCAGGTTGTTTGCTGAGCCTAGAGATTAGGTCACAAACGTTTTGTCACCAGTCAAGGTGACATCATCAGTGCACAGTTGAGTGTTGTTTCTGCCGAGGGCTCTCGTTTATATCGGTCCGTCTTGTTGTTCTGATTGGTTGGTTGTCGCGCTGGCTACAGTCTCCGGTAGAAAGCTGACTGATCTCCACTGGCCCATATCCCTGTATGGGACATTTATACAGAGTCTAGTCACAGCTACAAAGATGGTCTGTGGGCAGCACTGAAAGGTTTAATAATCACATGGGACAGTGCGTGGACTGCAACCATTAATATTTAGATATTGAAGCCAGAAAGTACTTAACTGGACCTGCAGTTTATCTACTTTCCTTAAAAGGGGCAGTTTTTGCCAAATCACAAGTTGGGCCAGAGGTCACTCCAAGTGGGAGGCCGCTTCTCGGCGCATGAAGGCCCCCACAGAAGAACTGAGCTCAGACTGTTGCTCTCATCAACGCTGACGGAGAATATTTTCAAAATTCTGAGACATATGCGATTATCGGTGTGGACTGTAGTTTATATCGGTCTCCTTCAGTTTTCTGTGTGTTCTTTCTTGTTGCTGGTTATTTTTGTGCCTGGGAAGAGCTTGGGGCTTAGAGGTTTGATGTTTTGCCTGCCGTGTTCGAGTGGGCAATCGGTTAGTTGTTTTGTGTGAGGGAGAAGTTCGGAGTATTTGCGATTTACAAGCTTTGTTTTTTTTTCTTTTTCATGTGGGGGGGGTGATTTCAATGACTTCCATGGTTTTTTCTGTATTTTGTGGCTATCTGGAGAAGACAAATCTCCGAGTTGTGTTCCGCATATATACTCTGATAATAAAATGAACCTTTGAGCCTTTGATGTTCATAAACACAAGTCTGCAGATGCAGGAATTTCAAAGCAACACACACAAAGTGCTGGAGGAGCTCAGCAGGGCAGGCAGCATCTATGGAAAAGAATAAACAGTTGGCGTTTCGGGCCAAGTGCTGAAGAAGGTTCTTGGCTCGAAGCTTTGACTGTTTATTCATTTCCAAGAAGGGCCTTGGCCCAGAACGTTGACTGTTTATTCACTTCCATAGAAGCTGCCTGACCTGCGGAGTTCCTCCAGCATTTTGTGCGTGTTGCTTTGGATTTCCAGCTTCTGCAGATTTTCTCGTGCCTGAGATTCATTTTCCTCGAAGTTCAAAGTAAAATTTATTATCAGAGTACGTGCATGTCTCCACATACAACCCTGAGATTCTCCTTCCTGGGGGCAGACTCAGCAAATCTATAGAATAGTAACTGTAAACAGGATCGATGAACTACAAACTGTGCAAATGCAAATGTAAATAAATACCAATAAATAAAGAGCATGAAATAACAAGACACAGAGTCCTTAAGGTGAGACCATTGGTTGTGGGAACATCAGAAGTAGAAGGAGTGTAGTTATCCTTTCTTCTTCAAGAGCCTGATGGCTGAGGGGTAGGAACTGTTCTTGAACCTGGTGGTGCGAGTCCTGAGGCTCTTGTACCTTCTACGAGAAGAGAGTATGGCCTGGGTGGTGGGGATCTCTGATGATGGATGCTGCTTTCCTGTGGCAGCGTTTCATGTAGATGTGCTCAATCATTTTGAGGGCTTTACCCATGATGTATTGGGCCGAGTCCACTACCTTTCGTAGGATTTTCTGCTCAAAGGCACTGGAGTTCCCATACCAGGCCATAATGCAGCCAGTCAGCAACACTTTCCACCGCACACCTATAGAAGTTTCAATGCTTTTTCTTTGCAAAACATCCATGAAAACAGAGAGGTGCCCCAAAGAATGAACAACAGTTAAATATGAGAACCCCAAAGTCCCCCCCAGCTCCCCCCTCCCACACACAAGTGGCAGTGAGCAACGATCCCCCCTCCCCCTGCACCCAATACCGAGCTCAAGCGTGAGCTAAGCGATAACAAAGACACAGACCTTGCAGTTATCCCAAAGACTATTGCAATTCATCCGGCGTTCAACAAACCACAGGTTCTCTCTCTCCCTAATAAGGGAGAGGGAGGTTTCCCTCATTTTCACAGTGAGTGGGAGACGTAACAACAACCCACTGGTTTACGATGTTAAAACGTTCATTTCATCGCTTTTTTCGAGCTCTGTACCTGAAGATCGCAAAGATCTCGGGTCTTCGGGCCCACAGCGAAAGATTTTCCGGCCTCCCCAACGACACACGAGTCTCCTGCCGTGACACCAACCCTCGATCCGCCCGTCCCCAGGGCCCCGAGATCTCAGGCTTCCAAACACTAGGCCGCCTCTCAGGCCGACCCCTGAGTGTGCCGAACAACGGCCGGTCCTGAAACCCCGCGAACGGGTCCCATTCCCGCAAAGAACCAAAGTCTGCGAGTAACTCCAGGTCAGGGTCTTCAAAAGAACCCTGAAAGGGAAAAAATGAAGATATCAAGGATGGAAATAGAGCTGCTTCCGAAGATGCAAGTTTAGCCGTTTAGCGCCATCTAAACACCGCCTCCCACTCCGTAAGCCAAGGTTTTTGGTGACGCGCCAAATCTCCACAGACTCATGAGGAAGTAGAGGTGCTGTTGGACTTTCTTTGCAATTAAATTTGTATGATGGGTCCAGGACACGTCCTCTGAGATAGTGATACCCAGGAAATTTAAAGTTACTGACCCTCTCCACCCGTGATCCTCCGATGAGAACTGGCTCATGGACCTCTGGTTTCCCTCTCCTGAAGTCTACAATCAGTTCTTTGAGCAAGAGGTTGTCATTATTACACCACTCAGCCAAAGTTTCAATCCCCTTCCTGGATGCTGATTTATCACCACCTTTGATAGATAGATCTATTTATCCATCTATCTTTCTATCTATCTACCGATCTGTATATCAATCTGTCTATCTATCTATAAGACCATAAGACAAAGGAGCAGAAGTAGGCCATTCAGCTCATCGAGTCTGCTCCGCCATTTTATCATGAGCTGATCCATTCTCCCATTTAGTCCCACTCCCCTGCCTTCTCACCATAACCTTTGATGCCCTGACTACTCAGATACCTATCAATCTCTGCCTTAAATACACCCAATGACTTGGCCTCCACTGCTGCCCGTGGCAACAAATTCCATAGATTCACCACCCTCTGACTAAAAAAATTTCTTCGCATTTCTGTTCTGAAAGGGCGCCCTTCAATCCTGAAGTCATGCCCTCTCGTACTAGACTCCCCCATCATGGGAAACAACTTTGCCACATCCACTCTGTCCATGCCTTTTAATATTAGAAATGTTTCTATGAGGTCCCCCCTCATTCTTCTAAACTCCAAGGAATACAGTCCAAGAGCGGACAAACGTTCCTCATATGTTAACCCTCTCGTTCCCGGAACCATTCTAGTGAATCTTCTCTGTACCCTCTCCAACGTCAGCACATCCTTTCTTAAATAAGGAGACCAAAACTGCTCACAGTACTCCAAGTGAGGTCTCACCAGCGCCTTATAGAGCCTCAACATCACATCCTTGCTCCTATACTCTATTCCTCTGGAAATGAATGCCAACATTGCATTGGCCTTCTTCACTACTGACTCAACCTGGAGGTTAACCTTAAGGGTATCCTGTACGAGGACTCCCAAGTCCCGTTGCATCTCAGAACTTTGAATTCTTTCCCCATTTAAATAATAGTCTGCCCGTTTATTTTTTCTGACAAAGTGCATAACCATACACTTTCCAACATTGTACTTCATTTGCCACTTCTCTGCCCATTCTTCCAATCTATCCAAGTCTCTCTGCAGACTCTATCTATCTATATCGATCTATTACATCTATCTAGCTATGGTGTCATCAGCAAACTTATATATAGTGTTGGAGCTGTGCTTAGCCACACAGTCATAGGTGTAAAGTGAGTAGAGCAGGGGACTAGGCACACGTTCCTGCAGTGCTCCTGAGCTGACAGAGATTGTGGAAGAGATGGGTTTTTTTTTTCGCCAATCTGAACTGATTGGGGTCTACAAATAAGGAAATCCAAGATCCAGTTGCACAAGGGGGGTACTGAGACCCAGGTCTTGGAGTTTGCCGATTAGTTTTGAGGAGATGACGGTGTTAAACGCTGAGCTGTAGTCGATAAAGAGCATCCTGATGTGTGTATCTTTGCTGCCCAGATATCCCTCAAGGAATTTCTCGAGGGCAGTCTCAACAAAACTACAGAATAGTAACTATAACGGAAGAGAGGGATATCTTCATCACCGATGTCAAGAAATGAACTGATGATAGAGACGCAGGGGGTTTTTGTTTGTATTGAAGGTGAGAACTTTTATAATATTGTCCAGTGGAGATCCTAATCAGGCCAGTGTCTCGGGAAACATTATCTCCACAACTATCCTTGCTCTAAAACAGGCAAATTCTAATCAATATTCTTATAATCTGCTGGTTTTGGTCAAAAGGCACTTGTAATTAATTTGGATGTTTTGCATCGCAGTTGAGTATGACAGGCTATCAAGTATCTGGAGGCGGACATCTCCTGCAGAGAACTTTGCCTCAGGCATTTCAAACGAAGTAGGCTAAAGGAAGGGAGACAATGTTGGCATGTCTTTCACCTTCCCCGAGGTCCCAAGCTCTTCGGGAGTACTTCTCTGGAGATCAATCACTGTTGGAAGCACATTAATCTGTTGTGCGCAGTTTGAGACCTCTGTCGGTCAGGGTTGGCCACTGATATTGCATCCTAGCCGTCTAGATACGCAAGCCTGGGCAGTACGGTACGGAGAGCGAGCTGTTGCCCCCGCAGCAAGCTCCCCCTCTCCACGGGTCTTATGAATGGCCAAGACCGATACAGTTTGGCACCAGCACCGTCACAGGAGTTGCCAGGCAATGTTGAACTCAACGTCGGACTGCCTTAGGGACTCCAGCTCCGGATTTTTCCCTCGGGGTTTACTCCTGAAGCCTTCCCCATGAGTGGGTACAGCCGCAAGGCAGCGGAGGTTTGAGATCAGAGTTTTCCTTCTCCTAGATGAGCTGCCGACCACGGCCGACGAGCCCCATCCGCCTGAAGCGACCGGTTTTAAGGCCCCAGCAGCCCGGCTTTGTTCCAGAGATGCTTCTGCCAGGCTTGGTAGCTAAGCCACACGTGAAGGCCAGGAGCTGGACTTGGCTGTCAGAGGCTATTTGAGATGCAGGCCACTGGGAGCATTTGATAGGGAGTGGGAGCTTGCCCCCTCACTACCACCCTCGGCCATAACAACCTGAAGGAGCCTGTTGTGCACAGTAAGATCTCAGAAATAAACGGGTCAGGAAGCATCTCAGGAGAGGAATAAACAGTTGACGTTTTGGGCTGAGACCTTTCAGCAGGACTGGAAAGGAAGTTGGTGGGGGGGGGGGCGGGGGAAGAAAGAAGCCAGAATAAGAAGGTGGGGTAAGGGGGCAGAGTACAAGCTGGCTGGTGATAGGTAGAACAAGGTGGGCGGGATGAAGTGCAAAGCTGGCAAGTGATAGGTGGAAAAGATAAAGGGCTGAGCAAGACGGAATCTGATAGGAGAGGAGAGTGGACCATTGGAGAAAGGGAAGGAAGAGGGACAGATAGGGAGGAGAGAAAGGGAAAGAGTTTTTCCAGTATCTGCAAAATCTCTTTTTTTAGATTATGAGGACACGCAGTCCTCTTTTATTGTCATTTAGTAATGCATGCATTAAGAAATGATACAATATTCCTCTGGTGTGATATCACAGAAACACAGGACAGACCAAGACTGAAAAAACTAACAAAACCACATCATTATAACATATAGTTACAACAGTGCAACAATACCACAACTTGATGAAGAACAGGGCCATGGGCACAGTAAAAAAGTTCAAAGTCTCTCGAAAGTCCCACATCTCACGCAGACGGGAGGAGGAAGAAAACTCTCCCTGCCATGCCCGACCACAGTCCGACTCTGAGTCGTCGGAAAACTTCGAGCCTCTGATCAGCCCTCCGACACCGAGCACCGGCACCATCTCCATTCGAACGCTTTGACCTCAGCCTTGGTCGCCAGCAGCAGGCAAAGCCGGGGATTTTGGGGCCTGCCTTCCGGAAGATTCTCGATCGCACGGTAACAGCGGCAGTGAAACCAGGCATTGCAGAGTTCAAAATCTCAGAAATAATAATTCAGTAATGTCATACATGCTAAGTAAAGCGAAGCAACTGGTTAATTTTGACCAGGATAAAGAAGTTAATCCCTGCAGCTCTTCCAAGGAATGAGATGGGCTTTTTTTGACGTCCGTCAGAAAGGGCAGCCAGGGCTCTCGTTTGACATCTTATTTGAAGCATGGCATCGCTGTCAGGATGTCATCGCGCTGGATTGACAGCCTTGGCTTCTATGATCAGGGCTGTGGAATAGGATCTGAAACCACAGCCCTCTGGATCAATGATAGAGTCTGCACCAAGACGTGCAAACGTGACTTTCATGAATAAGCAACATGAACGGCTTTAACGCGCGACTAATAGAGAGAGAAAAATTCTTCGAAGGGACAGGGGCGGAAATGTCAGAAACTTAGACCTAGCAGGAAAACCAGGAGAAAGCAGCTGTACCCCAAGGACAGGCGAGAAGTTGAAACGTGACGGACAGCACGAGTCATATTCACCGAGCTGAACGCGGGGGCATCACTTACGGGGAAGCTAAAGCTGGGGGGAGGTGTCAGCTAGGCGGGGGATACCGAGATATGATAAGACTCCCATGGCACGCAAATGGCCTAGCCAGTGCTAAGCATTCCTCGCAAAAATATCGTCCTGCCTATTGTCAAATTATATCTGATTAGTAAAGTGAATGAACTATGATTTGGAAACGGCTTCCTATTTAGTGCGGGATTCGTTGTGAATCCCAGCTCTTTATTTCTAAATCCCCAGTTTCACTGTTCTTGTCAAGACACCTTTACTTCTCCGCCTCTGATCAGCAGGGGACCTGTCTGTTACCATAGTGATGAAAGCAGTCCTGGATCTGAAAGGTTAAGGACTATCTCCCTGACAGCCAATAAAACTTTAATGTCTTTATTCCCCTAATCCCACACAAATAAGTACTTGACAACTCTTGTACACAGAAGGAATGAGACCCCTATTTTCGTATTGTTGGAACACTTATTAAACACAGGAAACATAAGTCTATCAACAGTATAAACGCACAAACGCAAGACTCCAGATTCAAAATTGAGGTGGGGGACAGGATCTCACTAAAAAGCCATTGAATGTTGAAAGGCCTCGGTAGAGTGGCTGTGAAGAGGATGTTTCCGATGGAGGGAGAGTCGAAGACTCGAGGACACAGCTTCAGGAAGGCGGGACATCCATTTAGAGATGAGGAGGAATCCCTTTAGCCAGGGGTTGGTGAATCTGTGGAATTCGTTACCACAGGTGGCTGGATATATTTATTGGGTATATTTAAGGCAGAGGTTGATAGATTCCTGATCAGTCAGGGCATGAAGGGATATGGAGGAAAGGCAGGACACTCAGAGCTGAGAGGGAAACTTGGATCAACCATGATCAGCCAAATGGCGGAGCAGACTCGATGGGCCAAATGGCCTAATTCTGCTCCTATATCTTATACTTTATGGAAATTACACACACACACACACACACACACACACACACACACACACGCACACACGCACACACATATATATATATATAAACCAGGTTGAACAAGTTGGGCCTTTATTCTTTGGAACGTAGAAGGTTGAGGGGGAACTTGATAGAGGTTTTTAAAATTATGAGGGGGATAGATAGAGTTGACATGGATAGGCTTTTTCCATTGAGAGTGGGGAAGATTCAAACAAGAGGACATGAGCTGAGAGTTAAGGGGCAAAAGTTTAGGGGGAACTTCTTTACTCAGAGAGTGGTAGCTGTGTGGAACGAGCTTCCAGCAGAAGTGGTTGAGGCAGGTTCGATGTTGTCGTTTAAAGTTAAATTGGATAGATATATGGATAGGAAAGGAATGGAGGGTTATGGGCTGAGTGCAGGTCGGTGGGACTAGGTGAGAGTAAGAGTTCGGCACAGACTAGAAGGGCCGAGATGGCCTGTTTCCGTGCTGTAATTGTTACGTGGTTATATAGTAATAAACACAATACTAATTAAAGGCATCCGTTAGTCTTGCGAGACCATGGATCTGCGCCTGAAAAGCCTTCACTCTCCAGGGCGCAGGCTTGGGCAAGGTTGTATGGAAGACCGGCAGTTGCCCATGCTGCAAGTCTCCCCTCTCCACGACACCGATGTTGTCCAAGGGAAGGGCACTAGGACCCATACAGATTGGCACCGGTGTCGTCGCAGAGCAATGTGTGGTTAAGTGCCTTGCTCAAGGACACAACACGCTGCCTTGGCTGGGGCTCGAACTCACGACCTTCAGGTCGCTAGTCCGATGCCTTAACCACTTGGCCACTTGGCCCACACTAAACACAATACTATAGTTACTTTATTACAATAAGAAATTTGCAGTGTCAGTATAAAGTAAAATTGGACATGAGGCATTTTGCAAAGGTATCCAGGTAGATGACGAAATCTTGATTAAAATGACAGGGTTAAAGAGAAGTAAAAAACTGCAGCTGACAGAAATCTTAATGGAAGTTGCTTAACAAGATAATAGCCATGCCATTACAGCAAAGGTACCAGCTTGGATAAAGGATTGGCTAATCGGCAGGAGGCGAAGAGTGGGACTAAAGGGAGCCTTTTCCGGTTGGCTGCCGGTGACTAGTGGTGTTCCACAGGGGTCTGTGTTGTGACCGCTTCTTTTTTACGTTATACGCCAATGATTTGGATGGCGAGATCGATAGCTTTGTGGCCGAGTTTGTGAGTGATATGAAGGTCGGTGGAGAGTCAGGCAGCGCCGAAGAAGGACTTGGACAATTCAGAGAGGCTGCAGAAGATCTAGGACAGATTAGGAGAACGGGCAAAGAAGTGGCAGATGGAAACCAGTGTCGGGAAGCGTATGGTCATGCACTTTGGTAGAAGGAACAAGTGAATAGAATATTTTCTAAGCAGGCAGAACATTGAAAAAGTCCAAGGTGCAGATGGACTTGGGAGTCCTCATGCAGCATTCCCTAAAGGTTAACGTACAGGATGAGTCGGTGGTGAGGAAGGCAAATGCAATGTGAGTGTTCATTTCAAGAGGACTAGAATATTAAAGCAAAGATGTAATGCTGAAGCCCCACTTGGAGAATTGTGAGCAGTTTTGGGCCCCGTATCTAATAAAGGATGTGCTGGCATTGGAGAGGGTCCAGAGGAGGTCCACGAGAATGATTCTGCGAATGAAAAGGTTATCGTATGGGGAGCGCTTGATGGCTCTGGGCCTGTACTTAACTTGAATTTGGAAGAATGAGGGGGATCTCATTCAAACCTACCGAATGTTGAAAGACCTAGATAGAGTGGATGTTTCATATAGTGGGGTGTCCAAGACCTGAGGGCACCACCTCAGAATAGAGGGACGTCCATTTAGGATGGGGAAGAGGTGGATTTTTGTTAACCAAAGGGTGTAGAATCTATGGAATTCGTTGCCACAGACAACTGGGGAGGTCAAGTCATTAGGAGGAAGCTGATAGATTCTTGATAAGTCAGGGCCTGAAAGGTTACGGGAAGTAGGCAGGGGAATGGTGCAGAGAGGGGAAATGGATCTGCCATGATGGACTGAATGGCCCAATTCTTCTCCTATCTCCTATGGTCTTCCATCTGGAACTCACCTCCAGAGGAGATGGGCAGGGCATAGAAAGTTACAATTCTAAGACGGGCAAATGGGCTCCCAACACAGAAGGGCAAAATGGGTTAGCATGGATGTGGTGGGCTGAAGGGCCAGTTTCTGTGATGTACATTTCTAATACTGTCTGACAAAGAGTGCAAAAGTTGGTTCTACACAAGTTTCCAGAATATAACTTCCACGCGGAACTCGTGCTCAACAAGATCCGCAGGGAATGGCGGGGTAGACTGGCTGAAACCTGTCACCAGATCTCTTGAAGAGAGATGGACCAAGGTGTCGATAACTAGCGAGCCTAGGTTTAGGTAGGGAGTAAGAGGGTTATTTGATTTTATTAAGCAATAAGACATGGTAACAAATCCTTCCAGCTAATGAGTTCGTGTCGCCCAATTACACCCATGTGACCAATTAGCCTGTCATCGTCATCATCATTATGCGACGTGTCATGTGACATAGGGGATCATGGTCTATGGCCATGATTGCTCTTGGCAATATTTTCTACAGAAGTCGTTCACAAAGAAAGAATTACTCTGATGTTAAAAGACAGCTGTACTGGCAAAAGCATCTGGTATGAAACACTTACAAAACTTCATGACCTGTTATGGAATAAATGGCCAATTAATTTATTTTTGATGAACTGGGTGAGAGACGAATATTGTACCAGACTGGCAGAAGATAGTTCTTCGCTTCAAGGGTTGATTTGATTGAAAACAGGCAGAAACCTCAGTGGATAATAAAAACAGGAGATGTCAGAAACCCTCAGCGAGCCTGGCATCATTAGTGGAGAGAGAAACAGAGATAACATTTCAGGTCAAAGTCCTGATGAGGACCTGTCCTCAAGCCTCAGTTTAATCAGAGTCATCATCAGGTTTAGTATTACTGGCATATTTTGAGAAATTTGTTTTTTTGTGGTGACGGTACAGTTTGTTTGTTATGTGCTGTGTTGTGTGACGTGGATTATGAAGGTTCAAAGCACATTAATTATCAAAGAATGTATAAATTATACAACCTGGAGATTGGCTTGCACCCAGGTAACCACAAAGCAACAAACTTGAAGAATCCAATTAAAGAAAAAAAAAGCCCAACCCTCAATGTGCAAGAAAAAGAAAAAAAAAACAACAAATCATGCAAACAATTAAATTGAATAACAACATTCTGAACCAAAATTGACTCCTCAGATCCAAACCCTGGAGCCTCCTGGAGTAGGCCCAAAGCCTCGCTTATCAGTTCATCATATTGGCGGGTACATAGCACAGCAGCCGGGTCGGCCTTCGTAGCCTCAGCACCACAGGAAGGAAGATTGTTCTTGGCCAATTTTTCTACATAAGTGGTTTGCCATTGCCTTCTTCTGGGCCGTCTGTCATTACCAGCTGGATGAGCCCACCCATTACCAAGACTCTTCAGAGACTGTCTGCCTGGCATCAGTGGTCGCATGACCAGGACTTGTGATCTGCACCGGCTGCTCATACGACCCATCCCATAGTTTCACAGGACCCTGATCGGGTGGTAGGGGAGAGGCTAAGCAGGTGCTACACCTTGCCTGGGGGTGACCCACAGACTAGCGGAAAGAAGGAGCACCTTACTCTTCCTTTCGTGGAGGTGTATCTTCACCCTCACACCCAAGATTAACCTGTAGACTTTTTATTTCACCCAGTGGATGATAGGGGTTTGGAACACAGCACCCAAAAGGGGTAGAGGAGAAAGACTCTGACAACGTTTTAAAAATTGTCTGAATTGTCAGAATTTAATTTGCCTCAGATTGGATACCTGGGATCTAGCGCTGGTAAACAGGAAAAAAAAGGATCAGTGCAGTGCTCAGCATGGACAGGAGAGGCCAATTCTAAGGAGATTGAAGCAAGCAAGGCTCCCCACCTCCATCTTAACAGCATTTTACAGGACAACTATTGAGAGTGTCCTGACAAGTTGCACTTCCATCTGGTATGAGAGCAGCCGAGCATCGGACCAGAAGTCCCTACAAAGGACTGTGAGAACGGCCGAGAGGATCATAGGGGTCTCCCTACCGTCCATCGGGGACATTTATCAGGAGCGCTGCGTACGCAGGGCCCTTAGTATTGTCAAGGATCCCACCCATCCATCCAGCATCCTCTTTGACTTTCCACCATCAGGCAGGAGACTCTGATGCATAAAGACAAGAACAGTTGGGATGGGGAACAGTTTCTTCGCTCAGGCTATGAGGCTTTTAAACTCCCTGCCGCATCACATTCGAAGTGTCAACGGTTAATCTGTTCTGTACATTAAAATATTTAATTTATGCACTTTAGTTTGTTATTTATACATGATTCAGCTGTAGATTTTATCCTGACCTTCATAAATTACCACATTATGTGTGTTATGTGTACTACTGTGCTTTACACCCTGGTTCAGAGAAACTTATCTTGTTTATGCATTATATGGTTATATACATTATATACAAGTATATAGTTAAATGACAATAAAATTGACTTGAATGTTACTTTGCTATATGACTTTATAATAATAGAGAACATCAGTAATAGTCCGTTTCAGATGATACCACTGAAAGCGAGTGACTACTTACTGGTGGTTCCCAAAGCAAGAAATACAACTAACTACTTTATAAATAACACTTTTTTTCTGTAAGCAATCAGCATAAACAATGAAGAGGCAAGCGAAGGTGAGGCTAACTTGAGGGTTGAGGAGTGCGAGTGAGTCAAGGCATGTTCGAGGAGACGTGGTCGGAGCAAGGTTGAGACGGAGTCAAGGGCGTATGAAGCACAGCCCATCCACCTAAACTGAGCATGAGGTCTGATCAATCTAAGCACTGGGCCAGAACATAGCAGCGGGGTATATTGATGCGACAGGGCCTGGTTCTTAGAGCGAGGAGCGATCTGACATTTTTGGATGAATTAAACGCTGGGCCAGATGGATTGAAAAGGCAGGGTGTCGGGACCAGAGGCGAGGGATGGGCCAGTTTTGTTCCTGGCTCCGCAACATTTGGTCTGCTCTTTGCTGCATGGAGGTTGCGGGCCTGCTCCAGTTGCTCTGGGCTTCATGCTATGGAGTCACTTCTGTTATGATTGTTCTTGCTGGCTTTTGTTGTTTTTCTCCCCCTCCCTCTGCACAATGGGTGCTTGTTTGTCTTTTATTAATGGATGTTTTTGGGGTTTCGTGTTCTGTGACTACCTGTAGGGAGACAAATCTCAAGATTGCATAAAATGGACGTACTTTGAACTTTGAGCTGAATGTAGTTTTTTCCAGTCAGTGTATTAAAAGGGAGAATTAGGGGCGGGCTGGTGGCGCGATGACATCGGCGCCGGACCCGGGAGCGGAGGTTGCCGGTTCGAAACCAGTCGGGTCTGCTCCCGAGTACACTTTCCATCCGTGCCGGGTTGAGTGTCGAGATCGCAATTCGACCCCGTAAAGTAAGGGGAAAATACTGCGAAAATGTCTGTGTGAGGAGTGGCGCGCCGCACAGTCTCTCTCTCGCTCCGCGCCGCGTAAAAGCCATGAAAAAGACATCATCGCGGATGCGCAGACGCACACGCACAGATGCGCACGCACGCACAGGCAGACACACACGCACAGACTGGCACGCACGCAGGCACAAGCCAAAAAAAAAAGGAAAGGGAGAATCAAAGCTTCATGCCACAGCAGCCGAGCACCCAGCTGCCAAAGGGGAAATGAAACAGAGATGGAAAAAAAGATAAAAAGATACAAGGAATTAAGAGAACTATAAGGCATCATGATAATCTAGAATATAGTGCTTCAGCTAAGGAGTAATGTCTGACTATATATTAATTTTGGCAGTATGATTTGAGACTGGATTGCTGATACAAATTCCTGGTTCGTGTCAGATGCTTGTAATTATATAGTGATAAGTTGTTCTTCAAATAATCTGTTGTCGCTTTCTCAAAGTGTAAATAACCAATATACAGTGGATTACGCTCTTTTTAAATTCTACAGTGTTGTGAGTACAACCGGCATTTTATTAGAGCAAAAGTCAAAAAAATATAACAGCAGAATTAGGCCTTTTGGTTGTTTTCTGCTATTTCTTCATGGCTGATCCCTCTTCCCTCTCAGTCCCAATCTCCTGCCTTCCCCCTGGATCCCTTCATGCCCTGACTAGTCAAGAATCTATCCACCTCTGCCTTAAACATAAAGACTTGCCCTTCACAGCCACCTATGGCAACGAGTTCCACAGATTTACCACTCTCTGGCTGAATTAATTCCTACATCTCCATGCTAAATGGATGTCCATCTATTCTAAGGCTCTGCCCTCAGGTCCTAGATTCCCCCACCATAGGAAACATCTCCGCCACATCTACTCTATCGAGGCCTTTCGACATTCGCGAGGTTTCAATGGGATCCTCGCTCATTCTTTGAAATCCCGGTAAGTCATCAGTCAGATGTCATATGGTAACCCTTTCATTCCCAGAATCATTCTTGAGAACCTCCTCTGAACCGCCTCCAATGTGAACGTGTTCTTTCTTAAATACAGGGGCCCAAAACTGTTCACAATATTCCAACTGAGGCCTCACCAGCGCAGTGGAAGTGTGACATGGAATATCTAAATGATAGGAAAGTTCAAAGTTCAAAGTATATTTATTATCAAAGTATGTATACTATATACAACCTCGAGATTCATTTCCTTTTGGGCAGCCACAAGCCAGAGAGACTCAAAAGAACCCATTAAAAAGAAGGCCTTCAAACACCCAATGTGCAGAGAAAAAAAAACAAATCATGCAAACTATAAAAACAAGCAAATTGCGTTCAGAACTGAAGTCCACTAAAGCAAGCAAATAGCGTTCAGAGCGTGGTAGTGTAGTGGTTAGCAGAATGCTTTACAGTACTGGTGACCCGGGTTCAATTCCTGCCTCTGGCTGTAAGGAGTTTGTACTTTCTCCCTGTGTGGGTTTCTTTTGGGTGCTTTGGTTTCCTCCCACAGTCCCCCTAAATTCGCCTACCGCCACAACCGATCGACAGGCGACGCAATAGCCACAGCTCTGCACACCGTCCTTATGCATCTGGAGACGAAGGATACTTATGTGAGAATGCTGTTCTTAGGCTACAGTTCAGCATTCAACACCATAATTCCCTTCAGGCTCGACAAGAAGCTCAGAGACCTCGGCCTTCACCCTGCCTTGCATAGCTGGGTCCTGGGCTTCCTGTCAGATCGCTGGTAGGTGGTAAGAGTGGGCTTCCTCACCTCTGCCCCTCTGACCCTCAACACAGGTGCCCCTCAGGGCGGTGTCCTAAGCCCCCTCCTTTACTCTCTGTATACCCATGACTGTGTCACCGCCCACAGCTCCAACCTGCTAATTAAACTTGCGGACGACACTACATCGATTGGCCTAATCTCAAGTAATAATGAGGCAGCCTACAGGGAAGAAGTCATCACCCTGACACAGTGGTGTCAAGAAAACAACCTCTCCCTCAATGTCACAAAAACAAAGGAGCTGATTGTGGATACAGGAGGAATGGAGACAGGCTAACCCCTATGGACATCAATGGATCTGGGGTTGAGAGGGTGAACAGCTTTAAGTTCCTCAGCATAAACATCACCGAGGATCTCACGTGGTTTGTACGCGATCTCACAACAGCGCCTCTTTCACCTCAGACAGTTGAAGAAGTTTCGTATGGCCCCCCCAAATCCTAAGAACTTTCTACAGGGGCACAATTGAGAGCATCCTGACTGGCTGCATCGCTGCCTGGTATGGGAACTGTACCCCCCTCAATCACAGGACTCTGCAGAGAGTGGTGCAGACAGCCCAGCGCATCTGTAGATGTGAACTTCCCACGATTCAGGACATTGACAGAGACAGGTGCGTAAAAAGGGCCGGAAGGGATTCATAGCCTGTTCTTTAGTTAGAGCCTTCAGCATTTTGGGCATCGAGGGAGAGAGGAAGAGGAGAGCCATCCGCAGTACCACCGATGCGGCAGAGAGGGCCTCAAGATGGCTGTGGCTCAAAAGAGGGGAGCCGTGAAGTCATAAGTAGCTAGCCATCTGGACACAAGCTGGGGTCTGATCAGCCCCGGCTGGGTCACCTGGAGGAGGTTGTATGATGTTGAAAGACCCGAAACACCCGATGATTCCAGGAACATCACTGAAGATGTGTCCGGAAACATCAATAGATATATGTACACAGCGGGACCCGAGTCACCCCAACCACAAACTATTCCAGCTGCTACCATCCGGGAAACAGAAAGCCAGGACCAACATGCTCCGGGACAGCTTCTTCCACCAAGCCATCAGACTGATTAATTCATGCTGAATTATAACATTAATTCTATGTTATATTGACTGTCCTGCTGTACATACTATTTATTACAAATTACTATAAATTGCACTTTGCACATTTAGACTGAGACGTAACGTAAATATTTTTACTCCTCCTGTATACGAAGGACGTAAGTAATAAAATCTGTTTAATTCAATTCCAAAGACAATTGGTTGGTAGGTTAGTTGTTCATTGTAAGTTATCCCGTGATTAGGCTAGGGTCAAATTGGGAATAGCTGGGCGGTGGGCTGGAAGTCCATGAAACAGACACGAAGCCATGGCCCCTCGGATCAGCGCAGAACCAAGTAAACGTCAATAGGCAATAGGCAATAGGTGCAGGAGTAGGCCATTCAGCCCTTCGAGCCAGCACCGCCATTCACTGTGATCATGGCTGATCGTCCACAATCAAGATCCAGTTCCTGCCTTATCCCCATAACCTTTGATTCCGCTGTCTTTAAGAGCTCTATCCATCTCTTTCTTGAAAGTATCCAGAGACTTGGCCTCCACAGCCTTCTGGGGCAGAGCATTCCACATATCCACCACTCTCTGGGTGGAAAAGTTTTTCCTCAACTCTGTCCTAAATGGCCTGCCCCTTATTCTTAAACTGTGGCCTCTGGTTCTGGACTCCCCCAACATCAGGAACATGCTTCCTGGCCATGGAGCATCAAGGTGAACCAGCACTTCCCTCGCCTCGGGCCCCCGACATCCTGGCCCGGTGCTTAAGTCATCGTCCAAACATCAGGTTCTGTCACTTCGAAATGCTCTGGGGCCTGGACACCCCCCCCCCCCCCACCACGATGCAACCTGCACCTGACCTTGACAATGAAGGGTATAAATAGATTACAGCAAAATTAAAACCGCGTGTCAGACTCAAAGATGAAAAATTGAAACCACAATCTGAATTTAAAAAAAAACACTAGATTCACCTCCATTTGATGAAGAAAACGGCAGGTCAAGGAATATAAAAGCAAGGAGGTCACACTGAGGCTTTTTAAAGCACTGGTTGGACTGCACTTGGCTGCTTTGGGCCCCTTATGCGGTAAAGGATGTGCTGGCGTTGGAGAGGGTCTGGAGGATGTTCATGAGAATGATGCCGGGAATGAAAGGGTTAACGAATGAGGAGTGCTTGATGCCTCTGGGTCTGCACTTGCTGGAGTTTCGAAGAGCGATGGGGGATCTCATTGAAATCTATTGGATATTGAAAGGTCTCGATAGAGTGGACGTGAGGGAGGGAGTCTGCAGAATACAAGGTCGTCCCTTTAGAACAGAGATGAGGAGGAATTCCTGGAGCCAGAGGGCAGTGAATCTGTGGAATTCATTCCCACAGTCGTGAATCTGCTCTGGACCCTCTCCAATGCCAGAAAATCCTTTCTTGTATCAAGGGCCCAAAGCTGCCTACAATACTCCAAGTGCGGCCTGGGTATATTTGAAAAGGAGGTTAATAGATTCTTGATTAGTAAGAGCGCCAAAGGTTATGGAGGGGAGGCAGCAGAGTGGGGTTGAAAGGGAAAATAAGTTAGCCATGATGGAATGGCAGAGCAGACTCGATGGGCTGAATGGCCTCATTCTGCTCCTATATCATATGGTCTTTGTATTCTAAGTAACAATGCACATCAAGGATTTCTTGCTGAGCTCACATTGCGAGTGATAGGTAGGTGAGAAGTAGTAAAAGGCTGGGGTGGGGAATAAGGGAGGAGGAGGGAGATTTATTTTTACCAGAAGGAGAAATCAATATTCATGCCATCAGGCTGGAGGCTACCCAGAGGGAATTGTTTTCTTCCTCCTCCCTGAGGGTGGCCTCGTCTTGGCACCTCCGCTGAATCTGCCAAACGCAGAACTTCCCGGGGGCCAAACAATCCTCATTCCCGTTCTGGCACATCAGCCCATAGCCTCCCCTTCTCGCTGCCCAGAGCTATCGGTTGGCCCTCTTTCCCTCCGGGAATCATCCTCGTGAACCTCCGCTGAACTCCCTACGACATCGGCAAGTCCTTTCTTAGATGCAGGGCCCGGAACTGCTCACAAAACTCCAAGTGATCCCCCTTTCGGGAATCCTGCACAAGGACCCCCAAGTTCCTTTGCACCTCGCATTTTTGAACTTTCTCTCCTTTTAGAAAATAGTCTATGCTTTTATTCTTTCCACTGAAGGGCATTATTCTGTCTCGTACTGTCGTGTCAGGGCATTTGTATCGGGTAAAGAGGGCTAAGTTTGATCAGCTTGCCCTTTGGCCTTTGTGGGAAGGGAAATGTGCGACCCTTCTCCTGTGGTCCACTCTCCTCTCCTATTAGATTCCTTCTGCTCCAGCCCTTGACCTTTCCCTCTCACCTGGCTTCACCTCTCACCTTCCAGCTAGCCTCTTTCTCTCCCCTGCCCTCAACTTTTTATCCTGGCGTCTACCCCCTTCCTTCCCAGTCCTGAAGAAGGGTCTCGGCCCGAAACGTCGGCTGCCTGTCCATTTCCATAGCTGCCGAGTTCCTCCAGCATTTTGAGTGCCCTGCGAGACAGACTCAGTTTTATTCCCGATCTCCAGCGCGGTCATATTTCGGCTTCTGTGAATTTTTCCTGCCTCCTCTCTCATAAAGCAATAACAGAAAATGCTGGCGTCAGCTCTCCTTTGCATTTTGAACGTGTCTTGAGCTGAGAAATAGAATTGATTTTCCTTTCCCTCAGAGAACCCAGGGAAATTTGTTTGCTAATATCAACCTGTCACCCTTACATATCTTTCCGATTAGCATTAATGACCGCAGAAAGACTCCGACAGCGACACTCAGCTGAGTGCTAACCAGATAACTGAAACCCTCAAAACAACACATGCGCGCACAAAAATGCCGGAGGAACTCAGCAGGCCAGGCAGCGTCTACGGAAACGAATAGACAGTCGACGTTTCGGGCCGAGACCCTTCTTCAGGACTGAGAAGGACGGGGGGAAGACGCCAGAATAAAAAGGTGGGAGGGAGGGGAAAGAGGATAGCTGGAATGTGATGGGTGAAGACGGGTGGGTGGGAAAGGTCAAGGGGCTGGAGAGGAAGGAATCTGATAGGAGAGGAGAGTGGACCGAGGAAAAGAACAGGTTTCAAAGAGAAATGGAAAACACAAACAAGAGAAAATCTGCAGATGCTGGAAATCCAAGCAACACTGGTTCTGGTCACCTCACTACAGGAAGGATATGTATACTATAGAGAGAATGCAGAGGAGATTTACAAGGATGTTGCCTGGATTGGAGGGTGTACCTGATGAGAATAGGTTGAGTGAACTTGGCCTTTTCTCCTTGGAGCGACGGAGGATGAGAGGTGAACTGATAGAGGTGTATAAGATGATGAGAGGCATTGATCATGTGGATAGCCAGAGGCTGAAATGGCTAACACGAGGGGGCATAGTTTTAAGGTGCTTGGAAGTAGGTACAAGGGGGATGTCAGAGGTAGGTTTTTCACACAGAGGGTGGTGGGTGCATGGAATGTACTACCAGCGAAGATGGTAGAGGCAGATACAATAAGATCTTTTAAGGTACATGGAGCTTGGCAAAATAGAGGACTACGCAGTAGGAAAATTCTAGGCAGTTTCTTGGTAGGTTACAGGTTTGGCACAACATTGTGGGCCGAAGGGCCTGCGATGTGCTGTAAATATCCGTGTTCTGTGTTCCATGTATATGTTCAATGCATGCAAAATGCTGGAGGAACTCAGCAGGCCAGGCAGCATCTGTGGAAAAGAGTAAACAGTCAACATTTTGGGCTGAGACCCTTCACCAAGGAATTGCTCAGAGAACTTTCAGAGATTTGATGGGCCATCATAATGCAATATGGAGGAATGGAGGGAATAAGGAGCTATATAAGGTTACAGATGAAGGAGAGGGTGTTAAAAGAGACATGACAGCATCCACTTACAATGGAATAAGTGCTCCCATCTTCTCTCATTGACTGTCAAAAAGCGTAGCTTTGAAACACGCAGTGAAAAGCATTGTTCACGTCAAATCAAATCAGCGAGGATTGAGCTGGGCAGCCCACAAGTGTTGCCACGCTTCCAGCACGAACATAGCACGCCCACAATTCACTAACACTAACCCGTACGTTCTTGGAAATGCGGGAAGCCCACGCAGTCACGGGAAGAACGTGCAAATTCCTTGCAGGCAGCGGCAGGAATTGAACCACCAATTCAATTCAGTGCCGTAGAGCGCTGCGTGACCTGTCAGATTCGATTTGTTGCTGTTGCATTCTCCAATCCGATTCTTAGAGAATTATGCCAGGGATGCTGTGCATTAGGTTGAATAAGGTTGAGTACAGAGAAAAGTTACAAGGAAGTTGCCAGGTCTGGAGGACCTGAGTTATAGGGAAGGGTTGAACAGGTTAGGACTTTATTCCTTGGAACATAGAAGACTGAGAGGAGATTGGATAGAGGTATACAAATGTAACCCCCCTGGCCAGCCTCAGGGTCGCTCGGCTCACTGTCGTCTAGGGAAACAGCCCTCGGCCCCGCCAAACTGGGTAATTAGTTTGTGTGGATGCTGTGTGATGTACCACACCCCGCCCAAATAACAGACAATACACCAGATACGATTAAATGATTTACAGTTTATAGATGTTACTGGAACTATATAACTAATAGAGAAAAGAGTATAAAAGGAAATTAAAAGGTACCACACTTATCAAAGTTCAGTCTCTTCGTGCACAAACAGTTGGAGCTCAGGACCCTTCTTCTTCACCCTGCGACCCCTCTGACCACCTCAACCGGCCACCTGGGAAAAACAATGGTGGTCGACCAGGTGCTCCACATGAGTCCGTCTCTGTCTCCTCTTCTCGCCGAACGCCCCGCTCGGGGTCCGACCCCATTAGCAGACTCACAGCACCTGGTCCATCCTCTGTCTCTCTCTCCCACCTTCTCCCCCAAAACCCTGCGCATACAATATGTTACAGACACACCAAATGCATAACAACTATCCCAATTGGTTCATAACATCTTCTTATCAGTAACGTGATCCAAACAAACTGCTAGCGGGAGGACTTTCTCAGCAGTTAAAATAACAAAGAAGCCCTTTCAATTATAACATACCAAAGAAGCCATTTTAATTAGACTATGCAGTGACATAAAAAAAAGAAAGCCCTTACACAAAGTTATGAGGGGTATAGGTAGGGTAAATGCAAGTGGGCTTTTTCCACTGAGGTTAGGTGGGACTATAACTAGAGGTCATGGGTTAAGGGTGAAAGGTGTGAAGTTTAAGGGGAACATAAGGGGCAACTTCTTCACTCAGAGTGTGGAACAAGCTGCCAGCACATGTGAACATATGAGCTCGGTTTCAACGTCTAAGAGAAGTTTGGATAGGTACATGGATGGTAAGGATATAGAGGGCTCTGGTCCTGATGGAGGTTGATGGGAGTAGGCAGGTTAAATGGTTCAGCATGGACCAGATGGGCCAAAGGGCCTGTTTCTGTGCGATACTTTTCTATGACTCTGTGGAAATATATCTGTAACCTTGAAGTCTTTATGAATTTGTAACTTTTGTAAAATGTAATGTGACAAAATGGAACCTGTGAGATCCCAGAGTGCTTGGCTGGTTTGTTGGTTTGGATGGAGGCTTCTAGGAACCTGTGTGTGTGTGTGTCTTTTTTGGACAGGGGATGTATGTCTTAAAGCGGGGGGGGGGGGGAATGTTTTAGTAAGAGAGAAAAACAGGACACAGCGTGAAAGACAAATTGACTGATCAAAGAACAAACGTCAGGAAGTAGAGACGGATGCAGATAACGGAGGAATGTTTTTGAATGGAGCAAACTAATTACTGTTCTCTGTAAAACATATAAAAGCTGTCTGTTTGAGCTATAAGATTGAATCTATTATTGAATGATGGGTGGAGGTAGCTTCCCTTGCAAGTAAGTAATAAAATGCGCCTGTCATTTGAGCAGCTCTGAATTTGTTGTAGTTTGTTATTAGAAAATCTAGTTTAATGGTACTCGACAACTCTATGTCTCTAAAATGTATCTCAGGGTTGTATATGGTGACATGTATGTACTTTGAGATTTGAAACTTTTATTCATCCCTTGCTCATTTATGGACTGACATTTAAAAATCACACTTCAAATTAAACTCTTGGAGTAAACATATTTGAGTTTTTCCTCTTAGACTGTTTATTTTTTATTGGCTGAAAGGTGGTGTTTTTAAATCAGGCATAGTGTTAACATCTGCTGCAGTTTTAACAGGCAACGAGAATGGACCATCGGGAGGATATCAATTGACTTTAGCATAAAGACAGGCGATAAAATGATTTAATGAAGTCAGACGAGGGGCACCATCACAGCTATAAAGAGAAATAAAGTATCAAAGGAATGTGAGTGTTGTTTCGCACCCGTATAGAAAGTAGCCCAGAATTAGTTGAAGCTACAGGAAAGATGAGAAACACGATGAAGTCTGCAGATGCTGGAAATCCAAAGCAACACGCACAAAATGCTGGAGGAACTCTGCAGGCCAGGTAGTATCTATGTAGAGGAATAAACAGTCTGACTAAGACTCTTCTTCAGAACTACTAAGGAAGGCGGAAGATGCCCGGATATAAAGGTGGGGGTGGAGGGGGCTAGCTGGAAGGTGATAGGTGAAGCCAGGTGGGTGGGAAAGAGCAAGGGCTGGAGAAGAAGGAATCTGACAGGAGAGGAGAGTGGACCAGAGGAGAAAGGAAAGAAGGAGCAGACCCTGGGGGCGAGGTGATAGGCAGGTGGGAAGAGGTAAAAGGCTGGAGTGGGGAATAGAAGAAAAGGGGAGGGGGAGAGGGAGGGTCATTTTTTTTACCGGAAGGAAGATCGATATTCACGCCATCAGGTTGGGTATGCCAGTGATATTAAACCTGGTTCTGATTGAACTGAGGCTTGAAGACGGGTCCTCATCAGGACTTTGACCCGGAACGTTATCGCTGTTTCTTTCTCCATTAATGATGCCCGCTTTGCTGAGGGTTTCTGACATCTCCTGTTTTTATTATTCACTGTGGTTTCTGCCTGTTTTCAATCAAATCAACCCTTGAAGTGAAGAACTATCTTCTGCCAGTCTGGTACAATATTCGTCTCTCACTCTGTTCCTCAAAAATAAATTAACTGGCCACTTATTCCGTAACAGATCGTGAAGTTTTTTAAGCGCTTAATACCAGATGATTTTGCCAGTGCAGCAGTCTTTTAACATCAGAGTAATTCTTTCTTTGTGAAAGGCTTTCTGATGTTTCTGTGACGTGACAGGATATATACCTGTTTATGGCTCGATAGACTCTTCAGTCGGACAATTGCATTAAACGTCGAATATGAAAGCAAAGGTGTAATGCTGAGGCTTTGTAAGGCACTGGTGAGGCCTCACTTGGAGTATTGTGAGCAGTTTAAGGATTGAATTGGGGTGACGGGATCCAGGCCCCAGTGTGTATCAAGGTGACTGAACCCAGTGATGATTTAAGCATTGGGCCGAGTTAGAAACATCGGGTACAGGCCGAATCAAGGTGGCAGGGTCCAGGCCCAGACCGTATCGAGGCAACCTGATCTGATGTATGGACAATGGTTTAAACACCCGGCCAAATTAGAGAGGTCATAGACAGGCAGAATCGAGGCAGCAGGGCCCAGACCCCAGAGCATAGCGAGGTGACTGACTACATTTGGATGATGATTTAGGTACCGTGCCTGCTTGAAAATGTCAGGGTGTCAGCACCCAAGGTGAGGGCTCGGCCGGTTCAGCTTGCTGCTCCACTCTGCACTGAACTAAGGATATAGGGACGGACTCTCTTTGTGGACTTCAGTTCAGAATGCTATTTGCTTCCGTTTACTGTTTGCACAATTTGTTGGTTTTTTTCTCTGCATGTTGGGTGTTTGCTGGTCCTTTTTTAAAAAAAATGGGTTCTATTGGGTTTCTTTGTTTCGTGGCTGCCTGCAAGGAGTCGAATCTCGTGGTTGTATAATGTCTACATGCTTAGATAATAAATGCACTTTGAACTTTGAAAGGATGTGCTGACATTGGAGAGGGTTCAGAGGAGGTTCACAAGAAAGGGTTACCATGTGAGCGGCATTTAACGGCTGTGGGCCTGTGCTTAGTGGGATTCAGAAGAGTGAGGGGTGAGCTCATTGAAACCTATCGAATGTCAAAAGGTCTCTGTAGAGTGCACGTGGGGAGGATGCTTCTTATGGTGGCGGAGTCTAAGACCAGAGGACATGGCTTCAGAATAGAGAGGCGTCCTTTTAGAACAGAATTTCTTTAGCCAGAGAGTGGTGAATCTGTGGAATTCGTTGCCACAGGTGGCCTTGGAGGCCAAGTCTTTACATATATTTAAGGCAGAGGTTGATAGGTTCTTGATTAGTCAGGGCATGATGGATTACGGGGAGATGGCAGGAGATTGGAGCTGAGAGGGAAAATGGATCGGCCATGATGAAATGGTGGAGCAGACTCGATGGGCCAAATAGCCTAATTCTGCTCCTGTATCTTATGGTCTTATGCCCTAAATTGGAGGATCTCTGGGTGCTCCAGAGGGCTGCACCGTAAAGCCACACCAGGCTGCGCCTGGAGATATTGAAACGCCAGGCCGCATGACCAGTGCAAAAACGCAGCGCTCACAGAGAGCCATACTGTGAGTTGCAGCTGTAGATCACAGACTATGACAGGGGCCCAGCCACCTTGAAAGGAAAAGAAAGACATGAGAAAAGAAGAATAAGCTGTTTCATGGACGAACTGGAAGAAGTTGCCTGGGTCTACAAAAGCCTCAGGCGCCGTCTTTTCTAGGGTCAAGGTGCAAAACTCAGAATATTTTGTTACGATACAGCATGTAGAGTTACGATACAATACGTATCATTACGATACAACACATATAGTTACAATACAACACAGTTATGATACAACACGTAGAGTTACGATACAACACGTAGAGTTACGATAGAGCACAATCGTTCAATCATTTTGTGCTATTGTCATGTGACGTGGGCGATCATGGTCTTTCCATGACCATGATTGTTCTTGGCAAGTTTTCCTACAGTAGTGGTTTGCCATCGCCTTCTTCTGGGCAGTGTCTTTTCAAGACGGGTGACCCAGCCATTAGCAATACTCTTCAGAGATTGGCTAGCCTGGCATCAGTGGTTGCATAACTTGTGATCTGCACCGGCTGCTCATACAATCATCCACCATCTGCTCCCATGGCCTCACCTGACCCTGACTGTGGGGGGTGGGGTTCTAAGCAGGTGCTACACCTTGCCCAAGGGTGACCTGCAGGCTAACAGAGGGAAGGAATGCCTCACACCTCCTTTGGGAGAGATATATATCTCCACCCCGCAACCCAAAAGCAAAATACAGTCACAAAATCAATTAGCGCAAGTCCCTGAGTGTCATGGCCCACAGATTGATGGTGCATGGGACGTTGTCCTGGAGCCATGTTTCTGCAAGAATAAACACACAGCAGTTTCTCATCTCTTAGAACTTGATGTTGGAATGATAATTTGTTTTCATAAAAAAGTTCAAGGTTCAAAGTAAATTTATTATCGAAGTATCAATTTATTATTGCCTTATGAAAACAGCTTTTCTCCTTGGAGCGACAGAGGATGAGAGGTGACCTGATAGAGGTGTATAAGATGATGAGAGGCATCGATCATGTGGATAATCAGAGGCTTTTTCCCAGGGCTGAAATGGTTGCCACAAGAGGGCACAGGTTTAAGGTGCTGGGGAGTAGGTGCAGAGGAGATGGCAGGGGTAAGTTTTTTACTCAGGGAGTGGTGAGTGTGTGGAATGGGCTGCTGGCAACTGTGGTGGAGGCGGATACGATAGGGTCTTTTAAGAGACTTTTGGATAGGTACATGGAGCTTAGAAAAATAGAGGGCTATGGGCAAGCCTAGTAATTTCTGAGGTAGGGACATGTTCAACTCAGCTTTGTGGGTCGAAAGGCCTGTATTGTGCTGTAGGTTTTCTATGTTTCTATGTTACATATATGTCACCATATACAACAATGAGACTGATTTTCTTGCAGGCATACTCAATAAGTCCATAATAGATTAATAACCAAAATAGAATTGATGAAAGACCGCAACAGCCTGAGTGCTCAACCAGTGTGCAGAAGACAACAAACTGTGCAAATACAAAAAGAAAGAAATAATAAAAATAAATAAGCAGCAAACATCGAGGACACGAGGTGAAGAGTCCTTGAAAGTGAGTCCATTGGATGAGGGAACATTTCAGTGACGGACAAGTGAAGTTGAATACAATTATCCCCTCTGGTTCAGGAGCCTGGTGGTTGAGGGGTAGTAACTGTTCCAGAACCTGCTGGGGTGAGTCCTGAGGCTCCTGTGCCTTCTTCCTGATGGCAGCAGCGAGAAGAGAGCATGGCCTGTTGTGGGGTTCCCTGATGACGGATGCTGCTTTCCTGCGACAGTCTTTCTGTAGACGTGCTCAGTGGTTGGGAGGGCTTTACCCGTGACGTACTGGGCCGTACCCACGGCTCTTTAGAGAATTTTCCGCTCAAAGGCATCAGTGTTTCCGTGCCAGGCTGTGATACAGCCTGTCGATATACTCTCCACCATATATCTATAGAAGTTTGCCAAAGTTTTAGATGTCATCTTCACAAACTCTCAAGGAAGAAGAGATATTTTACAGAGTAAGCCAGGGGTGGAAGTAACAAGTTTCTCTGCAATCTGGTTGTATTGATAATCAGAGCTTAAAATAGCCATTTGCTCTGAATACATCTGCCATTTCCTTAACAGCATGCCGGCCCTGCCTCTGTTGAATTTCTTTCATCTCTGGGGAAGCTCGGCAGTGCACCGGCCCCATGGGAGGGGTAGTCAAATAAGAATAGAGAAGTGGAAAGTGATGCATTTCGATAAAGGAGACGAGGAATTAGAAATGATTTACTTCACGTTATTGGTGTCAGTGTCAAGGCAGATCTTGTTGCCAGTCTGAAAGGTACTTAATAAGATAGCAATGATCTGCCTTAAGGGTTCAAAGTCATCTTATTAATAATGTATCTGACGCCGTATACTACACCAAGCTTCATTTTCTTGCAGGCATTCACAGTAGAACAAAAAAATGTAATAGTGTCAATGAAAAATGACACACAAAGACTGACAAACAACAACTGTGCAAAAGAGAACAAACTGCAAATATAAAAACAAACTAATAATAAATTGATAGATAGTTAAATAGATGGATAGATAGATTGATATATATATATAGATAGATAAATAGATAGATAGACAGATTGATAGATCGATATGTGTGTGTATATATATAGATATATACTTAAGGGGGTTTCGTCTTTTGTGTTACTGTGGAGACTAATTAAAATGGTTTCTTTGTTATGTTAAACGCTGAGAAAGCTTTGCGCTAGCAGCTTGTTGTGGGTTAGGGGGTGATAAGAGGATGTTACGAACCAATTGGGATAGTTCTTATGACTTTGGTGTATCTGGAAGATTTGTATGCGCGGGGTTTTGAGGGAGAAGGTGGGAGACCGAGACAGAGGGTGGACCAGGGGCATTGAGTCCGCTAACGGGGTCGGACCCCGAGGAGGGCTTTCGGGGAGGAGACGGAGATGGGCTTGTGTGGAGCGTCTGGTCGACCACCGTTGTTGGTCCCAGGCGGCCGGTCGAGGTGATCCGAGGGGTCGCAGGGTGAAGAAGAAGGGTCCTGAGCTCCAACTGTGCATGAAGAGATTGAACTTTGATAAGTGTGGCGCCTTTTATTTTCCTTTTGTATTTTATTCTCTATTAATTATATAGTTCCAGTAATATCTATAAACTGTAAATCATTTAATCGTATCTGGTGTATTGTCTGTTATTTGGGCGGGGTGTGGTACATCACACAGCATCCACACAAACTGATTACCCAGTTTGGCGGGGCCGAGGGCTGTTTCCCTAGACGACAGCGAGCTGAGCAAACCTGAGGGTGGCCGGGGGGGGGGGGGGCGGGGCTACATATATATAGGTAGCTAGACAGGTAAATAGATAGATACACAGATAGATAGAGAGAGATAGATAGACAGATAGATGGACAGAGAGATAGACAGACAAATAGATAGAGAGAGAGATGGGTAGATACTGAAGATAGACAGATAGATGGATAGATAGATCATATATATACAGATAGACAGACAGACACAGACAGAGAGATAGGTAGATACTGTAGATAGATTTTCATAACGGGGACACTGGGAGTGGACCCAAATGCAAGACACAGACACTGAAGTACTAGGAACAGGACTCGGAGTGTAAAGAAAGCAAGGGAAGTGGGGAAGAAAGGACGCTGGACATTGACACAGGGCCCTGGACGAGACCAGGATGCAGGGCCTGGGCTAGGACATGGACAAGAAACATGGAACCCAGACAAGGAACTAGGAACAAGGAGTTTGGGCTAGTGACACGGAACTCCGGAACCAGAGCCTGGACAAGGACCCAGAACCTGGGTCTTGGTTGGGACTCGGAACCGGAACCCGGGTCTAGGCTAGGACTCAGGACTAGCATCTTGGCAAGGACAGGACTTGGCTACCGAACAGGACGTGGAACTCCTGCACAGGATGAGGCACATGGATAGGACAAGAACACAAAGCCTTGACTTGGACAGGTCGAGGTTCTTGGACATGGGTTGGACAGGACGAGGTTCTTGGACGTGGGTTGGACAGGACGAGGTTCTTGGACGTGGGTTGGACAGGATGAGAGACTCCTGGACAGGACGAGGGAAACCCAGCACCGGGCTGGGTGAGGTACTCCTGGGCTGGACGAGGCACACAGACAGGATGAGAACACAAAACTTTGACTTGGACAGGACGAGGTTCTTGGACGTGGCTTGGACAGGACAAGAGACTTCTGGACAGGATGAGGGAACCCCAGCACAGGACAAGGGAACCCCAGCACCGGGCTGGGCAAGGTACTCCTGGGCTGGGCGAGGCACATGCTCAGGACGAGAACATGAAGCCTTGAACTTGATCGAGCAAGACAGGAATGCAGAGCCTTGGTCGACAGAGAACAAGAACATGGAACATGGAACACAGAGCCGGGACCCCTCCTTGGGAACAGGACTTGGGGCCGGGTCTCTACACAGAGTCAGGACCCCTCCTAGGGAGCAGGACGTAGGGCCAGGACTCATACACAGAATGCAGAGAGACAGTTCGCAATACAAGGTAGTGGCAAACGGCCGGACCTACCTAGCGAAGGCGTGGACACAGAGACTGTTTCTCAACACAAGATAGCAGCAAACGTCTGGACCTACCTAGTGAAGGCGTGGATACAGAGACAGTTCCAAACAATGATAGACAGTTCTTTATCTAGACACAGCAAGGCTCCGGTCTTGCTCCGGCGGTAGAACTTGACAGCGATACAGGTGAGGACGCAGGCAGGATTGCAGGCAAGTCTTCAGGCCAAGGCTTCAGGCAAAGGTTGCAGGCAAGGCTTCAGGCAGAAGGTGAAGGGAAGGGAACAGTCCAGCAACTGAAGCTGAACCCAGGCGCTATTTATGTAGCCAGCCCAAGATGAGAATCATGTGCCTCAATTAAGGCACACACAGGACAAGAGAAAATCGAAAAACCTGGAATAAGGATCGATGGACTGGACCGTGAACCGGAATGCGGACTTCACGGACCGGACCATGACATAGATAGACAGATAGGTGGATAGATAGATCATATGTAGTATATATATAGATAGATAGATAGACAGATAGACAGACAGAAAGAAAGACAAACCACTCATTAATTCCTGGGATGGCGGGACTGTCATATGTCGAAAGATTGGAGCGACTGGGCTTGTATACTCTGGAATTTAGAAGGATGAGAGGGGATCTGATTGAAACATATAAGATTATTAAGGGATTGGACACGCTGGAGGCAGGAAGCATGTTCCCACTGATGGGTGAGTCCAGAACCAGAGGCCACGGTTTAAGAATAACGGGTAGGCCATTTAGAACGGAGTTGAGGAAAAACTTTTTCGCCCAGAGAGTGGTGGATATGTGGAATGCTCCGCCCCAGAAGGCTGTGGAGGCCAAGTCTCTGGATGCTTTCAAGAAAGAGATGGATAGAGCTCTTAAAGATAGCGGAATCAAAGGTTTTGGGGATAAGGCAGGAACTGGATACTGATTGTGGATGATCTGCCATGATCACAGTGAATGGCAGTGCTGGCTCGAAGGACTGAATGGCCTACTCCTGCACCTATTGTCTATTGTCTATTCCAGGTGTATCTTGTAAGCCCTGTGTAATTACTTACAGAGTATTAATATCAAAGGGAAACCAATGGTTAATGGAGTTCCCATGTGTTATAATTGTGCACGAAGACTATTTCTTCGGTGGTCTGTATATGTACTGTTCAGGGGTGTTAATAGTAACAGCAAATAGCTTTGTAATGATCTAATTCAAACAGAAAAGCTTTATTTTGAAAATGTTGAAGCAAATAATAGACCCTTCATCTCTGTGGAAAAAATAACTTTCTTTCATTTTTCCCTAATGACAGAAAGTGTGACAAGTTCAGGGACTGCAGACTTCATCTTGCCTTTCATATATAAATATCTATTTTCCCAGTGTGTTATGCGAATCCAAACACATCCACATCGGCTTACCACATTTATCACTCTGTGTGCTGAGTTTGCTAAACCTATTCCTATCCCACAGCTGTAATATATTTGCTGAAATATTAATCATTTCAACTTAATATTTTTCTGCCCTTTATTTATGATCATATCTTTCTGCTCTCTCTTTGTAATTAATACATAGATTAAAGATTAGCTTTATTTGTCACGTGGACGAGGGGTGATTGGTAAGTTCGTGACCCAGGGTAGAAGGAGATGAGTTATACAGCTCTCATTACATGAACATGCAGTTCAAATCTTTGAGTGATTATGCAGAAAGCTCGAAGCTAACAACTCATCGGGGTGATTGATAAGTTTGTGGCCTAAGGTAGAAGGAGATGAGTTATTAACTTCAACCTTCCTGCATTATCACTCAAAGAGTTGAACTGCATGTGCATGTTACGAGAGCTGTATAACTCATCTCCTTCTACCTTAGGCCACGATCCTATCAATCACCCCTGCTGTGGACACTTTCTGGAGGTCCAAGACCCGTATGCTCCACGACCGCTGGACTAAGTGTATAAATGTAGGGGGGGGGGCTATGTTGAAAAATAAATGTGCTAGGTTTTCTAAAATTGGCTCCTTCTACCTTAGGCCACAAACCTATCAATCACCCCTCGTACTTCAAAACAACAAAGCATACAGCAAGATCTAATCGGCACAGTTTGTAGATTTGGACTCTAATTCCGTTTTTATGTAACCAGGTGACCGTCGGATCTTATTCAGTATCGTTAAAAGTGTACTTAGGCATCCATCCGGGTAATGCTAGAATAGTTGTCTGTGCCTTTAAGGGAGACAGTGATGTCATTACGCACGCGCGGGATAGTGGGGAGACCATTTTGCTTTCTGCTGAAGACGTGGTAGGGCGTTGGAATCTGGTTCCTCCCAGAGTGTGCTGGGCATGGTGAGGAAAGGTGAGCATTCATTGACAATATCCATGTGAATTTGTTTATGCTTGTTGGCGGATCGAGAATATCAGTAATTTGACATGTCTTACATGTGGATGCTTTAGATTTCCACGAGTGAAGGAATCAACACTGGATCACATGACTTATACAAAGTTCCTCACCATCCAAGTAGGTCAGGCTCCCTGTAATTTAACTACCAGGGAATGCCTTGTAAAAGTTGTGCCAAAGTGTACCTTTTGTCTAACTTTATTGTATCGGGACTGATTGTGCCTGTAACCGCGTAACGTGAATGTTTATTCTCTGTTCGGAAGTTCAGCACGTGTGTACGTCTTAGATGAGATGTATTCGCTCACACTTTTCGCTGTTATGTATAAGATGCAGGGTGGGTGAGATTCTAATGTTGTTTGTATTGTGTTCATTCAGGATTGCCACTCCCATATTAGTTCTGGTATTTTTTATACTGTATATGCAGTTCTGTCCATACACAAGGGTGTGGATCGAAATTAAACTGAGATTGTAACGGCAAGAACTGGTTGTAAATTTGTTCGTTTTGTTTTGCGACCCTCTTCTGGCACTTAATCATCTGAGACAGATAAAGGAATTAAAACCTGAAAAAGTCTTTGTTGTCCTGAGCGTGTACTTTTTCCCCAGGCTACATTTATGATGAATTTGAAACACCCTGGGAGAGGTCTCACTGCTAACGTGATGGTCTTTCTGTAGAAACAGTATTTGTGTTACAGTTAGAGATAATGGGTGCTTTGGGATGTCAGCTGTCCAATGAGGGGGGTGTGTTTCTGTGTTTTGAGCCTGACACCGGTGTGTGAGCGGGGTCTTTTGGTTCGGCGGGAGATGAAGGGAGAAGAGGTCGTAGGGCTCGACCCGGAGCGGTGCTATAATCTGACGAAGCCCAGGGAGATCGAAGGAGGATCGGCAAAGGGGAAACCGTGAGCTCCAACTTGTGCACATCAGACTGCTCCATTAAAATGGGCCCTTTTCTTTCTCTTTGCTCTTTATTTACTAACCTGTTAGTCAAATTAAGAATTACAAAGCTAAATCGTTTAATTGTATGCGGTGCACATTCTGTTATTTCCTGGTACTGATTTGTAACAGGGTAACGAATCACGCAGCGTCCACAGGAACAGGGGGTTTCAGGTGGGCTTACACCTCAATCTCACACGTTTGGCGGGGCCGGAGACTGTCTTCCCCAGACTTATGCAGCCGAAAGAACCTGAGGGTTACATATTGTATTTTTAGTTCTGGCCGCCTTTTTCTGTCACTAACTTTTTGGCGACTTTTGAATTGGGGTGGCCCGCAGGTAGTGAACACAGAACTGAACTGTACTGAAACATGCCTCTTGTGTCTTACATTCTGTGTTTTCGCTCTTTTTTTGTTGTAGCCGTTTTCTCCGAGACAGCGGCTATATTTCATCAGGAGTTTGAGGAGATTTGGCTTGTCGCCTAAAATGCTCGAAAATGTCTACAGATGTAGAAGTGGGTGGGGAGGCTACTTCTCAAGATCGAAAGAAGCTGCAGAAAGCTGTAAGATTAGTCAGCTCCATCTTGGGAACTAGACTCCTTGGTATCCAAGACATCCTCGAGGTGGAAAGGCGACGTCCATCATTAAGGATCCCCATCACCCAGGACATACCCTCTTCTCATTGCTACCATCAGGGAGGAGGTACAGGAGCCTGAAGGCTCACACTCAACGATTCAGGAACAGCTTCTTCCCCTCTGCCATCCGATTTCTGAATGGACATTGAACCCATGAACACTACCTCACTACTTTATAATTATTTCTGTTTTGGTATTACTATTTTTAAATTTAACTATTTAATATACATATATTGTAATTCATTTATTTATTTATTCTATATTATCATGTAATGCATTGTACTGCTGCTGCTAAGTTAACAGATTTCACAACATATGCTGGTGATATTAAGCCTGATTCTGATTTTTTTTGCGCATGGGTTTGGGGGAGGGGGTTGCATTTTTGATACTTCCCTCTGAACGGATTGATTCCGGAGTTCTTCTTTGTTCCATGACTGTCTGTGAGAAAACGAATTTCAGGCTTGTATACCGCATATAGTAGATGGCCGGTGGCGTAGTGACATCAGTGCCGGACTTCGAAGCGAGTGGATCGCGGTTTGAATCCGGCCGGCTCATCCCATCCGCGTTGGGCTGAGCGTTGAGCGAGCAACTCGGCCTCGTTGGGAAAAAATAAACGAGCAAAATGCTAAAGAAATGGCAGGGTTGCCTCCCGATGCGTCACAAGGCGCGGCGAGGGATATCTGCTGCAGTGTGTACACACTTTGATCACAAATGTACTTTGAACTTTGACCTTTTTGCGTTAACAACCAACACAGTCCAAAGATTGTCCACAACTTACCAACCCCAACCCATAGGTCTTGGCAATGTGGGAGGAAACCGGAACACCCGGAGGAAACCTATGCGGTCACGGGGAGGATATACAAACTCCTTACAGGCAGCGGCGGGAAGTCGAACCGCCATCGGTGATCGCTGGCGCTGCAAAGCGTTTTGCGCTAACCCGCTATGCCACCGCACCATGTGGCTCAGTTGGTTTCCGCTGCACCTGTTGGAGAAGGGTTACAAAGGGATAGCGCCAAGTGACATCAGATGCAGGAGTGCTCAAGAACTTTGCATTTGAGAGTAGACTATGGATCGAGATGTAAACAGGAGACTCAAACCTGTACAATTGATGAATCCTATTAATTATGATTATGATTATGAGGACACGCAGTCCCCTTTCATTGTCATTTAGTAATGCATGCATTAAGAAATGATACAATGTTTTTCCAGAATGATATCACGAAAACACATGACAAACCGATTTAAAAACTAACAAAAACCACATAATTATAACATATAGTTACAACAGTGCAAAGCAATACCGTAATTTGACAAGAACAGACCACGGGCACGGTAAAAAGTCTCAAAGTCTCTCGAAAGTCCCATCATCTCACGCAGACGGTAAACCTGCAGCGCCGCCAACTTGCCGATGCAGCATCCTGGAAGCATCCGACCACAGTTCGACTCCGAGTCCGTCCGAAAGCCTCCAACCACCTATTCGACACCGAGCACCGAGCACCATCTCTGCCGAGCGCTTCGACCCCGACCCCGGCAACAGGCGATAGGCAGAGAAGAGGATTTGGGGCCTTCCCCTCCGGAGATTCTCGATCGCGCAGCAGCAGCGGCAGCGAAGCAGGCATTCCAGAAGTTACTCCAGATGTTCCTCTGCACTTCTCATGGCTGTCTCCATCAAATCTGGATTGTGCACGGCATCCTACTTCACAAATATGATATTCATTCGGAACGGCCGCGCGCGCTGCGTCGCGCCGCCATCTTCTCCTCCCTCCTATTAATATATATATATATATTAAAGGCACAACAGCGGCTATATTTCATTAGGAGTTTGAGAAGACTTGGGATGTCACCAAAGACACTAGCAAATTTATACAGATGTACCTTGGAGAGCATTCTAACTGGCTGCATCACCGTCTGGTATTGGAGGGTGAGGGTGTCTACTGCACAGGATCAAAAGAAGCTGCAGAGAGAGAGAGCCTTGCCAGCATCCAGGACACCTTCAAAGGGATCGATGCCTCAGAGAGGCGGGTGTCCATCAATAAGGACCCCCCCATCACCCAGCTCATGCCCTTTTCTTATTCTTACCATCAGGGAGGAGGTACTGGAGCCTGAAGGCACACACTCAACGATTCAGGAACAGCTTCTTCCCCCTAACATCCAATTTCTGAATGGACACTGAACTCATGAACACGATCTCACTTTTTAAATATATATTATTTCTGTTTTTTGCATTATTTTTAATCTGTTCAATATACAATATAGAGGGAGGAAGGAGGAGAAGATGGCGGCGCGATGCAGCGCGCGCGGCCGTTCCGAATGATATCGTATGTGTAACTAGGGGGCTGTGCACAATCCGGATTTGATGGAGACAGCCGTGAGGAGCGCGGAGGAACACCTGGAGAAACTTCTGAAATGTCCGCTTCGCTGCCGCTGCTACTGTGCGATTGAGAATCTCCGGAGGGGAAGGCCCCAAATCCTCGGCTTTGCCTATCGCCTGTTGGCGGGGCTGGGGTCGAAGCGCTCGGCAGAGATGGTGCTCGGTGCTCGGTGTCGGGGAGCTGGTCGGAGGCTCGGAGTTTTCGGAGGGGCTCGGAGTCGGACTGCGGTCGGATGCTTCCAGGATGCTGCACTGGCAAGTTTGCGGCGCTGGAGGTTCACCGTCTGTGTGAGGTGATGGGACTTTCGAGAGACTTTGAGACTTTTTACCGTGCCCGTGGTCTGTTCTTATCAAATTACGGTATTGCTTTGCACTGTTGTAACTATATGTTATAATTATGTGGTTTTTGTCAGCATCAGTCTGGGTTTATCGCTCAGTGGGGCAAATCGCCACGGCGCTCGCAGACACGAAGCCCGGAGCAGCCGGGAGTGGCCTCACGGCCTCAGCGCCGCAGAGAGCAGAGCAGCCGAGCAGAAACAGCCCGGGCCCCTCGCCCGCTGGAATTCACAGGTTTGCCACATTACCACAAGTTTCGCGACATATGCCGGTAATATTGAACCTGATTCTGATTCTGATTCAGAGGAATTGGTTCAGACATCAAAATGCCCTCATTAGCTATAAGCCGTCAGATTCCTATTTCGCATGCACCGACTCGACTGATGCTAATGAACAGGCTCCACCAAAGGAATAAATCTCATTCACTGGCAGGAATGTTCGAAGGAGCAGCAGCAGAGAAATACTTTCTAGTTTGCGTTATATAACAAAACAGAAAAGGGCTCTTGCTGAACAGGAGGACTGTGACAGGAGACCCACACTGTGTAGCAGAACATTCCGGAGTCTGTCATCAGAAGCTTGTTCGCCTCTTCATCTATTCTTTTTCTTTTAAAAGTTACTGTTAGGGTGTTCTCAGGAGTTAGGGTATATAGCAGATGCTAATTCCACCAGTAACCAATATTCAGATTTGCATTTGCATCGCAGTTTGGATTTCAACCTCAGTTCGGTACAATTAGACCTCAGGTACTGACATATGCATGGATGCGGCCAAGAGTCAATGGAGGTTAACATTCTTATTGGGTGGCTGGAGTGTGGGTGTGGAAGTTCAAAGATCAAAGTTCAAAGGAAAATTTGTTATCAGAGTGCATACATGTCACCACGGACAACCCTGAGATTCCTTTTTCAGCAAATCTATAGAATAGTTACTGAATTGATTATAAACTGGACTGGTCAAAGAACACTGAGGCTGTCTACAAGAAGGGTCAGAGCCGTCTCTATTTCCTGAGGAGAGTGAGGTCCTTTAACATCTGCTGGACGATGCTGAGGATGTTCTACGAGTCTGTGGTGGCCAGTGCTATCATGTTTGCTGTTGTGTGCTGGGGCAGCAGGCTGAGGGTGGCAGACACCAGCAGGATCAACAAACTCATTCGTAAGGCCGGTGATGTTGTGGGGATGGAACTGGACTCTCTGACGGTGGTGTCTGAAAAGAGGATTGCTGTCCAAGTTGCATTCCATCATGGACAATGTTTCCCATCCACTACATAATGTACTGGGTGGGCACAGGAGTACATTCAGCCAGAGACGCATTCCACTGAGATGCAGCACAGAGCGTCATAGGAAGTCATTCCTGCCTGTGGCCATCAAACTTTACAACTCCTCCCTTGGAGGGTCAGACACCCTGAGCCAATAGGCTGGTCCTGGACTTATTTCATAATTTACTGGCATAATTTACATATTAGTATTTAACTATTTATGTGTAACGTTCCGTTATTTTGGCTCGTGTATGTCTAGGGGAAATCCCGCCCAGCACCTGCTTCAACAGTCCCCTCAGGGTCAATCGTCGCCCGAATCAATCACAAACATCAATCATCAGCCAGCACACCCAGTAAATTTTAACACATACACTTTATAGATATTACTAATTCTAGGGCATTAATATACATTTGATACAGAGAGGAAAGTAATGAAAAAAAAAGCGCCAACACTTATTCAAAGTCCAAGTTCTTCGCGCGCTACCGTTGGAGCTCAAGTTCGACGTCAGACGACCACCCGAATTCCGTCGACTCACGGCTCGGGACCACCCGAAGTGATCGACCGGAGCCTCTCCGCACGTCCGCCGTCCTCCTCGTCTCTCCTCCCGACTCCCCGCCAAAACTCAGTCCACAGTCATATCATACAGCATGGCATCCGAAAACAAAACGATACATAACCACCCATTGGCTAATAGCACCCTCTTATCACCCTCTAAACCAAAATAAACTGCTAGCGCAAACTCTCTGCAGCGTTAAAACACAACAAAGCCGCATTCCACAGATTAACATAACAAAAATCGCCATTTTAAATGTAACAAAAGAAAGACCCCGTACATATGGTTTTATTACTATTTATTATTTATGGTGCAACTGTAACAAAAACCAATTTCCCCCGGGATCAATGAAGTATGACTATGACTGTAAACAGGATCAGTGAAAGATCAACCAGAGTGCAGAAGACAACAAAATGTGCAAATGCAAATATAAATAAATAGCAATAAATAATGAGAGCGTGATTTAACAAGATAAAGAGTCCTTAAAGTGAAACCATTGGCTATGGGAACAGCTCAACAGATGAGTGCAATTATCCTCTTTTGTTCAAGAGCCTGATGGTTGAGGGGTTGTAACTGTTGCTGAACCTGGTGGTGTGACTCCTGAGGCTCCTGTATCTTCTGCCTGATGGCAGCAGCGAGAAAAGATCGTGGCCTGGGTGGTGGGGGTCTCTGATGATGGATGCTGCTTTCCTACGACAGCGGTTCATGTTGGTGCGCTCAATGGCTGGGAGGGCTTTACGCATTATGTACTGGGTCAAATCCATTATCTTTTGTAGGATTTTCTGTCAGAGGTGTGTGCAAACTGTATGTAATTCAAAGGAAGTATTGTAGATACATTATAACTATAGAATTGCTCTGCTGTTACTTTCCATGTTTAGGACGTAAAAAAATCATATAAAATTGGGTCAAGAGGGCTTCTTCTTCCAAGAGTGTCTCAATATGATGCCTGCTGCTCGTTTTTGCTGAATAAAACACCTCTGTATCTAACGCAAAATAATCTGCAGGGGTCAAAGCAACACTCACCACACGCTGGGGGAGCTCAGCAGGTCGGGCAGCATCCATGGAAACGATCAGTCGACGTTTCGGGCCGGAACCCCTTCGTCAGGACTGTAGAGGGAAGGGGCAGAGGCCCTGTAAAGAAGGTGGGGGGAGGGTGGGAAGGAGAGGGCTGGTAGGTTCCAGGTGAAAAACCAGTAAGGGGAAAGATAAAGGGGTAGGGGAGGGGGAGCAGGGAGGTGATAGGCAGGAAAGGTGAAGAAGGAATAGGGGAAAACACAATGGGTAGTAGAAGGAGGTGGAACCATGAGGGAGGTGATAGGCAGCTGGGGGAGGGGGCAGAGTGAAATAGAGATAGGGGAAGGGAGGGGGGGTGGGAATTACCAGAAGTTGAAGAATTCAATGTTCATACCAAGGGGCTGGAGACTACCCAGACGGTATATGAGGTGTTGCTCCTCCAGCCCGACTTTAGCCTCATCATGACAGTAGAGGAGGCCATGTATGGGCATATCCGAAGGGGAATGTGAAGCAGAGTTGAAGTGGGTGGCAACCGGGAGACCCTGTCTGTTGTGGCGGACGGAGCGCCACAACAGATAATCTTCTATATCTACTAGCTTCAGTAACTTTTTTCATGTCACAACAACTACTGTCATCTATTTGGATCTCTGGCTCTTCCTTCAGCACATTCACCAGCGCGATTCCTCCTCTCCCATTCGACTCCCGTGGGTGGAGTGCAGAGGGGAAGGTGGGTAGATGAAGGGAGACCAGGGGAGGAAGAAAGGAGATCAGGGTAGAGGGCGTAAAGGGAAGGAGTCGAGAAAGCGACTCCTTCACATACAAAGGTTTGTGTGTGAGAGAGAGAGAGAGGTTGGATGGGATGCAACTGAAGGTCATGGGTTAAGGGTGAAAGGGCTCAAGTGGTGCGTGCAAGCTCAATTTCATTGTTTAAGAGAACTTTGGATAGGTACATGGATGACGGGGGTATGGAGGGCTATGGTCCCGGTGTAGGTCAATGGGAGTAGGCTGCTTAAATGGTTGAGCACGGAAGCATTGTAGATACATTATAACTATAGAGTTGTCCTGCTGTGATCTTTCATGTTTGGTACGTAAAAATGTTATGAAATATTGGGTCAATTGGTCCTCTTCTTCCAAGATGCCGAAGGGCTTGTTTCTGTGCTGTATTTTTACATAGAAACATAGAAAACATACAGCACAATACAGGCCCTTCGGCCCACAAAGCTGTGCTGAACATGTCTCTACCTTAGAACTACCTAGGCTTTACCCATAGCCCTCTATTTTTCTAAGCTCCACGTAGCCATCCAGGAGTCTCTTAAAAGACCCCATCGTTTCCTCCTCCACCACCGTTACCGGCAACCCATTCCACGCACTCACTACTCTCTGCATAAAAAACTTACCCCTGACATCTCCTCTGTACCTGCTTCTAAGCACCTTGACTCCATGACCCTAGAGACAGAGCGAGAAGGGTTTGTGTAGCAGAGCCTGGTGTCCAAATGCCAGGGATCTTTGTATCTTTAGATCAAACTTTCTCTTTGTTGAGTCCATTTGGTAACCAGTTTGCAAAACAGAATACCTGCACATAGGGGCAGGAGGAGAAGATGGCAGTGCGACGCAGCGCGCGCAGCTCTCTGGTGAAGTGATACCGTATTTGTAAGTAGGGTGCCGTGCACAATTCTGATTTGATGGAGACGGACGTGAGAAGGCACAGAGGAACATCTGGAGAAACTTCTGAAATGCCCAGTTCGCTGCCGCTGCTACTGTGCAATTGGGAATCTCCGGAGGGAAGGCCCCAAAATTCTCGGCTTTGCCTGCTGCTGGCGGCCGGGGCCAGGGTCGAAGCATTCGGCAGAGATAGTGCTCGGTACTCGGTGTCGGAGGGCTGATCGGAGGCTCGAAGTTTTCGGACGACTCGGAGTCGGACTGTGGTCGGGCATGGCAGGGAGAGTTTTCTTCCTTCTCCCGTCTGCGTGAGATGTGGGACTTTCGAGAGACTTTAAACTTTTTTACTGTGCCCATGGTCTGTTCTTCATCAAGTTATGGTATTGTTGCACTGTTGTAACTATATGTTATAATTATGTGGTTTTTGTTAGTTTTTCAGTCTTGGTTTGTCCTGTGTTTTGTGATATCACACCAGGGGAATATTGTATCATTTCTTAATGCATGCATTACTAAATGACAATAAAAGAGGACTGCGTGTCCTCATAATCTAATCTAATTTATCTTTAGGAATATCTTCTTCGCCTTCGCCATCAGATTTGCTTAGGAACAACTTCTTCTCTGCTGTCATATGCTTGAATGGACAATGAAGCCACAAACACTAGCTTGCTACTTCTGCTCTCTGTTTCCAGTACTTATTTAAATTTTTAAATATAGATTTCTTATAATTGGAAGCAACTTGGAAACTGTGTAGCTCGGGTGGTTGATGGCTGGGTTGAATCGTTCGCCGATCTTGGCAACTTACTTGCCAACGTTTCATCACCATGCAAGGAGACATGGTCAGAGGCAGTCTCCTCTGAATGCTTTATATACTTATCAAACCACTGATTGGACGTCATTTTGGAAACTCAATTGGGACATAGGAGGAAACTTCCTGCATTGTACGTTGTGGTCAGGATTTTTGCCCGCATTGGTGTACATGGTTCTAACTCCATAATCAAGTTCGCAGACGACACCAGGGTGGTTGGCCTGATCAGAGGGGATGACGAGGCGGCCTACAGGGACGAGGTCCAGCATCTGGCCGCGTGGTGTGCCGACAACAACCTGGCCCTTAACACCCAGAAGACCGAGGAGATCATTGTGAACTTCAGGCATGCTAGGAGCCACACTCACGTCCCCATCTACATCAACGGAGCTGTAGTGGAGCGTGTATCAAGCTTCAAATTCCTTGGTGTTCACATTTCCGAGGGTCTCACCTGGTCCCTGAACTCCTCCATCCTGATCAAAAAGGCGCAACAGCGCCTTTATTTCCTGCGGAGCTTCAAGAAAGCTCACCTCTGTCCCAGGATACTGACGGACTTTTACCACCGTACCATTGAGAGCATACTCACCAACTGCATCTCAGTGTGGTATGGCAATTGTCCCGTATCGGACCGCAAAGCACTCCAGCGTGTGGTGAAAACTGCCCAGCGGATTATCGGCACCCAATTGCCCACCATTGAGAACATCTACCATAAATGCTGCCTGGGCAGGGCGAGAAGCATTATTAAGGATGCACCTCACCCTAACCATGGACTTTTTACTCTCCTCCCATCCGGTAGGCGCTACAGGAGCCTCCGCTCCCGCACCAGCAGGCACAGGAAGAGCTTCTTCCCTGAGGCTGTGATCCTGCTGAACCTCTCATCACAGCACTAAGCAGTATTGCACCCGTATTGTACTGTCTCAGTACTTTTATATTTGTGTGCTGTAGCACTTTTTTTTATTCACAGTTATTTTGTAAATAACACAATTCTTCGCATTTCTGGTCAGATGCTAACTGCATTTCATTGGCTTTGTACATGGCCCAATGACAATAAAGTTGAATCTAATCTAATCTAATCTAATAAACAGGATCGAGGGCTGCGTGCTTGTTTACAGAGCGATCGGCGGAAAACCACGCTCCTCGGACTTCTCTTGCACGCCGCGCGTTCACTTGCGCCATGGCGTTGTGACTTCCCGCACGAAGTTCTCCTCGCAACCAATCAGCGGAGAGCTCGCCTCTACGCATGACAATCGAGTTTCCGTAGTGACGACCAATCAGCTGGTTGCTAAGTATATAAAGGCCAAGCATTTGGAAGACACACCACGCAATCAGCAGCGTAGTAATGATGTCTCTTCATATGGTAATGAAACGTTTACGAGTACATTGCCAAGAACTCAACCTAAGTAATTCCTTCTTATTATTTATACTGTACTTTATATATTGCATTTACTGCTGCCACTAAACAATAAATTTCATGACATATGCCAGTTATAACAAACCTGATTCTGACCTTGATTCGCTCCTTGGAATTGGGAACAGAAACAAATGATCCTTCACTTTGAGGAACAGCTGAAGAACAAGAACTTCCTTACTTGCTGGCTAGTCTCGCTGTGGTTATGCGCAGGCCCGCGACATCTCGCAGATCCATTCTGCAATCTCCCAAGCACTCATTGACGTGTACGGGCCATCCGCAGGTTGAGCGGTCGGTAAGCATATCGGTTGGGGACGTCCTGTCCATAAGTCGGCTGGTTACAACCTCGGGAGGACCTGTGCATCCTTTCTTAAGTAATGAAGTAAGTTTCTTAAGGATTTTGCCAACTGAGGTGCCATGGGGGACTGAAACGCCAGGACAGTGTGCGCTGCTGGCAGAAAAAGGCGAACCCCTCTTTTTCCGTCTCCCTCCCTTTTGGTGGTGGGTGAGAGCCTGTCGGGGCCGAACTCGGAGAAACAACGCGGAAGATTGTAACACCAGAACAGTGAGATGCTGGTCTCCTGGCCTCGAGGTTGCGGGAGCGACCTGTCGCTTCCTTGCGTCTGAGGGAGAGCCTGTCCAAGGTACCGACGTGCTGGGTTGCGGACTGTCGGTTTTGATGGACCCTAGATCTCTTTGTGGGCTTTCGCAATTGGTAGGGGGTGGGGGGTCAGTGCTACTGCTGGGGGGAGGGGGGAAGGTCGAGGCTTCTGCTGCTGCTTGTGTGATGAGCGGTGGAGGGGGGGCGCGGGTTAGGGGCTCTGATGTTCCTATCGTTCATTCTTTGGGGCTTCTCGTTTCGTGGATGCCTGTGAAGAGGAAGAATCTCGGATGGTATCCTGTACACATTCTCTGACAATAAATGGAGCCGTCTGAGCCATTCGATACCGTCACAGTGGGTGCTTTCCAGGACCAGGCCCAAGTGCAGCGGAACTTCAGGCCCTCCCCGTCGCGGCGAGCGCTGGCAACGTCTCAACCCAGGAGCAGAAGAAGAGCAGACTACCCATGAAGAGACGGGAACAAGAGGGTGGGAGTAGAACTACCAATTGAACAACACCAAGGAGACAAATCATTCCCCGAAATACAAAGGAGGAATACGCTACAGAGCACGAGAGCCCCCTTTAATTGTAGAATGGTAGAAACACGTGCTGGTGACAATTAACTTGACAAGGTTAAACCAAAGGCACCCAGGCTTAAATACAGAAACCCAGAAGCCCAACACTGTACAGCACTGTTCACTTTGGAAGGACAAACTCCAAGGCAGAGTATAAAGTAAATGGCAGGATACTTGGTAGTGTGGAGGAGCAGAGGGATCTGGGGGTACATGTCCACAGATCCCTGAAAGTTGCCTCACAGGTGGATAGAGTAGATAAGAAAGCTTATGGGGTGTTAGCTCTCGTAAGTCGAGGGATAGAGTTTAACAGTCACGAGGTAATGATGCAGCTCTATAAAACTCTGGTTAGGCCACACTTGGAGTACTGTGTCCAGTTCTGGTCGCCTCACTATAGGAAGGATGTGGAAGCATTGGAAAGGGTACAGAGGACATTTACCAGGATGCTGCCTGGTTTAGAAAGTATGCATTATGATCAGAGATTAAGGGAGCTAGGGCTTTACTCTTTGGAGAGAAGGAGGATGAGAGGAGACATGATAGAGGTGTACAAGATAATAAGAGGAATAGATAGAGTGGATAGCCAGCGCCTCTTTCCCAGGGCACCACTGCTCAATACAAGAAGACATGGCTTTAAGGTAAGGGGTGGGAAGTTCAAGGGGGATATTAGAGGAAGGTTTTTTACTCAGAGAGTGGTTGGTGCGTGGAATGCACTGCCTGAGTCAGCGGTGGAGGCAGATACACTAGTGAAGTTTAAGAGACTACTAGACAGGTATATGGAGGAATCTAGGCTGGGGGCTTATATGGGAGGCAGGGTTTGAGGGTCGGCACAACATTGTGGGCCGAAGGGCCTGTACTGTGCTGTACTATTCTATGTTCTATGTTCTAAGCCACAGAGGCCAGCGGGGCTCACGGTGAATACTCAAAGTTCAAAAGTCAAAGGTCAAAGTACATTTATTATAGAAGTATTATTACTTTGTACAGTCTTGAGATTTGCCCCCCTCACAGGCAGCCACAAACAAAGAGAGCAGAAAGAACCATTTAAATAAAAAGACAGTCGGACACTCAATGTGCGGGGGTGGGGGGGGGGAGCAAAAACAAATGGGGCAAACAATAAAGCAAGCAAGCAGCATTCAGAACGGAGGTCCGCGACGGCGGTTCAGAAGCCCACAGAGACGAGCGAACGCCGCGGAGCAGCGCTCCGGACCGGAACTGGCCCACCTCCCGCCTCCGACCCCGCCCACCGACCCAGCCCGGCGCTGAAACCGCCCGAACCCTGGGGTCGTTACCTGCTCTCGGGCTCGGGCGTCCGTCGCCTCGGTCAGGCCCCGGGCCCGACCTTCGCGATCCGGCTCGGCTCCTAAATCGATCAGACCTCAGATCCCTCCTCGCCTCGGCTCTCAGAGTGATCCTGTTACGATTTGTAGTTCTGCCCTCAAAACCTCTGCAATGAAGACTAATGTGTTGTTTGCCTTTTTAATCGCTGGCTATGCCTGCATATTTGCTTTCAGGGACTGGTGTGCAAGGACAACCTGCTCCTTCATACATCAATACTTCCCAGTTTATCACCCTGTCTCTCTGTTTACCCGACTGAAGTGAATAACGTCACATTTGTCCTTATTACCCCGCATCTGCCGTGTGCTTACCCACTCACTCAACGTCCCATTAGCCTTGAAGCCTCTTTCGCATCCACCTCACAAATCACAGTTTCACCTTCAGTTCAAGTTTGTTGCCCTCGGATTGACTATACATCAACTGGCTTTCAGACTGGCATGACCAACTCTCCCTGGTCTCTTCCGATGAAGATCGTGAGGGGCACAAACTCAGTCGGGCATCGTGGTGCAAGTGGGCACGCGGCGTGCAAGAGAATCCGTATAAGCGTGTTTTTCCACAAACAATTCTGTAAACGGACGCATAGACCTCGATCCGGTTTATAAGCCAATGAGGGCAAAATTTGAGACCACAATGCAAGGAGTTCACCGCACAACCAATCAACAATGAGACCCCTCCCTACATCACAATTGAGTTCCCGTAATGACGGACAATCAGCTGATTGATAAGTAAAGGTCGAGCATTTGGAAGACGCACCACAAATTAACAGCCCGCTGGCAATGTCTCCTCCTGTGGTGATGAAATAATTGGGCTCCTTTGTCTTGTGGCTGCCTGTAAGGAGACGAATCTCAAGGTCGTATAACGTATACACACTTTGACCATAAATGTACTTTGAACTTTGAACTTTGCAGCTACAGGCCTTAGTCCCAACAAGGACTGCTGAGAGAATTATCTTCCCCCCATCCCAGATATTTATCAGGAGCACCGCACACACAGGGCCGTTCGCATTGTCGAGGATCCCTCCCATCCGGCCCACCCACCGGAAGGAAGGAGGAACCACAGCATTAGATCAAGGACTATTTGGATAGGGGACAGCTTCTTTCTCCAGGCTCTGGACTCTCTGTCACCAGCCAGGTCTCATCATCTGTTTTCTTCATCTTCATGGCTTGGCTTCGCGAACGAAGATTTAGGAAGGGGGCTGCCTACGTCTGGTGCAGGCTCGCTGGTGGCTGACGAGGCCAGTACGGGACAGGCAGGCCCGGCCACAGCAGCTGCGAGGGAAATTCTGTTCTGGGTCTGGTGCTGCTGTGTCACGGTTCTTCCTCCTTCTCCTTTTGTCCTCAATGCCAGCGTTCTCAAAGGAGGAGACAGACTGGTGAATGGTGTGTCACCAGACCTCGTGATCGGGGGCTAGGTTAGACCACTGGCGATGGTCAATGTGACAGGCACCAAGGGATTTCTTCAGAGAGTCCTTGTACCTCTTCTTCGGTGCCCCTCTGTCACGGTGGCCAGTGGAGAGTTCGCCATCCAGCACAAACTTTTTGACTTAACTTACGCTAAGTGCCAGTCCTCTGGATATTTTGTTATCTATAAATTTATGTGTGGCAGTGTTATTTATGTGTTGCGTGTGAGTTATAGGTACTGCGTTGTGCACCTTGGTCTGGATGAACGTTTGTTTCGTTTGTCAGTATACGGTGCGTACAGCTGAAAGACAATAAACTTAAACTTGAATTTTCTGTGCGGTGTTCCTCACTTTTAGAAGCTCTCCATCCATGTAACCATATATTACAACAATTACAGCATGGAAACAGGCCATCTCGGCCTTTCTAGTCCGTGCCGAGCACTTACTCTCACCTAGTCCCATCTACCTGCACCTCCATTCCATTCCCTCCCCCACTGCGACATTTTGGGGTAGATAGGCATCCGTTAGTCTCGTGAGACCATGGATTTGCGCCTTGAAAGGTTTCCAGGGCGCAGGCCTGGGCAAGGTTGTATGGGAGAACGGCAGTTGCCCATGCTGCAAGTCTCCCCTCTCCACGCCACCGCTGTTGTCCAAGGGAAGGGCACTAGGGCCGATACAGCTTGGCACCGGTGTCGTCGCAGAGCAATCGACACCGGTCGATTGCTCAAGGACACAACACGCTGCCTCAGCCAAAGCTCGAAATAGCGACCTTCAGATCACTAGACCGACGCCTTAACCACTTGGCCACACGGTCTACAGTGATCTGAGTGTTGGACGTAATGCCAAAGATCTATAAGGCTTCGGTCAGGCCACCACTTGGAGTATTTGCGAGCAGTTTTGGGCCCTTCATCGAACAAACGATGAGCTGCTATTGGAGATGGTCCAGGGGAGGTTCATGAAAATGATTCTGGGAACGAAGGGGTTAACGTGTGCGGAGCATTTGATGTCTCTGGGCTGGAGTTCAGAGAAATGGGGGAATCCCATTGAAACCTGTTGAATATTGAAAGCCTTCGACAGAGTGGATGTGGAGAGGATGTTTCCTGTGGTGGAGGAGTCTGAGACCAGAGGGCACAGCCTCGAGGGTAGAGGGATGCCCTTTCAGAACAGAGGTGAGGAGGAATTTCTTTAGCCAGAGGGTGGTGAATCGGTGCGATTATTTAAAGTGGAGGTTGATAGGGTCTTGATTAGCCAGGCTGTCAAAGGTTACAGAGAGCAGGCAGGAGAATGCAGGGTTGAGAGAGATAGTAAATCAGCCATGATGGAATGGCGGAGCAGACTCGATGGACCGAATGGCCTAATTCTGTTTTTCCACCTGATGGTTTTATAGTATCAAGTACAAACTGGATTCCTGTTTCGATCAAGTCATGGCCGGAGAGGAGGGCGGAGGGAGTGAACTGCCCGAGTGTGCGTCCCGAGGCCATCATCAAAACAGCGTGTGCTCTGACCTGGGGCACGTCTGATCTTAGTTCAGCAGAAGGAAATTTTATTCAGGCAGAAGGCAAAGGAAAAAACAATGTCTACGTAAAAGGATGTTGTGAAAAAGAAGTCTTTAATTCAGCCACTTTCGTTACTGATATTTGGAGTATAAAGAGTATCCTGTCTGGAGGAACAAAATCCGGATCTGCTCACAGCACTTCAACCCCCACCCCCACCCCCGTGCTCTGATCAGAGCTTTATACCTCTTCACTCTTTGTGAAACTTAGTTTGAAAGGTTTCAAAGCTACATTTAACGTCAGAGAAATGTATCTGTTAAATAGAGTACCGTGCACAATTCTGATTTGATGGAGGCAGCTGTGAGAAGCACGGAGGAACGTCTGGAGAAACTTCTGAAATGCCCGGTTCGCTGCCGCTGCTACTGTGTGATCGAGAATCTCCGGACGGAAGGCCCCAAAATCCTCGGCTTTGCCTGCTGCTGGCAACCGAGGCTGAGGTCGAAGTGTTTGGCAGAGATGGCACTCGGTACTTGGTATCAGAGGGCTGGTCAGAGGCTCGACATTTTCGGACGACTCAGAGTCGGACTGTGGTCAGGCATGGCAGGGAAAGTTTTCTTCCTTCTCCTGTCTGCGTGAGATGTGGGACTTTCGAGAGACTTTGAACTTTTTTTTACCGTGCCCATGGCCTGTTCTTCATCAAGTTACGGTATTGCTTGCACTGTTGTAACTATATGTTATAATTATGTGGTTTTTGTCAGTTTTTCAGTCTTAGTCTGTCCTGTGTTTCTGTGATATCACACCGGAGGAATATCGTGTCATTTCTTAATGCATGCATTACTAAATGACAATAAAAGAGGACTGCGTGTCCTCATAATCTAATCTAATCTAATCTAATCATCTAATCAAAACTACATTTAACGTCAGAGAAATGTATACAATATACAGCCTGAAACTCCTTTTCTTCACAACCATGCACGAAAACAGAGAAGTGCCCCCAAAGAATGAATGCCAGTTAAATGTCAGAACCCCAAAGCCTCCCTCACCCAGCTTACCCCCTCCCACGCGTAAGTTGCTACTTCCTTACAAATTAAAATGGCGACTTTGAAATGATCTTGGACATCGGGGTCGTTATGGTCACGTAACGCCGTTACACCGCCAGTGACTCGGCTTCGCTTCCGCCATTGTCTGCAGGGAGTTTGTACGTTCTTGCCTTCACCGCGTGTGTTTCCTCCGGGTGCTCTGGTTTCCTCCCACTGTCCAAAGAACCAGAGTCGGAATCCGGTTTAATATCACTGGCAGACGTCGTGAAATTTCTTAACTTTATGGCAGCAGTACAATGCAATGCATGAAAAATAAATACAGAGAAGAAAAATGAGGTACAATAAGTATATTTATGTCTATTGAATAGTTAAATTTAAATAGTAGTGCAAAAAAAAACAGAAATAAAAAAGCAGTGAGGAAGTGTTCGTGGGTTCAATGTCCATTCAGAAATCAGATGGCAGAGGGGAAGAAGCTGTTCCTGAATCGTTGAGTGTGTGCCTTCAGGCTCCTGTACCTCCTCCCTGATGGTAGCAATGAGAAGAGGGCATGTCCTGGGTGATGGGGGTCCTTAATGATGGACGCTGCCTTTCTGAGGCACCGTTCCTTGAAGATACCACGGAGGCTGGTGCCCATGATGGAGCTGACTGAGTTTATAAGTTTCTGCAACTTACTTCGGTCTTGTGCAGTAGCCCTCCTCCGCTCCAATACCAGACATTGATGCGGCCAGACAGGATGCTCTCCACCAGACATTTGTAGAAGTTTGCGAGTATTTTAGGTGACAAACCAAATCTCCTCAAACTCCTAATGAAATATGGCCGCTGTCCTGCCTCCTTAGTAGCTGTGTCGATATGTTGGGTCCAAGTTGGGTCCTCAGAGATGGTGACACCTAGGAACTTGAAAATGAAGATGTATGAGTTGGTCACTTCGTTATAACTGGACATCACACGCTCATCGCGCAGAAGGTCCTGATACCGTGCTGTACATCCAAATAAGAAGTAACGATGAGTGGAAAGTTTCTATCACCTGTGGTCTCTCCGTTCGGGCCTCACTCCAGTCCACTAGTCAGATGCGTAGTGTCGCTTTTGTCCCGCAGTCTGGAGTTACTCCAGTCCAGTACTGTAGGGGACCATTTTGGGCCCATTCTTTTGGGTCACTCTAGGCTTGAGTTCTGGGGTCTAGGCTTGAATTGTGGCTGGCCTCTGGGGTCACTCCAAAGCCGCTGCAGTCCCATACACTCGTCCTGCACCTGGGGTGCTCCAATCCTGAACTTGGAGGTTGCGTCAGGCCAGAATCCCGGAGCCCCTCTGGTCCTGAGCCCTGGGGTCAGCCAGATCCTGAACTCCGGGGTCAGTTAGATCCTGAACTCCGGGGTCACTCCCATCTCAAACACTTGCCGCTGCTCCCTGCACGAACTCAGCAGTCACTGCACAAAACCATCAAGTCATACTGCATAGGAATGGGCACAGCGAGTCCATTCTACCCATCAAACTAATCCTGTACAAATCCATTTAAGATTTGGGGCAATCTTCTGTTTTTGTGGTTGTCTGCAAAGAACAAGGATTTCAGGGTGTACGGTGTTACGTACCCCGTAACTGGGTTGCCAGACCAGCAGAAATGGATCACTCAGTTGGAGTCTGGATTACTAGAACTAAGAAAGTTTTATTAAAGAAACAAGCAACACAGTACTCTAATCAAAAGGATAATAAATGCAACAGTTCAGCAATGATAAACACACATGTACACAGAATTAAGATAACAGGATCAATCAAGCTCCATCGTTGTCTAGGGGTAAATGACCAGTTTCAAAGTGATGCAAAGTTCAGTTCAGTTCGCAGTAATCGCTGCCGTGGCGGTGGACAGTGGGGGGAAGGAGAGAGAGAGAGCAAAACGAATGAATATTCAAAACGGCTTCCACACAGACCTTCGCAGTCAGCTTTCGGGCCAGTCCTTTGTGATGTCATCTGAGGTCACCGACCGTGACCCCTCCGTTTCCCGATACGATCGTTTCTCTGCGGTGAACCTGGCACCCAGGCAAGGGTGGACACACACCAGGTTCCTGCCGATCGTGCCTTTCCACCCGGTGCGTCTATGGCTTGTCCCGCGACCAGCCGTCCAAAACTTCCCACCGACTTGTGAGAGATGCACCGCTTCCAGGGTCTCGTTACCTCGGGTGTCGTGTGTGTCCTGCCTTAGCGAACCTGTCCCTTTTTATCCCCCTGCTGGGGTATTGCCTGTCCATCACTTCAAACAGTTCAGGGTTCAAAGGGTGAGCCGATCTTGACAGCTCTCCTTCCGTTACTCTCTCCCATTCCTTCATTAACATCTCCAAATGCTGCTCCATTGTTGTCCTTATCTCTCTCTCTCCTGAAGACAGGTGGCAGACCAACTGCTGATCCCACTGGTGCCAGCACAGGACAGCTAACAACATAATCTATGTGTATTCTCGTCACAACAGTATATTGTATAAATTTCTGTGATATTCAAATGAAACTATTTTAATAGCCCCAGATTCTACCCACTGGAAAAATGGGCTGAAAAATAGCAGATTCAATGCAGGTGTTGCACTTTGGGTGGACAAACCAGGCGAGGAACTGAGATGCAAAGGGTCTTGGGGGTCCTTGTGCAGGATTCCCAAATGGTTAATTTGCAGGTTGAGTCAGTGGTGAGGAAGGCAAATGCAACGTTAGCATTCATTTCGAGAGGACTAGGCTATAAAAGCAAGGATGTAATGTTGAGGCTTTATGAAGCACTGGTGAGGCCTCACTTGGAGTATTGTGAGCAGTTTTGGGCTCCTTATCTTAGAAAGGATGTGCTGAAACTTGAGAAGGTTCAGAGGAGGTTCAACGAAAATGATTACAGGATTGAATAGCTTGTCATGTGAAGAGTGTTTGGTCGCTCTGGGTCTGTATTCACTGGAATTAAATCAATGAGGGGTGACCTCATTGAAACCCATCGAATGGTGAAAGGCCTCAATAGAGTGGATGCGGAGAGGATGTTTCCTCTGGTGGGAGCGTCTACAACCAGAGGACACAGCCTCAGAATAGAGGGGCATCCTTTCTGAATAGATATGAGGAGGAATTTCTCTCACTGGAGAGTGGTGAATCTGTGAAATCCGTTACCACAGGCAGCTGTGGAGGCCAAGTTTTTATGTATATTTAAGGCAGAGGTTGATAGATTTTTGATTGGTCAGGGCATGAAGGGATACGGGGAAGAGGCAGGAGACTGGGGCTGAGAGGGAAAGTAGATCAGCCATGATGAAACGGTGGAACAGACTTGATGGGCCAAATGGCCTAATTCTGCTCCTGTATCTTATGATCTGAATACACAGTCAATTGTAGGGCACTGAGAAGTGTGGTAGAACAAAAGGATTTGAGAATACAGATCCATAACTTCTTAAGTGTGGTGTCACAGGAAGCAGCTGAATTATGGTGCTACAGGAGAATGTTAAAAATATCATGGACCACACACACATCAAATGAAGAAGTTCTCGGAAGAGCCCAAGCAGTTCGATCACCCATACCAACAATAAGAGAAAGACAACTCAGATTCCTAGGACACATCATGCGGAAAGATGAACTAGAAAAACTCATACTCTCTGGAAAGATCGAGGGGAGCAAACCTAGAGGAAGACCTCGGTTTATGTACGTCAAAAGCATAGCCAGGTGGCTACACATCAAGGAAATGGAAGTCATCTAAAGAACGAGGGATAGATCTATATGGAAAACCATGGTCACCAGAGTCCGCATCGGATATGGTACCTAGACAGACAGACAGACAGGTGTCACAGGTAGATAGAGTCGTAAAGAAAGCTTTTGGCATATTTGCCTTCGTAAGTCAGAGTATTGAGTACAGAAGATGGGATGTTATCTTGAAGTTGTATAAGATGTTGGTGAGGCCGAATTTAGAGTATTGTGTGCAGTTCTGGTCACCTATCTACAAGATGGATATCAATAAACCTGAAAGAGCACAGAGAAAATTTACAAGGATGTTTCCAAGACTTGAGGACTTGAGTTACAGGGAAATCTTGAATAGGTTAGGACTTTATTGCCTGGAATGTGGAAGAATGAGGGGAGATTCGCTAGAGATGTACAAAATTATGAGGAGTTGTTGATTCAAAGATCAAAAGTTCAGAGGTTCATTTTATTATTAAAGTACTACGCGGAATACAACTCTGAGATCCGCCTTCTCCAGATAGCCATGAATTACAGGAAAATGATGGAGTCATTGAAAGAAAAGACATCACTTCCCCACCGGGCTCATGAAACAAAAAGAAGCAGAACTCGCAAACCCCAAATCCACCCCCCACCCCTCCCTCACATAAAAACTAGATTGCCCACCCGGCGACAGCAGCTAAAACATCAAACTCCGGAACCCCAAGCCCCTCTCATGCAAAAAAAGCAGCGATAATAACATCAACCCCTCAACCCCTCTCTCAGGCATGAAACACTCTGGTTTCCTCAGCTGCGTACATCTAGGGAAGACAATCTCCAGCCCCTCCAAACGTGTGAGATTGAGACTCAAGCCCATCCCCAAAACCCACTGTTTGTGTGGTTGCTGTGTGATTTGTTACCCTGTTGCAAATTAGTGCCACGAAATAACAGGTAGTATCCTGCATACAATTAAAATATTTCACTTTATAATTCTTAATTTGATTAAAGGGTTAGTAAAGAAAAGGACAAAAAAAAGAGAAAAAGGCCTATTTTAATGGAACAGTCAAATGTGCACAAGTTGGAGCTCACGGTTTCTCCAGAGTCACCAATCCTCAATCGATCTCACCTTGGGCTTCGTCGAATCGCAGTCCCGCTCCAGGTCGAACCCTACGACCTCCTCTCTCTCGAACCGAAAGGAAAGCCCCAAGCCCAACCTTAGTGTCCCTCACCAGAGAAACCTCCCCTTAATCCGACCATCCTAATCGGATGGCACACATTTCCCATCATCCCTCAACAGTAACCCGAACAAGTTGAAAACAAGCAGCTCTCACAGAACTGCCAAAATGAAGAACATACAGCATAACAGTAAAAAAAATTCAACCAGGGCATCACAAACACAAAAATGTAACAAATTGCCCATAGGGAAAATCACCAACAAGAATATCAGACCACAAATCCACAAATCCACAGCACCCCCCCCCCCCCCACCGGCCCAAAAAAAGTAACATATCGCCCACCCGCCAATCGTCAGCAAGAAAGGGCACACAGAAGGCCTGAAGATAGGGTGAACGCAAGCAAACTTTTAACACTGAAGGTGGGCGAGACTAGAAGTACAGGTGGTAGGTTGAGAAATATTTAAGGTGGGCTTGAGGGGGAACACCTTCACCCAGAGGGCGAAATGAGCCCAGGTGGTGGACGCGGGATCGATTGCAACATTTACGGGGGAAGTTGGATAAGCACGTGGATGGGAGAAGGATGGGGCACTGTCGTCCGGGTGCGGGGCGATGGGACTAGGCAAAACAGCAGTTTGGCACAGACTAGATGGGCTGAAGGGCCTGTATCTATCACTCTGTGACGTGGACAGATTCTATACACTAGGGGCAATTGTCAGTGTTGATCCAGTCTGAATGTTGTGGTACTCTGGGGTTAACCTCCATTCTCATTTTATTTCCATCCCACCCTCTCCATTCATCACTCCAGATCCCTGGGGAAATCCAGTCCGGATCCCTGAGTGAATCCACTCCTGATCTCTGGGTTAATCCAGTCCGGAACCCTGGGTTAATCCATTCCTGGTCCCTAGGCGAGTCCAGTCCGGCACTTTCCACAGTCGCTGTTTGTCATAAATCTGGCCAGTTGTTCTTTTCCACTGTAGCAAAAGTTTGCTCGTCAGCCTTTTGAAAAGAATATTTCTGCCAAAAAGTTAATTGTACAAATAAATAAGGATTAATCAATGCAGAGCTTTTTCCATTATCACTGAGTAATAATCTGTGCAGTTCACGGATGATTTAATTTTGCCGTTCTGTTAACTTCAGTGATTATCAATTAACAGTCCGTCACTTTCTATTTTATGCGATAGCCCGCCACATTTCTCCTTTGGACTGGATCTTATGGTGCCATAATTTTAATTTGCCACTCTCAAGCACTAGCGTTCCCATCTCAGGACAGTGTTTGGCAATTTTCGTTAATAGATGAAAGCACTTGTGCAGCGCGGGATTCAGAAGGTCTCCGTTCAACTCTCCAAGTGATTTAAGGGGGAAACGCATGAGGTAATCTGGTCTACACTGAGCACTGCTTGCAGTGTTTGTTAACCTGTCCAGCAGTGGGGTTGTTTGCCGCTCAGCGTGTCTCGGTTCAAAAAGAAGATTACCTTCAGAATCAGGATCAGGTTCAATATCACCGACATGTGACTTCGGCAGGAGGAGAAGATGGCGGCGCGACGCAGCGCGCGCAGCTCTCCAGTGAATTGATATCGTATTTGTAAGTAGGATGCCGTGCACAATCCTGATTTGATGGAGACGGACGTGAGAGCACAGAGGAACATCTGGAGAAACTTCTGAAATGCCCGGTTCGCTGCCGCTGCTACTGTGCGATCAAGAATCCCCGGAGGGGAAGGCCCCAAAATTCCCGGCTTTGCCTGCTGCTGGCGGCCGGGGCTGGGGTCGAAGCGCTCGGCAGAGATGGTGCTCGGTATCGGAAGGCTGGTCGGAGGCCCGAAGTTTTCAGACGACTCAGAGTCGGACTGTGGTCGGGCACGGCAGGGAGAGTTTTCTTCCTTCTCCCATCTGCGTGAGATGTGGGACTTTCGAGAGACTTTGAAGTTTTTTACTGTGCTGACGGCCTCAAGTTATGGTATTGTTGCACTGTTGTAACTATATGTTATAATTATGTGGTTTTGTTAGTTTTTCAGTCTTGGTCTGTCCTGTGTTTCTGTGATATCACACTGGAGGAATAGTGTATCATTTCTTAACGCATGCATAACTAAAAGAGGACTGCGTGTCCTCATAATCGAATCTAATCTAATGTGTCGGGAAACTTGTTAAATTTGCAGCAGCAGTACAATGCAATGCATAATAATAGAGAAAAAACTGTGAATTATAGTATATATATATTATTTCAAATAGTTAAACTAAATAAGCAGTGCAAAAACAAATAATAGTGAGGTAGCGTTCATGGGTTCAGTGTCCATTCAGAAATCGGATGGCAGAGGGGAAGAAGCTGTTCCTGAATCGTTGAGTGTGTGTCTTCAGGCTTCTGTACCTCCTTCCTGATGGTAGCAATGAGTAGAGGGCATGTCCTGGGTGATGGGGGTCCTTAATGATTTCCGGAGGAAACCCAAGAGGTCACGGAGGGGAGCTAGCAAACTCCTTATTGAGCAGCAGTGGGAATTGAACTCCAGTGAGAGGAGGCTGCGTCCTGGGAGATGGGGATCCTCAATGGCAGAGACCTCCTATTTGAGGCATTGCCTTTCAGAGATGTCCTCGATGCTGGGGAGGCTGGTGCCCACGATGGAGCCAGCTAAGTTTGCAACTTCCTGCAGCTTTTTCCGATCCTGTGCAGCGACCTCTCCATGCCAGACGGTGTTGCGACCAGTCAGAAAGATCTCCGCTGTCCAGCTGTGGAAATTTGCCGGAGTCTTTGGTGACCTGCCAAATGTCCTCAAGCTCCTCGGGAAATCTAGCCCGTGATGTGCCTTCCTCATGATCGTGTCAATGCGTTGGGCTCAGGAGAGGTCCTCTGAGATGTGGCCACCCAGGAGCTAGATCTGTTCTCCCCTGGGAAGGAGTCAGTTGGGAGGGGAAGAGAAAGTTATGGAGGAGCCAGATAGAGCAGACGGCAGGAAACTGTCCTCCATATCAGAGTCGGATAAAAGTAAAGGACATAGATGTCACGTGGGCAGATGGGTTTGGCTTATTTTCCGGTTGAAAGCCGCTTCCGCCCTGTCGGTCGCTGATTGGCTGGTTTAAAAGCTGTGGTCTCTCTTTCCTATTGGTCAGTTTGCATGTGCCAGTACCGCTTTCCGCTTGCCGGCGCCTCAGGGGTATAGGAACAGTACACGCAGGAGGCTTGGCCTCTCCTTTTGTCTCCAGGATCCATTTCACCCTCATTAGGCGACTATTGGGAGAGCACACTCCAGACTTAAGAGGCCCGCTTGTGCTCGTAGTTGAGTTTCTGTTTGTTAAATATTGAGTTTTGAAGGTTGGGTAACTCGGGGGACTTCGACGTTTCACTGAATCTTTTACTGTTTGTAAATAAATGACTAACATGCTTATTCAAGGTCAGCATCTCTCATCTCGCCCACCAAACCCATGAACCTGCTCCCGCGTTATGGTAGATTTAGGGTAAGGGGGAAAGTCTTAGATGGGATCTGAGGGGGATCTTCATCGTCTTGGAACACACTGCATGGGAGAGCTGGGTCACAGACAGAATTTAAGAGTCTATATAAACAATTGCTTGAGGATACAGAGGGATCTAGGAATAATGGTGCATAGTTCCCTGAAGTTAGAATCTCTTGTGGATAGGATGGTGAAGAAAGCTTTTGGTGTGCTGGCCTTTATAAATCAGAGCATTGAGTATAGGAACACATATCAAAGTTGCTGGTGGAATACAGCAGGCCAGGCAGCATCTCTAGGAAGAGATACAGTCGACGTTTCGGGCCGAGACCCTTTGTCAGGACTAACTGAAGGAAGAGTTAGTAAAAGATTTGAAAGTGGGAGGGGGAGGGGGAGATCCAAAATGATAGGAGAAGACAGGAGGGGGAGGGATGGAGCCAAGAGCTGGACAGGTGATCGGCAAAAGGGATATGAGAGGATCATGGGACAGGAGGCCCAGGGAGAAGGAAAAGAGGGCGGGGGGAAGCCCAGAGGATGGGCAAGGGGTATAGTCAAAGGGACAGAGGGAGAAAAAGGAGAGAGAGAGAGAAAGAATGTGTGTATATAAATAAATAACGGATGGGGTATGAGGGGGAGGTGGGGCATTAGCGGAAGTTAGAGAAGTCAATGTTCATGCCATCAGTATAGGAGTTGGGATGTAATGTTGAAATTGTATAAGGCATTGGTAAGGCCAAATTTGGAGTATTGTGTACAGTTCTGGTCACCGAATTATAGGAAAGATGTCAGTAAAATTGAGAGAGTACAGAGGAGATTTACTAGGATGTTGCCTGGGTTTCATCTCCTAATTTACAGAGAAAGGTTGAACAAGTTAGGTCTTTATTCTTTGGCACGTAGAAGGTTGAGGGGGGACTTGATAGAGGTGTTTAAAATTATGAGGAGGTTTGATAGAGTTGACGTGGATAGGCTTTTTCCATTGAGAGTGGGGGAGATTCAAACAAGAGGACATGAGTTGAGAGTTAAAGGGCAAAAGTTTAGGGGTAACATGAGGGGAAACTTCTTTACTCAGAGAGTGGTAGCTGTGTGGAACGAGCTTCCAGCAGAAGTGGTTGAGGCAGGTTCAATGTTGTCATTTAAAGTTAAATTGGATAGATATATGAACAGGAAAGGAATGGAGGGTTATGGGTTAAGTGCAGGTCGGTGGGACTAGGTGAGAGTAAGAGTTCGGCATGGACTAGAAGGGCTGAGATGGCCTGTTTCTGTGCTGTGATTGTTGTATGGTAATATGGTTATATGATACTGGGAGATAAGATGAATACAGAAGGGTGCCTCCTGGCCGGTGTGGTCCAGATCTGTGAGCCAAATGGTCTGTTTCCTCAATGTATGAGGCGTTGACTCTGTCTGCCCCTCACTCCTTCCTTATCTGTCTCCACCAATCACCTATCAACCTCTGACCCAAAGCCCCCCCAACCTGATCTCATCCACCAATCATATCCTCCCTATCTGATTCTACCTATCATTGATCAGCTTCTTCCCATTCCCTCACCCCCCGCCACACAGCTGAGGTCACAACCACGGGCTCTGCTGTAGAGTCTACACGCCCGCGCAGGCAAGCTGCGCAGTGGGTTCGACAATCACGCTCATGAGTTTGCTCGTTCCAGCTAACCAGCGTCCCATTATGGTGGGGTTTAACTCACTTCTTTTCATTCTAGTCTTGTCGAGACTTGACCAAAAGCACAGCGACATTTATGCTCCTTGCTTACCCTCATCCCTGACCGGGAAAGAAGACCACCGTTTCGATTGACTTTATCAAGGAGCAGAATCTATTTGTCATGAGTTATTGATTCCAGAGGCAGTGTTGGCGTTAACTTTCCATTTGAAAGTTTCAGTTAACGGCCCTGTTGGCCTCGCGTTCATTGTTTTTCTTTCCCTTCAAATTCGCTTCTCCTTGCATCCGCTCTCATGAAAGCCAGTGAACAGCTGGCAATATTGGGGGACCGCTTTGTCGAGCACCTCCACGCCATCCACCACAAAATGGTGGATTTCATAGTGACCACCCATCTCACTTCTACTTCCCATTCCCATTCTGACATGTCAGTCCTTGGCTTCCTCTACTGCCCCCTTGAGGCCACACTCACGTCGGAGGAGCAACACCTCTGCACCGCCTCCAACCGGATGGCATGAACATTAACGCTGGCACTGTCTAGCGTGGTGGTTAGCACAACGCTTTACAGTACCGGCGACCCGGGTTCAATTCCCGCCGCTGCCTGTAAGGAGTTTGTACGTTCTTCTCGTGATCGCGTGGATTTCCTCTGGGTGCTCCAGTTTCCTCCCACAGTCCAAAGACGTACCGGTTGGTTGATTAATTGATCATTGTAAATTTTCCCATGATTAGGCTAGGGTTAAATCAGAGGTTGCTGGGCAACGCGTCTCGAAGGGCTGGAAGGGTCTATCCCACACGGTATCTCAATAAATAAATTAATTAATTCTCTAATAAATAAAGGCATCTTTTAGTCTTATGAGACCATGGATCTGCACCTGGAAAGTCTTCATTCTCCAGGGTGCAGGCCTGGGCAAGGTTGTATGGAAGACTGGCAGTTGCCCATGCTGCAAGTCTCCCCTCTCCATGCCACTGATGTTGTCCAAGGGAAGGGCATTAGAACCCATACAGCTTGGCACCGGTGTCGTTGCAGAGCAATGTGTGATTAAGTGCCTTGCTCAAGGACACAACACATTGCCTTGGCTGGGGCTCGAACTCACGACCTTCAGATCGCTAGTCGAACGCCTTAACCACTTGGCCACATGCCCACTATAAATTCTCTAACTTATAGTAATTTCTACTCCCCCCCAATTCTTATCTCTTTATTTCCATTCCCCTCTTACTCCTTTCTTCTCCCCATCTGCCCATGGCCTCTCCCTGGTCCCTCTCTTCCTTCCCTTTCTCCCACAGTCCACTCTCCCCTCCTATTAGATTCCTTCTTCTTCAGCTCTTTTACTTTTTCCAGCTATCAACTCCAATCTTCTTACTTCATCTACCCACCCATCTTGCCCCTCACCTGATTTCACCCATCACCTGCCAACCAGTTCCTTTCCCCGCCCCCACCTTCTTATACCGGCTTCTGTTCCCCCACCACCCCACCAAGCTTCCTTTCCAGTCACGGCTCGAAACGTCGACCTGCCTGACCTGCTGAGTTTCTCCAGCATTTTGCGTGTGATGCTGGCAATATTTCCTATTCCTTCACAGCCCTGATGCTGGCTTTTGACTTGAAATACCTGTTGCCTCCACAGAGAGGCAAATTTGAAAAAATTTTATTGAGATACAACACGGAATAGGCCCTTCCAGTCTTTCAAGCCACGTCGCCCAGCAAACCCCAATTTAACCCTAGCCTCATCACAGGACAATTTACAATGACATTGCAAATGCCATCTTAGCATTCATTTCAAGAGGTCTAGAATACAAGAGCAGGGATGTAATGCTGAGGCTTTGTAAGTCACTGGTGAGGCCTCACCTTGAGTATTGTGAACAGTTTTGGGCTCCTAATCTAAGAAAAGATGTGCTGGCATTGAAGAGGGTCCAGAGGAGGTTCACAAGGATGATTCCAGGAATGAAAAGGTTATCATACGAGGAACATTTGATGGCTCTGGGTCTGTACTCACTGGAATTTAGAAGGATGAGGGGTGGGATCTCATTGAAACCTTTCGTATGTTGAAAGGCCTAGATAGAGTGGATGTGGAAAGGATGTCTCCCATGGTGGGGGAGTCTAGGACAAGAGGGCACAGCCTCAGGATAGAGGGGCGTCCATTTAAAACAGAGGTGTGGAGAAACCTTTTTACCCAGAGGGTGGTGAATTTGTGGGATCTGTAGAACTTGTGTGTATATCGAAGACAGAGCTAGATCGGTTCTTGATTGGACACGGCATCAAAGGTTACGGGGAGTGGGACTGAGGAGGGGAAGAAAGGATCAGCCACGATTGAATGGCGGAGCAGACTCGATGGGCCAAATGGCCTAATTCAGCTCCTATGTCTTATTGTCCAATTAACCGACCAACCTACCCATGTGGGAGGAAACCGGAGCACCCAGAGGAAACCCGCGTGGTCACAGGGGAGGACGTACAAACTCCTTACAGGCAGCGGCGGGAATTGAACCGGGGTCGCCGGTACTGTAAAGCATCGGCTGCCCACCACGCCAGCGCACCGCCCCGTGTAAAGTGTTGTAAGTCATAAGATCGAGCTGAAGGCCATTTTCCTTTGAACCAAGTTAAAGTGGCTCTGTCAGGAACGACAAAGGATTTAAGTTTGTGAGGATTTATTGGATGTTAGATCGCATCCAAGCAGCTACATCCTGTCTGTTTTATTGTGACTTTGATGGTTTATACCATAAACATGCCCGACTTATGAGCAAACTTGAACTTCAAAGGCGCACCGATCTTTTTTATGTTGCTCTCCGAAGGCTAAAGATTGTAGTGTTGCTGCAAGTCGAAGATGAAACAGCAACAGAGACAGGGCGAAGGAATGAGATGTTCCCTGGGTAGCTGATCTACGCGGGAGAGAGAGATGTCAAATCAAACAAGTGGAGAAGCAGACAGAGATAAGACGAAACAAGAGGCAGGGAACGGGAACAAGCGTGGGATGCATTTCACAACTCTCCTGATTAGGCTGACCTCCCTGTCAGCTTGTTGAATGTGCACTAGATCGTATCTGCACTGGGACCCGCGCTGCTTCGCCAAGGCTCCCCCAGTTAAGGACGAATTGCTTATAGCTGTGAGTTAGTAACCGAAGCAACGGAGGCCAGGGAATTTTGGTTGCAGCCCTCAGCACTGAACTCTATACAGCTGTCAGGGACAGACCAAGACTGAAAAAGCTAACATAACCACATAATTATAACATATAGTTACAACAGTGCAACAATACCATAACTTGATGAAGAAGTCCATGAGCACAGTAAAAAGTTCAATGTCTCTCAAATGTCCCGCATCTCACGCAGACGGGAGAAGGAAGAAAAACTCTCCCTGCCATGCCCGACCACAGTCCGACTCTGAATCACCCGGAAACTTCGAGCCTCCGATCCGCTCTCCGACACCGAGTACCGAGCGCCATCTCTGTCCGACCGATTCGACCTCAATCTCGGTCGCCAACAGCAGGCAAAGCCGGGGATTTTGAGGCCTTCCCTCCGAAAGATTCCCGACCGCGCAGTAACGACAGCAGCGAACTGGCGTTTCAGAAATTTCTCCAGATGTTCCTGTGTCCTTTCACGTCTGTCTCCATCAAATCAGAATTGTCCACGGCCCCCATTTAACGGATACGATATCATTTTTCACCAGAGGGCTGCTTCACCGGAAGTTTTCAAGTTCATAAACTTACTAACAATAGTGATATAAAGAGATTGGAATTACATTATTGATAATAAGCATATACAAGAGAAACTACAAATAGTATAAGTGTAATAAACTTCCAAGCTCTTAATATAATTAATCATGAAGAAAGAAAAAAAAGAGAAAAAAATCACAAAGAAAAACCCCAACAAAAAAACCAAAAAAAACCAGAACAAAACAGGGCTGAACCAATATATTAGATTGAATGCATTCATTAATGTCTTCAACTCCACTCCTCTATGAAAGGGTAAGCAGTCGACATTTCAGACCGAGACCCTTCATCGGGACTGAGGAGGAAGGGGGAACGAAGTGGGAGGGGAGAACAGGTGGCTGGAAAGTGATAGTTGGGAAAGGTCAAGGGCTGGAGAGGAAGGAATCTGACAGGAGAAACATAGAAACATAGAAAATAGGTGCAGGAGTAGGCCATTCGGCCCTTCGAGCCTGCACCGCCATTCAGTATGATCATGGCTGATCATCCAACTCAGAACCCTGCACCAGCCTTCCCTCCATAGCCTCTGATCCCTTTAGCCACAAGGGCCATATCTAACTCCCTCTTAAATATAGCCAATGAACTGGCCTCAACTGTTTCCTGTGGCAGAGAATTCCACAGATTCACCACTCTCTGTGTGAAGAAGTTTTTCCTCATCTCGGTCCTAAAAGGCTTCTCCTTTATCCTCAAACTGTGACCCCTCATTCTGGACTTCCCCAACATCGGGAACAATCTTCCTGCATCTAGCCTGTCCAATCCCTTTAGGATTTTATACATTTCAATAAGATCCCCCCTCAATCTTCTAAATTCCAACGAGTATAAGCCTAGTCGATCCAGTCTTTCATCATATGAAAGTCCTGCCATCCCAGGAATCAATCTGGTGAACCTCCTTTGTACTCTCTCTATGGCAAGAATGTCTTTCCTCAGATTAGGGGACCAAAACTGCACACAATACTCCAGGTGTGGTCTCACCAAGGCCTTGTACAACTGCAGTAGTACCTCCCTGCTCCTGTACTCGAATCCTCTCGCTATAAATGCCAGCATACCATTCGCCTTTTTCACCGCCTGCTGTACCTGCGTGCCCACTTTCAATGACTGGTGTATAATGACACCCAGGTCTCGTTGCACCTCCCCTTTTCCTAATTTGCCACCATTCAGATAATAATCTGTTTTCCTGTTTTTGCCACCAAAGTGGATAACCTCACATTTATCCACATTAAGGGAGACTGGACCATAGGAGAAAGGGAAGGAGGAGGGGACCCATAGGCAGATGAGAAGAGGTGAAAAGTCAGAGTGGGGGAATTTGTTCAGCAGAAGGAGAAGTTGATATATACCTACAGTAATTCGTGTTTTTTTTCCTCCGTTATCATGTATTGCGTTGTACTGCTTCCACACAGACAGTGCATTTCATGACCTTTGCCGGTGACATTAAACCTGATTCTGATTCTGGAAGAGTGAACTGTTGGCATTCGTCCCACGTGTTCCTTCAACATTTGAAATCCAGTCATAATCAGAGAGAGAGAGAGAGAGAGAGAGAGAGAGAGAGAGAGAGAGAGAGAGAGAGAGAGAGAGAGAGAGAGAGAGAGAGAGAGAGAGAGAGAGAGAGAGAGAGAGAGAGAGAGAGAGAGAGAGAGAAAAGATAAGAATTCTCTTCCCATCCCAGGGGAGTCCCCTCTTGAAAATGCTTCCCAGTTTGCACTTTTTTTGCCATAATGAAGGCGCCCATTAGAGAAACCAGCTCCGCTAACCTGCTCGCAACACAGTATGGCGTTCAGCCATTCGGCACAGCAGCGCCATTTCTCTCAGGGGACAGGCACCGGCTTTGACGAGCAGCACTTGCTCTCTCCCCTGTTTCGTCTGTCTCCTGACAGGCTCCTCTGAGCTGCTGCTTCCGGCTGAGCGTGTATAAAACATAAAGGGGGGGGGGGGGGAATGAATTGATCAGCGCACAGCTTGGACACAAAGCAGCAGCCTGGGATTCGAGGATCGCTTCGGGGCGCCGGAGCGATTACAAGAACCTATTTGTCGAGCGAGCCAGGGAAATAATTGATCTTGAGTTGTGGGTGTCATTAGGTATTTAGTTCAGGCTAGTTCGCTTTGTTTTCACTCTTGATCCTATTCACCGAATTAACATAAATTGGATTGAAGTGCCTCGGCTAAGGCCGGTGGCTTTTGAGAACCTGGTGGTTGGTCACAGCCTCCTTAAGTTTCAGGGCACCCCGCTGTATTGTTAAGTGAATGAATTGCTTCTGAAGTGGAGCCAGTGTTGTAGCTCGGGAAATAAAGCAGATAATGTGATCACAATGGCTTCTCGCTAATTGCGGTGAAATTACCGACATGCTAGTGTTTGCTGGCGGGTTTAAGGTTGTCACAGGTTGATGCCAGGAAGTTACATCATGCTGCTTCCAAAAAAAAACACACCTTGGGGCTCTCTGAAGCCTAATTCTCGAGGTATGTTTGAATTCAAAAGTCAGGAGGTTATGTTGCACATTTATAAAACTCCGGTTGGGCCACATCTGGAGTATTGCATCCAGTTCTGGTCGCACCCCACTGTAGGAAGGATGTTGAGGCTTTGGAGAGGGTGCAGAAGAGGTTTACCAGGATGCGGCCTGGTTTACAGGGCATGTTCAATCATCGCGAACACAGCACAGCACATCATACAAACTAATTTCCAGTCCTTGGACTCACTTTACACCGCACGCTGTCGGAGCAGTACTGCCAGGATAATCAAGGACACAACCCACCCAGCCAACGCACTTTTCGTCCCTCTCCCTCCGGGAGAAGGCTCAGGAGCTTGAAGACTCGTACGGCCAGATTTGGGGACAGCTTCTTTCCAACTGTGATAAGACTGCTGAACGGATCCTGACCCGGATCTGGGCCGTACCCTCCAAATATCCGGACCTGCCTCTCGGTTTTTTTGCACTATCTTACTCCCATTTTTATATTTTCTATTTATGATTTATAATTTAAATTTTTAATATTTACTATCGATTTGTACTCCAGGGAGCGGGAAGCGCAGAATCAAATATCGCTGTGATGATTGTACGTTCTAGTATCAATTGTTTGGCGACAATAAAGTATAAAGTATAAAGTTCTATCACGGGAGGCTGGATAAACTTGGGTTGTTTTCTCTGGAGCGCTGGAGGCCGAGGGGAGATCTGATAGAGGATTACAAAATGATGAGAGGCATAGATAGAGTGGACAGGAAGTATCTGTTTCCCAGGGTTGGATTGTCTAATACCGGAGGGCATGCATTGAAGGTGAGAGGGGGTAGGTTCATGGGGTAACTTTTTTACTCAGAGAGTAGTGGATGTCTGGAATGTGCTGCCTGGTCTGCTGGAAGAGGCAAATACATTAGAGGCTTTTAAGAGACATTTGGATAGGCACACGGATGTGAGGAAGATGGAGGGATAGGGACATAGTGTAGGTAGGAGGGATTAGTGTTTGGGTGTCTTTGATTTGCTTTTTAGCTGGTACAGCACAACATCGTGGGCCGAATGGCCCATTCCTGTGCTGTACTGTCCTTTGTTCTATGTTTGCCCATCAGTTTAATATCTGATTCGAAACATGACGGCGATGGGCTAACGTAGACTTTGATGCTGAAGTCTTTGAAGCAGGAGTTGAATCAACGTCTCTGTGCTCTGGAGTGAAAGTATGGTACTACCATAAAAGCAAGACTGCTAGCTCGCCAACGATAACTCTGCGCAGAAGGAAACCGTAAAGCCGGTACCTTCCTTTCATTTCCATAGAAGCTGCCTGACCTGCTGAATGTCCCTCCGACATTTTGGCCGTGTTACTCTGGCTTTCCAGCATCTGCGGAATCTCTTGAGTGCAAGATTGTGGTCTTCTTGGAGAGTATCTCAATAAACAAACAAACAGAGATACTGTGGGGGAAAATGTGCAAACTCCACGCAGATAGAGCGTCAGGTCAGGGTAAACCCCCAATCTTTTGTCCCGCAAGAAGTCCAAAGACAGGAACTCCAGGGGACATTTTGCTTTCACAAGGTTCAATATGTCTCGATAGGTGCATTTAATGTCAGAGAAACATATACAATATACATCCTGAAATTCTTTTTCTTCGCAAACATCCACAAAAGCAGAGGAGTGTCCCCAAAGAATGAATGAGGGTTCAATGTTAGAACCCCAAAGCCCGCCCCCCCGCATGTAAGCGGCAGTAAAGCAATGATCCCCCTCTCCCACCAGCAAGAAAAGCATCCGCGCCCTCCACTGAGCACTCGAGCATGCAGCAAAGCATCAGTAAAGACTCAGACTGGCAGTACCCCAACGACTACTCGTTCACCCGGTAGTTCAACATACCACAGGCTCTCTCTCTCCCTAGTAAGGGAAAAAGACATGTCCCCGTTTCACAGTGAGAGAGGACACATAACAAAGTGACTTGCCAATTTATGGTCTTAAAAGTCTGTCGTGCTGCTTTTTCCGAGCTCTGTGCCCAAAGAACTTGGGTCCCTGGGCACACGGCCAACAGCCAACTCGCTGCTTTCGCTGGCATAGATGAAGGCATTGATCAAGATGGTAACCACGGAAACTGGTTTAACTTACCGGCTGACTGAAGCACCACGGGAGATCGAAACATCAAGACAACAGACATGGCTGTCGGGGGCATCTGTGCTCAAGTGATCTGCCTCCCTTTCTCTTTCTACGGCGACAGAGAGAGACTGCTGGTTGTCGAGTCAGGCAAACTCGAATAAGCGACGCTGCAGACTGCAATGTCGAAAGAGGGAACTGTTGGCCTCCCCTCTCTCCGTGGCCGGAGTGATGTCTCTCTCCCCTTCACGAGAGAAAATCTGCAGCTGTGGGAAATCCAAGCAACACACACAACATGCTCGGGGAACTCAGCAAGCCAGGCAGCGTCTATGGAAAAGAGTACAGTCCATGTTTCGGGCCAGAGGGTCCTCCCGAAGGGTTTCGGCCGGAAACATCCACTGTACGCTTTTCCTAGATGCTGCCTGGGCCTGCTGAGTTCCTCCGGCATTTTCTGTGTGTGTGTCTCTCTCTCATTAGTGAGAGAGAGAGCCTGTCTGAGATGAAGAAGTGTTGGGATGGACAGTAGTTTTTGATGGTCTCTGGGGGCTTTGCTGTTGTTTGCTGGGTGTCGGCGGAGGTGGGGGGGCTGATACTTTCACTGGAGAAAGTGGGGGGGAGGGGGAGGATTGATGCTTTGTTGCTGCTTGTGTGTGGGAGGGGAAAGGGGGCTTTGGGGTTCTAACGTTTTCTGTCATTCATTCTTTGGGGTGCTTTTTCCATTTCATGGATGTCTATGAAGAATAAGAATTTCAGGTTGTATGCTGTATACTTCCTCTGACATTATATGGAACCATTGATTAAGTTGTAGATCAGTGTTTCTAAACTACAGCAGTGACTTGGGTTCTAAAATTCAAAGCAATTTAACCAAAAAAAAAAAAAAGCTGGTGCTTTCCTGGTGTATACGATAATTAAACTCTTCTTGGGTTACCAGCCGGGTACAGGTATCGATTTTAACCAACGTTTCAATGACAAACTTTGCCATCTTCATCAGGGATGCTGAAAAATGTGAGGTGCTACATTTTGGTAGGACTAATCAAAATAGGACATACATGGTAAATGGTAGGGCATTGAAAACTGCTGCAGAACAGAGGGATCTAGGAATAATGGTGCATAGTTCCCTGAAAGTGGAATCTCATGTGGATAGGGTGGTGAAAAAAGCTTTTGGTATGCTGGTCTTTAGTAATCAGAGCATTGAGTATAGGAGTTGGGATGTAATGTTGAAATTGTATAGGGCATTGGTAAGGCCAAATTTGGAGTATTGTGTACAGTTCTGGTCACCGAATTATAGGAAAGATGTCAATAAAATTGAGAGAGTATAGAGGAGGTTTACTAAAATGTTGCCTGGGTTTCATCTCCTAAGTTACGGAGAAAGGTTGAACAAGTTAGGTCATTATTCTTTGGAGCGTAGAAGGTTGAGGGGGTGACTTGATAGAGGTGTTTAAAATTATGAGGGGGATAGATAGAGTTGACATGGATAGGCTTTTTCCATTGAGAGTGGGGAAGATTCAAACAAGAGGACATGAGTTGAGAGTTAAAGGGCAAAAGTTTAGGGGTAACATAAGGGGGAACTTCTTTACTCAGAGAGTGTTAGCTGTGTGGAACAAGCTTCCAGCAGAAGTGGTTGAGGCAGGTTCGATGTTGTCGTTTAAAGTTAAATTGGATAGATATATGGACAGGAAAGGAATGGAGGGTTATGGGCTGAGTGCAGGTCGGTGGGAATAGGTGAGGGTAAGAGTTCGGCACAGACTAAAAGGGCCGAGATGGCCTGTTTCCATGCTGTAATTGTTATATGGTTATGGTTATATGATGCCCAGGCAAGTTTAGTCCACCGGTATTGATACCCCTGTCATCAGCTTAAGAGAGACAAAAGTCTCGCTCTAAGTAAGAACCAGAATTCGAACGTAAACAAGGTGGGACTGTGGAAACCTGATTGGCTGAAGAAGAACCAATAGGGGAGCGACCAGCGATGAGTTAAAATCGATACCTGTACCCGGCTGGTAGCCCGAGGAGAGTTTCTCCGTCAGTTTGATGAAATTTACAGCTGTTGCAAAATGAAGCAATGTGACATCGAAGGAGGAAATTTCAAAGTTGGGGAACGAGCAAAGCAAACATTATGAAGGGAGTGAATTTCGTCATAGTGGAATTCGATCCAGGCAAGTACAAAGTGAAGGAAGGAGCAAACTTCGTTAGGCTAACAATGTTATAACAACTGAAACCTCCTAGTGGACTTGACTGTCAATGTGTCTAGACAATACAGAGCAGCAACAAAGCTGGACATCAAAGGCGAAATGCTAGACCAACGTATCAGACTGAGGAGAAAATCTGGGACTCATTTTTATTTCATAAAGCATCAATTTTGCATGTTATAAACATGAGAAAGTCTGCAGATGCTGGAAGTCCAAAGCAGCACACATGCCTGATTGGTCAGGGCACAAAGAGATATGGGGAGAAGGCAGGAGATTAGGGCTGAGAGGGAAAATGGATCAGCCACGATGAAATGAGAACTTGAGTGAGGGAGACGTTTTGGCTACAGTATGCGAAGGGTGTGCTCGGACTGGAATGGAGAAGTTCGAATTTTTTTAAACTTTGTTTCATGAGCAACACACACAAAATGCTGCAGGAACGCAGCAAGTCAGGCAGCATCTGTGGAGGGGAATGAACAGTTGACGTTCCGGGCCGAGCCCCTTCATGATTGGACGTGCAATTGCCCCTCGGCTGCAAGTTTCCCCTTTACTCAGCCTTATCTGCATTTAACCTCACCATTATTTAGACTGGTAACCGAATCTGTGGTTCCTCTCTGGTCCTTCTGCCAGAATAGAAAGTTTTGGACAGGTCTGGAGCGAAGGAAGAGATTAAACAGGAGGAACCGGTAATTTAGTGGACAGCCAAGTGTGAGAAATGACAAAGCAGCAATTGTGTGGAGATTTCAAAGTATATTTATTATCAAAGTACGTACCCATTGTATAACCTTGATCTCCAACCTCCTGTTGCATTGTGAACCTTCCCGTGCTCTCAGGTCATCTGGGGCAGGTCTACTTCCTGTCCCCAGGGTCCAAACTAAGCATGGTGAAGCAGCTTTCAGTTCCTGTCCTCCACATATCTGGAATAACCTTCCGGAGGATCTGACGTCTGCCCCGACTTTAAGCCCTTTTAAATCGAGGCTTAAAACTTCTTTTCGCTGTAGCTTTTAATTAGAATCTCCTGCACTGGAACTTCTATTTATCATATCTATTTTATTGTGTGGTTTTATTCTTTTTTGTATTGTCTGAAATTTGATGTTTGATTTTTATATCTTGGTCTACTTAAAGAACTTTGAGCTCCCTTGTGTTTGAAGAGTGCTATACAAATAAACTTGCCTTGCCTTGAAATTTGTCTCCTTACGGCAGCCACCAAACAAAGCAAGTCAGAGGTACTTGTCCTGAGTCAATACCACCAGTCCTCTTGGACCCTTTGCTATTGGACTAAACCTCTGTCAGATGTTCTTGTTCTGGGTTTGTGAGGTAGAATCTGAGAAAAAAACATTCCATTAAGATGGCGCTACTGAAGACAAGCAACAGCTTACTGGTAGTTTGAAAGGCAAGAAACTCGACTGAAGACATCACAACTAACACCTTTTCTGAAGTAAATTGTGGTCAACTATCACCGCGAACAATGAAGAGGCAAGAGAAGGCGAAGCTGATCGCAGGGACCAGCTGTGCTGGTGCATTGCAAAGCCAAAGCGTAATATGTTCGTAGATGGAGTTTGTGTGAGCGAATTGGAGAGGAGGAGTTTCGATGTCTGTCCAAATGACCCAGGTGCGAGGTTGGATCACTCGAAGCGCTGAGCCAGCTCGGAGAGGTCGAGAATGGCTTCGGGCTAGGCGGCGAGGTCTAGGCCCAGAGCACGGCCCCAGTCCTAATGCGAGGCACAATCCAGTGTTTGGTAATTTCGACATTGGCCCAGATAGACTGGAAAGGCAGGATGTCGGGACTGGAGACGAGGGTCAAACCGAACTTCATGCTGAGGCTGTGAGGCTGCCCCAGATGCTGTGCTCTGTGCCTGAGAGCCTCACGACGATTTGCCTCACTAATACGATGAACTGAGACCGAGGGTTTGGGCCTACTCCGTGAATTCGGATCTATGGACTCAACTTGCTTCTGTTGTTTACGTGATTTGTTTTTTTTCTCTTTCTCTGCACATCGGGGGTTGGTCTTTATTTTTTTTTAATTGGGTTAGACCATACGATTCTTTCTGGTGTCTTGCATCGTGGCTGCCTGTAAGCAAACAAATCTCAGGTTGCATAATTTATACATACTTTGAGAATAAGTGTCCTTCGATTCCTTTGATCCTTTGGAATACCGTGCAGTGGGAGAAGAGCAAACGTTACGGGGTTCATTAACTTGTACTGACATTAGGAGACGCGTCCGAACACTTGTTGATACCATAGGTGGAGCAGGCCAGGCACAAGCATTGGAAACAGTGTGGAGAGCACGATGGCATGGCAGATGGGCCGAAAGGCAGTCTTCATCTGTTAGGATGCTGTGGTTTTGTGACACAAACTGCGCCACTCTTACGGACAGATTGCCTTGAGAGACGAGAGGCCAATCATTCTCAGAGAAGCCGTCGGACTAGGTGCAGGACAGACGTGTTTAGAGGCCAGCTGCATCTGGTTTTCATCTGCACGCCAGAGGAAGTATCATATACTTCAGTTGGGTGGGAAGTGTTTCGGGTGGTCTGAGAAGCAGTTGGGAACCTCCCGCACGTTTGGTTTGCGGACCACAGAGCCAGAAGAATTAGAGCAAAGAGCACTCGCTGAGGCCGTTTCCTCAGAGTTTCCTCAGGGAATCGCGGAACTATTTTTTAACCTTTTCCATCATATTTCAGACTCTGTGGCTTGGGCCTCAAGTTCTCAACAACTGAAAAATTTTTAGAGGAAGTGCAAGATGAAATTACCCTCTAATCTGGGTTGCTTAACCTTGGCCTCTTAAAAAAAACAATTATTCAGAATTCTAAGAGTCTTCAGGCTCCTGAACTGTGTGGATAACTTCACTCACCCCAAGTCTCAACTAAGAATTGCCAGCAACAAGCTCTTGCACTGGCGTGGATAACTTAAGACCATAAGACAAAGGAAGAGAAGTCAGCCATTCGGCCCATCGAGTCTGCTCCGCCATTTTATCATGAGCTGATCCATTCTCCCATTTAGTCCCGCTCCCCCGCCTTCTCACCGTAGCCTTTGATGCCCTGGCTACTCAGGTACCTATCAATCTCTGCCTTAAATACATCCAATGACTTGGCCTCCACTGCCGCCTGTGGCAACAAATTCCATAGATTCAGCACCCTCTGGCTAAAAAAATTTCTTCGCATCTCTATTCTGAATGGGCACCCTTCAATCCTTAAGTCACGCCCTCTCGTACTAGACTCCCCCCCCATGGGAAACAATTTTGCCACATCCACTCTGTCCACGCCTTTCAATATTCGAAATGTTTCTATGAGGTCCTCCCTCATTCTTCTAAACTCCAAGGAATGGTATGCTGGCATTTATAGCGAGAGGATTCGAGTACAGGAGCAGGGAGGTACTACTGCAGTTGTACAAGGCCTTGGTGAGACCACACCTGGAGTATTGTGTGCAGTTTTGGTCCCCTAATCTGAGGAAAGACATCCTTGCCATAGAGGGAGTACAAAGAAGGCTCACCAGATTGATTCCTGGGATGGCAGGACTTTCATATGAAGAAAGACTGGATGAACTGGGCTTGTACTCGTTGGAATTTAGAAGATTGAGGGGGGATCTGATTGAAACGTATAAGATCCTAAAGGGATTGGACAGGCTAGATGCAGGAAGATTGTTCCCGATGTTGGGGAAGTCCAGAACGAGGGGTCACAGTTTGAGGATAGAGGGGAAGCCTTTTAGGACCGAGATTAGGAAAAACTTCTTCACACAGAGAGTGGTGAATCTGTGGAATTCTCTGCCACAGGAAACAGTTGAGGCCAGTTCATTGGCTATATTTAAGAGGGAGTTAGATATGGCCCTTGTGGCTACGGGGGTCAGGGGGTATGGAGGGAAGGTTGGGGCGGGGTTCTGAGTTGGATGATCAGCCATGATCATAATAAATGGCGGTGCAGGCTCGAAGGGCTGAATGGCCTACTCCTGCACCTATTTTCTATGTTTCTATGTTTCTATGAATACAGTCTAAGAGTGGTCAAATGTTCCTCATATGTTAACCCCAAATCTCAACTAAGAGTTATGAGCCAACAGACGCCTGAACCAGTGTGGATAACTTGACGCACTGATTCCACAAACTATGGACTCACTTTTAAGGACTCTACAACTTGAGAACATATTTAAATATGTTCTTAGTACTTATTATTTATTTATTATAGTTCTGTATTTTTCCTTTTGTAGTTGCACAATTTTTACTTTTGCACATTTTGTTAGTTGTCCATCTTTCTCATGTGTGTTCCCTGATGATGGAATCTCATGTGGATAGGGTGGTGAAGAATGCTTTTGGTTTGCTGGCCTTTATTAATCAGAGCATTGAGTACAAGAGTTGGGATGTAATGTTGAATTTGTATAAGGCATTGGTAAGGCCAAATCTGGAATATTGTGTACAGTTCTGGTCACCGAATTATAGGAAAGATGTCAATAAAATTGAGAGAGTACAGAGGAGGTTTACTAAAATGTTGCCTGGGTTTCATCTCCTAAGTTACAGAGAAAGGTTGAACAAGTTAGGTCTTTATTCTTTGGAGCATAGAAGGTTGAGGGGGGACTTGATAGAGGTGTTTAAAATTATGAGGGGGATAGATAGAGTTGTCGTGATTAGACTTTTCCCATTGAGAGTGGGGAAGATTCAAACAAGAGGACATGAGTTGAGAGTTAAAGGACAAAAGTTTAGGGGTAACATGAGGGGGAACTTCTTTACTCAGAGAGTGGTAGCTGTGGGGAGCGAGCTTCCAGCAGAAGTGGTTGAGGCAGGTTCGATGTTGTCGTTTAAAGTTAAATTGGATAGATATATGGACAGGAAAGGAATGGAGGGTTATGGGCTGAGTGCAGGTCGGTGGGAATAGGATAGGGTAAGAGTTCGGCACGGACTAGAAGGGCCGAGATGGCCTGTTTCCATGCTGTAATTGTTATATGATTATATGGTGTGGTCTTTAATTGATTCTGCTGTGTTTCTTTGTATTTACTGTGAATGCCACAAGAAAATGAATCTCAGGGCTGTATATGGTGACATATACTGTAGTACTTTCACAATAAATTTGCTTTGAATGATAAACTTTAAAATTATACAATCTCACAATGCAGAATTGGCGGCCTGGTGGTGTAGCGGTTAGCACAACGCTTCACAGTACCGCCGACCCGGGTTCGATTCCCGCCACTGCCTGTCGGGAGTTTGTATGTTCTCCCCGTGACCGCGTGGATTTCCTCCGGGTGCTCCGGTTTCCTCCCACAGTCCGAAGATGTATGGGTTGGTAGGTTAATTGGGTGTCGTAAACTGTCCTGTGATTCGGCTGGGGTTAAATCGGGGGGAATGCTGGCTCGAAAGACGGGGAGGGCCGACTCCACGCTGTAGAAAGAAAGAAGTGGCCGGTGCACTCGCTTGCTCCCCAGATCTTGCAGCTTCCGGTGTGACTGGTTAACGTTGCCAGTTAGCACCCGTTTGTCCGAAGCACGCCAAATGGTGGGTGCTCTGAGGAGGTCTGAGCGAGTCAGCCCACACCCCAGTCCATACTGAGAGGGGCAGTCAGTAGAACCAGCTCCCAGGGGATTGTTGGGCCAATTTTGGGTTAATAGAGCATAAAACATAGAAATCGACAGCACATTACAGGTCCTTCGGCCCACAATTTGTGCCGACCATGGAACCTACTCTAGAAACTGCCTAGAAATTCCCCTACTGCATAGCCCTCTATTTTTCTAAGCTCCATGTACCTACTTAAGAGTCTTTCAAAAGACCCAGCCAGCTCCTCCACGGTCTCCATCAGCACAGGTGCACCACACGGCTGTGTGCTCAGTCCCCTGCTCTATCCGCTTTACACTGTGACTGTGTGGCTACGCCCAGCTCCAATGCCAGATTCATATTTACTGACGACGCCACTGTCATCGGCCAAATCAAAGGTGGTGACGAATCAGCACACAGGAGGGAGATGGAAAATCTGGCTGAGGGGCACCCCAACAGCAACCTCCCTCTCAATGTCAGCAAGGCCAAGGGGCTGATTATTGACCCTTATTGATTATTGATTAAGACCCTGGGTCTTACTGTTTCAGAATAAAATAATAGTTGCAACTCTACAGATTTGTTGGGTATGCCCTCAAGAAAATGAATCTTCACGCTTGGGAGACTGAAACGTAGGGGCAGCAGGCGGTGTGCATTGTCAACACAAAATACTCTGCAGATGCTGGGGTCAAAGCAACACTCACAACACGCTGGAGGAACTCAGCAGGTGAAAGGGTGGGGAAACCTGACAAAGGGTTCCGGCCTGAAACGTCGACCAATCTTTTCCACGGATGCTGCCCGACCTGCTGAGTTCCTCCAGCATGTTGTGAGGCGGTGTGCATTGCTGTAGGAAGAAGTGACCTCTACTCGAATTCTCTCTCTCTCTCTCTCGAATTCTCTTTCTCTCTATCTCTCTCTCTCTCTCTCGAATTCTCTTTCTCGCTATCTCTCTCTCTCTCTCTCTCTCTCTCTCTCTCCCCCCTCTCTCCCTCTCTCTTTTTCCCTCTTTCCCTCTCTCTCTCCCCCCTTCTCTCTTTTTCTCTCTCTCTCTCTCTTTCCCTCTCTCTCTCAAATTCTCTTTCTCTCTATCTCTCTCTCTCTATTTAGGGCCTTCCCCCCACTCTAGCCTAATCACAGGACAATTTACAATGATTAATTAACCTACCAACTAGTATATATATAAATATCTCTCTCTCTCTCTTTCCCTCTCTCCCCTCTCTCCCTCTCTCTGTCTTTCCCTCTCTCTCTTTCCCTCTTTCCCTCTCTCTCCCAATGGAGGGTGAGAGCCTGTTGTTCCCGAGACAGGGATGGCGGGATGGGGGGAGATGTGCTTGGAGAAGATTATGACATCGGAACACCGAGCTGCTGGTCTCCCATTGTTACTGGAGCGACCTCTCTCTCCCTCAGTGGAGACAGAGAGAGCCTGACTGAGATACCAATGTGCTGGGTCGTGGACTGTAGATTTCCATGGACTCTGGATCAAGGTTTCTTTGGGGTGTTTGCTGTTGCTTGCACGGTGGGGGGTGCGTGGTTGATATTTCTACTGTTGCTTGTACGCGGGTGGAGGAGTGTTTTGGGGTTCTGACATTTCTATCATTCATTCTGTGGGTTTTCTTGTCTGTGAAGAGTAAGAATTTCAGGTTGTATACTGTCAACATTCTCTGATATTAAATTCAACCATTTGGACCATTTGCATACGGAGACATTTACGTATTTTGATAATAAAATTTACTTTGTAACGTACTTTGTACTTCAAGGGCATTTGGTCACTTTGTGACAGAAATATTTTCTTTGTTCTATCCATTCCACACAGTTCCGTGTCACTGAAAACTTTCAAGTTCTCTTTTTCTCAGTTCAGGTGAAGAGCCTCGGACCTAAAGCATAAATTGCTTCACTTTCCACAGACGGTGTCTGAGCTGCTAAGAGTTTTGAGTTTTTTCTGTGTTATTTTAGCTTTCTAGCATCTGCAGGTTGATATTTCTCTTCATTTCGGGCCATGTTGAGGAGCTGGTCTGATGATGTTAACATAAAATGTAACCTTAGCTTTAGAAACGTTTAGGACGGCCTGCCTATGGATAGGTGGGCTGGTGTCCCTTCAAATTATGCAGGGTCGGGCCTTATGCGCCCTGTTACCATTACGCTGTTATGCAGCGATGAAGGTCATCTCTGGTGGGGTTCAGGGCTTCCTTCATCGTGTCAGTAGCTTCCTCTCGATTTTCACGACTGTCAGTCACGCAGGTCCCCGGTGGAGACTCAGGAATACCGTCACACTCAGATATAAAAGGATTCTTCATTGCTGTTTCCGTAACAGTTTTGTTTGACCCGTTAGGGTTGTTAGCCCCAAACCTGGAGGACCAGTGGACCACTCTTAGTCTGGCCTCTACCCTTTGACCTGTTTGGCCAAGGGTGACCCTACCAAGAGCCAAAGCACAAAGCCCCGACTCCAGCCAACACAGCTGTCCAGGTCATTGAGTCATGCAAGCCTCCAAACCCTACAAGGTTGTGGTCCTCTTGGAGGAGGTACAGGCATTAGCCTCCAGTTAAATCCTTCCTCAGCATCTGACTCTATTGACGTTCATAAACTTTTTTTTTTAAGTGCATCTACTATCCATTGTATTTTGATCGGCTAGCAAGCTCCTTGTGAATAAGGATCGTGAAATTTCTGAAGTCTTTCATGCATGTAGAGAGTTCTGATCAGATTCAATCACCCAGCTCATGTAGACAATCCGATAGAGTCTCTGGGCCCTCTACAGACTTGCTGAGGCTTCCTGCAGCCAAGATTATATACCCACTGGCCATTTCATTAGGTACCTCCTGACTATGCTCGTGGTTCTCTGCTGCTGAAGCCCATCCACTTCAAGGTTCGATGTGTTGAGCATTCAGAGATGCTCTTCTGCACACCACTGTTGTAACGGGTGGTTATTTGAGTTACTGTCACCTTCCTGTCAGCCTGAACCAGTTTGGCCATTCTCCCCTGAGCTCTCTCATTAACAAGACGTTTTCGCCCACAGAACTGCCGCTCACTAGATGTTTTTTTTTTGATTTTCACACCATTCTCTGTAAACTCTAGAGACCGACGTGCATGAAAATCCCAGGAGATCAGCAGTTTCTGAGATACTCAAACCACCCCGTCTGGCACCAACAATCATTCCAAAGTCACTTAAATCATCTTTCTTCGCCATTCTCATGTTAGGTCTGAACAACAACTGAACCTCTAGACCATGTTGGCATGCTTTTATGCATTGAGTTGCTGCCACATGATTCGCTGATTAGATATTTGCATTAACGAGCAAGTGTATAGGTATACCTAATAAAGTAGCCACTGGGTGTATACTCCTGAGATTAAGTCCAGTATACATGCGACTTAGTACCAGACAGGCCTTAATCATATTCTTAGCAAAATAGACAATATGCTGGAGAAACTCAACAGATCCAGCAGCATCTATGGAAATGAATAAACAGTCACCGTTTTGGGCTGAGACCCTTCTTCAAGACCGGAAAGGAAGGGGGAGGGCACCAGAATAAAAAGATGGGGAACAAGGCTGGCTGGAAGGTGATTGGTGGAGCCAGGTGGGTGGGAAAGGTCAAGGGCTGAAGAAAAAGGAATCTGACAGGAGAGTAGAGAGGACCACAGGAGAAAAGGGGAAGTGATAGGCAGGTAAGAAGAGGTAAAAGGTTAGAGCAGGAGGAATGGGGGCAGGCATATTTGTTTACCAGAAAGAGTAATCAATATACATGCCATCAGGTTGGAGGCTACCCAAACGGAATATAAGGTGTTGCTCCTCCACCTCGAGGGTGGCCTCGTCTCGACACGAGAGGAGGCCTTCCACCGACTTGTCGGAATGACATCATTTCCTTGCTATTTTTTCCTCCAGCCAAGGTGTAATCTCCAAACGTGCCACCAAGTTTGGGCTGGCAGCTGCTTGGAGATTAATACTTGCTTTCTTATCCCCCACCTCCCCCCACCACTGCTGCTGTTTCCATCAGAACTCAAATAATTTGCTCAGGCTCAGTCACCCTGACCTTTTAGGCCACCTCAAATCCTCTCCCCGCGAAGTGTCTTTTCCCTGAATTATTGTCGTGTGCTACAAGGCGGTGCCTGGGCAATTGAGGATTGGATTTCAAACTGAAATCAATCAGTTTCATGCTAGGACTTTGTAACAATATTTAAGGGCGGCTTAAAAATTCTCAGAGTTGGTTAATCATGGCAAATCTGCAGGCTGAACCTAAAGTTGGCAACTAAATCCTGAGAAAACCTTTACAACCAGCAATCTATGAAAAATAGAGTAAATTTTCACCTTCTCTGTGAGATTCATTTGGTTTTTTTTTCCCTGAGTTGGCACTGAGTTAGCAACCAATGTTGACAGAACCTCAGATAAAGCGATGGACTGAATAGATTTTGATGCTGAAGTCTTTTAAGTAGGATTTGAATTGATGTCTCTCTGCTCCAGAGCAAAAGTACAGTACTACCAGGAAAAAAAGTTGTTAATTTGATAATAACACAGCAGTGTAGAAAGAAAGCATAAAGCCGGTAACTTCTTTCAGTCTCACTCCCATCCTTTTTCCACTGACAGTCAACACTGGTGCACCTCAGGGACGTATGCTTAGTCCACTGCTGTACTCTCTCTCTACACCCGTGAATTGCGTGGGTAGGCACAGCTCAAAGGCCATCTATAAATTTACTGAAGATTAGATTAGATTAAATTATGAGGACACACAGTCCTCTTTTATTGTCATTTAGTAATGCATGCATTAGGAAATGATACAATGTTTCTCCAGAATGATATCACAGAAACACATGAAAAACTGACAAAAATCACATAATTACAACATATAGTTACAACAATGCAAAGCAATACCGTAATTTGATAAGAACAGACCATGGGCACCGTAAAAAGTCTCAAAGTCTCTCGAAAGTCCCATCATCTCACGCAGACGGTGAACCTCCAGCGCCGCAAACTTGCCGATGCAGCATCCTGGAAGCATCCGGCCACAGTCCGACTCCGAGTCCGTCCGAAAACTCCGAGCCTCCGACCAGCTCTCCGACACCGAGCGCCGAACACCATCTCTGCCGAGCGCTTCGACCCCGGCCCCGGCAACAGGCAATAGGCAAAGCCGAGGAGTTGGAGTCTTCCCCTCCGGAGATTCTCGATCGCGCAGTAGCAGTGGCAGCAAAGCAGGCATTTCAGAAGTTTCTCCAGATGTTCCTCCGTGCTTCTCACGGCTATCTCCATCAAATCAGGATTGTGCACAGCCCCCTAGTTAACACATACGATATCATTCGGAACGACTGCGCGCGCTGCGTCGCGCTGCCATCTTCTCCTCCCTTCCCCCGATACAACCATTGTTGGCAGAATCTCAGTTGATGACAAGGGGGCATACAGGAGCGAGATGTACCAGCTTGTTGAGTGGTGCCGCAGTAACAACCTTGAACTCAACGTCAGTAAGACCAAAGATTGCGGACTTCAGGAAGGGTAAGACGAAGGAACACATACCAATCCTGACAGAGGGATCAAAAATGGAGAAAGTGAAGAATTTCAAGTTCCTGGGTGTCAGTACCTCTGAGGATCTAACTTGGGTCGCAGCATATCGATGCAGCTATAAAGAAGGCACAACGGTGGCTATATTTCACTAGGAGTTTGGTATGTCACCTAAATCACTCGCAAATTTCTACAGATGTACCGTGGAGAGCATTCTAACTGGCTGCACCACCGTCTGGTATGGGGTCGGGGGCTACTGCACCGGATCGAAATAAGCTGCAGAAAGTTGTAAACTCGATCAGCTCCATCCTGGGCACCAGCCTCTGTAGTATCCGGGACATTTTCAAAGAGCGATGCCTTGAAAATGCATCGTCCATCATTACGGACCCCCATCACCCGGGACGTGCCCTCTTCTCATTGTCACCAACAGGGAGGAGGTACAGGAGCCTGAAGGCGCACACTCAATGATTCAGGAACAGCTTCTTCCCCTCTGCCATCCAATTTCTGAATGGACATTGAACCCTTGGACACTACCTCACTACTTTTTTATTTCTATTTTTGCAATACTTATTTAATTTAATGATTTAGTTATAAATATATACTTACAGTAATTCGCAGTTATTTTCTATATTGTCATGAATTGCATTGTACCGCTGTTAACAACTTTCACAGCATATGCCGCTGATGTTAAACCTGATTCTGGTTTTGAGTCCTCTCTTTTGCGACATACCTTTGCCACAGTTTTCATACTGAAGGTGTATGTGAAATTTGCACACTTCAGCACTGACCGTTAGTCTAGAGTTACCAGTTGCCCTTAGCATCTCTGTTTCAGGGTTTGGAAAGACAGACATCAAGAACACCTACTTGCTGAACGTGGTGGGCAAATCGTAAACATGAGAAATTCTGCTGCAAGTCCAAAGTGACACACACAAAATGCTGGAGGAACTCAGCAGGCCAGGCAGCATCTGTGGAAATGAATAAACAGTCGACGTTTCGGAATGAGACCCTCCTTTGGGACTGAGAAGGAAGGGGGGAGGATGCCGGAATAAAAAGGAGGGAGGAGGGGAAGGAAGATAGCTGGCAGGAGATAGGTGAAGCCAGGTGGGTGGGAAAGGTCAAGGGTTGGAGAAGAAGGAATCTGATTGGAGAAGAGAGTGGACCATAGGAGAAAGGACTCTCACCACCAGGTTCAAGAACAGTTACTACCCCTCAACTATCAGGTTCTTGAACAAAAGGGAATTGAAATGTTCCCACAATCAATAATCTCACTTTAAAGACTCTTTATCTCATGTTCTTGCTATTTATTGCTATTTATTGATATTTGCATTTGCACAGTTTGTTGTCTTCTGCACTCTAGTTGATCTTTCATTGATCCTGTTTACAGTTACTATTCTATAGATTTGCTGAGCATGCCCCCAGGAAAATGCATCTTAGGCTTGTATATAGTGACATATATATATCTACTTTGATAATAAAATTTCCCTTGAACCTTGAACTTTGTGTTATAAGTGCAAGCTGATTCTTCCCAATGGATGCTTTCAGATTTCAGATTCAGATTTATTTATCATATCTACATCAAAACGTACAGTTAAATCTGTCAACAACCGAGGGTCTTCAGGGGGCGGCCCTCAAGTCAGAATCAGAATCAGGCTTAGTATCACCGGCATATTTTATGTGTGTGTGTATGTAAATCTGCAGGTGCCGGAAATCCAAAGCAACACACACAAAATGCTGGAGGAACTCAGCAGGTCAGGCAGCATCTATTGAAAAGAGTGAACAATCAACGTTTTGGGCTGAGACCCTTCATCAGGTCCCAGTCCCAAAGTATATACATGTCACCATATGCAACCCTGAGATTCATTCTTCTGTGGGCATTCTCAACAAATCTATAGAATAGTAACTGTAAACAGGATCAGTGAAAGATTAACAGAGTGCAGAAGACAACAAACTGTGTAAGTGCAAATATAAATAAACAGCAATAAATAACGAGAACATGAGATAAAGAGTCCTTAAAGTGAGATTATTGGTTGTGGGAACATCTCAATGGATGAGCAAGTGAGTGTAGTTGTCCCCTTTTGTTCAGGAGCCTGATAGTTGAGGGGTAGTAACTGTTCCTGAACCTGGTTGTGCGAGTCCTGAGGCTCTTGTACCTTCTACCTGATGGCAGCAGTGAGAAGAGAGCATGGCCTGGGTGGTGGGGGTCTCTGATGATGGATGCTGCTTTCCTACGAGAGCGTTTCATGTCGATATGCTCAGTGGTGGGGAGGTCTTTACCGTGACGTACTGGGCCGAATCCACTACGTTTCATGGGCATTGAAGCATTCTGAGACTTGGAAATTGAAGAAGAACACCAACCATAAACACAAGAGATTCTGCAGATGCTGGAAATCCAGGACAACATACACACTAAATGCTGGAGTAAACAGTTGAAGTTTCAGGCCAAGACTCTTCATCAGCACCTGGTTCCAAACTACGTATACGTCACATGAGTCCTTAAAGTGAGATCATTGGCTGTGTGGGACTCCAATCGGAGGTTGGGTGGGATGACAACCAGAGGTCATAGTTTAAGGGTGAAAGGTGAAATGTTTAAGGAGAACATGAAGGGGAAACATCTTCACTCTGAGGGTAGTGAGAGTGTGGAGCGAGCTGCCAGTGCAAGTGGTGCGTGCGAGCTCGTTTTCAACCTTTAAGAGAAGTTTGGATAGATTAGATTAGATTATCAGGACACGCAGTCCTCTTTTATTGTTATTTAGTAATGCATGCATTAAGAAATGGTACAATTTGTTCCTCCAGAATGATATTACAGAAACACAAGACAAACCAAGACTAAAAAAAACCCGACAAAAACCACATAATTATAACATATAGTTACAACAGTGCAAGCAATAGAAAACTTGATAGAAGAACAGACCATGGGCACATAAAAAAAAGTCTCAAAGTCTCTCGAAAGTTCCATCATCTCACGCAGACGATTGAAGGAAGCAAAATCTTTCGCCATGAGCTTCCAGCGCCGCAAGCTTGCCAATGCGGCATCCTGGAAGCACCCGACCACAGTCCGACTCCGAGTCCGTCCAAAAACTTCGAGCCTCCGACCAGGTCTCCGACACCGAGCACCATCTCTGCCGAGCGCTTCGACCCCGGCCCCGGCAACAGGCAATAGGCAAAGCCGAGGATTTGGGGCCTTCCCCTCCGGAGATTCTCGATCGCACAGTAGCAGCGGCAGCGAAGTGGGCATTTCAGAAGTTTCTCCAGATGTTTCTCCGTGCTTCTCACAGCTGTCTCCGTCAAATCAGAATTGTGCGCAGCATCCTACTTCACAAATACAATATGAACTCGGAGCGGCCACGCACGCTGCGTCATGCCGCCATCTTCTCCCCCTAGGTACATGGAAGGGATCGTAAGGGTACTGTAGGGCTATGGGCCCGGTGCATTTTGATTGGAGCAGGCAGTTTACATGGCCCTGTTTCTATGCTGCATTTTTCTATGACTCTCTGACTCCTGAAGAAGAAACTGTAGGAACTCTCAGCAGGGCCGGCAGCATCTGCGGAAGGAGAAACAGTCAATAGCCCCTGTACGAGGCCCTTCGTCAGATCTGGCCAGCGGAGTTATCTGCTTTAATTTCTGAAGTTTCGGTTCGAATTTCATGTAAACTTTGCTGATGGTGCAAAGCTGGGAAAGCTGTGTGAGGTATAATCAGTATGTGGAAACATTTCAGGGGGAATTATACAGGTTAAGTGAACCTAGATGATCTCATTAAAATCTGAAAAACTTTTTCAGAGCATAACGAGGTGATGATAGGAATGGTTTCCCTTGACGAAGGAGTGTAGAACCAGGGATCGGAATCTTAAAGTGAGAGGTCAGCCTCTGAGGAACATGACTGGGAAAAAAAAAACATCAATAGATTTTCAGCTCTAGAAGACCCAAAAGGCTAACAGTCATTCCACGGTTAAAATCACTTTTAGATTATGAAGACACGCAGTCGTCTTTTATTGTCATTTAGTAATGCATGGATTAAGAAATGATACAATATTTCCTCCGGTGTGATATCACAGAAACACAGGACAGACCAAGACTGAAAAAACTAACAAAACCACATAATTATAACATATAGTTACAACAGTGCAACAATACCATAACTTGATGAAGAAGTCCATGAGCACAGTAAAAAATTCAGAGTCTCTCAAATGTCCCACATCTCACGCAGACGGAGAGAAGGAAGAAAAACTCTCCCTGCCATGCCCGACCACAGTCCGACTCTGAGTCATCCGAAAACTTCGAGCCTCCAATCTGCTCTCCGACACTGAGTACTGAGCGCCATCTCTGTCCGAACAATTCGACCTCAATCTCGGTCGCCAACAGCAGGCATAGCCGGGGAGTTTGAGGCCTTCCCTCCAAAAGAATCCCAACCGTGCAGTAACAGCAGTGAACTGGCGTTTCAGAACTTTCTCCAGATGTTCCCCTGTGCTTTCACAGCTGTCTCCATCAAATCAGATTTGCCCACAGCCCCTATTTAACGGATACGATATCATTTTTCACCGGAGGGCTGCGCACGCGCGACACGCTGCTCTCTCTCTCCTCCCGCCTTTCTTAGATCACATTTTGAAGGAACGCGTGGTTAGTTCAAAGTTCAAAGTATATTTATTATCAAAGTACATATATGTCTCCATTTACCATGCTGAGGTTCAGTTTCTTGCAGACTGAGACTTAGTTTAAGGACTCAATAAATCCCTAGAATAATAACCATAACAGAATTAATGAAAGACTGCACCAAGCTGGGCTTTCAACCTGTGTGCAAAAGGCAAAAAAATGTGCAAATAGAAAAATTAATGATGAACAATGATAATAATAATAAATAAATAAGCAATAAATATCAAGACCATGAGATAAAGTATCTGAGAGTTACTGTCACCTTCCTGTATGCTTGAAACAGTCTGGTGTTTCTCCTCTGACCGCTCTCATTAACAAGATGTTTTCGCCCACAAATAAGCCGCTCGATGGACATTTTTTTTTTTGCTTTTCGCACCATTCTCTGTGAACTCAGACTGTCTTTCGTGAAAATCCCAGGAGACCGGCAGTTTCTGAGATACTCAAACCACCCCGTCTGGCACCAACAGTCCAAATTCCACGGCCAAGGTCACTCAGGTCACATTTCTTTTCCCCCGTTCCGGCACCGGGTCGGAACAGCAACTGAACCTCTTGACAACGCCTGCATGCTTTTATGCATTGAGTTGCTGCCTCATGATAGGCTGATTAGATATTTGCATTAACGAGCAGGTGTACCTAATAAAGAGGCCACTGAGTATATGTTCCAGTAATGATTCCAGCACGTCCTCTGCTGTCTTCAATGAGCTGGAGTTCCCTTCGCCTCTCCACAAACTTCTGGTCAAGCGGCACATCTGTGTTTCTGGAGGACCCCGTCATTGCAAGTGGAGGCCCTTTTGGGTAAACGTAAAAGACCTCAGAATTCTATTTCAAAGGCTCGCCCCTAAACTAAAGCAGGTGTGCTAGGGATTAGCACTTTGCTGTCGGTGGGAACTCGCTGCGTGCAAGTTAGCTTCACATTTTCTGCATCACAGTTGCGCCCACAACTTGTAATTTCCTGAGGATACAGAAGTCACTGTGCAAATTTCTCCTTCCAGCAAAACTACAAAAACATTCACTTCTTTGGACAGCTTTACAAGCAGCTGTGGACATTGTCTAGACTGCTTATAAGGTTTCCTGTTTATATTGAGGAAACAATAGAATTTTGTCCCCTGAACCAAAATAGAAAACATATGTTTAATAACTTAATTTTACTTTAAGAGTGAAAACCGTCTCCCGGCAGCAGCTGGGTTCTGCAAAAGAGAAGGCAGTTTGATGTTTAAAACAGTACATTCTGTTTAGATACAGTCCTGAACAAGGGTTTTGGCCTGAAACGTCGACTGTTTACTCTTTTCTAAAGATGCTTCCTGGCCTGCTGAGTTCCTCATGTATTTTGTGTGTGTTGCTTCTGTTTAGATTTCCTGACATCAGAAATATTTTACCAGAAAATTGATGTTTGTGCAACTGTCATGGCTTTTTTTTAACATTTGTGTATTTTTCTTTTTTCATTTTATACTGTGGAAATCTACCTGTGACCCCAACTTCTGTGTAAAGTGTAATTACTTCTTAAAATTTAATGTGACAAAATGGAACCTGTATGATCCCAGAGTGCTTTGCTGGTTTGGATGGAAGCTTACAAGAAGTGTGTGTGCGTGTGTGTGTGTGTGTTTTATAGCAGGGGTTGTATTTATGGCAAGGAATGTCTTGACTAACAGGACACAGCTGTCATGGGGGGGGGAAGAAGACTCAAAATATAAATGGACTGATTGGAGACAATTGTGATGGATGCACATAAGGAAGGAACATAATTATGGGAAGGAACAACCTCAAATACACGATGTTGGTGAACTAGCGGACATTGTAAACATATAAAAATGGTTGATTGCGAGCTGTAAGATTGAAGCTGCCTTTGAATGACTTAACATACAGAGGTAGACTTTCCCTTGTAGTAATGAATGCGCTTATCATTTGATCCATTCTGAATTTGTTGGAGTTTGTTACTGTATATTAGAAGACCTTTAAATAGATTTATGGGAATGATCCGGGGAATGAATGAGGAATGTTTGGTGACTCCGGGTCTGTAGCCACTGGAGATTAGAAGAATGGGGGACTATCTCATTGAAACCTATTGAATATCGGAAGGCTGAGATTAGAATAGACGTGGAGAGGATGTTTTCTATAGTGCTGGGTGTGAGGTCTTGGACCACAGGACACAACCTCAGAATACAAGGGCATCCTTTAGAATCAGATTCAGATTTAATATCACCAGCATATGTTGTGAAAATTTGTTATCTTTGTAGCAGCAGTGCAATGCAATTCATAATTTTTTAAAAAAAACAGTGAATTACAGCGGGTATATAGATAGTTAAATTAAAGAATCGTTTTTATTCGAGGGCGCTTTTGTTTAAATGTTTTTCCTCCGACTCATGCTCAAAGGTTCTGCGACGTTATGTCATGCTTAGATTTAGAGAAGATTCGTTGTTCAATTTCTGAATCTCGTCAAGACTTTCAAACATAGTGGGGACCTTTTCTGAATTATTTTCAAAACCTTCAATTCATTGTTTAAATTCAGATGTTGGCTATTATTAATTTTTTATTATCTGAGAAGGTATTTTACCTTTTTTTCTCCTGAATAAACAGCTTCAGTTTAAGTAGGGGTTAGACTCTTTTTTTCTGTAATAAATTTGTAGAATTCAATATAACTATTGATTAACTTACATGAATACAGGGCAATGAGATTGTTATTATGAATAGATATAGTGTAATTGGTAGTTTTTAAAATCTTTTTGACCTTTAAGATATACTTTCTTGTACTCTGTATTCTTCTATGTAGAAACTAATAAAAAATATTGGAAAAGAAAGAAAATAAAGTAGTGCTAAAATAGAAATTAAAAAGCAACGAGATTGTGTTCATGGGTTCAATGTCCATTCGTTGGGTGGCAGAGGGGAAGAAGCTGTTCCTGAATCATTGAGTGTGTGCCTTCAGGCTCCTGTACCTCCTCCCTGATGGTAGCAATGAGAAGAGGGCATGTCCTGGGCGATGGCCGTCGTTAATGATGGACGCCGCCTTTCTGAGGCACCGCTGCTTGAAGATGTCCTGGACACTACGGAGGCCGGTGCCCATGATGGAGCTGACTGAGTTTACAACTCTCGGCAGCTTACTTTGATCCTGAACAGAAGCCCTCCCCCTGCACATCTCCCCCACCGTACCGGAAGGTGATGTAGCTAGTTAGAACGCTGTCCATGGTACGTCATTTTCAAGTGTTTTTGGTGACATACCAAATCACACCAAACTCCTCAAATCTCAAAAAAAAAAGAGATGAAGAGGAATTTCTTTAGCCAGAGGGTGGTGAAATCGGTGGAATTTATTGCCACAGATGGCTATAGAGGCCAAGACGTTGGGTACATTTAAAGTGGAGATTGATAGTTTCTTGATTAGTAAAGGCATCAAAGGTTACAAAGGCAGGAGAATGAGAGGGATAATAAATCTTGAAGGAATGTTGGAGCAGGCCTGATGGGCCAAATGGCTTAATTCTGTTCCTGTATCTTATGGTTGTATGGTCTAAATGATATTTTGAATTTTTCCTCCTGCCCTGCTCTAGATCCTCCCATGTGGAGCACCCAGTTCCTAACAAATTGTTGAGTCGCCAGTAGCTAATGTTTGTATCCACTGGATTAAGCATAAGGTCTAGCAGCACGAAAGGAGGACTTTACACCTATTTGCTTGTTCGTCAGGTATCACATCGGACAATGTAGGCGATTATTATCTTTCCATGACCATAACTGTTCCTGGCAAATTTTTTCCACAGAAGTGGTTTGCCATCGTCGTCTTCTGGGCAGTGACTTTACAAGACAGATGATCCCCCCCTCCCCCCACCTCAGCCATCATTAATACTCTTCAGAGCTGATATGCCTGGCATCAGTGGACGCATAACCAGGATTTGAGATATGCACGGGCTGCTCATTCGACCATACAACACCTGCTCCAATGGTTTCACGTGACCCTGTTCGGGGTGGCGGGGGGAGGCTAGACAGATGCTACACCTTGCCCAACGGTGATCCGTAGGCTAGCGGAGGGAAGGAGCGCCTTTGGTAGAGACAGATTAGATTAGATTAAGAGAACACTCAGTCCTCGTTTATTGTCATTTAGAAATGCATGCATGCATTAAGAAATGATACAATATTCCTCCAGAGTGATATCACAGAAAAACAGGACAAACCAAAGACTAACACTGACAGAATCACATAATTATAACATATAGTTACAGTAGTGCAAAGCAATACCATAATTTGATGAAGAGCAGACTGTGGGCATGGTAAAAAAAAAAGGTCTCAAAGTCCCGATCGACTCCCGAGTCCCCGATAGCAGGCGGCAAAGAGAGAAACTCCCTGCCATAAACCTCCAGGCACCGACAATTGCCAATGCATTGGAAGCAGCCGACAACAACCGACACTGAGTCTGTCCGTCCGAAAATTTCGAGCCTCCGACCAGCCCCTCCGATACAGCCTCCCGAGCGCCATCCTCTGCCGAGCGCCTTCGACCTCTTCCCGGTCGCTGAAACAAGCAAAGCCGAGGATTCGGGGCCTTCTTCTCCGGAGATTCCGGAGGAGGTCTCCACCCTGCCTCCTCTTTATGCCTACAATATCACTGATAGATCCACCATTTACTCCTGCATCTCACATTTTCCCATAGCCCCATAGCCTTTCCTTTCTCAGCCCTTCTGAAAGGTTCCTTTGAGTGTCCTTCCAAAGATTTTTCAAGCCGTTCCTTCCAGACTGGAACAACTTCTTAAAATATAGTCACTCAGCTTCCCTCCAGGTCTTATTGTCAGATATTCCTATGACTATTGAGTGGAAGTAGTTTCTCCTGATTTACTCTGTCAAAAGTCTTCATGATATTGAACACACACCCTTAAGACCTTGAAGCAAGCAGCCTCTTTCCTGCTCTAAGACCTGCCTTAAAATGTCTTCATCTGAGTCATTATACCAAACAATCTGCCAGAGGAACTTGGCAGGTCACCCAGCATCTGAGAGGAAAAGGAATCATTGATGTTCTGGGTCTAAACAATAAATTATTTCCTCCGGCAGGTTGTTTGTTACTCTAGATTCTACATCTGCTATACTCCGTGTCTTCAAAGTTCACAGTTCAAAGACTCTAAGCATATTTATCACCAAAGTATGTATGCAGTATACAACCCTGAGAGTCGTCCTCCTAGAGATAGCCACAAAGCAAACTAAAGAGTCTTGGCTTGAAACGTCGACTGTTTATTCCTCTCCATAGATGCTGCCTGGCCTGCTGAGTTCCTCTAGCATTTTGTGTGCATTACTTTGGAAATCCAGCATCTGCAGATTTTTTTCGTGTTGAAGAAAACCATGGAACCCGTTCAAAGAAAAGTATCAAACCCCCAGCATGCTAATAGAAAAAGAATAAATCGTGCAAATAGAGAAAAAAAATGAGCGAGAAACATATAATATAAAACATCAAACCACAAAGTCATCGAAACAGCCCAGGACTGTTCAGTTCAGTTCAGGTCAGTTTAGCGCCATATCATTCGTTGGCTGCAGGCCGCAAAGCCAGTCTGCCCCAATCAAAATTGCACGAAACAGTAACAAAAACAGGAGCAACTAGAGTCCAGAAACACATCCTAACATGAACCACAGCATCTAATCCATAAGCTGCGTCGATTAAATCTTGCTCAAGTCCCAGGACTCCAGCACCATCCTCCAGCAGTATCAAGCGAGAGGGGGAGAGAGACGGATCTCAGTTTACAGTTCAAATCAAATTTATTATCAAAGTGCCATATTCTAAAGTAGGTAAATTTTTGGCACAGCATTGTGGGCTGAAGGGCCTGTATTGTGCTGTAGGTTTTCTATGTTTCTATATTTCTATATCTGTGCACTTGTAATGCTACTGTGACACTTTGGGATCAGTGATCTATCTATCTATTTATCTTTCTATTATTATGTATTGCATTGTACCGCTGCCCTAAAGACAACTAATTTCACGACATATGCTAGTGATAATAAACCTGATTCTGATTTTGGGATCCCTCCGGTGCTTCCTGCTCTTTATCCTCTCCCTTCCCCTTTTCCCAGCTATGATTCACCTCTCCCTAGGCAAGAGGAAATCTGCAGATGCTGGAAATCCAAAGCAACACACACACACAAAATGCTGGAGGAACTCAGCAGGCCAGGCAGCAGCTATGGAAAAGAGTACAGTCAACTTTTTTTTTTGGGCCGCGACCCTCCAACAGCCCGAAATGTCGACTGCGCTCTTTTCCGTAGATGCTGCTGCCGGCCTGCCGAGTTCCTCCGGCATTTTATGTGTGTTGCTTCGCCCGTCCTGTCCCCTTCCCAGTATTGGATTGGGTTGTTCTCTGCCCCGGGCAATCCATTTGCAAACGTTTCGTTACTATACAAGGAGACATCATCAATGCACTGTTCACTTGTGGTGTGTTCCCAGATGCTTGGCCTTTATATATTTATCAATCAGTTGATTGGTTGACATTGCGGAAATTTAACTGTGGCGTGGAGAGGGGTGGGGCCTCGTTGTTGATTGGTTGCATGGCGTATTCTGTGAGCTGTGGTCTGGAATTTTTCCACATCGGCTTATAAATGGGATCGAGGTCGACGTGTCTCCTTATAGAGTTGCTCGCGGAAATCCACGCTTCTAGGAGTTCTCTTGAACGCCGCGTGTTTGCTTTCACTGGTGCCCAGTCGAATTTGTGGCCCTCTCGGGCGTCATGGGTAGAGACTAGAGAGAGTTGGTCGTGCTGCTTACTAAACACACATATGAGAAGACCACTTCAAGGTTCGATGTGTTGTGCGTTCAGGGATGCTGTTCTGCACATCACTGTTGTAACGCATGGTTATTTGAGTTACTGTCACTTTCCTGTCAGCTTTAACCATTCCAGTCATTTGCCTATCACTTCTCTCATTAACAAGGTGGTTGCACCCAGAGTACTGCTGCACACTGGATTCTTTTTGTTTTGTCACCATTCTCTGTTAGCTCTCGAGACTGTTGCATGGAAATCCCAAGATATCAGCAGTCTCTGAGATAATCAAACCACCCCGTCTGTCACCAACAATCATTCTGGGGTCAAAGTGACTTAGGTCACGTTTCTTCCCCATTCTGGTGTTTGGCCTGAACAACAACTGAACCTCTTGACCATGTCTGCATGCTTTTATGCACTGAGTTCCTGCCACACGATTGGCTGATTAGATAGTTGTATCAACGAGCAGGTGTACCTGATAATGTGGTCACTGGTGTGACTGTGTGTGTGTGTGTGTGTGTGTGTGTGTGTGTGTGTGTGTGTGTGTGCATGTGTGCATGAAAATGATTCCAGGATTGAAAGGCTTGTCAATATGAAGACCGTTTGCTGGCTCAGGGCCTGTACTCACCAGAATTCCGAAGAATGAGGGGTGACCTCATTGAAACCTATCGAATGTTGGAAGGCCCTGATAGAGTGGGTGTGGAGAGGACATTTCCTGTGGTGGGATAGTCTAGGACCAGAGGGCAAAGCATCAGAATAGCAGGGGGTCCTTAGAATGGAGATGAGGAGGAATTTCTTTAGCCAAAGGATGGTGAATCTGTGGAATTTGTTGCCACAAGCAACTGTGCAGGCCAAGACATCTATATTTAAGGCAGAGGTTGATAGATTCTTGATTGGTCAGGGCATGAAGGAATACAGGGAGAGAGCAGGAGATTGGGGTTGAGAGGAAAATTGGATCAACCATGATGAAATGGTGGAGCAGACTCGATGGACCAATTGGCCTAATCCTGCTCCTATATCTTATGGTCTTATGGTCTTTTTAATCTGGCACCTTTCTCCTTCCTTCTTAGTCCTGAAGGGTCTCGGCCTGAAACGTCGACTATCTATTCTATTCGTTTCCGTAGATGCTGCCTGACCTGTTGGCTTCCTCCAGCATTTTGTATGCATTACTCTGGATTTCAGACTCTGTCGTGTTCACTATAGTGAATTGTTTCTGTTCAATACTGACTGAGAATGGGACTGGGTAAAAGATTTTAAAATGTGACGCATCTTTCAGCTTACAGCAGCATCACAGGAGTGTAAAAGCAAAGTTGCCCCAAGGAGATTGCACCCAGCTATATATGTGTGTTAACTTTGTGCTCGACATGGGTGAAAAATCACCAATATACAATACTGGTGTAAACCTTAAGCCCGACCAGGTGAATGTATATTAAACACCATTGATAAAGCTCGCAAATCACACTGGACGGTAATTTTTTTTTTGAAAGTGTTGCTTCCTCAGAAATCTTATTTTGCTTGTGAAAGACTGCTTGAAACTGAACACAAATATAATTTCTTGTATCACACGTAGGAATTTGGAGAAATAAAATTAACTTTTATTGTATTATAATTTATTTAATAACAGTGCTGACCCTTTGCAATAGTTCAACTAAGCTAAGAATGTTGTGTTGATGATTTTCGTTCGTACTCAGTGCCTGAGGCTCTCGCTTAAGTGTCCAACAATAATCAGCATTGATGGATTGCAGTTGCCCTGATAACGTTTCTCCATGACCGCAATGTCCTGGTGAAACCTTTCACCGTGCTCGTCACTGACAGCGCCAAGATTGGCAGGGAAGAAGTTTAAATGGGAAGGCAGGGAATGAATCTTTAGTGACATGTTACACTTCATGGTTTTGTCTGCTTGAAGCATGTTGTCAACCAGCTGCACATAGTTCGGTGCTCTGTAGCTGCCAAGAAAATTTTCAATAACATCCTTGAATGTCTTCCACCTGATTTTCTCCAGTCCCACTAGAAGTTCTTTGAATTGCCTGTCGTCGATGACCTGTTTGATTTGTGGACCAACAAAAATGCCTTCCTTAGTCTTGGCATCAGTTATTCTGACTTGAATTATGAGTTGAAATAACAAATATAGGTGATTATTTTTTTAAAAACTGGTGTGTGATAGAGAAACTTCAAGGTGATTTTCATGATCAGTAGCCCAAAATCCATAAGGTATATCCGGAAATATTCAGGAAACTAAATCTTTGTTGTCCAGCGTTATTTAGTTATCTCGAGCCTCTAGCCAAAGGCACTGTTACAACAGCCTAAGTTAGCAGGACTTTCAGTTGGGCACCTTGAGAAGAACACTGGAAAGGAGTGTCCTCTGCATATTTTTGCCTTGTTTTTCAAGCCTACCCTTGCGTGTTGTGATGCAGTAATGTTCTTGGCTGCCGATTTCTTGCTTGTAAGGATCGGAGATGTCCGTACATCTCCACAAGTGAGGTTATCACCCACCCCCACGTTTCTACCTTTGGGAACATCCTTGCGAATGTAAGGAAATGCAAAATTGCCGGCTACCTCAAAAAAGCAAGTGTAACCCCCTCACCTTGTCTGGCAATAAACCAGGCTCATGGACTAATTCTGGCCAACGGCCACATGACTCTGCATGGCATGGGTAACGGTGAGAAGGCCACCTTCAATAAGCAGTGCACGCCTAGGATCAAACCAACCGGGAAAGTTGGAATGTTCCGATGAGGAAACGGAAGCTTCGGTGAATGCTGTGTAAAATACTGCACCGTGCAAAGTTATCATTCACCAGGAAATAACAGCCCGTACACCGGCATAAAATTAAAGTGGAAGTACATTTACAGATATTTCAACTTTAATAAACAATTGATAGGGGAGAAATGAGGGGACCAGTACAGTGAAACCAGTCAAAACGTGCACATGAACGTTGGAGCTCGTTTCTGGAGTAATCGGGGTGCTTTGCTTTGATTACTCACTTGCTGAACCCATATTCAGCAGAAAAGACGCCAGCCACAGTTCCAACTTACCTCGAAGACCATCTTAACTGAGCTGAATAACTCAGGAGTGTTGGCACTTTCTTCTTGGAACCATTCCCCTGTACAAAGCCTCTTACAACGGGGTCTCTCCCTCAAGTGAGCATCTTCCCTTGCACTCTCCTCCACCCCTTCTGCCAACAGAAGGCCCAAAGCCGCCCCACTCTCCCTCAGAAACCTGATCCCGCCCCGCTCTTTCGAGTGCTCCATGGCATCCCACTGGGCAGAAGGCCACAGAATATTACTAAGACCAACCTGAGTGGCTGACACAACGTTCCTAAGCTGAGCAAGTGACTCCTTATCTCAGCAGAATTCAAAACGCTAGTCTATGAAGCTAAGCTAACAGAATACTCCATTTTGCAGGAAAGCTGCCAAAACCTCACAGCAAAACTTAAGACCATAAGACATAGGAGCAGAATCGAGTCTGTTCCGCCATTTAATCATGGCTGATTCATTTTCCCTCTCAGTCCCAATCTCCTGCCTTCTCCCTGTACCCCTTCCTGCCCTGACCAATTAAGAATCTATCAACCTCTGCCTTAAATATACATAAATACTTGGCCTCCACAGCTGCCTGTGGCAACGAATTCCACAGATTCACCACTCTCTGGCTAAAGAAATTCCTCCTCATCTCAGTTCTAAAAGGATGCCCCTCGATTCTGAGGCTGTGTCCTCTGGTCTTAGACTCACCTCCCTACAGGAAACATCATATCCACTCGATAGGTTTCAATGAGGTCATCCCTCATTCTTCCGAATTCAAGTGAATATAGGCCCAAAGCCATCAGATGCTCTGCATATGAGAAGTCCTTCAATCCTGGAATCATTTTCGTGAACCTCCTTTGAACCCTCTCCTGAACCCTCTCCAGTTTCAGCACATCCTTTCCTCAATAAGGGGCCCATCCTGCTCACAATACACCAAGTGAGGCCTCACCTGTGTTTATAATAACATTACATTCTTGCTTTTATATCCTAGTCCTCTTGAAATTGATGCTAACATCACATTTACCTTCCTCACCACAGACTGAACCGGCAAACTAATCCTGCACAAGGATTCCCAAGTCCCTTTGCACCTCAGTTTTTTGTACTTTCTCTCCATTTAGAAAATAGTCAACCCTTTCATTTCTTCTACTAAAGTGCATGACTATACACTTCCCAGCACTGTACTCCATCTGCCACTTCTTTGCCCGTTCTCCTAATCAGTCCAAGTCCTTCTGTAGCCTCTCTACTTCCTCAGAACTACCTGCTCCTCCTCCTATTTTCATATTGTCTGCAATCTTTGCAACAAAGCCATCATCTCCATCAACCGAATCATTGACAAATGTAACCGAGTGACCGTCGGATCTTATTCAGTATCGTTAAAAGTGTACTTAGGCATCCATCCGGGTAATGCTAGAATAGTTGTCTGTGCCTTTAAGGGAGAGGGTGATGTCATTACGCATGCGCGGGATAGTGGGGAGACCGTTTTGCTTTCTGCTGAAGACACTGGTGGGGTGTTGGAATCTGGTTCCTCCCAGAGTGTGCTGGGCATGGTGAGGAAAGGTGAGCATTATTTGACAATATCCATGTGAATTCATTTATTCTTGCTGGCGAATTGAGAATATCGATAGTTTGACATGCTTTACATGTGGATGATTTAGATTTTCTCGAGTGAATATCTCAACGCTGGATCACGTGGCTTGGGCAAAGTTCCTCACCATCCAAGTAGGTCAGGCTCCCTGTAATTTAACTACCAGGGAATGCCTTGTAAAAGTTGTGCCAAAGTGTACCTTTTGTCTAACTTTATTGGATCGGGACTGATTGGGCATGTAACCGCGTAACGTGAATGTTTAGTCTCTGTTCGGAAGCTCAGCACGTGTATACGTCTTAGATGAGGTGTATTCGCTTACGTTTTTCGCTGTTATGTATAAGATGCAGGGTGGGTGGGATTCTAATGTTGTTTGTATTGCGTTCCTTCAGGATTGCCATTACCGTATTAGTTCTGGTATTTTTATACCGCGTACGCAATTCGGTCCATACACAAGGGTGTGGATTGAAAGTTGAACTGAGATTGTAACGGCAAGAACTGCTTGTAAATTCGTTTTTTTTTTTGTTTCGCGACCCTCTCCTTCCCAGTGGCCAGACACTATAATTCCCATTCCTGTTCCCGTTCTGGCGTGGCCTCCGCTTGTGCCACGATGAGGCCACCCTCAGGGATGGAGGAGCAACATCTTTCACCCCGTCTGGGCAGCCTCCAACGCGATGGCACCGATGTCATTTCTCCTTCCGGTTCCCTCCTCCTCCCCCCCCTTCCGTTCCGCATCCTGACCACCTTTCACCTCTCCTCGCCCGCCTATCACTCCCCCCATGAATTATTTTTGCACAATTTATTTTTATTACAGATCTTACTGTAACACAGTGATTTTTTAAATACATTTTGCACTATACTGCTGCCCCAAAGCAAGGAATTTCTCAACGTATGAGAGTGATGATAAAGCTGATTTTGATGTTCTATTCATCACAATTTAATCCTCTGGGGCAGCTTCCATCTTCAAAAGATTTCTGAGTTATTATGGTTAATATTTCCAGCTCTCTCCACCAATGCATCCCGCTGTGCTGTGATTGCTACTGCCCAGAATCTTCTGGCATTTTCTAGCGTCCTGCTTATGTACACTTCTATTTCCTCACCTGGACTGTAAGCATAGAGTTTGTGCAAAAAGAAAAGCACCACAGTGTCTCTTCCACCTCAGGCAACTGAAGAAGTTCGGCACAGGCCCCCTCCAAATCCTCAAGGCCTTTCACAGGGGCCTCATCATTGAGAGCATTGTTACGTACCATGGGTTTTGTTTACTGTGGACGTCACTTTAAGCGCCTGGACGAGGCGGGAGTGTGACGCCAGTATAACAAAATGTGGACAAGACTGCTGGGATACTCCGAGAGAGAGGGAGAGAGAGGGAGAGTGCTAAGACTTCGGACTGCGAGCCGGAGATCGTTACAGTAATGGGTGAAGTCTGACACTTCCCCATGCCCAAAGGATTGGGTGAATGAGCAGCATACAGTGCATATGGGATATGTTTAGATTAGATTATTAGATTAGGAGGACACTCAGTCCTCGTTTATTGTCATTTAGAAATGCATGCATTAAGAAATGTTCCTCCAGAGTGATATCACAAAAAAACAGGACAAACCAAAGACTAACACTGACAAGACCACATAATTTTAACACATAGTTACAGCAGTGCAAAACAATACCATAATTTGATAAAGAGCAAACCATGGGCATGGTAAAAAAAAAGTCTCAAGGTTCTGATCGACTCCTGATAGTCCCGATAGCAGGCGGCAAAAGGGAGAAACTCTCCCTGCCATAAACCCCCAGGCACCGACAACTGCCGATGCATTGGAAGCACCCAACCACAGCCGACCCTGAGTCCGTCCGAAAACTTCGAGCCTCCGACACCGAGCACCCAGCACCATCTCTGCCAAGCACTTCGACCCCACCCCGGCCGCCGAGCAACAAACAAAGCCAAGGACCTGGGGCCTTCCCCTCCGGAGATTCTGGATCACACAGTAGCAGCGGCAGCGAAGCAGGCATTTCAGAAGTTCCTCCAGATGTTCCTCCGTGCTCTCACGTCCGTCTCCATCAAATCAGGATTGTGCATGGCACCCTACTTGACAAGTAATGGACATCACCACCGGTGTGGTCGCTGCGCGCTGCGTCGCGCTGCCATCTTCTCCTCCTCCACACTGTCGCCTGTGTAATATCTCTATGTGGATTTCACAATACAACTCGACGGCTGAGATCTTCTGTAACTGTTACTTCGTTTTCCCAGTGTGGAACCTGTGGAACTCTTCGTGATTGCCTCCTCGTTGCATTTGAATATGGATTTAGAAGTTTCTTCTCTCTCCTATTCCGTAGATAGCTGAAGCTTTTAAGCTTGCCATCTTTAAACTTTAAGAACCGGTCCTAATCTTGACTGTTTGGGAGCCACGAACGCATAACACTGCTAACTTCTGTTTAGAAGAGTAGTTTGTTTAATTTTCTATATTTTGAGTAGATACGAATAAATATAGTGGTTTAACATTGAACCCTGACTCAGTTTGCGGTCTATCGCTGCTGTTTACGTAACAGCATCCTGACTGGCTGTATCGCGGCCCGGTACGGGAACTGCACCGACCTCGATTGCTGGCCACTGCGGAGAGTGGTACGGACAAGCCCGGCGCATCTGCGGACGTGAACTTCCTTCCGTTGAGGACAGTTACAGCAGCAGGCGCGGAAAGAAGGCCTAGAAGGTCATCAGAGACACCAGTCACCCTGACCATAAACTATTTCTGCTGCTTCCACCTGGCAAACAGTACCACACCATTAAAGCCAGGACCAACAGGCTTTTCTACAAGCCATTAGACTTATAAATTCACAGGTCCGTACACTGCAACGGAGTCATAATGCAAAGATTTTTACTCCCTTATGTTGTGGGATGGATGTAAGATTGAAATAAATTCTAAATTCTCTTCTATTCTAAATTCAGTGCTTCCCTCAGACTTAGACTCTTATCTTACTTCCATGTTTAATATTTGCCAACCCCTGCTTTGCCCTTGTGCTCCCTCTGACCAGTGGCAGTGGCCAAGTTCTTGGGCTGAAATCCAAAGGCATTGATCATTGAGTCCATTGTAACGGGTGGAGCTGATCAGACCCAAAAGACCCAGACAGTTCGAGTGTCCAGGAGATATGGAAATAAGCCCGACAAAGTAACGTAAGCGCTCAAAGATTTCTACAGACAGCATTCTGGCTGGCTGAATCACCGTCTGGTATGGGGGTGGAGGGAGCTACTGTACGGGATCAAAGCAAGCTGCAGAGAGTTGTAAACTCAGTCAGCTCCATCATGGGCACCAGCCTCCGTACTGTCCAGGACATCTTCAAGGAATGGTGCTTCAGAAAGGTGGAGTCCATTATCAAGGGCCCCCACCACCCAGGACAGAGCTTGTTCTCATTGCTACCATCAAGAAGGAGGTACAGGAGCCTCAATGATTCAGGAACAGCTTTTTCCCCTCTGCCGTCCGATTTCTGAATGGACATTGAACCCATGAACACTACCTCACCACTTTTTTAAATTTCCATTTTTGCGCTACTGATTGAATTTAACTATTTTAATATACATATTGCAACCCACAGTTTTTTTTCCCTACATTTATCATGCTTTGCATTCTACTGCTGCCACAAAGTTAACGAATTTTGTGCCGGTGATATTAAAACTGATTCTGATTTACTATTATAAAATTGAAAGCACAATTAAACCACACTAGATATTACGTAGTAAGTTGCAAAGGTTTCAGGGCTTACGATTCACAGTCTCCACTCAGTTGGTGCTGTCGTCGTGGGAGCTAGATTGTTGCTATTGTCAGGCGGAGCTCCAAATTCTGACTCGTAAAAGGGTCCTAGGCACCGATCGATTGCGAGCCCTCAGTCTAGGTGAAGTCCCAAGAACTGAGCGAGTGGTCCCTCAATAAATGGGGGGGGGTTCGATCGAAAAGCATTGCGAGATACACAGAGACACTCTTTGATCTTTTGTTCTCATGTCACTGGTGCCTTGAGGCCAGAAAGAATCCAGCCACTAACAGCGAAAATCGAACAAACCCACAGTGTTTAACTTGTACAGACACCTGACATGCTGTAAACTCACAAAGAGTCATTTGGAAATGTTTAGACTTTCATCTAATATTTTTATAAAAATTTAATACACCACGACACAGTCATGGAGTCTCGAAGAAGTATAGAACAGAAACAGGCCGTCCGGTCCGTCTAGTTCGTGTTGAACCATTTAAACTGTCTACTCCCATCGACCTGTACTGGGACCATAGCCCTCCCTTCCCCTGCCATCCATGTACCTATCCAAATTTTGCTTGGACATCAAAATTGTGCTTGCATGCACCAATTGCACTGGCAGCTCATTCCACACTCTCATCACCCTCTGAGTGAAGAAGTTTCCCCTCATGTTCCCCTTAAACTTCCCACTTCTCACCCTTAACCCATGACCTCTGATTGTAGTCCCACCCAACCTCAGTGGAGAAATCCTACTTGTATTTACCCTATCTATATAACCCTCATAATTCTGTATACGTCTATCAAATCTCCCCTCATTCTTCTACGTTCCAAGGAATGAAGTCCTAACCTATTCAACCTTTCCCTATAACTCAGGAACTTCAGAACCGGCAACATCCTTGTAAATGTTCTCTGTGCTCTTTCAACCTTGCTTACATCTTTCCTGTAGGGAGGTGACCAGGACTTATTTGGAAGTCGGCAGTTCAAATCCAGTTGTGGCAGCTGTCAAGTAAATCTGAAATAAAAAGATGAGCATTACTAATAGCGACCGTTGAGACCAACAATTGTAATTTTTTTTTAAAAAAGCCATCTGGTTCACTAATATCCTCAGGGAAAGTAATTTGCCATCCTTACCTGGTCTGGCTTGTATCTCATTCCTGAGCCTCCAACAGAGATAATTTAATTGGCTCCTCTGTAGGAGGGTTCAAGAAAATGCTGGCCTTGCTCGTGCCACCCATGTCCTCTGAACAAATTAAAACAAGTTATCATGTGCATCTCTCTTTTTTTTTTGCATGAATCTCCTAATTACCTGAGGCATCTTAGCCTTTGATCTGCTCCTTTTATTTCTAATTGCAACACACTTAAACCTTATTATCTACCTCATAAATGTAATATTTCTGATGCCGGCCCGCAGTTTGAGAAGCCATTTTCTTCGACTGATTAGGCAGGGCATAAGCCAATGAAATGACCTGTTTCCCAGTCTGACTCCTTTATCTTTAGCTCTTTAACTGCTATCACTTTGACCACAGTTAGGTTAGAATTAAGTTATAAGCACTATTTTCCCCTCATGTTCCCCTTAAACTTCTCACCTTTCACCCTTAACCCATGACCTCTGGTTGTAGTCCCACCCAACCTCAGTGGAAGAAGCCTGCTTGTATTTACCCTATCTATACCCTTCATAATTTTGTATACCTCTGTCAAATCTCCCCTCAATCTTCAACATTCCATGCCCAAGATCCAAGATTCAAAGAATACTTTTTTTAAAGCGTGCGTGCAGTATGTGGCCTTGAGATTTGTCTTCCCCGCAGACAGCCACAAGACAAAGAAAAAAAAAAGCATGGAACCCGTTCAAAGAGTAACATCAAACCCACCCCACACGCACAAAAAAAACAAATTGCACTAACAGCAAGAAAGAAGTGCGAGAAACACAGAATATAAAACGTAAAATCGAAAGAGTCCAGGCCTGTTCAGTTCAGCTCAGTGTCTATCGTCTGCAGGCCGCCCTGATTCAAAGTCTCTCAAAGTAGTGACAAAAAAACCAGAAACATATCATAACGTGAACTACAGACTCCAATCCACAAACTGCGACAATTAAACCCTATAAGGCGCTCATGAGACCACACTTGGAGTATTGCGTGCAGTTTGGGGCTCCTTATTTGAGAAAGGATATACTGACGTTGGAGAGGGTTCAGAGAAGATTCACGAGAATGATTCCAGGAATGAAAGGGTTACCATATGAGGAATGTCTGGCTGCTCTTGGGCTGTATTCCCTGGAGTTCAGGAGAATGAGGTGGGATCTCATAGAAACATTCCAAATGTTGAAAGGCCTGAACAGATTAGATATGGCAAAGTTATTTCCCATGGTAGGGGATTCTAGGACAAGAGGGCACAACTTCAGGATTGAAGGACGTCTTTTTAGAACTGAGATGCAGAGAAATTACTTTAGTCAGAGGGTGGTAAATCTGTTGCCACGAGCGGCTGTGGAGGCCAAGTCATTGGGTGTATTTAAGGCAGAGATAGATAGGTTCTTGATTAGCCAGGGCGTCGAAGGGTATGAGGAGAAGGCAGGGGAGTGGGAATGACTGGAAGAATTGGATCAGCCCACGATTGAATGGCGGAGCAGACTCGATGGGCCGAACGGCCTACTTCTGCTCCTGTATCTAATGGCCTTATGGTATTGCGTTGTAAAGATGACAAATTTCACGACATATGACAGCAATATTAAGCCTGATTCTGATTCTAGGAACAGCGTCAATTACGGCAGCCCACCTCTTCCAGGTCTAATAAACCTTCTCTGAACTATTTACAGTGCATTAGTACTGAATATTATACATAGCATTCCTCGTGTGGTCTCATGTGGAGTACAATGTATACTTGTCAACTACCCGTTACACTGTTGTCACATAGGACAGCAGTGAAGGTCCTCCTTCTCTCTCTGTCCTTGGCCAGCTTCTCTATTGCGCCTCTGGTGTGGATCAGGGTCCTCATTTCTGCCTCCACGGTACGGCGCCAAGTTGTCTTTGGTCTCCCATGTTTCCCCCACCCTTTCAGGAGGCCAGTGGAGTGCTGCCTTGACAATGGTGTTCACCTCTTCCCATCGCGTGCCCGAGCCATCTCCAGAGTTTCCCCACGGTGACTGCGGCCACGCCCTCTCGACGACACGGAAGGAGTCGGGCGTGATTGGAGATCCTTCTTGGCCAGAAGATACAAAGAGGATCTTCCAGAGGCTCGTGGTGTGGAGGGGCGACCGCCCCCCGTCCTGCACCAGCATTCTGACCCATGCAAGAGTGTGGGCAGAAATATACCTTGAATAAGTGAAAAATGACCTCAATTTCCCTGGAAGTTAATGATAACGTCCTCAAAGCTTTCTTTATTATCTACGCCATTTGCACTCTAACTACTTTGCAACTGGTACACTAGGTCACCCTGACCCCCCCTGCATCATGTTGCCATTTCATTAATATAGTTCCTTATAGGTTTTTCATGTCATGTTATGACGTGTTTTCTGGTTCCTGGTTACTTCTTTCTCCATTGCTATTTCGGGCAACTTTGAGTCGCGGCAGCCTGCAGGTAACGAACACCGAGCTGAGCTGAATTATGCCTGGACTCTTTTGCTTCCGTATTTTTTACTCTGTGTTTCTTTGCTCGTTTTTTTGTTGTTGTTGCCGTTTGTGTGATTTGTTTCTTTTTTTGCGGGCGGAAGGGAGGGTTTGATGTTTTACTTGAACAAGCTCCATGGTATTTCTTTGTCTTGTGGCTGTTTCAAGTCAAGTCAAGTCAAGTCACTTTTTATTGTCATTTCAACCATAACTACTGGTACAGAACAGAGTAAAAATGAGACAGCGTTTTCCAGGACCATGGTGCTACATGAAACAATACAAAAACTACACTGAACTACGAAAGAAAAAACACAAAAACTACACTAGACTACAGACCTATCCAGGACTGCATAAAGTGCACAAAACAATGCAGGCACTACAATAAATAATAATAAATAATAAACAAGACAGTAGGCACAGTAGAGGGTACAGTAGGTTGGTGCTTGTAGGGAAGATGAATCTTAGGGTTACATAGAACATAGAAACATAGAAAATCTACAACACATTACTGGACCTTCTGATGTGCTGAACATGGACTTACTTTAGAATTACCTAGGGTTACCCATAGCTCTCTATTTTTCTAAGCTCTATGTACCTATCTAAGAGTCTATTGTATCCATCTCTACCACCGTTGCTGGCAGTGCATTCCACGCACCCACCACTCACTGTGTGAAAAACTTACCCCTGACATCCCCTCAGTAGCTATTTCCAAGCACCTTAAAACTATGCCCCCTCAGGTTAGCCATTTCAGCCCTGGGGAAAAGCCTCTAGCCATCTACACGATCAATGCCTCTCATCATCTTATACAGCTCTATCAGGTCACCTCTCATCCTCCGTCGCTCCAAGGAGAAAAGGCCGAGTTCACTCAACCTATTCTCATAAAGCACGCTCTCCAATCCAGGCAACGTCCTTGTAAATCTCCTCTGCACTCTCTCTATAGTATGCACATCCTTCCTGTAGTGAGATGACCAGAAATGAGCACAGTACTCCAAATTGGGTCTTGTATACTACATATATACTTAGAACCATAGAAAACCTACAGCACAATACAGGCCCTTCAGCCCACAAAGCTGTGCTGAACATGTACTAACTTTAGAAATTACCTAGGGTTACCCATAGCCCTCCATTTTTCTAAGCTCCATGTACCTATCTAGGATGCTCTTAAAAGACCCTATTGTATACTTTGGTAATAAATTTCCTTTGAATCTTGAATCTTGAACACCTCACACACCGCGAGCTTGCAAAGATTTAAAGATCACTTGGAATTGAACGTAGAAGATTGAGAGAAGATTTGACAGGGGTATCCAAAATTATGAGGGGTATAGATAGGGTAAGTGCAAGCATCTCCTTTGTAGTCCCACCCCCTGAGGTTGGGTGGGACTACAACTAGATGTCATGGGTTAAGGGTGAAAGGTGAAACATTTAAGGGGAACATGAGGGTATACCTCTTCTCTCAGAGGGTCCCAGAGGGCAGTGCAAGTGGTGCATGCGAGCTCGATTTCAACGTTTAAGAGAAGTTTGGACAGGTACGTGGATGGTGGGGGTTTGGAGGGCTAAGATCCCGGTGTAGATTGATGCGAGCAGGCAATTCAGATGGGTCCAACATCTTTAAATCTTTGCACTCTTTCAACCTTATTTACATCGTTCCTGTCGGTAGGTGGCCAAAACTGCACACAACACTCCAAATTCGGCCTCACCAATGTCCTATTCAACTTCAACATAACATCCTGTACTCAATACTTTGATTTTTGAAGGTCAATGTGCCAAGAGTTTTCTTTACGACCCTGTCTACCTGTGACGCCATTTTCTACATATTATGGGCCTGTATTCCCAGATCCCTTTGTTCTACCACACTCCTCAATGCCCTCCCGTTCACTGTGTAAGTCCTGGTTGATCCTACTGAAGTTCAACGCCTCGCACTTGTCTGCATTAAATTCCATCTGCCACTTTTCAGCCCATTTTTCCAGCTGATGTTGATGCCATGATAGCCCTCCTCGCTGTCCACTGTACCCTTAATCTTGGTGTCATCCACATATTTGCCGATCCAGTTAACCACTTTATCATCCAGATCATTGATACAGATGACAAACAACAATGGACCCAGCACCGATCCCTGCGGCACCCCTCTAGTCACAGGCCACCAGTCAGAGAGGCAACCGTCTACTACCGCTCACTGGCTTCTCCCACAAAGCCAACGTCCAATCCAATTTACCACTTCACCCTGAATGCCGAGCGACTGGATGTTTTGCTGTGGCAAGCGTGCTTTCTAAGTGCAAGTTGCTGCCACACGCTTGCCAGGCTCCCCGTGCCCGGTGCAGAAATCCGAGAGCAGATACTGGCAGTCATCTGCCGTCACGGTTCGTTGTCAGCCTTTTGCGCCACACCGCCGCACGGCCTGAATTTTAATCATCCGTGCAGTAACGCAGAACGCCGTGCTCCTGTATTAATGAGCATTCCTGCAGGGCCGTGGTGCAGTCATTGAATCACCATGTTGTAAATTAAATGAGACTTTCAGGAATAAACACCAACCAAGCGAAAAAAAACTCGAGGCATTTAATGACATAATCTAATGATAAGTTCAAAATCAGAACGAGAGAAGACACAGCTGTTAGGTTCATCGAATGGAATTTTATAAATTTAAAAGTCTCTACCCGTATCTTGTACACATATAAATAACTCTCACAGGAACCTTACAGTCATAGTAACCTGGCTTTATGTGCATAATAGTCCACTGGGATGCTGAAAATTATCCATTAACTGCTTCAAGGATGCATCCATTGTGATATATATGTCCCTTCCCTTCCCTGTGTCTCGTCTGCCCACTCTGCTTGCTGCCTGCCTCGTTTTATGGAACGGCCAAGGTGAAGGTTACGATCTCGCGCGTTCCTTCCTGTGCCTGCGCAGTCGGAACAGGTCGTCGTTGCCCTGACATTGTAACGTGAGCCAAGTTACCGGAGAGGAGCAGCTGGTGGATACGGAGTGGGCTTCTATACGATGAAACGAGACGCAGCAGGCGCCATATTGAGACACTCTCTGGAGGAAGAGGCTCCTCTGATCCAATATTACATGACATTTTTATGTGCTAAAGGTAAAGGGACAATTCTATATTTACAATGTATCTACAATGCTTCCTTTGGATTACATATAACTGTCAAAACCTCCCTCTTCACTACCGACACCCAAATCAATGTGAAATCAGCATTGTCTGGTCTTCCGATTAACTATGGTTCACGGTTCTTTGGATCCCATTGTTCAGAGCTGCATTTAAAATTTAATCTACAGTCTATATTCCGGTCAAGGAGGTGCCAGCGAACGACGATTCCTTGGGCGTCATCTTCCATAATCTCTTCAATTATTTCACTTTCTCTATGTCTTATGCTTGTTTCTTTTTTCATTAATTGTGTAGTGGAAATTGTTGGAGACCGTGACAGTTTGGAACTCGATCGAATGATCCAGCGCTCTGCTGTGTCTGGAGAACTACCTCATGGAGAAGACCGGAGATGGTGACCCAAAGAGGACCGAAAACACAAGCTGACTCGTGGCGAAGGCCGGCGGGGGGGGGGGGCGGTGCACAGGGTCATGAGCGACTCCATTTTGAAGCGTCGAAAAAGATTGAAGCATCGAAGTGAATACGGAAGAGGTCAACGATCGCTCTCAACGGAGGCCACGGGGTCGGTAGCCGGGCCGGCGCCGTTTGTGTTCAGACCCAGCATGGCAGTCCGCTCTTCACAGAAGGGCTGAGTTTGTGCAGCTGCTCTCCTCGAAAGCTGGCAGAAGGATGTTTTTGATATTCTGAGATTGATGTGATTATTGAACTGCATTTTCTATTGATCTCCTTCAGAGCTTTCTTTCTTGTTGCCGATTGGCGGTGGGTTGCTCTTTATGCGAGAGAGAGGTTGGAGTTTGGGGTCTGATGTTGGTGTTTGTTAGTTTTTTCTGTTAGAGCGATCTGGTAGTTTTTTGTGGGTGAGAGAGGGATTAGGGGTTTTGACGCTGTTGTTGCTGTTTTTTCTGTGAGGGAGGAGGCTGGGGATTTGCTGTTATCATTGCTGTTTATTCTCTGAGGGGGGACTGGGGATTTAATGTTATCATTGCTTTTTTGGGAAGGAGGAAGTTTGTAGGTTTTTTGGGGTGGGGACAATCTATTAGTTTTTTTGTGCAAGGGGTGGGGGGTATGGGGTTTACAAGTTTTCTTTCTTTTTCTTTTTCATGTCAGGGGGGGAGCGATGGCTTTTCAATGACCCTGGTGGTTTTTCTGTATTTCATGGCTATCTGGAGAAGACAGATATCAGAGATGTATTGTACACACATACCTAATATTGAGCCTTATATTCAGATCTGAACAGACAGACAGACATACTTTATTGATCCCGAGGGAAACTGGGTTTTGTTACAGTTGCACCAACCAAGAATAGAGTATAAATATAGCAATATAAAACCATAAATAATTAAATAATAATATGTAAATTATGCCAGAAAATAAGCCCAGGATCAGCCTATTGGCTCAGGGTGTCTGACCCTCCAAGGGAGGAGTTGTAAAGTTTGATGGCCACAGGCAGGAATGACTTCCTATGACGCTCTGTGTTGCATCTCGGTGGAACGAGTCTCTGGCTGAATGTACTCCTGTGCCCAACCAGTACATTATGTAGTGGATGGGAGACATTGCCCAAGATGGCATGCAACTTGGACAGCATCCTCTTTTCAGACACCACCGTCAGAGAGTCCAGCTCCATCCCCACAACATCACTGGCCTTACGAATGAGTTTGTTGATTCTGTTGGTGTCTGCTACCCTCAGCCTGCTGCCCCAGCACACAACGGCAAACATGATCGCACTGGCCACCACAGACTCGTAGAACATCCTCAGCATCGTCTGGCAGATGTTAAAGGACCTCAGTCTCCTCAGGAAATAGAGACGGCTCTGACCCTTCTTGTAGACAGTCTCTGAAGGTAGGTGGCCGAAGTTTAGCTGCTGAAGTTAATATTTTAGTTAATCCAGAATGTGCTCTAACACTTGAGATATGTGTGTAGTGGGGGAAACATGATGCCTGATCAGTCCTTGACTGCTTGGAGACAGCGGTCTTCTGTTTTGTGCCAAGGGACTCTACGTGTCTCTTATAGCTGTCAAAATTCAAAGCTTTCAAGAAATGATAGTTCATCTGTCAAGGAGAAATTTGTCCATTGATTCAGAAGCACCCATTTATCTTAATGATTTCATTGAGATATGGGCAGTTTATAATACTGAAAGCTCGAAGGGTTTGTATTACGCAGTGCCTTTCAAAACAAAAGTACTTCATAGTCTGTGAAGTAGCCACTGCTGTAACAGAGGGACAACGGTTTTAACGTCCCTTTGCAACACCCACAAAATGCTGGGCAGACTCAGCAGCTTAGGAAGCATCTGTGCACCTATTGCCTCCCAGCTAGCCTTGTTCCCTCCCCCCACTTTTTAATTCAGGCAGCTTCCTCTCTCCCCCCCCCCCACCCCCAGTTCTGATGAAGGGTCTCGGCCCGAAACATCGACTGTTTACTCTTTTCCACAGGTGCTGCCTGACTTGTTGGGTTCTTCCAGCATTTTGTCTGTGTTGCACTGGATTCCCCATATGCGCAAACTGTGAAGTCTTGCTGCCTGTTGTATCCGTCACTGTGAGCCTGTTCGCCAGAGACATCCTCACGTGCCACAACGGGGGAGCTGATTTATGCATTTATTTACTTAAAGTTTTGAAGATACTTCGCGGAACAGGCCCTTCCGGCCTTTCGAGCGGCGCTGCCCACCAACCTGCTTATTTAACCTGAGCTTACTTGCAGGGTCAATTTACAATGGCCAGTTAACCTACCAGCCTGTAGGTCTTCGGACCATCAGAGGAAACCAGAGCACCCGGAGGAAACCCGTGTGGTGACAAACTCCTCACAGAAGGCGCCGGGATTGAACTCTGAACTCCGATGCCCCGAGCTGGAATAGCGCCCTGCTAACCGCTACCCAACCGGGGCACCCTCAACCCTCAACATAATCTATAGATTCGCTTTACAGGACCCTACAACTCAGGTTCTCGGTTTTATCAGGCCTAATCAAGTTTATTGTCGTTTATCTATATACATGTATACTGTCAAATGAGACAACGTTTCTCCGAACCAGGGTGTAGAGCATAGTACCACACATAACACACAATAACTTAGGAAAGAAAGGTTAAAATCTACAAAAGAATTATGCATAAATATACAAAGTGCATGAATTAAATACTGTCAGGTACAGAACAGATTAACCGGTGACACTTCGAATGCGATGTGGCAGGGAGTTCAGAAGCCTGACGGCCTGAGGGAAGAAACTGTTTCCCATCCTGACCGTTCTTGTCTTTACGCATCGGAGTCTCCTGCCTGATGATAGAAAGTCAAAGAGGATGCTGGATGGATGGGTGGGATCCTTGATAACACTAAGGGCCCTGCATAGGCAGCGCTCCTGATAAATGTCCCCGATGGACGGTAGGGAGACCCCTATGATCCTCTCGGCCATTCTCACAGTCCTTTGTAGGGACTTCCGGCCTGACGCTCGGCTGCTCCCAGACCAGATGGAGATGCAACTTGTCAGGATGCTCTCAGTGGTCCTCCTTAAGATGATGGGATGGGGGGGAGCCTCACTTGCCTCAATTTCCTCAGGAAGTGGAGGCACTGATGTGCCTTTTTGTTCAGGGAGGTGATGTTGAGGGACCAGGTGAGGTCATTCGCGATGTGATATTCATTTACGATTTGTCTTGTGTCCACATGCCTTAGATAAGGGGTTCTGTCACCAGAATCGCTTACAAGCACCTATGCAGAAAATAAGTAGCTTGGAATAAACTCTGAACTGATTCCACAAGCCAAGGCGGGGCGGTAATGGGGACAAGCTCCCACTACCTATTAAATGCTCCCGATGGTGTGCGTCTCAAATAGCCTCTGACAACCAAGTCCAGCTCCCGGCCTTCACGTCTGGCTTAGCTACTAAGCCCAGCGGAACCGTTTCTACCGACAGGAGAAGGGGCAAAGGCAGGTCACAGGTGCCTTAAAACCAGTCGCTTCAGGTGGATAGGGATCGTCAGCTGCGGTTGGCAGCTTATCTTCGAGAAGGAAAACTCCAACCTGAATCCTCCGCTGCCTTGCAATCTCGAGGGAAAAATCTGGAGCTGGAGTCCCTAAGGCATTCCTACGTTGAGTTCAACGCTGCTGGGACCAAACAGAATCGGTCTCTGCCGTTCCTTTGGGTTTATCAGTTGCGTGGAGAGGGCGGGGGAGAGCGCTTGCTACGTGAGGAACAGCTCGCTCTCCATAGCTTTCTACCCAGGCCTGCAAATCTAGAGTCAATATCCATGGTCAATTCTGACCGACCGAGTCCTCACTCACTCATGATTCCACAATCTGCGGACACACTTTCAAAGACTCTCCAGCTCACGTTCTCAATATTATTTATTTATTATTTGGTTTTACTTTGTACATTGGTTGCTTATCAGTCTTTGTGTGCAATTTTTTCATTGATTCTATTGTATTTCTTTGTTCTACTGCGAACGCCTGTGATTCAAGCGTTGGGCCGGATGGATTGAAAAGGCTGGGTTTCGGGACCGGAGGCAAGGGTCGGGCCGGTTCTGCTAGCTGCTCCACGACGCTTGCTCCGCTCTCCGCGGAACTGAGGCCGAGGCTGGGGGCCTGCTCTGGGCCCCTTGATGTTTACTCAGCTCTGCACTGAACCGAGGCTCAGGCTGTGGCCTGCTCTGACTTCTCCTGCTTCGCGTCTCTGGACTCACTTTGGTTCTGAATGCTGTTTGCTTGCCTTTACTGTTTACACCATTTGTATGTTTTTTCTCTCTCTCTCTCTGTGCATGCGGAGTTTGTTGGACTTTTTTAATGGGTTCTTTTGGGTTTCTTGTTTTTTGGTTGCCTGTAAGGAGACAAATCTTAAGGTTGCATAAAGCAAACATGCTTTGATAGTAAATATACTTTGAACTTTGAAGAAAGTGAATCTCAGGGTAGTGTCCAATGAAATGTATATGTACTTCGATAATAAATTTACTTTGAATTTTGTTAAAGTTTCAGGAAAGTGAACTTCAGGGTAGTATTTGGTGACATATTAGATTAGATTAGATTATGAGGACACGCAGTCCTCTTTTATTGTCATTTAGTAATGCATGCATTAAGAAATGACACAATATTCCTCTGGTGTGATATCACAGAAACACAGGACAGACCAAGACTGAAAATCTAACAAAAACCACATAATTATAACATATAGTTACAACAGTGCAACAATACCATAACTTGATGAAGAGCAGGCCGTGAGCACAGTAAAAAAGTTCAAAGGCTCTCGAAAGTCCCACATCTCACGCAGACGGGAGAAGGAAGAAAACTCTCCCTGCCATGCCCGACCACAGTCCAACTCTGAGTCGTCCGAAAACTTCGAGCTCCGATCAGCCCTCCGACACCGAGTACCAAGCACTATCTCTACCGAACGCTTCGACCCCAGCCTCGGTCACCAGCAGCAGGCAAAGCCAGGGATTTTAGGGCCTTCCCTCCGGAGATTCTCGATCGCACAGTAGCAGCAGCAGCGAACCAGGCATTTCAGAAATTTCTCCAGATGTTCCTCCATGCCTTCTCACATCTGTCTCCATCAAATCAGAATTGTGCACGGCATCCTACTTACAAATACGATATCATTTCACCGGAGAGCTGCGCGTGCTATATACTTTGATTTACTTTGAACTTTGGAGATTTTAGTTTCCATAACTGGATGAAATACTTTTTTTTTGAGGAAATGAAGGAACAAGTGCATGGACCTATATTCAATGGTCACCTGGTTACATAATATTACGGCAGGGAGCTGATCAATAATAAGATCAAAGATGATGAGTCACCGCAGGTCACAACCTCAAGAGATTCTGCAGATGTTGGAAGTCTTGAGCAACACACAAAATGCTGGAGGAAGGGGTAAGTGTGTTCGGACCCGGCGGCCTCTCGGGGGCCAACCAAAGGTGCTCTTGGCTTTTCTAAACATCTTTTTTTTTAAACGATCACAAGACAATGCTGCACGTACAGTAAGTACGTCAGTGAGCTCTTTGTTGACGGATGAGCTGGACTTGTGTGGGCAACATGCTACTGCCCGCTACAGATTTGGTGCAAGAAAATGGTGAGCGGTCTAACATCATCCCGGACATTTCTTCTGCGATTACAAGATCCCTGTTGGACGTTGCTAATGTGAAATGCTCCAAGTCCGTTTTCCTCCTTTATTGGGGAGACAGATGGCAGGGGGATCTGCCTGGCCTCAAGCCGCGGGCTTACCTGTTGCAGCAGTCCAGGAGAGGAGACGCCAGAGGTGGTGTAGCGTGGCGTCCTTGCTGGGTTGGAGGTTGGCCCCTCCCATCAGTGCTGCTGTCCAGTATTTGCCCAGCGGAGCGCACGCTGGATTGGGAGCATGCACACATACATTCATCTGCAGCCTGCTGAGAACAGGACATGTCACTCAGAGACTTGGGTAATATACAGCGCTGTGCAAAGATCTTAACTAGGCCGTCTAAGACTTTTGCACAGGACTGCATTTGCCAACGTAAAGCAGAAAGCGAGTCTGTTAACCTGCGATGAGCAAAGGATGTTGGGAATGGCGAGGGTGGAGCACCATGGGAGAGGTGTGGGACAGGTGGCAGAGAAGGAGTGTCAGAGGTGGGGGTGTGGAACGGGTGCAGACCCACCCAGCCCTGAGACCAGGCAAGGTCATTTGATTCCAATTGGTTTATTAATCATTACAGAATGTACCTCTGGTGTTTTTCACTCCCTCCCCTCTCCCCTTCCCCTTTTCCCAACCATGATCCCCCTCTCCCGACCCCCTTCCCATTCTCAGTCGACAACTGAGCCCCAAATCAGAATCAGGTTTATATTCACAACACCCACAGAATGCCGGAGGGATTCAGCAGGCCAGGCAGAATCTATGGAAAAGAGTACAGTCAACATTTCGGGCTGAGACCTTTCATTGGGACTGGAAAAAAAGATGAGTCAGTGTAAAAAAGTGGTGGGGGGGAGGGGAGGAAGAACCGCAAGGTGATAAGTGGAACTGGGAAAGTGGGAGGGGGTGAAGTAAGGAGCTGGGAAGTCGATTGGTGAAAGAGATACAGGGCTGAAGAAGTGGGAAGCCTGATAGGAGAGGACAGAAGACCATGGAAGAAAGGGGGAGGAGCACCAGAAGGAGGTGATGGGCAGGAAATGGGAATGGGAGTGGTGAAGGGGGGGGACATTACCGGAAGTTCAAGAAATCGATGTTCGTGCCATCAGGTTGGAGGCTACCCAGACAGAATATAAGGTGTTGCTCCTCAAAACTGAGTGTAGCCTCATCGGGACAGTAGAGGAGGCCAGGGACTGACATGTTGGAATGGGAACGGGAAGTGGAATTAAAATGGGTGGCCACTTTTCCTGGCGGACGGAGCACAGGTGCTCGGCGAAGTGGTCTCCAGTCTACGTCGGGTCTACCAAGAGCACCAAGTACAGCAGGTGACCCCAGCAGACTCACAGGTGAAGTGTCGCCTCACCTGGAAGGACTGCTTGGGGCCCTGAATAGTAGTGAGGGAAGAGGTTTATCATCACTCACATTGCAGCGTATAAGAGAAGTTTGGATAGGTACATGGATGGTAAGGATATGGATGGCTATCGTCCCGGTGCAGGTCTATGGGAGTAGGCAGTTTGAATGCTAGTCAACACAAACTAGATGGACCAAAAGGCCTGTTTCTATGCTCTTCTATGACTCTATGATTATGACATGAAATTTGGGGTTCTTTCTGCGGCAGCAGTACAGCGCAATATATAAATTTCTACAGCACAGTGCAAACATTTAGGTGCCCTAAATATATATATATACACAGTATGTATGTGTGTGTGTCTAAGTACTGTATATACGAACGTTTGTAGATTTTTTGTAGGACTATCTTATATCTAATGTGCTATGCGTGCTTTGTGCTGTGTGTGACTGTTGGTTTTGTGTTTTGTACCTTGGCCCTGGAAGAACGTTGTTTCATTTGGCCGTATTTATGGATATCCATGTAATCTCAAGCCAAATTTATTGTCATTTAACTTTATACCTGTATACTGTCACATGAGACAATGTTTCTCTGGGCCAGTGTGTAAAGCGCAGTAGTACACAAGAGACACATTAACATGAAAGTAAGGGTGAAATCTGCAGGTGGATTATGCATAAATAAACAAAGTGGATAAATTAAATATTGTCAGGTGCAGAACAGATTAACCGGTGACACTTTGAAGCTCAAGGTTAAAAGTAGAATTTGTTATCGGAGAACATACATGTCACCACATACAACCCTGAGGTTCATTTTCCTGCTGCATACTTAGCAAATCTATAGAACGGTAACTGTAAACGGGATCAATGAACAACAAACTGTGCAAATGCAAATATAAATAAATAACGAGAGCATGAAACAACAAGGTAAAGAGTCCTGAAAGTGAGGCCATCGGTTGTGGGAACGCCAGAAGTAGAAAGAGTGTAGTTATCCCCTTTTGTCCAAGAGCCTGATGGTTGAGGGGTAGTAACCGTTCTTGAACCTGTTGGTGCGAGTCCTGAGGCTTTTGTACCTTCTACCTGATGGCAGCAGCGAGAAAAGATCGTGGCCTGGGTGGTGGGGGTCTCTGATGATGGATGCTGCTTTTCCACAGCAGCGTTTCATGTCGATGTGCTCAGTGGTTGGGGGGGTTTTACCCGTGATGTATTGGGCCAAATTCACTACCTTTTGCAGGATTTTTCGCTCAAAGGTATTGGTGAATGTGATGCGGCAGGGAGTTCAGAAGCCTGACAGTCCGAGGGAAGAAATTGTTTCCCATCCCAACTGTTCTTGTCTTTATGCATCGGAGTCTCCTGCCTGATGGTAGAAAGTCAAAGAGGAAGCTGGATGGATGGATGGGATCCTCGATAATACCAAGGGGCCTGCGTATGCAGCGCTCCTGATAAATGCCCCCGATGGACGGTAGGGAGACCCCTATGATCCTCTCGGCTGTTCTCACAGTCCTTTGTAGGGACTTCCAGTCCGATGCTCGGCTGATCCCATACCAGATGGAGATGCAACTTGTCTCAATGGTGCTCCTGTAAAATTCAGTTAGGATGGGCGGTGGGGGGACTATGTCTCCTCCTGCTGGCCAACTCCGGAATAGACCATAGTTCTAACAGGCCAGGTAGCCTCTGTGGAGGAAGATGTGTGGAAATTCACATTTCACATCCAAGACACTTTATCAGGTAGTCTGACGATGTCGATTGAAGGATACACGATCGCCAGAACATTAAGAGAGCTCTTCTTCCAGAGCACTTAGATGTGAGAGGCCTTGATTTAACGTTTCATCAGTCAGCGCTCCCTTGGAAAGGAAGAGCTTAGCTGGGCCTGCTGCACGGGGCAGATAAAAAGATAAAATGCTCCTCGGTGATTAAGACTTTCATTACTTCTGGATAACAAGGTTACCCAGCGTTTGTCGGCTCGGCTCTCTTTACCACTGAACAAGATAAAGAAAAACAGGGCCTCTGATCTAAACCATCAGAGGAAGGGTCAGAAATCTCGCTGGGGCACGGGCGGGCCAACGCTCCTTGAGAGTTGCAGCTTTCTCGATGAAATACCCTTAAGTGTGCTGTAAACTGCTTTTAGTCCGATTGATTTGAACGGGGAAGGAGCTGAGGGGTGTGCTGCAAGTGGTTTACATTAACCAAGCATAGCTAATCCCGCTGGCTGGAACTGATGCCATTGACAGCTTTATGTACAGTGAGCCATTTGTAAAGTACATTATTTTTAATGGAAGCCGATCGATGGCTGGATTTGCACTCCTGTCTTCCTGAATGAAGCATTTACATTTTAACAGAGAGCCTTTTCCCTACATATATCTGATTAGATAAGCTACCAAGTGGCTGAGCACTTACCAGCACTAAATCACGAGGAATGCATTTGGGGCAGACGGTGGCCAAACAAGCATTCCTCCCTCTCCGATAGCTTAATGAGGAGCGATGGTGGTGGGGTGGGGGGGGGGGGGAGGGGGGACTGCGGCTTATACGGGGGCTCCGCTGAGGTTAATCACTGAGTGCTCGAAGAGGTGCCGCCGACGCGACGCGCCTCGCACGACAAGCGGTTCGCTCTGTCCGCCAGAAGAAGCAGGGTCTCCCTGCGGCCGCCCATTTCAATCCTGCATCCCACTCCCATTCCAGCCTGCAAGTCCCTGGCCTCCTCTACAGGCCCGCCTCAGAGTGGAGGAGCAACGCCTTATATTCCGCCTGGGCAGCCTCCAATCTGAACGGCATGAACAACGATTTCTCGAACTTCTGGTCGTTTCCCCCCACCAACTCCTTCACCATTCCCCATTCCTGTTTCCCTCTCTTACCTTCTCTCCTTACTTGCCCATCACCTCCCTCTGGTGCTCCTCCCCCTACCCTTTCTTTCTCGATCTTCTGTCCTCTCCTATCAGATTCCCCCTTCTCCAGCCTTTTATCTCTTCCGCCAATCGACTTCTCAGCTCCTTACTTCACCCTTGCCCCCCTCTCCCGGTTCCACCTATAACCTGCCACCTTGTACTTACCCCCTCGCCACCCCCCCCCACCTTCTTATTCTGACTTCGTCCCCCTTCCTTTCCAGTCCTGATGAAGGCTCTCGACCTGAAACATCGACTGTTCACTCTTTTCCACAGATGCAGCTGGCCAGTTCCTTCAGCGTTCTCTGTGTGTGCTACTTTGTCCGGCAAAGTCTACTGTGTGGGGTTAGCAGCAGCCAGATTGTTGCCATAACAAATCTCCTCCATTTTAATAACCCCCTCAAGGTCTTAATGCATCATGTTGGCTGGATCCATTTTCAAGAACCCAGTCTTACCGTCCTTGAGGTCAGCCAAAAGAAGCATTCTAATTGAACAATTGGGCTTAATATGGCATTAAATACAAGATGTCCGGATAGTTTATCGACATGCTTCAGGACCCAAGTGCAAAGGAGAACAAGATGCCTCTCAAGCGACATCATCAGACCATCCGATAAAGTGCCTTCAGCCAGAAACGCTAATTCCACACGTCTTTCTCCACAGAGGCTGCCTGACCTGCTGATTGTTTTCCATGCAACACCACAAAACACGGGATTTGCTCAGCAGGTCAGGAAGCGTCTGTGGAAACAGTCGAGATTTCAGGGTTTCAAATTCTGTTTTTATTTCTGACCTCCAGTTTTCTGATTTATTTAAGTCACTTGACCCCATTTACCAGAACATTTATCGCCTCGCTGTCTCTGGGAGCTTTTTAAAAAAATTTATTCATTTACAGGCTGTGGGCATCACCAACTAAGCCAGCATTTATCGCCCATCCCTAGTTGCCCTTGAGAAGGTGGTGATGAGCTGCCTTCTTGAACGGCTGCAGTCCCTGAGGTGTAGGTACACCCACGGTGCTGTTAGGGAGGGGATTCCATGATTTTGACCCAGCGACAATGAAGGAACAGCGAGATGTTTCCAAGTCAGGATGGTGAGTGACCTGGAGGGGGATTTCCAAGTGGTGGTGTTCCCAGGTATCTGCTGTTCTCGTCCTTCTAGATGGTGGTGGTCGTGGGGTCTGGAAGGTGCTGCCTTAGGAACTTTGGTGTGTTGTTGCAGTGCGTCTTGTAGATAGTACACACTGCTGTAAGTGTTCATCGATGGTGGGGGGATTGGACACGTGTGGAAGGGGTACCAATCGAGTGGGCTGCCTAGTACTGGATGGTGTCGAGCTTCTCGAGTGTTGATGGAGCTGCACTCACCCAGGCGAGTGGCGAGTGTTCCCTTACACTCCTGACCTGAGCCTTGTAAATGGTGGACAGGTTTTGGGGAGTCAGGAGGCGAGTTACACGCCGCAGGATTCCTAGCCAGTTTGCTGTCAGTGGTAACCCCCCACCCCCAGGATGTTGATAGCAGGGGATTCAGTGATGGTGATGCGGCAGAATGTGAAGAGACGATGGTTAGAGCCTCTCTTGTTGGAGATGGTTATTGACTGACACTTGTGTGGCTCGAATGTTACTTGTCAGCCTGAGCCTGGATATTGTCCAGGTGCTGCATCATTTGGGTATGAACTGCTCCACTACCTGAGGAATCATGATATTAATTATGTATTATAAATATAAAAGCAATTTATTTTGATTGCTACTGAAGAAGAAGTCTGTGAGTGACCCTATCACTATGCAGTTTGCTCTGGCAGGCAGGTATGCCTCACTGCGTCACATGGTGTCCCTGTCTTTCGGTGAACGCCGGTGATATCGTAGAATGGTATCGTGGTTCAGTGTTTATGGATTGGACTATTGTGTTTACGGGCTGTGGACTTTTTCAGGCTTATGGTTTTGATATTCTGTGTTTTTTTTAAATCACCCATTCCTTTTCCATTTTGTTTTGCAAGGGGAGGGAGTTTGATGTTTTCTTCTGACCAACTTTCACGTTCTTTCTTATGTTCCGTGGCTATCTGGAGAAGACAGATGTCAGAGTTGTATATGGATATGTGCTTTGATAATAAATGAGCCTTTCAACCTTTGGATCCTATAAAACACAATGTATATGTAATAGACTGAATATATGTATCAAGTGACACTGATGGATGTGGATGTGGGCATGTGGCCAAGTGGTTAAGGCATTGGACTAGTGATCTGAAGGTCATGAGTTTGATCCCCAGCTGAGGCAGCGTGTTGTGTCCTTGAGCAAGGCACTTAACCACACATTGCTCTACGGCGACACCGGTGCCAAGCTGTATGGGTCCTAATGCCCCTCCCTTGGACAACATTGGTGTCGTGGAGAGGGGAGACTTGCAGCATGGGCAGCTGCCGGTCTTCCATACAACCTTGCCCAGGCCTGCTCCCTGGAGAGTGAAGACTTCCCAGGCGCAGATCCATGGTCTCGCAAGACTATCGGATGCCTTTGATAGATGTGGATCTTGTGGTCATTGGAGGGGTGGGTCAATGGGCGGAGGTATTGAGCCGTCTTACTTCTTAGGGAAGTAACTAACTGTATTCCAGTCTAGTGGTCCTGGTGTGGAGGCTGGGTACCCTCTTCCCTAATGGGAGTGGGACAAACAGTCCATCAGCAGGGTGGGTGGGATCCGCCCTACTAATAGATAGATACTTTATTGATCCCAAAGGAAATGACAGTGTCACAGCAGCTTTACAAGTGCACAGAAATACAACTATTAGAAGAGAAGTAAGAAAGAATTAAAAAAAAAGTTACCTCAAACAGTCTAACAGGGGTGGGGAGGGGGGGGGGGTCATCACTTCCCCAACTGTGGGTTGACTCATTACAGAGCCTAATGACCGAGGGCAAGAATGACCTCGTATACCGCTCTTTGGAGCAGTGCAGTTGTCTTAGTCTGTTACTAAAAGTGCTCCTCTGTTCAGCCAAGGTGGCATGCAGAGGGTGAGAAACGTTGTCCAGAATTGCCAGGATTTTCCGTAGGGTCCTTCGTTCTACCACAGCCTCCAGTGTGTCCAGTTTGACTCCTATAACAGAGCCAGCCTGTATAATCAGTTTATTGAGCTTGTTGGCATCACCCGTGTCGATGCCATTGCCCCAGCACACCACCGCATAGAAGACTGTACTGGCAACAACAGGCTGGTAGAACGTGTGAAGGAGAGGCCTGCAGACTCCAAAGAGCCTCAGTCTCCTCAGGAAGTAGAGGCGACTCTGGCCATTCTTGTACACAGCCTCTGTGTTGGTGCTCCACTCGAGTGTGTCATCCAGGTGCACCCCCAGGTATTTGTACAAGATCACCACCACCACAGACTTTATCATCTCCTATCAGAGTCACCTTATATACAGACATTCCTGCACCTAACATTTTTACATGTGTACGATCAATCTATGTATGCAAGCTAACTTATGTATTTATATTTAATGAGTTATTTTATTATTGTGTTCCTTATCTTATGCTTTTTTTGTGCTGCGTCCCTCGTTATATGCGTCTTCAGACAATGCAGATTAACAGTTATGTGAGGAACCTATTTCTACCAATGTTTATACCAATAGGAGTCCAAAGCTCACAGTTATGCGAGGAGCACTGCTTTCCCGCCAATACAAGTCACGTGTGCACGCCTCACAGTCTCACTGTTGGGATGAGGAGCGCTGCTTTCCCGCCAATAGAAGTCAGGTGCGCGTGCTTCGCAATCTTACTCCCGCTAGTCTCACATTGGTTTTGGCAAGGTGTGGATGCGCGATCTTGCGCCCTTAAACTTCTGTTGGTTTTACCTCCGATGCAGTGATTTTGTGCTTGAAATATTTAATTATGCCTCCTAAGCGTCCGATGTCATGTCCTGGGCCATCAGCCGAGCGGCAGAGAACCACTTTAACACTTGAAAAAAAGTTGGAAATTATAAACAGCGCGGCATCAGCTGAAGGTAACACAGCTCTGGGACGCTACTGCCGGGAACAGAATCTTGCCTTTAAGGTTCTTTTGTTGCTTGACAATGCGCCAGCCCATCCTAAACACTTGGGCAGCTTTCATTCTAACATAACAGTGCGTTTCCTGCCGCCTAACACAACATCGCTGATTCAACCACTCGGCCAAGGTGTGATCCACATTCAAGGCCTACGTATTTTTTTATGGCGAACTATCTCTCAGATGCTGCAAGCAACAGACGATTTTGAAAATCCCGGGAGTTTACCAACGGTGAGGGTATGGTGGAAGTCGGAAAACTTGGCACAAATGGCGATGGACATGGACACAAGTTTAGAACGGAGTCAGCACTTCAGTCATTCCCTGCTGTCAATCCTTTTTCCCTACAAGCAAATTTATGCTGAAAAACAAAATGCTGCCAAGCCAACAATCCTCACCACTTTCTTCAAATCGGTGTCATCTTCTGCTGCCGGCAGTTCTAAGAGTTCTGTGAGTCTTCCTTCACCCCTTGCTGTGCTTGATATGATTCTGATGACCAGAACCATCTACCTTATCCATGTAAAGCTGCCCGACACCACAACAACCACTCATCTCCCGAAGCGAACACGTCTGCCACTGTTGGTGAGTACTGTAGGATGTTAACTTTCTATGATTTTTTACATTGAATATTACCTTAAATTGATGAAATATAATACAAATGTTGTCTTGTGGTACTGCTTTTGTGTTGTATTGGTATGAAAATGTGAATAAATTACAAATAAAACATAATTTAGGAAGCCCTCTGGAACTCATCCCTATTTTCGCCGTTTAAATAATTATTCTAGTTATGCGATTTCGCGTTATGCGTCGACTTCAAGGAACGTATCACCTGCATAGTACAAGGATAGGGTGTAACAATTATTTTGTTCTCCTTTACACTTGTGTACTGGAAATGACAATAAACATCTTTAATATTGAAATAAAGCTCTCTATTCTTCCCCTACAACTTTCATGTGAATTACCCTCTCATACATGCTAGTGTGATATTCTCTACTTCCTGTACTTTTTAAATATGTTCTTTCTAACTTCGTAGGTAAATATCCACACTCCATGAATCGTACACTCATTTTGTGCTGGAGTTCTGGGTCTGGGGTAAGGTTTAATCGATGCGGTGTCTGGATTGGGCTCCGTACTTCACGTTATGATGTGTTTCTGGTTTCTGGTCACTCCTCTTTCTCGTTGCTATTTTGGGCGTTTTTGATCAGAGTGGCCTGCAGATAACGAATGACGCAGCGCTAGATTGAACTGAGCTGAACTGAATATGCCTGGACTCTTTCAATTTTGTGTTCTATACGCTGTGTTTCTCTTCCATTTTACTTCTTTGTCATTTGCGTGATTTGTTTTTCTTTACATTGAGGAGATTGATGTTTTTCTTCGAACAGGTTCCATGGTTTGCTTTGTTTGTATACTGTTTACATACTTTGATAATAATGTACTTTGATTTTCACTTAAGTTTTGTACTATTAAGTTTTATAAGGTATCTAATATAGCAAAGGAATTGATACGCGTTGTAATGCAGACACAATGTTGAGCACTTTATAACAAGGATAGTTCCATTCAGTTCATGAAACTCTTCAGTGTATGTGCTTAAGAAACCACCCTGCAGAGAGGAAAGGATTCCGCTGTAACATTACTGTAGCATCGCTTCTCCGAGCATCGTCATCTCACTGAGGTGGAGAAGCTCATGAGTTCCTGAGATCCCAAGAGCGATGGTGTCCTGTGCCTGGCTCCTGGTAGGATCTCCCATGGTGGTAAGGTCAAGGGGGACAAAGACAATGAACGACCCCACCAAGACCTCAACGCTGGAACTGGTGGGAGTCGATGACACATCACCGTGGCAGTGAAGGCGGAGGAAGGCCGCAGCAGTGGAGGGTCCCCAGTCGTCTTGCCACTGGACCCTGACCCCCGACCTGTCAAGGACCCGCGCATCGGGCGTTCTCCATCAAGGGAATCCGCCAGCCCCACAGGAGAACATCATAATCAGTACAAGTAGGTCACACTGCTACCCGTCCGAAATGTGCAAATCCGGTTTTGACAGGTCAGCACTGACACGGTTGGTCAGTCTGGAGCTTTTCGAGGGACAACAAAAGACTTTCCAACCTCGCGTTCCCGCCATCCAAAGATTCTGCAGCGTATACCAAAGCAACCCCTGTGAAGCCAATCAGCTTCTTTTCACCATGACGATATGGCTGTAGTGATGACCACTTGAGATTTGTCTAAGATAAAGCGCTATGCTTATAGGAAAACTTACCCAATGCAAAGCGTGGCGAAGGAGAGATAAGGCTCTGCCAAAGGAGGTGGCGGTGTGGAGATGCGTCCCTACCAAAGGAGGCGGAAGGCACCCCTTCCCTCCGCTAGCCTGCAGGTCACCCTTGGGCAAGGTGTAGCACCTGCTTAGCTCTTCGATCAGGGTCACGCGAAGCCCTGGGAGCAGGCGGTGGATGGTCGAACGAACAGCCGGTGCAGATCACAAGTCCTGGTTATGCGACCACTGGCGCCAGGCTAGACAATCTCTGAAGAGTATTGATAATGGCTGGGTGGGGGTCACCCATCTGGTGAAGACACTGCCCAGAAGATGGCAATGGCAAACCACCTCCATTATCAATACTCTTCGGAGATTCTCTATCTGGCGTCAGTGGTCGCGTAACCAGGACTTGTGATGTGCACCGGCTGCTCGTACGACCATCCACCACCTGATCTTATGGCATCACGTGACCCTAATCGAGGGGCTAAGCAGGTGCTACACCTTGCCCAAGGGGGACCTGCAGGCTAGCGGAGGGAAGGAGCGCCTCACACCTCCTCTGGTCGAGATGAATCTCCACCCCGTCCACTCCTTATTTGTCCCAATGATTTTGAGATTTAGGAGATGTACCTAGGCATTTAAGAGTCTCTAAGGCAGATGGATCAAAGAAAAATGGAGGTCTATCTGAGAGGGAAGGGTTAGATCAATCTTGGAGTAGGTTAAGAGGTAGGCACAACATCTTGGGCCGAAAGGCCTGAACTGTGCTGTACTTTTCTAAGTTCTATAATGTGATAGGCTGCACAAGACTATCATAGCAGCAGGGGTTCTGCTTTGACTCAGCCTATCCACACCAAAGTCAAAGTGAAATTATTGTCAAAATACATCTGTGTCCATTTTCTTGCAGGTGCTTACAGGAAAGTAAGGGAGTAGAATAGAATATCATCGTTTGTTGTTTCTTTTTGCATCGGACAGCATTTTTTTCCTATTTTAGTAGCATTTGGCTGGTTCTTTTTGCCTGTGCCTGCGTGCGTGCGAGTCTCCGCGTCTGCATCTTCGTGTGCGTGCGTCTGTGATGATGTCTTGTTCGTGGCTTTTTTACAAGGCGCGGAATGAGAGAGAGACTGTGTGGCGCGCCACTCCTCGCACAGACATTTTCGCCGTATTTCCCCTTTATTTTACCAGGTCGAATTACGACCTCGACACTCAACCCGGGACGGATGGAAAGCGTACTCGGGAGCGGACCCGACTAGTTTCGAACCTGGGAACCTCCGCTCCCGGGTCCGGCGCCGATGTCGTTGCGCCACCAGCCGCCCTTGGCTGTTTTTTTTTTAACGAGCTCAACACTCAACCCGACATGGATGGAAAGCGTTGAAGGAGCAGGCCAGATTCGAACCCGGGACCACTTGCCTCCAAGTCCGGTGCTGATGCTGCTACACCACCAGCCAGCTAGAATAGAATTGATCCACGTTTGGCCGTAACTCCAACTACTGGATCTCAGACTGGGTGAGGGCAGAGTTTCAAGTTCCCAGGGGCCAACATCTCTGAAGGTCTGGCCTGGGTCCAACGTATCGATGAAGTTGCAAAGAGGGCACGGCAGCGGCTACATTTCGTTTGGGGTTTGAGGGGAACTGATATGCGGCCAATTGACTTGCAAATTTCTACATATTTAGCATTCTGACTGGCTGCGTCTCCGCCTGGTACAGGGGTGGGCCTGCAGAAAGTTGTGAGCTCAAGTTAGCTCAAGTCTAGTTTACTGTCATTTAACGATATATATGTCTATCGTCAAATGAGACGATGTTTCTCCAGACCAGGGTGTGAAGCATGGTAGTACGCCTAACACACATCATCATCGTCAGGTGCCGCGCCCAGTTTGAGCTTTGACTGCCATGGCCCACACACTCCTGTTTCGGGTCAAGTGGATCAATTCATTGGTATTCATTTCCAGTTCTCTGGCTGCTGTCTCCATCATCCCAAACACGAGGAATTCTGCAGATGCTGGAAATTCAAGCAACACACATCAAAGTTGCTGGTGAGCGCAGCAGGCCAGGCAGCATCTCTAGGAAGCGATGCAGTCGACATTTCGGGCCTGACGAAGGGTCTCGGCCTGAAACGTCCACTGTACCTCTTCCTAGAGATGCTGCCTGGCCTGCTGCGTTCACCAGCAACTTTGATCTGTGTCTCCATCATCATTTTTCTTTGTCTTCCTCTTGCTCTCTTCCCTTCAATCGTTCCCAAAATCACCATGCACTCTAACTCCTTTTTCCTAATCACGTCCAATGAAGTTACGTTGCCTTTTCATGATCTCGTACATTATTTCTTTTTTTTTCCTTAACACACATACAACACCCAATAACTTAGGAAAGTAAGTTAAAATCTACAGATGAATTACGCATAAATAAAGAGCATAAATTAAATATTGTGGAAAAAAAAGGCACAACATCGGCTATATTTCCTGAGGAGTTTGAGGGGAATTGACGTGTGAACCAAGACCCTTGCAGATTGCTACATATTTAACATGAAGAGTGTTCTAACAGGCTGCAACACTGCGTGGTATGGAGGGGCCACTGCACAGGGTCGAAGTAAGCTGCAGAGAGTTGTAAACTCAGTCAGCTCCATCATGGGCACCGGCCTCCGTAGTGTCCAGGACATCTTCAAGGAGCAGTGCCTCAGAAAGGCGGCGTCTGTCATTAAGGACCCCCACCACCCAGGACATGCCCTCTTCTCACTGCTACCATCAGGAAGGAGGTACAGGAGCCTGAAGGCACACACTCAACGATTCAGGAACAGCTTCTTCCCCTCTGCTGTCTGATTTCTGAATGGATATTGAACCCATGATCACTACCTCACTACTTTTCTTCCCCCTCTTTGTACACTATAATTTAATTTTATATCCTGTTGTAATTGTACCCTATTGTAAGTTATAGTTTTTATTAGTACGCGTTGAAACATTAAAACAAATTTCACACGCATGCCGGCGATATTAAACCCAATTCTGCTTTCAGCCGCTGTTAAACGCGCACCAGCGGCCCTGGTACCAAGCTCCAGATGTGAGTCAGGACGATCCCATTTAAAGCAGCAACGTCATGACCTTAATTTGTTTTGCCCTTCACCTCAATTTTCCACCCTGCGGGCCACGTATTCTGCCCATCAGCATCTGTCCCGGCCTCTGTAAACAGCCCTTTCTAACAAGATAATGACTATCCTGTGACTATCTGTCCCCAAAGCAGGGAGATTAAAACGAACGTAACAGCTGAGCCAGAGATCAAACCCTGAAGGATTGTAAAGGGTTATTATTAAGTTTTAACATCCTCGTAAATTTTATTGCTCCTATTCTGCAGATATTTTCCCAACGGCGAGTGAAGATGAAAGCCCTGGGAAAACCAAGCAGAGGAAGTTAATGAGCCCAGAGTATTGGATTAACACTAAACCCGATGCAGTCAGTGAGGCCGAGCCCGTGGGAGAAAGATTGCCAAGTTATGCATTGACATTGGTTGAGATGCAGCCTTTGGGGTGGCGTGGTGGTTAGCACAGCCGCTTTACAGTACGAGCGACCCAGGTTCAATTCCCGCCACTGCCTGCAAGGAGTTCTCCCCGTGACTGCTATGGGTTTGAACATAGAAATCGACAGCACATTACAGGCCCTTCGGCCCACAATGTTGTGTCGACCGTGTAACCTACTCTAGAAACTGCCTAGAATTTCCCTACCGCATAGCCCTCTATTTTTCTAAGCTCCACGTACCTCTCTAAGAGGCTCTTAAAAGACCCTATCGTATCCGCTTCCATCACCGTTGCTGGAAGTGCATTTCACACACCCACCACTCTCAGTGTGCCAAACTTACCCCTGACATCCCCTCTGTACCTATTTCCAAGCACCTTAAAACTATGTCCCCTCATGTCAGCCATTTCAGCCCTGGGGAAAAGCCTCTGGCTATCCACACGATCAATGCCTCTCATCATCTTGTACACCTCTGTCAGGTCACCTCTCATCCTCCGTCGCTCCAAGGCTCCGAGTTCACTCAACCTATTCTCACCAATCCAGGCAACATCCTCGTAAATCTCCTCTGCGCTCCCACATCCTTGCTGCTGCCTGTTTGGACGGCGTGGGTTTCCTCCAGGTGCTCCGGTTTCCTCCCACAGTCCAAAGACTGACCGGTCGGTAGGTTAATTGGTCGTTGTAAATCGTCCCGTGATTAGGCCAGGATCGGGGGATTGGGCTAGGGTTAAGTTGCTGGGCAACACAGCTCGAAGGGCCAGAAGGGCTTATTCCATGCTGGATCTCAATAAATAAATTAATTAATCCAATAGAGGGGTACTGGGAGGTGGTTATCAAGCACTCTGCTGTCACCCAGCACACTATCACCCTGTCTGAATGCCCTGCCCCACCCTCCAACTCCCCGTCTCACAGACACGCTCTGATCCACCACTGGTCACTTCTCATCTTTTATTGCTGCAGCTTCACCCATTTCATCTGACTGTTTGGTTTATTATATCAGTGTCAGTAACATTATACCGTCTTACAGAACCATGCACCTCACCTTTTACGTCAGCCTGTCAATCTCCAGGCCAGGTTGCTCAGGGGCTTGTACTGATACCAGACGCCCACTTTACTGGGTACGTCTGTACTCTGACTCGATCATGCAAATTAATACTCAGCAACTCAGTGCGTAAAAGCATGCCGACACGGTCAAGAGGTCCAATTGTTGTTCGGACCGAACATCAGAGTGGGGGGAAGAAATGTGATCAAGGTGACTTTGACCGTGGAGTGGTTGTTGGCGCCAGATGGGGTGATTTGAGTATTTCAGAAACTGCTGATCTCCTGGGATTTTCACACGCAGCAGCCTCTAAAGTTTACTGAGAATGGTGCGGAAATCATTTTTAAAAAAGCATCCAGCAAGTGGCAGTTCTGTGGGTGAAAAAGCCCCGTTAATGAGAGAGGTCAGAGGAGAATGGCCAGACTGGTTCAAGCTGACAGAAAGGCGACAGTAACTCAGATAACCACGTGTTACAACAGTGGTGTGCAGAAGGGTATCTCTGAACGCAGGACACATCGAACCTTGAAGTGGACGGGCTACAGCAGCAGAAGACCATGAACACACACTCTAGGAGGTGCCTAATAAAGTGGCCACTGTTTTGTGCTGGACTGTAACTACGTACATATGCTGTGTGTGACTGTTGGTACTGCGTTTTGTACCTTGGCTCCAGAGGAGCAACGTTTCGTTTGCCCGTATACATGTGTACGGTTGAGTGACAATAAACTTGAACTTCAACAATGCAAGGGAGCTGGATTAATGTCAGGAGAAATGCAGTCAGTAAGGTGAAGCACTGGAGGGAGAGGAGTTCTAGAGTGAGAGTGTGAAGGAATATGTAGCCCCCCCCCCCGGCCAGCCTCAGGTTTGCTCGGCTCGCTGTCGTCTAGGGAAACAGCCCTCGGCCCCGCCAAACTGGGTAATAGTTTGTGTGGATGCTGTCTGATGTACCCCACCCCACCCAAATAACAGACAATACACCAGATACGATTAAATGATTTACAGTTTATAGATATTACTGGAACTATATAATTAATAGAGAATAAAATATAAAAGGAAAATAAAAGGCACCACACTTATCAAAGTTCAATCTCTTCGTGCACAAACAGTTGGAGCTCAGGACCCTTCTTCTTCACCCTGCGACCCCTCGGATCACCTCAACCGGCCGCCTGGGGCCAACAACGGTGGTCGACCAGATGCTCCACACGAGTCCATCTCCACCTCCTCTCCTCGCCGAACGCCCCGCTCGGGGTCCGACCCCGTTAGCGGACTCACAACACCTGGTCCATCCTCTGTTTCTCTCTCCCGCCTTCTGCCCCAAAACCCCGCGCATACAGTATCTTACAGATACACCAAAAGCATAACAACTATCCCAATTGGTTCATAACATCTTCTTATCAGTAATGTGATCCAAAGAAACTGCTAACAGGAGGATTTTCTCAGCAGTTAACATAACAAAGAAGCCCTTTCGATTATAACATAACAAAGAAGCCATTTTAATTAGACTGCGCAGTGGCATAAAAAAAAAGAAACCCCTTACAAGTAGAGAAACTGTTATTTACTGGGGTGAGAAGTTTACTGAGATATAAGACCATAAGACATTGGAGCAGAATTAGACTATCTGGCCCATCAAGTCTGCTCCACCATTCAATCATGGCTGATCCTTTTTTTTAATCTCCTCCTCAACCTCAGTTCCCAGCCTTCTCCCCACAAGTCCAATCAAGAACCTATCAATCTCTGCCTTAAATACACCCAATGACCTGGCCTCCATAACTGCACGTTGCACAAATCCAGTACCCTTTGGCTAAAGAAATTTCTCCACATCTCTGTTTTGAAAGGGCACCTCTCCACCTCCTATTCTGAGGCTGTACCCTCTTGTCCTAGACTCCCCCACCATGGGAAACATCCTTTCCTCGTCTGCTCTGTCCTGGCCTTTCAACTTTGGAAAGGTTTCAATGAGATCCGCCCTCACATGCCCTGAGGGAGGTGCAGTAAGCATCCACAGAAATACCGTTAGTTACACAAGGCACAGAGTGGTTACCTAGCAACAGTGCGAGGGAATCTAAGATTACGTGAATGGAGATTCAGTAGTTCATTCTATAGCCAAACAACGCTCACTGGCTCATTGAAAGAAGTTCTACATTGACATGTCACTATCACTTTAATCCATTTTGAAATAGACTCTAAGCATGCCCAGTAACTCACAGTTGAGTCTGCTCTCGAAATCACTTCCCTAATCACTATGTATCTACCTGGGGAGAACATAATAAAACATAGAACATAGAACATAGAATAGTACAGTATATTACAGGCCCTTCGGCCCACAATGTTGTTCTGACCCTCAAACCCTGCCCCCCCATATAACCCCCCACCTTAAATTCCTCCATATACCTGCCTAGTAGTCTCTTAAACTTCACTAGTGTACCTGCCTCCACCACTGACTCAGGCAGTGCATTCCACGCACCAACCACTCTCTGAGTAAAAAACCTTCCTCTAATATCCCCCTTGAACTTCCCACCCCTTACCTTAAAGCCATGTCCTCTTGTACTGAGCAGTGGTGCCCTGGGGAAGAGGCGCTGGCTATCCACTCTATCTATTCCTCTTATTATCTTGTACACCTCGATCATGTCTCCTCTCATCCTCCTTCTCTCCAAAGAGTAAAGCACTAGCTCCCTTAATCTCTGATCATAATGCATACTCTCTAAACCAGGCAGCATCCTGGTAAATCTCCTCTGTACCCTTTCCAATGCTTCCACATCCTTCCTATAGTGAGGCGACCAGAACTGGACACAGTACTCCAAGTGTGGCCTATCCAGAGTTTTAGAGAGCTGCATCATTACATCGCGACTCTTAAACTCTATCCCTCGACTTATGAAAGCTAACACCCCATAAGCTTTCTTAACTACCCTATCCACCTGTGAGGCAAATTTCAGGGATCTGTGGACATGCACCCCCAGATCCCTCTGCTCCTCCACACTACCAAGTATCCTGCCATTTACTTTGTACTCTGCCTTGGAGTTTGTCCTTCCAAAGTGTACCACCTCACACTTCTCCGGGTTGAACTCCATCTGCCACTTCTCAACCCACTTCTGCATCCTATCAATGTCTCTCTGCAATCTTCGACAATTTGAACAGAGGAATCTCATACGAGGGATATGTTTTGAGAGCAGAATCTCAAGGTTGCACAATGTTTTCATATTTTGATAGATGTAATGCTGAGGCTTTATAAGGTACTGGCAAGGCCTCACTTGGAGTATTGTGAGAAATTTTAGGCCACATATCTTAGAAAGGATGTGCTGAAGCTGGAGAGGGTTCAAAGGAGGTGAACAGAAATGATTCCAGGATTGAAAAGCTTGTCATGTGAAGAGCATTTGCTGGCGCTGGACCTCAATGGAATTCTGAAGAACGAGGGATGATCTCATTGAAACCTATCGAACGGTGAAAGACCTCAACAGAGTGGATGTGGAAAGGATGTTCCCCTATGATGGGGGAACCTCAGAACAGAGGACACGTCCTTTCAGATCGGAGATGAGGAGGAACTTCTTAAGCTAGAGAGTGGTGAATCTGAGGAACTTGTTGCCACGGGCGACTGTGGAGGCCGAGTCTTTAGGTAGATTTAAGGCAGAGGTTGATAGTTTCTAGATTGGTCAGGGCACGAAGGGATAGGGGGTGACTGGGGCTGAGAGGGAAAATGGATCAGCCATGATTGAAACGGCAGAATAGACTCGATGGGCCCAAACGCCTAATTCTGCTCCTGTGTCTTATGGTCTCGTCAATGTACTTTTGAACTTTGATAACAGAGCTTCCCAACACTGGAGCACCCGATTAGTACATAAAGTTCAGCTGCAATGTCAGGGCTTGAAGACACAATAGTCAGTACAACTCATTTTTTTAAGAAAGGTGACCCACCTCCAGTGACAGACTCTCTCTTAATGAACCTCTGAGCTATGGATTGTGATATCTCTCTCTCTCTCTCTCTCTCTCTCTCTCTCTCTCTCTCTCCAACCAAAAAAAATCCTTCGCCCCATTGCAGTCCAGCAGCTTACCGAGGGAGTAGTCATGAAACCATTCATTAATCCTCTGACTGATGATGCTGGAGGTGATTAGCATTTGAAAGACCCATAATAATCTGAAACGCGTATTAATTTTAAGTGATTTTATGCTATTGGCACTGAGGAGAAATAGACGGTAAAGATTTAAATAGGCTGATAAATTTTATTACAGAGCAAAAAAATAAATAAAGAAATGCCAGTTTATTAACTTCCTGAAGACATAATCCTGCCTCCTGCTGCAAAAATGGACCATGGTACGTGAAGCGTGTCAGGCTTAGGCCTTTTTTCCTAATTAATTGGTACCCTCCAGCCTGACGGCATGAATATTGATTCCTCATTCCAGTAAACAAACTTCTCTCCTCCCCTCTTCCTCTATTTCCCACTCTGACCTTACATTTCTTCTCACCTGCCCATTACCTCCCCCTGGGTCCCCTCCTCCTTCCCGTTCTCCTATGTTCCCCTCTCCTCCAATCAGATTCCTTCCTCTCCAGCCCTTGACCTTTCCCACCCGCCTGGCTCCACCTATCACCTTCCAGCTAGCCTTCTTCCCCTCCCCTCCCCACCTTTTTATTCTGGCGTCTCCCCCCCCACCCAACTCTCAGCCTGAAATGTTGACCTTTTTCTTCTCTCCACAGATGCTGCCTGGCCTGCTGAGTTCCTCCAGCGATCGTGTGTGTGTGTGTGTGTGTGTGTGTGTGTGCGTTTGAATTGGTTTCTACCAAGGCTGCATCACGGCCTGGTATGGAAACACCAAGGCAGGTACTGGAAATCCGAAGCGAAACACGCAAAAATGCTGGAGGAACTCAGCAGGTCAGGTAGCATCTGTGGAAATGAATAAACAGTTGACGTTTTGGGGAGAGACCCTTCTTCAGGAATGAGAAGGAAGGGGGAAGATGTCAGAATGAAAAGGCAGCATGTGGGTGGGGGGGAGGAGGCTAGCAGGAAGGTGATTGGTGAAGCCAGGTGGGTGGGAAAGGTCAAGGGCCGGAGATGAAGGAATCTGATAGGAGAGGAGGGTGGACAGGACCCAGGGGGAGGTGACAGGCAGGTGAGAAGAACTGAAAAGTTAGAGTGGGGAACAGAGGAAGGTTGGGAGGGTGGGGAAATTTGTTTACTGGAAGGAGAAATCGATATTCATGCCGTCCGGTTGGAGGCTGCTCAGATGGAATATAAGATGTCGCTCCTCCTTAGCACAAGAGGAGGCCCATGGAACAATAACGTCACAAAGGGAATGGGAGTTAAAATGGCCACCGGGAAGCCCCGCTTGGGGCTTGGTGCTCGACGAAGCGGTCCCCCAGAGCCGAGGAGGCCGCGTCGGGAGCACTGGAGACAATATGACGACCCCCCCCCCCCCCAGCCCCCCGCAGCAGATGTGCAGGCGAAGGGTTGCCTCACCTGGAAGGACTGTTCAGGGCCCTGAATGGAGGCGAGGGAGGAGGTGAATGGGCCGCTTGGCAGGGATAAGTGCCAGGAGGGACGAATGGACAAGGGAACCGCGGAGGGGGTGATCCTTGTGGAAAGCGGAGAGAGGTAGTGAGGTAAAAATGCGTTCAGTGATGGGATCACTTTTAAGATGGTGGACATTGCAATCTATTGTCATTGCTCAAGACCAGGGGTCCCCAACCTTTTTTGCACCGCGGACCGATTTGATATTGACAATATTCTTGCGGACTGGTCGACCAGGTGGGGGTGGTGGTGGTTTTCAAGTAGAGTTAAACTCACCTCAACATGTCTTTTACAGTTAGGGTTGCCAACTTTCTCACTCCCACATAAGGGACGAAAGTAGCAATCAAATCCCGGGACACTTGAATTTACCCCAGGAAAGACTACCGTGATCATGAAGACATGCGCAGGCGCGTACGTGCCGATTTTTTTTCCCACAAATCGGTTTTGCCTTAATCTTCCCGACTATACTGTACATTATTTCTACTTTGTATAAGCTGTGTATTTATCATATCATTCCCGCTTTTACTATATGTTAGTGTTATTTATTTTCGGTTTTATGTGTTATTTGGTAGGTTATTTTTTGGGTCTGGGAACGCTCAAAAATTTTTCCCATATAAATTAATGGTAATTGCTTCTTCGCTTCACACCATCTTGGCGCAAAAGATTTCATAGGAACGCTCTACCTTAGCGGGGGAAATACGGGACAAGGGCAGTCCCGTATGGGACAAACCAATTTAGCCCAATATACGGGATGTCCCGGCAAATACGGGACAGTTGGCGACCCTATGTTCAAGTTCAACAGTGCGTGACAGGGAATGAGGAAAGATGCAGCTGACTCGTGTCGTTTCCTCGCGGCCCAGTAGCACATGCTTTGCGGCCCGGTGGTTGGGGACCGCTGCTCAAGACGACGAGATTGTGGTGCTACTCCTGTCCATGCAAAACAGATATTTACAATGTGGCTGGTAAGGTTTAATTTTTTAAAAATCCCGTATTTACATGCAACAAGTGGCTTTGATAGTCCGTGACACTCGAAAGCCATTGGCAAGCTGGGGAGTGGCGTTATTCATCTGCACAACAGACCTCGGGAGGAGGCTGTTTCTCAGTCTATCTCAGCTGAGATGTTTCTGCACCGCCTACCAGGTGGCATAGATTGAACAGACAGTGTCTGAGATGGGAAGGGCCTTTAATGATGCTACGAGCGTGCCGTAGACAGCACATTTACAAGGAGCGCTTTCACAAGAAAGCAGCGTCCATAATCAAGGACCCAATTCCTCCAGGCCGTGCTCTCCTCTCGCTATCACTAACAGGCAGGAGGTACGGGAGCCCCGGACCCCACACCGCCGGGTTCAGGGACCTTCAGGCTCCGGAACCAGCGCGGATAACTTCGCTCACCTCAACTCTGAGCTGATTCCACAACCTACGGACTCACTTTCAAGGAATCCAGGCACTCCGGTCTCCCGCCGCAGTCCAAAGATCGGTTACTAGTCGTCGTAGACTGTCCTGTCTTCTTCTTATCGTGTCCACGGACGGTCTATGCATGGCCCAGCCGGAACTGGACACATTTTTGCGCCTTGTTGTGGAATTCGGCGAGATCTGCAACAGTACAAGGTTCAGGAGGTGTTGCACAGTCTGTGGCTCGGTTCCACATTCACAACTTGTCGGGCTGGTTGTATATAGTCATAGTCATAGTCATACTTCATTGATCCCGGGGGAAATTGGCTTTCATTACAGTTGCACCATAAATAATTAAATAGTAATATGTAAATTATGCCAGGAAATAAGTCCAGGACCAGCCTATTAGCTCAGGGTGTCTGACCCTCCAAGGGAGGAGTTGTAAAGTTTGATGGCCACAGGCAGGAATGACTTCCTATGACACTCTGTGCTGCATCTCGGTGGAATGAGTCTCTGGCTGAATGTACTCCTGTGCCCACCCAGTACATTATGTAGTGGATGGGAGACATATTTCCCCATCTGCTTAGTGACACCTTTGACGTACACCAGTCCGAAGTCTGTTAAGGCACTCCCAGGTTGCCCAGTTGCAGTTTGCTCCTGGGGGAAGGCTTTCATCCGGCAGGTTTTCCATCGTCGGGGGTTGTTTGAGACTGCGGGCTTCAGATGGGGTTGATTACAACGGAACAACACTGTTCACAAAGCTCTTCCTTGACTTCAGGCGGCTGGGTGTAGGTGTACGGCCACGTAGAGGGTGCCTCTCATCTGACGTCCTGTGATTTGGTTAGTGTTAAATAGGCGTGTTGCTGGGTGGAGCAGAAGGGCCTGTTCAAAATCAGAACAAGAATCGGGTTTAATATCACGTCGTAAAATTGGCTTGTGCCTGCAGAACATTGCCATACATAATTAAAAGCTATAAATTACAATAAGCTGGATATATTTTTTTCAGAAATAAATAAGTAGTGCCAAAAGAGAGGGAAAGGTAGCGAGGTAGTGTTCATGGGTTCAATGTCCATTTAGAAATCCGATGGCTGAGGGGAAGAAGCTGTTCCTGAATCGTTGAGTGTGAGTCTTCAGGCTCCTGTACCTCCTCCCTGATGGTAATAATGAGAAGAGGGCATGACCTGGCTGGTGGGGGTCCTTAATGATGAATTCCACCTTTTTGAGGCATTGCTTTTTGAAGGTGTCCTCGGCGCTGGGAAGGCTGGCGCCCGTGATGGAGCTGGTTGAGTTTACGGCTCCCCGCAGCGTTTTCCAGACCTGTGCAGTGACTCTCCCTCCATTCCAGACTGTCATGCAACCAGTTAGAATGCTCTCCACGGTCTATCTGTTGTTGCTCGGTTTCTCTTTTTTAATACCTTTTTAGCTATTTCCATTAAGCTTCGGCAAATTTGGACAGCCTCTTAATTGGGCCAAGATGTACCAGTCCTAATGTGTCCCAATTGACCTGTAGTTTTAGGTCTTGCAGGGACATCTCCCCCATTTTCTAGTTCTGGTTTTCTGATAGAGCGGTTAGCGCGATCTTCTCACCGAGTTAGCAGTCCCACTGCTGTCCGTAAGGAATTTCTACATTCTCCCCCGTGACCGCTTGGGTTTCCTCCAAGTGCTTCGGTTTCCTCCCGCCTTCCAAAGACGTGCGGTTCGGGTTAGCGCACTGTGGGCAGGCTGCGTTAGTGCAGGAAGCGCGGTGACGCTTCTGCGCTGCTCCCAGCCCGCTCCTTGGACTGCGTTGGTCACTGACACTAAACGATGCAGTTTGCGGTATGTTTCAGTGTGCTTGCGGCAAAAAAAAATAATCTTTATCTGATTCTGAGAAACGGAACCACAATTATGAAATTAGCAATTGGCTTAATATTATCACATGTACAGAGATACAAGTTCAAAGTAAATTTATTGTCAAAGTACATACGTGTCACCATATATAACCCTGAGATTTAAACTCAATAAATCTATAGAATGGTAACTATAATGGGATCAGTGAGAGTCCGCACCAACTAGGGAGTCCAACCAGAGTGTAGAAGATAATAAACTGTGTAAATTCAAAAGGAAAGAGATAGTAGTGATAAATAATTAAGCAATAACTATCGAGAACATGAGACAGAGAGTCCTTGAAAGTGAGCCTGTTGGTTGTGGGAACGTTCCAGTGATGGGGCAAGTGAAGTTATCCGCTTTGGTTCAAGAGCCTGATGGGTGAGGGGCAGTAACTGTTCCTGAACCTGGTGGTGCTAGTCCTGAGGCTCTTGTACCTTCTACCTGACGCGAGCGGTAAGAAGAGAGCATGGCCCGGGCTGTGAGGGTCTCTGATGGACGCCGTTTTCCTGCAACTATGTTTCACGCAGATGTGCTCAGTGGTTGGGAGGGCTTTACCCGTGATGGACTGGCTGTGTCCACGACCTTTTATAGGATCTTCCATTCAAAAGCATTGGTGTTTCCATACCAGGCTGTGATGCAGCCAGTAAATACACTCCTATAGAAGTTGGTCAAAGTTTTAGATGTCCTGACCAATCTCCATAAACACTCAAGGCAGTAGAAACACTGCTATGCTTTCCCTGTAGTTGCACCTGCGTGCTGAGCCCAGAACAGGTCCTCTGAAATGGTAACAGGTTGCATGTGATTCATGCAGATCAATTCGTTACACAGTGCATTGACAGTGTTCAAGGGAAATCAATAACAAAATGGAGAACAAGGTGTTGCAGTTACTAAGAAAGTGCCCTGCTGGTGGACAATAAACTACAAGGTCACGGCAAGTGAGAAATTTTGGTCAAAATTCTGTCTTTTTGTGCAAGGGAAAATTAAATAGCTTTGTAACAAATCTGTTCTTGAACCCTGATGATTTGTTCTTTCGGGCTTTTGTATCTTCTACCCAATAGGATGCAAAGACGATACAAGGACAGGTGGAGGAGCAGGTAGTGCTGAAGAAACAGAGAGCCTGCAGGGAGATTTAGATAGTTTAGGGGAATGGACAAAGAAGTGGCAAATGAAATACAATGTTGGAAAGTGTATGGTCATGCACTTTGGTGGAAGAAGTAAACGGGCAGACTATTATTTAGGTGGGGAGGGAATTCAACATGCAGAAATGCAAAGGGACTTGGGAGCCCTTGTGCAAGATACTCTAAAGGTTAACCTCCGGGTTGAGTCAGTGGTGAAGAAGGCGATTGCAATTTTGAAATTCATTTCTAGATAAGAGCCCGGATGTGATGTTGAGGCTCTATAAGGCACTCGTGAGACCACACTTGGAGTATTGTGTGCAGTTTTGGGCTCTTTGTTTTAGAAAGGATATATTGACATTGGAGAGGATTCGGAGAAGATTCACAAGAATGATTCCGGGAATGAAAGGGTTACTGTATGAAGAACGTCTGGCAGCTCTTGGACTGTATTCCCTGGAGCTCAGGAGAATGAGGGGGGATCTCATAGAAACATTCCAAATGTTAACAGGCCTGAACAGATTCCATATGCCAAAGTTATTTCCAGTAGTAGGGGATTCTAGGACAAGAGGGCACGACCTCAGGACTGTAGGACTTCCATTTAGAACAGAGATGCGGAGTAATTACTTTAGTCAGAGGGTGGTAAATCTGTGGAATTTGTTGCCACGAACGGCTGTGGAGGCCAAGTCATTGGGTGTATTTAAAGCAGAGATAGATAGGTTCTTGATTAGCCAGGGCATCAAAGGGTATGGGGAGAAGGCAGGGGAGTGGCGATGACTGGAAGAATTGGATCAGCCCATGACTGAATGGTGCAGCAGACTCGATGGGCCAAATGGCCTACTTCTGCTCCTATATCTTATGGTCTTATGGGAGGGGGGTAAGAGGAGAGTGTCTGGGGTGGGCGGGGTCTTTGATTACGTTGGGTGCTTTACCGAGGCACCGAGAAGCGTCGACAAGAGTCCACACAGGGGAGGCTGGCTTCCGTATCCACAACTCTGTGCATTTTCTCGCAGTCACGGGCAGAGCAGTCGCCGTGCCAAAGCGACACACGCAAAACGCTGGAGGAGCTCAGCAGGCCAGGCAGCCCCCGCGGGAATGAGCGGACGGACGACGCTGCGTCTCGGCCCAAAACGTTGACTCCCTGCTCATTTCCTGAAGGGCTGCCTGACCCGCTGAGTTCCTCCAGCATTTTGGGTGTGTCGAAAATGGACTTGCCAGCATCTGCAGACGTGCCCGTTTTACCAAGCCGTGGTGCATCCAGATGGGATGTTTTCTGAGATATATCAATTTAAAAAATATATTTATTTTTTATTGAGAGAGCAGGGAATAGGCTTCTCCAGCTCTTTGAAGCACGCTGCCCAGCATTCCCCGATTTAATCATGGGACCATTAGCCAAGTCTATTAACTTACCAACGGGTGTCCGGAGGAACCCCACATGAACATCATAATAAGGCCATAAGACTGTAAGATTTAGGAACAGAATTAGGCCATTTGGCCCATCGAGTCTGCTCTGCTATTTCATCGTGGCTGATCCATTTTCCCTCTCAGCCCCAATCTTCTGCCTTCTCCCCGTATCCCTTTGTGACCTGACCAATCAAGAATCTTTCAACCTCTGCCTTAAATATACATAAATACTTGGCCTCCACAGCTGCCTGTGGCAATAAGCTCCACCAATCTCTGGCTGAAGAAATTCCTCTTCATCTCTAAAAGGACATCCCAAGATGGCGGGACTGTCATATGTTGAAAGATTGGAGCAACTGGGGTTGTATACGCTGGAATTTAGAAGGATGAGGGGGGATCTGATTGAAACATATAAGATTATTAAGGGATTGGACACACTAGAGGCAGGAAACATGTTCCTGATGTTGGGGGAGTCCAGAACCAGAGGCCACAGTTTAAGAATAAGGGGTAGACAATTTAGAACGGAGTTGAGGAAAAACTTTTTCACACAGAGGGTTGTGGTTCTGAGGAATGCTCTGCCTCAGAAGGCAGTGGAGGCCAATTCTCTGGATTCCTTCAAAAAAGAGTTAGATAGAGCTCTTAAAGATAGCGGAGTGAAGAGATATGGGGGGAAGCCAGGAACTGGATACTGTTTGTGGATGATCAGCCATGATCACAGTGAATGATGGTGCTGGCTTGATGGGCTGAATGGCCTACTCCTGCACCTATTGTCTATTGTCTATTGTCTAACCCTCTCTTCTGAGTCAGTGTCCTCTGGTCCTAGACTCTCCCACCATAGGCTCTCTCAAGGCCTTTCACCATTCGATGGGTTTCAATGAGGCCACCCCTCATTCTTCTGAATTCCAGTGAATACAGGCCACAGCCATCAAACTCTTTTCATACGACAGGCCGTTCAATCCTGGAATCATTTTCCCAGGGGGGAACGTACAAACTCCTTACAGGCAGCAGTGGGAATTGAACCCAGGTCACCTGTGCGGTAAAGCGTTGGGCTAACCACTATGCTACTTTAAGGATGAAAGGGGACATGCCAGGTTTTCTTCTGCCCTCATTCTTGAGCACTGGTCCTGGGCTGATCCCTCAGTTTCTGCATCTGCACTGCTTGGGTGAGGTGACGGAGAATTGGAAAGTGACAGTTGTCGATTGGAAAGTTGCTTGACCCACCCACCTCCATTTCTCCTTTATGAAAGCCCTTGTCCAAACAAGAATCATCACAGGCAATGTGTGTCTTTGCCAGGAGTTTCAAAGCAAATAGATTTCATGTCTTGCAATGTCACTCACATCAAATTTGTGCCCAGAGCTGTCAGTCCGCTTTACTGAACAATGCCTCGACTTAACCTTGTGAATCGGTGCAATGCAATAATCCTGCACGAGCCTTTACCCAGCCCTCAGTCAGAGCTGCGTGTCCTCACCAGCTCTGCGTCCCAACCAGCCATCAGCCCCTTGTGTTAGGGCAGGTCTTAGTGGTGGACAAGTCCTGGTTGTGAAACTGCATCCTGATTTATTCCACCACTTCGCACGGGGGAGTCTACAGTCTGCATTTCACCCCGTAATTCTTCTCTCCAAAAAGTGCTTCCCGGCTTCTGCCATTTCCTGTGTGTTTCTAACCATGATGCACTTTGTTGCTACAGTATTCGACCTCTGCCCTCTACCACCTCTCTAGTTAAGTGTATACCAACCCTCTGCAGTGTAGGCATAGTATATGTGATTGTCACTGTGTTCCAGAGCGCACGTTCGCATGACCTTTTTATATAGAGTTATTATTTTCCCACTGGTTTTCTTCGACAATTATACAGTACAACAAAGGTTTTGCTTCCTGAGTATTTTTGGGTGTATCGTATGGATTTTGGGCTGCTGATCATGAAACTCACCGTGGAATTTCCCTGTTGTGCATCATTTTTTAAACAGTCGCCAATATTTGTTATTTCAGTTCATAATTGTGTCAAAACAATTATAGCCGCACCCCCCCCCCCCCCGGTCAGCCTCAGGGTTGCTCAGCTCGCTGTCGTCTAGGGAAATAGCCCTCGGCCCCGCCAAACTGGGTAATAGTTTGTGTGGATGCTGTGTGATGTACCCGACCCCGCCCAAATAACAGACAATACACCAGATACGATTAAATGACTTACAGTTTACAGATATTATTGGAACTATATAATCAATAGAGAATAAAATATAAGAGGAAGATAAAAGGCCCCGCACTTATCAAAGTTCAATCTCTTCGTGCACAAACAGTTGGAGCTCAGGACCCTCCGTCTTCACCCTGAGACCCCTCGGATCACCTCGACCTGCCGCCTGGGACCACCACCGGTGGCCGACCAGACGCTCCACACGAGTTCGTCTCGGTCTCCTCTCCTCGCCGAACACCCTGGATCTCGGACTCCTGCTCGGGGTCCAACCCCATTAGTGGACTCACAGCACCTGGTCCATCCTCTGTTTCTCTCTCCTGCCTTCTGCACAAAAACCCGCGCATCACGCTGACTTACAGACACACAGAAAGAATAACATCTCTCCCAGTTGCTAGCGGGAGGACTTTCTCAGCAGTTAACATAACAAAGAAGCCATTTCAATTATAACATAACAAAGAAGCCATTTTAATTAGACTACACAGTAGCATGAAAGAAGAAACCCCTTACACAGTTGTTGTGACGTGTCTAGTGTGGTCGTGTAGTGGGTCGTGCCTGTCGCTCTCACTCTCAGCTCCCACTGCTGGCGAGCAGTCTCGCGAACATGACAGCTGAATGTGTCAGTCTGTCCCTGTCAGTACACAGCCTCTCCTACAGCAAGCCTCACGTCGTGCCTCCTCGCCGGCGACACACAGAACCTGAACTCCTCTTGGACTCGGGCTGAGCTACAGAGGACGGGGAGGAGGTCCGGCCCCTGCACAACGTAGCACGCAGGCCCACCGGTGTGTGGACACGCCCTGGTGCTCGTGAACCAGACCCCCAGCGACGGGTAAATAACCTCACTGCCTCGGGAGAGACGAAGGCTACGGGAGTAAAACCCAGACAGCAAATCCGGAGTGGAGCCCCTGAGGCAGCTGGACGTCACCGAACATCCTTCCGGCAGCTCCTGCAGCCGAGCTAGTGACAGACGTATCACTTCATAAGCTTTCCTTTGGACTCCACTGGTGAGACCGAAAGGCGGATCTTGATGACTGGGCATCTCAGGATCTCCAAACCTTCCACCCAGGCTTGTGGACCCATTGTCCTTCAAGACAGACAGACGCCAACCAATTCATAATTCAAGTCAGAATAACTGATGCCAAGGTTAAAGAAGGCATTTTTGTTGGTCCACAAATCAAACAGGTCGTCAATGACAGGTAATTCAAAGAACTTCTAGTGGGACCGGAGAAAATCGCATGGAAGGCATTCAAGGTGTTGTTGAAAGTTTTCTTGGCAACTACAGAGCACCGAACTACGTGCAGCTGGTTGACAACATACTTCAAGCGTATAAAACCATGAAGTACAACATGTCACTGAAGATTCATTTTCTGCCTTCCCATTTAGACCTTTTCCCTGCCAATCTTGGCGCTGTCAGTGACGAGCACGGGGAAAGGTTTCACCAGGATATTGCGGTCATGGAGAAACGGTATCAGGGCTACTGGAATCCATCTGATTATTGTTGGACACTTAAGCAAGAAGCCTCAGACACTGAGTACAAATGAAAAGCATCAACAAAACATTTTTAGCTTCGTTGTACAAAGAGTCAGCACTGTTATGCAATTAAATGTATTATATTCAATAAAAGTTAATTTTTTGGGTCTCCAAAATCCCATGTGATACAAGTCATCTGGAATTATATTTGTGTTCAGTCTATCAAAAAAAAATCTGAGGAAGCAACACTTTTGAAAGAATTTGTTGTCCAGTGTGATATGAATCAACAACGCTTTAATTCTCCCCTTTTCAATTAATATTAAAAGGAGGCTATTTGACCTGTTGGAGAGTATTTGGGAGTTATGTGAATATAGCAGAAATTAACTCAAGCAAGAACTGGTCTTCTGTTTTTATTGTAAATTGCAAGCAGTAAATTGATGTTAAAATCAGGCCTTTGCACTGTCTTTGGAGCACAGGCTGCCCACAGAGTAAGAGATATGGTTTGCAGAACGATAACAATGAGACATTTGCAGATGCATCGGCCAAACGTTAAGACAATGGGGTTGTGTTAATTAGATCATAAGAAATAGGAACAGAATTAGGCCATTTGGCCCATCGAATCTTCTCTGCCATTTCATCATGACTGATCCATTTTCCCTCTCAGCCCCAGTCTCCTGCCTTCTCCCCGTAACCCTTCATGCCCTGACCAACCCAGAATCTATCGACCTCAAACACAAAATAATTTCTTCCTTCAGTCCTGACGAAGGGTTTCGGCCCGAAACGTCGACTAATCTTTTCAACTGATGCTGACTGACCTGCTGAGTTCCTCCAGCGCATTGTGAGTGTTCATCTGTCAACCTCTGTCTTAATGACTTGGCCTCCACAGCTACCTGTGGCAACGAATTCCACAGATTCACCACTTCCTGGGGAAAGACGCTGGCTTGCACCAAACCAGAAAAAGATTCAGGTTTAATAGCACTGCCATAAGTCAATTTGTTGCTACAGTAAGTATATATACATATATATGTTTAAAAAGGTAAATTAAATAAGTAGTACAAAAATAGGAATTAAAAAAGTAGTGAGGTAGTGTTAATGGGTTTGATGTCCATTCAGAAATCAGATTGCAGAGGGGAAGAAGCTGTTCCTGAATCGCTGAGTGTGAGCCTTCAGGCTCCTGTACCTCCTTCCTGATGGTAGCAATGAGAAGAGGGCATGTCCTGGGTGATGGGGGTCCTTAACAATGGACACCACCTTTTTGAAGCACTGTTCCTTGAAGATGCCCTGGGGAAGCTAGTGCCCATGATGGAGCTGACTGAATTTACTGCTTCCTGCAGCTTATTTCGATCCTGTGCAACGTGGGCTAAGGTATTTGCGCCATTTTGACTTGAGTGCAAGCTGGCAGACTAGACTGATGTTGTCACTTAGCACATAGTCACAGTTTAGTACCAATCAATAGCTGTTCTATTGTATACTCTGAGAGTCTGACTCGCTCTCTCTCTTCAGAAGCTTTTAGAATACCTGTGTCATCAGTTTGTCCCAGCAGGGGTGTTGAAACATTCAGAGGTGTCTCCCAGAGCAGATATATAAATCAGAGGAACCATTGTCAACCCTAGCTATTGAAGTAAACGATTTCATGTTTGTAACCATGAAATTACATTGAATCACCTGTTGTTCTTTGATCTTAAGGGTATAAAAATGAGATGTATTTTTGTGTTTGTGAAACTCCACTGATAGTGTCTCGAGAAGATTGCCTGCCAGCTGTGCTGAAGAAAGACTTCTTTTTCACCAGCCTCACTGGCCCTCTGGTGACTTTGATCAGAGTCACAACATGGCCCACCTGAGCTGGTTTCTCACTCCCTCAAGCTATATTCTCATCCTTTGAAGGGACTTTTTTCTCTAAAGGATTAGTTTTATTTGTCACACGTATGTCGAAACATCAAAACGTTAGATTAGATTAGATTAGATTATGAGGACACTCAGTCCTCGTTTATTGTCATTTAGAAATTCATGCACTAAGAAATGATACAATGTTCCTCCAGAGTGATATCACAAAAAACAACAGAACAAACCAAAGAATAACACTGACAAGACCACATAATTATAACATATAGTTACAGCAGTGCAAAGCAATACCATAATTTGATAAAGAGCAGACCATGGGAACGGTAAAAAAAAGTCTCAAAGTTCTGATCGACTCCCGATAGTCCCCGATAGCAGGCGGCAAAAGGGAGAAACTCTCCCTGCCATAAACCTCCAGGCACCGACAACTGCCGATGCATTGGAAGCACCCGACCACAGCCGACTCTGAGTCCGTCCGAAAACTTCGAGCCTCTGACCAGCCCTCCGATACAGCCACCCGAGCACCATCCTCTGCCGAGCGCTTCAACCCCGCCCTGTCTGCCAAGCAACAAGCAAAGCCAAGGATGATTCTGGATCACACAGTAGCAGCAGCAGCGAAGAAGTCATTTCAGAAGTTTCTCCAGATGTTCCTCCGTGCTCTCACGTCTGTCTCCATCAAATCAAGATTGTGCACGGCACCCTACTTGACAGATAACAGATATCATTCACCGGAGTGGCCACTGCGCGCTGCGTCGCGTCGCCATCTTGTCCTCTCCTGTATTTCATATAGTGAAATACGCCACATACGTGAGTGGCCCACACTGCCCGAAGACATGCTCCAGACGGTCGCCTCACGTCCGGCGCCAATTTAACATGCCCGTAACTTACTAACCGCTAAACCTGTATGCCTTTTTGGAATGTGAGGGGGAGTGGGGACTGGAGCATGAGGAGACCGTGCGCACACGCCATGCGGGTGCCTAGCGGTAGCGTGGCGGTTAGCGCGACGCTTTTACGGCTTGGGGCGTTCCGGAGTTCGGAGTTCATTTCCGATGTCATTCTGTAAGAGCCTCTGTAGGTCTCCTTGCGGGATGCGTGGGATTTTCCCCGGGTGCCCTGGTTTCCTCCTGCAATCCAAAGATGTACTGTGTAGGTTAATTAGTTAGTGTAAAATATTAGGTTTAATTGGGGCTGTGGGGTTGCTGGGAACGGCGTGGCTTGGGGGACAGGAAGGGCTGACTCGCTTTGTATCGCTAAGCACGTAAATAAATTTACAAACAGCAGTGGGAATTGAACCCCGATCTTCCGGTCCCTGGCTCCGTAAAGCGCTACGCCACCATGCCACCCTGGACAACAACATCAAGAATCCTTTGCAAATTTCATTAGCGGCTCAAAAAAAAATTATTAGAAGATGGAACATGTCAGAAGTACAATCAAAGACATTAATCAGAATCAGGTTTAATATCACCGGCATATGGTGTGAAATTTGTTAACAGTACAATGCAATACATAATAACAGAGAAAAAAAAACTATGAATTATGTTAAATATATATATAAAATAGTTATAGAAAATAAGTAGTGCAAAAATAGAAATTAAAAAGTGTTCATGGGTTCAGTGTCCATTCAGGAATCGGACGGCAGAGGGGAAGAAGCTGTTCCTGAATCACTGAGTGTGAGCCTTCAGGCTCCTGTACCTCCTCCCTGATGGTAGCAATGAGAAGAGGGCATGTCCTGGGTGGTGGGGGTCCTTAATGATGGACGCCGCCTTTCTGAGGCACCGCTCCTTGAAGATGTCCTGGATTACTAAGGAGGCTGGTGCCCATGATGGAGCTGAGTAATTTTACAACTCTCTGCGGCTTACTTTGATTCTGTGCAATAGTCCACACCCCACATACCAGACGGTGATGCAGTCAGTTAGAATGCTCCCCATGGTACATCTGTAGGGGTTTTCGAATGTTTTGGGTGGCATACCACATCTCCTCAGACTCCTCATGCAATATAGGCGCTGGAAGTAACTAGGTTTTTTTGATTCACTCTGGATGAACAAGTTACCTGTGAATCTGCCATTTCTCTTGCTTTAATGAATGCATTTACAAGCCTGGAGAGGTTCTGCAGATGGTATGTTCTGGGGAGATAGACTGAGCACACCCACTGTGAGGGTTGACAAAACAATTTAGGATAGATGTTCTCCGAGGAGGTGGTATCATTTTTTTTTTGCAATTTACTCTCAGGAGCTGAATGATATTTTCCAGACACCACGGCAATTAGGTGAATGGATAAGAGATTTTTATTTCTTTGCAACTCAGATGAATTCGTTCCTACAACAGAGAAAAAGAATGGATGCCTCTTGCTACGATCTGCATAGTTTTGGTTAAATTGCTAATTGGGCAGAATGGATAAAGTGACTGTGTTCAGCTGGACCTGGAAGAAGCACAGAGACTCGCTACCCCCAAGCACAGATAGCGAACGAAAAAGTGAGGCAGAGCAGTATTTTTGATTGAAGGTGGCTTGGGGGGTGGGAGGCTACTGCACAGGGTCGAAGTAAGCTGCAGAGAGTTGTAAACTTAGTCAGCTCCATCATGGGCACCAGCCTCCATAGTATCCAGGACATCTTCAAGGAGCAGTGTCTCAGGAAAGTGGCATCCATCATTAAGGACCCCCATCACCCAGGACATGCCCTCTTCTCATTGCTACCATCAGGAAGGAGGTACAGGAGCCTGAAGGCACACACTCAATGATTCAGGAACAGTTTCTTCCCCTCTGCCATCTGAATTCTAAATGGACACTGAACCCATGAATACTACCTCACTATTTTTTTATTTCTATTTTTGTACGACTTATTTAATTTAACTAAGGGAACGTGCTGTTCCCTTGAGCAAGGCACTTAATCACACATTGCTCTGCGACGACACCGGTGCCAAGCTGTATGGGTCCTAATGCCCTTCCCTTGGACAACATCGGTGGCGTGCAGAGGGGAGACTTGCAGCATGGGCAACTGCTGGGCTTCCATACAACCTTGCCCAGGCCTGCGCCCTGGAGAGTGAAGACTTTCCAGGCGCAGATCCATGGTCTTGCAAGACTAACGGATGCCTTTATTATTATTATATATTATATTATATTATTATATATATTAAATAGTTAAATTAAATAAGTAATACAAAAATAGAAATAAAAAAAATAGTGTGGTATATATAGTCTTACTATAATTCACTTTTTCTCTCTGTTATTATGTTTTGCATTGTACTGCTGCCGCAAAGTTAACAAGTTTCACGACATATGCCGGTGATATTAAACCTGCTTCTGATTCGTTCGATAAAAATTAAGTAAATGATCGACGTTAGTGGCCACTTTGGTGTTCGCCAGCCCCCCTCTATCTTCAAATACAGGGTGGAATCAGCTTTGGCCCACTGAAGCGTAGTGGTTATTGTATGGCTATTTCAGAGCCAGCAACCCGGGCTCGACTCCGTCTGTAAGGAGTCTGCCTATGGCTGCGTGGGTTTCCTCCAGTTGCTCCGGTTTCCTCCCACAGTCCACGGGCATACGGGTTAGTAGGTTAATTGCTCACATGAGGGTAATTGGGCCAGAAGAGCCTGTTACTGAGCAGTATCCCAAAATAAAAAAACTAATAAAGTGTATCCCGGTGGTCAGTCCAATGCTTGATCACAAAACTCTACTCAAGTTGATGCTTGATGGGTTTCACAGGAACAGACAAGCAAAGTTGCCTTCGATTTCCGCCTGATACCCAAAAACATAACACGGTGGACAGCAACAGAAATAAATCATATTGCTTCTGTTAGAAACCAGTTTTCAAATAAGACTTTTTTTAATAGGATTTGTACTCCTTAACGAACCCATGTGTTTTTCACACTCTCTGGCAGAAAGCGGTATAGCAGCTAGACTAACTGTTTATTACCTTCCCTAGTTTTTACTGCTGGTCTTCCATACAACCTTGCCTGGGCCTGCGCCCTGCAGAGTGAAGACTTTCCAGGTGCAGATCCATGGTCTCGCAAGACTAACGGATGCCTTTAATTTAGTTTTCATTGGCTAAGTTACCCGCATGATGTAATTGTTTTAAATATGTAGACTATTAACTAATTCATTCCCATCTAAGGGATTTTCCTTATCTTATCTATAAAAACAATAGATTTTTCAGTGGTTCCATCTTGGCTTCTTTTCTATCCTTTGTTTTCCATATACCTCTTAGCATCATTTCTCAGCTCTTTAATTAGTTAGCTTAGTGTTTGTATGTTCTAAAATAAACTGAAATCTTGGAATTAAGACTGCTCGTCAATCCTGACCCCCAGAAGAATCCTAAGGATCAGAAGTTGAACAGAGATACAACATTTCTGAGTGCTCCACCATTAAAGATCTAGGCTGACTTTTTTCTCTCATGAAGTTCAAGAGCAATGTGGTAACATTACAGCTATATAAGACCTCGGTCAGACCCCACTTGGAGTACTGTGCTCAGTTCTGGTCATCTCACTACAGGAAGGATGTGGATACTGCTGAGAGTGCAGAGGAGGTTTACAAAGACGTTGCCTGGATGGGAGGGGGCATACTTTATGAGAATAGATTGAGTGAGCGTGGCCTTTTCTCCTTGGAGCGACGGAGGGTGAGAGGTGACCTGATAGAGATGTATAAGATGATGAGAGGCATTGATCATGTGGATAGCCAGAGGCTTTTCCCCAGGGCTGAAATGGCTGACATGAGGGGACACAGTTTTAAGGTGCTTGGAAGCAGGTACAGAGGGGATGTCAAGGGTAAGTTTTTCACACAGAGAGTGGTGAGTGTGTGGAATGGGCTTCCGGCGATGGTGGTGGAGACAGATACAATAGGGTCTTTTAAGAGACTCTTAGGTAAGTACATGGAGCTTAGAGAAATAGAGGGATATGCAGTAGCAAGATCCTAGCAACACACATAAAAATTGCTGGTGAACTCAGCAGGCCAGGCAACATCTATAGGAAGGGGTACAGTCGACGTTTCAAGCCGAGACCCTTCATCAGGACTAACTGAAAGAAGAGGTAGTAAGAGATTTGAAAGGCAGCTTCTAGAGTAAGTTACATGGTCAGTACAACATTGTGGGCCGAAGGACCTGTAATGTGCCGTAGATTTCTATGTTCTATGTTCAAAAGTATTCAAAGTATTGAGTACAAGAGATGGGATGTTATGTTGAAGTTGTATAGGACGTTGTTGAGGCCTAGTTTGGAGTATTGTCTGCAGTTTTGGTCACCTACCTACAGGAACAATGTAAATGAGGTTGAAAGAGTACAGAGAAAATTTACAAGGATGTTGCCGGGTCTGAAGGGCCTGAGTTATACAGAACGTAGGAGATTTGATAGAGGTATACAAAATTTTGAAGGGTATGCATAAGGTAAATTCCAGCTGCTGTTTTTCCAGTGAGGTAGTATGGGACTAATGCTGGCACGTGGCCAAGTGGTTAAGGTGTTCGTCTAGTGATTTGAAGGTGGCTAGTTCAAGCCTTGGCTGAGGCAGCGTGCTGTGTCCTTGAGCAAGGCACTTAACCACACATTGCTCTGCGACGACACCGGTGCCAAGCTGTATGGGTCCTAATGCCCTTCCCTTGGACAACATCGGTGTCGTGGAGAGGGGAGACTTGCAGCATGGGCAACTGCCGGTCTTCCGTACAACCTTGCCTAGGCCCGCGCCCTGGAAAGCTTCCAAGGCACAAATCCATGGTCTCATGAGACTAACGGATGCCTAAAAAAAAAAGTGTGGGACTACAACCAGAGGTCATGAGTTAAGGGTGAAATGTTCAAATGGTTCAATTCAATATCAGAGAATGTATACAGTAGACAGCCTGAAATTCTTACTCTTCACAGACATCCGCGAAACAGGAAACCCCAAAGACTGATTGACAGACATATTAAAGATTCAAAGATTAAAAGTACATTGATTGTCAAAGTATAAATTATACAACCTTGAGCTTTGCCTGCTTACAGGCAGCCACAAGGCAAGGAAACCGAAAGAACCAAATTAAACAATGAAAGACCAACCCCAATGCGCAGAGAAAGAAAAATAAAACACAAATCTGGCAAAAGAAAATATAAAACAGCATTCAACAGCATTCTGAACCTGATTCAGTCCGTAGATCTGGATCACTGGAGCAGCCCAGAGTAGGCCCAAAGCCTCTGTCTCAGCTTATCATATTAGCGGGCAAATCAGCACGAAGATCACTGACACTGAAGAACCCCAGAGCCCCCCTCACCCCTCCCAAGCGCAAATAGCAGCAGAAGCTTTGACCCTCCCCCTCCCCCACCTGTGCCAGCAGAAGGCGAGGGGAAGCTTCTTCACTCAATTGGTCCATGCGAGCTTGGTTTCAACATTTAAGCGAAGTTTGGATAGGTACATGGACGGCTGGGGTATGGAGGGCTTTGACCTCAGTGCAGGCCGATGGGAGTAGGCAGCTTAAATCCTTCAGCATGGGCTAGATGGGCCGAAGGGCCTGTTTCTGTGCTGTATTTTTCTACAACTCTGTGATTTGCAGTTGGCTGTGTTTGAATTGCTAATCTTTTTTTTTTGGCAGCTCTCACCTTTCACTTAACTCTCCAAGGAGCCTTTGTCTTTTCAGACTGAAGCATCTGCTGAGGGGACACGTCCGCCCTCACAAACCAAATCATTAATTTTTTGCTTCACAGTGTTGTCTGAGGCGCGCGAAAGGGCTCGCTTGCTCTTCTCGCTGTCGAGCTTGTGTTCAGCTGAGGAGGCAGAGGAAGTTTGACATCTTATCCAAAAGATGTCCTCCTCCAGCAACTTTGCGGCAGGAATGCCAGCTGAGCTTCGGTGCGCAGACCTCTGCATTGGTGGTTGTCCGCCGTGTCCAACGACAACGGGAGACCTGTGCAGGAGAGCTTTCTTAAAGCAGAAAAGCCGTCGCCCTGGGGCAGTTCCCCTCTCTCGACCTCAGAAGTCCGGGTCCAGTGGTACGAGCAAGCATCACAAACTGGGGTCTTCCTCGGTTGCAGTGGATGTCCGTGCCGCCTTCTGTGCCTTGTCGCGCCCTTCGCTCTCCACAGAGCGTTGCAGAACCTCCTTCCAAGCCGTTGGGTCTCACCGTAGACGTCGCCCGCCCATTTTGACGGAGGACACTTTGCATGCTGGGACAGGCGCGCTCTTACCCCCCCCCCCCCCCCCAGGATAGGAGGCCCACCGGCCACCCTCAGCTGGTCGAGCCGGCCTGTCGAAGCGGCGTAGCGGCGCACGACCGCCGTCACGTGCGAACAGCTGCTTGGAGCCACGAGTGAGAGCCACGTGTCCGGTGGGGCTCAAAGGTGAGTGAGTTGCCCCAGAGTGGAGACGTCAAGCCCCTTCGCCAGAGGTGCTACCCCTCCCTGGACACCCCACTACAGGTCTCCGTAGTGTAACTCAAACGCACGACCCGTGTGTTGCTATATGTTCACAGAAACATATAAAATTATGAAACGGATAGATAAGATAGAGGCAGGAAAGTTGTTTCCACTGGTAGGTGAGACTAGAACTAGGGGACATAGCCTCAAGATTCAGGGGAGTAGATTTAGGACGGAGGTGAGGAGGAACTGCTTTTCCCAGAGAGTGGTGAATCTGTGGAATTCTCTGCCCAGTGAAGCAGTGGTGGCTTCTTCAGTAAATATATTTAAGACAAGCAACACACATCAAAGTTGCTGGTGAACGCAGCAGGCCAGGCAGCATCTCTAGGAAGACGTACAGTCGATGTTTCAGGCCGAGACCCTTCGTCAGGACAAGGTTGGATAGATTTTTGCACAGTAGGGGAATTAAGGGTTATGGGGAAAAGGCAGGTAGGTGGAGATGAGTCCATGGTCAGATCAGCCATGATCTTATTGAACGGCGGAGCAGGCTCGACAGGCCAGATGGCCAACTCCTGCTCCTATTTCTTATGTTCTTACGTAGCCTAATTGCTAGTCAGTGTAATCGCTGTGCAATTGCTCTGAAATTATGGACAAAGAAGTTAGCTATTTTGCCCCCCCCTCCCACCGATTGGAAGTCCAAAAGTCCAGAGCCCCAACTTCTCTGCGGGCCAACCGTGGAAGACGAAGACCCAGCGTCTGCGAATCCTCGAGTCCGCCGGAGACTGGAGGCCGAGGAAGGCCGACCGTCCTGGAGTTGGAGGACTGTGTACGTGCGTGGGTGCGGGAGGGAGGAGCAGGACTTCGCTCTCACTCTCTCTTGCTTGCTGCTCCCAGACGAAGGTGCCCGTGTTTGGTCAGTCTCTCTCCCTTGCATTCGACGGCGCCGGAGTCCTGGGTCTTGGGCAAGGTTTAATCGAAGCGGTTTGTGGACTGGACTCTGTAGTTCCCGTTATGATGTGCCTCTGGTTTCTGGTCACTCCTTTTTTTTTATTGCTACCTTGGGCGATTTTGATCGGGGCAGATCGGCTCTGCGGCCTCCAGTCAACGAATGACACATTGCCAAACTGAACTGCACTAAACTGCACATTCCTGGGCTGTTTCAATGACTCTGTGGTTTGATGGTTACTATCCTGTGGTTCTCACTTGTTTCTTTTTTGCCATTTGCGTGATTCGTTCTTTTTTTTCCGCGCGTTGGGCGTTTGATGTTTTCTCTGAACGGGTTCCACAGTGTTTCTGTGTTTCGTGGCTGTCTGTGGAGAAGACGAGTCTCAGGGCTGTATACCGCATGCCTACTTTGATAATAAACCTTTATTTATGTCATAAATAAATTTAAATCTGAATTGTAGAACACTTGGAGGGTACTGCTTCTCAAGATCTGGTTGCGTGTCTTCTGATCGTTGGGTATGCGGTGGGGGCGGCTGAACTGACTGCCTGCCACTCTTCTGAATCTGAACCTGAATCATGGGATCTCGCATTTCTTCTTTCAAGTGTGCTGTGTACTTACTTACGGCCTGTTACGCCGCTGGCGTTTCGGGCAGCGATGAAGGTCCTCCATCTCCGACGGTAACCAGGGCTTCCTTCATCACGTCAGTAGCTTCCTCGCGGTTTTCACTACCGTCAGTCACGCAAGTTCACAGCAAGTCCAAATGCACAACGGCGCCTCTTTCACCTCAGACAGTTGAAGAAGTTTGGTGTGGGCCCCCAAATCCTAAGAACTTTCTACAGGGGCACAATTGAGAGCATCCTGACTGGCTGCATCACTGCCCGGTATGGGAACTGTACTTCCCTCAATCGCAGGACTCTGCAGAGAGTGGTGCGGACAGCCCAGCGCATCTGTAGATGTGAACTTCCCACTATTCAGGACATTTACAGAGACAGGTGTGTAAAAAGGGCCCGAAGGATGATTGGGGACCCGAGTCACCCCAACCACAAACTGTTCCAGCTGCTGCCATCCGGGAAACGGTACCATAGCATAAAAGCCAGGACCAGCAGGCTCCGGGACAGCTTCTTCCACCAGGCCATCAGACTGATTAATTCATGCTGACATAACTGTATTTCTATGTTATATTGACTATCCTGTTGTACATACTATTTATTATATATTACTATAAATTCTATATTGCACATTTAGACGGAGATATAACGTAAAGATTTGTACTCCTGATGTACGTGAAGGATGTAAATTATAAAGTCAATTCAGTTCAAGTCCCAGGTGGGGACTCAGGAATACCATTGAGCTCAGATGTAGATACGTACTTAGCCAGCCGGTGGTGTCGTGACATCAGCACCAGACTTCGAGGCGACTGGTCCCCGGTTCGAATCCGGCCAGCTCTTTGCGCGCTTTCTGTCCATGATGGGTTGAGCGTTGAGTTCGTGACTAGGCCTCGTAAAAAAACAGGCAAATGCTACAGAACTGCGTGCAAGGTTGCCGCCCGATGCGCCGCGAGACGCGGAGAGGGACAACAACGGGTGTAGAAGGATCCCTCGCTGCTGTTTCCGTAACAGTTTTGTTTGACCAGTCAGGGTTGTTGGCCCTGAGCTGAACCCCCGCCAAACCTGGAGGACCGGTGGACCACTCTGAGTCTGACCTCTACCCTTCGACCCTGTTTGGCATGGGTGACCCCGACCAAGAGCCAAAGCACAAAGCCCCGACTCCAGCCGACGTCGCTCTGCGGGGCACTGAGGCACGCGAGCCCCCAAACCCAACGACAAGGTCGTGGTCCTCCTGGAGGTTTCAAGTGCGCTACGGACCGCCGATTCAGCAAATATTTCACCCAGCAAGCGAACCCCTATTCGATACAGGAACTTATCACTCAACCAGAGTATGGCCCCCCTGCCAACTCACCTGTGACTTTGCAGGGGTTGCATACTGATGACTAATATGTTTACTGGGAGTGCAACTCCCTCAGTGCCTGCGCACCAGAGTACTGAGAACACGGGTCATTTTCTTTACTTAATGGTCCCAGCCCCAAACCTGCTTGCCAGTGGAGAGATGTGTGCATGTTACTCTAACGTGAAATTAACTTTGAGCACAGTGCAGAGAAGTAAAGTGGAGGACAACTTCCGTTCCCAAGGTCCTGCCTCTATGTCTAAAAGGGCCCAATACTACCCCTTGCTTTTAATTACAGCATGGAACCACGAGGAAGAATCTCGCTCCTTGCAGCCAACTTCTCTCTGACAAAGACGAATTATGTGGTGTTAATGAGTACCAATATTATTATTCCTTCATGAGAAACTGCGCTGTTTCGCTTTCAGGCTCTCAGCTGTCTGCTTGCCCGACCTAATCAATCACGCGGGGCCTACTTGAAAAAGGCTTCACTTCCCTGTCCTGGCCGACTTTGCCACTCTCCATAAATTCAGAGTCTGACAAATGTTGTCAGCAAAAACAAATATGAGGGGATTGATGCTAATAAATTTTTTGATGGGCCCATAAATAACAGTTAAAAGCATAACGTTGTTGCTTTCTGCACTGTTTAGCTGATTTTAACGCTCTTTGATAGCATTGACCAGAATACACAATGACAAACACGAGGGAGTCTGCAGACGCTGGGAATCTGCAGCAACTCACACAAAACGCTGGTGTAACTCAGCAGGTCGGGCCGCAACTAGGGAAACTAATAAACGGTCGACATTTCGGGCCGAGCTGCTTCCTCAGGACTGAGGAGGAAAGTGGAGGCGGGGGGAGGGGTGGAAGATGCCAGAATTAAAAGGCGCGGGGGAGGGGAAGGCAAATGGAGATGGGTGAAGCCGGGTGGATGGGGAAGGTCAAGGGCTGGAGTGGAAGGAATCTGAGGGGAGAGTGGACCGTAGGAGAAAGGGAAAGAGGAGGGGCACCAAGGGGGAGCTGATAGGCAGGTGACAAGAGGTAAAAGGTCAGGGAGGGGAATAGAGGAAGGTGAGTCTTGTTAACTGGAAGAAGAATTTGAGATTCATGCCATCAGGTTGGAGGCTACCCAGATGGATATAAAGTGTTGCTCCTCCACCATGAGTGTGGCCTCCCAGTGGCCACCCATTTCCTCAGCAAATCTATAGGATAGTAACTGTAAACAGGATCAATAAAAGATCAACCAGAGTGCAGAAGGCAACAGACTGTGCAAATGCAGATATAAATAAATGGCATTTAAATAATGAGAACATGAGGTAAAGAGCCTTAAAGTGAGATCACTGGTTGTGGGAACATCCCAAAGAATGGGACAAATGAGTGTAGTTTGTTCAAGAGCCTGATGGTTGAGGGGTAGTAACTGTTCTTGAACCTGGTGGTGTGAGTCCTGAGGCTCTTGTACCTTCTACCTGATGGCAGCAGCGAGAAGAGAGCACGGCCTGGGTGGTGGGGGTCTCTGATGATGGACGCTGCTTTCCTACAACATGTAGACGTGCTTAATGGTTGGGAGGTCTCTGCCCATGATGCACTGGGCTAAATCCGCCACCTTTGGTAGGATTTTTGGTTCAAAGGCATCGGTGTTCCCATACCAGCCAGACAATACACTCTCCGCTACACATCTATAGAAGTTTGTCAACTATAAACAAGCAGCAATAAATAATGAGAGAGTGAGATTGTGAGATTAAAAAGTCCTTGAAAGTGAAGTACTTGGTTGTGGGACCTTCAAAGTAAGGTACCACCAATAATATGTTTTAGCTCCAAAAATAGAAATAGGAAAATTAACGATATTAACAACGTTTGCTGAATTAGCAGCACAAGCCTAATAAGCGAATTTAGTGGTCAAGGAAAAATATTTATCCACCACCCCGTCTATCTCTAACTAAACTAACGGCGCACAGGGCGAATATGTGACTGTACTCATTTGCTTCTACCACGCCCAAACCCTCTGGACAAACAACCGTAACCAATAATAAAACACGCAACACAAGGTGCAACCCAAACAGACAGAAAATAGATACACGTACATAACTCCTGCAGTGTGTAATGTAGTGGTGGTGGTGCGGTGTGGAGAGGTGGGTTAATGGGTGGAGGTGTTGATCGTCCTGATGGCTTGGGGGGAAGTAACTCTAGCGGTCCTAGCTAGGGTGTTACATGGCACTCTTCCCTGATGTTGTTGTTGTTGTTCCTTCAGGCAGCGTTTTTTCCCATTTCCGTAGCATTTACGAGGCCAGTTGCTAGCTCGGCGCTCAACCCAGCCCTGCGAGGAGGCGGCCGGATTCGAACCCGGGACCATTTGCCTCCAAGTCCGGTGTTGATGCCGCTACACCACAGGCCTGCTAATCTCCCCTGATGGGAGAGGGGCAAAAGGTTCATGAGCAGGGTGGGTGAGGTCCTTTTTGATATTAGAAATATAGAAAAATTACAGCACGTTATTGGCCTTTTGGCCCACAATGTTGTGCCAAACATGTAGCCCACTCGAAAGACTGCGTAGAATTTCCCTACCGCATAGCCCTCCGTTTTTCTAAGCTCCATGTACCTATCTAAGAAGCTCTTCAAAGACCCTATCATATCCGCCTCCACCACTGTTGCCGGCAGCCCATTCCACCCACTCACCACTCTCTGCGTAAAAAAAATTAACCGTGACATCTCCTTTGTACCTACTCCTAAGCACCTTAAATCTGTGCCCTCTCGTATTAGCCATTTCAGCCCTGGGAAAAAGCCTCTGACTATCCACACGATCAATGCCTTTCATTATCTTATACTCCTCTATCAGGTCACCTCTCGTCCTCCGTTGCTCCAAGGAGAAAAGGCCGAGTTCACTCAACCTATTCTCATAAGACATGCTCGCCAATCCAGGCAACATCCTTGTAAATCTCCTCTGCACCCTTTCCATGGTTTCCACATCCTTCCTGTAGTGAGGCGACCAGAACTGAGCACAGTACTCCAAGTGGGGTCTGACCGGGATCCTATATAGCTGCAACATTACCTCTCGGCTCTTGACCTCAATCCCACGGTTGATGAAGGACAATGCACCATATGCCTTCTTCACCACAGAGTCAACCTTTCTCCGACACCTTTCTGTACGTGTGCCTCACTGGCAAGGAAAGCAAAGCTGGTGAGACGTTATTGAATGTTTTGGTGCAGCGGTCCCCAACCACCGGGCCGTGGACCGGTACTGGGCCGCAAAGCGTGTGCTACCGGGCCGCGAGGAAACGATATGAGCCAGCTGCACCTTTCCTCATTCCCCGTCACGCACTGTTAAACTTGAACATAGGGTTGCCAACTGTCCCGTATTTGCCAGGACATCCCGTATATTGGGCTAAATTGGTTTGTCCCATACGGGACCGCCGTTCTCCCGTATTTCCCCCGCTACGAAACCTTTCGTGTCAAAATGGCGTAAAGCGAAGAAACAATTACCATTAATTTAGATGGGAAAAAGTTTTGAGCGTTCCAAGACCCAAAAAATAACCTACCAAATCATACCAGATAACACATAAAACCGAAAATAACACTAACATATAGTAAAAGCAGGAATGATATGATAAATACAAAGCCGATATAAAGTAGAAATAGTGTACGTACAGTGTAGTCGGGAAGATTAACCCAAACCAATTTGTGGGAAAAAAAAATCGGCACGTCCCATATGCGCACGTAACGCATACACGCACAGGTGCCCGCGCAGGGCTTCATGGTCGTGGTCGTCTTTCTCGGGGTAAACTCAAGTGTCCCGTATTTGACTGCTACTTTTGTTTCTTATTTGGGAATGAGAAAGTTGGCAACTCTAACTGTAAAAGACACGTTGAGGTGAGTTTAACCCTACTTGAACACCACCCCCCTCCCTGGTCGGCCGGTCCGCAAGAATATTGTCAATATTAAACCGGTCCGCGGTGGGAAAAAGGTTGGGGACCCCTGTTTTAGTGGGGTATTTAATAGCCCATGCCATATTTGATCCTGTGCTTTCCTCTAGCTACCTGTAGCACTTCCCCCATGGACACTCAGAGGGAGTGCAGTCATCCGGAGCGCATAGCTTTCCCTGCACTACGAGAGAATGACTTCAGAAATGTTTGGATGTGCCAGAATGGTACCAGGCATGAGGGACGTTAGTTAAGTGTGGTTTGGTATCCTCCAAGCAGAGGGGCGTTCGATTTGTAAGAGTTGGGGGAAAGATGCCTCTGACACAATTAGACATCGGTCCTCAGCGGAGAACCGGAGACGGAGAGGGGCAGAGACTTTAAATTCCTGGGTGTTTAAATTCCTTTGGAGTTTGCGGAGATTCAGCACGACATCAAAGACTTTGACAGACCTCTATGGATGTGTGGTGGAGAGTGTATTGACTGACTGGAACACGACCTGGTGTGGAAACGCCGGTGTCATTGAATGGAAAAGGTTAGTGGACACGGCCAGTCCATCACGCCGAAAGCCCTCCCAACGATTGAGCACATCGACATGAAACGCTGTTGTAGGAAAGCAGCATCCGTCATCAGAGACCCCCACCACCCAGGCCGTGCTCTCTTCTCACTGCTGCCAGAAGGTACAGGAGCCTCAGGACTCGCACCACCAGGTTCAGGAACAGTTCCTACCCCTCAACCACCAGGCTCTTGAACAAAAGGGGATAACTACACTCACTTGCCCATCCATTGAGATGTTCTCACAACCAGTGATCTCACTTTAAGGACTCTTTATCTCATGTTCTCGTTATTTATTGCTATTTATTTATATTTGCATTTGCAGAGTTTGCTGTCTTCTGCACTCTGGTTGATCTTTCAGTGATCCTGTTTACAGTTACTATTCTATAGATTTGCTGAGTATGCCCGCAGGAAAATGAACCTCAGGGTTGTATGTGTTGACATGTATGTACTTTGATAATAAAACTTACTTTGAACTTTGGACTGTAATCAAGGCCTGGTAGCGTAATTAATATTCCTCCTCTTTATCCCAGGGGCACAGACAGCAACTGTGGCAGATTTTTAGCTAACGACATTTCTTTCCTATTCTGTCCCCCATTAATCCAGCTACAAGAGTGAGGTGGGCTTGGGTGAGCTGCAAGTCTTCCCTCTCCAATCCTCCTCAGGAGCGGCCCCCTGACTGGAAATCAGTCCCACCGGTCTCCCTAGTTCAGGTACGCCGAAGCCAATCGTGACACCCTCACCTGCAAGCGAGGGCAAGCGCATGCCCGCGGTTCACGGATGGAAATTGGACATATTTGGCGCATTGTCGCTTGCAATGGGCTTCTGAAAGGGAAGCAAAAGGCAATTTCATTTCGCCTAACTTCATTGTTACATTTTTTTTTCTTATTTCTGTCGCAGAGAAAATTGCTGCCTTTCACTGTACAACATACAATGCCTGATAATCTAGGCTGGCAAATGATTGCATTCCCAGAGGGAATTGTAATTTGGTAAACGTGCTTCAGATTCTTTAATTGAAGGGGAGTTTTCTATCTGTGGAGAATTTGATTTTTGTTTCCTTTCTTAGCACCGAACTCCCAGTTGGATTATATATTTTGTATCCCCATTTGAGAACGTTTACCCTTCAGTGTTCTGCATTTCCAAGGGGGTGATAATGTGCTCTGAGGACAGTATTTTTGATTTTTAGGCTAATCGATTCCTTTCCCCCATTTTCACAATGCTCCCTCTAATCTTTAGTAGTCAGTGTGCGCAAAGATCTTATGTTGTGCAATTTTTTTCCCTGTGACAAAAGTATGCGTACACTGAATGCACACATGGCACAGTTTATGTAGGTTTACAAAATATTTGACATAAAACTGCACAGAATAACAACAAAATAACATGCATATTAGTGATGTGCATTGTGGTACTTACATTAGATTATTAGATTATGAGGACACTGAGTCCTTGTTTATTGTCACTTAGAAATGCGTGCGTGCATTAAGAAATGACATGCTGTTCCTCCAGAGTGATATCACAAAAAAAAACAGGACAAACCAAAAACTAACACTGACAAGACGACATAATTATAACATATAGCAGTGCAAAACAATACCATAATTTGATAAAGAGCAGACCATGGGAACGGTAAAAAAAAAGTCTCAAAGTTCCGATCGACTTCCGATAGCTTCCGGCAGAAGGGAGAAACTCTCTCTGCCATAAACCTCCAGGCACTGACAGCTGCCGATGCATTGGAAGCACCCGACCACAGTCGACCCTGAGTCCGTCCAAAAACTTTGAGCCTCCGACCAGCCCTTCAACACTGAACACCGAGCACCATCTCTGCCGAGCGCTTCGACCCCGCCCCAGCCGCCGAGCAACAAGCAAAGCCGAGGACTCGGGGCCTTCCCCTCCGGAGATTCTGGATCACACAGTAGCAGTGGCAGCGAAGCAGGCATTTCAGAAGTTTCACCAGGTGTTCCTCCGTGCTCTCACGTCCTTCTCCATCAAATCAGGATTGTGCACGGCACCCTACTTGACAGATAACAGATATCATTCACCGGAATAGCTGCGCAAGCTGCGTTGCGCTGCCATCTTCTCTTCCTCCTCCCGACTAACTAGTTAACAGAAGCATTTAACTAAAAGATTATATTCAATAAGTATAATTATTAATTACTACATTATTTTAGGTAACCTTTTGTGCACACATTAGCTTCCTTTGTGCGCTGGTTGAAAAACGTGTGTGCACGCGCACACGCGCACAGCTTAGCAGGAGCATAGCGTGTGAGTGTGTCTGTCGCAAACACATTTATTTATTTATTTATTGAGAATTAGTGCGGGACAGGCCTTGCGGCCCTTCGGGTCACGCCGCCCAGCAAAGTCCATCACCATCTGCCTAGAAAAAAATATCTTTAACTTCTCTGTAATATACCCCGAGACTATGATGTCCTTTAATCGTCTTAAGGACATTTTAAGCCCCAGTAAATTCCCTGCTTCAAGTATACTTTTTCCAGTAGCGTCATTCACTCTGATGAACTTACAAAACACAGCAGATTTCAAAATGTTTATTTTATTGCTTTAAGTTGTTTCTTAATGTTATTTCAAAGATTTACATGCAACTGAACACTTCCTTCTTAATTTCCTGCCAGCAAGAACCCTTCAAAGCTCAAAGTAAGTTTTACTATCAGAGCGCATATATGTCGCTACATACAACCCTGAGAATCATCTCCCAGCAGGCTTGCTCAGCAAATCTACAGAATAGCAACTGTAAACAGGATCAGTGAAAGAGTGCAGAAGCCAAAAAACTGCGCAAATGCAAATATAAATAAATAGCAATAAATAACGAGAACATGAGATATAGAGTCCTTAAAGTGAGATCATTGGTTGTGGGAACATCTTAATGGATGGGCAAGTGAGTGTAGTTATCCCCATTTGTTCAAGAGCCTGATGATTGAAGAGTAGTAACTGTTCTTGAACCTGGTGGTGCGAGTCCTGAGGCTCTTGTACCTTCTACCTGATGGCAGCATTGAGAAAAGGGCATGGCCTGGGTGGTGGGGGTCTCTGATGATGGATGCTGCCTTCCTACGACAGAACGTTCAATGGTTGGGAGGACTTTACCCATGATATACTGGGCTGAATCCACTACCTTCTGTGGGATTTTCCATTCAGAGGCATCGGTGTTTCCATACCATGCCATGATGCAGCCAGTCAAACACCCTCCACTACACACCTATAGAAGTTTGTCAAACTTTTAGATATCGTGCCAAATTTCTGCAAACTCTTTATTGCACTTGCATGCTGGGATCAGGACAGGCCCTCCAAAATAGTAACTCCCAGGAATTTAAAATTGCTAACCCTCCCCATCTTTGACTGGCGCGAAGACCTCTGCTTTCCCGTTCTGCAGGTTTATAAGCAGTTCCTTGGTTTTGCTGACACGGAGCGAGAGGTTGTCGTTATGACACCACTCAGCCAGATTTCATTGGCCATTCAGCCAGCCCGATGATGTCACTGATGATGGGGGCGAGGGATCCCTTTGACCTCTCTGCTCCTAGCAACCAACGCTGGAGGAAGGAGAAGTTCACTCTGCAGTAATTGCCTGGTCTTTGAGGGCAGTTTTCTTTCGGGGTGGGGGGTGGAGGTCAAAGCTGCTGAGAATTAATCCTGCCAATTAGTGACTGCAACAGGCATGGTGGAATGGAAACAGTCTGCTCCCAGCAGAGTACCGAGCCCTTACCCTCCTCGAGCACAGAGCAACAGTGCGTATTTGTTCAGACTATTGAGGTCTAAATCTATTTTTGTATTTGGAGCACAATGAAGCTTCAAGGGAAATTGGAATCTATTTTTTTTTTATTTCCAAACATGGTAGGAAGGCCAGAGTCTTCAAAAGTGCAGATTCTTGTTGTTTAGTGCAGAAGAATTCAAGCTTTCTCTGTCCTTAATTATATGTGTTAGGTTCGTAATTAACACATTATGGCTTTTTTTTCATATGGAAGGGTGGTTGCAATGATGTTACAGTTAATATGTAGGGTTGATAGTAAATGTTTGGATGGAATAAGCCTCATAAAAGACAGAATTTTAAGGATATATCATCTTTGCATATAACACCAAGCCCAGATTCACTCCCAGTGGGGAAGATTCAAACAAGAGGACATGAGTTGAGAGTTAAAGGGCAAATGTTTAGGGGTAACATGAGAGGAAACTTCTTTACTCAGAGAGTGGTAGCTGTGTGCAATGAGCTTCCAGCAGAAGTGGTTGAGGCAGGTTCGATGTTGTCGTTTAAAGTTAAATCGGACAGGAAAGGAATGGAGGGTTATGGGCTGAGTGCAGGTCGGTGGGACGAGGTGAGAGTAAGAGTTCGGCACGGACTAGAAGGGCCGAGATGGCCTGTTTCCGTGCTGTAATTGTTATATGGTTATATATTGTGAGCACTGTTAACTCTAAGCTGCACAGGTGCTGGATGTTAGCAAAGTTCTGCCATTTTTGACTTGGACTGTGGACTGTAGTTCAAGTTGGACCCCTTCAGTTGTATATTTTTATATCCTGTGCTTTTGCCCATTTTTCCATATTTCCATTTGTGCGGTTTGTTTGGCAGGGGAAGGTTTGGGCTTTGATGTTTTTGTTGCCTTTTCCCCTTTCTTTTTCTCGGCATTGGGGGGGGAGTGGTTTCGATTTTTGTGTTAACCTTTTGCGTGATTTGTTTTTTTTGTGCTTGGTGGGTGGGGGAGGGTTGGTGTTTTTCTTTGAACGGCCTCCATGGACTTCTCTGTTTCATGGCTGGCTGGAGAAGAGGAATCTCCGAGTTGTATGCTGTTGACATACTTCGATAATAAATGTACGTTTGAACAATTGCACCAGTAATGGAAATGTTCCTATGCACATAGTCTTTTTGCCATGCGGCTGGAATAAAGACAGACAAGAAAAAGCATATGAAACCTGAAAGGTTTCCTTTGTTGTACAGTAGTTCATTATATCCATCAATTAATAAATAAAATCAAAAATATATGATTTTTCAGTTTTCATTCTAAATATTTATAGTATTTATTCCTTCCTTAGGAGTTTGCAGCGATTTAACATGTTATCTAGAACTTTGGTGGGCAAGTGGCCAAGTGGTTAAGGCATTGGTCTAGTGATCTGAAGGTCGTGAGTTCAAGCCCCAGCCAAGGCAGCGTGTTGTGTCCTTGAGCAAGGCACTTAACCACACATTGCTCTGCAATGACACCGGTGCCAAGCTGTATGGGTCCTAGTGCCCTTCCCTTGGACAACATCGGTGTCGTGGAGAGGGGAGACTTGCAGCATGGGCAACTGCTGGTCTTCCATACAACCTTGCCCAGGCCTGCGCCCTGGAGAGTGAAGACTTTCCAGGCGCAGATCCATGGTCTCGCAAGACTAGCGGATGCCTTTACTAGAACTTTGACAAACTTCTATACATGTGTAGTAGAGAGTATATTGATTGGCTACATCACCGCTTGGTGTGGAAACGTCCGTGCCTTTGAATGGAAAATCCTACAAAAGATAGTGGATTCGGCCCAGTACATCACAGGTAAAGCCCTCCCCACTGTTGAATGCATCCACATGAAACACTGTCGTAGGAAAGCAGCCTTGAGATCCTCACCACCCAGGCCATTTATAGCATACTTATATTAGGAAAAAAATGTGCCGCAGAGCCGTGTAAAAATTCCTACACAGCTGTGAAAAAAAATTAGAGGGAACATTGAGCCCGAGCATTAGAAAAAAAGTGAGGGTGGGAATTGCAGAGGCTCTGGCTATAACGTTTGAAAACTAACCAAATTCAGGACAGTATCAGGAGATTTGTGGATTGCGGACAGTGTGGCATGAAGCTGAATTAGTACTAGCCAGTTGGCTTAACTTCACTGCTGGGTACATTATAAGGAACAATATTACTGGAATATTACTATGATTATTACTACAATATTACTAATATTACTACAGTATTACTAATATTACTATGATGCTACATTATTACTACGATATTGCTAATATTCCAACAATACTACACAATATTACGAATATTACTCCGGCTGCCGTGCTTCATGTCCACAAACTTTGTGGTGATTTGCCACGCTAATATGATGAACTGTGAATACCGAGGCTTTGGGCCTACCCCAGGCTGCTCAGGGGATTTGGATCTAAGGACTCAATTTGGATCGGAATGCTGGTGTTGTTGTTGCTTGCTTTTACTGTTTGCGTGATTTGATTTTTTTACCTCATTTTCTATGCACATTAGGGGTTAGTCTTTATCATTTCTTCTGATTGGGTTCCTTGCTTTACGGCCGCCTGCAAGCCAACAAAATCTCAAGGTTGTGTCATTTATGCATTCTTTGATAACAAATGCACTTAGAATTTGAATAAATGTACTTTGAATCTTTGATTCTAGGGAGCAATATTACTGGAATGCATTCTAAGGAATGATATTAAGTTCAGTTAGAAAGAAACAAATTAACAAGGAAAGGCCAACATGGAATTGTTAAAGGAAGATTATACTTGGGCACTTAGCCAGAATGGGTGAGTGGGCCTTGGGGCTTGTTTCCATCTCTGACTCTCCTGGACAGCTTGTGTTGGGAGTGACTCTGAGTGAACATAGACATTGAAATCTACAGCACCTTACAGTGCCAACCATGTAACCTACTCTAGAAGCTGCCTAGAATTACCCTACCACATAGCCCTCTATTTTTCTAAGCTCCATGTGCCTATCTAAGAGTCTCTTAAAAGACCCTATCGTATCCATTTCCACCACCGTCGCCGGCAGCCCATTCCACGCACCCACCACTCTCTGTGTGAAAAACTTACCTCTTGTACCTACTTCCAAGCACCTTAAAACTATTCTCCCTCGTGTTAGCCATTTCAGCCCTGGCTATCCACACGATCAATGCCCCTCATCATCTTCTCCTCCGTCGCTCCAAGGAGAAAAGGCCGAGTTCACTCAACCTTTTCTCATAAGGCATGCTCCCCCAATCCAGGCAACGTCTTTGTGAATCTCCTCTGCACCCTGTTATGGTTATTACTCTATTTTGGATTTATGGAGGATGCTCGCAAGAAAATAAATCTCAGGGTAGGATATGGAGACATACAGTGCCTATGTAGTTACAGTTCCATAGATTTACTGAGTATGCCCTCAAGGCAATGCATCTCAGGGTTGGATATGTACTTCAATAATAAACTTACTTTGAGCTTTGACAGCTCAATAAGGTGGTTAAAAATGTACACCGGACCCTTTTCTTTGTTAGTTAAGTTAGCTAGAGTCGGTCCTGAGCCTTATAGGCTCATCAGGCCGGTGTTTGTGCTGGTTTCCGTGGCGTGAAGTGACTGAGAGTACAAGACTCCCCCCACCGCCCCCTCCCGGATAGGACGCCAGTCTATCGCAAGGTTAACCCCCAGCATTTTGCCAGTACCCATTTTCAGCTGGGTGGACTGGAGCATTGTGTGGTTAAGTGACTTGCTCAAGGACATAACACGTTGCCTCGTATGAGGAATTCTGCAGATGCTGGAATTTCAAGCAACACACATCAAAGTTGCTGGTGAACGCAGGAGGCCAGGCAGCATCTCTAGGAAGAGGTACAGTCGACGTTTCGGGCCGAGACCCTTCGTCAGGACTAACTGAAAGAAGAGCTAGTAAGAGATTTGAAAGTGGGAGGGGGAGGGGGAGATCCGAAATGATAGGAGACGACAGGAAGGGGAGGGATGGAGCCAAGAGCTGGACAGGTGATTGGCAAAATAGTCATAGTCATAGTCATAGTCATAGTCATACTTCATTGATCCCGGGGAAATTGGTTTTCGTTACAGTTGCACCATAAATAGTTAAATAGTAATATGTAAATTATGCCAGGAAATAAGCCCAGGACCAACCTATTGTCTCAGGATGTCTGACCCTCCAAGGGAGGAGTTGTAAAGTTTGATGGCCACAGGCAGGAATGACTTCCTATGACGCTCTGTGTTGCATCTCGGTGGAATGAGTCTCTGGCTGAATGTACTCCTGTGCCCACCCAGTACATTATGTAGTGGATGGGAGACATTGACCAAGATGGCATGCAACTTAGACAGCATCCTCTTTTCAGACACCACCATCAGAGAGTCCAGTTCCATCCCCACAACATCACTGGCCTTACGAATGAGTTTGTTGATTCTGTTGGGTTTATGAGAGGATCATGGGACAGGAGGCCCAGGGAGAAAGAAAAGAGGGAGGGGGGGAAAACCCAGAGGATGGGCAAGGGGTATAGTGAGAGGGATAGAGGAACAAAAAGGAGAAAGAGAGAAAGAACGTGCGCATATAAATAAATAACAGCTAGGTGCCTTGACTGAGGCTCGAACTCACAACCTTCAGACGGCCAGTCCAACGCCCTAACCACTTGGCCACGCGCCACATTTTTCTTCATTAGCAGAGATGCAACATGGATGAGCGCAGAGGCTCTACTGGGACTTGTTCAACTTGTGAACTTGTTCATTGGATAACAGCCCAGGCGTCCCCTTGATGAGAGGGCACTGGAGAGGGTACAAAGAAGACCCAGGAGTACGTTGCAGTAGTGAAAAGTTGCAGCTTTGAGGGAGGATTGGCCAAGTCAGAATTTGTACCGTTGGGACAGAGAGGACCGAAACTGGGGTAAATAAGGAGGACTCAATGGCCACTTTATTAGGGACACCTACTCATTAATGTAAATGATCTAATCAACCAATCACGTGGCAGCAGCTCAACGCATCAAAGCACGCAGGCACGGTCAAGAGGTTCAGTTGTTGTTCAGACCAAAAATCGGAATGGGGGAATAAATGTGATCTAAACGACTCTGACCATCACAGAGCCTCAGGACTCGCACCACCAGGTTCAAGAACAGTTACTATCCCTCAGCCACCAGGCTCCTGAACAAAAGGGGATAACTACACTCAGTTAAGGACTCTTTTATCTTGTTATTGCATGCTTGTTATTTATTGCTATTTACCTATTATCTGCATTTGCACAGTTTGTTTACAGTTTACAGTTACTATTCTATAGATTTGCTGAGTATGCCCGCAGGGAAAAATATTTCAGGGTTGTAGTTGGTGGCTTTGATAATATATTTTACTTTGAACTTTGAGATTGGTTGTTGGTGCCAGACAGGGTGGACTGAGTACCTCAGAAACTGCTGATCTCCCGGGATTGTCAGAGAATGGTGCGAGAAACAAAAAGCATCCGGTGAGCAGCAGTTCTGTGAGCGAAAACGCCTTGTTAATGAGAGAGCGGTCAGGGGAGAGTGGCCAGACCGGTTCACGCCGACAGGAAGGCGACGGTAACTCAAATAACCACCCGTTACAACAGCGGTGTGCAGAAGAGCATCTCCGAATGCTCTTCGTTGAATTGGATGGGCTACAGCAGCAGAAGACCACGGACACACACTCAGTGGCCATTTTATTAAGTAGCTAATAAAGTGACCGCTGAATACACAAGAATGTAGTGGTAATGGAAAATTATAGCTTAAGAGAAGATTGGCTCAGACAGAGATTGTTCTCTTGGAAGACCTATGAGGGCCTAAGCAAATTAAGCCAGGAGGAGATACCTCCATGAGTAGAAAGGCATAGACAATATACTTTATAGTCGCCAAACAATTGATACTAGAACGTACAATCATCACAGCGACATTTGATTCTGCGCTTCCTGCTCCCTGGATTACAAATCGATGGTAAATATAAAACATTTAAATTATAGATCATAAATAGAAGATAGAAAAATGGAAAGTAAGGTAGTGCAAAAAAACCGAGAGGCAGGTCCGGATATTTGGAGGGTACGGCCCAGATCCGGGTCAGGATCCGTTCAGCAGTCTTATCACAGTTGGAAAGAAGCTGTTCCCAAATCTGGCCGTACGAGTCTTCAAGCTCCTGAGCCTTCTCCCGGAGGGAAGAGGGACGAAAAGTGTGTTGGCTGGGGGGGGGGTCGTGTCCTTGATTATCCTGGCAGCACTGCTCCGACAGCGTGCGGTGTAAAGTGAGTTATATATAAGGGCGGTGGGGTGGAGATACGTCTCTACCAAAGGAGATGGAAGGTGCCCCTTCCCTCCACGAGCCTGCGGGTCACCCTTGGGCAAGGCGTGGCACCTGCTTAGCCCACCCGACTAGGGTCACGTGAACCCACGGGAGCAGGTTGTGGGTGGTCGTACGAGCAGCCGGTGCAGATCACAAGTCCTGGTTATGCGACCAGGCAGGCAATCTCGGAAGAGTGTCGATAATGGCTGAGGGGGTAGGGGTCACGCTTCTTGTAAAGACACTGCCCAGCAGACGGCAATGGCAAACCACTTCTGCAGAAGAATTTGCCAAGAACAATCACGGTTATGGAAAGACCATGGTCGGCACGACATTGTGGGCCGAAGGGCCTGGAATATGCTATGTTCTGTGTTTTATCGCTTCCCCCTGGGCCCCCTCCTCCTTCACTTTTGTCCTATGGTTCTCTCTCCTCTCCTATCAGATTCCCTCCCCTCCAGCCCTTGGCCTTTCCCACACACCTGCCCTCACCAATCACCTTCCAGCCATCCTCCTTCCCCTCCTCACCCCCACCACCTTCTCACTCGGCATCTCCCCCTCTCAGTCCCAAAGAAGGGTCCTCAGCCTGTAATGCCATCTCGTCGGCTCTTTTCCATCGAGGCTGCCCGACCTGCCGGGCATTTTGTGTGAGCGCTGCTTCAGATTTCCAGCACCTGCAGACTTCCTCGCGCTTCCGGAGTTTATAAATCTTCCGGGCAGTAGCGAGCGCTCACCGTATTTATGGGATGTTTGGTAAAGTCAGAGCAGAAGAAAAAAAGATTCCAGTCGCTTCCGCAGCCTTGCACGAACAACTTCACTCAGCGATGATGAATGCTGAGACCACTCTTTCGCTGAAGTAGTCACTTGCCTGCACAAAGGAGTGACGGGTCTTTGAATCATCAGCTCATGGTTTTTTAAAGGAGGGGTGTGGCTGGTTATATTCAGACTAATATCTCCTCGAAAGGTTATGTACAGAATAACAAATGCAAGGCAGAATCTAATCAACGAGTTCAAATCTTTTGCATAAAGTATGAATTATAGGGTGGTATCTCATCAAGAGGTGCAGGAGCTTTGTATATGGGATAACAGATAGTTGGGAGTGACTTATAGCCTCGAATCTAATCAAGAGGTACCACCACTTTATACACAGAATACCAGATACCAGAGAGTGAATTATGGAGCAGAATCTAATCAATGTGGATGAGTGCCTCATATTTCGAATAACAGATAGCCAGAGGTAAGTCTTGGGCTGGAATCTAATCAAGAGATACTGATGTTTCATATATAGAGCAATAGATCCTGGGTACCGAGTTGTAAGGTGGAATCTAATCAAGAAGCATGGGCCCTTCAGGTACAGAATAAAATAACGAGGATCAGTGGCAGGTCAGAATCTAATGCCGGAGTACAGATAACCCAGAAGTACGGAGCTATTTGATGAAGAGTGATCTCCAGTCTGAAGTGGGATCGATTTCCCTCACAACGAACACCTATTGTGCCATTTTCTGGTTTTTTTCCAGCTCCCTTTCTTCGGGCTGATGGCCACAAGGTCCCTCTGCGGCCGGTACACTGCGTCGCCCGGAAGGGACGTGGGACCGAGGCACGTCCGCGGCGGGACTTGGCGCCCGGCGGCGGAGGCTTTTTTTGTGAGGTGGCCGCTCCCACTGAGCGTGCGCCCGCGGTCTCCTGCTGCGGCAGTCCATCCGCTTCCAAGGCCCGGGGGGGGGGTTGCGCGTCCAGAGACGCTCTTCCGCGCACCGCTGTTGTGACGGGCTCTTATTCACGTTACTGTTGCCTTCCTCGAAGCTGATGGAGGACGTTTTCAAAATTCTGAGATGTGGATATTGGCTGGACTTAGTTTATATGGCCTCCTTCGGTTTTTCTGCTTTCTTCCCTGTTGCCGTTTGGCGGGCGGGAGATCTGTTGCTTTTTAGGTGGGGGAGGGATTGGGGATTTGAGGTCTGATAATCTTGCGGTCTGTTAGTGTTTTGTGTGCGAGGGAGGGGGTTGAAGGTTTGACGTTTTAGGGGGTTCGATATTTTCTCTGGTGGGTTATCGACTAGTTTTTGTGCGAGGGAGCAGTTGGGGGGTTTGCTGTCCCTTTCTTACAACTATTTCCGAGGGTTTTCTGAATTTCATGGCTATCTGGAGAAGGCGAATCTCAGAGGTGGATTCTGTGTACTTACTTTGATAATAAAATGAACCTTCGAACCTTGCTGTCAGCTTGAACCAGGCTGCCCCTTCTCCTCTGACCTCTCTCGTTAACAAGGCATTCTTGCCCACAGAACTGCTGTTCAGGGGGAAGAAAAAAACTTTGTAACGTTGAGAATTCTGGAAAATGGGAACTTCTTGATCAGGCACGACCAAACCCTTACTCCCAAAAAGTCAGAAAACAAGCTGCTTAACAGTGCTCAATGGATAACTCTAAACTAAGAGTAAACAGTGTTTTCTCAGAGACAAAGATTACCATGTTCTTCTCCATCCACAAATGACATGTTGGAGTAAGACCTCCCTCAACGAGACATTGATCATATTTATTTTGGTTACCTTTCCTCGTGAAAGATTTAGGGCTCAGGGTTACACAACTCTACGCTTCTAGAAACAAGGTAGTGTAACGGTCAGCACGACGCTTTACAGCACCAGAGACCCGGGTTCGATTCCCGCTGCTGCCCGTGAGGACTTTGTACGTTCTCTCCCCGTGACCGCGTGGGTTTCCTCCGGGTGCTGCGGTCTCCTCTCACAGTCCGGAGACGTACCGGATGGTCATTGTAAACTGTCCTGTGACTAGGCTCGGGTTACATCGGGGGATCGCTGGATGGTGCGGCTCGTAGGGCCGGAAGGGCCTACGCTGCGCCGTACGTCGATTTAAAAAAACGGATGCAGTCGAGCACAGTACTACTTATTGCTGCGATTTATTTCACTCTCGTGGCTACCTTCCCTGATGTCATTTGCGAGCGTAAGCGAAGGGGTTTGAAGACCTCGAACAGTACCCATGTTGTCACAACCATGGATTCAGCAGCGCATCAGATTCGGCAATTGCGCTCGTGAATATGCACGTGCCAGCTAATTATTGCTTCGTTGGGGTAGTATTTAACTCCGTTCATTCCGCCGTAGTTTTTGTCAAGACTTGAACCGAGGATATACCAAGGCTTTGCTGTCTGCATTCCGCCCTGCCTGAGAAATCGGACTGTCGAGCCGACTGACTCTGAAGACGAGCGGCGTTTGTTTTATTCTTAGTTGTTCTTTTCAGCCGCCATGTTGGCTTCGTTTTCCATTTGAGAGTTTTAGTCAACGGCCCTGTTTGGCCTGGTGTTTATTGTTTTCTCTTCCCTTTAGCACTGCTCACGTTAAATTCTGTGAACTATCGACCTGCTTCAGTATCTCTCACTCCGCACTTGGGCTGTGTCCGAACCGGGTGACACATGTGTTCAAATGCCATCAATTCTCCATTGTACATTTCTGTAACTAAAACACACCTTGCGACAATGCGTGTGGCTAAAACTTGCCAGCAATTCCCCGTCATCAATCCTATCGTCCTTTTAACCAACTGAGACATACTCTGCTTTTATCCGTGATAGACACTTCTCACTCGTACACTGACAGAAAGCTTCAGGAATAAGAAATAAAACCGAAGGAGTCTCATGGCGTGGGTCTGGGGGAAGAGGGTCGAGCTCGCAAGCAAGGTTTTTAGGTCAGAGCGACCGCACACACAAAACGCTGGAAGAGCTCAGCAGGTCAGGCAGCAGCTATGGAAATGAATAGAGAGTCGGCGTTTCGGGCCGAGACCCTTCTTCAGGGCTGAGAAGGAAGGGGGGAAGATGGTGGGGAGGGAGGGGAAGGAGGCTAGCTGGAGGGTGATGGGTGAAGCCAGGTGGGTGGGAAAGGTCAAGGGCTGGAGAGGAAGGAATCTGATAGGAGAGGAGAGTGGACCATAGGAGAAGGGGAAGGAGCTGATGTCAAAGACGACAGATTTCACGACGTATGCCGGTGATATTAAACCGGATTCGGATTCTGATAATATTGAAGATATGAGTTGTGGAGTCCCTGAAAGTGAGTCCACAGGTTGTGGGATCAGCTCAAGGCCGAGCTGAGGTTAGGCATACGACTACTACTACTATGTCAACTCAGGCCTAGGGGGCCGGCGTCGGGCACGAAGACGGACTCTCCACTTCTCCCTCTCCCTCATCAGTGTGTTCAGTTCACCTACATTAGCCACGCCGCTGTCTTCTAGGAGCGTGTGGACCATAGTCTTGGGAGGGCGCCCAGGGTTCATCCTCCCGTGCTTGGGCTCCCATATGATGACTAGGCTGGCAGGTAGCTCGGAGTGGCGTAGACATCCATTCTCATAAACCTGCTACCTAAACCCAAAATGCTTCTCAATGCAAGTTTAACAGGCCATAAATCCGAGACCGTAACTCACTTTTAACATAGGACATAGAACACAACAGGTGTTCTCAGTCTGAGGAGACTGAGGTCCTTTAACATCTGCCGGACGATGCTGAGGATGTTCTACGAGTCTGTGGTGGCCAGTGCGATCATGTTTGCTGTTGCGTGCTGGGGCAGCAGGCTGAGGGTAGCAGACACCAACAGAATCAACAAACTCATTCGTAAGGCCAGTGATGCCGTGGGGATGGAACTGGACTCTCTCACGGTGGTGTCTGAAAAGAGGATGCTGTCCAAGTTGCATTCCATCTTCGTCAATGTTTCCCATCCACTACATAATGTACTGGTTGGGCACAGGAGTACATTCAGCCAGAGACTCATTCCACCGAGATGCATCACAGAGCGTCATAGGAAGTCATTCCTGCCTGTGGCCATCAAACTTTACAACTCCTCCCTTGGAGGGTCAGACACCCTGAGCCAATTTACATAATTTGCATATTACTATTTAATTATTTACGGTTTTATTACTATTTAATTATTTATGGTGCAACTGTAACGAAAACCAATTTCCCTCGGGATCGATAAAGTATGACTATGACTATCTAAACCCAAAATGCTTCTCAATGCAAGTTTAACAGGCCAAAAATCCGAGATCGTAACTCACTTTTAGCATAGAACGTAGAACACCACAGGTCAGTGCATCACCTTTGGCCCACAGTGTTATGCCGACCTTTCAATCTACTCTACAATCAATATAATCTTCTCTCCCCCAATTTACTGTCACCCAGGTGCATGTCCAAAAGTTTCTTAACTGCCCCTAATGAATCTGCCTCTACCACCATGTACCCACACTCCCTATGTAAAAATACTTACCTCTGATCTCCTCTTAAAATTACTGAGCTGAGGCCTCCATCGGTCAGGATCGACCATGGATGTACCATCCTAACTGTCAAGATACGCAAGCCAGTGGGCAGTACGATATGGAGAGGAAGCTCCCCCTCTCCACGCATCTGATGAACCCAAAAGAACGGCAGAGACCGATACAGTCTGGCACCAGGAGTTGCCAGTCAGTGTCTGCCTTAGGGACTCCAGCTCCCGACTTTTCCCCCCGGGTTTACTCCTGAAGCTTTCCCCATGAGTGGGAATAGCCGCAAGATGGTGGAGGTTGAGATCAGAGTTTTCCTTCTCTGTCTTAAAATTACGGCTACTTGTGTCAGCCATTTGCACTCTGGGGAGAAAGTCCCTGGCTGTTCACCTCTTATCTCCTTATATACCTCTGTCATGTCACCTCTCATCCTCCTTTGCCCCAAAGAGAAAAGTCCTAGCCCGCTCAACCTATCCTCTTTATTTGGGGTGTATTCTGGAGTTAGGATATATTGCAAATATTAATTTCAATAGCAACCAGTCTTCAGATTTGAATTGAATTCAGATTAAATTTTTAGATTATGAAGACACGCAGTCCTCTTTTATTGTCATTTAGTAATGCATGCATTAAGAAATGATACAATTATTTCCTCCGGTGTGATATCACAAAACACAGGACAGACCAAGACTGAAAAAACTGACAAAACCACATAATTATAACATATAGTTACAACAGTGCAACAATACCATAACTTGATGAAAAAGTCCATGAGCACAGTAAAAAGTTCAAAGTCTCTCAAATGTCCCACATCTCACGCAGACAGGAGAAGGAAGAAAAACTCTCCCTGCCATGCCCGACCACAATCCGTCTCTGAGTCATCCGAAAACTTTGAGCCTCCGAATCAGCTCTCCGACATTGAGTACCGAGCGCCATCTCTGTCCGAACGATTCGACCTCAACCTCGGTCGCCAACAGCAGGCAAAGCCAGGGATTTTGAGGCCTTCCCTCCGGAAGATTCCCGACCGCGCAGTAACGACAGCAGTGAACGAGCGTTTCAGAGATTTCTCCAGATGTTCCTTTGTGCTTTCACGTCCGTCTCCATCAAATCAGAATTGTTCACGGCCCCTATTTAACGGATACGATATCATTTTTCACCGGAGAGCTGCGCACACGTGGCGCGCTGCTCTCTCTCCTCCCGCCATTTAAAACGCAGCTTACGGCAATGGTCTTCCTGGAGCTGCAGGCTGCGGTGAATCGCAAAGAAACACTTCACTTGACCTGCAATGTCTGCATATGCATGAATGCAGCCAAGAGTCAATGGGGATTAACATTCATTTTGGGTGTCTGGAGGTATTGGAAATTATATGTAATCCAAAGGAAGCATTGTAGGTACATTGTAACGATAGAATAGTTCTATCACCTTTCATCTTTAGCATATAAAAATGTCATGTAATACTGGGTCGGACAGGCTTCTTCTTCCAAGAATGTCTCAAATATGGTGCCTGCTGCTCGTTTTGTTGAATGGAGTGTCTCTCTAGTAACTTCATTCACAGTAACAGCACTCATAAGGCATACATTGATTTTGCATCAATAATCTATGAAACCAGTACAGAAGCATATTTTTAGATTATGAGGACACTCAGTCCTCGTTTATTGTCATTTAGAAATGCATGCATGCATTAAGAAATGATACAATGTTCCTCCAGAGTGATATCACAAAAAAAACCAGAATAAACCAAAGACCAACACTGACAAGACCATATAATTATAACATATAGTTACAGCAGTGCAAAGCAATACCATAATTTGATAAAGAGCAGACCATGGGAACGGTAAAAAAAAGTCTCAAAGTTCTGATCGACTCCCGATAGTCCCCGATAGCAGGCGGCAGAAGGGAGAAACTCTCTCTGCCATAAACCTTCAGGCACCAATAACTGTCGATGCATTGGAAGCACCCAACCACAGCCGACCCTGAGTCCGTCCGAAAACTTCAAGCCTCTGACCAGCCCTTCAACACCGACGACCGAACACCATCTCTGCCAAGCACCTCGACCCCGTCCCGGCCACCGAGCAACAAGCAAAGCCGAGGACACGGGGCCTTCCCCTCCAGAGATTCCGGATCACACAGTAACAGCGGCAGTGAAAAAGGCATTTCAGAAGTTTCTCCAGATGTTCTTCCGTGCTCTCACATCTGTCTCCATCAAATCAGGATTGCGCACGGCACCCTACTTGACAGATTACAGATATCGTTCACCGGAGTGGCCACGCAAGCTGTGTCGCGCCGCCATCTTCTCCTCCTCCTGATCACCAGAGTTAGGGATGGCAGGCAGGGAGTTAAGCCTCTGCAGTTCCTGCCCTGTCTTATTTTTCTCGCCATTCTGATTGTCAGCTAATTGAAAGCTTTTGGGCTCAAGTCCATCCTCGCATCACATAACACGCTCTCATACTGACTTTAAAGCACACAACGGGCCAACATATTGATGGTTCTGACCTTCAGCATAACTTATCCCAGAGTTGTCCTCCAACCCATGTCTTACCAACTTTCACAGCACTCACTTCAAATCTCTTCCCGGCCAGAGACCAATCCTGCATACGCTGCAACTTTTTTGTATGAGTTTCTTAACCCCCCTCCCCCCTACCCCCCGGCTGACCACCTCACTTCTGAGCAGGAGATTTGGAAAATAGGCATACAGCATTACTGTCTTGATGTGCACTCAGTGTCCTCTTTATTGGGTGCACCTATACACCCGCTTGTTAATGCAAATATCTAATCAACCAATCATGTGGCAGCTACTTAATGCACAAGAGCATGCAGAAATGGTCCAGAGGTCAAATGATCAAGACATGGTCAACAACTGGTCAGGTTGTTCAGACCAGACATCAGAATGGGCAAGACATGTGGACAATGTGGATTGATTATTGGTGCCAGATAGGGTGATTTGAGGATCTTAAAAACTGCTAGTGTCTTGGGATTTTTATGGGTAACAGTCTCTGGAACTTTGTTATGCCGTTGACCCCTAACATTAACTGATGGGTCCTGTGGCCCCCAAGTTGGGGACCCCTGATCTAGAGAGTTTACAGAGAATGGTGCGGAAAACAAAAAAACATTCAGTGAGTGGCAATTATGAGGTGAAAAAAGATGTCTTATTAGTGAGAGAGGTCAGAGGAGAATGGCCAGACCGGTTTAAGCTGACAGGAAGGCGACAGTAATTCGAATAACCACCCGTTACAACAGTGGTGTGCAGAAGAGCATCTCTGAACGCACAACATGTCGAACCTTGAAGTGGATGGGCTACAGCAGCAGAAGATCACAAACATACACTCAGTGACCAACTTATTAGGTGCAGGTGGAATCTAATAAAGTGTTTACTGAGTTTATGCTTCCTATAAGATGTATCTGGGAAATAATCAAAGTAGAAATTTGGCTGTTCATTCCAGAAGGCCTAGTATATAGCCTCCTGAGCCTGTTGTTGCTGATTAACTAGCCTGAAGACTCACACTCTGTTAGGGCATTTTCGAGGTTAGGACATATAGCAAAGTATTAACTATTAACTTCAGCAACCAATATTCAGATCTGAATATGGACTGTAGATTAAATTTAAAATGCAGCTCTGGACAATGGTTTGCTCAGAGCTGTAAAATGCAGTTAATTGGAAAACCAGACAATGCTGATTTAACATTCATTTGCATGACTGAAGGAGGAGGTGTGAAGACTATATGTAATTCAAAGGAAGCATTGTAGATGCTTTGTAAATATAGAATTGTCCTTTGATCTTTAGCATATAAAATATCATTCAATATTGGGACAAACAGGCCTCTTCCTCTGAAAGGGTCTCAATACAATGTCTGCTATGTCTCACTTTGTCGAATAAAAGAAGGGGGGTTAGAAGATGGCTGCGCAACGGCAGCACGCACGGCCACTTCGGTGATGATATCTGTTATCTGCCAAGTAGGGGACCATGCACAATTCTGATTTGATGGAGACAGACGTGAGAGTACGGAGGAACATCTGCAGAAACTTCTGAAATGCCCGCTCCGCTGCCGCTGCTACTGTGTGGTAACCAGAATCTCTGGAGCTGAAAGCCCTGAAATCCTTAGCTTTGCGTGTTTCAGCGGCTGGGGAAAGGTTGAAGGCGCTCGGCAGAGGATGGCGCTCGGGAGGCTGTATCGGAGAGGCTGGTCGGAGGGTCGAAGTTTTCGGACGGACGGACTCAGTGTCGGCTGTGGTCGGCTGCTTCCAAGGTATCGGTAAGTTGTTGGTGCCTGGAGGTTTATGGCAGGGAGGTTCTCCCTTTTGCCGCCTGCTATTGGGGACTCTCGGCAGTCGATCGACTTGGGACTTTGAGACTTTTTTTTACTGTGCCCATGGTCTGTTCTTCATCAAATTACGGTATTGCTTTGCACTGCTGTAACTATATGTTATAATTATGTGGTTCTGTCGGTGTTAGTCTTTGGTCTGTCCTGTTTTCTGTGATATCACTCCGGAGAAACACTGTATCATTTCTTAATGCATGTATGCATTTCTAAATGACAATAAAAGAGGACTGAGTGTTCTCATAATCTACTTCAGATCTACCAGCTGTAGTATGTCTCTGCAAAGACTTTGTTCATGTGACAATGCACTCGCCTCCCAATCATACCTTATTTATTTGTGCGCAAGGAGCACAGCGTGGCCCCCGGTCACCACACTCTTCTGAAGTCCGAACAAAGAAGTGCCATTCTCATACAGAAACTGATTAGCTGGGTGCAGATACTGACCCTGCGTATGGGTATGTTCAAATTTCTTATTAGTTTGGTCAATCACCAGTCACACTGAGATAAGACACGGACACAAGAAAACCTGCAGACAGTGGAAATCCAGAACAACACACACAAAAGTGCCGGACGAACTCAGCAGGCCAGGCAGCGACTATGGGAAAGAGTAAACAGTTGAAGTTTCGGGCCGAGATTCTTCATCAGGACTGAAAAGGACTCCTCCCCTCCCTTTCCGGTATTGATTGAGGGTCTCAGTTCAAAACGTCAACTGTTTACTCTTTTCCAAAGATGCTGCCTGGCCTGCTGAGGCCCTCCTAGGTAATATGCATATTAATAACCAATAGAATCCCCTTGTTAAAGACCAATAATACTTCAGAATCCGTAAAGTAACTGACCAACAGTAGGTGTCACCCTAGAGTCTTTCATTTGCATCCTTTACTTGTTTCGGTATGCCAAAGGTCTCTGGCCCGCCTCCTGTTTCCACTCTTAAAGAATCTCTCTTCAAAGGCCACACTTGCCTGGGTTCACTGCTCCGTGTCTGTAAACTACCCTGGCCTGGACATTGCGATACGCACCCAACTGCGCCGGATCCCGGAACGTTGACGCTCCAGCTCTCCGGAGTATGAAAAGCCGGCGCGGCCCCTTTAAGGATCCAGGGCCTGCCACGTTTTTGGCGCCAGGATTTCAATGGTTAAGGCGCACCTGAACGGAGGTTCAGTGCTCACCCGTGAACTCGCGCGGGTTATTGCCTGGCGTCTTGTTTTGTGCTCGGTTCTAGTTTCAGTCTCATGTCGTGCCTCGATCCTAGTCTCAGATACCCCAGCACCTATCCATCGTCACGAAGGTCTCTCGGCACACTTAACCCTTGCCTTGCTGCAGCTTCCACACACCATCATGGCAGATGCAACTTAATGTGGATTAATGTGAGGTTATCCACTTTGGTGGCAAAAGCAGGAAAACAGATTATTATCTGAATGGTGGCCGATTAGGAAAAGGGGAGGTGCAACGAGACCTGGGTGTCATTGTACACCAGTCATTGAAAGTGGGCATGCAGGTACAGCAGGCGGTGAAAAAGGCGAATGGTATGCTGGCATTTATAGCAAGAGGATTCGAGTACAGGAGCAGGGAGGTACTACTGCAGTTGTACAAGGCCTTGGTGAGACCACACCTGGAGTATTGTGTGCAGTTTTGGTCCCCTAATCTGAGGAAAGACATTCTTGCCATAGAGGGAGTACAAAGAAGGTTCACCAGATTAATTCCTGGGATGGCAGGACGTTCATATGATGAAAGACTGGATCAGCTAGGCTTATACTCGTTGGAATTTAGAAGATTGAGGGGGAATCTTATTGAAACGTATAAAATTTTAAAGGGATTGGACAGGCTAGATGCAAGAAGATTGTTCCCGATGTTGGGGAAGTCCAGAACGAGGGGTCACAGTTTGAGGATAAAGGGGAAGCCTTTTAGGTCCGAGATTAGGAAAAACTTCTTCACACAGAGAGTGGTGAATCTGTGGAATTCTCTGCCACAGGAAATAGTTGAGGCCAGTTCATTGGCTATATTTAAGAGGGAGTTAGATATGGCCCTTGTGGCTAGGGGGATCAGGGGGTATTGAGAGAAGGCAGTTACAGGGTTCTGAGTTGGATGATCAGCCATGATCGTACTGAATGGCGGTGCAGGCTCGAAGGGCCAAATGGCCTACTTCTGCACTTATTTTCTATGTTTCTATGTTTCTATCATGGTTGAGGTGAGCTATAATGTCACTGACTGCCCCAGGTTCAATCTTTGAGTCACGTTCACATAAGCGACAGAACTGCTCAGGGAACCTACAAATCATCACTGGTAAATTTAGAACGCTGTAATCATTCAGAAGTATGACTGCTTCTCGATCCCTTCTGGATCTATACATCATGTTTCTGTGCGAATAACTGTGCGAAACGTACAGCACCGGATAGCACCTGCTCTCAACACTGCCTACCTTTCTGAACAGTCTGGTTGCTTAGCAGCCGTTACCAATGTCAGAAGAAGTTCATAATCTGTATCGATGCTCAGCAGGTCAGGCAGCATCTATGGAGGGGAATAAACAGCCGACATTTCGGGCCGAGACCTTGCATTGGGGCTGGAGAGGAGAGGCGAAGAAGTCAGAGGAAGAAGGTGGGGGGAGCAGAGGAAGAAGTACAAGGAGGCAGGTGATAGGTGGAACTGGGAGAGGGGAGGGGGTGAAGTCAAGAGCCGGGAAGTTGATTGGTGGAAGAGATAAAAGGGCTGGACGAGGGGGAATCTGATAGGAGAGTGTAGAAGACCAGGGAAGAAAGGGAAGGGGGTGGAGCACCCGAGGGAGGTGATGGGCGGGTAAAAAGAGAAGGTGTGAGAGGGAAGTAAGAATGGAGGATGGTGAAGAGGGGACAATTACCGAAAGTTCGTGAAATCAATGTTCACGCCTTCAGGTTGGAAGTTACCCAGACGGAATATAAGGTGCGGCTGTTCCACTCTGACTCTGGCCCCACTGTGGCAGTAGAGGGGTCTCTGCCCGAAACGTCGACCGTTCATTCCCATTCTCAGATGCTGCCTGGCCTGCTGAGCTCCTCCAGCGCACTGTGTGTGTTGCTCCGGATTTCCAGCACCTGTGTTCATGATCTGCACGCCTGTGAGTAGAATTGTAATCTTAACCAAGTTCAAAGTAAATTTATTATCAAAGTACATCTGTATAGGTCACCATATACTACCTCGAGATTCATTTTCTTGCAGGCATCCACAGTAGAACAGAGAAACACAATAGATGAATGAAAAACTACCCACAAACAGCAAATAAAAATAAATTGATCAATGCATAGTTATAGTCATAGTCATACTTTATTGATCCCGGGGGAAATTGGTTTTCGTTACAGTTGCACCATAAATAATGAATAGTAATAAAACCATAAATAGTTAAATAGTAATATGTAAATTAGTTATGCAGGAAATAAATCCAGGACCAGCCTATTGGCTCAGGGTGTCTGACCCTCCAAGGGAGGAGTTGTAAAGTTTGATGGCCACAGGCAGGAATGACTTCCTATGACGCTCTGTGCTGCATCTCGGTGGAATGAGTCTCTGGCTGAATGTACTCCTGTGCCCACCCAGTACATTATGTAGTGGATGGGAGACATTGTCCAAGATGGCATGCAGCTTGGACAGCATCCTCTTTTCAGACACCACCGTCAGAGAGTCCAGTTCCATCCCCACAACATCACTGGCCTTACGAATGAGTTTGGTGATTCTGTTGGTGTCTGCTCCCCTCAGCCTGCTGCCCCAGCACACAACAGCAAACATGATCGCACTGGCCACCACAGACTCGCAGAGCATCCTCAGCATCGTCCAGCAGATGTTAGAGGACCTCAGTCTCCTCAGGAAATAGAGACGGCTCTGACCCTTCTTGTAGACAGCCTCAGTGTTCTTTGACCAGTCCAGTTTATTGTCAATTGGTATCCCTAGGTATTTGTAATCCTCCATCATGTCCACACTGACCCCCTGGATGGAAACAGGGGTCACTGGTACCTTAGATCTCTTCAGGTCTACCACCAGCTCCTTAGTCTTTTTCACATTAAGCTGCAGATAATTCTGCTCACACCATGTGACAAAGTTTCCTACCGTAGCCCTGTACTCAGCCTCATCTCCCTTGCTGATGCATCCAACTATGGCAGAGTCATCCGAAAACTTCTGAAGATGACAAGACTCTGTGCAGTAGTTGAAGTCCGAGGTGTAAATGGTGAAGGGAAAGGGAGATAAGACAGTCCCCTGTGGAGCCCCAGTGCTGTTGATCACTCTGTCGGACACACAGTGTTGCAAGCACACATACTGTGGTCTGCCAGTCAGGTAATCAAGAATCCATGACACCAGGAAAGCATCCACCTGCATCGTATATATATATATAAATATGGAGAGAGAGAGAGAGAGAGAGAGAATAGAGAGAGAGAGAGAGAGAGAGAGAGAGAGAGAGATAGACAGGTAGATAGAGAGAGAGCCAGACAGATAGATAGGTAGATAGAGAGAGACAGATAGATAGAGAGAGCCAGACAGATAGATAGATAGATAGATAGATAGAGAGAGACAGATAGATAGATAGACAGATAGACAGATAAACAGATAGACAGAAAGAGGAAGAGAAATAGATAGATGGATAGATAGACAGAGAGAAAGAGAGAAGTAGACAGATAGATAGATAGGCAGATGACTGATAGATTGATAGACGGGGAGAGGAAGATAGATACATGCATACATAAATATTGGTGAGAACATGTGTTGTAGAGTCGATAGGTTGAGTTGAAAGTGTTGCTCCATATTTAATGGAGTCAGTTCAGAGTTGAGGTGAGTGAAGTTATCCACGTTGGGTAACCACGTTGGATTGTAGGGTAATAACTGTTCCTGGACCCGGGGGTGTGAGACTTGAGGCTCCTTCCTGATGGCAGCAGTGAGAAGAGCGCACAGCCTGGGTGGTGGGGGTCCTTGACGATGGACGTTGCTTTCCTGTGGCAGTGGTTCTTGCAGATGGGCTCGGTGGTAGGGAGGCCATTTCCTGCGACGGTCTGGGCTGTAGCCGCTACCTTCCGGAGGCTTTTCCGTTTCTGCGTGCTGGTGTTCTTGCAGAGGCCGGAAACCCAGAGCCACGCGCACAAAATGCCGGAGGAACTCAACAGGGCAGGCAGCATCTATGGAAATGAATAGATAGTCGATGTTTCAGGCCGAAACCCTCTTCCTGGACCGAGAACGAAGGGGAAACATGCCAAAATGAAAAAGGCGTGGAGCGGAGGGGAAGGCGGGGTGGGGGGGGGGGGTAGCTGGAAGGTGATTGGTGAAGCCGGGTGGGTGGGAAAGGTCAAGGGCTGGAGAGGAAGGAATCTGATAGGAGAGGAGCGTGGACCAATGGAGAAAGGGAAGGAGGAGGGGCACCAGGGGGAGGTGATAGGCAGGTGAGAAGAAGTAAAAAGGTCAGAGTGGGGACTAAAGGAAAGGGGCGGGGGTGGTGGTGTTAGTTTCTTTACCTAAAGGAATAATCGATATTAATGCCATCAGGTTGGAGACAGTATATAAGGGTGTTGCTCCTCCCCCCTGAGCATGAGCTCATCTTGGCACAAGGGAGTGCCATGGAACCATTGTCCGAACGGGTTCCTTCCTCCTCAGTCCTGAAGCAGGGGCCTCGGCTCGAAACGTTGACTCTTTGTTTCCACATGACGCTGCCTGACCCTCAGGGTTCCGCCAGCATTTTATCCTACCAGGCGGGGTACCCGCCGCCGTGCGCCATTTAGAGAGCAAAGCTCCCAGGAAAGCGGGGCAGAGGCTGGACGCGAACTCCCACGAACCAGATTCTCGAAGTTCAATTTGTTACGGTGCGGGTAAGAAAGGAGACTTTGCTTTTATAAGCTGCACCGCCCCAACTGGCCTGGTGCTGCGTTGATAGCTTGAGATTCCTGTTGGCAAAGCTGCGGGCCAGGGCTGTGATCCCTCTTGTATCTGGCCCACCGGGAACGACATTGAAGCCTCAGTCGTTTCCCCGCACCCGTTACTTCTCCCGTTTGCTTATCGAACAGATGGGCGAGCTAATTACCGAAGTGTTGCTGTGCTCATGCTGGCTCTGGGAGGCCAAAGCGCGCGGTTTGAAGCCACCAGGCTGGCGCGGAGACCTGCGCTGCAAAAAGGCCAGGCCGATCGGCCTGTGAGACTGTGATAGGGCTGGGCTACCCGCACGGTCTTCCGTGCTGCCTGAACGGCGTTGACTGCTATCGTTACCAGCTGATAGGGAGCACGTCAGAATGACAGCAAGGGGACCTTGAGAAGGTGCAGCAATCTAACCAACAGCTTGACGCTAATTACTTCAAAAAATCTGGACTGAATTCGCGGAGGGGGAGTGCAAAGTTTTCATTATCTTGCCAATGAGCTTGTGTGTCTGACAAGTCTCCTTCTCTTTAACCGTGTTTGCTTTTGAACTTTAAGTCCCTTCCTTCTCCCTTCGCTCAGAAACGTCTATAGTTGTACTGTGGAGAGCATCCTGACAGGCTGCATCACTGTCTGGTACGGAGGGGCTACTGCACAGGACCAAAAGAAGCTGCAGAGGGTTGTAAATCTAGTCAGCTCCATCTTGGGCACTAGCCTACAAAGTACCCAGGACATCTTCAGGGAGCGGTGTCTCAGAAACGCAGCGTCCACTATTAAAGACCCCCAGAATCAGAATCAGGTTTATTATCACCAGCATTGGATGTGAAATTTGTTAACTTAACAGCAGCAGTTCAATGCAATACATAGTCTAGAAGAGAAAAATAAATAAAATTAAAAAATAATAATAATAATAAGTAAATCAATTACAGTGTGCGTATATTGAATAGATTAAAAATAGTGCAAAATAAGAAATACTATATATTTTTAAAAAGTGAGGTAGTGTCCAAAGATTCAATGTCCATTTAGGAATCGGATGACAGAGGGGAAGAAGCTGTTCCTGAATCGCTGAGTGCGTGCCTTCAGGCTTCTGTATCTCCTACCTGATGGTAACAGTGAGAAAATGGCATGCCCTGGGTGCTGGAGGTCCTTAATAACAGAATCTGCCTTTCTGAGACACCGCTCCCTAAAGATGTCCTGGGTACTTTGTAGGCTAGTGCCCAAGATGGAGCTGACCAGATTTACAACCTTCTGCAGCTTCTTTCGGTCCTGTGCAGTAGCCCCTCCATACCAGACAGTGATGCAGCCTGTCAGAATGCTCTCCATGGTACAACTATAGAAGTTTTTGAGTGTATTTGTTGACATGCCAAATCTCTTCAAACTCCAAATGAGCTATAGCTGCTGTCTTGCTTTCTTTATAACTACATTGATATGTTGGGACCAGGTTAGATCCTCAGAGATCTTGACACCCAGGAACTTGAAACTGAGGACTGGTATGTGCTCCTTCGTCTTACCCTTCCTGAAGTCCACAATCAGCTCTTTCGTCTTACTGACGTTGAGTGCCGGGTTGTTGCTGCAGCACCATTCCACTAGTTGGCATATCTCACTCCTGTACACCCTCTCGTCACCACCTGAGATTCTGCCAACAATGGTTGTATCATTAGCAATTTATAAATGGTATTTGAGCTATGCCTAGCCACACAGTCATGTGTATATAGAGAGTAGAGCAGTGGGCTAAGCACACGCCCCTGAGGTGTGCCAGTGTTGATTGTCAGCGAGGAGGGTATTTTATCACCAATCTGCACAGATTGTGGTCATCCAGTTAGGAAGTCGAGGATCCAATTGCAGATGGAGGTACAGAGGCCCAGGTTTTGCAACTTCTCAATCAGGATTGTGGGAATGATGATATTAAATGCTGAGCTATAGTCGATGAACAGCATCCTAACGTAGGTGTTTGTGTTGTCTAGGTGGTCTAAAGCCGTGTGGAGAGCCATTGAGATTGCAACTGCCATTGACCTGTTGAGGTGATAGGCAAACTGCAATGGATCCAGGTCCTTGCTGAGGCAGGTGCTCAGTCTAGTCATGACCAACCTCTCAAAGCATTTCGTCACTGTCGATGTGAGTGCTACAGGGCGATAGTCATTAAGGCAGCCCCCCAGGACGTGCCCTTTTCTCACTGCCACCATCAGGCAGGAGGTACAGAAGCCTGAAGGTACACACTCAGTGATTCAGGAACAGCTTCTTCCCCTCTGCCATCCATAGTCATAGCCATACTTTATTGATCTCGGGGGAAATTGGTTTTCGTTACAGTTGCACCATAAATAATAAATAGTAATAGAAATAATAATAGTAATATTACTATTAGTAAATAGTAAATAGTAATAGTCATGGAAATAATAAATAGTAATAGAATAGTAATAGAAAAATAGTAATAAACAGTTAAATAGTCATATGTAAATTATGCCAGTAAATTATGAATTAAGTCCAGGACCAGCCTATCAGCTCAGGCTGTCTGACCCTCCAAGGGAGGAGTTGTAAAGTTTGATGGCCACAGGCAGGAATGACTTCCTATGACGCTCAATGTTGCATCTCGGTGGAATGAGTCTCTGGCTGAATGTACTCCTGTGCCCAACCAGTACATTATGTAGTGGATGGGAGACATTGTCCAAGATGGCATGCAACTTAGACAGCATCCTCTTTTCAGACACCACCGTCAGAGAGTCCAGTTCCATCCCCACAACATCACTGGCCTTATGAATGAGTTTGTTGATTCTGTTGGTGTCTGCTACCCTCAGCCTGCTGCCCCAGCACACAGCAGCAAACATGATAGCACTGGCCACCACAGACTCGTAGAACATCCTCAGCATCATCCGGCAGATGTTAGAGGACCTCAGTCTCCTCAGGAAATAGAGACGGCTCTGACTCTTCTTGTAGACAGCCTCAGTGTTCTTTGACCAGTCCTGTTTATTGTCAATTAGTATCCCCAGGTATTTTTAATCCTCCACCATGTCCACACTGACCCCCTGGATGGAAACAGGGGTCACCGGTACCTTAGCTCTCCTCAGGTCTACCACCAGCTCAATAGTCTTTTTCACATTAAGCTGCAGATAATTCTGCTCACACCATGTGACAAAGTTTCCTACCGTAGCCCTGTACTCAGCCTCATCTCCCTTTCTGAATCCGATTTCTGAATGGGCATTGATCCCTTGAACGCTACCTCACTTTTTAAATATATATTATTTGTTTTTGCACATTTTTAACCTATTCAATATACATACACTATAATCGATTTACATTTTTATTTATTTTTTTCTTCTATATTATGGATTGCATCAAACTACGGCTGCTAAGTTAACAAATTTCAAGACACGTGCCAGTGATAATAAACCTGATTCTGATTCTGATCTATCTATCTATCTACCTACCTATTTATCTATCTCTTTATCTGTCTATCTATCTATTTATCTATCTCTTTTATCTGTCTATCTATCTATTTATCTATCTCTTTATCTGTCTATCTATCTGTCTATTTATCTATCTATTTATCTGTCTATCTATCTATTTACCTGTCTATCTATCTATCTATTTATCCGTCTATCTATCTATCTCCGTTTTGGTCCTTCAAGCCACACCACCCAACAACCCCCAATTTAATTGATCCTAATCACAGGACAATTTACAATGAGCAATTAACCTGCCAACCGGTATGTCATTGGACTGTGGGAGGAAACATGAGCACCTGGAGGAAACCCACGCGGGTCAGGGGGAGAACGTACAAACTCCTTATGGGCAGCAGCGGGAATTGAACCCGGGTCACCGGCACTCTAAAGCGTTGTGCTGACCACTACGCCACCGTGCCTCCACCAGTGCGCTGATTCTAAGTACGTTTTTTAAAATTTGTTCATTTTTCACGATGTGAGAATCTCTGGGAAGGCATTTACTGCGGTGTTGGGGTGGGAGGGGGAGTGATATAGAGTGCGGTGGTTAGTGCAATCGCTTTACAGCGCCAGTGGCCGTGACAGGGGTTGGATTCCTGCGGCTCTCTGCCCACGACCATGTGGTTTTACCTTTGACTGCCCTGGTTTCCTCTCACATTTTAAAGACGTACGGTTAGCGTTATTGAGTTGTGGGCGTGCTATATTGGGAAGGGGGAACTTCGACTCAGACCATGAGAGGCCTGCGTCGGGCATTTTCATGCCTTACAAGGCGCAGATTGGAAGTCTGTGTGGGGCGCCACTCCTTGCACAGACTAGAGCAATGTGTGATTAAGTGCCTTGCTCAAGGGCACAAAGACGCCGCCACAGCTGAGGCTCGAACTAGCGACCTGAGATAACTAGACGAACGCCTTAACCACTCGGCCATGTGCCCAATTGACCGCGTGGCAATACTCGCGGGCTGCGTCCAGCACTACCCTTGCTGATTTGATTTAATGCCATGGATACGTATTGTACTGTCTCAGCACTTTTATATTTGTGTGCTGTAGCACTTTTTTATTCACAGTTATTTTGTAAATAACACTATTCTTTGCATTTCTGGTCAGATGCTAAATGCATTTCATTGGCTTTGTAGCTGTACTCGGCACAATGACAATAACGTTAAATCTAATCTAATACAGTTCACTGTGTGTTTCGATTTTAATTCAATTCAATTCAAGTTTAATTGGCATTCAACTGTATATGAATGCCCATGAATGCAGTCAAACGAGGCAACGTTACTCCCGGTAAGAAGGTTGGTGGAGGGCAGGAAGAAGTAGGTGATGCTTGCTGGCATTACTCCGGGGCCAAGGGGCAAAACACAATACCAACAGTCACACACAGCACAAAGCACACGTAGCACATACAAGGTAGCAAGCACGTGCAAGTTACCAGTAAAATACTGCCACACAAAAGAAATAGTCCGGATCCTGAGTCTGTAAGTGCGGCAGAAGTCTGCAGTCGACCACAATACGGCTTCTCCTCCGTCGAGCAAACATTGGAGGGCAGTACCGACTCCTCCATGGGCGCCCGGACTTGTGATACGCACCGTCTGCTCGGACAACCATCCGCCACCTGCTCCCATGGGTTCACGTGACCCTGATCGGAGGTGGGGGTGGTCTGAGCAGGTGATGCACCTTCCCCAAGGGTAACCTGCAGGCTAGCGAAGGGAAGGAGCACCTTACACCCTCCTTGGTAGTGATGTATCTCCACACCGCCGGACGCAACAGAGCATGCCCACAATTTAGATTTAGATTTAGATTAGATTATGAGGACACGCAGTCCTCTTTTATTGTCATTTAGTAATGCATGCATTAAGAAATGATACAATATTCCCCCGGTGTGATATCACAGAAACACAGGACAGACCAAGACTGAAAAACTGACAAAAACCACATAATTATAACATATAGTTACAACAGTGCAACAATACCATGACTTGATGAAGAACAGGCCATGGCACAGTAAAAAAGTTCAAAGTGTCTCAAAGCTCCCACACCTCACGCAGACGGGAGAAGGAAGAAAACTCTCCCTGCAATGCCCGACCACAGTCCAACTCTGAGTCGTCCGAAAACTTCGAGCCTCCGACCAGCCCTCCGACACCGAGCACCGGGCACCACCTCTGCCGAGCGCTTTGACCCCGGCCCCGGCCGCCAGCAGCAGGCAAAGCTGGGGATTTTGGGGCCTTCTCTCCGGAGATTCTCGATCGCCCAGTAACAACGGCAGCGAACGGGGCATTTCAGAAGTTTCTCCAGATGCTCCTCCGTGCTTCTCACGGCTGTCTCCATCAAATCAGAATTGTGCACGGCATCCTACTTACAAATACGATATCATTTCACCGGAGAGGCTGCGTGCGCTGCGTTGCGTCGCCATCTTCTCCTCCCACCTTTTCTCAATTTATTAACCCTAACCTGAATGCCATTGGAACATGGGATGAGACCAAAGCACTTGGAGGAATGCCAGAAATCCTCAGCAGATAAAGTAGCATGTCACAAGGTTAGTCGGAACAAGAACAGGCCTGAATATGCCAACCATTAAATACCCACCTAAGTTTCCGAATGAAGACTGTTCACCAGACGAGAAAACACGCTCCGTCTAAGTAGCTTGACCGACCCCACTTCTCGCCCATCTCACCAATTAAAGCATCGACGAAGATCGAGACCCAACAAGGACCGGGCCGGAAAGCGGGCGGGTGCTCAGCGCCGCCTGCCTGCGAGAGACCGCTCCCTTTCACACCCTTGCTCAGTGCTGCGGAGGAAAGTGCCTGCATTCAATCGGTCTCTCCCTCCCTCTTGCCCGCTGTGTACTTCACATTACGATGTGTTCTTGGCTTCTGGTCACTCCTTTTTGTGTGATTTTGTTCCGGGCAGAATGGCTCTGCGGTCTACAGTCAATGAACGACACAGTGCCAGGTTGAACTGAACTGAATATTCCTGGGCTATTTTGATGACAAAAAAAAGAGGCCGCACCCCCGCCCCCATCTTAACTGTGCTTTACAGGAGCATATTGAGAGCGTCCTGGCAAATTACATCTCCATCTGGTATGGGAGCAGCCGAGCATGTAGGAAGTCCCTACAAAGGACTGTGAGAGGATCATGGGGTCTCCCTACCGTCTATCAGGGACATTTATCAGGAGCACTGCGTACGCAGGGCCCTCAGTATTATCAAGGATCCCACCCATCCATCCAGCATCCTCTTTGACTTTCTACCATCAGGCAGGAGACTCCGATGCATAAAGACAAGAATAGTCAGGATGGGAAACAGTTTCTTCCCTCAGGCCATTAGGATTCTGAACTCCTAATTCTTTGGGTTTTTTCTGTTTCGTGGATGCCTGTGACGAGTAGGAATTTCAGGTTGTACACTGTATGCATTCTCTGATATTAAATCGAACCATTGATGGAGACTCAGGAATACTGTCACACTCAGATGGAGAAGAATTCTTCACTCCTGTTTATGTAACAGTCAGGGTTGTTAGCCCTGAGCTGAACCTTCGAACGTGGAGGACCAGTGGACCACTCTTGGTCTGGCCTCTGAACTTTGACCTGTTTGGCATGGGTGACCCTACCAAGAGCCAAAGCATAAACCCCCTAACTCCAGCCAATGTAGCTCTCCAGGTCATTGAGGCACGCAAGCCTCCAAACCCTACAACAGGGTTGTGGTCCTCTTCGAAGAGCGTATAATCAGAATCAGGATTGTCATCACTGACGTATGCCATGAAATCTATTGTCTTGCAGCTGTGCAAGATCTAAAAACTTGTGAAGACTTGAGGCATAAGAAGCCATAAATTACAATGAGGAATTTAAAAACTCAAGCGAGTGCAGGCACAGAGCCCTCAAATGCTCCTCGTACATCTGCATTAGTCTGCGTAACGAGATAAAATGATGCGGGCCACTGTGCCAAGGCAATTACAAGGTAAGCTTCTTTTTGAATGCACTGGACAACAAAGTTTTTCGAAAGTTTTGCTTCCTCAAGAAAGTTCTTGTGATTCTGATAGACTGCTTGAAGTCGAACACAAGAATAATTTCAGACTACCTGTATCACGTGGGGGTGTGGAGAAACAGGAAATTAACTTTTATTGATTATAATCTGTATAATTGCTTAACGGCGCTGACGCTATGCAATAGTTCAACTAAGCAACTATATGAGGTGGGAGGGAGAAGATGGCGGCGCGACGCAGTGCGCGCACCTCTCCAGTGAAATGATGTGGTATTTGTAACTAGGGGCCGTGCACAATTCTGATTTGATGGAGACAGCCGTGAGAAGCACGGAGGAACATCTGGAGAAACCTCTGAAATGCCCGGTTCGCTGCCGCTGCTACTGTGCGATCGAGAATCTCCGGAGGGAAGGCCCCAAATCCTCGGCCTTGCCTGCTGGTGGCGGCTGGGGCTGGGGTCGAAGCGCTCGGCAAAGATGGTGCTCGGTGTCGGAGGGCTGGTCGGAGGCTCAAAGTTTTCGGACGACTCGGAGTCGGACTGTGGTCAGGCATGGCAGGGAGAGTTTTCTTCCTTGTCCCGTCTGCGTGAGATATGGGACTTTCGAGAGACTTCGAATTTTTTTTATCACGCCCATGGCCTGTTCTTCATCAAGTTATGGTATTGTTGCACTGTTGTAACTATATGTTATAATTATGTGGTTTTTGTCAGTTTTTCAGTCTCGGTCTGTCCTGTGTTTCTGTGATATCACACCAGAGGAATTTTGTATCATTTCTTAATGCATGCATTACTAAATAACAATAAAAGAGGACTGCGTCTCCTCATAATCTAATCTAATCTAATATGTTTGTCCTCAGTGTCTGAGGCTTCTTGTTTAAGTGCCCAACAATATTCAGCCAGCATTGATGGATTCCAGTTGCCCTGATACCGTTTCTCCGTGACCCCAATGTCCTGGTGAAGCCTTTCACCGTGCTCGTCACTGACAGCGCCAAGGTTGGCAGCGAAGAAGTCTAAATGGGAATGCAGAAAATGAATCTTCACCCAAAACGTCCATTATACTTTCTTCCATAGATACTGCCTGGCCTGCTGAGTTCCTCCAGTGTTTTGTATGTGTTCTTCAGTGACAGGTTTCATGGTTTTGTACGCTTGAAGCATGTTGTCAACCAGCCGCACGTAGTTCGGTGCTCTGTAGCTGCCAAGACAACTTTCAACAACATCCTTGAATGCCTTCCATGCAATTTTCTCCGGTCCCACTAGAAGTTCTTCGAATCGCCTGACGTCGTTGACCTGTTTGATTTGTGGCAACAAAATTGCCTTCCATGCAACTTTCTTCAGTTCCTCGAACCGCCAGCCATTGGTGTCCTGACTGAGTTGTGGACCAGCAAAAATGCCTTTCTGAATCTTGGCGTCAGTTATTCTGACTTGAATTATGAATTGAAATAACAAAATACAGGCGATTTTTAAAAAAATTGGTGTGCGATAGGAACATTTCATGGTGATTTTCATGATCAGCAGCCCAAAAAATACACCCAAAAGCATTCAGGAAGCAAAATCTTTGTTGTCCAGTGACATGTGCCACCCCTCCCTCACTTGCCTCGGACAACCACCGGTTACGCGACTACTTTCCAATACCCGGAGGTACAGGGGGAACTGCGAGAGGAGCTTCAATCCTGTGTGTCTGACACAGCAACGTTGGCTCCGAGGCGTTGCTTTGAGGGATAAACCAGCAAACAGCACATAAATTGAGCAGGTGCACGACTCTCGTGTTTTATTAAGCAGGTTATTCCGCATGATTAATTGGGAGTTTGTGTTAATGGTTACCAAGCACTTAAGAAAATTAACTAAAAGCATTAGACTTCAGTGGCGTGTTCATCAGCAGTGGGCAATGTTGAGACCTGGATCTGGGCTTAAGTCTACTAATGATCTCCTCGACAATTAATTGCTTTGGTGGCGTCGAGATGCCGGCAAGCTGTGACCACCATGAAGTCACGGCTGAGATTTAGTTGTGTTTTTAATTCTTTATTTATTGCTTGCTTTTCTTTTTCGGTTCGCAAAGATGGTTTTGGGGCAAAGAATCAGAATGAGGTTTAATCAGAATGAGAATCAGGTTTGATATCACCAGCACGTGTCGTGAAATTTGCTAACCTTGCGGCAGCAGTAGGATGCAAAACATAATTTATACAGAAAAAAATGAATTTCAGTAAGTATGGTTGTGTGTGTGTGTGTATATAAATGTAACCCTCAGTTTCAGCCGGTGGCATTAGTCTAGGGAAGACAGTCTCTGGCCCTGCCAAACAAGTGAGGTACAAAACCTCTTGTTTGTGTGGATGCTGTGTGATCTGTTCCCCCGTTACAAGTCAGTACCACGATATAACAGTGTACCATATGCAATTAAGTGATTCAGCTTTATAATTCTTAATTTGGCTAGAGGATTAGTAAAGAAAAACAAAAAGAAAAGGGCCCATTTTAATGCGACGGTCAAATGCGCACGCTGGAGCTCAGGGTTTCCCGTCCGTTGGTCTTCCATCGATTTCCCCCTGGCATTGTCGACTCCCGACCCCACTCCAGGTCCACTCCTTCCTGCTGTCAACGACCTCTCCTCTCTGACACCTTCCCTCTCCGTCTTCCGCTGAACAAAAGACCCAGATCACCTCGGGTCTCAGGAACACAACAAGAGAAAAAACTCCCCACATTGGACGACGCACATTCCAAAACCCCCGTTATCTCTAGCCATAACCCTAACACTGCTGCTAGATATATATAATTTATATAACTTTAACTATTTTGCATATGTTAAATAGTTAAATCACTAGTGCAAAAACAGAAATAAAAAAGTAGTGAAGTAGTGTTCAGGGTTCAATGTCCATTCAGGAATCCTGTTCCTGAATTGCTGAGTGTGTGTCTTTAGGCTTCTGTACCTCCTCCCTGATGGTAGCAATGAGAAGAGGGCATGTCCTGGGTGATGGGGGTCCTTAGTGATGGACGCCACCTTTTCGAGGCATCGCTCCTTGAAGATGTCCTGGATACTACTGAGATTAGTGCCCATGATGGAGCTGACTGAGCTTATAACTCTCTGCAGCTTATTTCGATCCTGTGCAGTACCACCCTCAGCCCCCCATACAAGACGGTGTTGCAGCCAGTTAGAATTCTCTCCAAGATACGTCCGTAGAAATTTGCGAGTTCCTTAGGTGACACACCAACTCTCCTCAAACTCCGAATGAAATATAGCTGCTGTCTTGCCTTCTTTACAGACACATCAGTATGTTGGGAGCTTGCTGGGAAAGGGGTTAGGGACAGGGATGCAGGAGGGGGGGGCTAGCGGTCAGGCGGGAGTCCAAATCCCCGCTCCACGTTCGAGGAACAGCAACACAGGCCTTGGAATGTGTGCCAACACTTGCGGGCGGTGCCCACCCAGCAGACCCTCAGGCAGGTGATGCATTTCACCGTAAGCTTTGACATACATGTGACAAATAAATCTACATCTTGCCGGTAGCAGCAGATATAAGATATCCTTTTGTAATCTTGTGCAGGAAATGACTCTTTTATTTTAAGTCAAGGGGAAGATTTGAATAGATAGATAGATAGACAGACATACTTCATTGATCCCGAGGGAAATTGGGTGAATGGGAATGGGAAAGACTGAAGAGTTCTTTGTGATGCTAAATGTCTGACAGGCTTCTCCTTCACTTCAGGCTCTTTTCTTAAAGCCTCAGAGAGACATGGTTTATAGCTAAAATCCCGCGAGAAGGCACATTTCCTTTCTCTATAAGCTTCAATAGATACACACCGCGGAGAGCATCCTGACTGGTTGCATCACAGCCTGGTATAGAAACACCTAAATCGATTCGAGCACCGAGCCAATTCGGAAAGGTCGGTTACGGGCAGGGCCGGAGTGTAGCGCCGCGGTGAGACCCGGGTCCTAGTGCCGGGGCACGGCCCGGCGTTTGGGTGACTTAGGTAGACCGGGAAGGCAGGGCATCAGGACCGGAGGTGAGGACTGGGGGATGATTCTGCCCCCCCCCGCCCCTTCCGCGACATTTACTTCTCTCTCCGCAGCCCTTGAGGCTGTGAGGCTGGTCTGGCTGCTACGCGCTTTGTGTCCGTGAGCTTCGCGGTGATTTACCCCGCTGTGTGCTGAACAGAAACCAAGGCTATGGGCCTACTCCGGCTACGGACTCCATTTTGTTTTATACTGTTTGCTTGCTTTTATTGTTTGCATGATTTGTTTTTTTTTCTCCCTCTCTGCGCATTGGGTGTTGGTCTTTTTTCAAATTGGGTCCTTGCGGGTTTCTTGCTTCATGGCTGTCTGTGAGCACACAAATCTCAAGGCGCCGCTGCGTTCAGATATGGTCCAAGTGCAGAGCGAGCGACACTGAAGCGGGTCGATAGTTCACAGACTTGAATGTGAACGGAGCTAGAGGAAAAAGAAAACAATAAACGCTAGGCCAAACATGGCCGTGAGCAAAAATTTTCAAATGGAAAACGAAGCCAACACTGCGGCTGGAAGGAATAACTAAATATAAAACGAATACCGGTAGTCTTCAGAGTCAGTTGACCCGGCAGTCCAATTTCTCAGGCAGGGCCGAATGCAAGCAGGCAGTGAAATGTTGCTGTGCTTTGCTCAAGTCCCGACAAGTGCTACGACGAAAAGAATGGAGTTATATACCGTAGCAATAAAATAGTAATTAGCTAACATGTGCATATTCAGGAGTGGAATTGCCATATCTGCTGTACTGTCGAAAGTATGGTTGCAAAACAAGGTTGTATAACTTTACATACTTTAATAATCAATGTACTTTGATGTTTTTGAACTTTGAACAACGCCCAAGATTGGAACAAGTCCGCAAAAGAGTGGTTGATACAACCCAGTCCACCACAGGCAAAGTCTCCCCCCCACTGAGCACATCTTAAGGAGCACTGCCACCAGAAAGCAGCATCCATCATCAGGGACCCCTATCATGTCCTCTTCTCACTGCTGTCATCGGGAAGGAGGTACAGGAGCCTCAGGTCCCACATCACCAGGTTCAGGAACAATTATTACCCCTCAACCATCAGGCTCCTGAACTAGCGTGGATAATTTCACTCACCCCAACTCTGAACTGATTCCACAATCTATGGACTCGCTTTCAACAACTCACGTTCTCAGTATTATTTATTTTACTTACATTTTTCCATGAAGTTTCTCTTCTTTTGTGCATTTTTTGTCAGTTTTTGTGTAGTTTTTCACTGACTCTAATGTATTTCTGCGTTCTTATTACATGTAGGCACGTGGCCAAGTGGTTAAGGTGTTCGACTAGCAACCTGAAGGTCATGAGTTCAAGCCCCAGCCAAGGCAGCGTGTTGTGTCCTTGAGCAAGGCACTTAACCACACATTGCTCTACGGCGACACTGGTGCCAAGCTGTATGGGTCCTAATGCCCTTCCCTTGGACAACATCGGTGTCGTGGAGAGGGGAGACTTGCAGCATGGGCAACTGCCGGTCTTCCATACAACCTTGCCCAGGACTGCGCCCTGGAGAGTGAAGACTTTTCAGGCGCAGATCCATGGTCTCGCTAGACGCCTTTTTTTTTGTTACAATAAGCACCCGTCCGTGCCAGCTTCAAGGGCTTAGACGCTCCGACTCTCCAGAATACAGATAGCCCGCGCGACCCCTTTAAAGGCTCCTGCCTGCCCCGCTAATTGGCGGCCATGTTTTGGCACCAGGATTTTAATATTTAAAGAGCTCCTGAACGGGAGGTTTGGGGCTCCATCGTCAGCTGTACTTTGGATTCTCGTCTAGCATCTAGTTTAGAACCCTGTCTTCCTTTCAGTCTCGACTCTAGTCTCGGATACGCCAGTCCTTGGGTCCTATCCTTCCTCACCTGGGTCTCTCTTCACAGTTCCACTGTGAATCCCTGCAAGAAAATGAACAGGTGGATAGCTTATACACACGGATTGGTTGTTTCCTGAGGAGACTGAGGTCCTTTAACATCTGCCAGACGATGCTGAGGATGTTCTACGAGTCTGTGGTGGCCAGTGCGATCATGTTTGCTGTTGTGTGCTGGGGCAGCAGGCTGAGGGTAGCAGACACCAACAGAATCAACAAACTCATTCGTAAGGCCAGTGATGTTGTGGGGATGGAACTGGACTCTCTCACGGTGGTGTCTGAAAAGAGGATGCTGTCCAAGTTGCATGCCATCTTGGACATTGTCTCCCATCCACTACATAATGTACTGGGTGGGCACAGGAGTACATTCAGCCAGAGACTCATTCCACCGAGATGCAGCACAGAGCGTCATAGGAAGTCATTCCTGCCTGTGGCCATCAAACTTTACAACTCCTCCCTTGAAGGGTCAGACACCCTGAGTCAATAGGCTGGTCTTGGACTTATTTTCTGGCATAATTTACATATTTACATATTACTATTTAATTATTTATGGTTTTATTACTATTTATTATTTATGGTGCAACTGTAACGAAAACCGATTTCCCCCGGGATCAATAAAGTATGACTATGACTATTGTATGTCCATAAAGTGACTCTGGGCACAGGAGCGTCTGTAGATAAGGCGACTCTGACAGGAAATGATAAAGTAGTGGTGGTTGGGCGGTGTGGAGGGGTGGGTCAGTGGGTGGAGGTGTTGATCAGCCTCACTGCTTGGGGAAAGGAACTGTTTTTGTGTCTAGTGGTCCTGGTGTGGACATTACATAGCCTCCTCTCTAATTGGAGTGGGACAAACAGTCCATGAGCAGGGTGAGTGGGATCCTTCATGATTTTACTGGCCCTTTCTCAGCACCCTTCTTTGTCCTTGATGGGTCGGTAGGCTGGCGACAGGGCAGTTTTGAGCATTCCTGTTCGCCGCACTGCGGTTTCCGCTGATGCTGCTGGTTAGGATGGTCTCCTCTGCCCATCTGCAGAAGGACATGAGTATCGATGGGCATGGTCCGGCTCTCTTCAGCCTCCTCTGAAAGTAGAGACGTCAGTGAGCTTTCTGGACTGTCGAGAACGAGGTCTGGCACCGTGAGAGGGTGTGTGAGATGTGGTCTCCCAGGGGTTTGAAACCGCTCGCACTCTCCACGGCTGTGCCGCCGATTTAAAGAGAGGTGTGCCAGTTGTCCTGAAGCTGATAGCCATCTCCTTTGTCGTGTTGACATTAAGGAAGAGGCTGTTTGCCAGGCACCAGGCCCCGAGCTCTTCCACCTCCTCTCTGTTGGCCGTCTTGTGGTGGGCGACGAGCCCCGCCGCCGTCGGGCCATCGGCGATCTTGATAACCGGATTGCTCGGGTGTTTGGCCGTGCAGTCACGCGTGTGAGCTGAGCGTACGGCTGTGGGCCCAGCGCACAGCCCTGGGGGCCGGGGGTGGGGGATTGCCCGCGTTGAGAACAATAGGGAGGGAGGAGCGGTTGTGCATCCTGACCATCTGAGATCTGACGGTCAGGAAGTCCAACGCCCAGATGCACAGTGGTGCATTTAGACCGAGGAGTAGGAGTTCGTTCACCACGGTCTGCGGGACGATAGCGTTGCATGCCAAAATAAAATCCAGGAACAACATTCTGACGTAAGGGCCCTTGTTTTCGAGGCATGTCAGGGCCAGGTACTATGGCATCTGTCCGAGAGTGCTTCTGTCCGTAAGCACGTTGATAAGCGTCCAGCGTGGCCGGAGTGGAGTTTGTGATGCGTGCTGTTGAAATCATTTCATGACGATTGGCGTCAGTGCCACTGGGCGGTAGTCATTTAGCTCCAGAGTTCTTTGATGCAGGGATGATGGTGGCTGATTTGAAGTTTGGGGATATCCGGGAAGACGTCACTCTAAGGTCAATTTTCCTCCATTTTTCTAAACGCCCCTCATGTGTCTGCCTCTACCAGCACCCCTGCCAGGGTTATGCGTTAGAGATTAAAGTCTGTCACAAGCCTTGTGGCCCATCAAGCCGGTGCTTATGCCGGTTTCCTTGGCATGAAGCGACTGAGAGTACGAGACTCCTCCCTGGATAGGACGCCAGTCTATCGCGAGGTTGACCCCCAGAGTTTTGCTGGTACCCATTCTCAGCTGGGTGGACTGGAGCATTGTGTGGTCAAGTGCCTTGCTCAGGGACACATACGCTGCCCCGGCCGAGACTCGAACCCACGACCTTCAGATCGCTAGTCCAACACCCTAGCCACTTGGCCACGCGCCACACAGGGTTATGTGTGCTCTGTATAAAACACCTCCCTCTGTCGTTCCCCCCTGTACGCTCCTCACTCACCTTAAAATTATATCCTTTGGTGTCAGCCATGGCTTCCCTGGGGAAAAGTCCCCTGCTGTCCACTCAATCTTTGCCTCCTATCAACTTCTTACCTCTGTCAAGTCATCCATCACCCTCCTTTGCTCCAGAGGGAAAAGCTTTAGCTCACTCTACCCCTCCTCCTCAGACATGCCCTCTAATCCAGGCAACATCCTGGCCAATCTCCTCTGTACCCTCTCTAAACAAACTGGAAAATGCATCTTATCGCAATTCCCCATTGCTTAACACATCGGGATCATTCTTTAATCGTGGCCGCAGGAGATGTGTGGTTTATTAATATGGAGGTCTGTGTTGATGCATCGGACACAGGTTCACCAGGTCGTCACAGCATTAATGTACAATCAGCGGGCCTGTACACCTGCTTGTTTATGCAAATATCTGATCAGCCAATCATGTGGCAGCAACTCCCTGCATAAAAACATGCAGGCGTGGACAAGAGGTTCAGTAATTAACCTGACCAAACATCAGAATGGGGGAAGAAATGTGGTCTAAGTGACTTTGACCGGGGAATGACTGTTGGTGCCAGATGGGGTGGTTTGAGTATCTTAGGAAGTCCTGATCTCCCGGTACTTCCACACACAGCAGCCTCTAGGGTTTACGGAGAAGGGTGCGAGAAACAGAAGGATCCCGCGAACGGCAGTCCTCTGGGCGAAAACGCCTCGTTAACGAGAGAGGTCAGAGGAGAATGGCCAGATTAGTTCGAGCTGTTATTGATCTGACCATACAATCAGCTGCTTGCCTGGCAAACGGGAGGTGGACAATGGAGGTAGATGTGGAGAGGATATTTCCTATGGCGAGGGCTACCAGAACTAGAGGGCACAGCCTCAAAATTGAGGGGCAACCTTTCAGAACAGGAACTTTTTAGCCAGAGAGTAGTGAATCTGTGGGATGCTCTGCCACATACTGCGGTGGAGGTCAAGTCTGTGGGTAGATTTAAGGCCGATGTTGAAAGATTCCTGATTGGTCAGGAATCAAAGGATAGGGCGAGAAGGCAGGTGTATGGGGTTGAGTGGGATCCGGGATCAGCCATGATGAATTGGTTGAGGCCCTTCATCGGGACTGAGAAGGAAGGGGCAATAAAAAGGCTGGGGGTGGGAGGACAAGATGATAGCTGGAAGGTGATAGGTGAAGCCAAGTGGGAGGGAAAGGTCAAGGACTGGAGAAGAAGGAATCTGATAGGAGAATAGAGTGGACCATGGGAGACAGGGATCCAAGCAGAAGTGATAGGCTGATGAGGAGAGTTAAAAGCCCAGGGTGGGAAATAGAGGAAGAGGGGAGGAGGAGGAAATTTTTTTTTACCAGAAGGAGAAATTGATATTCATGCCAAAAGGGTGGAGGCTACCCAGACGGAAGATAATCGTTGCTCCTCCACCCTCATGTCAGCTCAAGCAGAGGCCACGGGCCTTATTGTACGGGGTTGAGTGGGATCCGGGATCGGCCATGATGGAATGGCGGAGCAGACTCAAAGGGCTGAATGGCCTACTTCTGCTTCTGTGTCTGACGCCGGGACCTTCAGTGCCCACTTTGTTAGGTACAGGAGGTATTTAATCAATTGGCCACTGAGCGGATATTGTTTGGAGCCAGAGAAAGAGACCATGCCTGGCAGTACTGAGCGGGAAGGAAGATTGATCCTTGCTAGAAAAGGCATGTATTGAAGTAAAGTGCTTTGAGAATGCAAAACCTAATCACCTTATTACAAATCTTGTCGGTGAGCATTAACTAGTGAATATAGGAGATCAGCTCTTTTCTTCTCTTTGTGGGTGACTCCTTTTTCATCTCTGGGATATTGCAAGTTTGGAAATTGCTGCTTTTTTTTTAACCTAATCCTCTCACAGTGAAATTCAGCAAATCCCACTCAGGGTAGTTGAATCGTTTCGGAAGGAAAAAAAATAAGTTGTTCCGCTCCATCTTTTAACTCTCTTTTGAGCTTGTTCTGACTTTAATCATCTGGGTTTAAAATTCTATAACCGTGCGCCACAATGGCTGCAGAGAGAAAGGCACCGCGGACCGGTGGCAAATTACCTGCTTGCAACCTTTTGACGGCTTTTCGAGTAGATTTATCTCTGCGGCTATGACATCTGAATGCTTATCAGTCTTGTGGAGAGCTGCGAGGACGATTTTAACCCTCCAGAGACCTCGTTGCAATTTTCCTGATGCAAAGTGCGTGATTTTCACGGAGAATTGGTCCGAATCGGGGAGCCTCGGGTCGATTTACGTCGTGAAATGCAGCGTTAAACTGACAATGATATTCCAACTCGTAACGTTCTAGGTCGAAGCTTTTTGTAAACGGGGGTGGGGGGGGTGGAAATCTGCCCTCTGTATGTGTGTGTGTTTTTTTGCTGTTCCATTAATGCAGCCTGTGTTGAGTTCAGACAGTGAACAGCTGCGTGCCTTGTGTTCAGGCAGTCCCGGTCCGCTTATCCGCCACAAAAGGTGGGCCCTCGACTTAACCCCTGAGTATCCGACTGGATAAAGAACTCACCACCTGTTTGCTTTTCAAAATGTCAGAGTTAAGCCAACCAGAGTTCCCCTTCGTCTTCATTCTCATTTCAGTTTTAAGGGCTTTGAGTGGAAAATACAATCGAAGTAGCGCGAAGAAAGTCTGGGGAGGGGGGAGCGCACTCTGGGGTTTCGAGTCATAGGGAAGTACAGCACAGAAGCAAGCCCTTCGGCCCATCTATCTTATGCCTAAACCATTGAGACTGTAAAGTTTAGTCAGCTCCATCGTGGGAACTAGCCTCTGCAGTATCCAAGACATCTTCGAGGGGGCAGAACTGCTCACATTATACCAAGTGAGGCCTCACCAGTTCATTATAAAGTCTCAACATTATATCCTTGCTTTTATGCTCTAGTCCTCTTGAAATGAATGCTAACATCGAATTTATACTTTATACTTTATTGTATCAAGTATCAAAAAATTGATACTAAAGTGTACAATCATCACAGCGATATTTTATTCTGCGCTTCGCGCTCCCTGGAGTACAAATCGATAGTAAATATTAAAAATTTAAATTATAGATCATAAATAGAAAATAGAAAAGGGAAAGTAAGGTAGTGCAAAAAAACCGAGAGGCAGGTCCGGATATTTGGAGGGTACGGCCCAGATTGGCCTTCCTCACCACCAACTCTACCTGCAAATTAACCTTTAGGGAATTCTGCACAAGCCTCTCTGCATCTCTGATTTTTGAATTTTCCCTCCATTTTAAAAAATGGCATTTAAAACTTTGACAAACTTCTGTGGTGGACAGTGTATTGACTGGCTGCATCACAGCCTGGTTCGGAAACGGAAACCCGACAAAAAGTAGTGGATATGCCCCAGTCCATCACGGGAAAAGTCCTCCCAACCATTGAGCGCATCTACTTGAAACACTGCCGTAGGAAAGCAGCGTCCATCGTCAGGGACCCCCACCACCCAGGCCGTGCTCGCTTCTCGCTGCTGCCATCAGGTAGAAGGTACAGGAGCCTCAGGACTCGCACCACCAGGTCCAGGAACAGTTACTACCCCTCAACCATCAGGCTCTTCAACCAGAGGAGATCGTTTCACTTGCCCCATTATTGAAATGTTCTCCACAAGCGATGAGTTCACTTTCAAGGACTCTTCATCTCATATTTATTGCTTACTTATTTATAATTATTGTTTCTTCTTTTCGTATTTGTACAGTTTGTTGTCTTCCCCACTCTAGCTGAACACTCTAGTTCTCTTGTTGATTCTGTAATAGGTACTATTCTTTAGATTTATTGAGAGTGCAGACAGGAAACTAAATCTCAAGGTTGGATATGGTGACAGATAGATAGATAGATAGACATACTTTATTGATCCCGAGGGAAACTGGGTTTCGTTACAGTTGCACTAACCAAGAATAGAGTATAAATATATCAATATAAAACCATAAGTAATTAAATAGTAATATGTAAATTACGCCAGATGGAAATAAGTCCAGGACCAGCCTATTGGCTCAGGGTGTCTGACCCTCCAAGGGAGGAGTTGTAAAGTTTGATGGCCACAGGCAGGAATGACTTCCTATGACGCTCTGTGTTGCATCTCGGTGGAATGAGTCTCTGGCTGAATGTTCTCCTGTGCCCACCCAGTACATTATGTAGTGGATGGGAGACATTGTCCAAGATGGCATGCAACTTGGACAGCATCCTCTTTTCAGACACCACCGTGAGAGAGTCCAATTCCATCCCCACAACATCACTGACCTTACGAATGAGTTTGTTGATTCTTGTTGGTGTCTGCTACCCTCAGCCTGCTGCCCCAGCACACAACAGCAAACATGATCGCACTGGCCACCACAGACTCGTAGAACATCCTCAGCGTCGTCTGGCAGATGTTAAAGGACCTCAGTCTCCTCAGGAAATAGAGACGGCTCTGACCCTTCTTGTAGACAGCCTTGACGTGTAGGTACTTTGATAATAACATGACCTTTGAACTTTAATCATGGGGGGGGGGGCATACAAACTCCTTGCAGACAGTAGTAGGAATTCAACCCCCAAAGCTGGTGCTGTAAAGCATAAGCCTTGATCACACGTCGAGTCATCAAGAAGGGATTTGAGGCAAAAAAGGACTACCACTCAAAATTTAATGGTGGAGATATGGAATCCGGGTGTGCACTGAGGAGAGGACAGTTTCAACACACCGTACTGTATATAAATACAACCTCGGTCACTGGAAACATTTGGTTTAGTTGGGCTAATTGACAGCGCAATCACCGGGTCAATATTGACGACTGCATTGGTGCTGCTTCCTGCACTTGTGCTGACTAGTCAATTTCAACTTTGCCTCCAACTTCCACCCTTGCCCTCAAGTTTACTTTGTCCATTTCCGACACCCCTCTCCCTGTTCTCTGCCTCTCCGTCTCCAGCTCTGGAGACAAGCTCTCGGCTGACGTCTTTTGTAAACCCACTGACTCTCACAGCTACCTCTTCCCACCCTGTCACTTGTAGATACTCCATCCCCTTTTCTCAGTTCCTCCGTCTCCGCTGCATCTGCTCTCCAGATGGACTTTTCCGTCCCAGGACAACGGAGACGTCCTCCTTCTTCAAAGGAAGGTGCTTCTCTTCCTCCACCATCAACACTGCCCTCAACCGTATCGCTTCCATTTCACGTGCAGCTGCCCTCAGCCCATCCTCCTGCCACCCTACCAGTTCATGTCCAACACATGATTCTCTGTAACTTCCATCATCTCCAAGGGGATCCCACTGCCAAGCTCATCTCTTCGTGCCCCACATTTCCTACTTCCCTAAGTGACTCTCTTGTCCATTGTCCCTCCCCACTGATCTCCCTCCTGGCGTTGACCCTTGCAAGCGGAACAAGTGCTACCCCTACCCCTACAGCAGCTCCCTCACCACCATTCGGGGCCCCAAGCAGTCCTTCCAGGTAAGGCAACACTTCACCTGCGGGTCTGCGGGGGCCACCTACTGTATCTGATGCTCCCGGTGTGGCCTCCTGTATACCATTGAGACCCAACGTGGATTGGCCGAGCACCTTCTCCCTGTCCAGCCCAAAGAATGGGATCTCCTGGTGGCCTTCCCACTTCAATTCTACTTCCTGTTCCCATATACAGGCCTGACTTCACACAGAAAAGATCAGATTAGTGCCACAATTAGCCAGTTTCTGCATGTATCCCTCTGCATGATGGTCGCCAGTTTTTGATAGTGTTTGGCTATTTTCATTGCAGATTTTTGTGTGCCCTAGTATAATTCTCTGGCAAATAACTTGACAGTACTGAAAATTTGTCTCAACAAGGTCATTTGCTGGGTTGGTACACCTCCTGTAACTAATAAGGCTGGTGTATATCATCGTCGTCATCGTTGTGGCTATCCCTCGAGGTCGAAGATGATGGTCTTCGTTCTGAAGAAGCGGTCCACAGAGCAAAGACGCCTGTGCGTGTATTTGTTTAACATGTAGTTGATGTTGCACTCCAAGAAGCACACGGTACTTCACAAATCAACCAACTGATTCCAACGGCATGGAAACCACAATGATTGGAGCTGATGGATTTGTTGCAGCCTTCATCCGCCTTCACAGCCCTTGAGTTCGAAGTAACTTCGTCCACCTGTTCCACCGTTGAGGTCTTGGTTGGATTGTTCTTTGTCAGGGACCTCACCCTCGACCTTACCACCATTGGTGACTCTACCAGGAGCATAGCTCCAGACGGCATCGCTCTCGGGATCTCAGGACCACACAAGCCTCTCCACCACGACAAGGTGACAATCCATGACGTATATCCTTTATATTTGATTCTGCGCTTCGCACTCTCTGGAGTACAAATCGATAGTAAATATTAAAATTTTAAATTATAAATCATAAATTGAAAATAGGAAAAGGAAAGTAAGGTAGTGCAAAAAAATGGAGATGCAGGTCTGGATATTTGGAGGGTACGGCCCAGATCCGGGTCAGGATCCGTTCAGCAGTCTTATCACAGTTGGAAAGAAGCTGTTCCCAAATCTGGCCGTATGAGTCTTCAAGCTCCTGAGCCTTCTCCCGGAGGGAAGAGGGATGAAAAGTGTATTGGCTGGGTGGGTCGTGTCCTTGATTATCCTGGCAGCGCTGCTCCGACAGGGTGCGGTGTAAAGTGAGTCCAAGGACGGAAGATTGGTTTGTGTGATGTGCTGCGCCGTGTTCACGATCTTCTGTAGCTTCTTCTGGTCTTGGACAGGACAACTTCCATACCAGGTTGTGATGCACCCTAGAAGAATGCTTTCTATGGTGCATCTATAAAAATTAGATTAGATTACATCACAGTGTAACCAAACTTACATCCACACAGTGACACTTTATGAGGTACTTCCTGTACCAAATAAAATGGCCACTGAGCAAATGTTTGTGGTCTTCTGCTGCTGTAGCCCATCCACTTCAAGATTCGACGTGTTTTGCGGTCACAGACGCTCTTCTGCACGACACTGTTGTAATGGGTGGCTACTTGAGTTGCTGTCGCCTTCCTGTCAGCTTGAACCAGTCTGGCCATTCTCCCCTGACCTCCCTGTGTTTAAAAAGGCATTTTCACACTCAGAACAGCCACTCGTTTGATTCTTTCTTGCACCACTCTCTGTAAACCCCACAGACTGCTCTGCGTGACAATCCCCGGGAGATCGGCAGCTTCTGAGATACTCAAACCACCCCGTCTGGCACCAACAGTCAGGGTCACTTAGATCACATTTCTTCCCCCGTTCCGATGTTCGGTCCCAGCGACAACTGAGCCTCTTGACCATGTCTGCCTGCTCCTTTACGCACTGTGACTGGCCGATCAGATGTTTGCACTAACGAGCGCGGGCGGCTCATAAAGTGGCCGCTGAGCGTACGCGGTCACTTGGCGAGACCTCAGGCGGCTCTTGGTGGGTGTTTGGCGCCAGATGCGTGCGTTGGGGGGGGGGGGAGGGACGATGAAATCTCGTCGTTGACTCAGAAAGGCCCCAACCCTCTACCAAGGCCAATGCTTCAGTCTAAACCCACATAACAAAGCGAACAGCCAGCTTCCGTGTCACTGGTCCTCGTGTCCGCTGCTTAGCAACCCCACAAATGAGCTGCACTCAGTGTATCGGAGTACAATTAGGAGAGTTCAGGGTACCACAAGTGTACAATTCATTTACTGCTGAACTCAGATGGGTACAGCAGATGGTACGACTTTCCCATATAAATAGCACATTTCTCCCACAGGGACACTGTTAGACTTTAACCACTGTGTACTCTGTCCTGACTTAAACAGCTTGCACGGCAGAAATTTTAGCTCCTAAAGTGCTGCGGTTTTGGCCGAGGCACCAAAGGTAGCAGTGATTAATGCACGTTCTTCCCTTTTTGATCGGCTGGAAGACAAGCATGCCGGAGATCGCCGCTGGCTGACGCTCTGAAGGATTTAAGCTCGGAGGCGATGGGTCTCTGAAAGGCGGCTGTCGTGTTTAGCAATCCGATGAGGCATGGGGAAAGAGAACATGAGCGAGAGTGGTGCCAAGGCGATTGCTGAGGCCTCTGTCTCTCCTTGATTACTTTTATACTTTATACTTTATAATTTATACTTATACTTTATTGTCGCTAAACAATTGGTACTAGAACATACAATCATCACAGCGATATTTGATTCTGCGCTTCACACTCCCGGGATTACAAATATTAAATATTAAAAATATTAAAAATAGTTAAAATTAGTAAATATTAAAAATTTTAATTATAAATCATAAATAGAAAATAGAAAAATGGAAAGTCAGGTAGTGCAAAAAAACCGAGAGGCAGGTCCGGATATTTGGAGGGTACGGCCCAGATCCGGGTCAGGATCCGTTCAGCAGTCTTATCACAGTTGGAAAGAAGCTGTTCCCAAATCTGGCCATCCGAGTCTTCAAGCTCCTGAGCCTTCTCCCGGAGGGAAGAGGGACGAAAAGTCTGTTGGTTGGGTGGGTCGTGTCCTTGATTATCCTGGCAGCACCGCTCTGACAGCGTGCGGTGTAAAGTGAGTCCACAGACGGAAGATTGGTTTGTGTGATGTGCTGCGCCGTGTTCACGATCTTCTACAGCTTCTTTTGTTCTTGAACAGGACAACTTCCATACCAGGTTGTGATGCACCCTAGAAGAATGCTTTCTACGATGCATCTATAAAAATTAATGAGGGTTTTAGGGGACAGGCCAAATTTCTTTAGCTTTCTCAGGAAGTAAAGGATTGGTGCTTACTTGAAAGGGCCGCTTCTTAGCTGCAGCCCTTTTAGATCTGTACCAACTGGTGGATTGTTTCAAAGTTTCGAAGTGCATTTATTATCAAAGAATGTATAAATCATACAAACCTTGAGATTGGTTTGCTTACAGGCCGCCGCAAGGCAAGGAGCTTGATAGAACCAATTTTTTTTTTAAATTAAGACCAACCTTCCCAGTGCCCACAGAGGAAGAGAAAAAAAAACAAATCATGCAAACAATAGATACAAGCTACAGCATTCCGAACCAAATTAAGTCCTTAGATTCGAATCCCCGGAGCGGCCCCGGAGTAGGCCCAAAGCCTCAGTATTCAGTTCATCTTATCAGCTGGGCAAGTCGCTGCAGACACAGGGACAGTCTCACAGCCATAGCATCGCGGAGAGAGAAGCCCCCCAGACTGTCTGGGGCGACGTTTAAATTGTCCGAACCTCACACTAGGACCCCGGTCCCACCCCCCAGCGGATCGCTCTGGGCCTAGATTTCGCTGGCGAAGGAGCCGTTCTCGATCAGGGTTTGTGTCCTTCAGCCAGGGCCAGCATCTCGTTCATTAATGCCGACGGCAGCCTGTCTCCCAAACCATCCAGGTGCATTAAGCGGCGTGCTCGTTCGCACCGTGAGAGTCCGAAAGTCCTTATGAGCAGGGCTTTGAATGCTGTGTATTTGCCGTCCTCCGGGGGCGACTGTATAAACTCCTCAACTTGTGCAGCTGTCTCCTGGTCGAGTGAGCTCAGCACGTAGTAGTAGCGAGTGGACTCCGAGGTTATCTGCCGAATGTGGAATTGTGCTTCTGCTTGTTCGAACCATAATTCGGGTCGCAGCGTCCAGAAGCTTGGCAGTTTTAACGAAACTGCGTGAACAGATGCAGCGTCGGTCATCTCTGGTCCAAATATCGTTTGGGCCGTTGGGCTCACCAATTGTAGCGGTGTGCTACACACAGCGCAGAATAACCACATGGAGTCGGTGAGTTAGAGTTGCGATGAAAGAGATTTATTCAAACTTCACGGCCCGCTTTAAAGCCTTCCCGTTCCCGCCCTCCCTGGGCGGGACTGCTGTGGGGAATGTATATTCCCAGACCCTTTCTGCGCGCGGGATTTTCCCCCGCTGGTGAAGATGGCCTGGCGCCCTTTTTGGGGCCGGCCCTCTGCCTACGTGCGCTGTTGTGAGCCGGTTCGTGGGTGCTAGAAAGTGGGTCACCACAGTAGGTTAATTAAAGATTAGGCTAAGATTAGGGGATCGGTTGGTGGCGCGGCCTGAGGGGCCGAAAGGGCCAATTCCACAGAGTAACTCAATCAATAAATCAAAGCTTTCTAACTTTGACTGTGTAATGATTGTTGGTGCCAGACAGGGTGGTCTGAGTATCTCAGAAACTGCTGAATTCCTGGGACTTTCACACATGAAGTGTCTGGAGTAGGGATTTCCAACTTTTTTCATGCCCTTAACTGAGTGGGGGGGGGGTCCATGGTCACGGGATTGAATGGTGCAAACAAAGAACAAAAAAAAAATCCAGTGAGCAGCATTTCTGTGGGCGAAGACACCTTGTGAACGAGAGAGGTCAGAGGGCAGCGGACAGGGAGGCGGCAGCAACTCAAACAAAACCGACGTCACGACAGCGGTGGGCGGGAGAGCGCCTCGGAACGCACGGCGCGCCGAAGGGTCAAGCGGACAGGCTACAGCAGCTGACGACCACGGACGCACACTCAGCGGTGGGGGGAGGGGGGGTTACCTAATAACGTGGCTGCCGCGTGTAGCTCGCCAGAGCAGGGTTAACACACTGCGAGGTAACTCGGAGGAGCACACAACATCAGCAGGCTGCACACAATAGCCTTTGTGTTTAACAGTTACAATTACCATTGAAATTCAATATGTCTATAATTACAACTGAATTTCTGTAAATGGCAATTATATATCAGAGGAACACTATGTCCACCAATTTTCACCCATCAATTGTAACAGTAATAAACTGTGACAACTGCCAAGCTGAAACGCAATAAGTCTTCTTCACCGTAAAACCCTGACAGGAATATGAGGCAGTTTAGAGTGCAGGTGACTAATAAAATTTTCAAGAGCATGGTAGCGTGGTGTAATTACCTCTGGCATTATCGCAGGGCGTTTTTAAGAAAGAAGAACGAGGAGCAGATCGAGCGTAGGAAGCCCAGAGTGGCGTTTTATTCCTGTTTGCGAGACGAGCTCCTCAAGGTGATAAATGATACACCTGCTTCCAGTGCTTAACTCCTGGTCCTGTGGGCCGCCTTTTTGTCTGTGAATCTGCTCTTCAGTGTCACTTGAAAGAAAAACCTTTGTGAATTTGAGTTCCTTTACTGAGGTTGCTTCCACTCTCCAGTTCATGCATTGCGTCGGCGCTAAAACCTCTTCCCACCCTCTCACGTCAATTAGTCCCCGGGACGGGGATGGATAGCGAGTAAAGATTGCGTGCGAACGCGGACTGTACCTTCGATCGCCGGACATTCTCGCTCAGGGTCTTGGGCTATGTGTATATATATCTGTCTTGGATGTTTCTTCTGTGATCGCGAGACCCAGTTGGACATTGATTGCCGCAGGCCTGCTTCCCTGCTTCAGGCGGTGAGGAGGCAGTGTCGCCTCGGTTGTAACTAGAACTGGGCCTCAGTCCTCGTGCTTGCATTGTAAAATGACGTCCAGGCTCAGATGGGGGATTGTGTCTCCCGTCGGCGCTAACTTCCAGTGGTGGATCAGTGGAATTACAGGCTGGACTGCTGGAACTAGGTCTAGAATCTATGTTCTTGTGTAACTGGTTTTTCTTCCCTTTCTCATTATCTTGAATGTGTGCATGTATGTTTTTGTGCTTTAGCCTCTGAGGAACATTGTCTCATTCGGCTGGATCCATGTATGGTTTGAATGGCAATTAAACTTAATTTGATTTTTTTTTTGAGTGAATGTGCTTCTTTGGTCCTTATTTTGAATTATATTACTGGCTATTTTGAATCACATTACTCACTATTTTGAATCACATTACTCACTATTTTGAATCACAATACTTGCTAGTTTAAATTACTCTGATCAGGGACAGTCAGCATGGCTTTGTGAAGGGCAGATCGTGTCTAACAAGCCTGATAGAGTTCTTTGAGGAGGTGACCAGGCATATAGATGAGGGTAGTGCAGTGGATGTGATCTATATGGATTTTAGTAAGGCATTTGACAAGGTTCCACACGGTAGGCTTATTCAGAAAGTCAGAAGGCATGGGATCCAGGGAAGTTTGGCCAGGTGGGTTCAGAATTGGCTTGCCTGCAGAAGGCAGAGGGTGGTGGTGGATGGAGTACATTCAGATTGGAGGGTTGTGACTAGTGGTGTCCCACAAGGATCTGTTCTGGGACCTCTACTTTTCGTGATTTTTATTAACGACCTGGATGTGGGGGTAGAAGGGTGGGTTGGCAAGTTTGCAGACGACACAAAGGTTGGTGGTGTTGTAGATAGTGTAGACGATTGTCAAAGATTGCAGAGAGACATTGATAGGATGCAGAAGTGGGTTGAGAAGTGGCAGATGGAGTTCAACCCGGAGAAGTGTGAGGTGGTACGCTTTGGAAGGACAAACTCCAAGGCAGAGTACAAAGTAAATGGCAGGATACTTGGTAGTGTGGAGGAGCAGAGGGATCTGGGGGTACATGTCCACAGATCCCTGAAAGTTGCCTCACAGATAGATAGGGTAGTTAAGAAAGTTTATGGGGTGTTAGCTTTCCTAAGTCCAGGGATAGAGTTTAAGAGTCGCGATGTAATGATGCAGCTCTATGAAACTCTGGTTAGGCCACACTTGGAGTACTGTGTCCAGTTCTGGTCGCCTCACTATAGGAAGGATGTGGAAGCATTGAAAAGGGTACAGAGGAGATTTACCTGGATGCTGCCTGGTTTAGAGAGTATGCATTATGATCAGAGATTAAGGGAGTTAGGGCTTTACTCTTTAGAGAGAAGGAGGTTGAGAGGAGACATGATAGAAGTGTACAAGATAATAAGAGGAATAGATAGAGTGGATAGCCAGCGCCTCTTCCCCAGGGCACCACTGCTCAATACAAGAGGACATGGCTTTAAGGTAAGGGGTGGGAAGTTCAAGGGGGATATTAGAGGAAGGTTTTTTACTCAGAGAGTGGTTGGTGCGTGGAATGCACTGCCTGAGTCACTGGTGGAAGCAGATACACTAGTGAAATTTAAGAGATTACTAGACAGGTATATGGAGGAATTTAAGGTGGGGGCTTATATGGGAGGCAGGGTTTGAGGATCGGCACAACATTGTGGGCCAAAGGGCCTGTACTCTGCTGTACTATTCTATGTTTACTCGCTATTTTGAATGTTTCTCGCTATTTTGTGTGTCTTGCACTTGACCTTGGAAGAACACTGTCACGTTCAGCTCCATCTATGGACAGTTTGAATGATAATTAAATGTGAAATTATTTGAATTGATTTGAATTGAAGATCGTTCCGCACTGTCCCATTACTTACCTTTGGGGCAGGTTCAGTCGGCACAGTGCAAAGCTCCTTCCACGTCATCATCTCACACATCTCTTGGGCAGGGACAGCATGTCTTATCTAAGAAAGGATGTACTGCCATTGGAGAAGTTCCGGAGGAGTTACATGAGAAAGAACCCGGGATTGAAAGGGTTAACGTGAGCAGTGTTTGATGGCTCTGGGCCTGTACTCACTGGAGATAAGAAGAACGTGGGGGGAGGGGTGGATCTCATTGAAGCCTATCGAATAGAGTGGAGGTGGAAGGGATGTTTCCATTGGTGGGGGAGTTTAGGATCAGAGGACACAGCCTCAGGATAGAGGGCATCGCTTTAGAACAGAGATGAGGAGGAACTTATTTCACCAGAAGGTGGTGAATCTGTGAAATTCATTGCCACAGATGGATGTGGAGGCCAACTAGAACTAGGGGACATAGCTTAAAGATTTTGGAGAGTAGATTTAGGATGAGATGAGAAGGAACTGTTTTTTCTAATTCCCAGTAATTTCTCTCCCTCCTCCCTTCTCTCTTTTTCAATTTTCCCCTTCTAGCTCCCTTCTTGCCCCTTCTCCTCAGCTGCCCGCCACTTCCACCCAGTACCCCCTCCTCTATCCCTTTACCCCATGGTCAGCACTGCTCTCCAATCAGGTTCCTTCTTCTTCACCCCTTTAGATCTTCGACCTATCACCTCTCAGCTTACTACTTCACTACCTCACCTGGCCTCACCTATCACCTGCCAGCTTGTACGCCTTCCCTCCCGCACCATCCTACTTATTCTGATTTCGCTGCCGCTGCTACTGTGTGGCAACCGGAATCTCCGGAGCTGAAGGCCTCGAAATCCTCGGCTTTGCGTGTTTCAGCGGCCGGGGAGAGGTCGAAGGCACTCAGCAGAGGATGGCGCTCGGGAGGCTGTATCGGAGGGGCTGGTCGGAAACTCGAAGTTTTCGGATGGATGGACTCAGTGTCGGCTGTGGTCGGCTGCTTCCAAGGCATCGGCAAGTTGACGGTGCCTGGAGGTTTATGGCAGGGAGTTTCTCCCTTTTGCCGCCTGCTATCGGGGACTCGGGAGTCGATCGACTTGGGAATTTGAGACTTTATTTACCGTGTCCATGGTTTGCTCTTCATCAAATTATGGTATTGCTTTGCACTGCTGTAACTATATGTTATAATTATGTGGTTCTGTCAGTGTTAGTCTTTGGTCTGTCCTGTTTTCTGTGATATCACTCCGGAGAAACATTGTATCATTTCTTAATGCATGTACGCATTTCTCAATGACAGTAAAAGAGGACTGAGTGTTCTCATAATCTAATTTCTTCCTCCTTCCTCTCCAGTCCTGATGAAGGGCCTCGGCCCGAAACGTCGACTGTTTATTCCTCTCCATGGGGGCCGCCCGGCCTGCTGAGTTCCTCCAGTGTTTTCCCTGTGATGCTCTGGATTTCCAGCATCTGCAGAACCTCTTGCGGGCTCTGGATCCGCAGGCTCACGGCTGGAAGGTGGACGTGTGGGAATAATGCTTTGAAGCCTCGCAGGTTTCAGCACGTTCCAGTGGGAGTGGGGGAGTAGTGGAAGAGCTGGCAGCTATGTGAAAGCAATTATGCTAAATGGAATTTGAAGCTCCGTAACAAGCTGCTTGGTCCCTTCGGGCGTTTCAGCTTTCCGTGAGCACTCTCCCAATGCTCCTTCATCTCTCTTTGAGCACGACTTTCCGATCCATTCTGCACCATGTGCGGTACTGTGCTAAAGTCCTAGGCACATACAGGGAGCCCGAGACATTTTACACAGTGCTGGGTTTGTCCACGTGGAGCAGAGAGCCAGTTTGTAAATCTGGCGGGAGCAAAGGACGATGGGGATGGCGAGGGTGGGGCGCCGCAGGAGGGCTGAGGGACAGGAGGCAGAGAAGGAGTGCCAGGGGTGTGGGGGGCAGACACACCCAGCCCTGAGACGCTAGGCAAGGTCATTTGATTGCAAACAATTGGTTTATTGATCAGGAGGTATTGAAGCCTGAAGACACACACTCAACGATTCAGGAACAGCTTCTTCCCCTCTGCCATCCGATTTCTGAATGGACATTGAACCCATGAACGCTACCTCACTACTGTTTTATTTCTGTCTTTGCACTATTTATTGAATTTAACTATTTAATATATATATACAGGTAGATAGGGTCGTAAAGAGAGCTTTTGCTACATTGGCCTTTATTAATCAAAGTATTGAGTATAAGAGCTGGAATGTTATGATGAGGTTGTATAGGCATTGGTGAAGCCGAATCTGGAGTATTGAGTTCAGTTTTGGTCACCAAATTACCGGAAGGATATAAATAAGGTTGAAAGAGTGCAGAGAAGGTTTACAAGGATGTTGCCGGGACTTGAGAAACTCAGTTACAGAGAAAGGTTGAATAGGTTAGGACTTTATTCCCTGGAGCGTAGAAGAATGAGGGGAGATTTGATAGAGGTATATAAAATTATGATGGGTATAGATAGAGTGAATGCAAGCAGGCTTTTTCCACTGAGGCAAGGGGAGAAAAAAACCAGAGGACATGGGTTAAGGGTGAGGGGGGAAAAGTTTAAAGGGAACATTAGGGGAGGCTTCTTCACACAGAGAGTGGTGGGAGTATGGAATGAGCTGCCAGACGAGGTGGTAAATGCGGGTTCTTTTTTAACATTTAAAAATAAATTGGACAGATACATGGATGGGAGGTGTATGGAGGGATATGGTCCGTGTGCAGGTCAGTGGGACTAGGCAGAAAATGGTTCGGCACAGCCAAGAAGGGCCGAAAGGCCTGTTTCTGTGCTGTAGTTTCTATGGTTTCTATGGTATATACTTACTGGAATTCACAGTTATTTTTTTCCTATTATTAAATATTGTATTCTACTGCTGCCACAAAGACAACAAATTTCATGACATATGCCAGCGATATTAAACCTGATTCTGACCACAGAAACTTCCTGGTGCTTCCTGCTCTCTCCCCTCTCCCTTCCCCGTTTCCCAACCATGATTCCCCTCTCCCTGCCCCCTTCCCACTCTCAGTCCACAAAAGGGAATCACATCAGAATCAGGCTTATCATCACTCACATATGTCATGATTTTTTTTTTGACAACAGTACAGTGCAATATGCAAAATTACTGTAGTACTGTACAAAATTCTTAGGCACCCTAGCTATATATATGTGCCTAAAACTTTTCACAGTACTATACGTCATGAAATTTGTTTTTTTTTTCTGCAGCAGTGGTACAGTTCAATACATAAAAATTACTACTAATTAATGTTGCCTGGATTGGGGAGCATGCCTTACGAGAATAGGTTGAGTGAACTCGGCCTTTTCTCCTTGGAGCGACGGAGGATGAGAGGTGACCTGATAGAGGTGTATAAGGTGATGAGAGGCATTGATCGTGTGGATAGTCAGAGGCTTTTTCCCAGGGCTGAAATGACTAGCATGAGAGGGCACAGTTTTGAGGTGCTTGGAAGTAGCTACAGAGGAGATGTCAGGGGTATGTTTTTTTTCACGCAGAGAGTGGTGAGTGCGTGGAATGGGCTGCCGGTGATGGTGGTGGAGGCAGAAACGATAGGGTCTTTTAAGGGTCATGGAGCTTAGAAAAATAGAGGGCTATGGGTGAAGCCTAGTAATTTCTGAGGTAGGGACATGTTCAACTCAGCTTTGTGGGTCGAAAGGCCTGTATTGTGCTGTAGGTTTTCTATGTTTCTATGTTACATATATGTCACCATATACAACAATGAGACTGATTTTCTTGCAGGCATACTCAATAAATCCATAATAGATTAATAACCAAAATAGAATCGATGAAAGACCGCAACAGCCTGAGTGCTCAACCAGTGTGCAGAAGACAACAAACTACCTAGGTGAAGCCTAGGTAGTTCTAAGATAAGGACATGTCAGGCACAGCTTTGTGGGCCGAAGGGCCTGTATTGTGCTGTAGGTTTTCTATGTTTCTAAGTTCCTATTCTAATTACAACTAGAATATATAATATGAAGTAAATTGTGCAAAAAGAGGCCATGGGTTCAGTGTCCATTCAGAAATTGGACGGCAGAGGGGAAGAAGCCATTCCTGAATCGTTGAGTGTGTGTCTTCAGGCTCCTGTACCTCCTCCCTGATGGTAGCAATGAGAAGAGGGCATGACCTGGATGGTGAGGGGTCATTCAGGGTCGATGCTGCCTTCTTGAGACATCGCCTGTTGAAGACGTCCTCGATTCAGATTCACGTGTACCTCGAAACGTGCGCCGTTTGCGTTAGCACCCGACACGACCTCAGGCTGGGCTTGGGGGGGGGGGGTTGCCCACAAGTGTCCCCCCAGCCCGATGCCAATGCAACACGGCCATGATGGAGCTTCCTGAATTTGCCAACCTGTGCATCTTCCCCCACCCCCTCCCCAAACCAGACGGTGATGCAACTAGTTAGAATACTCTCCACAGTACTTCTACAGAAACTGGCTAGAGTCTTTGATGACATACCAAATCTAACGAAATATAGCCACTGGCGTGCTCTCTTCATAAGTGCCTTAATATATCGGACCCATAATAGATCCTGGCAGGAGTTCCCAATCTTTTTTTTAACGTCACAGACTGTTACCTTTAACTGAGGGATCTGGGAAGACAGGTCCATGATTCGTTGAAAAGTGGTGTCACTTGTAGAGAGGGTCGTAAAGAAAATTTTTGGCACCTTGGCCTTCATAAATCAAAGTACTGAGTACAGGAGAAGGGATGTTATGTTGAAGTTGTACAGGACGTTAGTGAGGCCTAAGTTGAAGCCTTGTGTGCAGTTTTGGTCACTTACCTACAGGAAAGATGTAAATAAAGATGAAAGAGTAGAAAGAAAAATTACAAGGATGTTGCCTGGTCTGGAGGACCTGAGTTATTGTTGTTGTTGTTGTTCGTCCATCGTTGACGTCGATGAGGACCTCGACCCCATAATGATGGTGTCGAGACTAGCGCGTGATTTGGATTTAAGTGAGGGAGAGTTGTGCAGCGTCAGCCTCACCCCCTCTTCCCAATTCCCATCTGGATCCAGTAGCAAGACAGAGTCTAGACGGCTGGAGATGGGACTAGGCGCAGTGGATGACCAGGACGTCTTCTGTGTCTTGTTCTGCTCCACACGTTCCACGACGCTCGCAGAGACCGCCTTCTTGACCGTTGGACCTTCCATTGGTCTCGTCCGCTCAATCCGCCAGAGTCTCTCTTCACATGCTGGGATAGACAACTCCCTATCTCACCGAGGGTTTGATACCCGTCGGCTACCCTCACCTGGTTTAGCCGGCTTGTCGAAGCCGTTGCCCAGGGTGTGGCCGCTGTCGCATGCAAACAGCTACAGGGAGCCACAGGTGAGAGCTGAGTGCCAGGTGGGGACCAAAGGTGGGGGAACCTGAGTTATAAGGAAATATTGAATAGGTTAGGACTTTATTCCTTGGAATGTAGAAGCTTGAGAGGATATTTGATAGAGGTATACAAAATTATGAGGGGTATAGATAGGGTAAATGCAAGCAGGCTTTTTCCACTGAGGTTGGGTGGAACTACAACCAGAGGTCATGGGTTAAGGATGAAAGGTGAAAGGTTTAAGGGGAACATGAGGGGAAACTTCTTCACTCAGAGGATGGTGAGAGTGTGGAACGAGCTGCCAGCACAAGTGGTGCATGCAAGCTCGATTTCAACGTTTAAGAGAAGTTTGGATAGGTACACGGATGGTAGGGCTATGGAGGGCTATGGTCCCGGTGCAGGTCGATGGGAGTAGGCGGGTTACATGGTTCAGCATGGACTAGATAGGCCGAAGGGTCTGTTCCTGTGCTGTTCTTCCCTATAACCCCAGGTAGGGAAGCTCTCCTAGAGAAGTTTGGCATCCAGGAACTTGTAAACTTAGCTTTAGAAATCCCGGTTGAATTTCAGTAGTTTTCCGCAGATTTCTAACCCTTAGTTCTGGTCTGCACATGGAAGCACGCACAGATAAGATTGGCGAGCAGCCAGTCTTTATAAATCAGTGCCTCTGTTAACCACCACCCCCCACCAACCCATCAAAGAATCGAGGTCAATCCTAGCCAACAGCTGAACATTCCAGTGTTTCGTTTGAAGCAGGGAGGCAAGGCTGAACGAACGGGTCATCCTCTCCAATAGCTGCCGAGAGCCGTGTCTGTGTGTTCATACTGCACCGCATTCCTAATCCAGCTGGCAGCCGAGAAGTGTCAAGAAACATACTGAGCAGGACATGGGCAGGAAAAAGAGGAGCAGGAGTCGGCCTTGTGGCCTCGTGGTTCATCTTTTGTCTCCGCTTCCTTTTCCGGTATCTCCTCTGCTTCCATAACATCCAGAAATAGAAGTAGGAGGAGAAGATGGCGGCGCGACAGAGCGCGCGCAGCTCTCCGGTGAAATGATATCGTTTCTGTTAAACAGGGGCCATGGACAATTCTGATTTGATGGAGACAGACGTGAAAGCACAGAGGAACAACTGGAGAAATCTCTGAAACGCCGGTTCACTGCCGCTGTTACTGTGCGATCGAGAATCTTCCGGAGGGAAGGGCCCCAAAATCCCCGGCTTTGCCTGCTCCTGGCGACTGAGACTGAGGTCAAATCGTTTGGATAGAGACGGTGCTCGGTACTCAGTGTCGGAAGGCTGATCGGAGGCTCGAAGTTTTCGGACGACTCAGAGTCGGACTGTGGTCGGGCACGGCAGGGAGAGTTTTCTTCCTTCTCCCGTCTGCGTGAGATGTGGGACTTTTGAGAGACTTTCAACTTTTTTACTGTGCCCATGGCCTGATCTTCATCAAGTTATGGTATTGCTTGCACTGTTGTAACTATATGTTATAATTACGTGGTTTTTGTTAGATTTTCAGTCTTGGTCTGTCCTGTGTTTCTGTGATATCACACCGGAGGAATATTGTATCATTTCTTAATGCATGCATTACTAAATGACAATAAAAGAGGACTGCGTATCCTCATAATCTAATCTAATCTAATCTAACCTACATTCAGTGGTCTCTGTATTAGCGGGTAATAAGGTAGCCGTTGAGTGTACGTTTGCGGCCTTCTGCTGCTATGACCCATCCACTTCAAGGTTTGGCGTGTTGTCCATTCAGAGTTGCTCCACCATTGGCATCCCCCACCACCCTGGACATGCCCTCTTCTCATCAGGGATGAGGCACCCACTGGACGGTACTCCACTGGGAATCCGCTCAGCCCTACAGTTCTTTTCAAGGTATCCTGCTAATTGCACCACTGTGGATTCCAGCATCTTCCCTGCAGATGACGTTGCTTTCAAAGCTCGAAAGGTTCCCTCTTTCCTCTTCCTACATAGCAGGGTCACAATTTCAGCCGGCCACTTCACAGGATCGGTTCCAGAGCACGTCAAGCACAGCAAGTATTCCGACAGATGAGCTTTCCAGCGCGGGGGGCTTGTCGCGCTTCTGGCTCTGGGTTTCGGCAAACTCTCGGGTCGGGCATCCGTGCCAGTATCCCCTTCCCTTCCTCACTCCAGCTCTCTGGTGTTGCTGGCAGCTCTTTTGCGTTTAATCTTGCCAGCAGCTGTGGAATGGCAAGAAAAGCACTGGATGTCTTGCAACACACGTCAAAGTTGCTGGTGAACGCAGCAGGCCAGGCAGCATCTCTAGGAAGAGGTACAGTCGATGTTTCAGGCCGAGACCTTTCGTCAGGAGGGTCTCGGCCTGAAACATGGTCTTTACCTCTTCCTAGAGATGCTGCCTGGCCTGCTGCGTTCACCAGCAACTTTGACGTGTGTTGCTTGAATTTCCAGCATCTGCAGAATTCCTGTTGTTTACTGGCTGCCTTGGGTGCGTCTTGCAAGGGATTAACATTCTGTCTGAACTATAGGCAAATCTAACCATCCTAGGTTTTAATTCTTATAATGTTGAATTCTTTTCCCACCTAGTTTTCACTCTCGTCCTTCTTCTCTGCCGGCATCCTTCTTGCCAATTTGATTCTCTTGTCACTGATCGATCCGGTGGCTCACAGTTAGTCTCCCCAGCCCTGCCTCGCAGAGCTAGTTTCTTCACGCCAAGCCGGCTGGGTGGCATTTCTTCCGAAATGGTTTCCTTGTTCTCTCGCAGTTTTTAGGCCTTGAAAGCAGAGGGTGCCACGGCCAAGCAGAAAGGGCATCGCAGGCGAACACAGAGGGCATCGCAGGCAAATGGGGAAAGAGACGATCTCACAGGTAAACACAGAGAGACCGCGGGCAAACAGAAGGGTCATAGGCAAACAGAGGGAGATTGCAGCTAAGCCCTTGGCCAAAAATAAAGACCATCCACGTGTTTGCCTGTGCACTCCTGGTATTTGCCCGTGATGCCCTCTGCGAATCGGTGAGAAGGCTACTACCACTTGAATGCCCATGATTAGATTAGATTCAACTTTATTGTCATTGTGCCATGTACAGATACAAAGCTAATGAAATGCATCTGACCAGAAATGCAAAGAATAGTGTTATTTACAAAATAACTGTGAATAAAAAGTAAGTGCTACAGCACACAAATATAAAAGTACTGAGACAGTACAATATGGATGCAATACTGCTTAGCGCTGTGATGTGAGGTTCAGCAGGGTCACAGCCTCAGGGAAGAAGCTCTTCCTGTGCCTGCTGGTGCGGGAGCGGAGGCTCCTGTAGCACCTACCGGATGGGAGGAGAGTAAAAAGTCCATGGTTAGGGTGAGATGCATCCTTGATCATGCTTCTCGCCCTGCCCAGGCAGTGTTTATGGTAGATATTCTCAATGGTGGGCAATTGGGTGCCGATAATCTGCTGGGCAGTTTTCACCACACGCTGGAGTGCTTTGTAGTCCGATACGGGACAATTGCCATACCACACTGAGATGCAGTTGGTGAGTATGCTCTCAATGGTACAGCGGTAAAAGTCCGTCAGTATCCTGGGACAGAGGTGAGCTTTCTTGATGCTCCGCAGGAAATAAAGGCGCTGTTGCGCCTTTTTGATCAGGATGGAGGAGTTCAGGGATCAGGTGAGATCCTTGGAAATGTGGACACCAAGGAATTTGAAGCTTGATACACGCTCCACTACAGTTCCGTTGATGTAGCTGGGGACACGAGTGTGACTCCTGGCATGCCTGAGGTCCACAATGATCTCCTTGGTCTTCTGGGTGTTAAGGGCCAGGTTGTTGTCGACCCAAGGAAACACACAAAGGTGCTTCATGGGAGCACCTCACCAAAGATAGAGGCTTTGGGCTCCACTCATCAGAGGTCGATTTCAGGAGTGAATCCGACAAGGACTCCGGTTCCATCCTAACCTTGGATGCTGTCTATGTGGAGTCTGCACGAGCTCCCGATGGCCACACTTGTTTCTGGTGGCCACTCCGCTTTCCTATCATGTCCCAAAGATGCGCTGGTATGATAAGGATCAACATTATTTGCCATCTATGTCATCGTCATTGTCGTCATATGACGTCATCATTCTGTGCCGTGTCGTATGACATGGGTGATCACTCTTGGCAAATCTTTCTACAGAAGTGGTTTGCCATTGCCTTCTTCTGGGCCAGTGTCTTTACAATGCAACCACAGCCATTATCAATACTCTTCAGAGATTGTTTGCCTGGCGTCAGTGGTCACATAACCAGGACTTGTGATCTGCACCGGCTGCTCATACGACCATCTGCCACCTGCTCTCATGGGTTCACATGGCCTTGATCAAGGGGCTAAGCAGGTGCTACACCTCACCCAAAGGTGACCTGCAGGCTAGCGGAAGGAAGGAGCGGCTTACACCTCTTTTGATAAAGACGTATCTCCACCTCGACACCCAGCCATGTGCATTTACATCTACTAGGAATCTGGTGCAGTGTGTTGGAATAAAATGTGCATAAATGTTTGTATTTACAACCTAAAAGCATTATAAACAGTACTTAGTTACTTTAGAGCAAGAGTTCCCTATCTTATCTTTATGCCATGGTCCAATAGCATTCAGCAAGGCATGCACACCATGCTGGGGACCCCTGCTTTACGGTATACCTTCTTTTCAGTAATCAGTGTAGGAATCCAAGAGCAGTTGGCGAGTGATTAAGAGGGAATTCCTCCAAGAGGCCCACAACCTTGTCGGAGGGTTTGGGGGCTTGCCTGCCTCAGTGACCCAGAAAATTACATGTTGGCTGAAGTCAGGGCTTTTGCTCTTGGTCGGGTCACCCACGGCCAAACAGGTCAAAGGGTAGAGGCCAGATTAAGAGTGGTCCACCGGTCCTCCAGGTTCAGGGAGGGGCGGGTGTGGGTTTAGCTCGGGTTTTAGCAATTGTTACGGAAACAGCGATGAAGAATCCTTCTGCAGAAAGAGAGAGAGCTGGAGAACCTTCATTGCTGCCTTAAATGCAGGCAGCCTAATGGGCCGTAAGTAAGTCAAGAGGATACCGAGAAATAAGATGAGTGGGAAATAGGATGACTGTTCTGCTGGAAGCTAGCAAGGACATAATGGGCTGAATGGCCTCCTAAGTTCCAATAAATAAACAAACTACTGCGAGTGTGGAGAATTGGCATGGTTAAAATCAAATAGACAGTCAGCCGAACACCATTCAAAAATTACATGAGAGTTAGAGTATAGCTTCCTTAGCTCCTTGGTTTCATTGTTGACTGAAGGACACAACTTAGTGAATAAGGAGTGAAAACGCAATACTTCTGCTGGGGAAACAACAGGATGGCTTTAGATAGAAACTTTGCTCGCTCCTAACATAAACCTCTGGCCTCCTGCCGGCCAATGTGCGTTTCCAATTACTACTTCCTGGCTGCACAGGAAGTGATCTGAAACTGCTCATTAAAATGAAAGATGAACGTGCTTAACATAAACCAACTGCGAGAAAGGCGGAGCGCACGGAACGCCGAAATTTACATCGCAAACCATCGAGGCGAATGCGGAAGGCGAGCGAGGGTTCGGCGCCGACTTCCTGCCCTTCCATGGTGGCTCACTGTGCCTGGAGAGCAGCCGTACGCGTTCGGGTGGCGTCTCTCTCTGCCGATGACCTTGGAGGGTGTTGCCGAGGTTCTGTGTGTCTGGATTTGGACTGTGGACTACGGATATTTTCAGTCTTACGCTTTTTATATTCTGTGTTTCCACCAGTCCTTTCTCATTGTTTCTTTGTGCAGGGGGAGAGGGGTTTGGAGGTTGAGGTTCTTGTTGCATTTTGTACTGGGGGGGCTGGTTTTGATAGGGTTTGGTGATCGTGTAGCAGTTCTTTTCTTTGGGGGGGGGTTTGTTGTTTATCTTCGAATGACCTCCAAAGTTTTCTTTGTTTCATGGCTATCTGGAGAAGACAAATCTCAGAGATGTTACTGCATACATACTTGGATAATAAAGGAACCTTTGACCCCCTCCTCATCAGTTTATGAAAGGAATGTGTTCCAGGAAAAAATTCCATTGTGGCTGTTCCCTGTGTTATTCTGCTGAAGGTGATGGGCATGCTCTGTTGACGCCAGAATGTGTAGTGACCCTTGCGGACTGCCTCCCAGCACATCCTTAGGTTGTGTATGGGGTGTCAGGAAGGGGTAGCGCCTCTGGTGGGGGAACATGTCTCGTCCTTTTCAGGGCAGTTCATCCACCTCTGGTCCTCACCTGGCACTCAGCTCTCACCTGTGGCTCCCCGTAGCTGTTTGCACGCGACAGCGGCCACACCCCGGGCAACAGCTTCGACAAGCCGGCTAAACCAGGTGAGGGTAGCCGACGGGTCTCAAACCCTCAGTGAGATAGGGAGTTGTCCATCCCAGCATGTGAAGACAGACTCCAGCGGATTGAGCGGACGAGACCAATGGAAGGTCCAACGGTCAAGAAGGCGGTCTCTGCAAGCGTCGTGGAACGCGTAGAGCAGGACAAGACACAGAAGACGCCCTGGTCATCCACTGCGCCTAGTCCCATCTCCAGCCGTCTCAACTCTGACTTGCCACTGGATCCAGATGGGAATTGGGAAGCGAGAGTGAGGCTGACGCTACGTAACTCTCCCTCACTTAAATCCAAATCACGCGCTAGTCTCGACACCATAATGGTGTCGGGGTCCTCATCGACGTTGACGGTGGACGATCACTGAGGTTGTGTTGGTTGTTAACGCACCCAGGGCTTTGATGTTTCTGTCATTCATTCTATGGGGTTTCTTGTTCGGTGGATATCTGCGAAGAGTAAGAATTTCAGGTTGTATACTGCATACATTCTCTGGTTTTAAATGAAGCTGGAATTCTAAACCACAACACACACACACAACGCTAGAGGGACTCAGCAGGCCAGAGAGCGTCTATGGAAATAAATAAATCTTTTAAGGATCCAAGTTCATCGCTCCTTGAAAGTGGCTACGCTGGTCGATAAGGTGGTTAAGGAGGCTTATGGAATGCTTGCAGGAAGTTATGATTAGATTAGATTAGATTAGATTATGAGGACACTCAGTCCTTGTTTATTGTCATTTAGAAATGCATGCATTAAAAAATAATACAATGTTCCTCCAGAAAGGTATCACAGAAGCACAAGACAAACCAAGACTAAAACTGACAAAAACCACATAATTATAACATATAGTTACAACAGTGCAAAACCATACCGTAATTTGATAAAGAGTAGACCATGGGTATGGTAAAAAAAAAGTGTCAAAATCCCGATAGTCTCATCATCTCACGTAGGCGGCAGAAGGGAGAAACTCTCCCCGCCATGAACCTCCAAGTGCCGCAAACTTGCCGATGCAGCACTATTGGAAGCACCCGACTGCAGTGGACTCTGAGTCCGTCCGAAAACTTCGAGCCTCCGACCAGCCCTTCGACACCGAGCGCCGAGCACCATCCTCTGCCAAGTGCTTCGACCCCGGCCCCGGATGCCAAGCAACAGGCAAAGCCGAGGACTCGGGGCCTTCCCCTCCGGAGATTCTGGATCACACAGTAGCAGCGGCAGCGAAGCAGGCATTTCAGAAGTTTCACCAGATGTTTCTCCGTGCTCTCATGTCTGCCTCCATCAAATCAGGATTGTGCACGGCACCCTACTTGACAGATAACAGACATCACCACCGGAGTGGCCGCTGCGAGCTGCGTCGCCCTGCCATCTTCTCCTCTCCTCTCCATTTCAGCTTTATAAAACTTTGATCAGGTTTAATCTGGAGTACTGTGTACAGTTCTGGTCACCCCACTATAGGAAGGATGTTGAGGCTTTGGAGAGAGTGCAGAGGAGGTCCACCAGGATGCTGCTTAGTTTAGAGAGCGTGTGCTATCACGAGAGGCTGAACAAACATGGGTTGTTTTCTCTGGGGCACCGGAGACTGAGGGGAGATCTGATAGAGGTTTACAAGATTACAAGAGGCATAGATAGAGTGGACAGAGAGTATCTGTTCCCCAGGGTTGGAATGTCTAATACCAGAGGGCATGCATTGAAGGTGAGAGGGGGAATATGAGGGGTAAGTTTTTCACTCAGAGAGTGGTGGATGCCTGGTATGGTGGTGGAGGCAAATACATTAGAGGCTTTTAAGAGCCAAGAGGTAATATCGCAGCTACATAGGACCCTGGTCAGACCCCACTTGGAGTACTGTGCTCAACTCTTGGTCAACTCACTACAGGAAGGATGTGGAGGCCATAGAAAGGGTGCAGAGGAGATTTACAAGGATGCTGCCTGGATTGGGGAGCATGCCTTATGAGAATAGGTTGAGTGAACTTGGCCTTTTCTCCTTGGAGCGACGGAGGATGAGAGGTGACCTGATAGAGGTATACAAGATAATGAGAGGCATTGATCGTGTAGATAGTCAGAGGCTTTTTCCCAGGGCTGAAATGGCTAACACGAGGGGGCATAGTTTTAAGGTGCTTGGAAGTAGGTACAGAGGAGATGTCAGGGGTAAGTTTTTTACACAGAGAGCAGTGAGTGCGTGGAATGGGCTGCCGGTGACGGTGGTGGAGGCTGAAACTATAGGGTCTTTTAAGAGACTCCTGGGTGGCTACATGGAGCTTAGAAAAATAGAGGGCTATGGGTAAAGCCTAGGCAGGGACATGTTCGGCATAGTACTGTGGGCCGAAGGGCCTGTATGGTGCTGTAGGTTTTCTATGTTTCTATGTTTGGATAGGCACATGGATGTGAGGAAGATGGAGGGATGCGGACATGGTGTAGGTGGGAGGGATTAGTGTTTGCGTGTTTCTGATTTGCTTTTTAGCTGGTACAGCACAACAGTGTGGGCCGAATGGCCCGTTCCTGAGCTGTACTGGCCTATGTTCTAAACAGTCGGCACTCGGGCTGAGACCGAATGTTTCAGTGCAGAGGCGATGAATGATTGAATCGTATTCTAAATGTGATTCACTGCAAACGCTGGACAAACATGCTATGAGCAGTTGCCAGAGAGTGCTCCTATTGGCAGAATGGTGCACTGTTCATTTCTGGGGGGGTGGTGGAATTAATGTAACTCTCGCAAACATTGTTCATCAGCTGACTGTTTGCAAAATGACAAAAAGCCATGCTTTACATTAAATTTTAAAGATTCGAGATTATTTATTGTCACTCTTCAGTATTCAAGTGTAAAGTAGAGCAAACTAATGGTTCCTCTGCATCCGATGCAATGTTAAAAACACAATATATATAAATATAAAAGCAATCTTTAAAATGCAATACAAGTAACTGCTGAGTGCGGTCATATATACATAAGATAAGTTTATTACATGGACTGTAGGCACATAATGCACAGAAATGTGCAAATCACTTCTATGAACATCTTAACTTGGGTTATACATATCACTGGACAACAAATGTTTTGCTTCCTGAATAGTTTTGGGTTTATCTTATGGATTTTGGGCTGCTGACTGTGAAAATCACTATGAAATTTACCCTACCATGTGACATTTCTTTAGAATTGGCTGCATTTGTTATTTCAGTTCATAATTCAAGTCGGAATAACTGATGCCAAGATTAAGGAAGGCATTTTTGTTGGTCCACAAAATCAAACAGGTAATCGATGACAGGCAATTCGAAGAACTTCTAATGGGACCAGAGGAAATTGCATAGAAGGCATTCAAGAATGTTGCTGAAGTTTTTCTCGGCATCTACAGAGCATCGAACTATGTGATGCTGGTTGGCTGCATGCTTCAAACACACAAAACCATGTCACTAAAGATTCATTTTCTGCCTTCCCATTTAGACTTTTTCCCTGCCAATCTTGGCACTGTCAGTGACCAGCACGGTGAAAGATTTCACCAAGATATTACAGTCATGGAGAGACGGTATCAGGGCAACTGGAATCCATCTGATTATTGCTGGACACTTCAGCGAAAAGCGTCAGGCGCTGAGTACAAACGAAAATCGTCAACAAAACACTTTTAGCTTCGTTGGACTATTGCAAAGCATCAGCAATTGAACGCATTATATTCAATAAAAGTTACTTTCTTGTTTCTCCAAATTCTGACGCGATACAAGTGTCAGCTTCAGGCAGTCTATCATAAACCCAAAAAAAAAAAATTCTGAGGAAGCAACACTTTTGGAAAATGTTGTTGTCCGGTTTATTCCTTTGTGAGATTTGTGACCAGTGAACAGCGACACTGATTTTCCGTTTGACACACTGCCCCTTTAATACTTAGAGAGTGGGGCCCTGTGGAGCGATCTTACAAACTGACGCAGCCATCTTAGCCGGCTGCTGAGAGACACGGAGTACTGTAATTGCCATATTGCGTGCTGGGTTTATGGCTGTGGCTCCTGTCGGTGATTGGTTCCCTTTCCTCCATTGCATTGCTCCAGGTCACTGCACACAGCATGTGCTCGTGTCAGAACAAACAGGCGCAGCGTGCAAATTAGATCGTAATGGGCCCTGGTAGAGTCCGCGCCGACTTCCTTTATCTCCCACTCTTGCCTCGTTCTCCTCTCCTCGGTCCCTCGTTTGGTCCCAAACACCACCAGGTTCAGCGGCAGTTATTGCCCCTCAACCATCAGGCTCTTGAACCAGTGGGGATAGAAACATATAAAATCATGAAGGGGTTAGATAAGACAGAGGCAGGAAAGTTGTTTCCACTGGTGGGTGAGGCTAGAACTAGCCTCAAGATTCGGGGGAGTAGATTTAGGATGGAGATGAGGAGGAAATGTTTTTCCCAGAGAGTGGTGAATCTGTAGAATTCTCTGCCCAGTGAAGCAGAGGAGGCTACCTCAGTAAATATATTTAAGGCAAAGTTGGATAGATTTTTGCATAGGAATTAAGGGTTATGGGTAAAAGGCAGGTAGGTGGAGATGAGCCATGATCTTATTGAATGGTGGAGAGGCTTGACGGGCCAGGTGGCCAACTCCTGCTCCTATTTCTGATGTTCTTATGATAACTCCCTAACCACCTAACTCTAACCCCAACTGATTCCTCAACCTATGGACTCACTTTCAAGGACTGCAACTCATGTTCTCGATATTTATTTCTTATTTATTTACTATCATTATCTTTTTACTATTCTGTACTTGTGGAATTTGTCTTTTCGCACACTGGCTGTTCGTCGACCTTCATTGCGAGGAGCTTCTCATTTGGGTCTGTTTGTGTTTCTTTGTATTTACCGCGAATGCCGGCAAGAAAACGGATCTCAAGGGGAGTATGCATTTTGATAGTAAGTTTACTTCGAACTTTGATCTCTTGCCCTGTCCTTTTCCGATGCAGGGCCGCATCTGGGTTTTCAGGCTCTCCTGCCACCTGAAGATACGGCACCCAGCACTACGCAGTCCGAGCTGACACCGATACCCGTGCCGGGTTGGAGGGTGGGGGTAGCGGTTAAAAAAAAACCTTTCAGACGGTGCGTGAAGCTCCAGCCTTGCGAGCCCCCTCAGCTGACTGAAAAGGTCCGAGCAGGCTCGGTTCCGAAGATGGAAGACTGCCCTGGGGCCGTTGTTCATCGGCCAGCCGGCATTACTGAAGTGTTACCTCAGTACACAAGAAAGGTTCCTTGAGGTTGTTATAGCCGGGGGGGGTGGTAATGGGGGCAAGCTCCCGCTACCTATTAAATGTTCCCAACAGCATGCGCCTCAAATAGCCTCTGACAACCAGGCCCAGCTCCGGGCCTTCACGTGCAGCCTAGCTACTAAGCCCGGTGGGACTGTTTCTACTGACAGGAGAAGGGGCAAAGGTGGGTTACTGGCGCCTTAAAACCAGTCACTTCAGGCGGATGGGGCTCGTCAGTCGTGATTGGCAGCTCATCTAGGAGAAGGAAAACTCTGATCTCAAACCTCCGCTGCCTTGCGGCTATTCCCAATCATGGGGAAGGCTTCGGGAGTAAACCCCCGAGGGGAGATCCTGAGCTGGAGTCCCTGAGGCACTCCCGCGTAGAAATCAACGCTGACTGGCAACTCCTGTGATGCTGCTGGTGCCAAGCTGTATAGGTCTCTACCGTTTCTTTGGATTCGCCAGCTGCGCGGAGAGGGGGAGCCTGCTGCAGGGGCGACGGCTCGCCTTCTACATCGTACTGCCCCGGCCTGCGTATCACGTAGGCAGCTAGGACGCAACATCCACGGTCGACCCTGGCTGACAGCGGGCCTCCAGGCGGGAGGCGTGAGACTCTGCAGGCGGGAATGTCGATCGTGAACTTGAATCGGCCTTGTGTGGTAGTGCAATTCCGAAGGGCTGAAGGGCCTCTGGTTCTTTGTCTTTCTAACTCCTGCTGAGAATGCAGCTCAGTGCTTTTACCCACAGAGATGGGGTGGAAATGGCCTCATTTTAGTTATGACTCCACAACCACCAAGCTCCTGAACCAGCTTCAGTGGCCACGACTCAGAACAGCTTCTACAACCAACAGCCTCACTTTCAAGAGAGGTGCTTTACGCCTCATGTTCTCAATATTATTTGCACGGTTTGTTTTCTTTTGCGCATTGGTTGTTTGTCTTTATTTACAAATTCTTTTTTGTAGGTTCTATTGTACTTATTTTTTTCCCGGTAAATGCCTCCAAGAAAACGGATCTCTAGGTTGAACAGTATGCGGGAACACGCCAGCGTAGTGGTTAGCACAACGGTTTGCAGTACCGGCGACCCAGGTTCGATTCCCACCGCTGCCCGTAAGGATTTATCCCCGTGACGGCTTGGGTTTCCTCCGGGTGCTCCCGTTTCCTCCCACAGTCCAAAGGTTAATGGTAGGTTAATTGGTCAGCCGGCTGGTGGCTTAGTGGCATCAGCGCCGGACTTCGGAGCGAAAGCTCCCGAGTTCGAATCCAGCCGGCTCCCGTGCACGCTTTCCATCCATGCTGGGTTGAGCGTCGAGTTAGCAACTCGGCCTCGTAAAAATAAGAAAGCCTGATAAAGAAACGGCGTCCCGGTGACTCCACTCGGAGTTGAGGGCTTCCTTCTAAAAAGGTTGATTGGTCATTGTTGATAGTCTCGTGATTAGGCTACGGTTAAATCAGGAGCTGTTGGGTGGCACAGCGGATGAGCCTATTCTGCACTGTATCTCGATATTTGAATACATACATTGATGCTAAGCACGATAGGGCGGCGGTTAGCATAACACTATTATAGCGCCTGTAGTCGGGAAGGAGTTTGCATGGTGCCTTGAGCTGCAAGAGCTGCGTGGGATTTTGAATGAGTGCTTCTCCCTGGTGGTTACTGAGAAGAAAACCACGGGGGATAAATGGGGATGTCTCGGAGAACATTCATTTTAGCGCAGAGGAGATATTCACAGCCTTACGATGCATGTATCATCATCATTTTGTGCCGTGTCGCATGACATGGGCGATCATAGTCTTCCATCTGTCTCTAATCGGAATGTCGCCTGTAGAGAAGGTCCCTTCCACACTGTTGTTCTTCTTCCTTTCTCTATCCGTTACCTCGGCTATTCCTGGCAAATTTTTCTACTGAAGCGGTTTGCTATCGCCTCCTTCTGGCCAGTGCCTTTACAAGACGGGTGACCCCCGCCCCCCCCCCCCCCCAGCCATTATCAATACTCTTCAGAGATTGTCCGCCTGGCGCCAGTGGTCGCATAACCAGGACTCGTGATCAGCACCGGCTGCTCGTACGACCATCCACCACCCGATCCCACGGCTTCGCGTGACCCTGATCGAGGGGGGGCTAAGCAGGTGCTACACCTTGCCCAAGGGTGACCTGCAGGCCAGCGGAGGGAAGGAGTGCCTCACACCTCCTCTGGTAGGGACGCATCTCCACCCCGTCACACGATACAATGCATTAAGGTGGATAATTCCCCAGAGCCTGATGGCGTGCATCCTGTAGGTTTTGTGGGAGCTGAGAGATGTAATCTCGAAGGCCCCTGTGAAGATGTTTGGTGCATCGTTAGCCGCTGCTGAAGCTCCAGCCAAGAGCGGGAGTGGCTAACATCGTTCCATTGTTTAAGAGAGGTAGCAAGGACAAGTCAGGGAGCTCGAGGCCAGCCAGCCTGACACCAGCAAATGGAGGAGCTACTGGCGGGGCAGGACCCATCAGCATCTGAATGAACAGAGGGTGATTGGGAGGAATCAGCATGGCTTTGTTACAGAGTGATGGAACAGTACGGCATGGGTGAAGACCTTTCCTAAGTTCCGGTCGCCTCACTACAGGAAGGACGTCAAGGCTTTGGAGAGGGTGCAGAAGAGGTCCACCAGGATGCTGCCTGGTTTAGAGAGCGTGTGCTATAATGAGAGGCTGGATAAACTTCTGGATTGGCGGAAACTGAGGGAAGATCTGATAGAGGTTTATAAGATTGAGAGGTATAGTTAGAGTGGACAGGGAGTCTACTTGAAATGTCTAGTATGCGTTGAAGGTGAGAGGGGGTACGTTCACGGAGTAATTATTTACAGGGGAAAGTGCTGTCTGGTGTGGTGGTGGAGGCAAATACATTAGAGGCTTTTAAGAGACATTTGGATAGGCACATGGATATCAAAACATAGAAAACCTACAGCACGATACAGGCCCTTCGACCCACAAAGTTGTGCTGAACCTGTCCCTACCATAGAAATTACTAGGCTTACCTATAGCCCTCTATTTTTCTAAGCTCCATGTACCTATCCAAAAGTCTCTTAAAAGACCCTATCGTATCCGCCTCCACCACCGTTGCCGGCAGCCCATTCCACGCACTCACCACTCTCTGAGTAAAAAAAACTTACCCCTGACATCTCCTCTGTACCTACTCCCCAGCACCTTAAACCTGTGTCCTCCTGTGGCAACCATTTCAGCCCTGGGAAAAAGCCTCCGACCATCCACACAATCAATGCCTCTCATCATCTTATACACCTCTATCAGGTTGCCTCTCATCCTCCGTCACTCCAAGGAGAAAAGGCCGAGTTCACTCAACCTATTCTCATAAGGCATGCTCCCCAATCCAGGCAACATCCTTGTAAATCTCCTCTGCACCCTTTCTATGGTTTCCACATCCTTCCTGTAGTGAGGTGACCAGAACTGAGCACAGTACTCCAAGTGGGGTCTGACCAGGGTCCTATATAGCTGCAACAATACCCCTCGGCTCCCAAATTCAGTTCCACGATTGATGAAGGCCAATGCACGGTAGGCTTTCTTAACCACAGTGTCAACCTGCGCAGCTGCTTTGAGCATCCTATGGACTCGGACCCCAAGATCCCTCTGACCCTTCACATTGGCAAGAGTCTTACCATGAATACTACATTCTGCCATCATATTTGAGCTACCAGAACAAACCACCTCACAGTTATCTGTGTTGAATTCCATCTGCCACTTCTCAGTCCAGTTTTGCATCCTATCAATGTCCCGCTGTAACCTCTGACAGCCCTCCACACTATCCACAACACCTCCAACCTTTGTGTCATCAGCAAACTTACTAACCCATCCCTCCACTTCCTCATCCAGGTCATTTATAAAAATTACGAAGAGTAAGGGTCCCAGAACAAATCCCTGAGGCACTCCACTGGTGACTGACCTCCATGCAGAATATGACCCGTCTACAATCACTCTTTGCCTTCTGTGGCCAAGCCAGTTCTGGATCCACAAAGCAATGTCCCCTTGGATCCCATGCCTCCTTACTTTCTCAATAAGCCTTGCATGGGGTACTTTATCAAATGCCTTGCTGAAATCCATATACACTACATCTACTGCTCTACCTTCATCAATGTGTTTAGTCACATCCTCAAAAAATTCAATCAGGCTCATAAGGCACGACCTGCCCTTGACAAAGCCATGCTGACTATTCCTAATATAAGGAAGATGGAAGGATAGGGACATGGTGTAGGGTAGGAGGGATTAGCGTTTGGGTGTTTTTGATTTGCTTTTTAGCTGGTACAGCACAACATTATGGGCCGAGCGGCCTGTTCCTGTGCTGTACTCTTCTATAAGCCCGTGTGCCTGATGTATCTTTTAGAGTTTCATGGAGGGGGTAACTGAGAAGGTCGATGAGGGTTGGGCAGTAGACATCATCGATTTGGACTTTAGCAAGCCTTCGACAGGGTCCTGCACGGTGGGATGGTCTGGAAGGTGAGGTCTCAAGTTGGGAGGATTGAAAATTGGCTCAGAGGCAAAAGATTAAAGGTTAGCTTTATTTATCACACGTACATCAAAAATACCTCGCTTGTATCGACGACCACAGCCCCCAGTGTCGCCATGCTTCCAGCACCAACATTGCAAGGACACAACTTACTAACCCTAACCCCCATGTCTTTGGCATGTGGGAGGAAACCACAGCACCTGGAGGAAACCCTTACGGTCACTGGGTGGAGGAGGGGGCCAGAGTGGACAAACTCCTTACCGAAACAGCAGGAATCGAACCCCCGATCAGTGCTCGCTGCCGTTGTAAAGCGATCGCGCTTACTGGCGTGCTGCCATGGCTATGAGGTTATTGACGGGGACGGGATTCAAACCCAGTCCATCGCCGCCGTGAACCTCTTCCCCTCCCCCCCAGTCACCCGTAGAATCCGCGAGAAACACCCATGAGGTACGGCAGAGAGGAAACAGGATGGTACGCTTCAGGTCGACTGGTGAGGTCGTTCGGTTCCGCTGAGGTCATCAACCCGCGCCATCAAAGTGTGTTCCTGTGATGCCTCTTGGACGCAGCAGACAGGATTGTGTTCAATCATTCCCTCTCTAAGTGTCGAACTGTTAAAGTCACAACTTGAAGTCTCATTAATTTTGGCAGAGAACTGGCTGAGCGCTCGTGAATGAGTTCACTGAGCAAAAAACAAATAAGCTGGTATTTCAGAGGAAAGTATTTTCCGTATGAATAACAAGGACTTTCGGCCCCTGCCGTTAATACAATCGAATAGCTTTCAAGCACATTCGCGAATTCTAGTGAATTATGTTTGTATACGCTGTTGGATTGTTAGTTGGGGGCAGGGGGAATGGACAGACTGAGAGTACAATCGGAAATGCTCCTGGAAGCTATAAATTGTATCTGAACTCTGTTGATTAGAAAGTGCCGCTGGTTTTAACCACTGAATGGTTGAACATGCATCGTGCCTTACGATACCATAAATCTGAGCTCCACTATTACTATCTACAAACACTCAGTGGCCACGTTATTAGGTACACCTGTACACCTGCTCGTCAATGCAAATATCTGTTCAGCCAATCATGTGGCAGCAACTCGACACATTAAAGCATGCAGGCATGGTCAAGAGGTCCTGTTGTTGCGCGGCCCAAACATCGGAATGGGGGAAGGAGTCTGACCTAAGTGGCTTTGATCATGGAATCATGGTGCCAGATGGGGTGGTATGAGTATCTCAGAGACTGCTGATCTCCTGGGATTTTCGCGCCTAGCGGTCTCTACGGTTTATAGAGAACAGTGTGAAAACCAAAAAAAAAAAATCACATCCAGTGAGAGGCTGTTCAGTGGGCGAAAGTGCCTTGCTGATGAGAGAAACAGGGGAGAAAGGTCAGAGAGAGAGGTCAGAGGGGAACAGCCAGACTGGTTCAAGCCGACAGGAAGGCGACAGTAACTCAAATAACCACCCGTTACGACTGGTGTGCAGAAGAGCATCACTGAAGGCACAACGCCTCGAACCTTGAAGTGGACGGGTTACAGCAGTATAAGGCGACACCAGGTTCCCTGACCTAATAAAGGATTCAAAGGGCATTTATCATCAAAGTATGTATTGTTCCACACCCCGTGACGGGTTAAAGAACCAGCAGAAATGGAAAACACTTTGGAGTCCAGTATTACTATTAACTAATGGAATTTATTAGTAACTACGCAATACAGTAATATAAATTCAGATAAATCAAACAGGTTAGCAATGGTTATATATATATATATATATATATATATATAAATATAAATTTTATACATATATGTGTGTGTGTGTGTGTGTGTGTAAATATAAAAACCAAGCTTCTTCAAGCCTGGGGTGGGTGGTAAATGGATACAGTTTTACAATGATTAGTAAATGAAATCAGTTCAGGTCATGGTATTGAGTTGCGTAGTGGTGGAGAGAGAGAGATGTTGTGGTTGTCGGAGTTAGCCGATGCCGTCGATTCTTCCCGCCGTCCTCCGAGACTTCCAAGTTAGCCAGACTTGGCCAACTTAAGAGCAGCATCTTCAAGTGGTAGTCTGCCAACCCAGGCAAAAGTTAGACACACTGGTCGACTCCCCAGGGTCGCTCATTCACGCACTAATAATCACAGATCGATACCTCGTAATTGATCCTCAGTCCCACACTCGTGGGCACCTGAACAGAATAGTGGTATCTTCACCACACCTTAGTGCATCTGCGTGTCCTGTGAAACAAGCAATTAGGCTGGTTTAAATACTGTTGTGCTGAACACCAGCTGTCCATCAGGTAGCTCCTCCCTTCTCTCTCTGTAGGAACTCAGAAGTTGGCAGTGTCCTTGCAGAAATCCCAAACAAACTGTGAGCAGTCTTCGCCTCAGTCTCTCTCTCGGTAACAAGCTGTTTGTGCTGTACACTCTCTCTCCTTTTAAAGGCACAGTCCAGAAGGGATAATTCAGGATCCCGTCACAGTGTGTAGTATACAACCCTGAGATTCGTCTTCCCCACAGACAGCCATGAAACAAAGAAAACCATAAGACCGTAGGGTATAGGAGCAGAATTAGGCCATTCAGCCCATCGAGTCTGCTCTGCCATTTCATCATGGCTGATTCCAGATCCCGCTCAACCCCACACACCTGCCTTCTCACCATATCCTTTGATCCCCTGACTGATCAGGAATCAATCAACTTCTGCCTTAAATATATGCACGGACTTAGTCTCCACTGCAGTCTGTGGCAGAGCAATCCACAGATTCGCTACTCTCTGGCTAAAAAAATTCCTCCTTACCTCAGTTCTAAAGGGTCACCCCTCAGTTTTGAGGCAGTGCCCTCTAGTTCTGGACACCCCCAACATAGGAAACATCCTCTCCACATCCACCCTATCTAGTCCTTTCAACATTTGGTAGGTTTCAATGAGATCTCCTCCGCATTCTTCTAAATTCCAGTGAGCACAGGCCCAAAGCTGCCAAACACTCCTCGTACGTTAACCCCGTCAATCCCGGAATCATCCTCGGGAACCTCCTCTGGACTCTCTCCAATGACAACTCATTCTTTCTGAGATATGGAGCCTGAAACTGTTGACAATACTCCAAGTGTGGCCTGACTAGTGTCTTACAAAGCCTCAGCATTATCTCCTTGTTTTTATATCCTATTCCCCTTGAAATAAATGCCAACATCGTGTTTGCCTTCTTTACCACGGACTCAACCTGTAAATTAACCTTCTGGGAGTCTTGCATGAGGACTCCTAAGTCCCTCTGCACCTCTGATGTTTGAATCTTCTCCCCATTTAGGTAACAATCCGCACTATTGTCCCTTTTACCAAAATGCATTATGGTACATTTCCCAACACTGTATTTCATCTGCCTTTTTTTTGACCGTGAAAGCCGTTAAACAAAAATATTCCCTCAGACGCTAAAAAAAATTGCGCAAACGGCGACAAAAGAAGAACGAGCAAGAACAAGGCGCTAAATCAGAAGAGTCCGCGTTCGGTCAGCTCGGCGTTCATCATCTGCGGGCCGCCCCGATTCAAAGTCGCCCAAAAGGTAGGAAAATAGCAACGGGAAAGGGCCAGGAGCAACGGTCCAATCCACAATAAGAAGTAGCTTCTGATAGGCAAGCGTCTGGGCAGTGGGGAGCGTCCTTGCATTCCTGCCACTTTGAGGGAAAATATCGGGCCCAGGCTGTGACCTGCAGCCGCATCTGAACGTGGGCTCATCTGTCGAACATCCTAAATGAAAAGGATTATTGATTGAACACTAAAGGCAGCTCGAAATAAATTGCCTGATCTCTCAGTGGTAGGATTAGGGACAGGAGGATTTGCGTTTGATTGCATTGTTAATCTTTTTACAGATCCCCTCCAATTTCCTTTTTTTTCCCTCTCATTATTCTTTTGGCCGAAGGTGAAGCAAAAACCTGCTGCCACAGGGAACTCAAAGGATCGTGAGGAAGAGATTCAAGTTAAGAGCCGGAGTCGGTCGCTCAGCCCTTCGAGCTGCTCCACGGTTCCAGTTCAGGTTCATGTAAATTAAAACACGCGACGAACTTTATTAGTTTATTGAGGTACAGTGCAGGCAGGTGCTTCTGGGCTTTTGAGCCGCGTAGGCCATTCTGGGCCTTTTGAGTCCAGCAATCCCCCTATTTAATGCTAGCCTTACTGTAGGACGATTTACAATGGCCAATCCATCTCCAAACCGGTTCGTCTTTGGACTGTGGGAGGAAACCGGAGCCCCTGGAGGAAACCCATGTGGTCACGGGGGAGAACGTACAAACTCCTTCCAGGCGGCGTCGGAATTGACCTCTGACCTCTGATGCCCAGAGCTTCTCCCTCCCATCCACTCACACCCAGCCCCAGGACAGGCATCCAGCTTCCATTCCCTGGCCCGGACTCACAGGAAGCAGGCCTCAGACTTCCAGATCCCACCAGCCCGGGGGCCTCGACCATCGGGCCCCTGCTTCTGAACTCACTAACGTCACTCCTCGGCCTTTGGTATCGAACCCCAGACTCACAGATCACGGTTTGGACCAGACCTGCATAGGCTTCTGACATCCCTGGCCTGGACTCACAAACACTCAGACATTGGGCCTCCGGCTTCAGGACTGGGAGAGATCAGTCAACGACTTCTGGTCTTATCACCTCCAGTCTCCGAGCTTCAGGCTTTGACTGCACAGCAGACCTCCAGCTCTGGGACTTGCCGAGCTTGAGGAGTCACCAGCCCTTGTCCATGAGGCCCTCTGACTGGACATCCGTCCGTGAGGATCTCTGGCCTCCTCGCAAAGAGTGCTCTGACCTGGACTCCTGGCTCCTGCTTACCCTCGACCCCAAACCCCAACCTGCCCCCCTATCTCCCCGCACTGTCCCCAAAATCAGCCCTACGAGCCTGAAAAGAATATATTAAGTCTAAGCCACAACAGCCCAGCAACATCTTGACCTGAACACCGATTCATCATTCAAAACCATTATGGCTGATCTATTTGTAATCACAATAATATTCCTGCACATTAAGAGTAATATTTCATCCTCTTGCCCATCAAGAATCTGCCTCTGCCTTAGAGATGTTCGAAGGCTCCACTTCACCTGGCGTTTATGGAGGGCGGTGTGGCTCGTTGGGCTGAAAGGGCCTGGTCCACGCCATATCAGACACCAACAGAATCAACAAACTCATTCGTAAGGCCAGTGAAGTTGTGGGGGTGGAACTGGACTCTCGGACGGTGGTGTCTGAAAAGAGGATGCTGTCTAAGTTGCATGCCATCTTGGACAATGTCTCCCATCCACTACATAATGGACTTGTTGGGCACAGGAGTACATTCAGCCAGAGACTCATTCCACCAAGATGCAACACGGAGCGTCATAGGAAGTCATTCCTCCCTGTGGCCATCAAACTTTACAACTCCTCCCTTGGAGGGTCAGACACCCTGAGCCAATAGGCTGGTCCTGGACTTATTTCCTGGCATAATTTACATATTATTATTTAGTTATTTATGGTTTTATATTGCTATATTTATACTCTATTCTTGGTTGGTGCAACTGTAACGTAACCCAATTTCCCTCGGGATCAATAAAGTATGTCTATCTATCTATCTCTTTTAATTAATTAATTGATTGCGTGATTAATTAATTAATTAATAAGTGAGGTCCAGAGACCTTTTGAGAGGAAGAAATGTTGCCTCACCTACTTTTAAACAGCGACCCCCTGGTTCTAGATCCTCCCTCAAGAGAAACATTCGCTCCCCATCCATCTGCCTTGAGCTTTCGAGAGGGGAGGCGGTTACGTGTTTCAATCAGGTCCCGTTTCACTCCTTCTAAACTGCGGCGGGTACCAACGTACCCAACCCTTCCTCATGAGAAAGCACTCACGCCCCCTGGCGTTCTCATTGCTCCCCTCAGGGAGGAGGTACAGGAGCTTGAAGGCACTCGCCCAACGTTTCGCCAGCGGTGCAGCGGACAATCCCGGCGGTGCGCGGTATATGCTCTGTGGGTGCGCCGTGGTCCTGGGGGGGACGTCGTTCCGTTTTGTTGTGTGTACGCACAGCACGATGACAGTAAACTTGAATTTGAACCTGGAGGTGCGGGACCTCATTCCAGACGGAAGCACCGAGACGAGAGCCATGGCCTGGATGGTGGGATCCTTGATGATGGATGCTGCTTTCCTGCGACGGTGCTTTCCGAGCGGGCTTTCCCTCAGGTTCCTTATACAGGAAGAGGCCATTTGGCCCATCAGTTCCAGTCTGGCTCTCATATCAATGAGCAACCTCATTTTCCCACAGTTCCCTCCTAAAGTTCAAAGTACAAGATAATAAGAGGAATAGATCGAGTGGATAGCCAGCGCCTCTTCCCCAGGGCACCACTGCTCAATACAAGAGGACATGGCTTTAAGGTAAGGGGTGGGAAGTTCAAGGGGGATATTAGAGGAAGGTTTTTGACTCAGAGAGTGGTTGGTGCGTGGAATGCACTGCCTGAGTCAGTGGTGGAGGCAGATACACTAGTGAAGTTTAAGAGACTACTAGACAGGTATATGGAGGAATTTAAGGTGGGGGCTTATATGGGAGGCAGGGTTTGAGGGTCGGCACAACATTGTGGGCCCAAGGGTCTGTACTGTGCTGTACTAGTCTATGTTCTATGTAAATTTTATTGTAGAGTACACATGTGTCACCGCATACAACCCTGAGATTCATTTTCCTGTGGGCATACTCAGCAAATCTATAGAATAGTAACTGTAAACAGGATCAGTGAAAGATCAACCAGAGTGCAGAAGACAACAGACTGTGCAAATGCAAATATAAATAAATAGTAATAAATAACAAGAACACGAGATAAAGAGACTTTAAAGTGAGATCCTTGGCTGTGGGAACATCTCAATAGATGAGTGTAGTTATCCCCTTTTGTTCAGGAGCCTGATGGCTGAGGGGTAGTAACTGTTCCTGAACCTGGTGGTGCGAGTCCTGAGGCTCTTGTACCTTCTACGAGGAGAGAGCACGGCCTGGGTGGTGGGGATCTCTGATGATGGATGCTGCTTTCCTACAACAGTGTTTCATGTCGATGTGCTCAGTAGTTGGGAGGGCTTTACCCATGATGTACTGGGGTGAATCCACTACCTTTTGTTAGATTTTCTGTTCAAAGGCACTGGTGTTGCCGTACCAGCAAGTCAACACACTCTCCATTACACATCTATCGAAGTTTGTCAAAGTTTCTGATGTCATGCCACACCTCAGTTGACTCCTGAGGAAGTAGAGGCATTGTGCACGCGCGAGGGTGTGAGGGAGGAATGTGGCTCGTCCTGCAGTGGCTGTTCTCTTGTGTTCCGTGTTGATCTGCTGATCCTTGCGATGTTGGCACCGTAATGTGTGGCGACGGTTCCGGGCTGCCCCCGACTGCGTTAGCTGTTCGCACAAGCGACGATCTTCCCTGAACGCCTCGGTGTACACGTGTTAAATAAACCTGAACCTTGAGAATCTTCTCATCGCTAATTCCCGCTGTCGCCCCCACGGTGGTTACCGTCTCTGAGTCAGAAAATCACAGGCTGGAACTGGAGGTTCGGAGGCGCAATATGCGATGACTCCTCAGCCGAAAAGGAGGGTCTGAAAAGTCTCTCGGGTGAGACATTAAGCTGAGACTCCAACCCACCTGGACTCCCTCTGAGTAATCGCGAAAGCTCAGGCAACGCCACACCGGAGAGCAGAATCATTCTGGCGAGGCTTAGCGTCGGGCTGCGAGATGGCGCCTCAGCTGGAGATGCAGGGGGAGTACAAGCCAGGAGCCCCAGCACTTGAAAAGGTCCAAATCTCTCTCTGGAGCTGAGATCAAGAAGAAATTAATTGCTTCCGGTCTGCAGGAGGCTCTTCAGTAGTAATTGGGACAGCTAGAGAGTAAATGTCTCAAATGTGTGTCGCAAATGAGCACTTAGAGATCATATTAAGACCCACAGAGCCAGAGGGTGGACACACTCAGAGATTAGTGTCAGCTGTAAAAGGAGCACATCACTTTACAAACTGCCCATTAGGGTTTTGCCTGCTCCAGCTGAGGTTCTCACACAGGTGTCATTGCCCGCTTCTGTGCCCAGTGGAGTGGAAGCAAAGGCCTGTGAGAAGTTCTGTGGGCTAATACAAACTAATGAATGATTGGTGCAATTGGTTCATCGCGCTGAGCAAAGGTGCCTGTCTTTGAAGATAGCTCAAAAGTTCCAGGTCAGCCGAGGTGTGACAAGTGACGGAGTGAGTGAGGGGACTAGCCGAGAAGGAGCGATTGATTTAAAAACCGGTCGGGACCAGCCTGCAACACAAGCATTCGAGGTTGGCCAAGGTGCGACAAGTGAAACGAATTAGTCAAAGAAATCAGCCAATATAATCGAGGTTTGCTCTAGGGGAGCGGCCTCGTCGAGGGAAGTGCCTTGAGAGAAAAGTGCGAGTCTTTGTCTCGAGAGTCTTCGGCGAGGAGGCTGAGGGAGGAGACCACGCCACAGTTGGAGAGGGTGAGAAGTGGTGAAGAAATGACAGGTCAACTGATTCAGTGTGCTGCCTGCATGATGTGGGAGGTCAGGGACGCTGATGGTGCCTCTGGCTGCTACAAATGTGGAAAGTGTGCCCAGGTTCAGCTCCTGAAGGACCGTGTTGGGGCACTGGAGAGGCAACTGGATGACCTCAGGTTCACCTGGGAAACCGAGAGTTTTCTGGACAGGACCTGCAGCAAGATTGTTACACCGAAGATACCGGACGGGAGAAGGGGGGGCGACGATGAGGAAGGGGTACAGGAGACCCCGGGGGATGTGCCTCTTGAAAACAGGTTCACCCTCTTGGAAGCTGTCGGGACAGAAGTCAGAGCCAATCTGAGAGGCGGACGGGTCTGCGAGTCAAAAATTGGCACTGAAACAAAGCCGAGGAGACAGAAGTCAGGCAGAGCCGTGGTAGTAGGGGACCCCATAGTGAGAGGTACAGAAGGGGGTTTCTGCTGCAACAGGCGGGATTTAAGGATGGTGTGTTGCCTCCCTGGTGCCAGGATCCAGGACGTCACAGACCGATTACAGGGCATCCTCAAAGGAGAAGGTGAGCAGCTGGAAGTGGTGGTGCATGTCGGCACGAATGCCGTCGGGAGGAAGAGGAAAGAAATTCTACAGCATGACTTCAGAGAACTGGGAAGAAGGTTGAAAAGCAGGACCTCTAGGGTGGTTATCTCGGGTTTGCTTCCACATCCTTGTGCTGGAGAGGACAGGAACAGGGAGATAGCGGACCTGAATGTGTGGTTGAGGAGCTGGTGTGGGAGGCAGGGATTTAGATCCCTGGACCACTGGGATCTGTTTTGGGGTAAGGATGAATTGTACAGAAGGGACGGGTTGCATCTTAACAGGCGGGGGACCAGCATTCTGGCAGGCAGGTTAACCACCGCTACACGGGTGTGTTTAAACTAAGTAGTAGCGGGGAGGGGACAAACTGGAAATGTAAGGATGGAGTTAAAGAGAAAGTGAGAATAAGAAAAGTTAAGAAAGGCAACAGAATTGACGGGGCAGAAAGCTCAGGAGGGGATCGGAGAGTATGGCCAAGTGCAATAGGAATCGATGTGAAAGGTGAGGGGAGTAAAAGTATTACTTTAAAAGGATTAAAGGTATTATATATGAATGCACGGAGTATAAGAAATAAAGTGGATGAGCTTGAGGCTCAGTTGGAAATTGGCAAGTATGATGTTGTAGGAATAACAGAGACATGGCTACAAGAGGACCAGGGCTGGGAAATGAATATTCAGGGATATACATCCTATCGAAAGGACAGACAGGTGGGCAGAAGGGGTGGGGTGGCTCTGTTGGTGAGGAATGAAATTCAGTTCCTTGCGAGGGGGGCATAGAATCAGGAGATGTAGAGTCAGTATGGATAGAACTGAGAAACTGTAAGGGCAAAAAGACCCTAATGGGAGTTATCTACAGACCCCCAAACAGTAGCCTGGATATAGGGTGCTAGTTAAATCAAGAGTTAAAATTGGCATGTCGCAAAGGTAATACTACGGTTGTTAGGGGGGATTTCAACATGCAGGTAGACTGGGAAAATCAGGTTGGTACTGGACCCCAAGAAAGGGAGTTTGTGGAGAGCCTCAGAGATGGATTCTTAGAGCAGCTTGTACTGGAACCTACCAGGGAGAAGGCAATTCTGGATTTAGTGTTGTGCAATGAGCCAGATTTGATAAGAGAACTCGAGGTACAGGAGCCATTAGGAGGTAGTGACCATAATATGATAAGTTTTAATCTACAATTTGAGAGGGAGAAGGGAAGATCGGAAGTGTCAGTATTACAGTTGAACAAAGGGGACTATGTACCCATGAGGGAGGAGCTGGCCAAAGTTGACTGGAAAGATACCCTAGCAGGGATGAGAGTGGAACAACAATGGCAGGTATTTCTGGGAATAATACAGAAGGTGCAGGATCAGTTCATTCCAAAGAGGAAGAAAGGGGCGACCGTGGATGACAAGGGAAGTCAAGGACAGTATAAAAATCAAAGAGAGGAAGTATAACATAGCAAAACTGAGCGGGAAGCCAGAGGATTGGGAGACTTTTAAGAAGCAACAGAAGATAACTAAAAAAGCAATACAGGGGGAAAAGATGAGGTACGAAGGTAAGCTAGCCAAGAATGTAAAGGAGGATAGTAAAAGCTTCTTGAGGTATGTGAAGAGATAAAAATTAGTTAAGACCAAAGTTGGGCCCTTGAAGACAGAAACGGGTGAAATTATTATGGGGAACAAGGAAATGGCAGACGAGCTGAACAGGTACTTTGGATCTGTCTTCACTCGGGAAGACACAAACAATCTCCCAGATGTAATAGTGGCCAGAGGACCTGGGGTAATGGAGGAACTGAAGGAAATTCGCATTAGGCACAAAATGGTGTTGGGTAGACTGATGGGACTGAAGGCTGATAAACCCCCAGGTCCTGATGGTCTGCACCCCAGGGTACTTAAGGAGTTGGCTCTAGAAATCATGGACACATTAGTAATCATTTTCCAATGTTCTATAGATTCAGGATCAGTTCCTGCGGATTGGAGGGTAGCTAATATTATCCCACTTTTTAAGAAAGGAGGGAGAGAGAAAACAGGCAATTATAGACCAGTTAGTCTGACATCAGTGGTGGGGAAGATGTTGGAGTCAGTTATAAAAGATGAAATAGCGGCATATTTGGATAGCAGTAGCAAGATAGGTCTGAGTCAGCAGGATTTACGAAGGGGAAATCATGCTTGACTAATCTTCTGGAATTTTTTGAGGTTGTAACTCTGAAAATGGACGAGGGAAAGCCAGTGGATGTAGTGTACCTGGACTTTCAGAAAGCCTTTGATAAGGTCCCACATAGGAGATTAGTGTGCAAAATTAGACCACATGGTATTGGAGGTAGGGTACTGAAATGGATAGAAAATTGGTTGGCAGACAGGAAACAAAGAATAGGGATTAACGGGTCCTTTTCAGAATGGCAGGCAGTGACTAGTGGGGTACCGCAAGGCTCGGTACTGGGACCACAGCTATTTATAATACACATTAATGATTTAGATGAAGGGATTAAAAGTAACATTAGCAAATTTGCAGATTATGCAAAGCTGGGTGACAGTGTGAAATGTGAAGAGCATGTTATGAGAATGCAGGGTGACTTGGACAGGTTGGGTAAGTGGGCAGATGCATGGCAGATGCAGTTTAATGTGGATAAATGTGAGGTTATCGACTTTGGTGTCAAGAACAGGAAGGCAGATTACTATCTGAATGGTGTCAAGTTAGGAAAAGGGGAAGTAACAATGAGATCTAGGTGTCCTTGTTCATCGGTCACTGAAAGTAAGCATGCAGGTACAGCAGGCAGAGAAGAAAGCTAATGGCATGTTGGCCTTCATAACAAGGGGAGTTGAGTATAGGAGCAAAGAGGTCCTTCTGCAGTTGTACAAGGCCCTGGTGAGACCCCACCTGGAGTATTGTGTGCAGTTTTGGTCTCCAAATTTGAGGAAGGACATTCTTGCTATTGAGGGAGTGCAGCGTAGGTTCACTGGGTTAATTCCAGGGATGGCGGGAATGTCATATGTTGAAAGATTGGAGCGACTGGGCTTGTATACACTGGAGTTTAGAAGGATGAGAGGGGATCTGATTGAAACATGTAAGATTATTAAGGGATTGGACATGCTAGAGGCAGGAAACATGTTCCCGATGTTGGGGGAGTCCAGAACCAGAGGCCACAGTTTGAGAATAAGGGGTAGACCATTTAGAATGGAGTTGAGGAAAAACTTTTTCACACAGAAGGTTGTGGTTCTGTGGAATGCTCTGCCTCAGAAGGCAGTGGAGACCAATTCTCTGGATTCTTTCAAGAAAGAATTAGATAGAGCTCTTAAAGATAGCAGAGTCAAGGGATATGGGGAGAAGGCAGGAACAGGGTTCTGGATGATCAGCCATGATCACAGTGAATGACGGTGCTGGCTCAAAGGGCCGAATGGCCTACTCCTGCACCTATTGTCTATTGTCCAATACCAGTGTTCCAGTGACCAAAATCAAAAGCGCCAGTGACCTTTTCATGGTCGGGGGTAGGAGGGTAGTGTAGCGGCTGGCGTAACACTTTAAACTGCCAGTGATCGAGCTTCAGCTCCTGCCGCTGTTCGTAAGGAGTTTGTACGTTCTCCCCGTGACTGCACAGGTTTCCTCCGGGTACCCCAGTTTCCGCCCACGTTCCAACGACACACGGGTTGTGGCTAGCAAGCTAGGTTGGCGACTGTTGCAGGCTGCCCCCAGCGCAATCCTTGGACGATTCAAGGCTCGGAGTAAATTTATTATCGAAGTACGTATAGGTCACCATATGCTACCTTGAGATTCATTTTCTTGCAGGCATTCACTGTAAAACGCAAAGAAATACGTTAGAAACACAATGAAAAAAATGCACGCAAATAGACCGCTAAGCAACCAACGTGCAAAAGGAGACAAATTGTACGAATGCAAGAATTTAGAAGATTGAGGGGGGATCTGATTGAAACGTATAAAATCCTAAAGGGATTCGACAAGCTAGATGCAGGAAGATTGTTCCCGATGTTGGGGAAGTCCAGAACGAGGGGTCACAGTTTGAGGATAAAGGGGAAGCCTTTTAGGACCGAGATGAGAAAAAACTTCTTCACACAGAGAGTGGTGAATCTGTGGAATCCTCTGCCACAGGAAACAATTGAGGCCAGTTCATTGGCTATATTTAAGAGGGAGTTAGATATGGCCCTTGTGGCTAAAGGGATCAGGGGATATGGAGAGAAGGCAGGTATAGGGTTCTGAGTTGGATGATCAGCCATGATCGTAATGAATGGCGGTGCAGGCTCGAAGGGCCAAAAGGCCTACTCCTGCACCTATTTTCTATGTTTCTATGTTTCTATAATAATTAATAAACAAATAATACTGAGGACATGAGTTGTCGATTCCTTGAGAGTTAGTCCAACGAGTGTGTTGCTCGTTGAAGCAAACTGTGCTTTTCACGGCACACTTGAGGCCACCTTATCAAGCACGCCTGCACCTTGGCTCGTTAATGCAACTATCTAGTCAGCCAATCACGTGGCAGCGGCTCAAAGCATCAAAGCACGGAGATGTGGTCACGAGGTTCAGTTGTCGTTCAGGCCAAAAATCAGAATGGGGGAAGAAATGTGATTTAAGTGACTTTGACTGTGGGATGATTGTTGACGCCGTAAGACCATGAGATATAGGAGCAGAATTAGGCCACTTAGCAAGAATTAGTCTCCTCTGCCATTTCATTATGGCTGATTCATTTCCCTCTCAGACCCAATCCCCTGCTTTCTCCCCGTAACCCTTCATGCCCTGACTAATCAAGCTCTGTCTTCGATCTACCTAAAGACTAGGCCTCCACAGCCGCCTGTGGCAACGAATTCCACAGATTCACCACCCTCTAGCTAAAGAAATCCCTCCTCACCTCTGTTCTGTAAGGATTCCCCTCTATTCTGAGGCTGTGTCCTCTGGTCTTAGACTCAGCTAGACGGGGTGGTTTGAGTGTCTGAGAAACTGCTGATCTCCTGGGATCCTCACGCACAACAGCCTCTAGAGTTTACAGAAAATGGTGCGAGAAGTGAAAAAGCATCCAGTCAGCAACAATTCTGTGGGTGAAAAATGCCTTGTTAATGAGAGAGGTCAGAGGAGAATGGCCAGACTGGTTTGAGCCAGTAAGGAAGGCTCAAATAGCCACCCATTTCCACAGTGGTGTGCAGAAGATCACCTCTGAATGCACAACACTTTGAACATTGTTCAAAGATGGGCTACAACAGCAGAAGACCGTGAACATACGCCCAGTGGCCACTTGATTAGGTACAGGAGTTACTTGGAACTTGAAAGTACACGTGGCAAATTAAGCCGCTCTCCTTTTTTTGTAAATCTGCACAATTATAACATGTCAACATTATTTGCATGTGTACGGGGAATCGCACAACCAACATTTTGGCTCACGGTGGTCTCTGTTTTCTTCCACCCAACCCCCTACAGATGTCATCCACACAGTGGGACCGATCGTACGGGGGAAAGAAAGGCTTCCCGAAAAGGTCCTGCAAAGCTGCTACGAAACCAGCCTGAGGCTCGCCCGCGAAAACAACCTGCGAACCATAGTAAGTCATTGTACCGCGCACCAGCGAGCACGATTAGAGCGGGATTTAGCGTCCTCTTTCACACGGAGCCGTGGTTGAACATACTTCCCCCCACAGAAGTTTGACTAACTGTGCCTTCAGCTCCTCGGTATGGGCGTAGACTCAAGACTGACCCCTTAAAGGGGGGGGGGGTCACTTCACCGGACCACAAACTTCTTTGAAAGTGTTGCTTCCTCAGTAATTGTTTTTGTTTATGATAGTCCTCTTGAAGCTGAACACAAATATGATTTCAGACTACCTGTATCACGTAAGAATTTGGAGAAACAAGAAATTAACTTTTATTGACTATAATGCGTTTAATTGCATAACGGTGTTGTAGAAGACTGAGGAGATTTGATCGGTATAGGTAGAATAAATGCAAGCAGGCTTTTCTAACTGAGGATGGGTGCGACTACCATCAGAGGTCATGGGTTAAGGGTGAAAGGTGAGAAGTTTAAGAGGAACATGAGGGGAAACTTCTTCTCTAGGAGAGGATCATGAGAATAGTCCAAGTGAGCTGAAATGTTTCGTTGGTGATTTTCATCTGTACTTTCACGTCTGAGGCTTCTTGTTTAAGTGTCCAACAATAATCAGCCATCATTGATGGATTACAGCTGCCCTGATATTGTTTCTCCGTGACCGCAATATCCTGGTGAAACCTTTCACCGTGCTCGTTCACTGACAGCGCCAAGATTAGCAGGGAAGAAGTCTAAATGGGATAAAGCAGAAAAGGAATCTTTAGTGACAAGTTGCACTTCATGGTTTTGTCTGCACTGAAGCATGTTGTCATCCAGCTGTGCGTAGCTCGGTGCTCTGTAGTTGCCAAGGAAATTTTCAAAAACATTCTTGAATGCCTTCCATGCGATTTTCTCCGGTCCCACTAGAAGTTCTTCGAATTGCCTGTCACTGATGACCTGTTTGACTTGTGGACCAACAAAAATGCCTTCCTTAATCTTGGCATCAGTTATTCTGATTTGAATTATGAATTGAAATAGCAAAAATGTACAGGCGATTTCAAAAAAAATTGTGTGTGAAAGGGTGTCTGGGCAGCCTCCAACCTGATGGCATGTACATCGAGTTCTCTCACTTCCAGTAATGTCCCCCCCCTTCACCATTCCCCATTCCCATTTTCTTCTCACCTTATCTCTTTACCGGCCTATTACCTCCCTCCCTCTCATGCTCCTCCCCCTCTTCTTTTTTCCATGGCCTCCTGTCCTTTCCTATCAGATTCTCCCTTCTCCAATCCTGTATCTCTTTCACCGATCAACTTCCCAGCTCCTTCACTTCACCCCCTCCCCCCACCACCAACCTCCCCCAAGTTTCACCTATCGCCTTGTGGTTCTTCCTCCCTTCCCCCCCCCCCCACCTTCTAACTCCTCATCTTTTTTTCTCCTGTCCTGATGAAGGGTCTCGGCCCAAAATGTCGACTGTTTTACTCTTTTCCATAGATGCTGCCTGGCCTGCTGAGTCCCTCCAGGTGTGTGAGTGTGTGTTGCTTGGATTTCCAGCCTCTGCAGATTTTCTCTTGAGCGTGAGGGAAATTCCATGGCGGTTTTCATGGTCAGCAGCCCAAAATTCAAAAGGAACATCCAAACTATTCAGGAAGCATGATCTTTGTTGTCCAGCCAGCAGGTGGCGTAGTGGCATCAGCACCGGACTTCGGAGCGAAGGCTCCTGAGTTCGAATCCAGCCGGCTCCCTTGCACACTTTCCATCCGTGCTGGATTGAGCGTCAAGCTGGCAACTCGGCCTCGTAAAAAAGAAATTGCCTGCTGCAGAAACATCAACAGTAAAAAGTTGATGGCCTATGCGCTCTCTCATGATGACCTTTGTTGTCCGATGCCATTTAACCATCGCTGGTGCGCAAGTGGAACAGGTCAAAAGCTTTAAGTTCCTCCGGGTCAATATCACAAATGACCTGACTTGGTCCAACCAAGCAGAGTTCACTGCCAAGAAGGCCCACCAGCGCCTTTACTTCCTGAGAAAACTAGAGTAATTTGGCTTATCCCCTAAACCCTCACTAATTTTTATAGATGCACCGTGGAAAGCATTCTTCCAAGGTGCATCACAACTTGGTATGGAAGTTGTCCTGTCCAAGACCAAAAGAAGCTGCAGAAGATCGTGAACACGGCGCAGCACATCACACAAACCAATCTTCTGTCCTTGGACTCACTTTACACCGCACGCTGTCGGAGCGGTGCTGCCAGGATAATCAACAACACGACCCACCCAGCCAACACACTTTTCGTCCCTCTTCCCTCCGGGAGAAGGCTCAGGAGCTTGAAGACTCGTACGGCCAGATTTGGGAACAGTTTCTTTCCAACTGTGATAAGACTGCTGAACGGATCCTGACCCGGATCTGGGCCATACCCTCCAAATATCCGGACCTGCCTCTCGGTTTTTTCGCACTACCTGATTTTCCCATTTCTATTTTCTATTTATGATTTATAATTTAAATTTTTAATATTTACTCATTTTAACTATTTTTAATATTTTTAATATTTATATTTATTTATCCAGGGAGTGGGAAGCACAGAATCAAATATCGCTGTGATGATTGTACGTTCTAGTATCAATTGTTTGGCGACAGTAAAGTATAAAGTATAACCTTTGGACAAAATTGAATAACTGGCGCAGTAGCACTGATTTTAAAGAATAGGACAAAGGGGGTGAGAAGAGAGAGGACCATTGCCCAGAAAATCACAAAAAAGAATCAATTTGCATGGAGCTAAGGAGGTGTATGTAGATCAGCGTGCTGAGGAACAAATGAAGATTTAGATAATTTCAAAGATTCAAAGTACATTTATTATCAAAGCATGTATGCAGTATACAACCCTGAGATTCATCTTCCTCACAGACAGCCACGAAACAAAGAAACACCATGGAACCCGTGCTCAAAAAAAAACCAAAACATGCAACCATCAGAAAGAATCGAGCCAAAATCACAGAATATAAAATATAAAGACGAAAGAGTCCAGGCGTCACGACATGAAGTGCGGGATCCAGTCCGCAAACCATGTCAGTTAAATATTGCCCAAGACCCAGGACTCCAGCACAATCCTGGAGCAGCTTCGAGCAAGAGGGAGAAAGAGAGAGAGACCGTCACACACAGATACCTTCTTCCAGCAGCTTCGAGCGAGAGGGAGTGAGAGAGAGACCCTTCGGGCCCAGTGAGCGAGAGGCTGCGACATTGTGCTGAACACTCGCTTGCCTTCTGCGTTGGCCTCAGCGCTTTCCAACCTTTCTCAACATTGGATCGGAGAGAAATGGAGTCAAGCTTAGGCCCGCGTCCTGTCTCCAGGCTTCTTGGCCTTGAGGCCGCACGCTTCCTCACCGAGCACCCTCAGAGATGGCGAAGCACCAGATCACTCAATTGGCACTGTTTGATGAGAAAGGGTTAATTAATTAGATTATTAGATTAGATTCGATTATGAGGACAGGCAGTCCTCTTTTATTGTTATTTAGCAATGACTAAAGCACGTGGCTAAGTGGTTAAGGCATTCGACTAGTGACCTGAAGGTCGTGAGTTCGAGCCTCTGCTGAGGCAGCGTGTTGTGTCCTTGAGCAAGGCACTTAATCACACAGTGCTCTGCGACGACACTGGTGCCAAGCTGTATCGGCCCTTGCCCTTCCCTTGGACAACATCAGTGTCGTGGAGAGGGGAGACTTGCAGCATGGGCAACTGCTGGTCTTCCATACCACCTTGCCCAGGCCTGCGCCCTGGAGAGTGAAGACTTTCCAGGCGCAGATCCGCGGTCTCGCAAGACTAACGGATGCCTTTATTTATTTAATGCATGCATTAAGAAATGATACAGTGTTCCTCCAGTATGATATCACAGAAACACAAGACAAACCAAGACTGAAAAATTGACAAAAACCACATAATTATAACATATAGTTACAACAGTGCAAAGCAATACCGTAATTTGTAAGGAACAGACCATGGGCATGGTAATGACGCAGATGCAGTGATCCGGAGTGAAAAAGCAAACTGCCTTTGGAATTCAACGGGGCGAGCAGCATCTGTGAGGGGAAGGATTTACCCTACAACCATCAGGCTCCTGAACCAGTGTGGATAACTTCACTCACCTCAACTCCGAACTGATCACGGAACACAACCTGTGCTCTCACTTTCAAGGATTCTACAGCTCATGTTTTTAGATATATAGATAGATAGATTCATTTGTTAGTTTGTTGTATTTGCACAGTTTGTCTTCAGAGTGAATAACTTCACTCTCCACTGCTCTGCCCTGACTTCACAATGGTCGGGCACTGAGGAGTGTGGTAGAACAAAGGGATCTGGGAATACAGGTCCATAATTCGTTGAAAGTGTTTTCACAGGTAGATGGAGTCATAAAGAAAGCTTTTGGCACATTGGCCTTCATAAATCAAAGTACTGAGTACAGGAGATGGGATGTTATGTTGAAGTTGTATACAACATTGGTGAGGCCTAATTTGGAGTATTGTGCGCAGTTTTGCTCACCTACCTGCAGGAAAGAAACAAGGTTGAAAGAGTGCAGAGAAAATTACAAGGAAGAAAATACAAGAGCAGGGATGTGATGCTGAGGCCTTATAAGGCACTGGTGAAGCCTCACCTTGAGTATTGTGGACAGTTTTGGGCCCCTCATCTTAGAAAAGATGTGCTGGCATTGGAAAGGGTCCAGAGGAGGTTCACAAGGATGATTCCAGGAATGAAAGAGTTATCATACGAGAAACGTTTGATGGCTCTGGGTCTGAACTCGCTGGAATTTAGATGGATGATGGGGAATCTCATTGAAACCTTTCGAATGTTGAAAGGCCTAGACAGAGTAGATGTGGAAAGGATGTTTCCCATGGTGGGGGAGTCTAGGACAAGAGGGCACAGCCTCAGGATAGAGGGGCGTCCATTTAAACAGAGATGTGGAGGAATTTCTTTAGCCAGAGGGTGGTGAATTTGTGGAATTTGTTACCACAGGCAGCCGTGGAGACCAGGTCGTTGGGTATATTTAAGGCAGAGACTGATAGGTTCTTGACTGGACACGGCATCAAAGGTTACAGGGAGAAAATGCTGGGGAGTGGGGCTGAGGAGGGGGAAAAAGGGCCAGCCATGATCAAGTGGTAGAGCAGACTCGTTGGGCCAAAGGTCCTAATTCTGCTCCTAAGTCTTCCGGTCTTATGGTCTAAAATGAATCTCAGGGTCGTATATCTGCATGTACATTCGTTGATAAATTTTTCTTTGAACGCCGGACTTTGAGGAAGTGTCAGCATTTCAGGTCGAGACCCTACGACAGGACGGATGGTGGAGAGGGAAGAGGGTGGAGAGAGGGAAGGATGAGACAGGGGCTAGCAGATGGTAGATGGACTGTGGAGGGGTGTAGAATGATGGACAAATGGAATCAGTGAGGAAGAGCAGTGAAGATGGAAGACAGAGGCAGGCAAAGAGGGAAGAAAAGGAGACAGGTCGAGAGAGAAGAAGGTGAAGATGGAGGGTAATAAGTAAGGTTAATTACTGATCCTTTGGGGAACAGAGATCATAATATATGTAACTCTTGCTTTGCCTAGCAGCTTAACATAGGGGGTGATAACCATCAGACCGGCCAAACTTAAGAAATCTCATTTCGATGGATGCTGCGCGATGTGTCCCCTGTTACGTATCAGTACTCCGAAATAACAAACAGTACACAATATGCAATTAAATGATTAAACTTTATAATTCTTACTTTGACTATATGGTTAGTAGAGAAACGAAATAAAAGAAAAAAAAGGGCCCAATCTTATTAAACAATCAGTGCACAAAGTTGGAGCCATCGACATCCTCCGATCATCACTGCTCTTCGGACCCTCGCTCCAAGTCCACCCCGCCCAGCGGTCTACCAAATCTCTCCATTCGCGTTTTCTCTCCTCATCTTTCTTTCTCTCTGGCAAAAACCTGCAAAATCAACTCCTTCCAGGTTCACAAGACAGGGCAACAAAATCCTGATTGGCTAACATGCATCCCACAGTCCTGTTATCTCCAGCCATAACCCAAACATTGCTGCTACAGAGAAAACATTACTTCAGCAGTGAAGCCATTACAGCGCGTCACATATACAATTTAATATGAAGATTAAAAATAGAAAACATTTGAAACGCTCAACGGCTCAGGTAGTATCCATGGAAAGAGACTATGGAGTTAAAGTTTCAAGCTGAAAACCCTCATCAGAACTGAATGCAATTTTGTTCAGCCTGTGATTATTCCTTTATTCCTGGAGACTGGTGGTCAATTCTGGATGTCTGGCAGCCAGAGAGGCTCAATTTAGTAGAACAGTCATGTGAAACAAGCTAGTGGAGCCGTAAATGCGTTTCACCAGCGCCAGGGGAAATCTGGGACAACTCTAGATTTTGATTTTGCCATTAAGTCATTTTTCATGTTTTCAAATACTTAACTCCCCACATCAGCCATTACTGCCTGGTGCGGTGCAACATCCTCTCACGGTATACAATGACGGTGAACTGTCAGATCAGCAGGACCATCACTGCCTACCATCACTGCAGGACTTATCTGTGTCCAGGACAAGGAAGCGGGCAGGGAAAAATCATTGCGCACACCGGCCACCCTGCAAACGCCCTTCCGAGAAGCTCCCTTCTGTAATCCACAATAGGGCTATGAAAACAAAAACTTCATGCCTTCTTAAAATGTATCTTCCCCCCAGGCAGATAATCTGATCAACCATTCTAGTCAGACCACCCCCATCCCCTCTAATCTATTACCTCAGTAATGCTGTTTACAAAGTTCAAAGTAAAATTTATTATCAGAGTACATATACATATGTACAGAGTACATACAACCCCTGAGATTTATCTTCCTGTGGGCATACTCAGTAAATCTATAGAACAGTCACTGTAAACAGGATCAACAAACTGTGCAAATGCAAATATAAATAAATAGCAATAAATAATGAGAACACAATATAAGATGGAGAATCCTTAAAGTGAGACTTTTGGGTGTGGGAATGCCAGGAGTAGAAAGAGTGTAGTTATCCGCTTTGGTTCAAGAGCCTGATGGTTGAGGGGTAGTAACTGTTCTGGAACCTGGTGGTGTGGGTCCTGAGGCTCTTGTACCTTCTACCTGATGGCAGCAGCGAGAAAACAGCACGGCCTGGGTGGTGAGGATCTTTGATGATGGACGCTGCTTTCCTACGGCAGTGTTTCATGTAGATGTGCTCAATGATTGGGAGGGCTTTACCCGTGATGTACTGGGCCAAATCCTTTTGTAGGATTTTCTGCTGAAAGGCATATATTTACATTTCAAATATATGCTGAAATGTATTTATTTATGAACTTTTATTTCGTATCTTTGCTTTAACCTCTAAGTTATTTTTATATAATTCTTTATTCTTTAGAATTGTTGAATGTATTTTTTAAATTGAGATATAGGGCAAAATAGCCCCTTCCTGCACTTTGAGACACGTCGCCCAGCAACCCCTAATTTAATCCTAGCCTAATCACAGGATGATTTACAATGACCAATTACCCTATCAACTTGTACATCTTTGGACTGTGGGAGGAAACCGGAGCACCCGGAGGAAACCCACGTGGTCACGAGGAGAAGGTACAAACTCCTTACAGGCAGTGGCGGGAATTGAACCCGGGATGCCTGCATTCTAAAGCGCTGTGCTAACCACCACGCTACCGTGTTGCATATTGCACCAACACACCAGAGGAAATTCCTAACACCTGCGAATGTATATGGCGACCCTTGACCCGTGAAATATCTTTTCATCAGAAGTGCTGTCTTCTCAGTCAGAGGCTTTGTCCTTACTCTGTCACAGATGCAATGTCCTTACTGAGGGAGGCTTTCTCTTCTGAAGATGTTCAGAGCTCAAAAGTTAACTTACTATCAAAGTACTTGTATGTTACACTACCTCAGAATCAGAATCAGGTTTGATATCACTGGCATATGTCGTGAAATTCGTTGTTATGCGACAGCAGTACATAATTATAATTAAAAATCTGTGAATTACAATATGAAGTATATATATTTTTTTAAGAAGTTCAGTTAAGTAAGTAGAGCAAAAAGAGAAAAAAAGGAAAAAAAAGTACTGAGGTAGTGTTCACGGGTTCAATGTCCATTCAGAAATCTGATGGTAGAGGGGACGAAGCTGTTCCTGAATTATTGAGTGTGTGTCTTTATGCTCCTGTACCTCCTTCCCGATGGTAGCAATGAGAAGAGGGCATGTCCTGGGTGGTCGGGGATCTTAATGATGGACGCCGCCTTTCTGAGGCATCGCTCCTTGAAGATGTCCTGGATACTATGGAGGCTGGTGCCCATGATAGAACTGACTGAGTTTACAACTTTCTCCAGTTTATGTCAATTCTGTGCATTGACCCCATGTCCACCATACCAGATGGTGATGCAGCCAGTTAGAATGTTCACCATGACACATCTGTAGAAATTTGCAGGTGTCTTTGGTGACATCCCAAACCTCCTCAAACTCCTAATGAAATATAGCTACTGTCGTGCCTTCTTTGTAGCTGCATCGATATGTTGGGCTCAGGACAGATCCTCAGAGATGTTGACACCCAGGAACCTGAAATTTCTCACCCTTTCCACTTCTGATCACGCCGCGAGGGCTCGTGTGTGTTCCCTCGTCTCACCCTTTCTGAAGTCCACAATCAGCTCTTTGGTCTGACTGGCGTTGGGTGCAAAGGTTGGTCATGAAACACCACTCAACCAGTTGATCTGCCTGGTTCCTGTATGCCCTCTTGGCACCATCTGAATTTCTGCCAACAATACCTACAACACCAGCACGTTTATAGACGGCATGTGAGCTGTGCCCAGCCATAAACTGATGGGTGTAGAGAGACTAGGCTAGCAGGTGGAGCACATATCCTTGAAGTGTGCCGGTGTTGACTGTCAGCGAGGTGAGATGTTATTTCCGATCTCCATAGACTGCGGTCTTCCGGAGACGAAGTCGGGGATCCAGTTGTGCAGGGAGATGCAGAGGGCCCAGGACTTTGAGCTTGCTGATCAGAACAGTAGCAATGATTGTGTTAAAAGCTCAGCTGCGGACAATGAACAGCATCCTGATGTAAGTATTAGCATCTTTAGATTCGTATCCCAGCAGACATTTACAGGAAAATGAAGAAATCCATGAGGATTTACGAAAAAAAAACTATATATATAACTTGGACAAACACTGAAAGTGCAAAAGCCCTTTACTGAGGGAGAGCTACTCTGTTAGAAATGTTCTCCTTACTGAGGGAGAGCTACTCTGTTAGAAATGTTCTCCTTACTGAGGGAGATCTACTCTGTTAGAAATGTTCTCCTTATTGAGGGAGAGCTACTCTGTTAGAAATGCTCTCCTTACTGAGGGAGATCTACTCTGCTGGAAATGTTGTCCTTACTGAGAGAGAGCTACTCTGTTAGAAATGTTGTCCTTACTGAGGAAGATCTTCTCTGTTAGGAATGCTGTTCTTACTGAGGAAGATCTACTCTGTTAGAAATGTTGTCCTTACTGAGGGAGAGCTACTCTGTTAGAAATGTTCTCCTTACTGAGGGAGAGCTACTCTGTTAGAAATGCTCTCCTTACTGAGGGAGAGCTACTCTGTTAGAAGAGTAGCTCTCCTTACTGAGGGAGATCTATTCTGTTAGAAATGTTGTCCTTACTGAGGGAGAGATACTCTGTTAGAAACATTCTCCTTACAGAGGGAGAACTACTCTGTTAGAAATGTTCTCCTTAATGAGGAAGATCTACTCTGCTGGAAATGTTGTCCTTACTGAGGGAGATCTACTCTGCTGGAAATGTTCTCCTTACTGAGGAAGAGCTATTCTGTTAGAAATGTTGTCCTTACTGAGGGAGAGCTACTCTGTTAGAAATGTTCTCCTTACTGAGGGAGATCTACTCTGTTAGAAATGCTCTCCTTACTGAGGGAGAGCTACTCTGTTAGAAACGTTGTCCTTACTGAGGGAGAGCTACTCTGTTAGAAACGTTGTCCTTACTGAGGGAGAGCTACTCTGTTAGAAATGTTCTTCTTACTGAGGGAGATCTACTCTGTTAGAAATGCTCTCCTTACTGAGGGAGAGCTACTCTGTTAGAGGTGTTCTCCTTACAGAGGGAGAGCTACTCTGTTAGAAATGTTCTCCTTACTGAGGGAGAGCTACTCTGTTAGAAATGCTCTCCTTACTGAGGGAGAGCTACTCTGTTAGAAACGTTGTCCTTACTGAGGGAGAGCTACTCTGTTAGAGGTGTTCTCCTTACAGAGGGAGAGCTACTCTGTTAGAAATGTTCTCCTTACTGAGGGAGAGCTACTCTGCTGGAAATGTTCTCCTTACTGAGGGAAACTACTCTGTTAGAAATGTTGTCCCTACTGAGGGAGATCTACTCTGCTGGAAATGTTGTCCTTACTGAGGAAGATCTACTCTGCTGGAAATGTTGTCCTTACTGAGGGAGAGATACTCTGTTAGAAACATTCTCCTTACAGAGGGAGAACTACTCTGTTAGAAACGTTCTCCTTACTGAGGGAGAGCTACTCTGTTAGAAATGTTGTCCTTACTGAGGGAGAGCTACTCTGTTAGAAACGTTCTCCTTACTGAGGGAGAGCTACTCTGTTAGAAATGTTGTCCTTACTGAGGGAGAGCTACTCTGTTAGAAATGTTGTCCTTACTGAGGGAGAGCTACTCTGTTAGAAATTCTGTCCTTACTGAGGGAGATCTACTCTGCTGGAAATATTGTCCTTACTGAGGGAGATCTACTCTGCTGGAAATGTTGTCCTTACTGAGGGAGAGATACTCTGTTAGAAATGTTGTCCTTACTGAGGGAGAGATACTCTGCTGGAAATGTTGTCCTTACTGAGGGAGAGCTACTCTGCTGGAAATGTTGTCCTTACTGAGGGAGAGCTACTCTGTTAGAAATTCTGCCCTTACTGAGGGAGAGCTAATCTGTTTCCGTCCTGGATTTCTGATGAAACATTATTACTGGGCTCTTCAGCCAGCCCAGGATTTTATAGAACATAGAAACTTAGTAAACTTGCAACACAATACAGGCCCTTCAGCCCATAATGCTGTGTCGAACATGTACTAACTTTAGAAATTACCTAGGGTTGCGTGTGGGCACGTGGCCAAGTGGTTAAGGCGCTCGTCTAGTGATCTCAAGGTCACTAGTTCGAGCTTCAGCTGTGGCAGCGTGTTTGTGTCCTTGAGCAAGGCACTTAACCACACATTGCTCTAGCGTCTGTGCGAGGAGTGGCGCCCCACACAGACTTCCAATCTGCGCCTTGTAAGGCATGAAAATGCCTGACACAGGTCTCATGGTCTGAATCAACGTTCCTCCGTTACCCATAGCCCTCTATTTTTCTAATCTCTTTTTCCCTATCCAGATCTCCTATTGTATCCACCTCCACCACCGTCACCGGCAGTCCTTTTAATGCACTCACCACTCTCTACGTATAAAACCTACCCCTGACATCCCCTCTGTACCTACTCCCAAGCACTTTAAAACTGTGCCCTCTCATGTTAGCCATTTCAGCCCTGGGAAAAAGCCTCTGGCTATCCACACGATCAATGTCTCTAATCATCTTATACACCTCAATCAGGTCTCCTCTCATCCTCCATCACTCCAAGGAGAAAAGGCCGAGTTCACTCAACCTGTTCTCATAAGGCATGCTCCCCAATCCAGGCAACATCCTTGTGAATCTCCTCTGCACCCTTTCTATGTTTTCCACATCCTTCCTGTAGTGAAGCGACCAGAACTGAGCACAGTACTCCAAGTGGGGTCTGACCAGGGTCCTATATAGCTGCAACATTACCTCTCAGCTCTCGAACTCAATCCCATGATTGATGAAAGCCAATGCACCGTATGTTTTCTTAACCACAGAATCAACCTGCTTTGAATGTTCCCTGGACTCGGACCCCAAGATCCCTCTGATCCTCCACACTGCCAAGAGTCTTACTATTAATACTATATTCTGCCATCGTATTTGACCTACCAAGGTGAACCACTTCACACTTATCTGGGTTGAATTCCATAAGCCTCTCGTGGCAGCAAATTCCACAAATTTACCACCCTCTGACTAAAGTAATTTCTCCACATCTCAGTTCTAAAAGGACGTCCTTCAATACTGAAGTCATGCCCTCTTGTCCTAGAATCCCCTACCATGGGAAATAACTAATCTGTTCAGTCCTTTTAACGTTCAGAATGTTTCTATGAGACAGCCCCTCATTCTCCTGAACTCCAGGGAATACAGCCCAAGAGCTGCCAGACATTCCTCAGACGGTAACCCCCTTATTGTAGCTGTCACATGTCTCCCGGATACTATGATTATTGAAAGAGGTCTCCCATTCAGTACCTGAGCAGGGTCATTGTGTCGGAGAGGACGAATTGTTCGGTGGTGACGTTCAGTCGCTCCACCGAGACCCTGCCACATCGCCTCGGAGAGGATGAATTACCTCATGGCGTCGCCCAATTGCTCCTCCGAGACTCTGTTGGTATTCTGATGCCTAACCTTTTCTGTCCGTCTCTTCCTGTGGATCCTGGCATTCCTCCACACCTGGGTCCAGACCTTTGTGGGCGCACCATGACAGGGAGAGCTGAAAACCTCAGAATAGATGGACATCGCTTTAGAACAGAGAACACGGGTCATTTTTTGAACCCGAGCTGTGGAGACCAAGTCACTGGGTATATTTATTCAGGGATTAAAGAACAGAACAGGCCCTTCTTTTCCAACGAGCCTTGCCGCCCGACAAGCCACCTGTTTAAACCTAGGCCTAATCACAGGGCAATTTACAATAACCAATTCACCCACTAACCTTTACATCTTTGGACCGTGGGAGGAAGCCAGAGCACCCGGAGGAATCCCACGCTATTACAGTAAGAACGTACAAAATCCTTACAGAGTTGAACTCTGAACTCCAGCGCCCCGAGTGGTAATAGCGTCCCGCTACCCACTACGCTGCCTTAAAGTTGCAATTGATACGTAGTTTGAACTGTAGACCCATGGCCTCCGACAGAACCCCAACCACTTTGGAAAGAAAAAAAAGACACAGGAGGAGAAGAATGTGTGTCGTGGACAAACTGAAAGTAGTCACTCGGGTCTGCAAAAACCCACTGGCACCATCTTTCCATGCTCCTCCTCCAAGATCATATGCTCTGTTTGATTTTATCTCCCTAACCCTTATGTACACTTCCTTTCGCTTCTCGAATAAATTCGACACCTCTCTTGACATCCAAAGTTCCTTTTGTCCACCATTCTTACTGGCACGTACGGAATCTGTCCTGTACACCGTAGAGGTGATCTTCAAACACATTCCACACGTCAGATGCAAATTTGACCAAAAACAGCTGTTCCAATGCCCATTCGTAAATCGGATGGCAGAGAGGAAGAAGCTGTTCCTGAATCGCTGAGTGTGTGCCTTCAGGCTTCTGTACCTCCTCCCTGACGGTAGCAATGAGAAGAGGGCACGTCTTGGGTGATGGGGGTCCTTAATGATGGACGCTGCCTTTTGGAGCCATCACTGTTTGAAGAGGGTGGTGCCCATGATGGAGCTGACTAATTTTACAACCCTCTGCAGCTTATTTCGATCCTGTGCACTTGTCACCAAACCCCCCGCCCCCATACCAGATGACGAGGCAGCCAGTCAGAATGCTCTCCACAGTACATCTGTAGAAATTTGCGAGTGCCTTTGGTGACATACCAAATCTCCTCAAACTCCTAATGAAATATAGCTGCTGTCTTGCTTTCTTTGTAGCTCCATCGATATGCTGCGCCCAGTATAGATCCTGAGAGATATTAACACCCAAGAACTGAAATTGCTCACTCTCTCCCCGTCTGATCCCTCTATGAGGGCGGGTGTCTGTTCCCTCATCTTACGCCTCCTGAAGTCCACAATTAGTTCTTTGGCCTTACCGATGCTGAGTGCAAGGTTGTTGCTGCAACACCACTCAACGAGCTGGTATATCTCGCTCCTGTACGCCCTCTCATCACCATCTGGTTACACTTGTTTATTTGTTTCTTTGTTTACTTGTTTATTGAGATTTAGCGCGGTGCAAGCCCTTCCAGCCTTTTGAACTGCGCCGCCCAGCCCCACCAAGCTTAATCACAGGACAATTTACCAATTACTGTAACCTACCAACCGGTACGACTTTTGGCCCGTGGGAGGAAACCAGGGCACCCGGTGGAAACCCAGGCGGTCACGGGGAGAACGTACAAACTCCTTACAGGCAGTAGCAGGAATTGAACCCGGATCAGTGGTGCTGTAACGCGTTGTGCTGACCGCTACGCTACCGTGCCGCCCCATACCAATCCTCCTCAAACTCGCAATGAAATATGGCCGCCGTCTTGCCTTCTTTGTAGCTGCCTCGGTGTATTGGGCCCAGGACAGATCCTCGGAGATAGGGACACCCAGGAACTTGAAATTGCTCTCTCTTGATGGAATGGCGGAGGAGACTCCCAAAGACGGCTCATGGCTCAAGTCTGCTCCCACTTCGTACGTCAATTTGATATTACAGTACCACGTAGACTGATACGTTGTGTGCGGCAAGCTTTGGTATAGTCGCTGTTAAACATTAGCCTTCCTCCTTCAGTCTCCGACATGCACCTTCCTTAAGTGAGTCTTGCAGTGGATATTCCTCGAGCTTAGAGCAGAATTAGGCCATTCAGCCCATTGAGTCTGCTCTGCTATTCCATCATGGCTGACCCCGGATCCCACTCAACCCCATACACCTGCCTTCTCACCATATCCTTTGATGCCCTGACTGATCAGGAAACGATCAACTTCCGCCTTAAATATACGCGCAGACTTGGCCTCCACCGCAGTCTGTGACAGAGCATTCCACAGATTCACTACTCTCTGGCTAAAAAAATTCCTCCTTACCTTTGTCATAAAAGGTCGCCACTCAATTTTGAGGCTGTGCCCTCTAGTTCTGGATAGCCACACTGTAGAAAGCATCTTCTGCACAACCACCCTATCCAGTCCTTTCAACATTTGGTAGATATCAATGAGATCCCTCCCCCCGCATTCTTCTAAATTCCAGTGAGTACAGGCCCAAAGCTGCCAAAAGCTCCTCATATGTTAACCCCTTCATTCCGGGAATCATCCTCACAAACCTCCTCTGGACTCTTTCCAATGACAACACATCCTTTCTGAGATATGGGGCCCAGAACTGTTGACAATACTCCAAGTGCGGCCTGACCAGCGTCTTATAAAGCCTCAGCATTATCCCCTTATTTTTATATTCTATTCCCCTTGAAATGAATGCCAACATTGCATTTGCCTTCTTTACCACAGACTCAACCTGTAAATTAACCTTCTGGGAGTCTTACACGAGGCCTCCTAGGTTCCTCTGTACCTCTAATGTTTGGCGCATGGGCCATTGATTCTCCCTTCCGAAGGTTTGAGGCTTCTTTTGATACACTGTTACTCCTCCAACAGCAGTTGATGTCCATCAGATATGGGAGCAGAATTAAGCCATTCGGCCCACCAAGTCAGCTCGCCATTTTATCATGGCTGATCCAATTTTTGTCTCAGCCCCCAATCTCCTGCCTTCTCCCCGTATCCCTCCATGCCCTGGCTAATCAAGAACCTATCAACCTCTGCCTTAAATATACCCAATGACCTGCCCTCCTCAGCCACCAGTGGCAACGAATTCCACAGATTTCACCACTCCCTGGCTAAAGAACTTCCTCCTCACCTCCGTTCTAAATGGACGTCTCTCTATTCTGAGTCTGTGTCCTCTGGTGTTAGATTCCCCCACCATAGGTAACATCCTGTCTACATCCAATCTGTTGAGGCCTTTCAGGACTCACTAAGTTTCAATGAGGTCACCCCCTCATTTTTCTGAACTCCGGTGAGTAGAGGCCCGGAGCCATCAAACACTCCTCGTATGACAAGCCTTTCAATCCCAGAATCCTTTTCATGAACCTCCTTTGAAGCCTCTCCAATGTTGGCACATCCTTTCCTAGATAAAGGGCCCGAAACTGCTCACAATACATGGGCTGCTCTGCGTTGTGTCACTGGGGTCAGACACTAGGATTACCTTGCTCCAATCTTGCAACAGGGCTATCCAGCAGTGTGTGGGTGATAGTGTTGTCTTCACTGCAGGCACACAGACGCCACGAGAATGTTCAATAGCTTGGTATTAAATTGACTCTGAGCGTTCATTGTTCTGCCTAACAAAGCAATAAACAGCGTGTGACAAGAGCAGTTGTCGTGTGCCTTCTAGAACGCCTCTGCTGCCTGCTTGGTCTATTGTCTCCATCGTAACTGAAAAGCTTTGATATCAGTTACTTCATTTTTTTTTACCAATACTTTTCTTCATTCCTTCTCCCCTCAGTTGAAAGCGATTTCAATTTTGTACAGGGTTCATAGTGTGTGAAATATTTCAAATGTTCAAAATTTCACTTACTATCAAAGCATGTATCCACAACTCAGAGATTCGTCTTCTCCAGATAGCCACGAAACAAAGAAAGAGCATGAAGCACACATAGAAGTTGCTGGTGAATGCAGCAGGCCAGGCAGCATCTATAGGAAGAGGTACAGTCGCCGTTTTGGGCCGAGACCCTTCGTCAGGACTAACTGAAAGAAGAGCTAGTAAGAGATTTGAAAGCGGGAGGGGGAGGGGGAGATCGGAAAAGATAGGAGAAGACAGGAGGGGGAGGAATGGAGCCAAGAGCTGGACAGATGATTGGCAAAAGGGATATGAGAGGATCATGGGACAGGAGGCCTAGGGAGAAAGAAAGGGGGAGGAGGGAAGCCCAGAGGATGGGCAATAACGGATGGGGTACGAGGGGGAGGTGGGGCATTAACGGAAGTTAGAGAAGTCAATGTTCATGCCATCAGGTTGGAGGCTACCCAGATGGAATATAAGGTGATGTTCCTCCAACATGAGTGTAGCTTCATCTTTACAGTAGAGGAGGCCGTGGATAGACATATCAGAATGGCAGTGGGACGTGGAATTCAAATGCGTGGCCACTGGGAGATCCTGCTTTCTCGGGCGGACAGAGCATAGGTGTTCAGCGAAACGGTGAAGGTCGGTCAGAGCGAAAACGTCAAACCCTTCCCCACCCCCACACGATAAAGAACGGAATTCCAATCATCGCCCCTCCCTCTTCCCCACACAGAACAGAACAGGAATATCAACCCTCAAACACCCTCCCCTCGCACAACAAAACGGAAGAAGAACAGGCGATAAAAAGAACACATAAGAACCATGTCTGAAAAAGTCCACAGTCCGTAGACAGAATAGTCCAATCCGTAAACGCAGAGCTGCGATACTATCCTACGATATCACTGACCTTCATTGAAAGGGAGGGACACCACATGAGGCAGAGAGGCCTACTTGCCCGCCACAGTGAGCCACACAGCGAGTTTCATTCATCATGGCCAATATTAAGCATTCATATTCAAGTTCAGGTTGAACTGTAATAGTCATTGAACCATTCATAAATGCCCATGAATACCGCCAAACGAAACCTGTTTGCTCCGGCGCCAAGGCACAAAACACAACACCAACAGTCACATACCGCACAAGGTACATACAGCACGTATAAGGTGCTTTGTCCATGCTAGAATCTTTCCTGTAATACCACGGGCTCTTAGCTTGTTAAGCAGCTTCATGTGTGGCACCTTGTCAAAGGACTTCTGAAAATCCAAGTACACAGCATCAACCAATTCTCCTTTGTCTATCCTGCTTGTTATTTCTTTAAAGAATTCCAACAGATTTGCCAGGCAAGATTTTCCCTTGAGGAAACCTTGCTGACTACAGCCTATTTTATCACCGGCCTCCAAGTACTGAGACCTCATCCTTAATAATCGATTCCAACATCTTCCCAATCACTGAGGTCAGGCTAACTGGCCTATAGTTTCCTTTCTTCTGCCTCCCTCCCTTCTTGAAGAGAGGAGTGACATTTGCGATTTTCCAGTCTTCCGAGACTATTCCAGAATCTAGTGATTCTTGAAAGATCATTGCTGATGCCTCCATGATCTCTTCAGCCTCCTCTTTAAGAACCCTGGGCATACACCACCTGGTCCAGGTGACTTACCTACCTTCAGACCTTTGAGGTAACCTCACACACTTGAAGACCCCTGACACCTGGAACTTCCACCATACTGTTAGTGAAGGCTGGTGCAAAATACTTATTCAGTTCATCTGCCATTTTGTTGTCCCTCATTACTATCTCTCCAGCATCGTTTTCCAACGGTCTGATATCCACTCTCACTTCTCTTTTATACTTTAATGTATCTAATAAAACTTTAGATAGAGTAGACGTGGAAAGGATACTTATAATATTGGAACTAAATTAAACATTCCTAGACTGTTTCAAGGACTCTGTGGTTTGATGTTTAAAATTTGCTCATTTTTTTGCTGCTTGCATGATTTGATCTTTTTTTTAATGCATTGGGTGCTTAATGTTTTCTTTGAATAAGTTCTGTGGTTCTCAGGGTTATATACTGCATATGTACTTCGAATCCCTAATAGTGGAGGGGTCTAGGACCAGAAGGCACATCCTCAGAATAGAAGGACGTCCCTTTAAAATGAAGATGAGGAGGAATTTCTTTAGCCAGAGAGCAGTGGATCTGTGGAATTCATTGCCACAGACGGCCGTGGACGTCAAGTCATTGGGTGTATTGAAGTTGATAGGTTCTTGATTGGTCAGTAGCTCCAGTTGGACTCTGTCTTTTAACCGTCCTTCTGTGTTTTCGTATTGCCATGTGCTCTTGTTTGTTTTTATGCCCCACGTGCTCCTGTCCCCTCCCCTGCTCTACTCTGGCCCCTGTATCACTGAGTACTCCCTCTCTCACCGGTTTCCCATTATCACCTGTATTGCTGCCGCCTGGGTCTCATTGTGCTCCACCTATCATCTGCCTCTCTGGATATTGCTCAGTGTGTTTCAGTCCTGTGGTTTTCACCTGGGTTTTGCCAGGTTCTACCAGTGAATTTTTCCGAGCCTTTCCAGCAGCCATATCTAAACTCTGTCCTTCTGAGTATTGACCCTGCCTGCTTCCTGATTCTGTTTTTTGGGCTTCTCTGGATTTTTTGACCTCCGCCTGAACTTTGACGCCGACTCTGTTGCCCCTCTGGATTTGCCACTCAGTAAATATCACAGTGAGCACAGTACTTGGTCTGCGATTGGGTCCCTGCTCCAGCGCCCTGACAGCGTCAAAGGTTACAGAGAGAAGGCAGGATAATGTGATTGAGAGAGAAAGTAAATCAGCCATGGGAAGAAGGCAAGAGAATGGGGTTGAGAGGGATATTAAATCAGCCATGGGATAGAATGGTGGAGCAGACTCGATGGGCCGAATGGCCCGATTCAGCTTCTGCAGTGCGCCTCCAGACCCAGTGGACTTGTGAATTCCAAATTCCCCAGTGGACTCTGTCCATCAGGCCTCATTTTCTGTATTTGTAATTGACCACTAAGTTTCCAATTCTAGTAACAATGGATTTGGGGGGATTGATGTTTTTCTTTGAAAGGGTTCCACGGTTTACTCTTTTGTGACTGTCTGCAGGAAGACGAATCTCATACTGCATACATACTTTGATAATAATTGTACTAAGCCCCCTCCTTTACTCCCTGTATACCCAGGACTGTTTTGCCAACCACAGCTCCAATCTGCTAATTAAATTTGCTGACAACACTACAGTGATGGGCCTAATCTCAATTAATAATGAGGCAGCCTACAGAAAGGAAGTCATCACCCTGACACAGTGGTGTCAAGAAAACAACCCCTCCTTCAATGTCGCAAAACAAAGGAGCTGGTTGTGGACAGGCTAACCCCTATTGACATCAATGGATCTGGGGTTCAGAGGGGAGTTCCTCGGCATAAACATCACCGAGGACCTCACGTGGTCTGTACATACCAGCTGTGTGGTGAAAAAGGCATAACAGCACCTCTTTTACCTCAGACAGTTGAAGAAGTTTGGTATGGGCCCCAAAATCCTAAGGACTTTCTACAGGGGCACGATTGAGAGCATCCTGACTGGCTACATCACTGCCTGGTTTGGGAACTGTACTTCCCTCAATCGCAGGACTCTGCAGAGCGTGGTGCGGACAGCCCAGCGCATCTGTAGATGTGAACTTCCCACTATTCAGGACATTTACAGAGACAGGTGTGTAAAAAGGGCCTGAAGGATCATTGGGGATCTGAGTCACCCCAACCACAAACTGTTCCAGCTGCTACCATCCAGGAAATTGAATTTAGGAGCTGAGAGGTAATGTTGCAGCTATATGGGACCCTGGTCAGACCACACTTGGAGTACTGTGCTCAGTTCTGGTCGCCTCACTACAGGAAGGATGTGGAAGCCATAGAAAGGGTGCAGAGGAGATTTACAAGGATGTTGCCTTATGAGAATAGGTTGACTGAACTCGGCCTGAGTTCAGGACATGAGGACATGAGTCACCCCAACCACAAACTGTTCCAGCTGCTACCATCCGGGAAACGGTACCACAGCATAAAAGCCAGGACCAACAGGCTTCGGGACAGCTTCTTCCACCAGGCCATCAGGCTGATTAATTCATGCTGATATGATTGCATTTCTATGTTATATTGACTATCCTGTTGTACATAATATTTATTACAAATTATTCTAAATTGCACATTGCACATTTAGACAGAGACGTAACGTAAAGATTTTTACTCCTCACGTATTTGAAGGATGTAAGTAATAACGTCAATTCAATTCAATTCAAATGTCGTTTGAATCTTTGGGAAAAAAATAATTAACCTAAAGTTGGACAATTCAACACCAGAATCAGAATCATGTTTATTATCTCTGGCACATGGTGTAAAATTTGTTAACTCCAGCAACACAATGATAATATAGAAAAAGAACTGTGAATTACAGTAGGTATATTTATGTATATTAAATAGTTAAATTAAATAAGTAGTTCCAAAAAATGTATTGAGCTGGTGTTCATGGGTTCAATGTCCATTCAGAAATCGGATGGCAGAGGGGAAGAAGCTGTTCCTGAATCGTTGAGTGTGTGGCTTCAGGCTCCTGTACCTCCTTCCTGATGGTAGCAGTGAGAACAGGGCATGTCCTGGGTGATGGGGGTCCTTAATGATGGACGCTGCCTTTCTGAGGCATCGCTCCTTGAAGATGTCCTGGACACTATGGAGGCTGGTGCCCATGATGGAGCTGACTGAGTTTACAACTCTCTGCAGCTTATTTTGATCCTGTGCAGAAGCCCCCCCTCCACCCCATACCAGAAGTTGCTGCAGCTAGTTAGAACGCTCTTGACAATACATCTGTAGAAATTAGCAAGGGCTTAGGTGACAGACCAAATCTCCTCAAACTCCTAATGAAATATAGCCACTGTCTTGCCTTCTTTGTAGCCGCACCAATGTGTTGGGTCCAGGCTAGGTCCTCAGAGATATTGACACGCAGGAACTTAAAATTGCTCACTCTCTCCACTTCTGACCCCTCTATAAGGATTGGTGTGTGTTCCCTCATCCTACCCTATCTGAAGTCCACAATCAGCTCTTTGGTCTTACTGACACTGAGTGCAAGGTTGGTGCTACGACACCACTCAACCAGCTGGTATATCTCGCTCCTGTACGCCCTCTCGTCACCAGCTGAAATTCCGCCAACATTGGTTGTACCATCGGCAAATTTGTAGATGCAAATTTATAGGACTCAGCACACATCCCTGAGGTGTGCCAGTGCTGATTGCCAGTGAGATGGAGACATTATTTCCAATCTATTACTGATTGTGGTCTTCCAGTTAGGAAATCGATATCTGAGTCCCAAAGGCTGCAGTGCGTTCTTTCAGAGAAGAGCTGTGTTCCTCAAGCTGCAGCAACAGGGCAGGAAGCCATCGGTCAGAGTGTCAGGATTAAAACCCTACAGGTTGAAGTCAAGTGCTTTGCAAAATGAGCCAGTGATCTTGTTGGCGAGAAAGAATGGAGGTGGCCATTTTGTGAGACTGCCAGTGCAACTGCCATCTGGTAAAGTGGTTTTTTTTTAACTGATTCCTGCTCCAGGATAACTTAATAGAGCAATTTTCCAAGGTAGAACATACAGGGTTAATGGTAAGGCACTGAGGAGTGCAGTAGAACAGAGGCATCTGGGAATACAGATACAAAATTCCCTAAAAGTGGCGTCACAGGTAGATAGGGTCGTAAAGAGAGCTTTTGGTACATTGGCCTTTATTAATCAAAGTATTGAGTATAAGAGCTGGAATGTTATGATGAGGTTGTATAAGGCATTGGTGAGGCCGAATCTGGAGTATTGTGTTCAGTTTTGGTCACCAAATTTCAGGAAGGATATTAATAAGGTTGAAAGAGTGCAGAGAAGGTTTACAAGGATGTTGCCGGGACTTGAGAAAGTCAGTTACAGAGAAAGGTTGAATAAGTTAGGACTTTATTCCCTGGAGCGTAGAAGAATGAGGGGAGATTTGATAGAGGTATATAAAATTATGATGGGTATAGATAGAGTGAATGCAAGCAGGCTTTTTCCACTGAGGCAAGGAGAGAAAAAAAACAGAGGACATGGGGTAAGGGTGAGGGGGGAAAAGTTTAAAGGGAACATTAGGCGGGGCTTCTTCACACAGAGAGTGGTGGGAGTATGGAATGAGCTGCCAGATGAGGTGGTAAATGCAGGTTCTTTTTCAACATTTAAGAATAAATTGGACAGATACGTGGATGGGAGGTGTATGGAGGGATATGGTCCGTGTGCAGGTCAGTGGGACTAGGCAGAAGATGGTTCGGCGCAGCCAAGAAGGGCCAAAAGGCCTGTTTCTGTGCTGTAGTTTTTCTATGGTTTCTATGGTTTCAATTGAACGTGGAAACAAGCAGCTTCAGTGGATGACCTGCTAAACCTGAGACCAATCTCAGGCAAGTAGCTATATGGCAGGCTTGCAGGAGCTGGGGTCTGAAATCTTGTTTGGCTCAGTGTCTGGTTTGAACCAGACGGGGTTGGGAGGAACAAAGGCACGAGACTGAGGGAAAAGGTCATGAAATAATGTTGGCTGCAGCCCTGGAGCAGGGCCAGTAAGAAGTTGACCCAGGTAGGCCAGGCGATGGAAATGCAACATTTGGACTGATCAGGAACACAGTAGGAGTTAGGAGCTTCAAATGCAGAGGAAGAACAACTCTCCAGAACCCAACCATCGCGGATGTGGAGGACCCCACCAACACATGGCGATCGGGACCACCCGGCCAGCGTTGGCCTCTTTCCCGGGAAAATACCTTTTTCTCTTCATTGACTGGTCGTGAAGCGTCAGGGAATTCTAGTGGGCGTGCACACCGGTAGTTAGTTCGTGAACCCAGCTGCTTTCTTAGTTGAGGCAACTAAGGGTTACTTGTCGGCAGATACAGATTCTCTCCGATCGTTATGACAGTCTGCATTCAGCCTGTCCAGCAGAGGAGAGGCAAACACGATACGCTAGACTGGATGACTCAGAACCATTCTCCCTCCTTTACAGCCGACAGGACACTTTGTCAAATCTGCATCAGCAAAGCAAAAGTCGTGACGTTCCTATTCCTTCAGGCAACCGTCCATTTGACTTTCATCTGTGGGTTTGACAATTACTGGGCAGATTTATTTCGGACCAGCTGCCACAGAGAAGTTACTGGCACATTGATACCAGTTCTTCAATGACTCATTTAGGGACCTGCCATTTTTTTTCTTTCTGGATTTATTGAGATACAGTGCAGAATAGGCCCTTCTGGGCCCTTCAAGCCTTGCCCAGCAATCCCCTGATTTAATCCCAGCCTAACCACGGGACAATTTAACTGGTAGGATTTTGGATTGTGGGAGGAAACCGGAGCAAATTCCTGATGGGCAGCAGTGGGAATTGAACCTGGGTCGCCTGCACTGTGAATCACTGTGCTAACTACTATGCTACCCAGCCGCCCTTGTCTGGCTGAATATATTCGGTAAATATCAAGGGGAGGCCTTCTTCCATTTATTTCATGTTTGGCACCAGTCCAAAGGCCAGTCTGTGTAGTTGAATGCTCAGTGATTCTTGGACGGGACACTGGACTCTGGTGCCCTGATGAAAGATGGCGGCGCGACACAGCTCGCAGCGGCCACTCCGGTGGTGATGTCTGTTATTTGTCAAGTGGGGTGCCGTGCACAATCATGATTTGATGGAGACGGACATGAGAGCACAGAGGAGCATCTGGAGAAACTTCTGAAATGCCTGCTTCGCTGCTGCTGCTACTGTGTGGTCCAGAATCTCCGGAGGAGAAGGCCCCGAGTCCTGGGCTTTGCTTGTTGCTTGGCGACCGGGGCGGGGTCGAAGCGCTCGGCAGAGGATGGTGCTCGGAGAGGCTGTGTCGGAGGGGCTGGTCGGAGTCTCGAAGTTTTCAGACGGACTCAGAGGCCGCTGCGGTCGGGTGCTTCCAATGGTGCTGCATCGGCAAGTTTGTGGTGCTTGGAGGTTCATGGCAGGGAGAGTTTCTCCCTTCTACCGTCTGCATGAGATGATGAGTCTATCGGGACTTTGAGACTTTTTTTTAACCGTGCCCATGGTCTGCTCCTTATCAAATTATGGTATTGCTTTGCACTGTTGTAACTATATGTTATAATTATGTGGTTTTGTCAGTATTAGTCTTGGTTTGTCCTACGTTTTCTTGTGATATCGTTCTGGAGGAACGTTGTATCATTTTTTAATGCATGCATTTCTAAATGACAATAAACGAAACTTGGAAACTTGGAGGGTCTCCGGAGCATCACAAACAGTACCTGCCCTTTGCAGACCCAGGTTCAGATTCATTTATTAATTACTTGTCTATCAAAGCATGCAATGAAGAGTAAGTCAGGAGCACGAGGAAGTCCGCCGATGCTGGAAAACCAAAGCAACACACACACACGCACACAATGCTGGAGGAACTCAGCAGGGCAGGCAGCATCTGTGGGACAAGAGTCAACAGCTGACGTTTGGGGCCGAGACCCTTCATCAGGACTGGACAAGAAGGGGTAAGAAGTTGGGGGGAGAGGAGGAAGACGTACAAGGTGGTAGGTAACAGGTGAGACTGGGAGAGGGGGAGGGGTGAAGAAGGAGGAATGTGATAGGAGAACCTTATCTTACTTCTGGGTAGCCTCTAACCTGATGGCATGAACATTGATTTCCTAAGTTTCCAGTAGCTGCCTCCCCTCCTCTCTTTCGCCATTCCCCATTCCTGTTTCCTTCTCTCACCTTATCTCCTTACCTGCCCGTCACCTCCCTCTGGTGCTCCTCCCCCTTCCCTTTATTCCATGTTCTTCTGTCCTCTCCTTCAAATGCGGGCTAGCCTACAGTGGTTTTACTGTGCAAATTAGCTGGAGGACCTCCAGTATTCATGAGACTTCCTCGATGAACAGGTCAGGCAGCCCAGTTCTGCAGATAGTCCTACTGTACGGATGTTTGTAATAAAGTGGCCACCGGGAATGGAAGCTGAGATGGTCTTCTGCTGCTGTAGACCATCCACTGCAAGGTTCGACGTGTTGTGCATTCAGAGATGCTCTTCTGCACACCACTATTGTAGCGGGTGTTTATTTGAGTTACTGTCACCTTCCTGTCAGCTTGAGCCAGTCTGGCCATTCACCTCTGACCTCTCCCAATAACACCGCGTTTTCGCCCACAGAACCGCCACTCCCTGGATACATTTCATTTATCGCACCATTCCCTGTAAACCCTAGAAATGTTGTGTGTGAAAACCCCAGGAGATCAGCAGCTCTTGAGAGACTCAAACCACCCCATCTGGCACCAGCAATCAAAGTCACTTAGATCACATTTCCTCCCCCATTCTGATGTCTGGCCTGAACAGCAACTGAACCTCTTGACCGTGTCGGCGTGCTTTTATGCATTGGGTTGCTGCCGCGTGATTGGCTGATTGGATATTTGCATTAACGAGCAGTCTCGCGGGTGTACCTAATAAAGTGGCCACTGCGTGTAGAGTGGGCAATGAAACCTTAGCACACATTGGCAGAATTTAAGAACAGCAGAGCTCTTTAGATTTTTGTGCAAAATAGTTTGGGGGAAACAAAGTCCCTGCACCTTACCAATTTATTGTGGACTTCCGTTGCAGAGGATACTAGTTGAGTAGTGACGCTCCGCATTAGAATTAGAAAATGGATCTGGATGTGCGCATTGGGTCTTGAAATGCGTTGGCAGGGTTTGGTGCCTCTGCTGGCGCGAGTGGTGAGTGGAGTGAGGGGGTTGATGTTCTTTCTGCTGCTTGTGTGAAAGGAGGGGGTGATTTCGGAGCTCTGATGTTTCTGTCACTCATTCTATGGGGATCTCTTGTTTCGTGGACGTCTGTGAAGAGCAAGAGTTTCTGGTGGCATACTGTATGCATTCTCTGATACGAAATGAACAAAATCTAGAAACTTTGAATACTTCAGTCCAAATTTCCATTTCAAGTTGGGGTTAATTTTGCTTCTAATTAGTGCTTGGCTAAGTTGTGTATTCTCCGTAATTAAAGGAACTTCTGTCAGGAAATCCATCGTCACTGCAAATTGACATATTTCTTGGGCAAGGTTTTGTTAATTTTGCCAAATGCTAATTAACAGCAAAGAAAAATCACAAGTTGACTGAAAATTGAAAGTAATGTATTCTGCTTCTAAATATGTGAAAGGTAGAAACAGGGGATTGGAGGGTTTCATCAGGAGGAGGATTATAACTTCGGAACAGCGAGCTGCTGGTCTCCCGCTGTTGTTGCAGGAGCGACCCCTCTCTCCCTCGATGGACAGAGAGAGAGAGAGAGAGAGAGAGAGAGAGATACTGTCGGAGATGCCGAAGTGCTGGTTCGTGGACTGTGGTTTGATGGCCTCTGGGTCAATGGTGCTTCTGCTATTGCTCGCAGGGTGAGGGGTGGTGGGGTGAGGGGGTGGGGGTCGGTGCGTCTGCTGGCACGGGTTGGGGGGGGTCGATGCGTTTGCTGCTGCTCGTGTGAAGGGAGGGGTTTCGGGGCTTCAGGGCCATGGGGTTTCTTTGTTTGGTGGATGTCTGTGAAGAGGACAAATTTCAGGTGGTATTCTGTATACACGCTCCGATACGTAGAGAAGTCCACAGATGTACCGTGGAGAGCGTTCTAACGGGATGCATCACCATCTGGTAATGGGGGGGAGGGAGGGGGCTACTGCACAGGATCGAGGGAAGCTGCAGAGAGCTGTAAACTCAGTCACCTCCATCACGGGCACCAGCCTCCGTAGTATCCAAGAAGAAGAAAGCCCTTAACTCCAAGTGGGGTCATCGGGACGCCGTCATTGACGGCATTTTTGTTAGCAGGCTTTCTTAATTTTACGAGGCCGACGCTCAACCTAGCATGAATGGAAAGCGTGCAAGGGAGCCGGCTGGATTCGAACTCGGGAGCCTTCACTCCGAAGTCCGGCGCTGATGCCACTACGCCACCTGCAGCCAAGAAGGGGCGCCTCGAAAAGGCGGCATCCGTCATTAAGGAACCCCCATCACCCACCAGTACATGCCTCGTTCTCATTGCTACCATCAGGAGGGAGGCACAGGAGCCTGAAGGCACACACTCAGTGATTCAGGAACAGCTTCTTCCCCGATTCTCAATCTGATTTTAAATGTAGTTTGAAACTTCAAGGCATCAGTAAATTGGACACTTGCCATGATTTGCTGGTAAGACGTTGGCAGTGTGTCGCAGTGGTGTGAAACATTGGTTAACAGTGAGCTCAGTATTGTACAGGTAAATCAATCTCACATCCTTGTCAAACAGATAAGAGGATGTACTCATAAGCCAGTCAGTCTGTGAGTGTTGCAAAGATTGAGTGGGCTTAACGTTTTGAGCCATTCAATCTTCTTTCCCCTGACACAGGACTTGGATTCGCACCGCGCTCTTCACCACATTCCAGAGTGGTTTCCACGGGGACAAAAATCTTGCCCGTTACGCCGCTGGCGTTTCGGGCGGCGATGAAGGTCCTCCATCTTTGGCGGTGTTCGGGGCTTCCTTCATCATGTCAGTAGCTTCCTCTCGGGTTTTCACTACTGTCAGTCACGCAAGTCCCGGGTGGAGACTCAGGAATACCGTTGCACTCAGACGTAGAAGGATTCTTCATCGCTGTTTCTGTAACAATTTTGTTTGACCAGTCAGGGTTGTTAGCCCTGAGACGAACCCCTAAACCTGAAGGACTGGTGGACCTCTTAGTCTGACCTCTACCCTTTGACCCTGTTTGGCATGGATGACCCTAACAAGAGCCAAAGCATCCTGGAAGCACCCAACCACAATCCGACTCTCAGTCCGTCCGAAAACTTCGAGCTTCCGACATCGAGCACTGAGCACCATCTTTGCCGGGCGCTTTGACCCCAGTCCCGGCCGCCAGCAACAGGCAAAGCCGAGGGTTTGGGGCCTTCCCTCCGGAGATTCCCCATCGCACAGTAGCAACGGCAGTGAACCGGGCATTTCAGAAGTTTCTCCAGACGTTCCTCCGTGCTTCTCACGTCCATCTCCATCAAATCTGACTCCAGCCAACGTAGCTCTCCAGGTCATTGAGGCATGCAAGCCTCCAAATCCAACGACCAGGTCGTGATCTACTTGGAGGAGGCAGCATCTATGGAAAAGAGCAAGCACTCAATGCTTTGGGCTGAGACCCTTCTTCAGGACCAAGAGAGAAGGGGTAAGACACCAGAAAAAAAAAGGTGAGGGGTGGAGGAGGGGAAAGAGGCTCGCTGGAAGGCGATAGGTGAAGCGGTGTGGCTTCATTTTTTTTTCTCTCCAGTCCTGCTGAAGGGTCTCGACCCGAAATGTCGACTGCACTTTTTTCCACAGATGCCGGCTGGCCCGATGATTCCTCCGGCACTTAGTGTGCGTGTTGCTCTGGATTTCCAGCATCTGCAGGTGTTTCTCTTGTTCGCAACCACACCAGACCACCGGACTCCAAAACTGTGACTTTCCCCAACCAGAAGATCCAATCAGCCACACCATCGTCCCATCCACCACACCTTTATCGTTTCCTGTCAGAGTCACCTTGTGTACAGACATTCCTGTGACTAGCATCACTTCAGAGACACACAATTAATCTATGTATTGTATATAAACTATCTGTTTATTATTGTGTTCTTTATCTTATTGTGTTTTTTTTGTGCTGCATCTGATCCAGAGCAACAATTATTTTGTTCTCCTTTACACTCGTATACGGGAAATGAGATTAAACAATCCCATGATTCTTTCCAACTGAACAAAATGGGCACAAGCCCATGATCGAGTCCATGGGTTCTCCCCGATTGGGGCATCAAGTGTGTGAGCCCATGATCAGTTCCATTGCCTCTCTCCGACGGTATGTTGCGCGCGCGAGCCCGTGATCAGCTGGAGATGAAGTGACTGGTGCTTAACAAAACAAGGAATACAATGAAATATTTCATTAATAACACTTCTTCTCTAAAAAAAAATTATGGTAGGCGATCTCCCCAAATAACGAAGAGGCGAGCAAAGGCGAGGCTGAGTTGAAGGTCGAAGCGTGCGGGCATGAGGCGAAGTCGGAGCAAGCTTGTTGAGGCGACATTGAGGCTCATTCGAGGCAAGCAGAGCGGAACAAGGTCAGAGTAGAGGGTAGGCAGATCCGAGCCCCGTCCCACCTAAACCGAGAGCGAGGTTCGATAGATCTGAGGACCGGGTTGCAAGCTGGAAAGTGGCGGCGGGGCCCAGGCCCAGAGCATATTGACGCGACAGGGCCCAGGTCTTAGAGCGAGGGGCATCCCAAAGTTTGGACGACTTAAACGCGGGGCCAGATGGATTGAAAAGGCTGGACGTCGGGACCAGAAGCGAGGGTCGGGCTGGTTCTATTCGTTGCTCCTTGACATTCACTCTGCTCTGAGGACTCACAATAATACCCATACCAAAGAAAATACAGTGAACTGCCTTAATGACTATCGCCCAGTTGCTCTAACTCCTATCATCATGAAATGTTTTGAGAGACTCATACTGTCTTATATTAAGTCTGCCGTACCTGCTGACCATGATAAATACCAGTCTGTGTATCGTGCGAACAAATCGACAGAGGATGCAGTCATCACAGCGCTCCACACAGCCCTTACAAACCTGGATCAGGATAACACCTATGTAAGAATGCTGTTTGTGGACTACAGCTCAGCTTTTAATACAGTCATCCCCTACAGACTGGTGCAGAAACTGAGCAACCTGGGCCTTGGCAGTTCACTGTGCTCATGGATACTGGATTTTCTAAGTAACAGACCCCAAAGTGTCAGGATGGGAGAACACACATCATCTACTCTCATCCTGAACACCGATACACCACAGGGGTGTGTTCTCAGCCCCATCCTCTATTCTCTCTTCACCCATGACTGCTCTACCATTCACTCCACCAACACCATTGACAAATTTGCTGACGATACCACCCTAATAGGTGTCATATCAGACTGGAATGAGACAGCCTACAGGGAGGAGGTACAGCATTTGTCAGAATGGTGTTGTCATAATAACCTGGACTTGAACATCACAAAAACCAAGGAGCTCATAGTAGACTTCAGGAAATCAAAGCGCGTCGAGCACTTGGCTCTGCACGTATACGGGAAATAGGTGGAGAGAGTAGAGAACTTGAAACCTGAAACAGTTTCAAGTTTCAAGTTCCTCGGCGTCCACATCTCGGCTGACCTCACCTGGACTGCCCATATCTCTTATCAGGTGGGGAAGGCCCAACAGAGGCTCTACTTCCTAAGGAAGCTAAAGCACGCTCTCCTCCCTCATCACCTGCTGATCAACTTCTATCGGACAACTATAGAGAACCTCCTGACGTATTGCTGTGCAGTGTGGTTTGCCAGCTGCACGGGACAGAACAGGAAGGACTCGCAGCGGGTGGTGAGGGTAGCAGAGCAGGTTATTGGCACAACATTACCCTCCCTCAGAGGGTATACTGGCAGACTTCAAAAGAAGGCTACTTGTATTTCCAAGGACCCCACTCATCCTGGACATCACCTGCTTTCCCCTCTACCTTCTGGGAAGAGATACAGAGCATTAAGGATGAAAACAAAGAGACTCCTTAACAGCTTCTACCCACAAGCAGTGAAATGTATAACACCCCCTTCCCTTCTCCTGCCCCCCTCCTAAGACAGCGACAGCTAAATGCATCACACTTCCAGGAGTGGCAGGTGTGCAATAATCCTACCCCCCCCCCCCATCCATATATTATTAATTTTGGACTGCATTCCTGAGGTTTTAGAGTTTATTTTATGTATATATTCTTCGTCATGCTGCAAAACGTTGAGCTGCTAAACTGTGTTTCATTGCTCCACAACAATGACAATAAAGACATTCTATTCTATTCTATTTCATTCTGAATGCAGTTTGCTTTATTTTTATTGTTTGCATGATTCTTTTTTCTCTGCACATTGGGTGTTTGTTTGTTGGTCTTATTTTCCATGGGTTCTTCTGGGTTTCTTTGTTTCGTGGCTGCCTATAAGGAGACAAATCTCAAGGTTGTATAATGTATACATACTTTGATAATAAATGTACTTTGAACTTTGAACAATATCGATGAGGCGGAAGGAGAAGATGGCAGCGCGACGCAGCGCACGCAGCCTCTCCGGTGAAATGATATCGTATTTGTCAAATAGGGGCCGTGCACAATTCTGATTTGATGGAGACGGACGTGAGAAGCACAGAGGAACGTCTGGAGAAACTTCTGAAATGCCCGGTTCGCTGGCACTGCTACTGTGCGATCGAGAATCTCCGGAGGGAAGGCCCCAAATCCCCGGCTTTGCCTGCTGCTGGGGTCGAAGCGCTCAGCAGACATGGTGCTCGGTGTCGGAGGACTGGTTGGAGGCTCAAAGTTTTCAGACAGACTCAGAGTCGGACTGTGGTCGGGCATGGCAGGGAGAGTTTTCCCCCTTCTCCCATTTGCGTGGGATGTGGGACTTTCGAGAGACTTTGAACTTTTTTACCGTGCCCATGGCCTGTTCTTTATCAAGTTATGGTATTGTTGCACTGTTGTAACTATATGTTATAATTACGTGGTTTTTGTCAGTTTTTCAGTCTTGGTCTGTCCTGTGTTTCTGTGATATCACACCGGGGGAATATTGTATCATTTCTTAATGCATGCATTACTAAATGACAATAAAAGAGGACTGCGTGTCCTCATAATCTAACACCTGGAAAATCTAATATCCACATATATTCATAAAGAGGGAAAAAGAATATTGACTTAGCTTAGTTCTTACAGAATGGGTGGAGGCCATTTGGTCCATCCTGCCGATCCTTGATCTCAGTAGAGAAATCTCAACCCCCTTTTCCTCCTATTTCCCTGTATCAGTGCAACATTTCCCTTCTCACATTCCTATCGTACACTTTGAATTTTGGGATGAACCCAGAGCACCCGGGAAGAGGGAGGTAAAAAAAGACTAGTTTTATTTGTTACACCTACTGAATTATTGAAACATCAAAATGTATAATGAAGTGTGTCGTTTGCGTCTATAATTTGCTGGGGGGTGGGGCGGATCTTCATGTTTCCGGCATCAACGTCGCATGCCAACAAATTACTGACCCTACCCTGTACGTCTTTGGAATGTGGGAAGAAACCAGAGCACCGGGAGGAAATCCACGCCCTCGCAGAAGAGAACACAAGAACACCTGGCGGACAGTGATAGGAATTGAACCTCGACCTTACAGCTGGCGCCGTAAAACGTTACACTGACCAGATGTATGAAAAAATACTGTGTGGTCGTGGGGAAAGCTTGCACACTCCAGGCAGACAGCATCCAAGGTCACGATCTGAGCTGGATCGCTGGATCTGTAGGGCAACAACACTGACTATTGTACCTCCACTGTCCAGGACCAGGGGTTCCCAACCTTTCTTATGCCGGGGGTTCCTACCATTAACCGAGGGGTCCGTGGGACCCCACGTTGGGAATCCCTCATCAAAATGAATGAAGATCGTTTGCTGTAAATTTATTGAAAATACAGCTATTGAATCTCAGGTAGTGACGAGAGGGCGTACAGGAGCGAGATACACCAGCTGGTTGAGTGGTGTCGCGGCAGCAACATTGCACTCGACATCAGTAAAACCAAAGACCGTAGACTTCAGAAAGGGTGAGACGAAGGAACACACACCAATCCTTATAGAAGGGATTTGTACATAAAAACTTGGCCTCCACGGCCGCACGTGACAAAGAATTCCACATATTCCTCACTGGCTAAAAGAAATTCCTCCTCATCTCCATTCTAAAAGGACTCCCCTCTATTCTGAGGCTGTGTCCTCTGGTCTAAGACTCCCCCACCATAAGAAACATCCTCTCCACATCCACCCTATCAAGGCCTTTCACCATTCAATAGGTTTCAATGAGGTCACCCCTCATTGTTCTGAATTCTAGTGACTACAGGCCCAGAGCCATCAGATGCTCTTCATATGACGAGCCGTTCAATCCTGGAATCATCTTCATGAACCTCCTTTGAACCCTCTCCAATTTCAGTCCATCCTTTCTAAGATAAGGGGCTTACAATACTCCAACTGCAGTCTCACCAGTGCTTTTTAAAGTCTCAACATTACATCCTTGCTTTTATATTCTAGTCCTCTTGAAATGAACACTCACATCGCAATTGCCTTACTCACCACAGACGTTTAAATTAACCTTTAGGGAATCCTGCACAAGGACTCCCAAGTCCCTTTGAGTCTCGTTTTTTTGCATTTTCTCTCCATTTAAGAAACAGTCAACCCTCTCATTTCTTCTGCCAAAGAGCACGACCATACACTTGCTGACACTGTATTACACCTGCCATTTCTTTGCCCATTTTCCTAATCTGTCTAAGTCGTTCTGCAGTCTCTCTACTTCCTCAATACCACCTCCCTCCACCTATCGTCATATCATATGTAAACTTTGCAACAAAGCCATCAATTCCATCATCCAAGTCTATGACATATAGCATATGTCTACAAGAAGGGTCAGAGCCGTCTCTACTTCCTGAGGAGACTGAAGGTCCTTTAACATCTGCCGGATGGTGCTGAGGATGTTCTACGAGTCTGTGCTGGCCAGTGCGATCATGTTTGCTGTTGTGTGCTGGGGCAGCAGGCTGAGGGTAGCAGACACCAACAGAATCAACAAACTCATTCGTAAGGCCAGTGATGTTGTGGGGATGGAACTGGACTCTCTGACGGTGGTGTCTGAAAAGAGGATGCTGTCCAAGTTGCATGCCATCTTGGACAATGTCTCCCATCCACTACATAATGTACTGGTTGGGCACAGGAGTACATTCAGCCAGAGACTCATTCCACCGAGATGCAGCACGGAGCGTCATAGGAAGTCATTCCTGCCTGTGGCCATCAAACTTTACAACTCCTCCCTTGGAGGGTCAGACACCCTGAGCCAATAGGCTGGTCCTGGACTTATTTCCACCTGGCATAATTTACATATTATTATTTAATTATTTATGGTGCAACTGTAACGAAAACCAATTTCTCCCGGGATCAATAAAGTATGACTATGACTATAAAAAGAATCGGTTCCAACACAAACCCTTGTGGAACACCACTAGTCACTTATATTTTTTGATATATACTTTGTAATTCAGAGTTTTTTTTCTCTGTTATCATTGTACTGCAAATTTAACTAATTTCACCACAGACACTGGTGATACTAAACCTGATTCTGATTCTGATCAGATGGGATCATTGACAAGACAATTGCAATAACTCCACAGCAGCAGATAAATTCAGCTCAAGACAGAAATCATTTGTATGCTTCAGACAAAGGCACTTTTGCGTTAAGGCCCTCAAAGTCAAAGTAAGTTTATTATCAAAGTAGGTATATACCAGGAAGGGTGAGAGAGCTGTAGTTCTTTTAAGACGGTGTCTTCTCTTTTTAAGTCCATTTCTGAAGTTTTGCTGTCAGGCTGTTGAGTATTGATTTTGTTTGAGAAGGTGGGAACGTGGGATCACAGTTGTCTGATCTTGAATAAAGGGGATTACTGATTCTAAAGCAGGAGGTCTGGGTTTACGTTTGATTGTTAAATCTTGACCTCCGGTTAGCATGTAACATGAGATTATACAGTAATTCAAGAAGGGAGATAGGTGCCAGTGGTTGACAGCACAGAGGTTTCATCAGACTTCTCCTGCTACTAAATACAAACAAGTGCAGATAAGGAGAGCTAGCATTGAACTTTCAGCATCTAACAGCCCACCTGACACGCCCTTCCCTGTTTCTTTCCATCATTTCACACTGGCCCTCCTACAGCCATTGGACACCAGTCCCCGGCCTGCCCGGTCATCAAAGTCAACGTAGTTCGTAGTAAATTTATTATCAAAGTAGGGTAATGTAATTGGTGGAAATTCACAATGCACCGACATTGGGGTTGGGGTTTCGCTTTAAGAGTCGGGTCTGACGCAATGACGTAATTATGTCATATGAAATACCATTCTGTCCCGGAATCCTTTTTGTGAACTCTCTCCAGTTTCAGCACATCCTTTCTAAGATAAGGGGCCCAAACCTGCTCACAATTCTCCAAGAGAGGCCTCGCCAGTGCTTTATAGAGTAATGTAATATACTACCCTGAGACTCATTTTTTGTAGGCATTTACAGGGACATAAAGAAATACAGTAGAATTTATAAAAAAAACTGTGCAGAAGCAAAAACTGGCAAACGACCAATGTACAAAAGGCAAATTGTGCAAATTTTTAAAAAGTTAAATATCATAGAATGAGTTGTAAAGAGTCTTTGAAAATGAGTCCGTAGGTTGCAAAATCATTTCAGAGTTATGGTGAGTGAGGTCATCCATGTCTGATGGTTGTAGGTGTAAAAACTGTTCCTGAATCCTGGTAGTGTCAGAATCACAATCAGGTTTATTTTCACTGATATACGTTGTGAAGTTTGTTTCGTGGCAGCAGTACTGTGAAATACATAAACTATACAGTGAATCACAATAAGATATATACATTTATACACATTACACTCTGTCACACACACACGCACGCGCACGCATGCAGATGCGTGACCGAGGACAAAATATATATACGGGTCCACAATCCCTTATCCGAAATCCTTGGGGCCAGTTGCATTTCGGAATTCAGAATTTTTCAGATTTCAGAAAATTGATAATTACATTGATAATTAACCTGTTTCAGTGCAGGTGGACTTTAGGACCCAGGGGAGCTCCGGACCTACGCACATCCCCCCCCCCCGTATACTTTAAATCATCTCTAGATTACTTATAATACCTAATACAATGTAAATGCTATCTAAGTAGTTGTTATACTGTATTGTTTATGGAATAATGACAAGAAAAGACATCTGTACATGCTCAAACAACGAGTGCTGAAGAGAAAATGTCTGGATTTTCCCAATCCGCGCTCTTTTACACATTAGATTAGATTATGAAGACACATAGTCCCCTTTTTATTGTCATTTAGTAATGCATGCATTAAGAAATGATACAATATTTCCTCCGGTGTGATATCACAAAACACAGGACAAACCAAGACTGAAAAAACTGACAAAACCACATAATTATACATATAGTTACAACAGTGCACAATACCATAACTTGATGAAGAAGTCCGTGAGCACAGTAAAGTTCAAAGTTTCTCAAATGTCCCACATCTCACGCAGACGGGAGAGGGAAGAAAAACTCTCCCTGCCATGCCGACCACAATCCGACTCTGAGTCATCCGAAAACTACGAGCTCTGATCAGCTCTCCGACACCGAGTACTGAGCGTCGTCTCTGTCCGAGCGATTTGACCTCGTTCTCGGTTGCCAAAAGCAGGCAAGGTATTGCTTTGCACTGCTGTAACTATATGTTACAATTATGTGGTTCTGTCAGTGTTAGTCTTTGGTCTGTCCTGTTTTCTGTGATATCACTCTGGAGAAACATTGTATCATTTCTTAATGCATGTATGCATTTCTAAATGACAATAAAAGAGGACTGAGTGTTCTCATAATCTAATATTCTTTATCAACAAAATTGCTATTAGGGAGAGCATAGCTACAGAGACTGATCCTCTTAAAAAAAGGCAGCAACCATGTCAAAATTTACAAGTATTTCTCAAAGTTCATAGCAAATTTATTATCAGAGTACATATCTGTCACCATATACAACCCTGAGATTCACTTTCTTAATAGAGTTATAACCAAAATAGAATCAATGAAAGACCGCACCAACGTGAGCGATCAACCAGAGAGCAGAAGACAACAAACTGCGCACGTACAAAGAGAAAGAAATAATAATAAATAAATAAGCAATAAATATCGAGAACATGGGATAAACAGTCCCTGAAAGTGAGTCCTTAGGTTGTGGGAACAAGTGGAGCTGAGTGAAGTTATCCCCCTCTCGTTCAAGAGCCTGATGGCTGAGGGGTTATAACTGTTCCTGAACCTAGATCAGAACTCTATAAGACTGTAACAATGAGTAAAGATCAACTTGCTGTCTCTACCACTCTTCTTAAGGACTCTTTTAATAATGTATTCAATTCTGTTAGGAGAGTTATTAACATCCCTTGAAACTGGAGTTTCTCCACATGTCCTCAAACCTGCGGCCGTCAAACTCCCATTCAAAAAGTCAAACCTTAATAGTGGGGTACCCGCTAACTATAGGCCTATATCAGATCTTAGACAAGATTCTTAAGAAGGTCATTTTTAACCAACTCAACAACTTTCTGAATGACAACAGTATTCTACAAAAGTTTTAGCCAGGTTTTAAAACCAACCACAACGCGGAGATGGCCTTTATCAACATTGTCGGCAACCTTCAGCCTGCTACTGATCCCAACAGATTCTCAGTTCTAATTCTTCTAGATCTGCCTTTGACACAATTGATGACAACATTCTCCCAGGTCGCCTTGAGAACTGAGATGGCCTCTCTGGTAGGGCCTTAATTGGTTTCGTTCATACATTTTAGAGAGAAAATGTTTGGACTTGGAGACCAATTTTCCGAGAGATACAATGTACCTTTTGGTGTTAAACATAGACATAGAAATCTACAGTGTATTACAGGCCCTTCGGCCCACAATATTGTGCCAACCATGTAACCTACTCTAGAAACTGCCTAGAATTTCAAGACGAGGAGATGGCGGTGCGGTGCAATTTAATGCAAAAGCTTGTTTCCCCACCGTTCCACTGCTAATATACTTGAACCATCCTTTCTATTCATCTTTCCACAGATGCTGCCTGACCTACTTGAGTTTTTCCTGCTTTTTTCTGTGAAACATTGAGGCATTGTCTCTGAAAATTCACTTTTTTGCACCTCCCACCATTTTAGCACAAAACAATGAAATATGAGCCAATGAAATATTACAGCAGCCCTGTGGTGAATAAGATGATGGGGTCGCTAATTTGTGCATAGCAATCAGATGGTCATGTGATCGTCTCTGTCGGCCATATTGCTAAGAGTTAAGGACAATAAAATGGTGATCGAGGCATCCTGTATCTCCCCCAACCAAACCACCGATTCTCAGCATGAAGCTATCTGGACCACCCAATCCATACCAGCTTCATGTATGTGCAAACCACTCCTATCCCCTTAGCCCGACAAATTATTCCCTTTTGTAGCGCACTCACTTCTACTTTGAACACCACGACAGCATCTGCCTCCTCTATAGCTCTTCAACCCGGAATGTGCTATGTAAAGGTATTTTTCTTCATACTGCTTTTTGAAGTTAGCAGGTTTGACTCCGTTCGCTTGCATCCATCATCAGGGGACCCCCACCACCCAGGCCATGCTCTCTTCTCACTGCTGCCATCAGGAAGGAGGCACAGGAGCCTCAGGGCTCACCCCACCAGGTTCAGGTACAGTTATTACCCCTCAACCATCAGGATCTTGAACCAGAGGGGATAATTTGGATACAATAGGGTCTTTTAAGAGACTCTTAGATAGGTACATGGAGCTTAGAAAAATAGGAGGCTATGCGGTAGGGAAATTCTAGGCAGTCTCTAGAGTAGGTTACATGGTCGACACAACATTGTGGGCCGAAGGGCCTGTAATGTGCTGTAAATTTTCTATGTTTCTATAACTTCACTCAGTGGCAGGAGGAGAAGATGGCAGCGCGACACAGCGCACATAGCCTCTCCGGTGAAATGATATCGTATTTGTTAAATAGGGGGCCATGCACAATTCTGATTTGATGGAGACAGCCGTGAGAAGCACGGAGGAACATCTGGAGAAATTTCTGAAATGCCCAGTTCACTGCCGCTGCTACTGTGCGATCGAGAATCTCCAGAGGGAAGGCCCCAAAATCCCCGGCTTTGCCTGCTGCTGGTGACCAAGGCTGAGGTCGAAGCGTTCGGCAGGGATGGTGCTCGGTGCTCAGTGTCGGAGGGCTGATTGGAGCTCGAAGTTTTCGGACGACTCAGAGTCGGACTGTGGTCATGCATGGCAGGGAGAGTTTTCTTCCTTCTCCCGTCTGCGTGAGATGTGGGACCTTCGAGAGACTTTTTTTACAGTGCTCACAACCTGTTCTTCATCAAGTTACGGTATTGTTGCACTGTTGTAACTATATGTTATAATTATGTGGATTTGTCAGTTTATCAGTCTTGGTCTGTCCTGTGTTTCTGTGATATCACACTGGAGGAATATTGTATCATTTCTTAATGCATGCATTACTAAATGACAATAAAAGAGGACTGCGTGTCCTCATAATCTAACTTCATTTACCCAAGCTTCGAAATATTCTACAACCTATAGACTCACCTTCAAGGACCTTTCAGCTCGTGTTCTGAATATTTATTGCTTATTTATTATTACTATTTATTTCTTTTTGTGTTTGCAGAGTTTGCTGTCTTTTGCACACTGGTTGAATGCCCATTTGGAGTGGTCTTTCATTGACTTGACTATGGTTATTGAATTTATTGAGTAAGCCTGCAATAAAATGAATCTCAAAGTTGTACATGGTACTTTGATACTAAATTTACTTTGAACTTTGAAATAATCTTGTACTGGGCAAATAGTCGGAGCCATGGACTGGCTTCATGTATTTCAGAATCAGAAACAGAATCAGGTTTATTATCACCGGCATGTGACGTGAAATTTGTTAACAAAGTAAAGGCATCCGTTAGTCTTGCGAGACCATGGATCTGCGCCTGGAAAGTCTTCACTCTCCAGGGCGCAGGCCTGGGCAAGGTTGTATGAAAGACCGGCAGTTGCCCATGCTGCAAGTCTCCCCTCTCCACGCCACCGATGTTGTCCAAGGGAAGGGCATTAGGACCCATACAGCTTGGCACCAGTGTCGTCGCAGAGCAATGTGTGATTAAGTGCCTTGCTCAAGGACACAACACGTTGCCTCGGCTGGGGCTCGAACTCACGACCTTCAGGTCACTAGTCCGATGCCTTAACCACTTGGCCACGTTAACATAGCACAGCAGTTCAGTGCAATACATAATCTAGCAGAGAAGAAAAAAAATTAAAATTTTAAAAATAATAAATGATCAAATAAATCAATTACATATATTGAATAGATTAAAAAAGTGCAAAAAGAGATATACTGTATATTAAAAAAAAAGTGAGGTAGTGTCCAAAGCTTCAATGTCCATTTAGGAATCGGGTGGCAGAGGGGAAGAAGCTGTTCCTGAATCACTGAGTCTGTGTCTTCAGGCTTCTGTATCTCCTACCTGATGGTAACAATGAGAAAAGGGCATGTCCTGGGTGCTGGAGGTCTTTAATAATGGACGCTGCCTTTCTGAGCCACCGCTCCTTGAAGATGTCCTGGGTACTTTGTAGGCTAGTGCCCAAGATGGCGCTGACTAAATTCACAATCCTCTGCAGCTTCTTTCGGTCCTGTGCAGTAGCCCCTCCATACCAGACAGTGATGCAGCCTGTCAGAATGCTCTCCACAGTGCAACTATAGAAGTTTTTGAGTGTATTTGTTGACATGCCAAATCTCTTCAAACTCCTGATAAGCTATAGCCACTGTCTTGCCTTCTTTATAACTACATCGATATGTTGGGACCAGGTTAGATCCTCAGAGATCTTGACACCCAGGAACTTGAAACTGCTGATTCCCTCCACTTCTGATCCCTCTATGAGGATTGGTATGTGTTCCTTCATCTTACCCTTCCTGAAGTCCACAATCAGCTCTTTCATCTTACTGACGTTGAGTGCCGGGTTGTTGCTGAGGCACCACTCCACTAGTTGGCATATCTCACTCCTGTACGCTGCCTCGTATTTTAAAAAGAAATGATTAAGAATATAGCTGGTAGATCAGTTTTAATTTTCTTTACTTCTCTAGATTTGAAGAAGGTCCCATTCAGCTGGAAGAGGGCAAATACATCTCCTCGGATCAAAAGGGATTGCAGGAAATTGCAATCTGGCTTGTCTAACAGCTTCAGAGAGAAAGTATTAGAGGCTTGTGTTAAAGGCGTCAGAGCAGAGATCTCGGAAAAGTTCAAAGCAAAGGTCAACGTGGTTTTGTGAATGGGAAATCATGTTTAACCAGTTTATGGGAGTTCTTTGAAGAGGCAACACATAGCGTGCAGGAAGGAGAACTCGTGGACGTACTGGTCTTAGCTTTCCAGTTGACATTTAGTCATGTGTCATATCAAAGGTTATTGCAGAAAATAAAAGCTCAGAGTCTGCTTAGTGACCTAGAAACGTAGAAACATTGAAACCGTTCAGCACAATACAGGCCCTTCGGCCCACAAAGCTGTGCCGAACATGTCCTTACCTTAGAACTACCTAGGCTTCACCCATAGCCCTCTATTTTCCTAAGCCCCATGTCTCCATCCAGGAGCCTTTTAAAAGACCCTATCATTTCCACCTCCACCGCCAGCCCATTCCACGCACTCACCACTCTCTGCGTAAAAAACTGACCCCTGACATCTCCTCTGTACCTACTTCCAAGCACCTTAAAGCTATGCCCTCTCGTGCTACCCATTTCAACCCTGGGGGAAAGCCTCTGAATATCCACACGATCAATGTCTCCCATTATCTTGTACACCTCTATCAGGTCACCCCTCATCCTCCGTCGCTCCAGGGAGAAAAGGCCAAGTTCACTCAACCTATTCTCGTAAGGCATGCTCCCCAATCCAGGCAACATCCTCGTAAATCTCCTCTGCACTCTTACTATGGTTTCCACGTCCTTCCTGTAGTGAGGCGACCAGAACTGAGCACAATACTCCGAGTGGCGTCTGACCAGGGTCCTATATAGCTGCAACGTTACCTCTCGGCTCCTAAACTCAGTCCCACGACTGATGAAGGCCAATGAACTGTATGCCTTCTTAACCACAGTGGACCTGATGAAATGGATAGAAGATTCTTTGGTTAACGGAGAATAGATCATGATTCAAGATTCATTCATTATCAAGGAATGGATAAATTATACAACCTTGAGATTTGTTTGGTCGCAGGGAACCACAAAGCAAAAAACCTGCAAGAACCTAAATAAAGAAAAAAAAAAGAAGAAAAATAAAAATGGAAGACCAACCCTTGATGTGCATGAGAAAAAAAAACACAAATCATGTAAACTATTAAAGTGAACAACAGCATTCTGAACCAAAATTGAGTCCTCAGTCCCGGACCCTGCAGCAGGCCTGAGTTGGCCCAAAGCCTGGCTTATCAGTTTATTGTATTAGCGGGCACGGAGTAACGGGTCTCTTATCTGGTTGCCAAGGCGCAGCGAGCGGCGTGCCCCTTGGGGCCTCGGTTTCTTATAATTCATGCGAGCGACTTGCACGAAGACTCCGAAGATATGTTGGCTAAGTTGCCTGCTGTCACAAAGGCAGGTCGGGAGATGACGGAAAGTGGCTGCAAAGAGGCACAGGTGGGTTAGGTGAGGGTGTAAGACTCTGACAAAAAGGGTAGGCATGGCGGCATAGTGGATGGCATGACGCTTTGCAGGACAGGCCCACCCCCGGGTTCAATTCCTGCCACTGCCTGTAAGGAGTTTGCACGTTCTCCCCGTGACCGCGTGGGTTTCCTCCGGGTGCTCCAGTTTCCTCCCACAGTCCAAAGGCATGCCAGATTTTAGGATAATTGGTCATTGTAGTTTGCCCCGTGATTAGGCTCGGATTAAATCAGGGGATTGCTGGGCAGCGCGGCTCAAATCCGCGCTGTGTCTCAATGAATAAATAACTTAAATACAAGTGACCATCGTGTTCTGGTGATTTTGATCAAGGAAGTTTGCCCTTCAATAATTCCAAAATTATCACCCAATCTTTTTTTAAATTTTATTTTTATTTCGCGATCATCATCATCATGTGCCGTGTTGTATGACATGGGCGATCGCAGTCTTTGTTCTTGGCAAATTTTTCTACAGAAGTGGTTTGCCATTGCCTACTTCTGGCCAGTGTCTTCACAAGGCAGGTGATTCCCAGCCATTATCAACACGCTTCAGAGATTGTCTGCCTGGTGTCAAGCTCATGATCGCCCATGTCATAGGACATGGTGGTAAGAGTGGGCCCCCTCCCCTCTGCCCCTCTGACTCTCGACACAGGAGCCCCTCAGGGCTGCGTACTGAGTCCCCTCCTTTACTCCCTGCATACCCATGATAGTGTCACCACCCACAGCTCCAAGCTGCTAATTAAATTTGCTGATGACAGTACACTGACTGGCCTAAACTCAAATAATAACGAGGCAGCCTACAGAGAGGAAGTCATCACCCTGACACAGTGGTGTCAAGAAAACAGACTCTTCCTCAATGTTACAAAAACAAAGGAGCTGGTTGTGGGCGACAGGAGGAATGGAGACAGGCTCACCCCTGTAGACATCAATGAATCTGGGGTTGAGAGGGTGAACAGCTTTAAGTTCCTTGACATACACATCACTGAGGACCTCACGTGGTCTGTACATACCGGCTGTGTGGTTAAAAAAAGGCACAACAGTGCCTCTTTCACCTCAGACAGTTGAAGAAATTTGGTATGGGCCCCCAAATCCTAAGTACTTTCTACAGGGGCACAATTGAGAGCATCCTGACTGGCTGCATCGCTGCCTGGTATGGGAACTGTACTTCCCTCAATCGCAGGACTCTCTAGAGAGGGGTGCGGACAGCCCAGCGCATCTGTAGTTGTGAACTTCCCATGATTCAGGACATTTACAAGGACAGGTGTGTAAAAAGGGCCCAAAGGATCATTGGGGACCCGAGTCACCCCAACCACAAACTGTTCCAGCTGCTACCATCTGGGAAACGGTACCACAGCATAAAAACCAGGACCAACAGGCTCCGGGACAGCTTCTTCCACCAGGCCATCAGACCGATTAATTTGTGCTGACACAACTGTAATTCTATGTTATACTGACTGTCCTGTTGTACATACTATTTATTATAAACTGCACATTGCACATTCAGACGAAGACGTAACGTAAAGATGTTTACTCCTCATGAACGTGAAGGACGTAAGAAATAAAGTCAATTCAATTCAATTCAACGGCACATAATGAACAAACGAACTTGAAATGAACATAATCCATGTTAAAAATTGAGAGAGTATAGAGGAAGTTTACTAAAATGTTGCCTGGATTTCATTTCCTAGGTTACAGAGAAAGGTGGAACAAGTTGGGTCTTTATTCTTTGGAGCGTAAAAGGTTGAGGGGGGACTTGATAGAGGTATTTAAAATTATAAGGGGGTTTGATAGAGTTGACGTGGTTAGACTTTTTCCATTGAGAGTGGGGGAGATTCAAACAAGAGGACATGAGTTGAGAGTTAAAGGACAAAAGTTTAGGGGTAACATGAGGGGGAACTTCTTTACTCAGAGAGTGGTGGCTGTGTGGAACGAGCTTCCAGTAGAAGTGGTTGAGGCAGGTTCGATGTTGTCATTTAAAGTTAAATTGGATAGATATATGGACAGGAAAGGAATGGAGGGTTATGGGCTGAGTGCAGGTCGGTGGGACGAGGTGAGGGTAAGAGTTCAGCATGGACTAGAAGGGCTGAGATGGCCTGTTTCCGTGCTGTAATTGTTATATGGTTATATATTATTCCACCAACACTGTTGTGTAATTCTGTTCTTGCCAAGGTTAGGTTATAACGAGAGGATAGAGGGAGACGCGGTGGGGGGGGGGGGGGTGCGCCTCACTTCTGATATCCTTGATGTCCAGAGAGGTGATGAATTTAGTTGAGAAGGAAAAGGAGAAGTATGTAAAGTTTCGGAAGTCAGGATCAAGCGGAGCACATGAGGATTGAAAAGAAGGCAGAAAAGAACTAAAGGAGGGAATTAGGAAAGATAGGAGGGGCGATGAAAAGTCCTTGGCAAGTAGGATTAAGGTGAATTCAAGGCATTCGATGCAGACATTGAGAGCAAGAGGATAACTAGGAAGACAATAGGACCAGTCAAGGATGAAGAGGGGAATATTTGCTTGGATGCAGAAAATGTGAGTGAGATACTTAAAGATTCCTTAATCAGAAAATTCTTAAGGATAGAATATAGGAGCCACATCTGGAGTATTGCACACAGTTCTAGTCACCCCACTACAGGAAGGATGTCGAGGCTTTGGAGAGGGGGCAGAAGAGGTTCACCAGGATGCTGCCTGGTTTAGAGAGTGTGTGCTACCATGAGAGGCTACACAAACTTAGGTTGTTTTCTGTGGAGCGCCGGAAACTGAGGGGAGATCTGATAGAGGATTACAAGATTATGAGAGGCATAGATAGAGTGGACAGAGAGAATCTGTTGTCTAATACCAGAGGGCACGCATTGAAGGTGAGAGGGGATAGGTTCAAAGGGTAAGTTTTTTACTCAGAGAGGGGTGGATTCCTGGAATGTGCTGCCTGGTGTGGTGGTAGAAGCAAATACATTAGAGGGTTTTAAGAAAAGTTTGGATAGACGCATGGATGTGAGGAAGATGGAGGGATATGGACATGGTGTAGGTAGAAGTGATTAGTGTTTGGGTGTTTTAGATTTTTAGCTGGTACAGCACAACATTGTGGGCCGAATGGCATGCTCCTGAGCTGCACCCGTCTATGCTCTCTGTTCTACTGTCAGTGCGTAGCTAATGGGCAAACTCAGCCTGTAGCTACATTCTAATCAATGAAGCAGCTCTAAAGAGAGAGAGAAAGTGGGAGGTTGTTGCTGAGAAAGGCTGAGAAGGAGGACATTTTAATTCTAATTCCCATTCCCATTCCAGTGTGGCGGTCCACGGCCTCCTCTTGTGCCAAGATGAGGCCACCCTCAGGGTGGAGGAGCAACTCTTTATATCCCGTCTGGGTAGCCTCCAACCTGATGGCGTGAACATCGATTCTGTTTCCAGTAAACAAATTTCACCTCCCCCTCCTTGATTCCCTAACTTTTACCTCTTCTCACCTGCCTATCAGCTTCCCCTAGACCCCCTCCTATGGTCCACTCTCCTCTCCTATCAAATTCCTTCCTCTCCGGCCTTTCCCACCCACCCGGCTTTCAACCATCACCTTCACCTCCCCACCCCCTCAACTTTTTTACTCTGGCATCCTCCTCCTCCCGTCTCAGCCCTGATGAAGTGTCTGGGCCCGAGACGTCTTTTCCACGCACGCTGCCGGACCTGCCGAGCTCCCCCGGCATTCTGTGCGCCGTGCGTTGCTCTGGGTCTCCGGCATCCGCGGACTTCCTTTCGGCTTCTGAGGGAGAACTCCGAGGTGGCGCCTTACTTCCCTCGCTTTGGTTCGGAGCAACACGGAGATCGCCCAGGCGAGTAAACTGAGCAGGACCCTGCAAAGTCCGGCCTCGTCAGCCTCTCTGGGGATTGGATGCACCACAGTTGACTCTGCATCATCATCATCGACCCCCAGCACTGAGCCTCTCCGAAAGGTTCGTGCACACTCTTACAACACACTGACTAGCAGGAGGCCTTTATTGATGAGGCACGTCCTGGGCGGAAGATTAATCCTTCCTTTCACCTTTTGCCTTGTGTTTTATGCCGGCTAATAGGATTTTGAATTTAACCTTTCACGCGCATTGTCCTTGTGCTGACAGAGGCAGTGAGCTAAGGGAAGATCAAAGCCGTTTCTCCGCAAAGCTGGCCGCTAAGTTACTGATTTTCTCAGCCAGCAGCTAGGCTTGCCTTGAACTGAAAGTGGACTGTGAATATATTGCCTGATTAGACAAAGACCTTTACCTAATATGTGTCCATGGCCCTCTGCTATAAGCCGTGAAAACCCCAAGAGATCAGCATACCCTGTCAGGCCCCAGCCATCGTTCCACGGTCAAAGTCACCTAGGTCACATTTCCTCCCCCCCGTTCTGATGCTTGGTCTGAACAACGACAGAACCTCTTGACCATAAAAGCCAGGAAACAGTGTTGAGACCAGCAAGGCCTCACTCAGAGTATCATCAGCAGTTTGGGGCCCCTCATCTCAGAAAGGATGTGCTGAAACTGGAGAGGGTTCAAAGGAGGCTCACGAAAATGATTCCAGGATCGAACGGCTTGTCGTAGGAGGAGCGTTTGACGGCTCAGGGCCTGCACTCACTGGAATTCTGAAGAATAAGGGGCGACCTCGTTGAAACCTGTCGGACGGTGAAAGGCCTTGATAGAGTGGGTGTAGAGAGGATAGTGAGAGAGTCTAAGACTAGAGGACACAGCCTCAGAATAGAGGGAGATAAGGAGGAATTTCTTCAGACAGAGAGTGCTGAATCTGGGGAATTCATTGCCAAAGTTGCCTGTGCAGGCCAGGTCATTGGGTATATTTAAGGCAGAAGTTGATAGATTCTTGATTTATTTATTTTTTTTTAGATTATGAGGACACACAGTCCTCTTTTATTGTCATTTAGTAATGCATGCATTAAGAAATGATACAATGTTCCTCTAGTGTGATATCACAGAAACACAAGACAGACCAAGACTGAAAAACTGACAAAAACCACATAATTATAACATATAGTTACAACAGTGCAAAGCAATATCGTAATTTGATAGAAGAACAGACCATGGGCACGGTAAAAAACAGTCTCAAGGTCTGCCGAAAGTCCCAACATCTCACGCAGACGGTTGAAGGGAGAAACTCTCCCTGCCATGAGCTTCCAGCACCGCAAACTTGCCGATGCAGCACCCTGGAAGCACCCGAACACAGTCCGACTCAGAGTCCGTTTGAAAACTTCGAGCCTCCAACCAGCCCTCCGACACCGAGCACCGAGCACCATCGCTGCCGAGCACTGCGACCCCGGCCCCGGCCGCCAGTAAATGGCAAAGCCGAGGATTTGGGGCCTTCCCTCCGGAGATTCTCGATCGCACAGTAGCAGCGGCAGCGAACCGGACATTTCAGAAATTTCTCCAGATGTTCCTCCGTACTCCTCATGTCCGTCTCCATCAAATCAGGATTGTGCACGGCCCCCTATTTAACAAATACGATATCAATTCACCAGAGGGGCCGCGCGTGCTACATCGCAATGCCATCTTCTCCTCCCTGCTCCCTGATTTGTCAAGAGATGAAGGGATACGGGGAGAAGGCACGAGATTGGGGGCTGAGAGAGGAAATGGATCAGCCATGATGAAATGGCGGAGAGACTCGATGGGGCTAATGGCCTAATTCTGCTCCTATATCTTATGGTCTTCTGTCTGCATGCTTTTATGCATTGAGCTGCTGTCACATGATTGGCTGATTAGATATTTGCCTTAGCAAGCAGGTCTGCAGGTGTGCCTAATAACATGGTCACTGGGTGTAAATATGCTTTTGCCGGGGTGCCAATTTAAGGTTCTGGATCTCGCCTTTGCTCCTTGTGACTGAAACAGAAAAAGTTATTAACTGCGGCAGTTTTACATTAAGCACGGCGGCTTGGCCAGCCAGCAGCCGAGCTGCATTGGCTTGGTTTTAGGAATCTTCCGAGGGTCGGAGGGGGTGGGAGGGTGTTCTTTCTCAACAGCGACCTTCACTTATCATAGAGGGCGCTCTCACGTCAGCCATAACCGTCTGGTTCAGCGCAGCGCCCCCTCGCGATACATGAAAACCACCGCCAACTGTCAGATTATTGGCTGCAGGACTTGCATATGTCCAAGATAAAGAAGTGGGCAAAGAAAAAAAAATCATTCCGGACCCTATCCACTGCCTTTCCCAAAAGCTCGCTTCCAGAAAGCACTATTGTCCATTATGCACCGTGTCGTATGATGTCATCACTATGCGCCATGTCATGTGGCATCATCACAATGCGCCATGTGGTATGACTTGGGTGATTATGGTCTTTCTATGGCCATGATTGTTCCTGGCACATTTTTCTAAAGAAGTGGTTTGCTATCACCTTCTTCCAGGCAATGGGGTGACCCCAGCCATGGCTCTTGAGTTCAAGAGCCGTGAGGTAATGTTAAAGCTACATAAGACGTTAGTTAGACCCCACTGTGTTCAGTTCTGGTCGCCTCACTGCAGGAAGGATGTGGATACTATAGAGAGAGTGCAGAGGAGATTTACAAGGACCGCTTCGTCGAGCACCTCTGCTCCGTCCGCCACAACAGACAGGACCTCCTGGTTGCCACCCACTTCAACTCTGCTTCCCACTCCCATTCGGATATGTCCATACATGGCCTCCTCTACTGCCATGATGAGGCTAAACTCAGGTTGGAGGACCAACACCTCATATAGCGTCTAGGTAGTCTCCAGACCCTTGGCATGAACATAGAATCCTCCAACTTCTGGTAATTCCCTCCCCCTCCCTTCCCCTATCCCTATGTCACTCTGCCCCCTCCCCCAGCTGCCTATCACCTCCCTCATGGTTCCGCCTCCTTCTACTACCCATTGTGCTTTCCCTTATTCCTTCTTCACCTTTCCTGCCTATCCCCTCCCTGCTCCCCCTCCCCCACCCCTTTATCTTTCCCCTTACTGGTTTTTCACCTGGAACCTACCAGCCTTCTCCTTCCCACCTTCTTTATAGGGCCTCTGCCCCTTCCCTCTACAGTCCTGACGAAGGGTTCCAGCCCGAAATGTTGACTGATCGTTTCCACGGATGCTGCCCGACCTGCTGAGTTCCTCCAGCGTGTTGTGAGATTTACAAGGATGTTGCCTGGATTGAGGAGCATGCCTTATGAGAATAGGTTGAGTGAACTCAGCCTTTTCTCCTTGGAGCGACGGAGGATGAGAGGTGACCTGATAGAGGTGTATAAGATGATGAGAGGCATTGATCGTGTGGCTAGTCAGAGGCTTTTTCCCAGGGCTGAAATGGCTGACATGAGAGGGCACAGTTTTTAAGGTGCTTGGAACTAGATTTCGAGGAGATGTCAGTGGTAAGTTTTTGGCGACGGTGGTGGAGGCGGATACGATAGGGCCTTTTAAGAGACTCCTGGATAACTACATGGAGCTTAGAAAAATAGAGGGCTATGGGTAACCCTAAGTAATTTCTAAGGTAAGGACATGTTCGGCACAGCGTTGTGGGCCGAGGAGCCTGTGTTGTGCTGTAGGTTTTCTATGTTTCTATGTTCTTCTGCGACGCGCTGGGGGCAGCTCACAGGTGGTGCCACACTCCCAGTGCCAACAAAGCAGGCCTACAATTTATTGACCCTAACCCGGACATCTTCAGAATTAGTATCAGAGTCAGAATCAGGTTTAATATCACCGGCATATGTCGTGAAATTTATTTATGCATGGTGAATAAATATAGATTTTAAAAAAACTTCTTTTTCGTCTATTAAATAGTTGTTAAAATCAGTAGCGTGAAAAAAACAGAAATAAAAAAGCGGTGAGGTAGTGTTCATGGGTTCAATGTCCATTTAGAAATCGGACGGCAGAGGGGAAGAAGCTGTTCCTGAATCGTTGAGTGTGTGCCTTCAGGCTCCTGTACCTCCTTCCTGATGGTAACAGTGAGAAAAGGGCACGCCCTGGGTCCTTAATAATGGACGCTGCCTTTCTGAGACACCGCTCCCTGAAGATGTCCTGGGTACTTTGTAGGCTAGTGCCCAAGATGGAGCTGACTAGATTTACAACCTTCTGCAGCTTCTTTCGGTCCTGTGCAGTAGCCCCTCCGTACCAGACAGTGATGCAGCCTGTCAGAATGCTCTCCACGGTACACTATAGAAGTTTTAGAGTGTATTTGTTGGCATGCCAAATCTCTTCCAACTCCTAATAAAGTATAGTCACTGAACTCATAGCCGCATCAATGTGTTGGAACCAGGTTAGGTCCTCAGAGGTGTTGTCTCCTAGGAACTTGAAGTTGCTCAGTCTTTCCACTTCTGATCCCTCTGTGAGGATTGGTATGTGCTCTTTCGTCTTACCCTTTCTGAAGTCGACAATTAACAAAGTTCACACAACTTTGGTTGGAGATAAATAATTCAAAGACGATGGAATTAAGGGTTAGAGGGGCATGAATGAGGAGGTCGAGGCCAACACAGATCGGCCACGATCGTTCTAAGTGTCGGGGCAGGCTTGAGGGGCCTGGTACTGACTCCTGCTCCCATTTTCCTCGTCCGGGACACATTGAAGATCAAAGTTCAAACTAAATTTATTAACAACTTACATATTAATTATGAAAGTACGTATGTCACCATCTACTACCTTAAGATTCATTTCCTTGCGGGCATTTACAGGGGGAAAAGGATATGCAGGTGGTTAAATAGACAAAAATAAACATAATTGCAGTATATACACTCAATAGCCTCTTTACTAGGTACTTCCTGTGTCTAATAAAGTGACCATTGAGTGTGTATTCGTGGTTTTCTGCTGCCATAACCCATCCACGCCAAGCAACTCAGCATGTAAAAGCATGCAGGCATGGTCAAGAGGCTCAGTTGTTGATCAGAATGGGGAAAAAGTGGGATCTTAGTGATTTGACGGTGGAATGGTTGTCGGAGCCAGATGGGGTGGTTTGAGTATCTCAGAAACGGCCGACCTCCTGGGATTTTTACACACCGCAGTCTCTAGAGTTTGATGTGTTCGTTACTGAGGGCTGGTGCAGAGCACACCTGGACACCTGCCTGCAGGATACTCAACTGAACTTCATTGACAGCTCTGCTCGTACAGGATGTGATCTCCTCCCGTGTTCACTGAGGCTAACTGAGTGCCATAGGAATAACACCATAAAGATTATAGAAAAAGTTGTAAAAACAAAAATTTAAAGTTAAAAATCCAGTGAGTGGCAGTTCTGTGGGTGAAAATGCCTTGATAGTGAGAGAGGTCAGAGGTGAACAGCCAGACCGGTTCAAGCTGACAGGAAGGCGACAGTAACTCAAATAACCACCCGTTGCAACAGTGGTGGGCGGAAGAGCATCTCTGAACGCACAACACGTCAAGCCTTGAAGTGGATGGGCTTCAGCCGCAGAAGATCGCACCGGAACCTAATAAAGTGGCCACTTTTGCGGCCCCTTACGCCCCTGGTGTTTAGGGCACCAGTGAAGGTCCTAATTTTCTGTCTGCCAATACCGTCGTGTACAGATGTAGAAGGATTCTTCTCTCCTGTTTATTTTTGACCAGCCAGGGCTGTTAGGCCTGAGCTGAATCCTCGACCCTGGACCACTCTTAGTCTGACCTCTCCCCTTTGACCTGTTTGGCGTGGGTGACCCTACCAACAGCCCTGACTCCAGGCAACATAGCTCTCCAGGTCACTGAAGCAAGCCTCCAAACCCCACGACAAGTTTGTGGTTCTCCTTGGACCACATAACTTCACGACCCCACGCATCCGTCACTCCTTGGTTGAGCTGGGAGATCGACTAAGGCTTGGCAGAGCAGAAGGCCGGAAGCAGAGTCGAGCTCCCCATTAACTGAAGGGCAGGTAGAGTCGAAGGGGTGACTGGAATTCTCCTATCCTGCACCCCTCCTCTCCCGAGCCCGCACGCGCTCGTTGCTAAACAGATTGAGGTGTGGGATTGGGGGCCTTCTCGAAGCGACTGAGTGATCCTGGCTCGGAGTGCATTTTTTGACTGATGACTCAGCCCCTGGGTGCCGTGCTGTGAAACCAGCTTAAACTGGATTAACCACACGCACCTTTATACCCGCAGAAAAGCTTTCTAATGTAATCCATATTGATCAGCGGCATTTTAATTGTCGCCATGTCTGAGGTATAAATTCCTCCCATTTCTCTCTCCTTCTCTGTCTCTTTCTCCCCTCCCTCCCTCCATCTCCCTCTCTCTCTTTCTACCCCGCTCCCTCTCACTCCCTTCCCTGTTCCCTCTTCCTCGCCCTCTCTCCCTGGCTGTCCCTCCTCCCTCTCCCACCTTCCTCCTCTCTGTCCCATTTCCCTCCCTCCCTCTCCCTCTCTTCCTCTCTCACTTCTCCCTCTCCCTGTCCCACTCCCCCTCTCTCCCTCCCTCTCTCCCACCACCTCCCATTCCCTACTCTTCCCTCACCCCTTCTCCCCCTCCTTCCTCTCTCCCTGTTTCTCACTCTCGTTTCCTCCTTTCCCCCCTCTCTCACTCTCCATCTCTCCCTCACTGCCCTCTCTTGCTTCTCTCCCTCCTCCTCCCTCCTCTTTCCCTCCCTCTCCCTCCCTGCCCCCGTCTCTCCCTACCCCTCCCTCCCTCTGTTTCACTCTTCCTCCCTTCCTCACCCCCTCCCTCCCTTTCTCCCTCCCCGTCTCTGACCAGAAAAAGATTCCAGTGCTGTCGGGAGAGCATCTGACCTACTTTTATTTTCCAGTTTAATCCAAAAAAAACACACAGTTTTCATCTGACCTAGCGGGATCCTGAGCTGAACTAATTAAAAAGACCCACTTGCGCTCCCGGTCCGCCCTGAGGTGTGAGACGGCGCCGAGGAAGCATTCGGAACTAACGACCGCACAGAATGTGCGTTTCACTCGGCTCCCTGCATGCTGCCTCCCACGGCACCTTGGGCCGCGTTTGCTCTCCTGGCTTTCGCACCTCGGGCCGCGGTAGTAGGGAGGACGCAGGTTCCGGTTCCAATTCCGAGTAGTTTTGCCGTCACGTTGAAAACCCTTGTTCGCACAAATCTGGCAGCGCGAGCAGGGCGCGGGGTGGCGAGCCTCTGCGAGGAACACAACATTGCCGTCTCAGTGACCTGGATTTTTGGTTGGAGTCAGGGCCTTGTGCTCTGGGGTCACCCAAGGCCAAACAGGGTCAAAGGGCAGAGGCCAGACCAAGAATGGTCGGGAGACAACCCTGGCTGGTCAAACAAAGCTGCAATGAAGATTCCTTCTTCGTGTGGCCAGATTGGGATGGGGGACCTTCGTTGCTGCCCTAAGTGCTAACAGTGTAACAGGTCGTAATGATAATCACAAGGAAAAGTTCAGAACAGCAGAATTGGGCAATGTATAGCAGTGTCCACTGAGCTCGTACAGACATTCAATTGGCAATGACAATTCTAGCGACGAACTCGAGAAAATCTGCCAACGCGGGAAGGCCAAAGGAACCCGCCACAAAATGGTGGAGGAACTCAGCAGGCCAGGCAGCATCCATGGAAATGAGTAGAGAGTTGTCGCTTCGGGACTGGGAAGGAGAGGGGGAAGATGCCGGAATAAAAAGGTGCGGTGGGGGGAGGGAAGGAGGCTAGCTGGAAGGTGATAGGTGGAGTCAGGTGTTGGGGGGAGGGGAGGCTAGCTGGAAGGTGATAGGTGGAGCCAGGTTGGGGGGAGGGGAAGGAGGCTAGCTGGAAGGTGATAGGTGGAACCAGGTTGGGGCGGAAAGGTGGGAGGCTAGCTGGAAAGTGATAGGTGGAGCCAGGTTGGGGGGGAGGAGAAGGGGGCTAGCTCGAACGTGATAGGTGGAGCCAGATGGGTTGGAGAGGAAGGAATCTGATAGGAGAGGAGAGTGGACCATAGGAGAAAGTCTCCGTGGTGGCCCTGAGGGATTTGAGTTTTCATTTTTCTTGAAGCCTATTCCACATTGGATGCTTATGACAACCTTCAGAGCCACCAGCAATTCTAGCCTTGCACATCCATTATTTCCCATGACCTATTACCCACTTGGACCTACAGTGGCCTATTAGTCAGTTAACCAGCAAACTCTCCCAGTGAGCCAGCCCTTGTCAGTCCAACTCTGCTTGTTGGGAGTGCCAGACTACATAACAAAGTTCAAAGCTGACGCCCATGGCTTCAGCTATTTGTTCAGATTCAAAGTTATTTCAAGGTTCAAAGTCAAATTGTTATTAAAGTACATATATGTCACCTTCCATAGCCCAGAGATTCATGCTCAATAAATCTGTAGAAAAATAACTGTAACAGAATCAATGAAAGACCGCTCCAGCTTGGGCGTTCAACCAGAGGGCAGACGACAACAAATTGCGTACACACGAAAAGAAAGGAAGATAATAAATAAATAAGCAATAAATATCAAGAACATGAGATGAAGAGTCCTTGAAAGTGAGCCCATAGGTTCTGGGAACCTTTCAGTGATGGGGCGAGTCAAGTTGAGTGAAGTTATCCCCTCCGGTTCAGGAGCCTGATGGTTGAGGGGTGCTAACGGCTCCTGAACCTGGTGGTGCGAGTCCTGAGGCTCCTGTACCTCCTTGCTGATGGTTGAGGGACAATAACTGCTCCTGAACCTGGTGGTGTGAGGTCTGAGGCTCCTGTACCTTCTTCCTGATGGTTGAGGGGTAATAACTGTTTCTGAACCTGGTGGTGCGAGTCCTGAGGCTCCTGTACTTTCTTCCTGATGGTTGAGGGGTAATAACTGTTCCTGAACCTGGTGGTGCGAGTCCTGAGGCTCCTATACCTTCCTCCTGATGGCAGCGGTGAGAAGATTCAAAGCTCCAAAACACATTTATTACCAAAGAATGTGTAAATTATACACCTTGAAATTTGTCTGCATACAGGCAGCCACAGAGCAGGAAAACTTGCTAAAAGCATCTGCAGCCATCACCCACCAAGCAATAGCAAAGCCTCCAGTTTGACAATAAACACACTTCCACTTTTGCCTTTGGCTTGTTGGACCAGAAGGTGAATCTCAAAATAGTTAAAAAATATATATAAAATAGCATGCAGGCCATTGTCGATTGATCTTTCCGGTTATGAACGTTCACACGGAAAATTCCTGTCGAATTATTTTTGAGAGGAACATTTTCGAAAGTTAGCTGATGGAAATGCTGGGCTGGCTGTTCATTCCAGTCAGCTGGTTCGGTGTTGGCTCCACAGACTAAACAGGCTGCCTCGGGCTGCTTTTAAATTCCCACAAGCTGCTGCTGGGACGACTCTCCGTGTACTGACAAATGTCGCGCTGGCCCCTTGGTGTAGTTTTCCATGGAATTATCCATTTATGGAATATTTTAATTCCATTTCACGTGAGAGTATCTTATCCACACAAGCTGAAGGTTAACACTTCGGGCTTGGACCGTCCACTCATTTTCACACAAGTCTGTTCCCTCCCAGGTTCTGGGATCTGCTTATTTTTTCTGGTGAACAGATTGTGTTGGTTGAAACGACTACCTTGCCAGCAAAGAGCTAGTCCTTTCTCGACTGATGGTCTTGGAGCGAAGCCACCTTGTCCTGTGCGTTTCATCTCTTGAGCTTGTCCTTGGCTTTCCTTGGTGGCTGGTGCGCTTCACCGCAGTCTGACCATGGAATCAGAGGCGGGTGGAGATCTGCAGTTCCTCCTCCGGCCGATGAAGACGGCTGGGCCCGGGACCCTGCCCTGAGGGACTCAGTGATCTCCTGAGTCGCAAAAGGCCTGATTTCCCGGTGGCCACACGTTTGAATTTGACTTCCCGTTCCCATTCGGCCACCTTTGTCCACAGCCTCCTCTACTGCCACAATGAGGCCACTCTCAGGCTGGAGGAGCCTCCAACCTGATGGCATGAACATCGATTTCTCTAACTTCCAGTAATTTCTTCCCCCTCTCTTTTTCCATTCCTCATTCTATTTCCTCTCTTACCCCTTCTCTTCCCATCACCTCCTTGTGATGCCCCTCCTCCTTCCCTTTCTCCAGGGTTCAAAGTTCAATGTGCACTTATTATCAACCTTGAGATTTGTCTGCTTACAGAATAAAAATAAAAATGAGAGACCAACCCTTGATGTGCATGAGAAAAAAAACACAAATCATGTAAACTATTAAAGTGAATAACAGCAAAATTGAGTCCTCATTTCCAAACCCTGGAGCAGCCCTGAGTAGGCCCAAAGCCTGGCTTATCAGTTTATTATATTAGTGGGCACGGAGCAACGGGTCTTTTATCTGGTTGCCAAGGCGCAGCGAGTGGCGTGCCCCTTGGGGCCTCGGCTTCTTATAATTCATGCGAGCGACTTGCACGAAAGCTCGGAAGACACGTTGGCTAAGTTGGCTGCTGTCACAAAGGCAAAGCAAATGGTGTTCTGAACTGAAGTCCACAAAGAGAGCCTGTCACTTAGTTCAGTGCAGGGAGGAGCAGAGAGCTGAACCAGCCTGTTCCTTGCCCCGGGGCCCTGACACCCTGACTTTTTCAATCGCCATCCAAACATGGGGTTCAGTCGCTTTGGTGTGCTCTGGGGCCTACACCCTGCCGCCTCGATTTGGCCTGTACCTGACCTTTCAAATAAAATCAATCGAATCTCAGGCCTCCCCTGTTCTCGGCAACAGACCCACTCCGCCTCCGTTCTGCCACGTCGAACTGCCTCCAAGTCCGAAGAGAAGCCACCGACTATTGCTTGCAGAGATCCTTCACCAGAACGAGAGTGATTAACAAAGTATTTAGTCATTTTCCTTGTTGCACTGGCCACTAGCCAGAAGTCGATGAGGTTCACCAGGACTATCTTATACTCGCCTCTCCTATCACTATTTTGTGAGTAACACACACAAAATGCTGAAGGAACTCTGCAGGCCAGGCAGCATCTACAGAAAAGAGTACAGTCACCCTTTCAGGCCGAGAACCTTCTACGGGAGAGTACAGCAAGAACTATATTTTCTATTTCACTTCAATCCCTTCCGCTGCTCGTGGCATGCGGGCATCTCTGGCGGCGGGCTGTTAATCTTTCTTTGCTAACTGCCCCTTGAGCTGAAAAGCTTGTGGGCCGATGAAATGAGCCAGCCACATGAATGGTGCTAGAGTCACACTTGCGCCAGACTGGGTAAGCGCATCAGATTTCTGCCATGATAATATTGTTGAACTAAATGACACAAAAGAAAGGATAGTTTTGTGATCATTGTTGTTATAACTGGTGTTTTATCCCAGATTTGTTGAATTAATTATCATTGGATCTGAACTCCTGTCTCCAGACCTATGGCCTGTCACCTGCCCTCTGTAGTTTAAAGACTTAACTACAGGTTTACTGAGTGGGCACGTGGCCAAGTGGTTAAGGCATTGGACCAGCAACGTGAAGGTCGTGAGTTCGAGCCCCAGCCGAGGGAGTGAGTGGTGTCCTTCAGCAAGGCACTTAACCACACATTGCCCTGCGACGACACCGGTGCCAAGCTGTATGGGTCCTAATGCCCTTCCCTTGGACAACATCGGTGTTGTGGAGAGGGGAGACTTGCAGCATGGGCAACTGCCGGTCTTCCACACAACCTTGCCCAGGCCTGCGCCCTGGAAACTTTCCAAGGCGCAAATCCATGGTCTCATGAGACTAACGGATGCCTTTATAACAGGTTTACTGAGCTAGAGTACACAGGTGACATAGCAGGATATGAGCCATTACCACAGAATAGAGGGACACAGCAGGTCAGGCAGCATCTATGGAGAGGGATAGACAACTGACGTTTCAGGTGTCTTCCCGAAATGTCGGCTGTTGATTCCTCTTCATAGTCTCTGCCTGGCCTGCTGAGTTCTTCCAGCATTTTGTTGCTCTGGATTTCCAGCATCTGCAGACTCTCTCTTGTTTGAGATTGGACGATCTCATCTGTCCCGTCCCCGATTTTCCTTTCTCTCTTCTCCTGATCCAGTAGGATCTCATCACCCTTATAGAGTCATAAAGTCAAAGAGCATTACACCACAGAAGCGGCCATTCAGCCCATCTAGTCCTTGCCATACCATTAATCTGCCCAGTCCCATCAACCTGCATAACAAGATACGAGTTTCCCGTGCGCCCCGCTGGAAGGCAAATTAAGTCCATAAGCCGCTCCTTATCATGCCTTGTGGTGAATTGTGCACCATTTTTGCGGTTTGCGTAATATTTGTCTGTTTTTTGACAAGGCCGAATTGCTAGCTCGACAAGGAGCCGGCCAGATTCGAACCCAGGGCCATTTACCTCAAAGTCCAGTGACAATGTCACTACACGACTGGCCGGCTTAAGTCAATAAGAAGGTCCGACTAATTGACTCTTTGTTTTGTTGCAGGCTTTCCCCTGTGTGTCAACTGGAATTTATGGTAAGTTGTGTTCTTTTATGAATAATTCTTCAACTTTTTACCTGATAAGACACCTGCCCCTCCAGTTTAGTGTACCTGATGGGCAAGCTGAACTCTATGTCAACGTCATCTTCTACCGCATATTTTTATTATCCGTTGATGTTATTGTGTTAATATTATTTTATGTCATAGAATCATAAAAAAAGTACAGCACAGAAACAGGCCCTTTGGCCCATCTAGTCCATGCCAAAAAAATTTGAACTGTCTGCTCCCATTGATCTGCACTGGGACCACAGCCCTCCATACCCTATCAGCTGCTATCCAAACTTATCTTAAACGATGAAATTAAGCTCTTGTACTGGCAGCTCGTTCCACACTCTCACCACCTTCTGAGTGAAGAAGTTTCCCCTAGTGTTCCCCTTCAGCTTTTCACCTTTCACCCTTAACCCATGACCTCTGGTTGTAGTCCCACCTAACCTCAGTGGAAAAAGCCTGCGTGCATTTACCCCATCTATACCCCTCATAATTTTGTATACCTCTCTCAAATCTCCCCTCAATCTGTTAACTTCCAAGGAATAAAGTCCGAAACCTATTCAATCTTTCCCTCAACCTAACGAAAGATTGAAAGATCCTTCGATCTTTCAACCTATTCAAACTCAGGTCCTCCAGACCCGGAAACATCCTTGTAGATTTTCCCTGCACTCTTTCAACCTTGTTCACATCTTTCCTGTCGGCAGGTGACCAAAACTGCACACAGTACTCCAAATGAGGCCTCACCAATGTCGTATACAACTTCAACATAACATCCCATCTCCTGTACTCAATAGTTGCAACGCAGCAGGCCAGGCAACATCTCTAGGAAGAGGTACAGTCGACTTTTCGGCCTGAGACAAAGGGTCTCGGCCCAAACGTTAACTGTACCTCTTCCTAGAAATGCTGCCTGGCCTGCTGCGTTCACCAGCAACTTTTAAGTGTGTTGCTTGAAATTCCAGCATCTGCAGATTTCCTCGTGTTTGTGTCCTGTACTCAATACATTGATTTACAAAGGCCAATATGCCAAAAGCTTTCTTTATGACCCTATCTACCTGTGACACCACTTTCAGCAAGTTATGGACCTGCATTCCCAGATCCCTTTGTTCTACCGCACTCCTCAGCACCCTACCATTCACTGTGTAAGACCTACCCTGGATGGTCCTACCAAAGTACAACACCTCACACTTGTCTGCATTAAATTCCATCTGCCATTTCTCCAGCTGATCCAGATCCCCCTGCAAGCCATGATAACCTTCCTCGCTGTCCACTACACCCCCAGTCTTGGCGTCATCCACAAATTTGCTGATCCAGTTTAGCACATTATCATCCAAGATCACTGATATGCTTGTGTGATATATGTACTGTGCTTTGTACCTTGGTCCCAGAGGAATGGTGCTTCACTTACCTGTATAAATTATTATTTGTTCATTTATTTGTGATAGTATTATTTTAGTCAGGGTGTGAAGGGATAAAGGGAGAAGGCAGGAGTTTGAGGGCTGGGAGGGAAAATGGATCAGCCATGATGAAATGGCAGAGCAGACTCGATGGGCCAAATGGCCTACTTCTGCTCCTATGTCTTATGGTCTTATGCGCTGTGTGTGCGTTATATCAAGGCGGTAGGAGAAGATGGCGGCGCGACGCAGCACGCACAGCTCTCCGGTGAAATTATATTGTATTTGTAAGTAGGATGCCGTGCACAATTCTGATTTGATGGAGACAGACATGAGAAGCAGAGGAACATCTGGAGAAATTTCTGAAATGCCCGGTTCGCTGCCGCTGCTACTGTACGATCGAGAGTCTCCGGAGGGAAGGCCCCAAAATCCTCGGCTTTGCCTGCTGCTGGCGACCGAGGCTGGGGTCGAAGCGTTCGGCAGAGATGGTGCTCGGTGCTCAGTGTCGGAGGGCTGATCGGAGGCTCGAAGTTTTCGGACGACTCAGAGTCGAACTGTGGTCGGGCATGGCAGGGAGAGTTTTCTTCCTTCTCCCGTCTGCGTGAGATGTGGGACTTTCGAGAGACTTTGAACTTTTTTTACTGTGCTCATGGCCTGTTCTTCATCAAGTTACGGTATTGCTTGCACTGTTGTAACTATATGTTATAATTATGTGGTTTTTGTCAGTTTTTTCAGTCTTGGTCTGTCCTGTGTTTCTGTGATATCACACCGGAGGAATATTGTATCATTTCTTAATGCATGCATTACTAAATGACAATAAAAGAGGACTGTGTGTCCTCATAATCTAATCTAATCTAATATGTACTATGTTGGGCACTTTGGTCTGGAGGAACATTGTTTCGTTTGGCCATCTACACGCTCGAATGACAATAAACTTGAACTTGCACTGTGAACTTTGAAAGAGGATGGCATTGCTGCCTGTAAGGGGTTTGTACGTTCTCCCCGTGACCGTGAGGGTTTCCTCTGGGTGCTCTGGTTTTCCTCAAACAGTCCAAAGACGTACCGATTGGTAGGTTAGTCGGTCATTGCAAATTGTCCGGTGAGTAGGCCAGGATTAAACTGGTGTGACTCAAAGGGCCAGAAGGGCCTATTCCACGTTGTATCTCAATAAAATTGTTGCGAGATAACAAAGAGGCAAGCTTAATGAGCAGACTCAAAGCCAATGGGGTTGAAAAGGGAGGAATATGAAGTGATGTATTTCAAGGGCGCGTGGCCAAGTGGTTAAGGTGTCGGTCTAGTGATCTGAAGGTCGCTAGTTCGAGCCTCGGCTGAGGCAGCGTGTTGTGTCCTTGAGCAAGGCACTTAACCACACATTGCTCTGCGACGACACCGGTGCCAAGCTGTATGGGTCCTAATGCCCTTCCCTTGGACAACATCGGTGTCGTGGAGAGGGGAGACTTGCAGCATGGGCAACTGCCGGTCTTCCACACAACCTTGTCCAGGCCTGCGCCCTGGAAACATTCCAAGGCGCAAATCCATGGTCTCACAAGACTAACAGATGCCTATTATTATTATTATTATTTCAAAAAGAAGAAATGAGGGGAGGAGGCAATATCAAGCATAGGATACTGTTTCAAAATGGTGAATGAGCAGAAGGACCTGGGGCTCTGGAAGCACAAATAATTGAAAGAGTTTTTTTTAGATTAGATTAGATTATGAGGACACTCAGTCCTCGTTTATTGTCATTTAGAAATGCATGCATTAAAAAGATGACACAGTGTTCCTCCAGAAAGATATCACAGAAACACAAGACAAACCAAGACTAAACTGACAAAACCACGTAATTGACAAAGAACAATCCAACCAAGACCTCAATGGTGGAACAGGCGGACGAAGTTACTTCGAACTCAACGGCTGTGAAGGCGGATGAAGGAGGAGAAGATGGCGGCGCGACGGCAGCGTGCGCGGCCTCTCCGGTGATTGATATCTGTTATCTGTCAAGTAGGGGACCGTGCACAATTCTGATTTGATGGAGACGGACGTGAGAGCACGGAGGAACATCTGGTAAACTTCTGAAATGCCCGCTTCGCTGCCGCTGCTACTGCATGGTAACCGGAATCTCCGGAGCAGAAGGCCCCGAATTCCTCGGCTTTGCCTGTTTCAGCAGCCGGGGTGAGGTCGAAGGCGCTCGGCAGAGGATGGCGCTCGGGAGGCTGTATCGGAGGGGCTGGTCGGAGGCTCGAAGTTTTCGGACGGACGGACTCAGTGTCGGCTGTGGTCGGCTGCTTCCAAGGCATCGGCAAGTTGTTGGTGCCTGGAGGTTTATGGCAGGGAGTTTCTCCCTTTTGCCGCCTGCTATCGGGGGCTCGGGAGTCGATCGACTCGGGGACTTTTGAGACTTTATTTACCGTGTCCATGGTTTGTTCTTTATCAAATTATGGTATTGCTTTGCACTGCTGTAACTATATGTTATAATTATGTGGTTCTGTCAGTGTTAGTCTTTGGTCTGTCCTGTTTTCTGTGCTATCACTCCGGAAAAACATTGTATCATTTCTTAATGCATGTATGCATTTCTAAATGACAATAAAAGAGGACTGAGTGTTCTCATAATCTAATATATAGCTGTTCCTTCCTTATCGTGAGTTCTAACTCTTTCAGCTCCCTCCCTGACAGCACTGTGGGAGCCTTCAGCAGAACTTTAGCGATTCAAGGAGGCATCTCACCCCACCTTCGCACGGGGCAGTTTGGGAGAGATGATAAATGCTGGCCTTGCTAAGTGACACTTCAAATCAAATCAAGTTTAATTATCATTCAAACGAGACAGTTTTCCTCTGTGGACAAGGTCCATAAGATACATACGAAACAGCTACAGAGAAGAAAACACACACATTGTTACACAAGAAAACACACGGATTGTCCAAGACCCTGAGCAACATGCAAATTGATGATACAGCTCCCGGCAATCCAGCTTGTCATTCCACCGATCGAACACTGGAGGGCAGCACTGATGGGAGAGGGCAGCTCCCAACCGAGCACAGACGCCACGCTACACTGCCTAAAGTGTCTCTTCACCTGGACTGCAGCTGCAGGCAAGCCCACGTCTTGAGGCCTAGTCCCCGCTGCGACTGAGGCCACGCTGCTGCCCCGCCGCCCATCTCCCCCGCCGAACAAGGGAAGCAGGCCTGCGACATCTTACGTTCTCAATGTCCAACAGGGCCTTGCGATCGCAAGAGAGATGTCTAAGACATTCACTCGAGGTTGCACTGCACGCTGCTTTCGTGAACCAACTCTGATGTCTTTGAGTAATAGGCAGCATCTAGGTTAGCTCCTCGAAACCCTCTCTGTCCCATCTGATCACTTTTTGTTCCCTGGCCTGTCCGCTGGCTTCTCCTTCTCTGACCCGACCACCAGCTTCTTCTTCTCTGACCCGAGCATCCCATTTGAAAAATATACCTTACTATTATGGGATTGCCAGGTTCTTTTAGGAGTCCGTGAACAAGTGAAAACTCTGCAGCTTCACTATCATTTATTTTAAAGCTTAAACAAAGGAACATTTACAGAACATGTGAGACCAAAGGAATGGGTAGGGAGCAAAGGAAAAGATACAAAGATGGTTTTTTTTGCAAAAACTAGTATTTTCATACTTCAGATTCTTGGGTTCTTACAAGAGCCAATTAAAATGCACAAGCATATCATGTTTTTTCACTGAGCCAATGAAAAATGACAAAGTTGATAAGATGAACAGTTTTGTAACTGCTTTACCGCTTTCCCGCCAGTAGGTGGAGACAAAACATATTGTGAAAATACACAAGTTTGTTCAAAATGCTAATTAGAAAAAATGCGATTTTAGTCTTGCATTAATTCTACTAACACCTTATTAAAAAGCATTTTGAAAGCAACCGATTCCAACACTATTCACAAAATGGATGCTATTTGTTTCCTAGACAAGGCCCTGAGGTAGTGAAAGGTGCTACATGAATGCAGTGATTTTATTTTTGACCCACATTGATCTATAGATCTCACGGCACTCCGAACTGTGCAGAACCCAGACAAATCCGACTTCCCCATTCCCCGTTCCGACACGTCGGTCCATAGCCTCCTCTGGTTGGGCACCTCATGTTCTGTCTGGGTAAAGTGAGGAAATCGAGGATCCAATTGCACAAGGAGGTATTGAGGCCAAGGCTTCGAAGCTCATTGAAATTACCTGAAGAAGTTGTTACTATGGACAGATCAGGTAGAGCGATTTCGAAGGGCCGAACAGATTGCCTTCATCAGTGCACACAAGCTCAAACAAAAAGCCAAAGCCCGCCGGACACAATAATGGTTTCCTTCAAAAATTCTTTGATGCTTTCAAAACATCCTCAGCTTGGGGAGGTGAGCGGCCTGACTGACATTTTGTGATCCAAACCAGAAGCGCCCCCTCAAAGTTCGACGTTCAGAGTACACTTATTGTCAAAGCACGCGCGTGCCGCCCTGCCCTGCCTCGAGATTCATTTCCTCGTGGGCACTCACAGTCGATCGGCCGGCCGGCGGTGTAGTGGCGTCCCGCACCGGGCTTCAAGGCGGGTGGTCCCGGGTTCGAATCCGGCCGGCTCCTTGCGCGCTTTCCATCCGTGACAGGTTGAGCGTCAAGCTGGCAACTCGGCCTCGTTAAAAAAAACAAACAAAATGTTAAAGAAGCAGTATGGTTGCCGCCTGACGCGCCACAACGTAGAACATAGAACATAGAACATAGAAATCTATAGCACATTACAGGCCTTTTGGCCCACAATATTGTGCTAGCTATGCCACCTACTCTAGAAACTGCCTAGAATTTCCCTGATGCACAGCCCTCTATTTTCCTAAGTTCCATGTACCTATCTGTGAGTCTATTAAAAGACCCTATTGTATCCGCTTCCACCACCGTCGCTGCCAGTGCATTCCAAGCATCCACCACTCTCTGTGTGAAAAACTTACCTCTGACATCCCCCCTTGTACCTACTTCCAAGCACCTTAAAACTATGCCCTCTCGTGTTAGCCATTTCAGCCCTGGGAAAAAGCCCCTGACTATCCACATGATCAATGCCTCTCATCATCTTATACACCTCTATCAAGTGACCTCTCACCCTCCGTCGCTCCAAGGAGAAAAGGCCGAGTTCACTCAACCTGTTTGCATAAGGCATGCTCCCCAATCCAGGCAACATCCTTGTAAATCTCCTCTGCACTCTCTCTATGGTATCCACATCCTTCCTGTAATGAGGTGACCAGAACTGAACACAGTACTCCAAGCGGGGTCTAAACAAGGTCTTATATAGCTGTAACAATACCTCACCGCTCTTGAACTCAATCCCATGATTGATGAAGGCCAACACACCAGAGGCCTTCTTAAGAACACTGTCAACCTGCGCAGCAGCTTTGAGTGTCCTGTGGACGCGGACCCAGGATCTCTCTGATCCTCCACACTGCCAAGAGTTTTACCATTAATATTATATTCTGTCTTCAGCAGTTCACAGTAGATACAAAGAAAGGCAATAGAATCAATGAAAAACTACACACAAGGAAAGATGGACAAAGACCAATGTGTAAAAGATGACAAACTGCAAATACAAAAAAAAATAAATTAAGAAGTAATAAATAATATTGACTACATGATTGCAGAGTCCTTGAAAGTGAGTCCATAGGTTGTGGAATCAGTTCCATGTTGAGGTGAGTGAAGTTATCCACGCTGGTTCAGGAGACTGTTGGTTGAGGGGTAGTAATTGTTCCTGAACCCAATGGTGTGGGACCTGAGTCTCCTGTACCTCCGTCCTGATTGCAGCAGAGAGAAGAGAACAAGTCCTGGACAGAGGCGGTTGTGGGTGATGGATGCTGTGTTCTTGACGAAGGACGGCAGGAAGTGTGGGAATGAGGGGGAGGGGCGCGCGCAGTGGTGAATGCGTCTACCCGAAGCTGGCGAGGCTGTGGGTCTCTTATCCTCGGCTGCCAGCCTCCAGTGAGCCCACGTCCGCATCTGTGCTCCTTCCTGAGCCGGTGGCTTATTCTTCTAATCACTCAGCTCAGCGCAGGAATCGGTAATTTGCAGAAACAAACCCCTGGTGCCGTCGTGCTTTGATTAGCATTTTAAGTGCAAGTCCCTGTCATATTTCCAGCATTCTGCTGATTCAGGAATATGAATGCGCTTGTCCTTTGCTGCTGTGCGACGCCTCTGCACGTTGATAATTTTCCGAAAGCGGAGGGAAAAGTAGTTTAGGTAATAACGGCCCTGGTAAATGAGTCAGAATAGAGGTAAGCAAGAACAGCATTTTAATCTGCAGTTTCTGGCCGTTGTGAGCTGCAAATCAAAATATTCAGTCCCCAATCTCATTAGCTAGCCCTCTGTCTCATTTTAAATGGAAGGAACTCTGCAGAATATCCAGTCCATCGGGGGTAACACCCTCCCCACCATTGAGCACACCTGGAGTACTGTGTGCAGTTTTGGTCTCCAAATTTGAGGAAGGACATTCTTGCTATTGAGGGAGTGCAGCGTAGGTTCACAAGGTTAATTCCCGGGATGGCGGGACTGTCATATGTTGAAAGATTGGAGCGACTAGGCTTGTATACTCTGGAATTTCGAAGGCTGAGAGGGGATCTGATTGAAACATGTAAGATTATTAAGGGATTGGACACGCTGGAGCGTGTTCCCGCTGATGGGTGAGTCCAGAAATCAGAGGCCACAGTTTGAGAATAAGGGGTAGGCCATTTAGAACGGAGTTGAGGAAAAACTTTTTCACCCAGAGAGTGGTGGATATATGGAATGCTCTGCCCCAGAAGGCTGTGGAGGCCAAGTCTCTGGATGCTTTCAAGAAAGAGATGGATAGAGCTCTTAAAGATAGCGGAATCAAAGGTTATGGGGATAAGGCAGGAACTGGATACTGATTGTGGATGATCAGCCATGATCATAGTGAATGGCAGTGCTGGCTCGAAGGGCCGAATGGCCTACTCCTGTGTCTATTGTCTGTTGTCTATTGAGCACACCTACAAGGACCATTGCCACAAGAAGGCACAGCCCATCATCAAGGCCCCACACCATCTAGGCCATGCCCTCTTCTCACTGCCACCGTCCAGCAGAGGGGTGAGGCGCCACGCCACCAGGTTCAGGAACGGCTATTACCCTGCAACTATGCAGGATAGCGTGTCGCCATTACAGGGAAAGTGCACCGCTGGCGGATAACGGGGGAGAGCTTTAGGTCGAAAGTTCATCTTTCTGTGCGAGCGGACCCATTGATAGAATCTGCCCTTGAGCCTGGCGGTTCGTGCTTCTGGGCTTTTGTACCTTCTGCCCGATGGGAGGGAGGGAGGGGAGAAGAGGAGAGAGGATGTCTGGGCCGAGGTGGGGGGGAGGGGTGGTTTTGATTACACTGGCTGCTTTGATTACGAGGCAGCGGGAAGTGTCAACAGACTCCACTGGGGGCGGCGGGGTCTGGTTTCTGTGATGCACTCAGCTGTGTCCACGACTCCCTGCAGGTTCTTGCCACACCAAGCTGTGCCCCCCCGGACAGGGCGTGCCTTCTGTGGCGCGCCAATAAAGGTGTGTTTTTTTTATTGAGATAAAGCGTGAACCAGGCCCTTCTGCTCTTCGAGTCATCCCTCGATTTAATCCTAGCCTAATCATGGGACAATTTGCAACCACCAGGCTCCTGAGCCGGTGTGGATAACTTCTATCACCTCAACCCTGCACTCAATCCACAACCTAGGGATTCATTTTCAAGGGCTCTGCAATTCACCTCTTCACAGGTTTTTTCCTTTTTCGGGGACCTGCCTGACAAACCTGTCGGATTTCTTTGAGGAGATTACATGCAGGACAGATAAAGGAGATGCAGTGGATGTCGTATATTTGGACTTTCAGAAGGCCTTTGACAAGGTACCACACATGAAGCTGCTTACCAGGTTAAGAGCCCATGGTATTACAGGAAAGTTACTAGCATGGTTAGAGCATTGACTGATTAGTAGGAGGCAGCGCAGTTATTTCCCATGGTAGGGGAGTCTAGGACAAGAGGGCACGACTTCAGGATTGAAGGACGTTCATTTAGAACTGAGATCCGGAGAAATGACTTTAGTCAGAGGGTGGCAAATCTGCAGAATTTGTTGCTATGGGCGGCTGTGGAGGCCAAGTCATTGGGTGCATTTAAGGCAGAGATAGATAGGTTCTTGATTAGCTAGGGCATCAAAGGACATGGAGTGAAGGCAGGGGAGTGGGGATGACTGGAAGAATTGGATCAGTCCATGCTTGAATGCTGGAGCCGAATGGCCTACCTCTGCTCCTATATCTATGGTCTTATGGTCTTATGTGATCATGCCCTGCTTCACAAAAGAACATAAGAAATAGGAGCAGGAGTAGGCCATCTGGCCCATCAAGCCTGCTCCACCATTCAATAAGATCATGGCTGATACATCGAAATATAGAAACAGAGAAACACTACAGCATGATACAGGCCCTTCAGCCCACAATGCTGTGCTGAACATGTACTTACTTTAGATCTGGCCATCGCCTCATCTCCACCTGTCTGCCTTCTCCCCATAACCCTTAATTCTCCTACTGTGCAAAAATCTATCCAACCTTGTCTTAAATATATTTATTGAGGTAGCCTCCACTGCTTCATTGGGCAAAGGAGTCTACAGATTCACCACTCTCTGGGAAAAGCAGTTCTTCCTCATCTCCATCCTAAATCTACTCCCCCAATCTTGAGGCTATGTCCCCGAGTTCTAGTCTCACCTACCAGTGGAAACGACTTTCCTGCCTCTATCTTAACTATCTCTTTATAATTTTATATGTTTCTATAAGATCTCCTCTCATTCTTCTGAATTCCAGTGAGTACAGTCCCAGGCGACTCAATCTCCCCTCATAGTCTAACCCCCTCATCTCTGGAATCAACCTGGTGAACCTCCTCTGCATCGTCTCCCCAAGCCAGTATATGCTTCCTCAAGTAAGGAGACCTGATCTTCACACAGTACTCCAGGTGCGGCCTCACCAGTCCCCTGTACAGTTGCAATATAACCTCCCTGCTCTTAAATTCAATCCCTCCAGCAATGAAGGCCGACATTTCATCTGCTTTCCTGATTGCCTGCTGCGCCTGCAAGGAAACAAAAACAGTACACAGTACTCCAGACATGATCACACCCTGCTTCATTGCACTTTACTGATTCAATTTAGTATCAGAGAATGTATACAGTATACAACCTGAAATTCTTACTCTTCACAAACATCCACAAAGCAGTAAAAACCCCCGAGGAATGAATGACAGAAAAACATTAAAATCCCAAAGGACCCCTCCCCCTTCCCACGCACAAGCGGCAACAAAGCATCAACTCTTCTCCCCCACCTGCCTCAGCAAAAGCATCAGCCCCCCCCCCCAACCACCCGTCAGGCAAGAAATAGCAAATCTCCCAGAGGGACCATGATCTCATCTATCAAAAACCACCGTTCATCCCAGCACTTTGACATGCCACAGGCTCTCTCTCTCTCTCGCTAACAAGAGACTCCCGCCACAGTGAGAGAGATGGCAACAGCTCGCTGTTTCGATGTTACAGTCTGCAGCGTCACTAACTTCGACAGCAGCGTACACCGCTGTCGAGATGTTCCGATCTCCCGTGACGCTTCGGCGAGGAATCAGGTCGTCCACGAGGCCACGGGGCCGCACCCCGAGGGCCCACACCTTCCAGGCCGCTCCTGGAGGTATTGAAAATGCTAGGCTGCTCCAAGAGTGGGGACCCACCGCCTCAGACAGGGCCCCAGCCACCTTGAAAAGGAAAGGAGAGGCATTAGATAGAAGAATTTAAACTATTTCACAGATGAACTGGAAGAAGTCACCCTCTGGCACCATTTTTAAGGTCCTCCCACTCTGGGACATAAAACAGACAGTGGGCCTAATCCTGGAACACCTTCGGTGGCACCTTCACCGCGCAGATAGCAGTGGTTCAAGGCAAAAGCCCATGCCACCTCCTCAAGGGTAGGACCACGTGAGCCAACCTCAGTAGCGTTGCCTGGGTCCCAAGGACACATTATCAGCACTGGGGAAGGGAGCTGGATAACTCAAGATTCAGGACTCAGATTTCTTTATCACATCTCCATCAATACATAGAGTGAAACGCACCATTTGTGTTAACAACCAACAGAATCTAAGGAGGTGCTGAGAGCACTGTTCCTTCTGAGCTGGGCAGGTGCATGGCCATGCAGTAACCGCAATGCCCTCACGCACATAGCCTTCGTTGCCACGCAGCTGGAATTTTCCTTTATATAATGTTCATCTAACTTTGAAATTACACTAATATAATTTGAAATCTATGCTAATATATTTGTGAAATAGCACATAATTTATTATGTGTTAAAGAATATAATCCATACCGTTTATTGGAGTGACGAAGTGAAAGATCAGCTTGCATCTATAAGTTCTGATGTCGATGTTGCTCCTATTACTTGATTCATTCAATGTGTGTGTGTAATCACTTGGATAATAGATTTCCTGATGATGAGTAAAGAGAATGGCAAGCTTTTGACCCTGTTGCAACCACAACCAATTTTGAATCTAGAAAAGAAACTATTGTACAACTGACAAAAAAATACCCAGCTACTATTATGAACTATTACAGAAGTGTCGCTTCAAAAGTATCACAGCAATACTGTGATTTCAAATTTGTTGTTTCTGAGAAAGTTAAAACCGGTTCGACTAAGATGTTCACTGATATGATGAAGTATGTTCCTAGAAATGAAAAATTTGAAGAACCATCGATTCTTGTTGCCATCGTTGGAACATTTCAAGCTTCCAGTGCTGACTGCGAACGTGGGTTCAGTCTTATTAATTCATTCAAACGGAAATCCAGAAACGGACAAGAAGTGGAACATTTGGATGAACTAATGAGGATTCAGACATATCTGGATGCCAAATTAATCTGGATGCTTTTTATAGGCAATAGATTTATAATAAAGACCGAGACATGAAAGATTTTCTTTGTTGTACTATATTTCATTATACCCTTTAATTAATAAATAAAATCAAAGTATGTGATTTTTCAGTTTTCAGTCAAAATATTCATAGCATGCACACCACACACAAAAAAAAAGACATTTAAAGTGCCATGCAGTTTTCAGGCCGTGTAAAAATTATCAACTCAGAGCAATGGTTGGTCCGCGCAGCTGTGAAAAAAAGAATTAGAGGGAACCTTGGCTGGGGTCTTAATAAAGGCAAGCCGTGTGGGTAAATTCTCAAACATTTTATTTATTTCAGCTCAATGCTGAGCGTGTGCGACCAGCTCACCATCATCATTTCCGGTTCCAGGTTGCCCACTGGGAACTGAAGTTTATTATGTACACACACACCCCTTTAAAGAAAAACAAACACAATACTACGTCTTTGTAACCCACAAGGAACAATAATCCTTTCCAACAACGGTATCTACATTAACTTCAATTGTAATGAGCAAATACAGTCCCTTATTCACTCTTCAACTTTCAACCAGTCTCTGAGGTGGCTTGATGATCCTTGTTGGTCTGCTATTTGTTTCCACAGATGTATTGTTTCCATTAATATCTTTCTGAGAGCTCAGAAAAATAGAGGGCTATGGGTAACCCTAGGTAATTTCTAAAGTAAGTACATGTTCGGCACAGCTTTGTGCTGTAGGTTTTCTATAGTTCTATGTTTCTAACGCAGATCAACATGCTCATTTCTTCCACATCCTTCTGCCAAGTTCCTATCTGTTCATCTCTGTTTGCGTTTTTGCCGTGCAACCATAATTTGCTCCACATTTCCCATATTGGAGCCCCGGACTGCGTCTATGTGATCAGTGAGCCTTTGCACAAGTGGAAACTGATTCTGTCTCAATTCCCAGAGCTCCCTCTGTTGACTGTGCATCATAGATAGCAACTCCTCCTGTTGGTCTGTGCTGACCTGCTGCTGTTGTTCTGGCCTTGGGGACTGAGTGGTCTCCCCATCTTCCTCTTTATTTTTCCTCTTCAACTTCAGTGAGGATCGTGGAGAAATTTCTGATTTCCAGTCTTCAACTGGAAGTCGATGAGAGACAGATTTTGAACCAAAGATGTGGAAGCAAGACCGGCAACTGCTTCATCATGATCGCTCGGTTCTGCACTGGCATCCTCACTGTCATGCCGGCGTAGCTGGGACGGATGTCTATGGAAAGTGGAGGTCTTATGCTTCTTTTGCATAACTTCTCTCATGGATACTGTTACGAGTTCCTAAAGTTCAGTCAGGTAAGCATCCAAGCCCCTCAAAGATATCTGGGTACTCTTCCATGACTGAAGTGTGGTCGTCTTTGGTCTGTGAAGCCACGACAAAAACTCTATCCACCAGCTTTTTGCATGCACCCAGACCTAATATTGGCTGTACTCTCTTTTCTACAATCATTAGCTGTTCCTTCAGGTGATGCCCCTTGTGCTTGAAGGTCACTATGCAGCTCCCTTTTACTGGAATGTTCTCTCCAGTATAGCCAGTCACTTTTAACTTCACTGGGTAAATCTTTCTCTTTACTTTGAGAGTCTTGTAACCAGCCGTGAGTGGTTACAAGATTCACCTGGGCTCCACACTCAAGTTTGAATGGAATTATTGTCTTATTCACAGTCTTTGGATTCTGTTTTACCAGCAGCAGCAGTCTACAGAGAATCTACAAAGACTTCCTCCATTTCCTTAGCAACCATGCGCACCTTTCTCTTGGTAGCCCCAGCATTGCAGCACTTTGCAACATGATTCTTCTTCCCACAATTATTGCAGGACTTTCCATAAGCAGGACACACTTTGAAATGTGCCTACCTCCATATTTGCTGCACTTGCTGTTTGAGCCTACCTCCCTGCTTTGCTGTTGCTTTGGGAAACACCTTGTGCTCTGCCCCCTCTATTTTCACTTCGTGCCCTGTTGTGTCTGCCTTCTGCAGCTACTTAGCTTGTGCTCATGAGCTCTCTGCTGCCCTACACACATTCACAAGCCTTTACTTATCTTTATACTTTATTGTCGCCAAACAATTGATACTAGAACGTACAATCATCACAGCAATATTTGATTCTGCACTTCCCGCTCCCTGGATTACAAATATTAAATATTAAAAATATTACAAATAGTAAAAATTAGTAAATATTAAAAATTTAAATTATACATCATAAATAGAAAATAGAAAAATGGGAAGTAAGGTAGTGCAAAAAAACCGAGAGGCAGGTCTGGATATTTGGAGGGTACGGCCCAGATCCGGGTCAGGATCCCTTCAGCAGTCTTACCACAGTTGGAAAGAAGCTGTCCCCAAATCTGGCCGTACGAGTCTTCAAGCTCCTGAGCCTTCTCCCGGAGGGAAGAGGGACGAAAAGTGTGTTGGCTGGGTGGGTCGTGTCCTTGATTATCCTGGCAGCATTGATCTGACAGCGTGCAGTGTAAAGTGAGTCCAAGGACGGAAGATTGGTTTGTGTGATGTGCTGTGCCATGTTCACGATCTTCTGCAGCTTCTTTCAGACTTGGACAGGACAACTTCCATACCAGGTTGTGATGCACCCAAGAAGAATGCTTTCTACGGTGCATCTATAAAAATTAGTGAGGGTTTTAGGGGACAGGCCAAATTTCTTTAGTTTTCTCAGGAAGTAAAGGCGCTGGTGGGCCTTCTTGGCAGTGAACTCTGCTTGGTTGGACCAAGTCAGGTCATTTGTGATATTGACCCCGAGGAACTTAAAGCTTTTGACCTGTTCCACTTGGGCACCACCAATGTAAATTGGGTCGTGCGGTCCGCTACTCCTTCTGAAGTCAACAACCAATTCCTTCGTCTTGCTGACGTTGAGGGATAGGTTATTGTCTTCGCACCATGCCACCAGGTTCTTAATTTCCTCTCTGTACTCAAAACTCATCATTACCCGAGATACGGCCTACAATTGTTGTGTCATCAGCAAACTTATATATTGAGTCTGATGGAAACTTGGCTACACAGTCATGCTTTTCTGGCATCAGATCTTTTTCACGGAGCAATCTTTCTCTGAGTCTGTTATCTAGGAGTCCAAAAACTATTTTGCCTCCAACTCATGAGTCTCTCAAATCTCCAAAGTCACAGAATTTACTCGGTGTGCAAAGTTCAGCTGAGTATTGGTCAAAGCTAACTCCTTGTTTCTGGTCACTGGAAAAGATCTTATCTCTCTTAAACATGGTGCTTTTACTTGGGACAAAATAATCCTCACTTTCAATTTTTTGTCAGCCCCTCCCGCTCTGCTAACCACTAAGTACATATTATATAGTGGCTATATAATATATAGCATTTCCAGTTATCAGTTAGACTGCCAGTGAGCTGTATAGGTGTGGGATAGCTCAGCTTATCCGTGATGGGAATTTTCGGCCTCTCACCTGAATTTGTTTTGGTTAATTCGGGAACAGCGTTCTCTTTTACCTCGCTGGCTGTCTTTTCTTCCCCCATGGGAGCTAGCGTCTCTTTCTGAGTTGCTCACGGTATTCACTTAGGCTCTGTGTTTAGACCTCACGCCAACTCCTGCCACCAGGTTATGTTTGTTCTTAGTAAAGACAAACAGCGTGGGTAAGCGTTAGAACATTTTACTTACAGAACGGTTTCAGCTCAACGCCGAGCACGTGCGACCAGCTAACGCCGACATCATTTCCGGTTCCGGGTGAACCGCCTGCTTTGCCCACTGGGAAATGAAGTTCTTTGTCATGAACACACATAATCACACAAGTCGCCACACATTCTGGCTGCAGCAGCATACCCACAACGCTCGGCTGGACAGAATGCAACAGAACACAACAGAAATTAGCAAAACACGCCTCATTCCTCCCTCCCACCCACCCATCCATTCAGGTACACAGTCCTCCAACAAGCCAGCTTCAGCCTCCAGACTCAGGCTCATAGGTAGTGGGCCTTCGACGTCTCCAGCGAACTCGCAGAGATTCACAGGCTTGGATCTCCGGCCACCGGCCTCCAGACTTCCTATCGACCTCTGGTGTCAATCCCAGGACTCGCACATCACCGAACACTAGGCCCAGACCTCCAGGCTCGTTGAGGACGGAACCCCAAAAACTAGGCCTCAAACTCCGGCCTCTCCGACTTGTGTACCTAGGGATCCACCAGCATAGTTCCCTCTAAGCTGTGCGCGTGTGCGCGCGCACACACACGTTTTTCAACGAACGCACAAAGGAAAATAAAGTGCACACAAAAGTATAGTTATCTAAAATAATGCAGTAATTAATAATTATACCTATTGAAAATAGTATTTTAGCTAACTGTTTCTGTTAACTAGTTAGTCAGCTTTTCAAATACCACAATGCACGTCAGTAATTTACGTCACCTCACCCTTCCTGTTCCGGTTTGTAAGCTGCATCACGGCATCAGCCACATTTGGCGGACGGTGTTCATATCATAAAGTTTACAAAGATCTGTTTCAAATCCTGTAGATAGCTTACTAAGTTTTTATTGGAAAAAATATTGATTCACTATGTCGAATTCAAAAGAAGCGAAGGGCGTGAAGCGCAAAAGAACTGCAAATTTGTGTAAGGTTGAATGGCTTAACAAAATAGTGGAAACTGCTACACCAAAAGCTCATGAGGTCATGAACGTTCAGCTACGAGAAATATTTATGTATGATTCAGAAACTGGAGTTATCTGTTTGTATTGTCGTGATGCGAAAGTTGCTGGAGAATTTGCTAGTGGAAAGAAGTGGGGTGATATTTGGAAACCTGACTTTTTGAAGTGTCATTTGGCAAGTAAATTGCATTTGGATGGTGTACAAAAGCTCAGGCAACAGAACCCGTCGTTACCCGTTACAGGAGTGCTACGCATGTTACGGTTGAGTGCGGATGAGTGAGAGCGAAAACGATCAAACCCAGAGGAGATCAAAGTTGAGGTACAAGAATGGTCAGCTTTTGATTTCTCCGCAATTGCAGATTGTGACTTCACATTTGCCGATGAACAAGTTAATGCCTTATGTCCAAAATATCGTGATTTTCTAGCTGAAAATACTGTAATAGTTGGACAGTTTAATGATTTCAAATTTTCCATGCAAGAACAAGTTAAATCCAAACTGATTTCAAACTTTGCTCAAATGGTGGCATTTTTACTTCAAAATGAACAGTTTTGTGACCTTGCACGGTTGATGGACGTTGGGGGAACCTTTCTTGCGTCTAGTGCGGACTGTGAGCGAGGTTTTAGCCTCATGAATCAACTCAAAAACAGGCTGAGAAACTGTTTAGGTGAATGTCATTTGGGTATGTTAATGAGAATCAAAAGCTATCAATTAGATGGAAGTTCTATTAATCTAGATGGGTAAATGCCAGAGACACGAGAGAGAAAAAATAACGGAGTGACTTAAATATGTATGTTATTTTGTTGTTATTCTGTGCAGTTTTATGTCAAGTATTTTGTAAACCTACATAAACTGTGCCATGTGTGCATTCAGTATACGCATACTTTTGTCACAGGGAAAAAAATTGCACAACATAAGATTTTTGCGCACACTGGCTACTAAAAATTGGAGGGAACATTGGTCACCCGCCCTCGTCCCCCTCACTGCCCGCACAGCTCTCAGGATTGCCTTCTGCTGAAGAACTTTATTCCAAAAGGGAAAACTAGAAGGAGAAAGTTCCGCGCTGTTAAAAGGCTCATTGTAAGAGCAGCACACGCAGAATTGTTGAAGGGAGTGGCATGGTGAAGGGACCAGCAGTCCAGGTGTTGAAATTTGAGCCCTGACAATTTTCCTGTCAGCGTGGGTGTAGACAGGTTAGTTGCGATAGATTTCTGAGGCAGCTTGCAGTATTCTTCCAGACAGACACACATCGATTTGGTTCTTATGAGGATAGTTCCTTCCTGGTATCGATGGCTTGGAATCTGAGCGGGAGATAAATGTGCCTTGCAACTCTCGGTGGAATACTTGGTGAGAGAAGTGGATATCCTCCGAAGTTATTTTTAAAGCTGTTCTGTCCACTGAGACTGCTCGGCAAGGGAAAGCTCTGCACGTGCAGCTCTGGGTAGCCTTACAAAGAGCCTCCAGCTTTGTGAGGACTCGCAGGCACCAGGACTTCCCCAGCAGGCTCGCAGAGGGTCACTGATCAGGTCTCCGGCCAAATGGCAGCCCAATACTCTTTGATCTCTCTCCAGTCCTGAAGGCTCTCGGCCCGAAACTGTTTATTCCCCTCCCATAGATGCTGCCTGACCTGCTGAGTTCCTCCAACGTGTTCCAAGATTTTGTGAGTCTTCAATCTCTTACTTTTTTTTAATGAGATGTAGTGCGGAATAGGCCCCTCTGGGCCTCCGAGCTGCACCACCCAGCAATCCCCTGATTTAATCCTGGGCTAATCACGGGCTCTGGCAGATGGGGCTTGGATGGCAGAAGAAGGAAAACTCTGATTTTAAACCTCCGCCGCCTTGCGGCCATACCCACCCATGGGAAAGGCTTCGGGAGTAAACCCCGAGGAAGAAATCCGGAGCCGGGGTCCCTAAGACAGCTTGATGTTGTTTACAACTTCACTCTGGCAACCTCGGCAACGACACTGGTGCCAAGCTGTATCGGCCCTTGCCCTGCCCTTTAGCTACAACAGTGACATGGAGAGGGGGAGCCCACTGCATGGGCCGCAGCCAGTTCTTCAAATCTTCCAGTGGCGCAAACCCACAATCGACAGCTGCCTTCTGTAATCACTGGACAATTTACAATGACCAATTAACCTATCAACAGGTATGTCTTTGAACTATGGGAGGAAACTGGAGCAGCCAGCGGACACGGGGAAAACGTACAAACTCCTTACAGGCAGTGGCGGGAATTGAACCCGGGTCATCTGCACCGTAAACCGTTGTGCTGACCACAACGCTAACGTGACACCCTGTCTGACTTTCCACAAACCAATGGAATTGTTCTGTGTATTTGATTTCTGTATTCCCCCTGTGTTGTTTAATCCACCAACTAGCCCTTAGCATCCAGGGTCCCGTAAAAACTCTGTGCTTTTTTTTTTCTTAAGCTCTTAAAAGAACACCACACTGGAAATGTATTTATGCAGGCCACGCACTCAAAATGCTGGAGGAACTCAGCAGGTCAGGCTGCATCTATGGAAAAGAGTAACCAGTTGACGTTTCAGGCCGAGACCCTTTGTCAGGACCCCTCCACAGAGGCAGCCCGGCCTGCTGAGTTCCTCCAGCATTTTGTGTGTGTTGCTCTGGCTTTCCAGCATCTGCAGATTTTCTTGTGGATATATTTATTACGGGATGTGAGTGCCCGCCGACAGGCACGAGACATCCTGAATTGCCCTTCAGAAGGTGGAGGGGAGTTGCCATCTTGAACCTCCGATGAAGGTGCTTCTGCAGTGCTGTTCAGTCAGGAGCGCAAGGATTTAGGCCCAGAGACAATGAAGGAGCGTTAAGAACATAAGAGATAGGAGCAGGAGTCGGCCATTCGGCCCATCGGGCCTACCCCGCCATTCAATAAGATCGTGGCCGATTTCCACCTATCTGCCTTTTCCCCGTAACCCTTAATTCCCCTACTATGAAAAAATCAATCCAACCTTGTCTTAAGTATATTTACTGAGGTAGCCTCCACTGCTTCATTAGGCAGAGAACTCCACAGATTCACAACCCTCTGGGGAAAGCAGTTCCTCCTCATCTCTGTCCTAAATCTACTCCCCCAAATCCTGAGGCTATGTCTCCTAGTTCTAGTCTCACCTACCAGTGGAAACAACTTTCCTGCCTCTATCTTATCTATCCCTTTCATATGTTTCTATAAGATCTACTCTCATTCTTCTGAATTCCAGCGAGTACAGTCCCAGGCGACTCAATCTCTCCTCATAGTCTACCCCCCTCATCTCTGGAATCAACCTGGTGAACCTTCTCTGCATCGTCTCCAAAGCCAGTAGATCCTTCCTCAAGTCAGGAGACCAGAACTGCACGCAGTACTCCAGGTGCGGCCTCACCAGTACCCTGTACAGTTGCAGCATAAACTCCCTGCTCTTGAATCCAATCCCTCTCGCAATGAAGGCCAATGTTTCATTTGCCTTCTTGATAGCCTGCTGCACCTGCAAACCAACCTTTCATGATTCACCCACAAGCACTTCCAAGTCCCTCTGCACAGCAGCATGCTGCAATGTTTTTTATCATTTAAATAATGATCTGCTTCCAAAGTGGATGACCTCTCATCTACCAACATTGTACTCCACCTGCCAGACCCTTGCCCACTCACTTAATCTATCTATAGCTCTCTGCAGACTCTCCGTATCTTCTGCACAATTTGCTTTTCCACTCAACTTAATGTCATCAGCAAACTTAGATACACTACACTCGGTCCCCTCTTCCAGATCATTGATGTAAACATAGAAAATAGGTGCAGGAGTAGGCCATTCGGCCCTTCGAGACTGCATCGCCATTCAGTATGATCATGGCTGATCATCCAACTCAGAACCCCGTACCAGCCTTCCCTCCATACCCCCTGATCCCTTTATCCACAAGGACCATATCTAACTCCCTCTTAAATATAGCCAATGAACTGGCCTCAACTGTTTCCTGTGGCAGAGAATTCCACAGATTCACCACTCTCTGTGTGAAGAAGTTTTTCCTAATCCCTGTCCTAAAAGGCTTCCCCTCTATCCTCAAACTGTGGCCCCTCGTTCTGGACTTCCCCAACATCGGGAACAATCACTTGCATCTAGCCTGTCCAATCCCTTTAAGATTTTATACGTTTGGGATTGGACAGGGAAGCACTTCCGTGAAACAGATGTTGCTTTAATCAAAATCCACCAATTTTATTCTCACTATTACCCAAGACTAATTTTTGTTTAATATTTCATGTTATGTATTTATAATTACCAGTTCAATATATTATTTACAATTCCCCAGCTCAATTCCAATATTTCATGTTATTTATAATTCTTGATGAGACACACTCAATGCTTCAGGAGCAGCAGATTCCTCCCCTCCATTATCAGATTTCTGAGCCGACAATGAACCAACTTGCGAACACTATCTCACTATTTTTTTGCACTACCTATCAAATGCTCGCAACGGCGTGCGTCTCAAGTAGCCTCTGACCACCAAGTCCAGCTCCTGACCTTCACGTGTGGCTCAGCTACGAAGTCTGGCACAACCATTTCTACTGACAGGGGAAGGGGCAAAAGCGGGTTACTGGCGCCTTAAAACCAGTCGCTTCTTTTCTTTTTTAATCTTTTTATTAATTTTCAAATTCATAAACATAGCAACAGTACTAATACAAAGAGATTGGGATTACATTATTGGTAATTGACGTATGCAAGTAAAAACTACAGATAATACAAGTATATTAGACCTCCCAAACTCTTAATATAATTAAACATGATAAAAAGAAAAATGAAAAAATATCAAGGAAAAAAAAACCAAAATAAAAAAAAACTAAACTAAACTGAACTAAACAAAACTAAACTATGGACAGAAGAGTGGAGTTAATGACATTAATGATTGTATTCGATGCAATATAATAGCCCAGCTTTGTTAAGTTTTGTTTAGACCAGTCGCTTCGGGCAGATGGGGCTCATCAATCGTGGTTGGCAGCTCACCTCGCCGAAGGAAAACTCTGATCTCAAACCTCCGATGCCTTGCGGCTATATCATGGGGAAGGCTTCTGGAGTAACCCCCACCACGAGGAAAAAATCCAGAGCTGGAGTCCCTAAGGCAGTCACACACACAAAATTTAATAATAAACTTATATATATCTTGTGTTGGCGCGTGGCCAAGTGGTTAAGGCGTTCGTCTAGTGATCTGAAGGTCGTGAGTTCGAGCCCTGGCCGAGGCAGCGTGTTGTGTCCTTGAGCAAGGCACTTAACCACACATTGCTCTGCGACGACACTGGTGCCAAGCTGTATGGGTCCTAATGCCCTTCCCTTGGACAACATCGGTGGCGATGTTGATATACCCCTTGTGCGCATGCGCCAGTCGTGCACGCAGCCCGTTACAGTTGCTCCGTAATTTCTTACTTTTAAACTTTTTAACTTAGTTATTTGTTGTATTTTTTTAACCAATTTCCCCCAGGATCAATAAAGTATGACTATGACTATGACAATTGGATTCCAGTTAATTGGGACACATAAGGGAAACTGAATAAAAACATTAATATAAAACTGTGTGTAGACTCTTAGAATACTACAGCACAGAAGCAGTCCCTTCTGTCCATCTAGTCTGTGCCGAACTACTAATCTGCCTAGCTCCATCGACATGCTCCCGGACCATAGCCATCCCATTGATATACCTATCCAAACTCCTCTTAAATGTCAAAATTGACCCTGCATCCACCACGTCCGCTGGCAGCTCATTCCAGAATGTGCTCACCCCCTCATGTTCTCCTTAAACATTTCACCTTTCACCCTTAACCCATGACCTCTAGTTCTAGTCCCACCCAATCTCAGTGGAAAAACCCTGCTTGCATTTACCCCTGTCTGTTCCCCTCATAATCTCCCAAATCTCCTCTCAATCTTGTACATTCTAGAGAATAAACCCCAAACCTATTCAACCTTTCCCTATGTGTGCAATACGCCTCCTTCTTTTTCTTAATCAGGGCCTCAGTATCTCTCAAAAACCAAGGTTTCCTAAACCTGTTATCCCTGCCTTTTATTCTGACAGGAACATACAAACTCGGAGCTCTCAAAATTTCACTTTTGAAGGCCTCTCTCTTACCAAGTACACCTGTTCCAATCCACACTTGCCAGATGCTTTCTGGTACCATCAAAACTGACCTTTCTCCAATTTAGAATCTCAGTCTGAGGGCCAGACCTATCCATTTTTTCCATAATTACCTTGAAACTAATGGAACTCTGATCAGTAGATGCGAAGTGTCCTCCTACACAAACTTCTGACAGTTGTCCTATCTCATTCTCTAGTAGGAGATCTAGGACGCACTCTTTCTAGTTGGGACTTCTATGTACTGACTGAAGAAACTTTCCTGAACGCATTTGACAGACTCCTTCCCTCCAGTTCTTTTACCGTACGAGTGGGCCCAGTCAATATGTGGAAAGTTAAAATCACCTTATGTTTCTTGAAACAGTCTGCGATCTCTCTACAAATTTGCTCCTCTAAATCCTGTGGACTGTTAGGGGGCCCATAATATAATCTCGCTCATGTGGTCATACCTTTCTTATTCCTCAGTGCCACCTATAAAGCCTCAGTAGACGAGCTCCCCAGTCTGTCCTGACTGAGCACTGCTGTGGCATTTTCCCCCGACTAGTAACGCCACCGCTCCCCGTTTAATCCTTCCTGCTCTGTCACGTCTAAAACAATGGAATCCCAGAACACTGAGCTGCCAGTCCTGCCCCTCCTGCAACCCAATCTCACCAACGGTTACCAAGTCAAAATCCCACATGTTGATCCGTGCCTTAACCTCAACCGCCTTTCCTACAATACTCATTGAAGTAAGGGAAAAAGCAGCTCAGGACATCAGTCCCATCTTGCTCAACCTTTTGATTCCTGACTTTGTTTGTAGGCTGAACAACATCTTCCTCGACAACCGCTCCACTGCCTGTTCCAGTGCACTGGTTGCCTTCAGATTAATCCCCCACTGCTCAGCATTAGTAAACCTTCCCAAGAAGATATTAATCCCCCTCCAGTTCCGGTACAAACTGTCCCTTCTGTGCAGTTCCCTCTTAGAGAGCTCAATGATCCTAAACTCTGAAGCCCTCCGTCCTACACTATCTCCTTAGCCGCCCGTTAAACTATAGTATTTATACTATAAATACTATATTTATAGAGGAGGGAGGAGAAGATGGCGACGCGACGCAGCGCGCGCAGCTGTTCCGAATGATATCAATAAGTGTAACTAGGGGCCGGATTTGATGGAGACAGCCATGAGAAGTGCAGAGGAACGTCTGGAGTAACTTCTGAAATGCCCGCTTCGCTGCCGCTGCTACTGTGGGATCGAGAATCTCCGGAGACGAAGGCCCCAAATCCTCAGCTTTGCATATCGCCTGTTGCCGGGGCCGGGGTCAAAGCGCTCGGCAGAGATGATGCTCGGTGCTCGGTGTCGAATAGGTGGCTGGAGGCTCGGAGTTTTTCGGACGGACTCGGAGTCGGACTGTGGTCGGATGCTTCCAGGATGCTGCACCGGCAAGTTGGCAGCGCTGGATGTTCACCGTCTGCGTGAGATGACGGAACTTTCGAGAGACACTGAGACTTTTACTGTGCCATGGTCTGTTCTTATCAAATTACAGTATTGCTTTGCACTGTTGTAACTATATGTTATAACTATGTCCTTTTTGTTAGTTTTTAAGTCGGTTTGTCATGTGTTTTTCGTGATATCATTCTGGAAGAACATTTTATCATTTCCGTTCCGATCCATCCCCCCCCCCACTCAGCCCCCCGACCGATCCGGAGTTCATCCAATTCCTTAACACGGACCGCCAGGAGCTGCAGCTGGATGCACTTCTTGCAGCTGTAGTCGTCAGGGACCCTGGAGGTCTCCCTGCCCTCCCACATCCCACAAGAGGAATGTCCCGCTATCCTGCCAGGCACCCCCACCGCTCTAGATGTGCGAGAAGAAAAAAAGATTAAATAATGGGGGTGGGGTGGAAATCAACCTAGAGTCCTCACCTCTGCTCGCCAAAGCCTCAACTCCCCACTCTAACACTGGCCCACTCACACAATGGCCGCTCCACATAAATCAAATTTCCTTTTATTGGTCTTTGCCAAGTACCTAGTTATGCACAATACAATGTCTCCTCAGGAACCGTGATCCGATGGCCCTCGATCATTTCTTTTACATTCTCTTTCCCTCTGTGCGTACCCATGTCTCCTCGGGACTGTGTCACAATAACTATTAGGTTTAAAGGGGATAAGGCTGGGCAACATTTATAGAACCATAGAACATTACAGCACAGAAACAGGCCTTTTGGCCCTTCTTGGCTGTGCCGAACCATTTTTCTGCCTAGTCCTACTGACCTGCACCTGGACCATATCCTCCCATACACCTCCCATCCATGTACCTGTCCAAGTTTTTCTTAAATGTTAAAGGTGAGCCTGCATTTACCATTTCATCTGGCAGCTCATTCCACACTCCCACCACTCTCTGTGTGAAGAAGTCCCCCCCTAATGTTCCCTTTAAACTTTTCCCCCCTCACCCTTAACCCATGTCCTCTGGTTTTTTTCTCCCCTTGCCTCAGTGGAAAAAGCCTGCTTGCATTCACTCTATCTATACCCATCATAATTTTATATACCTCTATGAAATCTCCCCTCATTCTTCTATGCTCCAGGGAATAAAGTCCTAACCTATTCAACCTTTCTCTGTAACTGACTTTCTCAAGTCCCAGCAACATCCTTGTAAACCTTCTCTGCACTCTTTCAACCTTATTAATCTCCTTCCTGTAATTTGGTGACCAAAACTGAACACAATACTCCAAATTCACCTTCACCAATGCCTTATACAACCTCACCATTAACATTCCAACTCTTATACTCAGTACTTTGATTTATAAAGGCCAATGTACCAAAAGCTCTCTTTACGACCCTATCTACTTGTGACGCCCATTTTTAGGGAATTTTGTATCTGTATTCCCAGATCCTTCTGTTCTGCTGCCCTACTATTTACCTTGTATATTCTACCTTGGTTTGTCCTTCCATATGTTCTACCTTGGTTTGTCCTTCCAACCTTATGGCTGACGTTTCAGGCCAAGATCCTTCTTCAGGACTGGAAAGGAAGGAGGAGATGACAGAATAAAAAAGGTGGGGGTAGGAGGCTAGCTAGAGGGTGATAGGTGAAGCCAGCTGGGTGGGAAAGGTCAAAGGCAGGAGAGGAAAGAGGACCATAGGAGGAGGGGACCCAGGGGGAAGTGATAGGCAGGTGAGAAGAATTAAGAGGCCAGAGTGCGGAACAGAAGAAAAGAGAAAGGGGAGGGAAGAAAGTTTTCCGTAAGGGGACAACTCCTTACAGACAGCGGCGGAAATCAAACCTAATCGGATATCACTGGCGCTGTGAAGCGATTGCACAAACCCGCTACACTACCAGGCCATGTAGAATGAAAGTAATTGGCAAAAGAACTGAAAGTGATGCAAGGAATTTTACTTTAATGCCCTGAGTTATTACACTCTGAAATACATTGTTGGAGTAGCAATGGAGACAGATTCAGAAGGGGGCCAAAGTTCAAAGTTCAAACTTCATTTATTATCAAAGTATATATACATTGTACGACCTTCAGATCCATTTCCTTGCAGGCAGCCACAAAACAAAGAAACACAATAGACCCATTAAGAAAAAGACCTTCAAACACCCAGTGCGCAGAGAGCAAAAAAATTGTGCGAGCAGTTAAAGTAAGCAAACAGCATTCAGAACTGGAGTTTTATGAAACACGCGAAGCCAGGCCTCACTGCAGTCGGAGTAGGCCACAGCTTCAGTTCAGCGCAGAGCCGAGTAAACGTCGCAGAGCACCGAGCAGAACCGTCCTGTCCCTCTCCTCCAGTCCTGACACTCTGGCCTTCCCAATACGGCCCAGAGCTTAAATCGGGACTTCCCTCGCTCCCTCCTCCACTTGCCTCCGGCGTGCCCCGCCTCCATTCGCCTCTGCACGTCTCTCCATTGTTAGCGGTGACTGTGATTCGCTCTACCACCCGTTGCACCGCTGGCGTTTCGGGCAGCGTCGGAGGTCCTCCATCTCTGACGGCGTTCAGGGCTTCCTTCATCGTGTCAGTAGCTCGGTTTTCGCTACTGTTAGTCCTGCAAGTCTCCGGGTGGAGACTCAGGAATACCGTCGCACTCAGAAGTAGAAGGATTCTTCATTGCTGTTTCCGTAACAGTTCTGTTTGACCCGTCAGAGTTGTTAGCCTCGAACCTGCAGGACCGGTGGACCACTCTTAGTCTGACCTCTACCCTTTGACCTGTTTGGCATGGGTGACCCTACCAAGAGCCAGAGCATAAAGCCCTGACTCCAGCCAACACAGTTCTCCGGGTCATTGAGGCACACAAGCCTCCAAACCCTACAACAAGGTTGTGGTCTTCTTGGAGAAGTGATTGTTATTAATAAAGGTCATTAATAAGGTGTTTTAGTAGTTTCACTTATTTTGTATTTTGCCCTTAAGTAATTGCGGGGCACACCAGCGCCATCTTAAAATGGGAAGGAGAGGTGGTCTGACAAGATGTCAGAGAAGTGAGGATGGGGTAAATGGGGGCCTCGAGCTAGTAGAAACTTGATGGGCCGAACTGCATCCTTGTTGCAAACACTTTGGGTTCTGCAGAATACTTGCTGAACTGCTTTTATTCTACACGCAGGTTATCCCAACGGACAAGCTGCAGAAACCGTCTTAAAGACTGTCAGACGTTATCTGGAGGAACACAGGGACTCGGTGAGTATCTGGACAGCTCGGCAAATAATTTAGATCAATGGTACAAACATTTTCCCACGGGTACCTTCCTCCGCTGCCTTAGCAGCACTGAATTTGCAAACGCAGGAGACTGCCACCTATGTATAATCCATAAAACCGAGGAGCAGAATTAGGCCATTCGGCCCGTCGAATCTGCTGCTCCATTCGATCACGGCTGATTCATTTTCCCTCTGAAATGCTTCAATTTAATGTCAGAGGATTTTACAGTATACAACCTGAAATTCTTACTCTTCGCAGACGTCCACAAAACAAGAAACCCCTTAGAATGAAGGACAGTAATACCAGAACCCCAAACTGCCTCTCTCTTCCTCCCACTCACCCTCCCCACATTTGCACCAGCAGAATCTCCGCCCCACCCCAAACAATCAACAGCAAAAGCCCCCAAAGAGACCATCGAAAACTGCAATCCGTAACCCAGCACGTCGGTATCTCAGACAGGCTCTCTCTCTCCATCGAGGGAGAGAGTGGGGTCACCTCTCCAATGAGAGTGGGAGACCAGCAACTCGCCATTCCGATGTTACGATCTTCCACGTCGGTTCTCCAAGCCCCCCTGGCTCGAGGACCGACAGGCTCTCACTCACAATTGAGAGAGAGAGAGGGGGAATCGTTCGAATGCAGAGGCCTTCTTTCCTCAGCAGCGCACTCCACCTGCTGTCCCGATGTTTCACTCCCCCCGCGATGCTTCGGTCGATGAGGAATCAGGTCGTCCACGGGACCGCGCTCTCCCCACCCCCGAAGGAGCGCGTCTTCCGGGCCACTCCTGGAGATATCGAAACGTCAGGCCGCGCGGCTGATGTGAAAACACGCCGCTTGCAGGGAATCGTAAGCTGAACTGTAACTGCAAACGCGGTTCAAGCTGCAGATCACAGACTCCAACAGAACCCCGCCCACCTCGAAGAGAAAAGGAAGACCTAAGAGAAGAAGAATAAACCGTTTCATGGACGAACTGGAAGAAGTCGCCTGGGTCTGCAAAAGCCTCTGGCATCATCTTTCCCAGCTCCTCCTCTCCTGCCTTCTCTCCCCATAACCTTGGCCTCCCTTGGAATTAAGTAATCAACTTCTGCTTTAAATATACCCACTGGCTTGGTCTCCACAACCATCTGTGGCAATGAATTCCACAGATTCAACACCCTCTGTACTCTTTCCCAATGCCACGGAGCAATATAACATGGGAGCAGCCCTTTGGCCCATCTTGTTTCTGCTAGTCCATTTTGTTGTCATAGCCTTGTAAACCTTTCCTATCTATATACACTGTGGGGAAGGACCCTTAGAGAGGGAGGGGCCATGTTGGGGGACTACCAGGTGCCTAAACTTTGGAATTCTCTCCCAAAACCTCATCTTTCTCTTAATAACCTATATCTCTTTGACCAAGCTTTAGGTCAACTTACCCAACTATCTGGTTCAACATCACCATGTTTTTTTGTTTGATAGATACATTCCTATGAAGTAATTTACAACTGGTGTATTGTGTGCAGTTTCGGTCACCGACCGGCAGGAAAGATGTAAATAAGGTTGAAAGAGTACAGAGAAAATTTACAAGGACGTTGCCGGGTCTGGAGGACCTGAGTTATACGGAAAGATTGAATAGGTTAGGACTTTATTCCTTGGAAGGGAGATTTGATAGAGGTATACAAAATTATGAGAGGTATAGATAGGGCAAATGCAAGCAGGCTTCTTCCATTGAGGTTGGGTGTGACGACAACCAGAGGTCATGGGTTAAGGGTGAAAGGTGAGAGGTTTAAGGGGAACATGAGGGGAAACTCCTTCACGCAGAGGGTAGTGAGAGTGTGGAATGAGCTGCCAGCACAAATGGTGTGTGTGGGTTTGATTTCAACATTTCAGAGAAGCTTGGATAGATAGGTCAATGGGAGGAGACAGTGTAAATAGTTTGGCATGGACTAGACAGGCCGAATAGCCTGTTTCTGCGCTGTACTTTCCCATGACTCCATTTTGCCTCAACGAAGGTGCCACGTGAGTGGAATTTGTACCGGCACCATGGGAGAACCGGCCCAACTCCCTCCCCGGGAACAGACCGTGGCTCTGCGAGGAGGGCGTGGAGAGGGAAGCGGCGGGGGGGCCCGAGGAAGGGCTCGCTGATCTCCGGGCTGCCCCTAGGGACGCGCCCGCACGCGGGGGTGAGCATCGGGTGCTGCTGGCAGATCGGCTGCTCGGTGAAGGACGGCCCTTTCGCCCTGGCGCCTCGGCGAAATGTCCGCGGAGGATCGCCGCCGCGCGGCACGTTCCGGGCCACAGGAGGACACACTGGGTGAGGGGGGGAGATGTACCGAAGCTCGGCACAGCCACCACAAGGGCTCAGTGGGGAAGGACTGTAGAGCAGAATTCCTCTCCTACTAGAGAGGGAGGGATCCCCAGAATTATCTTAACAGGACACCACCCCGAGCTACTGATTGGGATGCAGGGGTGTAATAAAACAGAACTATATTGACATTATAAGCCGGTCGGTGGCGTTGTGACATCAGCACCAGACTTCGAGGCCACTGGTCCCCGGTTCGAATCCGGCCGGCTCCTTGCGCGCTTTCCATCCGCGAAGGGTTGGGCGTCGAGCTGGCAACTCGGCCTCGTAAAAAAACAAAACAATCAAGTGCTTCAAAAAAAATTGGCAAACTTGCCACCCGAAGCGGAGAGGAGCACCAACAGTATTGACTTTGAAGGTAAATAATCGAAAGGAAATGGTTTATTTTTGAAATACTTCTAATGATGTATTTCGGGGCACCTCAGAAGCCAGCGGTTGGCGTAGCACGTCCTCCCTGTGAGCGCGCGGGTTTCTTCCGGGCAGTCCAGTTCCCTCCTGCTAGCTCCTGCTGGTCCGTAGATTAGTTGATTCGTTGTAAACTGCCCCATGATCAGGCTAGGGTGAGAATCGAGGGTTGCCGAGTGATGCAGCCTGTCAGGCCGGAGGGGCCTGTTCCGCGCTGTATCTCGAAGTAGCTGGGAGTGGGCAGTTTAAGTGGTTCGGCATGGGCTAGATGGGCCGAATGGCCTGTTCCTGTGCTGTACTTTTCTAGGACTCGAAATAAAGTTTATTTTGTTCAAGAAAAAGGCGGCGGGAGCTCGCCTAAAGCCGCCCGCACCCACATAAACCAGAACTCCCCAGTCAGCTGGAGAAGGGAGACTGCCCATTCCCGACTGGTGTTTTAACGTCTCAGGGAAAAGGAGCAAACCGGGAATCTTTACTTGACAGTTTGTTTCTTTCTGGATTCGGGGAAAATAAATGAGACTGCTGTTGTGACTGACAGGCTAAAACTATGTGTGTAACAATAGAGAGGGCAAAGCGAACAGAACTGGACATTATGTCAGCCTTTGAATCAAACGGTTCTCATTATCACGCTGTGAAAATAATTTTTTTCTTTCCTCAGGAAGACTTTATTTGAATATAAATGGGCACTCTGGTACGATAACAAGCAGATCACAAGTGGGAGCCGTGGGGAAGCTTCATCCCTGGGGGCTGTGCCCGACTTACTGACTGCCAGTGTACAGTCCGCCCCTCCCGCCAGTTCCTGCTCCCTCCCTCGTCCTTCATCAGGCCCTCAGGTTCTGAGTCCCTGTCGGGACAAGAGGTTGGGCTGATTGGGCCTGAGTTGGCAGCAGAAGGATCATGAGGGGAGGTGCCGGACTGCTGTGAACTGTCGTCGCTAGGTTACCAGGGAAGCTGCCTCCATTAGAGGGGAAAGAGAGGGCATTCATCCCATCCAATGCACGAAGCCCTGCGCGGGCAGATGGCTCGCCAAAATCAGCATATCGACCTCCTTTACTCATCAGGCCACGTGGGATAATCAATAAATTTAACATTGCGCTTTACACGCCGTCGTCGTTACGTGCCCCGTCGCGTGACGTCATCATTCTGTGTCGTGTGACATCATCATTATGCGCCGTGTTGAATGACATGGGCCGATCACGGTCTACGGCCATGATTGACCTTGGGAAAATTTTCCGCGGGAGTGGTTCGCCATCGGCTTCTTCTGGGCAGTGTCTTCACAAGATGGGTGACCACCCCCCCCTCAAGTATCAATACTCGTCAGAGATTGTCTGCATGGTGTCAGTGGTCGCATAACCAGGACTTATAGAACATAGAATAGTACAGCACAGTACAGGCCATTCGGCCCACAATGTTGTGCCGACCCTTAAACCCTGCCTCCCATATAACCCCCCACCTTGAATTCCTCCATATACCTGTCTAGTAGTCTCTTAAACTTCACTAGTGTATCCGCCTCCACCACTGACTCAGGCAGTGCATTCCACGCATCAACCACTCTCTGAGTAAAAAACCTTCCTCTAATATCCCCCTTGTACTTCCCACCCCCTACCTTAAAGCCATGTCCTCTTGTATTGAGCAGTGGTGCCCTGGGGAAGAGGCGCTGGCTATCCACTCTATCTATTCCTCTTAATATCTTGTACACCTCTATCATGTCTCATCTCATCCTCCTTCTCTCCAAAGAGTAAAGCCCTAGCTCCCTTAATCTCTGATCATAATCCATACTCTCTAAACCAGGCCTGACTAATCAAGAACCTGTCAATCTCTAGTTGAAATTTACCCAATGACTAGGCCCCGGCAGCCATCTGTGGCAGTGAATTCCACAGATTCACCACCCTCTGGCTAAAGAAGTCTCCCCTCACCTCCGTTCTAATGTGACATCCTTCTACTCTAAGGCAATTTAATACCTTACCTCAATTGCATCTGGTTTCATTAAAGGTATTTTTTTTACGCAGGGAGTAGTGGGTGTGCAGAACGTGCTACTAAGGGCAACAGTTGAGGCAGATAGATTAAGGATATTTAAGATCATAAGGTAGAAGAGCAGAACTAGGCCATTCGGCCCTTTGAGTCTGCTCTGCTATTCCATCATGGCTGATTTATTATCCCTCTCAACCCCGTTCTCCTGCCTTCCCCCCATAACCTTTGACCTCCTTACTAATCAAGAACCTATCAGCCTCTGCTTTAAATATACCCAATGACTTGGCCTCCGCAGCCAACTGTAGCAATGAATTCCACAGATTCACCACTCTCAGGCTGAAGAAATTCTTCCTCATCTCTGTTCTAAAGAAACGTCCCTCTATTCTGGGGCTGTGCCCCACTGGTCTTAGACTCCACCGCTATAGGAAAAGTCCTCTCCACGTCCACTCCGTCTCGGACTTCTAATAGATTTCAATGAGATCTTCCCACACAACCCCCCCCCCTTTTCCCCTTATTCTTCTAAGCTCCAGAACATACAGGCCCAGGGCCATGAACCGCTCCATGTACATTAACCCTGTCATTCCTGGAATCATTCCCCTGAACCTCCTCTGGACCCTCTCCAAAGCCAGCACATCCACTCTTGGATCAGGGGCCTTTTGCAGATCATATGCTAGTTCACTTCGATCCCTCAGAGTCCTGCAAAATGGACAATGTCACATTTATCTGCAGCATTACCCTATCTGCCAGATGTTTTCCCACACATTGAATCAATTTGTAAGACCATAAGACAGAATCGGGCCATTTGGCCCATCGAGTCTGCTCTGGTATTCCATCATGGCTGATTTATTGTCCCTCTCAACCCATTCTCCTGCCTTCTCCCCGTAATTTAAATTGCTGGTAAGCATTTTATGCTGTGGAGTTGTTTCCCTTCAAATTTCAGGAATACATTCGTTAACTTGAGGGATTTTCGTGCTGAAAAATTGGACAAATCCCACGTATTTCGCAGAGTTAGCCAAGGACCATTTAGCCTCTCAGAGCTCACCCCAACCATCATGACCTTTTGAAGATTTTTAAAGTTCATTTAACGACGAAATTTTTGGTAATATTGGTATCTCGGTGGTGTAGTGTGGTGTGCGGGATCACCTGCCGGAGACGGCAACAAGAACCACGCCGGCCAGACGCTCGACTCGTTTACGGGAACACAAACTGGCGACACGGAGACACGATCCGCCGTCGCTAATCTCCGGCTGTGAAGACCAAGAAGGATGCCACTGTAACCGGGGCACCGCAGATATCCTGGCGTCGGCGAACACGAGGCAGGCTCGAGAATTTTTAAGAAGCGTGGCTCTCTTCTGGTGACTCCGTAAACAAGCATTTCGAAATAGACGCCATCTACGAACCCCTCGGAGCCAAAGAGAAACGCGAGCCAATAGAATTCAGAGGTCAACTGAAGGGGTAGCCAATCAGGACCGAGGCAAGCGAACGGGGCATAGGCGGGGCACGGTGGGGCCTATATAGATGCGAGCACTCCCAGAGAGAAACACCAACAACTGCGCACCGAGGATGCCACCTGGACTGGTGAAGAAACGTCTGCAGGCTAATGGCCAAGCTCGGTGAGCGCCCCAACGTCAAGAGAAATTTTTTTACCTAAACCAGCCCCAGTTTTCCCCAGCATTTTTGTTTTCCCAGCCTTCAATATTTGTTCTGGTATAGACTGGTGGTCAGACAGGCCTTGAAGAGCATTCCCCACTCAAAATCATCTCTACGAAGTTGCTAGCACCCATGGGGGGGGGAGAGGTTAGCAGAGGTCACAGCCTTAACTGTTCAACTCCAGCGCCATCTATTGGTAGTTCAATATATGGCAAGGCATTTATTGCTCAAGAAGGGGAGTTGAATTGAAATAAGTGTTTCAAGGGTCAGATACAAGGCAAATTTGTTTCTTCTCTCCCTATCTTTAAAATCTTCTAATCTAACTTAATAGAGGTATATAAGATGGTAAGAGGCATAGTTCAAGAAGCTTTTTCTCACGGCAGAAATATCTAATATGAGCAGGTATCATACTGGTGTGCGTGCGAGGCGACCAGAACTGAGCACAGTACTCCAAGTGGGGTCTGACTTATATAGCTGCAACATTACCTCCTGGCTCTTAAACTCAATCCCACGGTTGATGAGGGCCAATGCACCGCATGCCTTCTTAACCAAAGTTGGCTTCCGGCGCCAACGTGGAACGCCCGTGACCTGCGGACCCTAACCTGTATGTCTTCGGAATGTGGGAGGAAAGCAGAGGTCGGCCACGCGGTCACGGGCGGAGGGAGTGCGCGGACTCCTTCCGGTCCGTGGCGGGAGTCGAACGGACGACCGGTCATTGCTGGCGCTGTAAAGTGACTGTACCGACCGCGGCGCCACTGTGCCGCCCTGCTGCTTGCGGAGTGCAACCCGCTGCTCAGGAACAGAGCGCCCAATCCTGTATAGGGCGGCGTCCGTGAGGACGTAGCAGTAACGTCCCTTCGTGGTTGTTCTGGGGTCGAGCAGGGTCTCAAACTTGAGCTGACGGGGGTGTATTCAAGACGCGCAAGAGAGCGGCTGTAGCTCATTAGGGGTTTGAAGGGATTTGGTTTGCCACTAAAGACACCAGAAAACTTCTATAGATGTACTGTGGAGAGCATTCTGACTGGCTGCATCACCGTCTGGTATGGTGGGGGAAGCAGAGCTACTGCACAGTATCGAAGTAAGCTGCAGAGTTGTAAACTCAGTCAGCTCCATCACAGGCACCAGCCTCCATAGTATCCAGGACATCTTCAAGGAGCGAATGTAAGAATTAGGAGCAGGAGTCGGCCATCTGGCCCGTCGAGCCTGCTCCGCCGTTCAATAAGACCACGGCCAATCTGACCATGGACTCATCTCCACCCACCTGCCTTTTCCCCCTAACCCTTAATTCCCCTACTATGCAAAAGAGCCTCTGAAAGGCAGCATCCATCATTAAGGACCCCTAACACCCAGGACAGGCCCTCTTCTCATTGATACCATCGGGGGGAGGTACAGGAGCCCGAAGGCACACACTCAGCGATTCAGGAACAGCTTCTTCCCCTCTGCCGTCCGATTTCTGAATGGGCATTGAACCACAGAAACCATAGAAAACTACAGCACAGAAACAGGCCTTTTGGCCCTTCTTGGCTGTGCCGAACTATTTTCTGCCTAGTCCCACTGACCTGCACACGGACCATATCCGTCCATACACCTCCCATCCATGTATCTGTCCAATTTATTCTTAAATGTTAAAAAAGAACCCGCATTTACCACCTCGTCTGGCAGCTCATTCCACACTCCCACCACTCTCTGTGTGAAGAAGCCCCCACTAATGTTCCCTTTAAACTTTTCCCCCCTCACCCTTAACCCATGTCCTCTGGTTTTTTTCTCCCCTTGCCTCAGTGGAAAAAGCCTACTTGCATTCACTCTATCTATACCCATCATAATTTTATATACCTCTATCAAATCTCCCCTCATTCTTCTACGCTCCAGGGAATAAAGTCCTAACCTATTCAACCTTTCTCTGTAACTGAGTTTCTCAAGTCCCGGTAACATCCTTGTAAACCTTCTGTGCACTCTTTCAACCTTATTTGTATCCTTCCTGTAATTTGGTGACCAAAACTGAACACAATACTCCAGATTCCGCCAAACTATTATAGTTTTATTTTAAAGCTATAGAACTATAATAGTTTTAGTTTAAAACTATAAAACTATAAAATAGTTTGCTAAAACTATAAATAGTTAAGCTATAAAATAGTTAAATTTAGTTAAACTTTAGTTTTATAGCTTTAAAATAAAACTATTTTATAGTTTTATAGTTTGCTGTTGTTTGCTTGGAGGGTGGAGGGTGCTGATGCTCTTTTGCTGAAATAAGTGGGGGGTGGGGAGGTTGCTTTTCTGATGCCTGTGTGTGGGGGGGGAGTAAGGGGGCTTTGGGGTTCTATCGTTTTTACTGACACTCCATTCTTTGGGGTTTCCCTCTTCTGTTTCGTGGATATCTGTGACGAACAAGAGTTTCAAGTTGTATATTGCGTACGTTTTCCGATATTAAGTGGAACCACCGAACTACTTGTCGCACATCCGTCAAATCACATCAGCGAAGATTGTGCTGGGCAGGCCGCAGGCGTGGCCACACTTTCGGCGCCAACCTAGCGGGCCGACGACTCACTGACCCTGACCGTGCATCTGTGGAACGTGGGAGGAAACCGGAGCACCCGGAGGAAACCACGGGTGGTCACGGGGAGAACGTACGAACTCCTGACAGATAGTGGCAGGCATCGAGCCCTGATCTTACTGCTGGTTGCTGTGAAGTGTTACGCTCACCACTACACTGCGACGCCGCCCCATATATACAAAGTGAGAATGAAAATGAGCGATCTTGGCTTTGACTTGCCTCAATTTTGCTTGGAGAAGGATAAGCGGACAGGTTGGGTTGTGCTGTGGGATAGCCACGTTTGGAGACATACTGAGATAGGTAGGTTTGATTATTCAGATTATATATTATTTATTATTATTAGATTAGATTAGATTAGATTATGAGAACACACGGTCCTCTTTTATTGTCATTAAGAAATGATACAATATTTCTCCGGAGTGATAGCACAGAAAACAGGACAGACCAAAGACTAACACTGACAGAACCACATAATTATAACATATAGTTACAGCAGTGCAAAGCAATACCATAATTTGATGAAGAACAGACCATGGGCACAGTAAAAAAAAAGTCTCAAAGTCCCCGTGTCGATCGACTCCCGAGTCCCCGATAGCAGGCGGCAAAAGGGAAAAACTCCCTGCCATAAACCTCCAGGCACCGACAACTTGCCGATGCCTTGGAAGCAGCCGAGCACAGCCGACATTGAGTCCATCCATCCGAAAACTTCGAGCTTCCGACCAGCCTCTCCGATACAGCCTCCCGAGCGCCATCCTCTGCCGAGCGCCTTCGACCTCACCCCGGCCGCTGAAACACGCAAAGCCGAGGATTTCAGGGCCTTCAGCTCCGGAGATTCCAGTTACCACACAGTAGCAGCGGCAGCGAAGCGGGCATTTCAGAAGTTTTCCAGATGTTCCTCCGTGCTCTCACGTCCGTCTCCATCAAATCAGGATTGTGCACGGTCCCCTACTTCACAGATAACAGACATCATCACCGAAGTGGCCGCGTGCACTGCCGTCGCGCTGCCATCTTCTCCCCCCTCGGTTAGGTTATTTCCGTTAGGTTTGACTATATATACTGAGCTACCGTCAGTGGCCACTTAATTAGGTACACCTGTACACCTGCTCGTTAATACAAACATTAATCAGCCAATCATGTGGCCACAACTCAGTGCATAAAAGCATGCAGACATGGTCAGGAGGTTCAGTTGTTGTTCAGACCATCAGAAAGGGGGAAGAAACGCGATCTAAGTGGCTTTGACCGGGAAATGATTGTTGGCGCCAGATGGGGCGGATTGAGTATCTCAGAAACCGCTGATTTCCTGGGATTTTCACGCAGAACAGTCTCTAGAGTTTGCGAAGAGCGGTGCGAAAATGGTAAGAAACGTACAGTGAGCAGCAGTTCTGTGGGCGAAAATGTCTTGTTAATGAAAGAGGTCAGAGGGGAATGACCGGACTGGTTCAAGCTGCCAGGAAGGTGACAGTAACTCAAATAACCACCCATTACAACAGTGGTGTGCAGAAGAGCATCTCTGAACGCATAACACATCAAACCGTGAAGTGGATGGGCTTCAGCAGCAGAAGATCACACTGGGTTCCATTCCTGTACCAAACAAAAAGGCCACTCTCAGTGCATATACTTGTAATCAATTTTCCAGTTAATCTGGTGCTTTCTGTAAATACTGTTATTTTTCTAGAAACTTATGGGTTTCTGCTGCACTCGGTGGCCACTTTATTAGGTACCCCTGTATAGCCGCTTGTTAATGCAAACATCTAATCATCCAATCACGTGGCAGCAACTCAATGCATAAGAGCATGCGGACATGGTCAAGATGCTCAGTTGTTGTTCCGACCAAACATCAGAATGGGGGAAAATATGTGATCTAAGTGACTTTGACCCTACACCTCCTCCCTCACAATCATTCAGGGCCCCGAATGGTCCTTCCAGGAGAGGTGGCATTTCCAGGAGTCTGTTGGGGTCACCTACTCCTTCTCTACTTTGGTGAGACCAGAATTAGATTGAGAGACCGCTTTGTTGAGCACCTTCGTCTGTCTGGATCTCCCGGTGGCCAACCACTTTAATTCCATTCTCCATTCTTAATTCGACTTGTCAGTCCCTGGCCTCCTCTACTGCCAAGGTGAGGCCATCTCATATTCTGTCTGGGTAGCCTCCAACCTGATGGCTCGAGTATTGATTTTTTCCAACTTCTGGTAACTTCTCACCCTTCTCCCTTCTCTCTTTTTCCATTCCCCTTTCTGACTCCCTTCTTCCCTCTTATCGCTTCTCCTCACCTTCCCACCACCTCCCCTTAGCTCCCCTCCTCCTTCCTTTTCTCCAACAGATCCACGCTCTTCTCCTATCAGATTCCTTCTTCTTCAGCCCTTTACCTTTTCCACCTGTAACGCTCAGGACTATCGGCTCGTGTTTATCTAGGGGAAACCCCATTCGCCCACCAAACCGTGTCTCACGTTTGTGTCGTTGCTGTGTAATGGCACCTGGTACAAACCCACACATCAAATATCAGACAGCACACAATGTACAATTTACAAATTACACTTTATAGATCTTACTGGAACTATGTAATTAATAGAGATCCAATATACAAGGAAAGTAAAAGGCACCATCAGAGTTCAACCACTTCGTGCACAACCGTTGGAGCTCAATTAACGGGGTCTTCGTTCCACCATTCGATCTCCGCCGACCTCCTCGACCCGCTGCCTGGGACCAACCACGGTGGTCGACCAGAGCGCGTCCATCACGTCCTCCCTCTTCGGTTCCCGTCCCGAAAAACCCGCGCACTCACCCAGGTTCCCACACATACAGATAGAATAACATAGCTTCCATTGGTTATCTATAACTATAACCCAAACATTTCCGCTACAGAGAACATTACCTCATAGTTAACATTGCAAAGAAGCCACTTCATTATTACACCTCAGAGAAGCCATTTTGTAATCAGCAGTTAACAGTTAATATTACTGAGAATCCTACCCACCTATCACCTCCCAGCTTCTCACTTCGTCCCCACCCCCCACAATGAGGATGTCACCTTGACTGGTGATGAAAAGAAGATGAGAAGTCAGAGCAAGAAGGTGAGGGAGGGGGGAAGGGGAGGAAGAAGTACAAGATGGCAGGTGATAGGTGGAACCAGGAGAGGGGGAGGGGGTGAAGTAAAGGGATTGGTTATCTCTTTCACCAATGGGAAGTTGATTGGTGGAAGAGATACAGGGCTGGAGAAGGGGGAGTCTGATTGGAGAGGACAGAAGGCCCATGGAGGAAAGAGAAGGGGGAGGAGCACCAGAAGGAGGTGACCGACAGGTGAGGAGAGAAGGTGAGAGAGGGAAACGGGAATGGGGGAATTTGTGAAGGGGGGGCTAATTACTGGAAGTTTGAGAAATCGATGTCTACATTGGCGGCTACCCAGTTAGAATATAAGGTGTTGCTCCTCCAACCGGAGTGTGGCCTCACGGTGGCAGTCGAGGTGGCCAAGCCTGCTGAATTCCTCCAGCATTTCATAGTCATAGTCATAGTCATATTTTATTGATCCCGGGGGGGGGGGGGGGGGGGAATTGATTTTCATTACAGTTGCACCATAAATAATAAGTAGTAATAAAACCATAAATAGTTAAATAGTAATATGTAAATTATGCCAGGAAATAAGTCCAGGACCAGCCTATTGGCTCAGGGTGTCTGACCCTCCAAGGGAGGAGTTGTAAAGTTTGATGGCCACAGGCAGGAATGACTTCCTATGACGCTCTGTGCTGCATCTCGGTGGAATGAGTCTCTGGCTGAATGTACTCCTATGCCCACCCAGTACATTATGTAGTGGATGGGAGACATTGTCCAAGATGGCATGCAACTTAGACAGCATCCTCTTTTCAGACACCACCGTCAGAGAGTCCAGTTCCATCCCCACAACATCACTGGCCTTACGAATGAGTTTGTTGATTCTGTTGGTGTCTGCTACCCTCAGCCTGCTGCCCCAGCACACAACAGCAAACGTGATCGCACTGGCCACCACAGACTCGTAGAACATCCTCAGCATCGTCCGGCAGATGTTGAAGGACACGTGCGTTTCATGTGCGCTTTGCTTGCCAGCAGATTTTCTCCTGTTTCAGCCGGGCGAACGCCCCGATATCAAACCTCAAAGGCTCTTGAATGAGATCAGCGAGAGAAACAACTGGGTCAGGCGTTCCGCCTGCTCTGGCCAGCAATGAAGATAACAATGGGAGGCTAAATGGCCGTTCGTGTCGTCTTGATGACAGGGAAGCCGGGAAATGAATTCAATTCCCTTTTGAAGGCAGAGAGATACAGTTAAATACAGTGACCTCAAAATATGTCCTTACTTGAGTGTTTTGTGCACAGTAACTGCATCCTTTTCATTGTATCTGAAGCCAAATGAAAACCAGTTTAATTATAATAAGTCTTTACAGTTCTATCTCTGAGTGCATGAATATCATTTTGTGGGTCTTTTTTTCCCTTCCCATCTCAGAGCTACCGAGATAAAGCCCCGTCAGTGTCAGCAGGTGGCTGCTTCAAATTGCCGGGCAGTAAATTTGTTTTTTAATTGAAATTTCGCATGATGTGTAAATCTCTCCCTGAAATTAAATTCCGCAGCCGGCCAGCGCCGAGTGTTGGGCTGCGATAAGGAAGGAGGGCACGCTCTCTGGAGGTGCCCGGCTACTTTCGCGGGGCGACGCCGCGTCTCCTCTGAATCATGAGTGCACCCTTGGATGCCGACTCACGCTGTCAGACAATTAAGAGGAACCCAATTCCTATGCTGATATCACGGCTCTATTAAATTCAAAGCAACACGTGCACAAAATGCTGGAGGAACTCAGCAGGTTAGGCAGCGTCTGTGGGAATGAATAGACGGTCGACGCATTGGGCCCAGACCGTTCTTCAGGACTGAGAAGTGGGGGGGAAGATGTCAGAATTAAAAAAAGGTGGGGGGGGGCAGGGGAAGGGGGCTAGCTGGAAGGTCATAGGTGAAGCCAGGTGGGTGGGAAAGGTCAAGGCCTGGAGAAGAAGGAATCTGATTGGAGGAGAGGGGATCATACGAGAAAGGGAAGGAGGAGGTGAGCCAGGGGAAGTAACAGGCAGGTGAGAAGAGGTAAAAGGTCAAGATTAGTCCTTTCTAAATAAAACTATGTTTCTCTTGTTTCCATTCCAGTCATTGCTTTATTTCTATTTATTTATTTAGCGATACAGCGCAGGGACAGGCCCTTCCGGCCCAGCGAGCCTGCATCCGTCCCATCACGCCCATGTGACCAATCAACCCACCAACCCGTAGCAACACAGACAAGATGCTGGAGACACTCAGCAGGTCAGGCAGCATCTGTGGAAAGGAGCAAACAGTCGACGTTTCGGGCCGAGACCCCTCTTCAGGACTGAGAAGGAAGGGGAGGGAGACGCCAGAATAAAAAGGTTGGGGGGAGAGGGGAAGGAGGACAGCTGGAAGGTGATGAGTGAAGGTAAAGGGCTGGAGAGGAAGGAATTCGATAGGAGAGGAGAGTGGACAATGGGAGAAAGGGAAGGAGGAAGGGACCGGGGGTGCGGGGGAAGTGATAGGTTGGCAAGAATAAGTAAAAGGTCAGGGTGGGGATCAGTGGGAGGGGGAGATGGATATTTTGGGCACTGGAAGGAGAAATTAATATTCATGCCATCAGGTTTGAGGGTACCCAGATGGTGTTGCTCCTCCACCCTGAGGGTGGCCTCATCTCGGGACAAGAGGAGGTTACGGACACGTCCGAACGGGAATGGGAATGGGAATTTAAATCTTTGGCCACCGGGAAGTCCCTCTTGTGCCAAGGTGCTGCGGAGGTGCTCTACGAAGTGGTTTCCCCAACCTACGGCAGGTCTCACCAACATGGAGGAGGCCTCATCGGGAGCGCCGGGCGCAGTGGGCGACCCCCACCCTCCCAGCAGGTTCGCAAGGTGAGGCGTGGCCTCACCTGGAAGGACCGTACGGGGCCGCGGGCGGAGGTGGGGGAGGAGGTGTGGCACTGGAGGCCGCTCGCCGTGCTAACCCGAACGGCTCTCCGAACGTGGTTCTTCCTTGCTCTGAGTGTCTTCACCAGTTGCGCCACAGGGATGCGGAAGGAAAGAAAGGTGACTCAGACAATTCCGCATGGGGGGTTGTGTGTGTGAGGGAGTTTGCTTGGGCAGCATGGTCGTGTAGCGGTCAGTGCAACTCTATTACAGCGCCAGTGACCCAGGTTCAATTCCCGTCACTGCCTGCAAGGAGTTTGTTCGTCCTTCTTGTGGCCCCATGGGTTCCCAACCCCACCCCCGGGTGCCCCGGTTTCCTCCCACATTCCAAAGGTGTGCAGATGGGTTAGTAGGTTAACGGGTGTAAGAGGGCCGCACGGGCTCGTTGGGCCAAAAGGCCTGTTGCCATGAGGTACCTCGAAATAAAAATTATAATTAAAAAAGAGACTGTATTTCTATTCCCTTAATGCCGCTGGCGTTTCGGGCAGCGATGAAGGTCCTCCATCTCTGGCGGTGTTTAGGGCTTCCTTCATCGTGCCAGTAACTTCCTCTCGGCTTTCACTACCGTCAGTCACGCAAGTCCTGGCTGGGGACGCGGGAATACCGTCACACTCAGATGGAGAAGGATTCTCCGTTGCTGTTTCTGTAACTATTTTGTTTTGCCAGTCAGGGTTGTTAGCCCCGAACCTGGAGTTGACCGGTGGACCACTCTTAGTCTGACCTCTACCCTTTGACCCTGTTTGGCACAGGCGACCCCACCAAGAGCCAAAGCACAAAGCCCTGACTCCAGCCAACGTGGCTCTCCGGATCACTGAGGCACGCAAGCCCCCAAACCCTACGACAAGGTTGTAGTTCTCTTGAAAGGGTGACACCAGAAACCTACATTTAAATAGCACCTTTAGAGACAAAACATCCCGGGTTGCTTAACAGGAACTTTCTTCGATCTTTCTGTGGTAGAACGCCTTAGCCAAGCAGGTAAGCCACGTGGATTCTATTGATTAGTTGCATGGCTTAGATCTTGTGCTGAACGTCCTTCTTTTCCGGATTTGACACATGCCTGATGCCAACACCATCCAGCCAAAAGCTCAGATGAGAAGGCCACAGGAGGCTGCAGAGATCAGGGGCCGAGACGTCTGTAGAAACCAGGAGCGTTAAGTCGGAAAGGCCCGGGCAGCCGGTTTCACTCTGCGAGAGAGAGAAAACGGAAAGCGAACCGTCTCTCTGTTTCTCGCATTTTCTGTCCGGCTTCCCCTATGCTAGCCTGACAATAAAGGTATTCAGCAACTGTACATTTCTAAGACACCAAGAATTAAACGCCACGGTCCCCCCGGACAGCTGCCATGTAAAATACGAGGGATGAGGAGAAGATGGCGGCGCGACACAGTGCGCGCCGCCTCTCTGGTAAATGATATCGGTATTTGTAAGTAGGATGCTGTGCACAATTCTGATTTGAGGGAGACAGACGTAAGAAGCACGGAGGAACACCTGGAGAAACTTCTGAAATGCCCGCTTCGCTGCCGCTGGTACTGTGCGATCGAGAATCTGTGGAAGGGAAGGCCCCAAGTCCTCGGCTTTGCCTATTGCCTGTTGCCAGGGCCGGGGTTGAAGCACTCGGCAGAGATGGTGCTCGGTGTCGGAGAGCTGGTCGGAGGCTCGGAGTTTTCAGACGGACTGAGAGTCGGACTGTGGTCGGGTGCTTCCAGGGTGCTGCATCGGCAAGTTTGCGGTGCTGGAAGCTCATGGCAGGAAGAGTTTTCTTCCTCCTACCATCTGCGTGAGATGATGGGACTTTCGAGAGACTTTGAGACTTTTTTTTTAACCGTGCCCATGGTCTGTTCTTCATCAAGTTACGGTATTGCTTGCACTGTTGTAACTATATGTCATAATTACGTGGTTTTTGTCAGTTTTTCAGTCTTGGTCTGTCTTGTGTTTCTGTGATATCACACTGGAGGAACATTGTATCATTTCTTAATGCATGCATTATTAAATGACAATAAAAGAGGACTGCGTGTCCTCATAATCTAATAATCTAATTTTTTTTCTCCATTCTTTTGCCCCTTACGCCACTGGTGTTTAGGGAAGCAATGAAGGTCCTCTATCTCTGGCAGCGTCCATTGTGTCAGTAGTTTCCTCGTGGTCTGCTATCATCCACGTAGGTCCTGGGTGGAGACTCAGGTATACCATCACACTCAGATGTAGAAGGATTCTTCATTGCTGTTTCCGTCATTTTTGTTTGATCAGTTAGGGTTGTTAGCCCTGAGCTGAACCCCTGAACCTGGAGGATAAGAGATTCTGCGGATGCTGGAAATCCAGAGTAACACGCGCAAAACGCCAGAGGGACTCAGCAGGTCAGGCAGCATCTACGGAGAGGAATAAGCAGTCGGCGTTTCGGGCCGAGACCCTACAGCCTGACCTGCTGAGTCCTCCCGGAGTTTTTTGTGCCTGTCACATAAAATGGGACTCTTAAAACGGGATCTTGCAAATGATTACAGCCTTCAAGGCCACCCTCATAGCTGTGACACCTTACCGAGTTAAAGCAGACAGGAGGTGCCTGCACCCACACACTCACACTCTCACACACACTCACACACTCACAAACTCACACTCACACTCACACACACACACACACACACACACACACACACACACGAGCAATTTATTAGGTCTGATTGTAGTCTTCTGTTGCTGTAGCCCATCCACTTCACAGTTCGACGTGTTGTGCATTCAGAGATGCTCTTCTGCACACCGCTGTTGTAACGGGTGGTTATTTGAGTTACTGTCACCTTCCTGTCAGCTTGAACCAGTCTGGCCATTCTCCTCAGACCTCTCTCATTAACAAGGCGTTTTCACCCACAGAATTGCTGCTTACTAGATGCTTCTTACTTCTTGCACCATTCTCTGTAAACTCTAGAAGATCTTTGGGAGGTCAGCAGTTTCTGAGATACTCAAACCATCCCATCTGGCACCAACAATCATTCCTCAGTCAGAGAACTTCCCCATTCTGAGGTTTGGTCTGAACAACAACTGAACCTCTTGACAGTGTTGGCATGCGTTTATACATTGAGTTGCTGCCATATGATTGGCTGATTAGATATTTGCATAAACGAGCGGGTGTACCTAATAAAGTGGCCACCGAGAGTATGTAAATATGTGGATTGAAACAAAGGCCAAAGTGCTTAAAAAAAAAGTGAGGAGTTGCATTTCGAGAGGGGACGCTAATGGGGTGGTCTGAGTGTCAAATATTGGAGCGTCCAGTGTATTTCCTCCTTCTGCAAAGGGGTAATACAATCTTCCTTCTCTTCCAGTTTGACCGCATCATCTTCTGTGTCTACTTGAAGATCGACTACACTCTGTACAAAGAGAAGCTGCCATTTTACTTCCCGTTTGGTAAGATCTCTCAGTGTTCCGAGTGCCGTGCGTTTAGAAATTAGATGTGGACGCATCAGGGCATCGCTCGGAGCCAACGTACCTGGTAAAGGGTCTCGGCCAGAAACGGCGACTGCCCGTTCCTCTCCTGATCACTGCCTTGATCTGCTGAGTTAGTGCGACAGACAACGCGCGACTGGTCACTCTTTGCCCAGAACCTCCCCCTTGACCCTTCCAAGAGCTAAGCACTCTCGGGAAATCAGTAAACCACAAGCCCCTCCACCACAACAGGGTGGGATTCCCTTAGTGGAGAACGGCTGTGTGCGGCCTTGTTTAACGTGGGGAGGTGATGCACGGGCAGCCACCGCCCAGTCCTCGAGGCAAGATTTCCCATTACGGAAACCATGTGGGCTTTGGCCTTTGGACAGACTGGAGTCAGGGTTCAGGGGCATGGAATGCAAGACAACTGGGGTCCCTCCGCCTTCACTGACATTGTGATGTATCATCATCTTCAACCAGCTCCACCACTGAGGTCCTGGTTGGATCACTCCTTGTCCGGAACCTCCCCTTTGACCTCGCCACCATGGGTGACCAAGGCGGAGACCAGGCTCACTTACCCCTACTGTCTTCACAAGTGTAACAGGGGCTGGCATCTGAAACCAGCCCCAACAACCAGCCCAAAGTGGCCGATAGAGTCTTAAGCAGCAATGGTTGTTGAAGGAGCAGTTGGAAGAGCAATGGGGTTGGAGGGAGGTGGGACGCCTGTCTTCCCTCATAAGCTGAACAATTGCTTTGCTGCGTCAATTTTAGAGACCGTTTCTCCTGGGTCTTCAAAGGAAAAGCCCAAGACTGCTGAGGAAGACAAGGAGCAGTCCAAGGACAAGTTGAATCTTGGGGACAAACAAGGTTTGTGGATTTCCTTTCTTGATCTTTAGTGAGATGGTGTTGCCCTGCTGACAAATAATCTATTTTCCTCAAGTTTCATTCCAGATTCTTTCATTAAAATTTCCCCTTCCCCTCCCTCCCCCCTGTAATATCCCAGAAAAGACTTCTAGATTAGTTGTAACATGCAAATTTGGCGTATTATGTGTCGTTTGGGTCACCCACATACACCGGCCTTCATACATCAGAGTATTAAGCACAGGAGATGGGATGGTATGTTAAAGTTCTGCAAGACATCGGTGAGGACAAATTTGTGGTACCGGGTGCAGTTCCGGCCACCTACCTACAGGAAAGATACCAATAAGCTTGAAGGAGTACAAGGAAACTTTACAAGGACGTTACTAGGACCTGAGGCGAGTATGGTGTTCTCCTAAGGAGTTGTCTACTGATGGGTGCAGAGGCCGATCCTGGATCCACACCACCATCCTGTCCTTCTGCCACTTGTGCTGATGACGATGATGGGACTTCATCCAGGGTGTCAGGAGGACGCCTGTACGTGACCTCGTTAAAGGTGGGGAGGCCGATGCGTGGGCTGCCTCTACACGGTCCTAGATGAGTCAAAGTTGAGGTAAGGAATGCAGAGTAACTAGGGGGCCCTTCACTGCCATTGTGACGTGTCATCATCTTCCACCGGCTCCACCACTGGGGTCCTGGTTGGATCGCACTTCGTCTGGAACCTCCCCCTTGACCTCGTCACCACAGGTGACCAAGGCGGAGACCGGGCTCACTTACCCACACAAGTGTAACAGGGGCCGGCATCTGAAACCAGCCCCAACAACCAGCCCAAAGCGACCCATAGAGTCTTAAGTGATTGAAAGAGCCATGGGGTTTGAAGGGAGGTGGGACGCCTGTCTTCCCTCATAAGCTGAACAATTGCTTTGCTGTGTCACTTTTAGAGACCGTTTCTCCTGGGTCTTCAAAGGAAAAGCCCAAGACTGCTGAGGAAGAGGAGAAGCAGTCCAAGAACACGTTGGATCTTGGGGACAACCAAGGTCTGTGAATTTCCTTTCTTGACCTTTAGTGAGATGGTGTTATCCTGACAACTTGAAGCTTCGTACCAGATTCTTTCATTAAAATTCCTGTACCTCCACCATACCATCACACAAAACTCTTCTAGATGAGATGCAACATATCTAACATTAGATTTACTAGAATGTTACCTGGGTTTCATCACCTAAGTTACAGAGAAAGGTTGAACAAGTTGGGTCTTTATTCTTTGGAACATGGAAGGTTGAGGGGGGGACTTGATAGAGGTATTTAAAATTATGAGGGGGATAGATAGAGTTGACGTGGATAGGCTTTTTCCATTGAGAGTGGGGGAAGATTCAAACAAGAGGACATGAGTTGAGAGTTAAAGGGCAAAAGTTTAGGGGTAACATGAGGGGAAACTTCTTTACTCAGAGAGTGGTAGCTGTGTGGAACGAGCTTCCAGCAGAAGTGGTTGAGACAGGTTCGATGTTGTCGTTTAAAGTTAAATTGGACAGCTATATGGACAGGAAAGGAATGGAGGGTTATGGGCTGAGTGCAGGTCGGTGGGACTAGGTGAGAGTAAGAGTTTGGCACAGACTTGAAGGGCTGAGATGGCCTGTTTCCGTGCTGTAATTGTTATATGGTTATATGGTGATACAAATTTGGAGTATTGTGCACAATTTGGATCACCTGTTGGCTTTCATAATTCAGAGTACTGAGTACAGGACTTGAGACGTTACATTGAAGTTGTACGAGACGTTGGTGAGGCCTAATTTGAAGTACTGTGTGAAGTGCTGGTCACTGACCCACAGGAAATGTATCAATAAAGTCAAAGAATACAGAGAAAATTTACAAGGATGTTGCCAGGACTTGAGTTATAGGGAAAGGTTGAATAGGTTAGGACTTCATTTCCTGTAGCCTAGGAGAATGAGGGGAGATGTACAAAAATATAAGGGTTAGCATAAGGATAATGCAAGCAGGCTTTATCCACTGATATTGAGTGAGACTAGAACTAGAGGTCATAGGTTAAGAGTGAAAGGTGAACTATTTCCTGAGGAGGGAGAGTGGATCTCCCTCACTCAGAGGGTGGAGAGAGTGTGGGACGAGCTGCCAGCGGAAGTGGTGGAAGAGGATTCAATTTCAACTTTTAAGAGAAGTTTGGACAGGTACGTGGATGGGAGGGGTAGTGTAAAGGTTATGGTCAAGGCACGGATGGATGAGACTAGGCAGAATTGGAGTTCGGCATGGGCTAGATGGGCCGAAGGGCCTGCTTGTGTTCTGTAGCGCCCTGTGACTCTGTGCTTCTGATGGTGGGTCACCGAACTGAAAATTCGGATTCTCTGTGACCGTCAGGTTAGAGAAATTGTTGGTCATGACATCAGGTTGGAGGCTACCCAGACAAAACAAGGAGCAACGCTTCACATCCCACCTTGGCAGCCTCCATGAACGTTGATTTCTCTAGCTAGTCGTCAGTTCCTCCCCCTCCTCCTCCTCTCTTTTTTTTAACTCCCCGTTCTCCGCCCATCAACCCCCTCTGGTTCCCCTCCTTCTTCCCTTTCTCCCATGGTCCACTGTCCTCTCCTATGAGAGTCCTTCTTCTTCAGCCCTTTTCCTCTTCCACCTATCACCTCCCAGCTTCTTACTTCATCTCCCCACCCACATTCCCCCTCACCTGGTCTCACCTATCACTTTATTTATTGATTGATTGATTGATTGATTGATCTCCTGGCCCTTCGAGCCCAGCAATCCCCAGATCTATCTCTAGCCTGATAACGAAACTATTTACAATAACCAATTATCCTGCCAACCGGTTTGCCTTTGGACCGTGGGAGAAAACCAGATCACCTGGGGGGAAGCCCATGTGGTCAGGCAGCGTCGGGAATCGAACCTGGGTCGCCTGTACTGTAAAGCGCTGTGCTAACCACTACTCTACCCTGCCAGCCCCACTTCCCTGGGGGGAAAAGAAAAACAATTCCCTTATTTTGGCTTCTGCCCTCTCCCTTTCCAGTCCTGACGAAGGGTCTCGGCCCAAAACGGCCGACTGTTTATTCCCCTCCGTAGACGCTGCCTGACCTGCTGAGTTCCTCTGGCATTTTGTCCGTGCATTGCTCTGGATTTCCAGCACCTGCAGGATCTCCTGCGCGTACGATTGGCAGATTATCGTCGTTTGAGAAGTTGACTTTGAGTACTAGTTTTATACCCAACTGAAATCGGCATAAAGGTCAGGGGGAGTAGATTTAGGACGGAGATGAGGAGGAACTGCTTTTCCCAGAGGGTGGTGAATCTGTGGAATTCTCTGCCCAATGAAGCAGTGGAGGCTACCTCAGTAAATATACTTAAGGCAAGGTTGGCGCATCCAGAAGCTGGAATGTAACCCTCACTGCATCTTCCCACTTCCTTAGCAGGGATAGAGACCCATTGTCCTCACCTACCACCCTGTGAAACTCCGCATCCAGCACCCCGTTCTCCCCAACTTTTGGCACCTTCATCGGGGTCCTTACCACCGGACACATCTTTACCTCCTCCCCACGCCCGGCTTTCCGCAGGGATCACTCTCCCTTGACCATTCGTCCCGCCCCACTGATCTCCCTCCCGGCACTTATCCCCGCACGTGGCCCTACACCTCCTCCCTCACCTCCATTCAGGGCCCCAGACAGTCCTTCCAGGTGAGGCGACACTTCAGCTGTGAGTCTGTTGGGGTCATCCACTGTGTCCGGTGCTCCCGGTGTGGCCTCCTCAGCATCGGTGAGACCCAAAGTAGATTGGGGAACCGATTTGTCAAGGACCTTTGCTTCCTCCACCACAAAAGGCAGGATTTTCCAGTGGCCAACCATTTTAATTCTACTCCCCATTCCCATTGTAACATGTCAGTCCATGGACTCCTCTACTACCACGACGAGGCCACACTCAGACTGGAGGAGCAACACCTCATATTCCAGCTGGGTAGCCCCCAACCTGATGGCATAAGCATCGATTTTTCTAACTTCTGGTAACTCCTGGCCCTCCCCCTTCTCTCTTTTCCCATTCCCCATTTTGGATCCCCTCTTACTCCCTCACTTCTTCTCAGCTGCCTATCATCTCCCTCCGGTGTCCCCTCCCCCTTCCCCCTTCTCCCACAGTCCACTCAGATTCCTTCTTCTTCAGCCCTTTCCCTTTCCTACCTATCACCTCCCAGCTCTTCTTCAGCCCTTTCCCTTTCCTACCTATCACCTCCCAGCTTTTTACTTCGTCCCCTCCCTCCCCCACCCACCTTCCTTACCCCTCACCTATCACCTGCCAGTTCGTACTCCTTGTGAGCAGAGAGATCTTGGATCTTGGCTCCTTGAAAGTGGAGACACAAGTCAAAAATGCTTATGGTTAACAAGACTTAGGGAATGCTTACATGAGGGGGAAGCCCAGAGGATGAACTTCGGACTAATGCCCCACCTCCCCCTCGTACCCCATCCGTTATTTATTTATATACACCCATTCTTTCTCTCTCTCTCCTTTTCCTCCCTCTGTCCCTCTCATTATACCCCTCGCCCATCCTCTGGGCTTCCCCTCTCCCCCTTGTCTTTCTCCCCGAGCCTCCTGTCCCATGATCCTCTCATATCCCTTTTGCCAATCACCTGTCCAGCTCTTGGCTCCATCCCTCCCCCTCCTGTCTTCTCCTGTCATTTCGGATCTCCCCCTCCCCCTCCCACTTTCAAATCCCTTACTAGCTCTTCCTTCAGTTAGTCCTGACGAAGGGCCTCGGCCCGAAACGTCGACTGTACCTCTTCCTAGAGATGCTGCCTGGCCTGCTGCGTTCACCAGCAACTTTGATGTGTGTTGTTAGGGAATGCTTGCTTTTATTAATCAAGACATTGAGTTCAAAGCAGGAGGTTATGCTGCAACTTTATAAAACTCTGGTGAGGCCACATCTGGAGTATTGTGTTCAGTTCTGGTCACCCCACTATAGGAAGGACATTGAGACTTTGGAGAGGGTGCAGAAGAGGTTCACCAGGAAGCTGCCTGGTTTAGAGGGCGTGTGCTATCACCAGAGGCTGGATAAACTTGGGTTGTTTTCTCTGGAGTGTCGGAGACAGAGGGGAGACCTGATAGAGGTTTACAAGATTATGAGAGGCATAGATAGAGTGGACAGAGAGTATCTCTTTCCCAGGGTTGGAACGTCTAATACCAGAGGGCATGCACTGAAGGTGAGAGGAGGTAGGTTCAAGGCAGATGCGAGGGGTAAGTTTTTTACTCAGAGAGTGGTGGATGCCTGGGATGCGTTGCCTGGTATGGTGGTGGAGGCAAATACGTTACAGACTCTTAAGAGACGGTTGGATCGGCACACGGATGTGAGGAAGATGGAGGGATATTGGACATGGTGTAGGGAGGAGGGATTAGTGTCTGGCTGTTTTTGCTTTTTTGGCTGGTACAGCACAACCCTGTGGGCCGAATGACCTGCTCCTGTGCTCCCCTCAGCCAACCTTCTTCCCTCTTCCTTTCCGAACCCGCCGAAGGGTCTCGGCCCGAAAGGCCGACTATTTACCCCCCTCCGTGGATGCCGCCTGAACCGCCGAGTTCCTCCGGCACTTTGTGCATGTTGCTCTGGATTTCCAGCGTCCGCAGGGTCTCTCACGTTTAGTCAACTCGGAAGGAGCGAGGCAGGAGAGAGTTTATCTCTCAGATGGCGCACTTTAAGGACGTTACGAAGGAGGCATTTTAATTTGAGCACAGCAAGCTGAGTCGACTGAAACATTTACAATATTAAGTGCCGTCTTGACGAGGTTGATTTTGCAGCCTCTCGAACGATCCCACAAGTTGCTCAGGTGAAACAGATGCTTAAATAGTGCGGTGGGACACGCAGTTCGTCAGAGGGCTGTGCATAAGTGACAGCTTTATCCCCCTGCATCTGTTTTGTTTTCCTAACTGCTCATCTTGGACTGATTTGTGCCTCCGATGAGGGGGACAAACAGAAGGTTAGGATTTTTACTTCTTTCTGGATTGGCTGATGGCCGCCTTCCAAAGCACAAATCCATGGTCTCACGAGACTAATGGACGCCTGTAAAAAAAAAGTCCTGATTCTGATCCGTCGAGTGCCTTCGCTCCATCCGCCACAACAGGCGGGATTTCCCAGCGGCCGTCCCTTTTACTTCTCCTTCCTGTTCCCATTCCGGCATGTCCTCCTCCACTGTCGCAATGAGGGCACTGTCAGGTTGGAGTAGCCTCCAACCTAGCAGCATGAACCATGGAAAGTTCAGACAACGCGTCTTTCAGAGACAGTGCAATGCTCTTGCTCTCTTGTATTTCCCATCGCTCCCCCAGCACCTCAACAACCACAGCACCCCCTCCCCCTGTCGTACTTTCCCCACTTTGATATTAAAACCTCCCAGCCCTGTATCTCAGCTGATATCTGTATATCCGGCCTTGCCGAAGGCCTTTGGCCCCAAGTGTCGACGGTTTACTTCTTCCTACTGACGCAGTCCGGCCTACTGAGTTGCTCCAGCGTTTTGTGTGTGTGTGTGTGGGTGTGTGCGTGTGTGTGTGTGTGTGTGTGTGTTGCTCTGGATTTCCAGCATCTGCAGGTGTCCTCTTGCTTGTTCAGCGTATTTTACGCATTTTGTACGCCGTCCTGAAAGAAAAGCAGAAACCTGGCAGTATCAATCCCATCCTGAGGCGACCGGAACGGAGCTCGTGTCATCTGGACCGAGCTGAGTTGCCGCATTACCTCACGGCTCCTGAGCCCAGCCCCCCCCCCCCCACCGGCTCACGAAGGCCGGCACGCCATACGCCTTCTTCACCGCCCTATCGACTTCGAGCGGTCTATGGACGTTGACCCGTGTGGGAAGGAAGAGTTAGGTTGATCTTAGAGCAGGTTAGAAGGCAGGTACAACATTGCGGGCCGAAGGGCCTGTACCGTGCTGAAGTGTTCTATGTTCGCCCAGCGAAGGGAAGCAGAAATCGAGTTTCTGCTTGAAGATCCCCCACCGGCGTTAATCCCCCCGCCCCCCGTACAAAGATTTGTCGCGCATACATCGACACACACACAGTGAAATCGCCAAATCTAATCAATGAGGATTTTGCTGGGGGGAGGACAGCCTGTAAATGTCATCACGCTTCCAATGCCAACATAGTTTGGCACACAACTCCTTAACCCTTTGCTTATAGTTAGTTTTTCATGAACTCTGTTGTACTCTCAAGTCTCAAGTTTATAGTCCTTTAAATATATACATGTATATAATGTATATAACCATATAATGTATAGGGAAATGAGACAATGTTTTTCTGAACCAGGGTGTAAAGCACAGTAATACACATATAGGCGTCCGTTAGTCTTGCGAGACCATGGATCTGCGCCTGGAAAGTCTTCACTCCCCAGGGCGCAGGCCTGGGCAAGGTTGTATGGAAGACCGGCAGTTGCCCATGCTGCAAGTCTCCCCTCTCTACGACACCGATGTTGTCCAAGGGAAGGGCATTAGGACCCATACAGCTTGGTACCGGTGTCGTTGCCGAGCAATGTGCGATTAAGTGCCTTGCTGAAGGACACAACACGTTGCCTCGGCTGGGGCTCGAACTCACAACCTTCAGATCACTAGTCCAATGCCTTAACCACTTGGCCACGTGCCCACAATACATGTATAGGAAAGTAAGGATAAAGTCTACAGATGAATCATGCATAAATAAACAAAGTAAAGTGCATAAATTAAATATCGTCAGAACAGATTAACCAGTGAAACTTTGAATGCGATGCGGCAGGGAGTTCAGAGGCCTGATGGCCTGAGGGAAGAAACTGTTCCCCATCCTGACCGTTCTTGTCTTTGTGCATCGGAGTCTCCTGCCTGATGGTAGAAAGTCAAAGACGATGCTGGATGGATGGGTGGGATCCTTGATAATACTGAGGGCCCTGCGTAGATCATTATTTCTTTATTTTCTCATGAATGCCTACAGGAAAATGAGGCTTAAGGTGGTATGTTATTTATTACTGAGCTACAGAACGGAATAGGCCCTTCTGGCCTCTTGAGACTCGCCACCCAGCAATGCCCCGATCTAACCCTCGCCTAATCACGCCACAATTTACAATGGCCAATTGATACGTCTTCAGCTGGGCGGTGGCGTAGCGGACTTCGAGGCACGTGGTCCGGGGTTCGAATCTGGCCGGCCCCTTCCACATCCGAGCCGGCGACTCGGCCTCGTACGAAGCAGAGGAGAAATGCTGCTGAGCGGTCAAGATTGCTGCCCCCAAGCGCGGCGGGGCGCAAAAAGGAGCAACGCCGCGACCCGCCTTTGGGCCGCGGGACGAAACCAAAGCGCCTGGACGAAACCCACGCAGTCTTGGGGAGAGCGTGCAAACCTAGACCCGTAAAACGATTGCGCAAACTGCAATGCTACTTTGCCACTGTCTTATACTGCATTCAAAGTCCGTGATAAATTACCTTTCAAATCTGCCTTGAACTTGGAGGCTCCTTTTTCCCCAGTCTTAGTAAACGGCGGTAAATCCTAACCCGGTAATGAGTAATCCTGACTTCTCTCTCCACTGAACAGCAGCTTTGTGTCCTTTAAAATCAAGTCGATTGCGAGGCGTAAAGGGTATAATTCATACTTTAAAGCCGAGTTAATGGACAATCAATTCTTATCAGCCTGGAATGGTATTTAAGTAAATTTAATTCAGGCTGAAATTGATTTGCACTCAGATGCATGATCTTTCAAATTTAGTAATTACATAACCAACAAAAAATTGCATGTGCTATCTGATTGTTCATCACACGTCTCCCTTAGTTTTTGTGACACTGGACGACAAAGATTTGGCATCCTGAATATGTTTTGCGGGGTATCTTATGGACTTTGGGCTATTGATCACGAAAATCGCCGTAAAATTTCCCTATCATGCACCTTTTTTTGTTGGATATCGCCTATATTTGTTATTTCACTTCATCATAGCTGAAAAAAAATTTCTATCTTGCATGCAGGGCAGGTACTGCTTGGCAGAACAGGTTCTAGAAAGGCTATGAATTTCTGTGAAAGATTTTGGTATTTAAGGCAGATCTTTATTTATTAAGACAACGTTTTTATTTATTGAGATGGCCCTTCAAGTATTCCCTTAATCTAATGCTGGCCTAATCACGGGACAATTTACAATAATAATCACCGACTGTGGGAGGTAACCAGAGCACTAGGAGGAAACCCAAGCAGTCACGGGGGGAACATACAAAATCTTTATAGGCAGTGGCCGGAATTGAACCCGGGTCATCTCTACTGTAAACCGTCATGCTAACCACTACACTACCGTGCCGCCCCAAGATGTTATTCCCAGAATAACAGACGCCAAGATTAAGGAAGGTCCACAAATCAAATGGGTCATCGATGACAGGCAATTCAAAGAGCTTCTGGTGGGACCAAAGAAAAATCGCGTGGAAGGCATTCAAGGATGTTGTTGAAAATTTTCTTGGCAACTACAGAGCACCGAACTTCGTGCGGCTGGTTGGCAACATGCTTCAAGCACACAGAACCGTGAAGTGCAACTCGTCACTAAAGATTCATTTTCTGCCTTCCCATTTAGACTTCTTCCCTGCCAATCTTGGCGCTGTCAGTGACGAGCACGGTGAAAGGTGTCACCGGGATATTGCGGTCACGGAGAAGTGGTATCAGGGCAACTGGAATCCATCAACGCTGGCTGGTTATTGTTGGACACTTAAGCGAGAGCCTCAGGCACTGAGTACAAATGAAAATCATCAAATCATTTAGCTTAGTTGAAATATTGCAGATCAACACCTTATGCAATTAGCCCATTATATTCGTTAAAAGTTAATTTCTTGTTTCTCCAAATTCCTACGTGATACAAGCAGTCCGAAGTTATATTTGTGTTCAGCTTCAAGAGGTCTATCATAAACAACAAAAAATTCTGAGGAAGAAAGACTGTGGGAAAAAAATTATTGTCCAGCATATCAGCACTTTAACAAGAGAGAATGAATTTAAAATGGATAAATCCTGATCAAAGTCTTCGTGGGTGATGGATGTCTTCTCCATCGGACTCCTTAATAAGGGATGTCCTTTTCGAAAAATATTTTTGTGTTCATGGCCGTAGCAGTTAGCATAACACTTTTGCACAGAGCTGTAGTAATTTCATGTACTGCTGCCACAAAAAAAAAGCAAATTTGATAACATATGTGAGTGATGATAAACCTGATTCTGATATGGGTCTCTGTTGTGGACTGAGATTGGGAAAGGGACAGGGAGAGGGGAATCTTGATTGGGAAAAGGGGAAGGGAAGGGGGAGGGAGCAGGAAGCACCCAGGGAGGCATTCTGGGATGGTCAATAAACCAATTGTTTAGAATCAAATGACCTTTGCCCGGTGCCTCAGGACTGGGTGTGTCTGCGACTGCGCCACCCCCCCTCGCCCCGGCACTCCTCCTCTGCCACCTGTCCCACACCCCCACCCTCGCCAGTCCCGACGCCCCTTGCTCCCGCCAGATTTACAAGTTCGGTGACTCCCACGGTACTGTAGTGGAACGGTCACTCCTCGGTGTTTGGAAGCTTGTCCTGAAAACTCACGTGCGCGCTCGGTCTTGCGTCCTGCCAGGCCCAGAGGAGTCTGACACCGTCGCCACTGGCGAGAGTTAGGAAAATGTGGCCCCGTCTACGTTAGCGCAATAATCTGGCTTTGAGAAATGGGGAACGAGAAAAGAAGTCAGAGCAATTAGATTAACCTGATCTGCCCATTCCCAGTGGCCAACACGCCCCGGCATTCATTAACACTTAACTTTTGTCTTTGATGGATTAGGTGCCAAGACTCCGAGCCAGCTTTAGGAACAGCGTCAGCGAAGGACGAAGCTGGAACTGAGGACGCAGCGCGAGATAGGTTCCTCTTGGCCTCCATTTTAATTCCTCTCTACTGATTTCTGATTTAGAGCGGAAGATTTACACTGCATGAAAATTATATCAGCAGTAGATTTTGCATTATGAAGCACGCTCACTGATAGCAGGAACCGTCTAAAAGGGTGATTACAATGATTTTTTTAATTCTCTGTGTTACTCCCTGGTGTCTTTCCGGGTGTGCATTTGACTTTTCTGTCCAGTTACATTTCTTCAGCTCCAAAGATTCAAAAAGTACCTTTATTATCAATATAGGCAGCATACAACCCTGAGATTTGTCTTCCCCACAGACAGCCTCGAAGCAAAGGAACACCGCAGAACTCGTTCAAAATAAAAATCAAACACCAAACTGGCAAAAAGAAAAGAACAATTCACACAAGTGGCAAAAACAATCAAAAACTTTTGTTTGACCAGTCAGGGCTGTTGGCCCTGAGCTGAACCCCTGAACCTGGAGGACCGGTGGACCACTCTTAGTCTGACCTCTACCCTTTGACCCTGTTTGGGTGACCCTACCAAGGCCCTGACTCCAGCCAAAGTAGCTCTCCGGGTCATTAAGGAAGGCAAGCTTCCAAACCCAACGACAAGGTTTGGTCCTCTTGGAGGCTGGGGTTCAAAGTTCAAAGGTAAATTTATTAACACAGGACGTATCGTCACCATACATTGCCCTGAGGTGCATTTTCTTGGACACCTTTAGAAATAGGCTGCCCTCCCACATTCGATGGCACGCAGACGGTCACTTGCCCCCCTGTAGATTACCCCCAGATCACCTGGAAGTCAGCGTGGAGTTGAAGAAGTGTGGCAGGAAGTCTCCAGGGAGTAACACACGCAGAATGCTGGAGGAACTCAGCAGGCCAGGCAGCATCTATGGAAAAGAGCAGACGGTCAACGTTTTGGGCCGGGACCCGTCACCAGGACTGGAGTGGAAGAAGATAAGTCAGAGTAAGAAGGTGGGGGGGGAGGGGAGGAAGATGTACAAGGTGGCACATGATAGGTGGAACTGGAAGAGAGGGAGGAGCTGAAGTGAAGAGCTGGGAAGTTGATTGGTGGAAGAGATAAGGGAACGGAGAAGGGGGAAATCTGATAGGAGAGGACAGAAGTCCATTGAAGAAGGGGAAGGGGCAGGAACACCAATGGGAGGTAATGCCTGTCACCTGCCACCTTGTACTTCTTCCTCCCCTCCCCACACCTTCTCACTCCGATCTCTCCTCTTCCATTCCAGTCCTGACAAAGGGTCTCGGGGGCCCGAAGCGTCGACTGTTTACTCTTTTCCACAGGTGCTGCCCGGCCGGCTAGGTTCCTCCAGCATTTTGTATCTGTCACTCTGGATTTCCAGCACCTGCAGAATTTCTCCTGTCTACGATACCAGGGAGTAAGTTGGGGGTTGGTGGGAGGGCGGGGGAATGGGATCGGTGAGTTTGATCTCAGAGCCGGCATAAACATGTCGGGCACAACGCGGCCTCCTCCTGTGCGTGGATAAGAACATTCCTGTGTCCACCACTCTCTGAGCAACGGCCCCCTTCTGTCACAACATTCAGACACGGTCGGTCACCGTCAATGTTGAATGGTGTCGGTCGTCATTACAACGGTCACAAGATGGAGGCTGGCTACTGTTTGAGATCTTATCTTAGTCATGGATAAATTGAGAGAATCCCCAAATCCCTTCTCCCTTGATAAACAAAGAATGCTGGAAATACCCAGCAGGCCAAGGCAGCTTCTGTGGAGAGAGAATCAAAATTAACGTTCTCCAGATACCACTGAAAGTTTAATAGTTAGCTACTCCTTGTTACGCCACTTAGGACAGCAATGAAGATCCTCCATTTTCTTTTAACCAAGTCAGGGTTGTTAAACCTGACCTGAACCCCTCGAGCCTGGAGGACTGGTTTCTCCCTCTTAGTCTGGCCCCTACCAAGAGTCAAAGCCCAAGTCTCTGACCCCAGCCAGGTCGTTGAGGCATGTACACCTCCAAACCCTATGGCAAGGTTATGGTCCTATTGGGGGTGAAAGGTCATTAGAAATGTTTTTTTTTTCTTCTTTCTCTTTAGATATCTCCAGCATTCCCTGTTGTTATTTCAGATTTCCATGCAGTATTCTTTCTTGCTTTTCATTGAATGCTTCTTCATTAAAAACAAATTGATGATATATTGTACTCCTTGGCTAAAATGTAGTTCTTGCTTGGATTGTTATTTGATTTTGATGTTATTCTAGTTAACGGTTTGATTCAACGTTGATAAAGTGATTCTCGTGAACCTTTATCTTTGTATTTGTTTCTATTTGTCTATTTATTTATTGAGATACAACTGCTCAAATGCAAAAAGATTTCCTCCAACAGACAGATCCCAAAAACATTTAATACCCAACCTGTCCCATTCTTTAAAAAGTAAATCAATCATGGAGGGTTTAAAAAAAAATTAGAATGAATGGGACGAGAAAGGGAAAATCTCAATAAACCAAAATGTTTTCTAAATTGAATCCAGATCCTCAGAGTATGCTTAACAACTAAATTATCAGTTAGTTTACTTACAAATAAAGGAAGTGAGAATCCAAGAAGAGAAATAATAGAAAATTTATTAGCAGAGTTAGCTTCAAAAGAAACCCATACTGGACAGTCTACACGATTAATGTAATAGAGCCAAAACGTAAGATATCGTATATTAACTGCCCAATAATAGAACCTAAAATTAGGTAAGGCGAAACATCCAGACTTTTTAGGTTTTAAGTTTAGGAGATACAGCACGGAGGGGGCCCTTCCAGCCCTTCGAGCCATGCCACACAGCAATCCTCCAATTTAATCCTATCCTAATCATGGGGCAATTTATAATGACCAATTAAACTACCAACCGGTATGTCTTTGGACTGCAGGAGGAAACTCACGCGGCCATCTTTAACGGTCAGCCACAGATGGTAGACATGACCTGTATTTATTTATTGATTGATTGATTTACTTATTTATTCCGGGCCCTTTAAGTAGCGCCGGTCAACAACAACCAATTTAACCCTAGCCTAGTCACGGGAATTGAATCCCAGGTCTCCTGTACTGTAGAGCGTTGTGCTAACCACTACGTTACCCTGCCGCCCCTCTTTAAAGGGCTTCGTTCTCATTTACTCAGGCACCGTGGGCCCAGAAAACGTTAACTGCCAGGCGGAGATCCCGAGTTATTGTTCACGGACTTCGATTTCCACGAAGGTGATAGGCTGTTCTCATCGTCAGGACGATTGTTTTTATGAAGGGGCGGCCCACGGCGGCATAGCGGGTGGCCCTTCACTTTACGGCGCCTGCGATCACCGGTCAGGGTTCCATTCCGGCCGCTGCCTGTGAGGCGGGTGTCCATTCTCCCCGTGACCGCGTGGGTTTCCTCCAGGTGCTCCGGTTTCCTCCCAAGTTCCGAAAACGTGCAGGTTAGGGTTAGGGTTAGTGAGTCACTGTGACACTTGCACAAACCTGGCTGATTTAATTAACACAAACAACGCATTTCACTGTGTGTTTTGATGCACATATGACAAATAAAGCTAATCTTTATCTTTGAAGAGCGAACCACTTGGCCCAAAAGGTTATTCAGTAGGATCGTAATTGATCGGATCGTGGTCTCTCCTCCACATTCCCATCCACCCATTCTCTTACCCAAAATCTATCCAACTCTGTCTTAGAAACTACCACCACCCTTTCAGGGAGAACCCCCCTGTATGAAAAAATTCACCACGGCCGCCATCTTAAATGGTGGACCCCCTGTTTCCACATCCTTCCAAGAAAGGAAATAACCTCTCCACATCCACTGAAATAGAATCAAAGCTCTAAGTAAATTTATTATCAAAGCACATGTATGTCACCATACACAACCCCGACATTCATTTTCTTGCAGGCATACTCAAAAAATCGATAATAGAATCAATGGAAGACCACTCCAACTTTGGCGTTCAACCAGAAGACAACGAACTGTGCAAATACAGAAGAAAATAAGTAATAATAATAAATAAACAATAAATATCGAGAACATGAGATGAAGAGTCCTTGAAAGTGAGGTTGCGGGAGCATTTCAGTGATGGGGCAAGTGAAGTTATCCCCTCTGGTTCAAGATCCTGATGGTGGAGGGGTAACAACTGTCACTGAACCTGGTGGTGCGAGTCCTGAGGCTCCTGTACCTCCTTCCTGATGGCAGCAGTGAGAAGAGAGCATGGCCTGGGTGGTGGGGGTCCCTGATGATAGATGTTACTTTCCTGCAACATTGCTTGATGCATGGACCTTGATATCTGTCTCCCTGCAGGCAGCCACAAAACAAGGAAGCCCAAAGATTAGATTATGAGGACGCTCAGTCCTCGTTTATTGTCATTTAGAAATGCATGCATTAAAAAAAATGATACAATGTTCCTCCAGTATGATATCACAGAAACACAGGACAAACCAAGACTAAAACTGACAAAAAACACAGAATTATAACATATAGTTACAACAGTGCAAAGCAACACTGTAATTTGATAGAGAGCAGACCACGGGCACGGTAAAAAAAAGTCTCAAAGTCCCGATAGCCTCATCATCTCACGCAGACGGTAGAAGGGAGAAACTCTCCCTGCCATGAACCTCCAAGCGCCGCAAACTTGCCGATGCAGCACCATTGGAAGCATCCGACCGCAGCGGACTCTGAGTCCGTCCGAAAACTTCGAGCCTCCGACACCAAGCACCATCTCTGCCGAGCACTTCGACCCTGGCCCCAGCCGCCGAGCAACAGATTCGGGGCCTTCCCCTCCGGAGATTTCAGATCACACAGTAGCGGCGGCAAGGAAACAGGCATTTCAGAAGTTTCACCAGATGTTCCTCCGTGCTCTCACGTCCGTCTCCATCAAATCAGGATTGTGCACGGCACCCTACCTGACAAATAACAGACATCACCACCGGAGTGGCTGCTGCGAGCTGCGTCACGCCGCCATCTTCTCCCCCCCCCCATATAAATATAAGTCCATCAATCAGAGAAAAAAACAAATCATGCAAACAATAAACACAAGGCAACAGCATTCCGAACTAAAATCCACAAAGAAAGTCTGTTCACAGACCCTTAACTCAGCGCAGAGCGGAGCAGTGAGCTGAACCAACCTGACCCTTGCCTCAGGCCCCGACACCTTGTCCTTTTCAAACTGGCCCCCTGCCTAAATAGTCATCCAAACGTTGGGCTCTGTCACCTCAATATGCTCTGGGGCCTGGACCCTGCCGCCTCCATTGGCCTGTAGCCAACTTTTCTAATTCACCCCGGCGCTTAATTCAATCGAACCTCTGGTCTTCCTCACTCTTAGCTATGGGCCTGCTGCCTCGTCTCGCCTGGGTTCTGCCACATCTAATTGCCTCCAAGTCCGAAGAGAAGTTACCAACTATCGTTTGCGATGATCGCTTGACAGAAAAAGAGTGATTAACGATTATTTAGTTGACTTCTTTGTCTCGTCGGCCTCCAGCCAGAAGATGCTGAGGTTCACCAGTGCCATGTTATGTTACTAATGCCCTGGTTAAGATTTTACCGCTAATGCTGTAGGGTATTTCACTTGACGGCTTTCTGTAAATGCAGTGTGTTCTGCTGGTGGTGTTTGGGCCACCATTAAAGGGGCTGTGATGTTCAGCTCAGGAACGTCTGGTCAGCCAGTCAGGTTGGTGGAACTGGGAGAAGGTTCTGGGGAAAGGTTTTGTGACGGGTACTGGGGTGGGTCGAGGCGGGAGATGGAGAGAGAAGAAGCTCGAGAGAACCGGCCATAGGGTTCGATACAACGGGAGTGCACGATTCGACGGAATCAAGATGGGAAATTCTACCAGCAATCCATGAATAGGAGGTGACGCGATGAGTAGAACAGACACAACCAGCTTTTGGAAGATTTGATCTTCAACCTTGTTCACATTCAACTGCTTTATTTATAATGGGGCCTTTTATTATCTTTCTTTTTTTTCTCCTTCTTTAATAACAGTTTGGTTAAGTTGACATTCAAAACATACTTCCTTCATAATTGCACACAGTGTATGATTTGTTATTTCTTGCCGACGGTTAATTGCATGGGAGTAGTACTTGCACAGTATTTGAACAGATCAGGGTTCGGGTAGTTGAGATACCCCAACTTCCCAGTTTTGGCGAGACCCAGGTCATACCGACCCTAGACGTACAGAGTCTGGGAAAGGTGGGTTTCTCACCGCTGAGTCCGGTGGCTGTTAGCGAGGGGTTAATGAGCTGCGTCTGGTGGCTGTTAGTGAGGGGTTAATGAGCTGCGTCTCTGGAGATGCTTGGTAAAAGGGGTTTTCATGTGTAAAGGAAAACAAGATCATTGTTACCCCAATACAGCACAAAAAAGCATATTAAGATAAAGCACACAATAATAAAAAACACAAAAAATAGATAAGATAGTTTATGTACATAGGTTGATTGTCTGTCCATAAAGTGACGCTAGGCACAGGAGTGTCTGTACATAAGGTGACTGACAGGAAATGATAAAGTAGTGGTGGTTGGGGGGTGTGGAAGGGTGGGTTAGTGGGTGAAGGCATTGATCAGCCTTACTGCCTGGGGAAGGTTTTTCCAATCTGGTGGTCCTGATGGGGATGCTACGTAGCCTCCTTCCTGATAGGAGTGGGACAACGGGCCAGGAGCAGGGCAGGTGGGATCGTTCATGATGTTACTGGCCTTTTTTTTCCCCGGCACCTTTCTGTGTCCTTTTACCAAGCTGGGGTCTCCGTCAGTCAGATCCGACCATGGGTATTGCATCCTCACTGTCTAGACACGCAAGCTTCCGCAGTACGATACGGACAGCGAGCTGTTGCCCGTGTAGCAACCTCCCCCCTCTCCACGCATCTGATGAACCCAAAGGAACGGCAGAGACCGATACAGTTTGGCACCAGGAGTTGCCAGTCAGCATTGAACTCAACGTCGGACTGCCTCAGGGACTCCAGCTCCGGATTTTTCCCTCGGGGTTCACTCCCAAAGCCTCCCCCACGAGTGGGATTAGCCGCAAGGCAGCGGAGGTTTGAAATTAGACTTTTCCTTCTCCTAGGTGAGCTGCCAACCACAGCTGACGAGCCCCATCCACCTGGTTTTAAGGCACCAGTAACCCGCCTTTGCTCCTTCTCCTGTCAGGAGAAACGATTCCACCGGGCTTAGTAGCTAAGCCACACGTGAAGGCCAGGAGCTGGGCTGGGTTGTCAGAGGCTATTTGAGATGCACGCCTTTGGGAGCATTTAGTAGGTAGTAGGAGCTTGTCCCCACTACCACCCCCCACCCCGGCTAGAACAACCTTAAGGAACCAAACTACCCTAAACAGATACAACTTTTTTTCCAATTGTTTTTCTCCTGAAGGAACCCACCCACCCTAGCTACATATCCCATAGCTACTTCTGACAAATTAATATCCTCCTTGAATAAGGAGAACAGTACCGAAACTGTTCTACAGATGCCGGCCTATATAACTGGAACATCAGCTCGCAACCTTCGCTCTCTGTTTCCCTGACAACCTGCTTCCTTGCGGCTGCCATTTATGCCGCCCTCTATCGCAGAGTCCCGTTTCAGCCTTCGTTTCTGTTCTCCAGCGGGCATCCTCGGCGTTTGGTAGGTGCCCCGTGTTCTCTGAGGCGGGCGGGAGGCAGCCGCAGTGTTCCTGTCGAGTAAATTCCCTGTCAAGAATGGCTTCGGAGTACAGAATGGGCCACTTAGGAGGGAGAAGTGTCCTCACTCGGAGACTGATGAATCCTTACAATTCAATGCCCTTGTCAGGGCGCTGGAGCAGGGACACAATCGCAGACCAAATACTGTGCACGCTGTGATAGTTATTGAGTGGCAAATCCAGAGGGGCAACAAAGTCGGCGTCAAAGTTCAGGCAGAGAACAGAAATTCCAGAGAAATCCAAAAGCCAGAATCGGGAAACAGGCTAGGTCAATATTCAGATACGAATGCTGGAAAGGCTCGGGAAAATTCACTGGCACAATCTGGCAACAAACAGGTGAAAACACAGGACTGAAACACACTGAGCAATATCCAGAGAGGCAGATGATAGGTGGAGCACAATGAGACCCAGGTGGCAGCAATACAGGTGATAATGGGAAACGGGTGAGAGAGGGAGTACTCAGTGATACAGGGGCCGGAGTAGAGCAGGAGCGGGGACAGGAGCACATGGAGCATGAAAACAAACAAGAGCACATGGCAATACAAAACCGCAGACCGACGGCCGAGGGAAACACACAAAAAGACAGAGTTCAGCTGGAGGTACTGACAACCCTGGAGGTCTGAGGAAGCTCAGTCATTAATGTCATTTATTATGAAGACCTATAGCCTTCAGAGGAGTCGCGGTATCTGGGGATTGGGCAGGAATGTGGCGTTGAGCTACTGGCTCGACCATGACCTCATGAAGTGCAGATACAGGTTCGAAGGCTGCCAATCCGAAGATCTGGGGACCGATTATTCGAGCACCTTCACTCCATCTGCCACAACAGAGGGGGGGTTGTCACTTTGATGCTGCTTATGTGTGGGAGGGGGGAGTTGGGGGGGGGTTTGGGGTTCCAACATTTAACTGTCATTCGTTCTTCGGGACACTCCTCTGTTTTCGTGGACGTTTGTGAAGATAAAGAATTTCAGGATGTATATTGTATACATTTCTCTGACATTAAACGTATCTATTGAAACATAGAAAACCTATAGCACAATACAGGCCCTTCAGCCCACAAAGCTGTGCTGAACATGTCCTTACCTTAGAATTACCTAGGCTTTACCCATAGCCCTCTATTTTTCAATTCTCCATGTAGTCATCCAGGAGTCTCTTAAAAGACCCTATCGTTTCAGCCTCTACCACCATCGCTGGCAGCCCATTCCACACACTCACCACTCTCTGCTTAAAAAAAAACCTACCCCTGACATCTCCTCTGTACCTGCTTCCAAGCACCTTAAAACTATGCCCCCTCGTGCTAGCCATTTCAGCCCTGGGGAAAAGCCTCTGACTATCCACACGATCAATGCCTCTTGTCATCTTACACACCTCTATCAAGCCACCTCTCATCCTCAGTCACTCCAAGGAGAAAAGGCCGAGTTCACTCAACCTATTCTCATCAGGCATGCTCCCCAATCCAGGCAACCTCCCTGTGAATCTCCTCTGTACCCTTTCTATGGTTCTAACGAACCTGTTGAGTTCCCAGTGGCCATCCATTTTAATTCTACTTCCCGTTCCCATTCCGACATGTCGGTCCGTGGCCTCCTCTACTGCCATGATGAGGCCAATCTCAGGTTGGAGGAGCAACGCCTCATAGTCCATCTGGGTAGCCTCCAACTTGACACATGACCATTGATTCTTCGAGTTTCTAGCTCCCTCCCCCTTCTCTCTATGTACGCTCCCCACTCTGACTCTCCCCTTGTCACTTGCCTATCACCTCCCTCTGGTGCCCCTCCTCCTTCCCTTTCTTCCCTGGTCCGTCCTCCAGTCCTATCAGATTCCTCCTTCTTCAGGCTCTTCCACCTATCAACTCCCAGCTTCTCACTTCATCCCCCTTCCCCTACCCATCCACACTGCCCCCTCCTCACCTCACCTGAGTTCACCTATCTCCATAAGACCATAAGACATTGGAGTAGAATTCAGCCCTTCGTCCCATTAGGTCTGCTTCACCATTCGATCATGACCGATTTATTTTCCTTCTCAACACCATTATCCCACCTTCTCTCCATAACCTTTGACGTCCTGACTAATTAAGAACCTACTAAACTCCACTTTCAATATACCCAGTTTAAACGTAACCCGGATTGCACTCCTTTCCCTCGCTTACCTTCTCATTCTGACTTCTCCAGTCCCGAAGGAGGGTCTCGGCCTGAAGCGTCGACTCTTCATTCCTCTCCATAGATGCTGCCTGACCTGCTGAGTTCCTCCAGCACTTTGTGTGTGTTGCGCCAACTATCCACTCTAGCTTCTAACTGGATCATAGAAGATTACAGCGCAGGAACAGGCCATTCGGCCCACAATGTTGTGCTATCCCAGCTAAAAAGCAAATCAAAAACACCCAGACACTAATCCCTCCTACTTACACCATGTGCACATCCCTCCACCTTCCTCACATCCATGTCCCTATCCAAATGGCTGTTAAAAGCCTCTAACATTTTTGCCTCTACCACCATACCAGGCATCCACCACTCTCTGAGTAAAAAACTTACCCTTCACATCTCCCCTCTCACCACCAATTCATGCCCTCTGGTATTAGACATTCCAACCCTGGAAAACAGTTACTCCCTGTCCATTCTATCTCGGCCTCTCATAATCTAGTAATCCTCTGTCAGACCTCACCTCAGCCTCCGGCGTTCCAGAGAAAACAACCCAAGTTTCTCCAGCCTCTCCTTATAGCTGATTATGATGATAATCATCTCATGATAGCACACGCCCTCTAAACCAGGCAGCTTCCGGGCGAACCTCTTCTGCACCCTCTCCAAAACCTCAACATCCTCCCTACAGTGTGGGTGAGCAGACTGTACACAATGCTCCAGATGTGGCTTCCCCAGAGTTTTATAAAGTTGCAACATAACCTCCTGACTTTTGAACTCAATGCCTCGACTAATAAAAGCAAGCATTCCGTAAGCCTTCTTAACCACCTTATTGACCTGTGTGGCCACTTTCAAAGGGCTATGAACTTGGATCTCAAGATCTCTCAAATCTTACGTTTTGTTTCGCCGTATCCCGCAGTTCTAAAATTTGCTTTCAGGCCTTTAAGCACTAACAAACACTGAGCAAGACTCCCTGTGCGGTCCTGTCACACTCTTACCACTGTGATTTCATCCAAAGAGCTGATTGTGGACTTCAGGAAGGGTAAGACGAAGAAACACAAACCAATCCTCATAGAGGGATCAGAAGTGGAGAGAGTGAGCAGCTTCAAGCTCCCGGGTGCCAAGATCTCTGAGGACCTAATCTGGTCCCAACATATCTCCCAAGAGATTAAGAGAGCTAGGGCTTTACTCTTTGGAGAGAAGGAGGATGAGAGGAGAGATGATAGAGGTATACAAGATATTAAAAGGAATAGATAGAGTGGATAGCCAGCGCCTCTTCCCCAGGGCACCACTGCTCAATACAAGAGGACATGGCTTTAAGGTAAGGGGTGGGAAGCTCAAAGGGGATATTAGAGGAAGGTTTTTTACTCAGAGAGTGGTTGGTGCGTGGAATGCACTGCCTGAGTCTGTGGTGGAGGCAGATACACTAGTGAAATTTAAGAGACTACTAGACAGGTATATGGAGGAATTTAAGGTGGGGGTTATATGGGAGGCAGGGTTTGAGGGTCGGCACAACAATATGGGCCAAAGGGCCTGTACTGTGCTGTACTATTCTATGTTCCATGTTCTATATCAATGCATCAACAAAGAAGGCACGACAGTGGCTATATTTCATTAGGAACTTAAGAAGGTTTGGTTTGACACCAAAAACACTCAAAAACTTCTAAAGAGTACCATCCTGACAGGCTGCCTCACCATCTGATATGCAGGGAGGGGTGCTACTGCACAGGATTGAAGGACGTTGCAGAAAGTTGTAAAATTAGTCAGCATCTTCATGAGTACCGGCCTCCTTAGCATCCAGGACATCTTCGAGGAGCGGTCCCTCAAAAAGGCAGCGTCCATCATTAAGGACCCCCATCACCCAGGACGTGCCCTCTTCTCATTGCTACCGTCAGGGAGGAGGTACAGGAGCCTGAAGACACACACTCAGCATTTCAGGAACAGCTTCTTCCCCTCTGCCTTTCTAAATGGATATCGAACCCATGAACACCACCTCACTACTTTTTTTTTTAATTTCCTTCTGATTTTTGCAGTACTTATATCAGCCTTATTTCATATCTGATGCCTCCGTCAGTCAGTGTCAACCATGGATGTTGCATCCTAGCTGTCTAGATATGCAAGCCAGGGCAGGACGATATGGAGAGCGAGCTCCCCCTCTCTACCAATCTGATGAACCCAAAGGAACGGCAGAGACCGGTACAGTTTGACCAGTCAGCATTGAACTCAGCATGGAACTGTCGTAAAGACTCCAGCTCCACATCTTTTCCTCGGGCTTTACTCCCAGACCCTCCCCCATGAGTGGGTATCGCCACAAGGCGGCGGAAGTTTGAGATCAGAGTTTTCCTTCTCCAAGGTGAGCTGCCAACCACGGCCGACGAGCCCCATCTGGCTGGTTTTAAGGCGCCAGTAACCCACCCTTGCCCCTTCTCCTCTCAGTAGGAAAGTTTCCACCGGGCTTAGTAGCTAAGCCACACGTGAAGGCCAGGAGCTGGACCTGGTTGCCAGAGTCTATCTGAGGCACACGCCATCAGAAGCATTTAATATACATATATACAATTCACAGTTCTTTTTTCTGCAAAGTTAACAAATTTCACAACATATGCCGGTAATATTAAACCTGATTCTGGTTCACTACAACAGCTCCTAAACCACGATGACAGCAGTAAGCGAGTTCGTTAAGTACCAATATACATCATCCACTCTTTTTTTTTGGCGTGTGCGTGCATGCGTGTGCGATGTTGGCGGAACGATGTCTTTTTCATGCCTTTACAAGGTGCGGAGCGAGAGAGAGACTGTGCGGCGCACCACTCCTCACACAGACATTTTCGCAGTATTTGTCCCTTTATTTTACGAGGGCGAGTCAACCCTGATTTGATGGAGACAGACATGAGAAGCACAGAGGAACATCTGGAGTAACTTCTGAAATGCCCGGTTCGCTGCTGCTGCTACTGAGTGATCGAGAGTCTCCGAAGGGAAGGCCCCAAAATCCCCGGCTTTGCCTGCTGCTGGCGACCGGGGCCGAGGTCGAATCGTTCAGATAGAGATGGTGCCCGGTGCTCGGTGTCGGAGGACTGATCAGAGGCTCAAAGTTTTCGGACAACTCAGAGTCGGACTGTGGTCGGGTACGGCAGGGAGGGTTTTCTTCCTTCTCCCATCTGCGTGAGATGTGGGACTTTCGAGAGACTTTGAACTTTTTTTCACCGTGCCCATGGCCTGTTCTTTATCAAATTACAGTATTGCTTGCACTGTTGTAACTATATGTTATAATTATGTGGTTTTTGTCAGTTTTTCAGTCTTGGTCTGTCCTGTGTTTCTGTGATATCACACTGGAGGAACATTGTATCATTTCTTAATGTATGCATTACTAAATGACAATAAAAGAGGGCTGCGCGTCCTCATAATCTAACCTAATCTCGACACTCAACCCGGCACGGGTGGAAAACGTACTCGGGAGCAGACCCGGCTGGGTTCGAACCCGGAAACCTCCGCTCCAGCGTCCGGCCCTGATGCCATCGCGCCACCAGGCGGCCCTACATCATCCGCTCTGTCCCCATTAGTCAGCGGTGGTCTCGAACTCAGTCCTGGGAGCGCGACGACAGCAGCGTCAACCTTACGGCACTTTGAAGGCACGAGCCTGAAACCTGAGGACAGAGGGCAGGTAAAATCCGTAACACCAGACTGTCTGAGTGCTCATAGCGACTGGCTGAATCAAATTTCTGACCGCGAGGCAGAGGTGGGGGGGACGTCATTCGCAGAGTGTTTTTAGTCCCAGCGGAGAGCTAATTACTGGCACCAAGCTTCCGGATTCCAGTAATGACTGTCAAAGTTCCCGTGCTTTCAAGCTGCAGAATCTGGTTACGTGGTGTCGCCTTCACCTCCCTGTTGTCGACTGTGTGTGATTTGGCGCTTCATTCTCACAGCCTGAGAAGCAAGAGTGGGGGGAGGGAAATCGTTTTGACTGAAGTTCTTCCGAATTCGGGTTTTTTTTTTAATTTTAGTCTTAAACACGAGAAGGCCTGAGGATGCTGGAAGCGCGTGCGCAAGGTGCTCAAGGAGCTCAGCAACATCGAATAAACTGTCGATGTTTCAAGACTGAGGACGGAGGGGGAGGACGCCAGAATAAAAAGGTGGGGGGAGGAGGGAGGGAGCTAAAAAGGTGGGGGGGGGTGGGGGGGGAAGGGAGGGAGTTAAAAAGGTGGGGGGAGGGAGGGAGGGAGGTAACCTCCTGGGAGGGGGGAGAAATGGTGGCGCGACGGTGGCGTGACGGCAGCGCGCGCGGCCACTTCGGTGGTGATGTCTGTTATCTGTCAAGCAGGGGGCCGTGTACAATTCTGATTTGATGGAGACGGGCGTGAGAGCATTTGGAAACATCTGAAATGCCCGCTTCGCTGCCGCTGCTACTGCGTGGTAACCGGAATCTCCGGAGCAGAAGGCCCCGAATCCTCGGCTTTGCGTGTTTCAGCGGCCGGGGTGAGGTCGAAGGTGCTCGGCAGAGGATGGCGCTCGGGAGGCTGTACCGGAGAGGCTGGTCGGAAGCTTGGAGTTTTCGGACGGATGGACTCAGTGTCGGCGGTGGTCGGCTGCTTCCAAGGCATCGGCAAGTTGACGGTGCCTGGAGGTTTATGGCAGGGAGTTTCTCCCTTTTGCCGCCTGCTATCGGGGACTCGGGAGTCGATCGACTCGAGGACTTTATTTACCGTGCCCATGGTTTGTTCTTCATCAAATTATGGTATTGCTTTGCACTGCTGTAACTATATGTTATAATTATGTGGTTCTGTCAGTGATAGTCTTTGGTTTGTCCTGTTTTCTGTGGTATCACTCTGGAGAAACATTGTATCATTTCTTAATGCATGTATGCATTTCTAAATGACAATAAAAGAGAACTGAGTGTTCTCATAATCTAAACTGGAGGGTGATGGGTGGAGCTGGGTGGGTGGGGAAGGTCAAGGGTTGGAGTGGAAGGAATCTGATAGGAGATGAGAGGGGACAGTAGGAGAAAGGGATGGAGGAGGGGGACCAGGGGGAGGTGATAGGCAGGTGAGAAGAGGTGAAAGGTCAGAGTGGGGAGCAGAGGAAGTGAGGGGAAAGGAGAAAAGTTTCTTTTTTAGCAGAAGGAGAAATCGATATTCATGCCATCAGGTTGGAGGGTGACTAGAGGGCACACGAGGGTCGGCCTCATCGTGGCACACGTCGGATCGGGAACGCGAACGGGAGGTAAAATGCTTGGCCGTCGGGAAGTGCCGCTTGCGGCGGATGGAACGGAGGTGCTCGGCGAAGACCGTAAGAAGGCGGGCACGACGGCGTAGCGGTTAGCGTTGTTGCATCACGGCCTTCTGGAGGACCTGGTCCAGTCCCCTCCTCGGGTGTACCCTGTGCAGCACTTGCTTTCTTAACACCTCCCCAACCCCACCACCCCTTGCCCCATGGAAACATTTCGAATGTTGAAAGGTATGGACAGAGTGGATGTGGCAAAGTTGTTTCTCATGGTGGGGGAGTCTAGTACTAGAGGGCATGACTTAAGGATTGAAGGGCGCCCATTCAGAACAGAGATGCGAAGACATTTTTTTAGCCAGAGGGTGGTGAACTTGTGGAATTTGTTGCCACAGGCAGCAGTGGAGGCCAAGTCATTGGGTGTATTTAAGGCAGAGATTGATAGGTATCTGAGTAGCCAGGGCATCAAAGGTTATGGTGAGAAGGCGGGGGAGTGGGACTAAATGGGAGAATGGATCAGCTCATGATAAAATGGCGGAGCAGACTCAATGGGCCGAATGGCCGACTTCTGCTCCTTTGTCTTATGGTCTTATGGTCTTATATCTGCTTGAGTTCCTCCCGCTATATCTGATAGACACGCTCGTAGGTGGATCACTGTTAGCATTGCGGGCAACAATGAAAGGCCCGCGTCTCTGGCGGTGTTCGGGGCTTCCTTCATCGTGTCAGTAGCTTCCTCTCAGTTTTCACTACAGTCCCGGCCAGAGATTCGGGGAGACCGTCGCACTCAGAGGGAGAAGCGTTATTCATTGCTGTTTCCGCGACCGTTTTTTTTTGACCAGTCAGGGTTGTCAGCCCCGAGCTGAACCCCAACCCCCTCCCCCCAAACCTGGAGGACCGGTGGACCACTCTTAGTCTGGCCTCTACCCTTTGCCCTAGTTGGCATGGGAGACCCTAAGCACAAAGACCAGACCCCAGCCAACATAGCCCTCCGGGTCATTGAGGCACGCAAGCCTCCAAGCCCAACAGGGTTGAGGTCCTCTCGGAGAAGTAGATGGATTGTCTGCTGTAAATTATCCCTACGCTTCAGTAAAGGGAGAAGCTGGTGAGAAAGAATTAGCACAACGCTACGAGGAAGTAAAGAGAGGGCAATGGAACTGATTGGAGTCAGCATATAACCAAAGGGACAAATGGCCTCTTACTGTGTTTATAATGTAAGGGGTTTCTCCTTTTATGTTACTGCGTAGGCTAATTAAAATGGCTTCTTTGTTATGTTATAATTAAAATAGTTTCTTCGTTATGTTAACTGCCAAGAAAGTCCTCCCGCTAGCAGCTTGTTTGGATCATGTTACTGATAAGAGGGTGTTACGAACCAAATGGGATAGATGTTATGCTTTCTGTGTGTCTGCAAGATATTGTGATGCGCGGGGTTTTGGGGAGAAGGCCGGAAAGAGAGACAGAGGATGGACCAGGTGCTGTGAGTCCGCTAACGGGGCCGGACCCCAAGCAGGAGTCCGAGGTCCAGGGTGTTCGGCGAGGAGAGGAGACGGAGACAGGCTCATGTGGAGCGTTTGGTCGACCACCGTTGTTGGTCCCAGGCGGCAGATGGAGGTGGTCCAAGGGGATCGCAGGGTGAAGAAGGAGGGTCCTGAGCTCCAACTGTTTGTGCACGAAGAGATTGAACTTTGATAAGTGTGGCGCCTTTTATTTTCCTTTTATATCTTATTCTCTATTAATTATATAGTTCCAGTAATATCTATAAACTGTAAATCATTTAATCGTATCTGGTGTATTGTCTGTTATTTGGGTGGGGTGGGGTACATCGCACAGCATCCACACAAACTATTACCCAGTTTGGCGGGGCCGAGGGCTATTTCCCTAGACAACAGCGAGCTGAGCGACCCTGAGGGTGGCCAGGGGGGCTACAATAATAAGTGAGAAAGGTGAAATATTCCCTTCCCAGCATCCTAACAGTTACTGACATCACAGTAGGGGCCGCCACCTCCAAGAGGACCACAAACTTAGGTTTGGAGGCTTGCCTCAATATGTGACAATCAGATTTGGAGTTGCGTAGCACAGTAAGAAGTGTTGTTGTGTTTGTCAAGGAAAGATGGGACGCCAAGCTGTTTAAAGAGATATTAGGATATATCCAACTGCGTGGACACAGAGTTGGCAAACCCTCTTCACCTGCAGGTGGAACAGGTGGAAGGCTGTGAGCAGTACACAAAAAAAATTCTGGAGGGAGTCAATGAGTCAAGAAGCTTCTATGGAGGAGAATAACCAGTCAAAGTTAGAGCAGAGGCCTGTCATCAGTCCCCGTTCCAACATGTCAGTCCATGGCCTCCTCTTGTGCCAAGACCCTCAGAGTGAAGGAAAAACACCTTATATTCCATCTGGGTACCTTCAACCTGATGGCACGAATATCGATTTCTCTTTACGGTAAATACATTTCTCCCCCCTCCTTCCTCTCTTCCCCACTCTGACCTTTCACCTCTTCTCACCGGCCCATCACTTCCACCTGCCCTTTCTCCTGTAGTCCACTCTCCTGTCCAATCAGATTCCTTCCTCTTCCAGCCCCTGACCTTTCCCACCCACCTCGCATCACCTATCACCTTCTGGCTCGCCCCCGCCCCTCCCCTCCCTCTACCTTCTTATCTTAGCATCTTCCCCTTTCCTTTCCAGTCCTGAGGAAAGGCCTCAGCCCAAAACGTCGAGCATTTATTCATTTCCATGGATGCTGCCCGACCCGCTGAGTTCCCCCAGCGTTTTGTGCGTGTCCCCTCATCAGTTCGAGGTTTCAGAAATCTGGTGGCAGAGGAAAGAAATGTCAACTGTCCATTGCCCCTTCTGGTTCCCCTCCCACCCCCTCCCCTCACCTGCCCATCACCTCCCTCTGGTTCCCCTCTTCTTTACCTTTCTCCCATGGTCCACTCTCCTGTCCTATCAGACTCCTTCTTCTTCAGCCCTTCACCTCTTCCACCTATCACCTCCCAGCTTCTTAATTCACCTCCCTACCCACCTTCCCCTTCACCGGGTCCCGCCCGTCACCTGCCAACTTGCACTTTTCTCCTTTCCCTCTTTTCTTATTCCGGCTTCTGCCCACTCCCGTTCCAGTCCTGGAGAAGGGTCTCTGCCCAAAACATGGAACACACAACGTAGAAGAGTACAGCACAGGAACAGGCCATTCGGCCCATAACGTTGTGCTGAACCAGCTAAAAAGCAAGTCACAAACACCCAAACACTAATCCCTCCTCCCTACTGCATGTCCACATCCCTCCATCTTGTGCCTATCCAATCGTCTCTTAAAAGCTTCTAATATACTTACCCCTACCACCATATCAGGCAGTGCATTCCAAGCATACACCACTCTCTGAGTTAAAAAAACTTACCCCTCACATTCCCCTTTGAACCTACCCCTTCTCACCTTCAACACATGCCCTCTGGTATTAGACATTCCAACCCTGGGAAACAGATACTCCCTGTCCACTCTATCTATGCCTCTCATAATCTTGTAAACCTCTATCAGATCTCCTCTCAGCCTCCAGCGCACCAGAGAAAAACAACCCAAGTTTGTCCAGCCTCTCGTGGTAGCACACACTCTCTAAACCAGGCAGCATCCTGGTGAACCTCTTCTGCACCCTCTCCAAAGCCTCAACATCCTTCCTGTAGTGGGGTGTCTAGAACTGTGTGCAATACTCCAGATGTGGTCTAACCAGAGTTTTACAAAGTTGCAACATAACCTCTTGACTTTTGAACTTAATGCCTCTACTCATAAAGGCAAGCATTTCATAAACCTCCTTAACCACCTTATAGTCATAGTCATACTTTATTGATCCCAGGGGGAAAATGGTTTTCGTTACAGTTGCACCAAAAATAATAAATAGTAATAGAACCATAAATAGTTAAATAGTCATATGTAAATTATGAAATAAGTCCAGGACCAGCCTATCGGCACAGGATGTCTGACCTTCCAAGGGAGGAGTTGTAAAGTTTGATGGCCACAGGCAGGAATGACTTCCTATGACGCTCTGTGTTGCATCTCGGTGGAATGAGTCTCTGGCTGAAAGTACTCCTGTGCCCCAACCAGTACATTATGTAGTGGATGGGAGACATTGACCAAGATGGCATGCAGCTTAGACAGCATCCTCTTTTCAGACACCACTCTGAGAGAGTCCGGTTCCATCCCCACAACATCACTGGCTTTACGAATGAGTTTGTTGATTATGTTGGTGTCTGCCAACCTCAGTCTGCTGCCCCAGCACACAACAGCAAACATGATAGCACTGGCCACCACAGACTCGTAGAACATCCTCAGCATCGTCCAGCAGATGTTAAAGGACCTCAGTCTCCTCAGGACATAGAGACGGCTCTGACCCTTCTTGTAGACAGCCTCAGTGTTCTTTGACCAGTCCAGTTTATTGTCAATACGTATCCCCAGGTATTTGTAAGCCTCCACCATGTCCACCCTGACCCCCTGAATGGAAACAGGGGTCACCGGTACCTTAGCTCTCCTCAGGTCTACCACCAGCTCCTTAGTCTTTTTCACATTAAGCTGCAGATAATTCTGCTCACACCATGTGACAAAGTTTCCTACCATAGCCCTGTACTCGACCTCATCTCCCTTGCTGATACATCCAACTATGGCAGAGTCATTCGAAAACTTCTGAAGATGACAAGACTCTGTGCAGTAGTTGAAGTCCGAGGTGTAAATGGTGAAGAGAAAGGGAGACAAGATTATCGGCCTGTGAGGCCATTTTCAAGGAGCTGTGAAGTTGGATCCCAAGATCTCTCTTCTCAGCAACACCGCTAAGGGTGTTGTCCTTAACAGTGCACTGTCTCCTTGCATTTGCCCTACCAAGGTGCAACAGTGACTGTTTATTCCCCCTCCATAGATGCTGTCTGTCTTGCTGAGTTCCTCTAACATTTTGTGTGTGTGTGTGTGTGTGTGTTGCTCAAGATTTCCAGCATCCGCAAAATCTCTTCTGTTAATTTAGTGGAAGACTGTGCCAGGATTTAAAAACTATTATATTTATACTTTATACTTTATTGTCGCCAAACAATTGGTACTAGAACGTACAATCATCACAGCGATATTTGATTCTGCGCTTCACACTCCCTGGATTACAAATATTAAATATTAAAAATATTTAGAACAGTTAAAATTAGTAAATATTAAAATTTTAAATTATAAATCATAAATAAAAAATAGAAAAATGGGAAGTAAGGTAGTGCAAAAAAACCGAGAGGCAGGTCCGGATATTTGGAGGGTACGGCCCAAATCCAGGTCAGGATCCGTTCAGCAGTCTTATCACAGTTGGAAAGAAGCTGTTCCCAAATCTGACCGTACGAGTCTTCAAGCTCCTGAGCCTTCTCCCGGAGGGAAGAGAGACGAAAAGTATGTTGGCTGGGTGGGTCGTGTCCTTGATTATCCTGGCAGCACTGCTCCGACAGCGTGCGGTGTAAGGTGAGTCCACGGACTATTAAAGACTACTGCAAGTGGTCACAGCCTGAAATCAGTCGAAGGCCAACACACTCTCGGGAACAGAAACGCAGAATTCTGCTGTCTATGACCTCCCTATAACTGGCACCGGAGAGAGTCCAGCGGAGGTTCATAGGAATGATCCTGGGAATGTAAGGCTTAAGACATGAGGAGCATTTCGTGGCTCTGGGCCTGTTTTCACTGGAGCTTAAAAGAATGAAGGTGAGATCTCACTAAAGCCTATGGAATATTGAAAGGCCTAGCTGGAGCGGGTGTGGAGAGAATGTTTTCTATAGTGGGGAAGTCTAAAGCCAGAAGGCACAGCCTCAGAATAGAAGGATATCCCTTTAAAAAAAAAGGATGAAGAGGAATTTCTTTAGTCAGAGGGTGTTAAATCTGTGGGATTCTTTGCCACAGATGGCTGTGGGAGCCAAGTTATTGGGTGTATTTAAAGCTCTTGATTATGGGAGAAGGCTGGAGAATGGGGTTAAGAGAATGTGGAATGGCGGGGCAGACTCGATAACCTATTTCTACTCCCATCTCTTGCAGTCTTAGGGTTGTACAATTGTACTTGTGCTGTTTATCATTTGTCCTTGGGGAAGGGCAGGAAAACCGTTCTCTCGGGTATGTTTTCAACCGGCTTACGCCCCGGAATCGTTTCCCAAGGTGGAGGGGGCGTGGCTTGGAATCAGAGGTGGTTTGAAATAGTTGGCTGTTAGCAGCAGTTTGTACTTCAAGGCCTGCGTAAGTCAAGCAGCTCGGAGAACGTGGGCAGCAAGCAGGCAAGAAGATTAATGTTCTGGAGTAATCTCTGTCCAGGCAATGGAGATTAAAATAACTCGCTTAAATTTATAACCAAACGAACTGAGCTGTGTCCCTGTGTATGACTGCCCTGCCTAGGTTGATGCAATGTACCCCTGCTCACTGTTCTCCTCTGACTTAAGACCAGAAGACCAGAAGATATAGGAACAGAATCAGGCCATTTGGCCCATTGAGTCCGCTCCGCCATTTCATCACGGCTGATTCATTTTTCCTCAGAGTCCCAACCTCCTGCCATGGTAAAGTGGCTAACCGTTCTCAAAAGGGAGGGAGGGAGGAGAAGATGGCAGCGCGCACGGCGGTTCCGAATGAGTATCGTATGTGTTAACTAGGGGGCCGTGCATGATCCAGATTTGATGAAGACAGCCATGAGGAGCACGGAGGATCACCTGGAGTCACTTCTGAAATGCCTGCTTCGCTGCCGCTGCTGCTGTGCGATTGAGAATCTCCAGAGGGGAAGGCCTCAAATCCTTGGCTTTGCCTGTTGCCTGTTGCCGGGGCCGGGGTCGAAGCGCTCGGCAGAGATGGTGCTCGGTGTCGGAGAGCTGGTCGGTGGCTCGGAGTTTTCCGGACGGACTCGGAGTCGGACTGTGGTCGGATGCTTCCGGGATGCAGCATTGGCAAGTTGGCGGCGCTGGAGGTTCACCGTCTGCGTGAGATGATGCGACTTTTGAGAGACTTGGAGACTTTTACCATGCCCGTGGTCTGTTCTTATCAGATTACGGTATTGCTTCGCACTGTTGTAACTATATGTTATAGTTATGTGGTTTTTGTTAGTTTTTAAGTTGGTTTGTCATGTGTTTCTGTGATATCATTCTGGAAAAGCATTGTATCATTTCCTAATGCATGCATTACTAAATGACAATAAAAGAGGACTGCGTGACCTCATAATCTAATCTAACTTGCTGCTCAGCTGGTCAGGATGAAGTGGACTGTGCACGAGTCCAAGCAGTGAGGCGTCGCAGGTCGGTTCGTCAGGGCACAGAACCATGCAAGGCCAATCGAAGAGGCTGGAGTGTCCTGGATCCGATTCTTTCAAGCAACGCACACAAGATGCTGGAGCAACTCAGCAGGCCAGGCAGCATCTGTGGAAAGGAGTGCAGTCGACGGTTCGGGCCGAGACCCTTCGGCAGGACTGGAGGGAAAAAGATGAGGAGTAGATATAAAAAGAGGTGGGAGGGGAGAGAGAAACGTCAGGTGACAGGTGAAACCGGGAGGTTCGGTGGGGGGACGGATGAAGTAAAGAGCTAGGAAGTTGACTGGTGGAAGAGATGCAGGACTGGAGAAGGGGGGATCTGATAGGAGAGGACAGAAGGCCATGGAAGAAAGAAGCACCAGAGGGAGGTGATGGGCGGGTAAGGAGATGAGGTGAGAGAGGGAAAGGGGAATGGGGAATGGTGGCATTACCAGAAGTTTAAGAAATGCATGTTCACGCCATCAAGTTGGAGGCTACCCAGACGGAATATGAGGTGTTGCTCCTCCAACCTGAGTGTGGCCCCATCACGACTGTGGAGGAGGCCGTGGATTGACATGTCGGAATGGGAATGGGGAGTGGAATTAAAATGGGTGGCCTTTGGGAGATCCTGTTTCTTCTGGCGGACGGAGCGTGGGTGCTCGGCGAACTGGTCTCCCAATCTACGTCAAACTATATACTTATCTGCATTCTTCAGGATCCTTCGCAGTGTGGAGGAACAGGGGGGATTTTGAGGTCCACACCCACAGATCCCTCAAAATTGCCACGCAAGTTGATAGGGTGGTTAAGAAGGTGTATAGTGTGTTGGCCTCGTTCACTGGGGATTGATTTCAAGAACCTGAAGGTTTTGTTGCACGTCTATGGACAATTATTTTCCCAGGGTGGAAATGGCTCGTACAGGGGCACATAACTTCATTTTTATGTTTATTGATTGCGATAGAGCGCGTAGTAGGCCATTCAGGCATGCTAGAAGCCACACTCACGTCCCCATCTACATCAATGGAACTGTAGTGGAGCGTGTATCAAGCTTCAAATTCCTTGGTGCCCGCATTTCCGAGGATCTCATCTGGTCCCTGAACTCCTCCATCCTTTATTTCCTGTGGAGCATGAGGAAAGCTGCCTCAGGATACTGACAGACTTTTACCGCTGTACCATTGAGAGCATACTCACCAATTGCATCTCAGTGTGGTATGGCAATTGTCCCGTATCGGACCGCAAAGCACTCCAGCGTGTGGTGAAAACTGCCCAGCGGATTATTGGCACCCAATTGCCCACCATTGAGAACATCTACCATAAATACTGCCTGGGCAGGGTGAAAAGCATTATCAAGGATGCATCTCACCCTAACCATGGACTTTTTACTCTCCTCCCATCCGGTAGGCGCTACAGGAGCTTCCGCTCCCACACCAGCAGGCACAGGAAGAGCTTCTTCCCTGAGGCTGTGACCCTGCTGAACCTCTCATCACAGTGCTAAGCAGTATTGCATCAGTATTGTACTGTCTCAGTACTTCTATATTTGTGTCACTTTTTTATTCACAGTTATTTTGTAAATAACACTATTCTTTGCATTTCTGGTCAGATGCTAAATGCATTTCATTGGCTTTGTATCTGTGCTCGGCCCTCTGACAATAAAGTTGAATCTAATGTAATCTAATCTAATTCAGCCCCTTGAACCATGCAGCCCAGCAGTACTCCAATTTAATCACGGGGCAAGTGACAACGAGCAATTCACCTGACAACTGGTGCATCTCTGGACTGTGGGAGGAAACCGGAGCACCCGGAGGAAACCCACGCGGTCACGGGGGAGAACGTACGGGCTCCTTACAGGCAGTGGCGGGAATTGAACCCTGGTCGCCCACACGGTGAAGTGCTGTGCTAACCACCAGGCTGCCATTCCGTGCGTGCTAAGCTGCTGTGACTGCTCTCTGAGAGGATCAGTCATCCCACTCACTGAAGCAGCCGTTGATGAGGAAGTCTCCCGATGGCTAAGTTACTTAAGTCAGTGAGTATCTGTGCCACACAGGCCAGAGGATTGAATTCACGGTGCGTGTTGCGTTCAGCGAGGGTCGGCATTTGGGATACCGTAACTAGCCCCGGAACTGCACGCAAAAGCCAGTTTCTTGCTCTCTGGCATTTACTTCACGGTAAAAAGCCTGCGGCCTAGTTGACGCTCTTCTGTGTCCAAGTCTGAGGAGTTCCGACATGACTCAATACAGGTAGGGTTGCCAACTGTCCCGTATTAGCCGGGACATCCCGTATATTGGGTTAATCTGGTTTGTCCCATACGGGACCGCCGTTGGCCTGTATTTCCCCCGCTAAGGTAGATCGTTCCTAGGAAACCTTTCGTGCCGAAATGGCGTGAAGCACAGAAGTAATCACCATTAATTTATATGGGAAAAATTTTTGAGCGTTCCCAGACCCAAAAAATAACCTACCAAATCATACCAATAACACATAAAACCTAAAATAACACTAACATATAGTAAAAGCAGGAATGATATGATAAATACATAGCCTATATAAAGTAGAAATAATGTATGTGCAGTGTATCAGAATCGGGAAGATTAAGCCAAAACCGATTTGTAGAAAAAAATCGGCACGTAAACGCATGCGCACACAGGTGACCGTGCAAGGCTTCATGGTCATGGTAGTCTTTCCCGGGATAAAGTGTCCCGGGATTTGACTGCTACTTTTGTCCCTTATTTGGGAGTGAGAAAGTTGGCGACTCTAAATACAGGTGAGCAGAGCATCAAAGTTGTGACTCTCGACGCAGGGACTTGTGCAAATAAGCCTCGATTCTGTCGGCTCTCTGAGGTGAATCCGCCAGAGGAACGGTAGTCCAGCAGCCTGCACTGCGATCGTCTGCGATCAGAACACCGCGAGGCGAAATCAGGCAGAACAGGCCTCGTGCACCTTCAAAGTCCACGACAGGTAGAGAAAGACACAGGGTGGCCTGATCCTCATGACGACGACCTCCTACCTGAGGTGGACGCACTTGTTCAAGAATCTGCATCCGCTCCCACACTTCCAGGAACCTACACCGGATCAGGTCATTTATCTGTCCCACCACAGAGACAGGCTCCAACGTCTAATAGCTTAGGGCAAGAGACTAAAGAGGCAGGATAATCCTCTCACTTTGCCGGAGTGTTCAGTCAATCTACCCTGACCTCCATTTGCTTAGGTGTTTTTTTTAAAGAGTTCTAATGTTGAGAAAAACACACAACATGAGACTGTGTTCTTAAAGAAAGGGAATTGGTGAAAAAAGAGGGAAACAAAGAGAGAATGACAGTTAAAACAAAGAGAAAGACAGTAATAATGTTGGCAATCCTTTTTTGTGTTTACATAAGGAGCATAAGTTATGGGTACAGTGAACTAAATCACTCAACTTCAGTGGTTACAATTTCAATGGAGTTCTATAGACAAGAGGTACATAGCTAGTTTTACTTTTTCAGGGAGGGGAGAAGTAGGGGTAGTTAATAACGTTATTCCTGTGCCTCTCGGTTAGCCGCTCCCGCATAGGAGTTCACGTGCTGTACAAGCAGGGTCGTCAATAAAGTTCAGTTGAGTATCCTGCAAGGTGGGGATCCTGGTGTGCTCTGCACCAGCCCTCAATGTTTGAGTTTTCTTTCTTGTGGACGATTGGCGGTTGGGTGATCTTTTAGTTTTTTCTTGTGTGCGTAAAAGGGGGTTGTTGCAAGTTTTCTTGCTACTGGTGTTGTGTTCTTTTCTGCGAGCGAGGGGGTCGGGGATTGTTGTCATCGCTGTTTTCTTCTGAGAGTAAGGAGTTCGGGGATGGTTATTGTCGCTGTTCTTTTTCTGCGAGCGAGGGGGCCTGTTGAGTTCCTCCAGCATTTTGTGTGTGTGTTGCCTCTCTATTTTCCTCTATTCCTGCACCACCTAACTTTTATATATTTCTCACTGTAACTCAAAGTATTTTAAATATATTGTACTGCACTGCCACCATAAAACAACACATCTCAACACATTTATCAGTGACGATGAGTCTGATTCTGACTCCTTACTGCAAAAGTCTTAGTCACATATATATAGATGGGATGTCTAAGACTTTTGCACAGTACTGTAGTAATTTTATGCTTTGCTCTGTACTGCTGCGACAAAACAACAAATTTCATGACGTATGTGAGTGGTGATAAATCTGAATCTGATATGTCCCACACACCACCCCCTACCCTTGCCATCTCAACATCCTTTGCTCCCACCAGATTTACAAACCCTTTCTCTGTTCCATGTTGACGAACTCAGTACTGTGCAAAAGTCCTCGCTTTATTCAGTATATGTGCCAAAGACTTTTGCACAGTACTGTATTTGTCCATGTGGAGCAGAGAGATCTTTTCTTATCTGCAAGGTAGATATGAGCTACTAGGAAGGTGTGCATTTTTTTTCCTGGTCTGGTCTACACAGGGAAGCAACTGTGGTGAACCAAGTGCAGTAATAACAATCCTCAAAGGTTCACTTTGCTATCAAAGCAAGTATGGACATTACAACTCTGAGATTCATCTTCTCCAGATAGCCATAAGACAAGGAAAACCACGGAAGTCATGAAAAGAAAGTCAACCCTTCCCTCCCCCAAACAAAAAAGAACCAAAAACTTGCACATCCCAAACCCCCAACCCCCTCCCTCGCACAAAAGCAACCCCTCCCCTGGCACTCCTCCTCTGCCACCTGTACTGTACTGTGCCAACATCTTAGGCGCCCTAGCTATATGGGCATCTGTTGGTCTCATGAGACCATGGATCTGCGCCTTGGAACGTTTCCAGGGCACAGGCCTGGGCAAGGTTGTATGGAAGACCGGCAGTTGCCCATGCTGCAAATCTCCCCTCTCCACGTCACCGATGTTGTCCAAGGGAAGGGCATTAGGACCCATACAGCTTGGCACCGGTGTCGTCGCAGAGCAATGTGTGGTTAAGTGCCTTGCTCAAGGACACAACACGCTGCCTCAGCCAAGGCTCGACCTCACGACCTTCAAATCACTAGACCGACGCCTTAACCACTTGGCCACACGCCAACATTATACATATATATATATATATATATACACACACACACAAAATAGATCAGCCATGAGTGATAATTAATAGACACCAAACAAGGATCCTTCTATTGAGCACAAAAGCTCAGTTCAGGTGCTCTTTAAATATTAACATCCTGGTGCCAAAACATGGCCGCCATTTAGCAGGGTAGTGGACCTGACTCTTAGGCCGCACCAGCTATCCATATCCCGGAGAGTCGGAGCATCTAAACCCCGGAAGCTGGCACGGTCAGGTGAGTGTAGTAGGCAGCCGTCGATCCCGGGGAATCATGGGTTTGCGCCTCTGGTGGACAAGCCTGGGTGGGAAGGTTTGAAGAACCGGCTGTTGCCCATGCAGCAGGCTCCCCCTCTCCACGTCACCGATGTAGTCCAAGGGAAGGGCAAGGGCCGATACAGCTTGGCACCAGTGTCGTCGCAGAGGTTACCAGAGTGAAGTTGTAGACAACATCAAACTGCCTTAGGGGCCCTGGCTCCGGATTTCTTCCTCGGGGTTTATATCCAAAGCCTTTCCCAAGGGTGGGTATAGCCGCAAGGCAGCGGAGGTTTAAAATCAGAGTTTCCTTTCTTCTAGGCGGGCTGACAGGCCCCACATGCCTGAAGCAACGGGTGTTGGGGCACCAGAGGCCCGCCTTTGCCCCTTCTCTTGTCAGTAGAAACAATCCCACCGGGCCTAGTAGCTAAGCCACACGTGAAGGCCAAGAGTTGGACTCGGTTGTCAGAGGCTGTTAGAGATGCACACCATTTGGAGCTCTTTAAAGGTAGTGAGAGCTTATCCCCACTTTCTCCCCCAACTACTACAACCCTAGGAAGCTTAGGTGAGTATCATAACGCATATTGAATGGTGGGACAGGCTTTGGGGCCTACTCCTTGTGTTGCTTTGCTGATAGTGCCTTCCCCAAGCCCGAACAGTCCTCAGCCCATTGCCTGATTCCCCTTTCAGAGACTCAGTGCTATCTATTCCCCAGATCCCCCCCCCAGTCTTGTCTCCGATCGCTCCTGCATTTTAGGAGTTAAGACGGCTATTTAATCGCCACGGCGACTGCACACGAGATGGCAGCCGGATGCAATTTCACTTCTCATTTAGTCCGCAGCCTGCCCCGAGTCTCCCGGGAGAGAAACTGGAGCTGCTGGGAGCCGGTTAATCTTTAAATGTAAGGACCTCTCTCACTCTCCCCACCGTGTTAATGCGTTTCCCACCCACCCCTCCTCCCCTTATAATGGTTGAACGACCGTGCTTTTAATCCACTCAGGGATCAGCCGACTGACAGGAATTAATGAAGGTCGGTGCTTCCCGTGTAGAACATCTGCACGTCTGCCTTTCCAACTGCTCCCAGGATTTCCAATCAGCGGGGGGACGACAAGGGGTGGGAGAGACGCGCCCCTCGCTTCTAAGCGCACCTGCGTCCAGATCTAGGTCTTAGACTGGGGTTATTCTACCACAGGAGCCACCATGGCTGCGACCGAACACGGCCTCGCTAGCACGGCAGTTACTGTAAGGCCCAGCAGCGTGGGTTCAATACCCACCGCTGCCGTAAGGAGTTTGTGCAGCATATCCTCCCCGTGACCGCGTTGGGCTCCCCCACCACCGCGGGTGCTCCGCTTTCGTTCCTCCCTCCAATGATCTCCGGGCAGCATCCTGGTAAAACCTCTTCTGCACCCTCCCCAAAGCCTCAACGTCCTTCCCGCGGTGGGGAGACGACCAGGACTGTTCGCAATACTCCCGATGTGGCCTCACCAGAGTTTTATAAAGTTGCAACATAACCTCATGGCTTTTGAACTCAGTGCCTCGACCGATAAAAGCAAGTGTTCCAAACCATCTATAAGGTTCGTCCATCGTCGTCGATGAAGACCTTGACACCGTTAGTACTTTTTACGAGGCCGGGTTGCGAGCTCGACACTCAACCTGGCACGGATGGAAGGTGTGCCCGGGAGCGGCTCGACTGGATTCGAACTCGGGAACCTTCGCTCCCGGAGTCCGGCGCTGATGTCACTGCGCCACCAGCCGGCTCGATGGTGTCGAGACTAGCGCGTGATTTGGATTTAAGTGAGGGAGAGTTGCGCAGCGTCAGCCTCACTCTCTCTTCCCAATTCCCATCTGGATCCAGTGGCAAGACAGAGTCTAGACAGCTGGAGATGGGACTGGGCGCAGTGGATGACCAGGACGTCTTCTGTGTCTTGTCCTGCTCTACACGTTCCACGACGCTTGCAGAGACTGCCTTCTTGACCGTTGGACCTTCCATTGGTCTCGTCCGCTCAATCCACCGGAGCCTGTCTTCACATGCTGGGATAGACAACTCCCTATCTCACCGAGGGTTTGAGACCCGTCGGCTACCCTCGCCTGGTTTAGCCGGCTTGTCGAAGCCGTTGCCCGGGGTGTGGCCGCTGTCGCGTGCAAACAGCTACGGGGAGCCACAGGTGAGAGCTGAGTGCCAGGCGGGGACCAAAGGTGGACAAACTGCCCTGAAAAGGACGTGACATGTTCCCCCACCAAAGGTGCTTCCCCTTCCCTGACGCCCCATACACCCCGCCTAATCACCTTAACCACCTAATCATCCTGCGTAGCCTCTTTCAAGGAGCTGTGAACGTGGATTCCTAGACTTCTCTGCTCAGCCACACTGTTAAGGATGTTGCCCCTAACAGTACACTGTCTCCTTGCATTTGCTCTACAGAGGTGCATCACCTCTCTGGACATCCAAGGTTCTCTTGCCTTTCCACCACCCCCCCCCCCACCATCCTTCCTTCTAGGGAACGTCGACGCAGGCCACGAGAGGCCTGCATCGGGCATTTTCATGCCTTACAAGGTGCAGATTGGAAGTCTGTGTGGGGCGCCACTCCTCACACAGACACTAGAGCAACGTGTGGTTAAGTGCCTTGCTCAAGGACACAAACATGCTGTCACAGCTGAGGCTCGAACTAGCGACCTTCAGATCACTAGACGAATGCCTTAACCACTTGGCCACGTGCCCAACACAAAAGCATAACAGGAGTGTAACTTTCCTGTACTCTATGCAATTGATCCTTAAACACCTTCCACGCGTCTGATGTGGACTTGCCAGAGAAAAGGTGCTCCCAGTTAGTTCCTGCCTGATGCCCTTGTAATTTGCCCGACTCCATTTTAAAAACTTTCCCACAAGGAGCGTACCCGTCCTTACCTATAGCTATCCTAGAAGTTAAGGAGTTGTGGTCACTGTTCACACACTGAAAAGTCACTACGCTGGCCAGGCCTGTTACCCAACACCAGGTCCAGAGCGGCCCCTCTTCTCGTTGGACCATCTGTATATTAATTTAAGAAACCTTCCCGGATACACTTAACAAATTCTGCCCCTTGCACGAAGAAGGTCGCAGTTTATATTCAGGAAGTTGAAATCCACCATGACCGCAACCCTATTATTTTTACATATTTCCTTAATCTGGTTACTTATCTGTTCCTCAGTGTCCTGGTGGCTATTTGGAGGCCTGCAGTACAATCCCATCGGTGTGATTGCACCCTGCCTATTCCTGAGTTCCACCCAACTAGACTCAGTGTCTGACCCCTCCGTTATGTCCCCCCTGAGTGCAGCTGTTATTTAAGACCATAAGAAATAGGAGCAGAATTAGGCCATTTGGCCCATCGAGTCTGCTCCGCCACTCAATCATGTCTGATCCTTTTTTTCCCCTCCTCAGCCCCACTCCCAGGTCTTCTCCCCATAACCTTTGATGTCATGCCCAATCAAGAACCTATCAATCTCCGCCTTAAATACACCCAACGACCTGGCCCCCACAGCTGCCTGTAGTAACAAATTCCACAAATTCACCACCCTCTGGTTAAAGAAATTTCTCTGCCTCTCTGTTTTAAATGGACGTCCCTCTATCCTGAGGCAGTGCCCTCTTGTCCTAGACTCCCCCACCATGGGAAACATCCTTTCCACATCTGCTCTGTCTAGGCCTTTCAACATTCAAAAGGTTTCAATGAGATACCCTCTCATCCTTCTGAATTCCAGCAAGTACAGACCCAGAGCCATCAAATGTTCTTCGTGTGATAACTCTTTCATTCCCAGAATCATCCTTGTGAACCTTCTCTGGACCCTCTCCAATGCCAGCACATCTTTTCTTAGAAGAGGAGCCCAATACTGCTCACAATATTGTCCCTGATTAGTAGTGCAACTCTCCCCCCTCCCCGCTTTATCTCCATCTCTATCTTTTCTAAAGCTTTGAAAATCTGGTCCATTAAGTACCTGTTCCTGTCCTCTCTCCAACAAGTTTCAGTGATGGCTAAGACATCGCAGTTCCATGTACTGATCCAATTGGCACTCAAGCTGAGGTTTTTTTTAGCAGTAAGTGAGTTTCCGCTCCTGGAGCTCGCCAACCGGCCGTTTTCCGACATCCCCCAGGCGCCGGTTGGAAGACGGTGACTCCAGCGTGCAGCCCTGTAGACGGAGATCTCTGTAGTCGAGCAGTCAAACTCTGTCTCTCTTTCGCTCGATGGTGGGTGGGAGAGTTTGCTGCCGATTCTAGAGTCAGAGAATCTCAAAATAAAAAGCCACACGGCCGACTGTAACATTGTAATGGCAACTGTCAGTCTCCCCTTTTGGTGCGAAAATGGCTGACGTCTCTCTGCCCCTTGTTAGTGCGAGAGAGAGAGAGAGCCTGCCGGGTAAACAACAGTTTTTGGTTGACTGCTGATCGTTGTCTCTCTTTGCAAACCCGAGGAAATCTGCAGATGCTGGAAATTCAAGCAACACACACAAAGTGCTGGTGGAACGCAGCAGGCCAGGCAGCATCTCTAGGAAGAAGCACAGTCGACGTTTCGGGCCGAGACCCTTCGTCAGGACTAACAGAAAGAAGAGATAGTGAGAGATTTGAAAGTGGGAGGGGGAGGAGGAGATCCAAAATGATAGGAGAAGACAGGAGGGGGAGGGATGAAGCCAAGAGCTGCAAAGTTGATTGGCAAAAGGGATATGAGGCTGGAGAAGAGAGAGGATCATGGGACGGGAGGCCTAGGGAGAAAGAAAGGGGGAGGGGAGCACCAGAGGAAGATGGAGAGCAGTTGTTGTGAGAGGGACAGAGAGAGAAAAAAAGGAAAAAATTAAAAATAATGAATGAATGAATAAGGGATGGGGTAAGAAGGGAAAGAGGGGCATTAACGGAAGTTAGAGAAGTCAATGTTCGTGCCATCAGGTTAGAGGCTACCCAGACGGAATATAAGGTGTTGTTCCTCCAACCTGAGTGTGACTTCACCTTGACAGTAGAGGAGGCCGTGGATAGACATATCAGAATGGGAATGGGATGTGGAATTAAAATGTGTGGCCACTGGGAGATCCTGCTTTCTCTGGCAGACAGAGCGTAGGTGTTCAGCGAAACAGTCTCCCAGTCTGCGTCGGGTTTCACCAATATATAGAAGGTCTCACTGGGAGCACCGATCTCCCTCCCTGCACTTATCCTTGTAAGCGGATCAAGTGCCACACATGCCCTTACACTTCCTCCCTCACCACCATTCAGAGCACCAGGCAACCCTTCCAGGTGAGGCGACACTTCACCTGTGAGTCGGCTGGGGTGATATACTGCTTCTGGTGTCTCTGCAATCAATCTGGTGGACCTCCTCTACACTGCCTCCAAAGCCAGTATATCCTTATACAGGGTCTTTTAAGAGACATGGCTACGTGGAGCTTAGGAAAATAGAGGGCTATGGGTAAAGCCTAGGTAGTTCTAAGGTAGGGAGATGTTCAGCACAGCTTTGTGGGCCAAAGGGCCTGTATTGTGCCATATGTTTTCTATGTTTCTATGTTTCTATGTTTCTTCCTCATGTAAGGAGACCAGAACTGCACGCAGTACTCCAGGTGCGGCCTCATCAGGACCCTGTACAGTTGCAGCGTAGCCTCCCTGCTCTTAAATTCAATCCCTCTAGCAAGGAAGGCCAATATCCCATTCGCCTTCTTAATAGCCTGCTGCTGGCAGTTTACACCCTGAAACTCTTACTCTTCACGGACATCCACAAAACAGAGGAAACAAGGAACAAAGATTAAATGACTGAAAAAGATGTTAGAACCCCAAAGAGCCCTCCCCATGCAAAAGCAGCAGAAAGCGTCAAACCGCTCACCTCCTCCTCCCTCCTGCACCATGCAAGCAATAGCAAGCCCCAAAGACTACGATCAATAGTTCATCAAAACTACTGTTCTCCCCAACACCTCAGCAACTTAACAGGCCCTCTCTCTCTCTGTAACGAGGGTAGGAGAGTGGAGGCCGACAGCTTGCTGTTTCAATGTTACAGCGTCGGTTATTTTGACTCGAAAATCAGCAAACTCAAGAGAAGGAGAGCGATCGCTCAAGCTCAGAGGCGTCTGACAGCTACACCCGCTGTCTCGACATTTTGATCTCCCGCGACGCCGGCGAGGAATCGGGTCACCACAGGACACGTCTTCCTGGCCACTGCTGGGACTCCTAACGCGCAGGCTGCTCGACAAGTTCGGAACCCGCTGCCGCGACGAGCGTAGCTTGAGCACGTCTGTAGGTCACGGGCTCCGACACGACCCCAGCCACCTTGAAAAGGGCAGAAACAGACATGAGAATAGGAGATTTCAAAAGTTTCAAAGGTACATTTAATGTATGAGTAATGTATACAATTTACATCCTGAAATTCTTTTACTTTGCAAACATCCACGAAAACAGAAGAGTGCCCAAAAGAATGAATGACAGTTAAATGTTAGAACCCCAAACACCCTCAGCTCCCCCCTCTCACGTATAAGCAGCAGCAAAGCAACGATTCTCCCCCCCCCCACTAGCAAAAAAAGTATTGGAAACCCCCACCGAGCAATCTAGCGTGTAGCAAAGCATCAATAAAGACACAGACTTGCAGTGCCCCAAAGCCCGTTTGTTCACCCGGTATTCGACATTCCACAGGCTCTCTCTCTCTCCCTAATAACAGAAAAAGAGATGACCCCGTTTCACAGCGAGAGGGGAGACATAACAAACAACTCGCTGATTTATAGTGTTAAAAGTCTGTTGCGTCACTTTTGCCGAGCTCTGTGCCCAAAGAACTCGGTCTCTAGGCACACAGCCAGCAGCCAGCTCGCTGCTTTCGATCTTCCATCTCCCACGGCACACCAGATTCCTGCAAGGACACCGACCTCGAGTCTGCCCGCCTCCAGAGCCACGAAATCCCGGAACCCTGAAAGTGCGCTAGTCTTCTGGATCGCGTCCTTGGCATATCGAATAGCGGCTGGTCGTGAGACCCCAAGAGCGGGCCCCGTTCCAGCAAAGAACTGAAGTCAGCGTGTAACTCCAGGTCAGGGTCTTCAAAAGAACCTTGAAAGGGAAAAGTAGAGATATTAAAGATAGAAATAGAGCTGTTTCCAAAGATGCAGGCAAAGGAGTCACCGTTAGATGCCATCATCCTCCTAATCTCCTCAGGTTGTAGATATAAATTGGCCCAGGTCCAAAGAAACCTCTGGTGCCATCTGTAGCTCCTCCCACTCTGACATATATGCATATATGCATTTTTTGCAGGCATTCACAGTAAAACAAAGGAATGAAAAGCTACCCACACAGTCAACATACACTATTGAAAACAGTGTGCTAATTTTACAGTACTTATTGAATTTTATATGTTGTTTGTATTTATGGTGTATTTTATGTATTTACATTTACATTTATAGAATATTTTATGCATTGCACTTTACTGCTGCTGTTAAACAATAAACTTAAAAGGTTTCAAAGTACATTTGATATCAGAGTATGTATACAGTGTACGACCTGACATTCTTCCTCTTCACAGACATCCATGAAACAAAGAAACCCCATAGAACAACAGAAACATCAAAGCCCCGATGTCAGTGATTAGTCCATAAGATACAGGAGCTGAATTGGGCCATTTGGCCCATCGAGTCTACTGCAATCCACTTTCCCTCTCAGCCCCAATCTCCTACCTTCTTCCCGTATCCCTTCATGCCCTGACCAATCAAGAATCTATCAACCTCTGCCTCAAATATACATAAATACTTGGCCCCCACAGCTGCCTGTGGAGGCAAATTCCACAGATTCACCACTCTCTGTCTAAAGAAATTTCTCCTCATCTCCGTTACAAAAGCAAGTCCCTCTCTTCTGAGGCAGTGCCCTCTGGTCTTAGTCTCTTCCACCAGAGGAAACATCCTCTCCACATCCACTCTATCGAGGCCTTTCACCATTCGATTGGTTTCAATTTGGTCACCCCCTCATTCTTCTGAATTGCAGTGAATACAGGTCCACAAATATCAAACACTCTTCACATGACAAGCTGTTCAATCCTGGAATCATTTTGAACCCATTCCAGTTTCAATATGTGATATTAAACTAGCTTCTAAAACTGACAGATTGGCTGAGTAAACCCACAAGAAAACTACCCTCATATATGGTGACATATATGTACTTTGATAGTAAATATACTTAGAACTTTGAATAGGAGAACGGGGTCTCTGCGATTCCCCTGAGAGCCAGAATAGACTCAATGAGGAAAACTGTCTCCTTCTCCATCATAAAGAACTATTATACGATTATCATTTCTAATATCTTGCGACAATAATTCCTACCGTTCTAAACAAAAAGCACTAGAACCTGAGCCTCTGTACCTCCCTGTGCAACTAGACCCTTGACTTCCCAACCGGAAGACCACAATCGGTGCGAATTGGAAATAACATCTCCACCTCGTTGACAATCAACACTGGCGCACCTCAGGGAGGTGTGCTTAGCCCACTGCTCTACTTTGGACACGGCTGGGCATGGTGCAAATGTCATCTATAAATTTGCTGAAGACATAACCATTGCTGGCAGAATTTCAAATGGTGACGAGAAGGCGCTGAGGAGTGAGGTATGCCAACTAGCTGAGTGGTGTCGCAGCAACAACCTGGCACTCAACGTCAGTAAGACCGAAGAGCTGATTGTGGACTTCAGAAAGGGTAGAACGAGGGAACACACACCAGTCCTCATAGAGGGATCAGAAGTGGAGAGAGCGAGCAATTTCAAGTTCCGGGGTGTCAGCTTCTCTGAGGATCTAACCTGGTCCCAACATATCGACGCAGCTACAAAGAAGGCACGACAGCAGCTATGTTTCATTAGGAGTTTGAGGAGATTTGGGATGTCACCAAAGACACTCTCAGATTGTTACAGATGTACTGTGGAGAGCATTCTGACTGGCTGCATCACCATCTGGTATTGGGGGGGGGGTGTGGAGAGGGAGGGGAGGCTACAGCACAGGATTGAAATAAGCTGCAGAGAGTTGTAAACTCAGTCAGCTCCATCATGGGCAACAGCCTCTGTAGTATCCAGGACATCTTCAAGGAGCAGTGCTTAAAAAAGGGAGCATCCATCATTAAGGACCCCCACCACCCAGGACGTGCCCTCTTCTCATTGTTACCATCAGGGAGGAGGTACAGGAGCCTGAAGACACACACTGAATGATTCAGGAACAGCTTCTTCTCCTCTGCCATCCGATTTTGGAATGGGCCTTGAGCCAATGAACAGTACCTCACTACTTTATATTTCTATATTTTGCACTAATTATTTAATTCAAGTATTTTATATATATATAGCCAGCTGGTGGTGTAGTGGCATCAGCACTGGACTTCGAATCAAGTGGTCCCGGGTTCGAATCCGGCTGTTTTCCATCTGTGCTGGGTTGAGCATCAAGCTAGCGACACTCAAATTTTATGGAAACAGCAGATTTCATAACATACGCCCATGATATTAAACCTGATTCTGATCTAGAGTTTAAGTAAAATTCATCCTTGTCGAGCAGAGCTCCGTGCCTTTGGCCTTCCAGTGACAAAGCACAGCGTTAATCCACATTCCAGGTCACCTTCATGTGGAGTAGGTTTGGAGGCAGTAATCTGACTTGTTTCGACTTGGAAGCGTCATGGCTCAGTGGAGTCCTGCGGGATAAATGTGCGTCATTCAGCCCTGGTTTACAGTCTGTCAACTAAGAGCACAATTAAGCCTTGGACGGGTTGGCCGTGAATCCCCCCAGGAGCTGAGATGCTTCAGGGCTTCTATATTTTTCTACCTGATGGCAGCAGTGAGAAGAGAGCATGGCCTAGGTCCTGAAGGACCCTGATGATGGAGGCTGCTTTCCTGACTGAACTTTTTGATGCAGGTGCGGTGATAAAATATTAAGAAATACAAAAACATTAATGAGTAGTGCAAAAAGGGAGGCAGGTGGTGTTTGTGGGTTCGTGAATTCTGAGGTCAGAGGGGAAAAAGCTGTTCCTGAAACATTGAGTGTGGGTCTCCGGGCTCCTATATCTATCCATCGTGCAAATGCACGAATGTTAGAAAGGAAAACGTGATTGTATACAATACTCCACCTCCTCAAAAACGTCAAAGCTCTTTCAAACTTCAAAGTAAATTTATTGACAAGTATTTATTATCAAATGGTCGAGAAAGAGACCGTCAAACACCCAATGTGGAGAGAAGACGGAAAATCAGGCAAAAAAAGAAAGTAAGCAAATAGCATTCAGAATGAAAGTCACCATATACTTCCCCAAGATTCATTTTCTTGCAGGCATTCACAGTAGAACAAAGACCTACAATGGAATCAATGAAAAACTGACACCAACAAAGACTGATAACCAATATGCAAAAGAAGACAAACTACAAAATATTAAAAACAAAGTAAAAATAATAAATACTGAGAACATGAATTGTAGATTCTTCGAAAGTGAGTCCATAGGTTGTGGAATCAGTTCAGTGCTAAGGTGAGTGAAGTTACCCACGCTGGTTCAGGAGCCTGATGATTGAGGGGTGATGACTCAAAGTTCAAAGTGCAAAGTAAATTTATTATCAGAGTAAATATATGTTCTGAGCAACACACACAAAAAATGCTGGTGAACGCAGCAGGCCAGGCAGCATCTCTAGGAAGAGGTACAGTCAACGTTTCAGGCCGAGACCCTTCGTCAGGACTAACTGAAGGAAGAGTGAGTAAGAGATTTGAAAGTGGGGAGGGGGAGGGGGAGATCCAAAATGATAGGAGAAGACAGGAGGGGGAGGGATGGAGCCAAGAGCTGGACAGGTGATAGGCAAAAGGGATACAAGGCTGGAGAAGGGAGAGGATCATGGGACGGGAAGCCTAGGGTGAAAGAAAGGGAGAGGGGAGCCCAGAGGATGGACAGCAGGCAAGGAGTTATAGTGAGAGGGACAGAGGGAGAAAAAAGAGAGAGAGAAAAAAAGGGGGAGAAAATAAAAAAATAAATAAATAAGGGATGGGGTACGAGGGGGAGGTGGGGCATTAATGGAAGTTAGAGAAGTCAGGTTTCATGCCATCAAGTTGGAGGCTACCCAGACGGAATATAAGGTGTTGTTCCTCCAACCTGAGTGTGGCTTCATCTTGACAGTAGAGGAGGCCGTGGATAGACATGTCAGAATGGGAATGGGACGTGGAATTAAAATGTGTGGCCACTGGGAGATCCTGCTTTCTCTGGCGGACAGAGCGTAGATGTTCAGCAAAGTGGTCTCCCAGTCTGTGTCGGGTCTCGCCAATATATAAAAGGCCACACCGGGAGCACCGGACACAGTATATCACCCCAGTCGATTCACAGGTGAAGTGTTGCCTCACCTGGAAGGACTGTCTGGGGTCCTGAATGGTGGTAAGGGAGGAAGTGTAAGGGCATGTGTAGCACTTGTTCCACTTACAAGAGTAAGTGCCAGGAGGGAGATCTGTGCGAAGGGATGGGGGGGACAAATGGACAAGGGAGTCGCGTAGGGAGCGATCCCTGTGGAAAGCAGAAAGGGGGGGAGGGAAAGATGTGCTTAGTGGTGGGATCCCGTTGGAGGTGGCGGAAGTTACGGAGAATAATATGTTGGACGCGGAGGCTGGTGGGGTGTTAGGTGAGGACCAGGGGAACCCTATTCCTAGTGGGATGGCGGGAGAATGGAGTGATAGTAGATGTACTTGAAATGGGAGAGATGCGTTTGAGAGCAGAGTTGATGATGGAGGAAGGGAAGCCCCTTTCTTTAAAGAAAGAAGACATCTCCTTCATCCTGGAATGAAAAGCCTCATCCTGAGAGCAGATGCGGCGGAGACGGAGGAATTGCGAGAAGGGGATGGCATTTTTGCAAGAGACAAGGTGGGAAGAGGAATAGTCCAGGTGGCTGTGAGAGTCCATAGGCTTATAGTAGACATCAGTAGATAAGCTGTCTCCAGAGGTAGAGACCGAAAGATCTAGAAAGGGGAGGGAGGTATCGGAAATGGACCAGGTAAACTTGACGGCAGGGTGAAAGTTGGAGGCAAAGTTAATGAAGTCAACGAGCTTTTCTTTTCCTTGCAGGCATACGCAGCAAATTTGTAGAATAGTAACTGTAAACAGGATCAGTGATAGATCAACCAGAGTGCAGAAGACAACAAACTGTGTAAATACTAATATAAATAAATAGCAATAAATAACGAGAATATGAGATAAAGAGTCCTTAAAGTGAGATCATTGGTTGTGGGAGCGTCTCAATGGATGAGCAAGTGAGTGTAGTTATTCCCTTTTGATGAAGAGTCTGATGGTTGAGGGGTAGTAACTGTTCCTGAAGTTGGTGGTCTGAGTCCTGAGGCTCTTGTACCTCCTTCCTGAAGGTAGCAGTGAGAAGAGAGCACGGCCTGGGTGCTGGTGGGTGAGGTGTAATAGTGGCTGTACAAATAGCAATGAGACCATGGCCAGGCCATCTATTTCAGTGAAGTTCAAAGTTCAAGGTTCATTTGAAGTTCAAAATTCAAAGTACATTTATTATCAAAGTATGTATACATGATATAACCTTGAGATTCGTCTTCTTGCAGGCAGCTACAAAACAAAGAACCCATACAGAAAAGAAGACCGTTAAACATCCAATGTGCAGAAAGAAGAAAAAAATAAATTGTGCAAACAATAAAAGTAAGCAAATAGCATTCAGAGCAAAAGTGAGTCCACAGTCACTGAGCCTGGAGCAGCCGGTGCAGGCCCACAGCCTCAGCCTCAATTTAGCACTCAGGCCTGAAGCCTGGAGCAGCCAGTGCAGGCCGCAGCCTCAGCCTCAATTTAGCACTCAGGCCCAAAGCCTGGAGCAGCCAGTGCAGGCTCACAGCCTCAGCCTCAGTTCAGTGCAGAGCCAAGTAAACGTCGCGGATAGGTAAGGGTAAATATTGTCCCGGCAGCTAATAGTATTCACTGCTCTTCTTTACAGAATATCAGTAGATTTCTTGCTTTCTTCTGTAAACGTGTGCCTCACACCGTGTTTCTGTCTGCATCATGAACAGGCAATTGTCTTTAGTGCAAGACTAAAAAGCGGTCTACAGTTAATAGGGGCGTTGCAGTAGCCAAAGTTGCCAGAGTAGTAACACAGAGATGTGGATAAAACAGCCCAGAGCTGTGAGTTCTGTTCCTACCTCAGGAGCTGTGGAATTTAAACCCTGTTATTAATTCGGGGGCGGGGGGGGGGGGGAAACGACGACTATTCTTAGTAACAATAAACGCAAAAACCTGCCGGGGTAAGGTGTCTGCACGTGACAGTCTCCCTCTCGTTCTCTGCTCCCGTAGGAAAGTCCCTGCGCTCTCTCTCCCTCGATTCCACTGGGGGATTCTGTCGCTAATTTGAATCGGGGCAGCCATCAGATAATTGAAGCCGAACCGAATGAAGCCTGGACTCTTTCGGTTTCGTGTTTCATATTCTGTGTTTATCGTTCCATTTTTCTTGCCGCCATTTGCACGGTTTTTTTGCGCGTGGGGAGGGTTTGATGTTTTTTCTTGAAAAGGGTCCCATGGTTTTCTTTGTTTCGTGGCTGTCCATGGAGAAGGCGAGTCTCAGGGTTTATATACTTTGATCATAAATGTACTTCAAGTCTTTGAACAGCACAGGACTACTGTTAAAATGAAGTGGAAAGCCACCCGGTTATACAATGGAAGCACAATATCACCCCCTTACCCTGTCTGGCCAACACAGTGACATACAGCAAGCGGGGTGGAGATATGTCTCTAAGGAGGTGTGAGGCGCTCCTTCCCTCCGCTAGCCTGCAGGTCACCCTTGGGAAAAGTGTGGTACCTGGTTAGCCCCGTTTCCCACCCCCCTGTCCTCGATCATGGTCCCGTGAACCCAGGGGGGGAGCAGGTGGTGGATGGTCGTGTGAGCAGCCTGTGCACAAGTCCTGGTTATGTGACCGCTGACGCCTGGATTTCGTATGATTTCCTCACCGCTCCCCTTCCAGCCTCAGTAGGATTTCGGGGGAAAGGAGAGTCTCTGTTTACACAAAATACTCCGCAGATGCTGGGGTCAAAGCAACACTCACAACACGCTGGAGGAACTCAGGAGGTCGGGCAGCATACGTGGAAACGATCATTCGACATTTCGGGCCAGAACCCTTCGTCAGGACTGTAGAGGGAAGGGGTAGAGGCCCTATAAAGAAGGTGGGGGGAGGGTGGGAAGGAGAAGGCTGGTAGGTTCCAGGTGAACAACCAGTAAGGGGAAAGATAAAGGGGTTGGGGAGGGAGGCAGGGAGGTGATAGGCAGGAAAGGTGAAGAAAGACTAGGGGAAAACTCAATGGGTCATAGAAGAAGATGGAACCATGAGGGAGGTGATAGGCAGCTGGGGGAGGTGGGCAGAGTGGAATAGGGATAGGGGAAGGGGGGGAGAGAATTACCAGAAGTTGGAGAATTCTATGTTCGTACCAAGGGGCTGGAGACTACTTAGACGGTATATGAGGTGTTGCTCCTCCAACCTGAGTTTAGCCTCGTCATTGCAGTAGAGGAGGCCATGTATGGACATATCCAAATGGGAGTGGGAAGCAGAGTTGAAGTGGGTGGCTACTGGGAGATCCTGTCTTCTGTTTACTACCTGTGTTCCTATTGATTCTGTTTTGGTTCTTGGATTTACTGAGAATGCCCGCCAAAAACGAATCTCAGGGTTTGTCAATGGTGGCATATACCGTACGTACTTCGATAAGAAATTTACTTCAAATTTTATTTGCCATGAAGTGTTTTCTCACTTGCCCCTTGAAGTGGCCAAATTAAAGTATCTTTGAGACCTGTAATGATCAATTTGGTTTTTGAATCAAATCTTGAAGAGAGGGGTATCAGCTATTGGAAGGCCCCCTTGCATAGAACATATATAAAACACTGGTGAGGCCTCACTTGGAGAATTGTGAGCTATTTTGGGACCCTTATCTAAGATAGGATGTGCTGGCACTGGAGAGGGTTCGAAGGTGGTTCACGAAAATGATTCCAGGAGCAAATGGCCTTGTCGTATGAAGAGTGTTTGATGGCTTTGGGCCTCTACTCACTGGAATTCAGAAGAATGAGGGGTGACCTCATTGAAACTTATTGAATAGTGAAAGGCCTCGACAGAGTGGATGTGGAGAGGATGTCTCTTGTGGTGAGAGAGTCTAAGACTGTGCTGTACTATTAAGGCCATAAGATATAGGAGCAGGAGTAGGCCATTTGGCCCATTGTGTCTGCTCTCCCATTCTCTCATGGAGGATACAGCCTCAGAATAGAGGGACGTCCTTTCAGAATGGAGATGAGGAGGACGTGGTGAATCTGAGGCCAAGTCATTTGGTGTATTTAAGGCAGAGGTTGATAGATTCTTGATTGGTCAGGGTATGAAGGGATACGGGGAGAAGGCAGGGGATTGGGGTTGAAAGGGAAATGGATCAGCCATGAGGGAATGGTAGAGCAGACTCGATGGGCCAAATGGCCTAATCCTACTCCTATATCTTATGGTCTTAATAGTGCAGAACAGTACAGGCCCTTCAGCCCATGATGGTGTGCTGTCCCTTTAAACTATTCCAAGGTCAAGGTAACCCTTCCCTTCCACATGGCCTCCATTTTACTGTCATCCACATACCTATCTAAGAGTTCCTTCAATGTTCCTAAGGTGTCTGCCTCTACCACCACACCAGGCAGCAGGCTGCACACTCCCACCACCCTCCATGCAAAAACCCTGCCTCCGACATCATCCCTGCACTTTCCTCCGAGCACCTTAAAATTATACTACTGGTATTAGCCATTTCCCTCCTGGGAAAAGGTCCCTGGCTGTCTGCTCTATCCATGCTTCTTATCGTTTCATACACCGCTGTTAATTCACTCCTCATCCTCCCCACACTCTCCACACTGCTGTGTTCTTGTGATTGACTGTAAATGAACAAAATCAGCGCGGACACCGAGTGCAGATAATGGACTGAAAATTCTTCATAGCACCTAACTTGTTGACATAGAAAAATTGTTTCATTTGCACTCCCAGCCGCTTCTGGCGTCTCCAAGTCTGAATGCTTGAAACCGCAGGGAGCAAAACAGTTCCGAATTGTCTTGCTGCTTGTTTCTCTCCAGCCACCAGAGACAAAAGTCACTGCGTTTTCAACACACAAGCGTGTGCGACTGACACTATTTAAAACCTGGTTGCGCTAAGCACGGTGTAGCGTCTAACAGCTGCACAAGTGCATATGTCTGACACTAGTTAGAAACTGTTCAGCAACAGTTTCCTGCTCCAATTTCATAGAACATAGAGCATAGAGCACATTACAGGCCCTTCGGCCCACAATATTGTGCCGACCATGTAACCTACTCTAGAAACTGCTTAGGATTTCCCTACTGCATAGCCCTCTATCTTGTACCTACTTAAAAGTCTCTGTATCCATCTCCACCACCGTTGCTGGCAGTGCATTCCACACACCCACCGCTCTCTGTGTGAAAAACTTACCCCTGACATCCCCCTTGTATCTATTCCTAAGCACCTTAAACCTGTGCCCTCTCATATTAGCCATTTCATCCCTGGGGAAAAGCCTCTGGCTATCCACGCGATCAATGCCTCTCTCCACCTTATACACCTCTATCAGGTCACCTCTCGTCCTCCGTCGCTCAAAGGAGAAAAGGCCAAGTTCACTCAACCTATTCTCATAAGGCATGCTCCCCAATCCAGGAAACATCCTTGTAGATCTCCTCCGCACTCCGTCGATAGTGTCCACATCCTTCCTGTTGTGCGGTGACCAGAACTGGGCTCAGCAGCAGAGCGTCCCAAATAAATGAAGAGAATCCCAGCTATTATCTCCATTTAAAAACGCAAACACGAGGGACTCTGCAGATGCGGGAAGTTCAGGCAACACACATCAAAGTTGCTGGTGAACGTGGCAGGCCAGGCGGCAACTCTAGGAAGGGTCTCGGCCTGACGAAGGGTCTCGGCCCGAAACGTGGACTGTACCTCTTCCTAGAGATGCTGCCTGGCCTGCTGCGTTCACCAGCAACTTTGATGTGAGTTGCTTTATTTTCTCCATTCGTTTTTTTGCCCTTTAAAAGCTGTTGCAAATAAATGGCTGTCCTGATAAACCAATAGCCCAATTAACCAGACTCCACTGTTACACAGACTGCTTGCGTTGTACGCTGCTTATCTGGAGGAGCTGAAGAGTCTTAAGTCTCACTGGGAGTGTATGTTGGTTCAGTTTGTTCTGAACGGGAGTGCCTTCCTCCTCCAGGTAAGCTTGACTTGACTGATGGCCCAGCTCTTCGATCCGTGTCGTAATGTTGGTTCAATTACTACATCACACACTTTATGTCCGTCGCCACAGGCTAATGCAGTTCCACCACGGAGATTCACCTTATGTACGGCTGGCCAAGGAGATACGGGGCTTGGGGGTGTGAAGGCTACGACAAATGGTGCTTTCGATCCATGCACAAGATTTTATTATCTCCGTTAAAAGTAATGAGACCTTTAGGCCGGCTTATCCTTCACAGGGGCTGTGACACTCACAATAGTTTACTTATGTGTTTTTTAAAGTTGTACAGATGTACCGTGGAGAGCTTTCTGACTGGCTGCATCACCGTCTGGTATTGGGAGGTGTGGGGGGGGGTGGTGCTACTGCACAGGATCGGAGGAAGCTGCAGTGAATTGTAAACTCAGTCAGCTCCATCATGGGCACCAGCCTCCGTAGTATCCAGGACGTCTTCAAGGAGCAATGTTGGCGCGTGGCCAAGTGGTTAAGGCGTCGGTCTAGTGATCTGAAGGTCGCTAGTTCGAGCCTCAGCTGAGGCAGCATGTTGTGTCCTTCAGCAAGGCACTTAACCACACATTGCTCTGCGACGACACTGGTGCCAAGCTGTATCGGCCCTAGTGCCCTTCCCTTGGACAACATCATGGAGAGGGGAGACTTGCAGCACGGGCAACTGCCGGTCTTCCATACAACCTTGCCCAGGCCTGCGCCCTGGAAACCTTCCAAGGCGCAAACCCATGGTCTCACAAGACTAACAGATGCCTATATATATATATATATATCTGGAAATAATTTAGCAAACGCATAGCCTGGATGGTCAATGGACGGGTTGAGTTGTTCTCCGATCTTGGCAATTTACTTGCAATCCTTCCGTCGCCGTACAAGGAGACATCACCAGCGCACTGACGATGTCTCCTCGTATGGTGAGAAAATGGCCTTTCTTCCTTGGAGCGACGGAGGGTGAGAGGTGACCTGATAGAGGTGTATAAGATGATGAGAGGCATTGATCGTGTGGACAGTCAGAGGCTTTTTCCCAGGGCTGGAATGGCTAGCACGAGAGGGCATAGTTTTAAGGTGCTTGGAAATAGGTTCAGAGGAGATGTCAGGGGTAAGTTTTTTTACCCAGAGAGTGGTGAGCGCGTGGAATGGGCTGTCGGCAACGGTGGTGGAGGCGGATACGATAGGGTCTTTTAAGAGACTCCTGGATAGGTACGTGGAGCTTAGAAAAATAGAGGGCTATGGGTAACCCTAGATAATTTCTAAAGTAAGTACATGTTTGGCACAACACAGTGGGCCGAAGGGCCTGTATTGTGCTGTAGGTTTTCTATGTTTCTAATTATATATATATACAGTTCATATTCTCCAGATAGTCACAAAACAAGAAAAAACTATTCACATTTTTTATTATAAATGTACTGCATTGTGCTGCTGCCTCAGATGCGACAAATTTCACGACAAATGCCGATGATACTAAACCTGATTCTGATAGAGGCCACGTGACAGAGTTAGAAATGAATCGACAAATGTCAGTGTAGAGGAACATTGGCTGGGGGGGGTGGGTGGAGTCGACTTTGGGCAAAGATGTAAAATGGGCGACATCGCCCCTGCCTTCTGTCTCTGACACTCGCACCTCCTGAACGCTCTCTCCCTCAACACACTTCAATCCTGGCAACCACAAATGCAGGCTAAGACGTAGCGGGCAGTCATGGGCGGGCGTAAACACAGACGCACACCGATGAGTGTGCGTGAATCAGGGATAGAGGCATACAGGAGCAAAAAAGGAAAGCGTTTCTTCAGCCGCGGGGGTGAGGGGGGGTGAATCTGTGGAATTCGTTGCCACAGATGGCTGTGGAGGCCAAGTCATTGGGTACATTTAAAGCGGAGGTTGAGACGTTCTTGATTGGCCAGGGCACCAAAGGTTACAGGGAGAAGGCAGGAGAATGGGGTCAAGTGGGATAGTAAATCAGCCATGTTCAAATAGCAGATGGGCTGAATAGCCTAATTCTGTTGCTCTATCTTATGATTTAAAACATAAATACAAGATTGTATATTTAATATTTTTAGATTATGAGGGCACGCAGTCCTCTTTTATTGTCATTTAGTAATGCATGCATTAAGAAATGATACAATATTATTTCAGCACTATTTGAGTAATCTTGTACATATATTGTTTGATTAAGCATTCTTGATCATTTTTTAAAAAATCATTATAGGTTTTATGTAAAAATATGGTAATGAAATACGTCATCACATGACCACAGGACACACACGCGCCTTGCTTAAAGTAAAGACGATGTTACACCCACATTTCAGACACCTGCATCTTTTTTGAATTAGTTTAATGTTTTGAGGTTAAAAAAGCTTAACATATGCAAGCACGGGTACATAGATACATGCCTATGGGAGACGTACAGTAACGAACAGACATATTCAAAGCAACACACATAAAAGTTGCTTCATTTTATTGTCAAACTGTGCATGCAGAATACAACTCTGATATTCGACTTCTCCAGATAGTCACAAAAATGGAAAAACTATGGAGCTGTTGAAAGAAAACATCAACTTCCCCCCCCATTGAAAGAAAACATCAACTTCCCCCCCCACCCCACTCCCACACAAAAAAGAAAAAGAAACAAAATCTTCCAACCCCCCAATCCGTTCCCTCGCACAAAAGTTAACAGATCGCCCATACGGAAAATGGCAGCTGGAATATCAGACCCTAAACCCTCACAAATAAGTCTAACATATCACCCATGCGAGGAGGGGGAGCAGGAACAGGAACACCAAACCCCCAGCCCCCTCTCTCGCGCACACAAAAATAAACTAACACGGCGCCCTGCCAGAAAACGGCCCCAAGCCCCAAGCCCCAATATGCCAGTCGGCAACAAGAAGGAACACACAGAAGAACTGAAGGAGACGCCGATAATCACATAAACCTCAGAAATTTCGATAACGTCCTCCGCCAGCATCGGCCTCCGTAGAGAGCGCCGTGGCGCGGCCTTCTGTAGAGCGAGACGGCGTAAACCTCAGAATTTCGATATGCAAAAAGACAGACACAGGCAGACACTAATAAACACCCACGTTAACTGAATTGCTTCTGCATTGAACTTGCTCTAAGCTTAAGCAAAGAAAGAATGAATTAAGGGCAGACCTGATTAAAATAAGCCGGGCTATTTTTTTTCCCCAGTGTTGTGCTCAGTTAAAAGTTGTTCTGTAAGGAGGAATTAATAACTTCTGCGCGGGTTGAGTACCAATTAGTTACAGATCTCTACAGCGAATTCTGTTCGGGAAACCAACTGGGATTTATAAAGCTGGAGAGATTTGCTAACAATCTGTGTGAGAGAGTTTGCATTTGAAATCCATGTACACTTAAAACAAAGCGATGATATTTTACTGACTTTAAGAAACAGTGGTGATTATGACATAAAGTCATGCTCCAATCAATTAAACTCCAAGCACACGAGCGACAGTCAGTGCGAAAAATCCGTCGCTTTGGACTGATGGGGGCTCCCCTCCATCGTCTACTGAGGGAGTCCTGCGCTGAGAGGCCAAGCACAGTCCTCTAATGGGGCACCCTGCAGGCTCAGAGTTTGTGCCTCATTTGTGCAAGAAACCCTCCAGTGAAACTCCGCCAGGGGCGGGAAGATGTTTATGGTCACACCCGTCTTAAACAGAACAAGGGGTGAGCAATGCACACTCAGTGGCCACTTTATTAGGTTGCTACTACATCGGTCGGCCTAATCTCAGATAATAGCGAGGCAGCCTGCAGAGAAGAAGCCATCACCCTGACACAGTGGTGGCAAGATAACAACCTCTCCCTCAATGTTGCAAAAACAAAGGAGCTGGTTGCGGACTACAGGAGGAATGGAGACAGCCTAACCCCTATTGACATCAATAGGGCTTGAGAGGGTGAACAGCTCCAAGTTTCTCGGCATAAACATCACCGAGGGCCTCACATGGTCCATACACACCAGCTGTGTGGTGAAAAAGGCACAACAGCGCCTCTTTCACCTCAGACGGTTGAGGAAGTTTGGTATGGGCCCCCAAATCCTAAGGACCTTCTGCAGGGGCACGATTGAGAGCATCCTGACTGGCTGCATCACTGCCTGGTATGGGAACTGTACCCCCCTCAATCGCAGGACTCTGCAGAGAGTGGTGCGGACAGCCCAGCGCATCTGTAGATGTGAACTTCCCACTATTCAGGACGTTTAAAAAGACAGGTGTGTAAAAAGGGCCAGTAGGATCGTTGGGGACCCGAGTCACCCCAACCACAAACTGTTCCAGCTGCTACCATCCGGGAAACAGTACCACAGCATAAAAGCCAGGACCAACAGGCTCCGGGACAGCTTCTTCCACCAGGCCATCAGACTGATTAACTCACACTGATACAATTGTATTTCTATGTTATATTGACTGTCCTGTTGTACATACTATTTATTACAAATTACTATAAATTGCACATTGAATGGAGACGTAACGTAAAGATGTTTACTCCTCTTGTATATGAAGGATGTAAGAAATAAAGTCAATTCAATTCAATTCAGCGTTCGTGGTCTTCTGCTGCTGTAGCCCATCCACTTCACGGTTCGACGTGTTGTGCGTTCAGAGATGCTCTTCCGCACACCGCTGTTGTAACGGGTGGTTATTTGAGTTACTGTCGCCTTCCTGTCAGCTTGAACCAGTCTGGCCATTCTCCTCTGATCTCTCTCATTGTCAGGGCACTTTCACCCACAGAACTGCTGCCCACTGGATTTATTTTTTTGTTTTTTGTACCATTCTCTTGTAAACTCACGAGCAGGGGTTCCCAACCTGAGCTCCACGGACCCCTCGGTTAATGTTATAAGTATACATTAAACCCCTGCTCTGGAGACTGTTGTGTGTGAAAATCCCAGCAGTTTCTGAGATACTCAAACCACCCCATCTGGCACCAACAATCATAGATCACATTTCTTCCCCCGTTCTGATGTTTGAACTGAACCTCTTGACCGTGTCTGCATGCATCTATGCACTGAACTGCTGCCACGTGACTGGCTGATTCGATGTTTGCGTTGATTAGGTGTACCTAATAAGGTGGCCATTGAGTGTATGCTTGTTACCACAGCAAGTCTTAAAAAAGGGTTAAAATTTCCTTGCACTGTATTTACAGTGTAGAGAACCACTGGCCTTTTCATGAGCAGCCTTGGTCATTTATCTTGGGACGCTCTTAGCTTGCACATGACGGTCACATCACTGACATCAGGCTCTTCCCATGCGTAACCCCAGGGAGAAATCTCTAAAACTGAAGAAAAGAGATGACTCTCACTGGCTGAAAACCTCGCTCATCAAAGCCATGAGCACCATGTTGCTAAGTGGAACAAAAACAGGAAAAGACACAGCCCCAACCACGGCTGAAATTTCTTTCTTGAGATACACCGCGGAATAGGCCCGTCCAGCCTTTCGACCCGTGTCGCCTAGCAACCTCTGGCAGCCCCAATTTAACCCCAACCTAACTGGACTATTTACAATGGCCAATTAAAGCTCCCCGGTAGGTCTTCGGACTGTGGGAGGAAACCGCAGAGAATACTCACGCATTCCGCGGAGGGTGGGGCGTACAAAACTCCTTACAAAGGATGCTGGGATTGAACATCGAGCTCCAAAACCAAGACCTGTAATAGCATGGCGCTAACCCCTACGCTTACTGTGGCGTCATATTGCTGCAGCTTTTCGCAGTTCTTATCGAAGCAATGAGCTTGAGGAGAGGGGTGGGATCACGGTTGAAAGTCGAAGCAAATTTTTATTATCAAAGTACGTGCTGATCATCATTTTCAACCTTGAGGGCCATTTTCTAGTGGGCACTTATGGGAAAAATAACCAAGTACAATAAAATATCTGAAAAACCATACACAAACAAAGACGGACCAACAACCCGTGTGCGAAAGAAGACAAACTGTGCAAGGTAAAAATAACACTGAGAACATGAGTTGTAGAGTCCTTGAAAGTGAGTCTATAAGTTGTGGAATCCTGGCAGATTGGAAGACAGCAAATGTCACGCCACTTTTTTAAAAAGGATGTAGACAAAAGACGGGCAACTATAGGCCAGTTAAGCTTAACATCTGTAGTCGGGAAAATGCTTGAAGCTATCATGAAGGAAGAAATAGCGAAACATTTAGAAACACTCACAACACACTGGAAGAACTCAGCAGGTCGGGCAGCATCCGTGGGAAAGATCGGTCGATTTTTCGGGCCGGAACCTTTCGTCAGGACCCCAGCATCTGCAGATTATTTTGTGTTTACGAAACATTTAGAGAGGAGTGGTTCCATTAGACATACGCAGCATTGATTCAGAAAGGGCAAGTCCTGTTTGACAAACTTACTGGAGTTCTTTGAGGACATAATGAGTGCAGTGGATTGAGGGGAACAGGTGGGTGTCGCATATTTGGATTTCCAGAAGGCGTTCGATAAGGTGCCGCACAAGAAACTTATAAATAAGATACGGATGCATGGAGTCGGAGGAAATGTATTAGCATGGATAGTAGATTGGTTAACCAATAGAAGGCAGTGAGTTGGTATAAATGGGTGTTTCTCAGGTTGGCAGTCGGTGAGTGGGGTGCCGCAGGGGTCGGTGCTGGGCCCACAGCTGTTTACCATTTACATTGATGATTTGGAAGAGGGGACTGAGTGTAGCATAGCAAAATTTGCTGATGACACTAAACGGAGTGGAAAAGCAAATTGTACAGGGGATGTGGAGAGTCTGCAGAGGGATATAGAAAGGTTAAGTGAGTGGGCCAATGTCTGGCAGATGGAATACAATGTTGGTAAAAGTGAAATCATCCACTTTGGAAGGAATAATAGAAGAGCAGATTATTATTTAAATGGTGAAAGATTGCAGCATGCTGTTGTGCAGAGGGACTTGGGAGTGTTTGTGCATGAATCGCAAAAAGTTGGCTTGCAGGTACAACAGGTTATTAAGAAGGCAAACGGAACATTGGCCTTCATTGCTAGAGGGATTGAATTCAAGAGCAGGGAGGTCATGCTGCAACTATACAGGGTACTGGTGAGGCCGCACCTGGAGTACTGTGTGCAGTTCTGGTCTCCATACTTGAGGAAGGATATACTGGCTTTGGAGGCAGTGCAGAGGAGGTTCACCAGGTTGATTCCAGGGATGAAGGGGTTAACCTATGAGGAGAGATCGAGTCGCCTGGGACTATACTCTCTGGGATTCAGAAGAATGAGAGGGCATCTTATAGAAGCTAACAAAATTTTGAAAGGGGTAGATAAGATAGAAGTAGGAAAGTTGTTTCCATTGGTAGGTGAGACTAGAACTAGGGGACATTGCCTCAAGATTCAGGAGAGAAGATTTAGGATGGAGATGAGGAGAAATTGTTTTTCCCAGAGAGTGGTGAATCTGTGGAATTCTCTGCCCAGGGAAGCAGTTGAGGCTTCTTCACTAAGTATAGTTAAGAAACAGTTAGATAGATTTTTACATAGTAGGGGAATTAAGGGTTATGGGGAAAAGGCAGGTAGATGGAGCTGAGTTTATGGACAGATCAGCCATGGTCTTATTGAATGGCGGGGCAGGCTCGATGGGCCGGATGGCCGACTCCTGTTCCTATTTCTTATGTCCTTATGGAATCAGTTCAGTGTTGAGGTTAGTGAAGTTATCCACGCTGGTTCAAGATCCTGATGGCTGAAGGGTAATAACTGTTCCTGAACCTGGTGGTGTGAGTTCTAAGGTTTCTGTACTTCTTTTCCAATGGGAGTAGCAAGCGGAGAGCACGGCCTGGATGGTGGGGGTCATTGATGACGGACGCTGCTTTCTTGTGATAGTGCTCCTTGTAGGTGTGCTCAATGTTGGGGAGGGCTTTGCCTGTGGTGGGCTGAGCTGTACCTACCACCTCTGGACATTAGGAACTTAAAGAAATGGAGGTCCACCCCATCAGCGAGTTGCTTGTTGGTGGAGAAACTGGGGGAGCTGGACTTGGCGTGGATTGCGCTGGTCCCTGTCTCAAAGAGGCGTTGTGGGACTTGGTGCTGTCTAACAGCGAGCGATCACCTTGGTTGCTCTCTTGTGATCGCAAGACCCTGTTGGGCATTATTAATGGGGAATGCTGCAAGTCTGTTTCACTGACTTATTGGCGGACGGAGGGGGGGGGAGTGGGGGCAGGCGGCAGGGGATCTACGTGGCCTCAGTCGTAGCCAGGATTAGGCCTCAAGCTGCAGTGTCGCCTGCTTACAGCACACCAAGGAGAGAGGCATCGGAGTCGGTACACTCCACCAGGGGGCGGCGTGGTGCGCTGTCCAAGCTGGAGTCAGTGCTGCCCCTCAGTGCTCGTTCAGCAGAAGACAAGCTATATTGAGTTTGACTGCATGGACTCAGGGACCTAGGGGAGAATGGAGAGATTAGTTAAAACTGACAGTAACTCAAATAACCATGGATTACAACAGTGGTGTGCAGGAGAGCATCTCTGAATGCACAGCACATCAGAACTTTTTTGTGTGTGTGTGACTATATTTTATTGATATCTTATATGTGCTTGCTAACTATATGTGCCTTGTGCTGTGTATGACTGTTGGTATTGTGTTTTGTACCTTGACCCCGGAGTAAAGCTGTTTCATTTCATGGGTATTCATGTATGGTTGAATGACAATTAAATTTCAGCTTCAACTTGAACCTGAAATATTGTGTGGGGCATTGTTCATTTCTATATTATAAGATACTTACTAACCATAATAAACCACTATTATCGATACTATTAAATTACCAGTTACGCAATTACATTTTTTGTTGTTATGTGGTGACACGTTTTGGCAGAAACAGTATTGAAATATTATAAGATTGTTGCTGTACGTGTAAGACGGAAGATCAAGACTAACAACACTGGACAACACACATAAAAGTTGCTGGTGAACGCAGCAGGCCAGGCAGCATCTCTAGGAAGGGGTACAGTTGACGTTTCGGGCCGAGATCTTTTGCTTCTTGGGTTTTGGGCTGCTGATCATGAAATTCACCGTGAAATCTCCCAACCGTGCACCATTTTTTAAATCGCCTATATTTGTTATTTCAGTTCATAATTCAAGTCAGAATAACTCATGCCAAGATTAAGGAAGGCAATTTTGTTCATCCACAAATCAAACAGGTCGTCAATGCCAGACGATTCAAACAACTTCTAGTGGGACCGGAGAAAATTGCATGGAAGCATTCAAGGAAGTTGTTGAAAGTTTTCTTGGCAGCTACAGAGCACCAAACTACGTGCCGCTAGTTGACAATATGCTTCAAGCACACAAAACCACGAAGTGCAACTTCTCACTAAAGATTCATTTTCTGCCTTCCCATTTAGACTTCTTCCCTGCAGATCTTGGCACTATCAGTGACCAGCACGGGAAAAGGTTTCACCAGGACATCGCGGTCATGGAGAAACGGTATCAGGGCAACTGGAATCCATCAATGCTGGCTGATTATTGTTGGACACTTAAGCAAGAAGCCTCAGACAGAGTACAAACGAAAATCAACAAAACATTTTTAGATTAGTTTGATTATTTCAAAGCGTCGACACCATTAAGCAATTACATTCAATAAAAGTTAATTTTTTGTTTCTCCAAATTCCTACGTGATCCAACTCATCTGAAATCATATTTGTGTTCAGCTTCAAGTAGTCTATCATAAATGAAAAAATCTCATGAGGAAAAAAATGCGTTGTCCATTGTGATATACCCAGATCATAGATTCAAATTTGATCGTAGCCATTTTAATTTGTTTCAAACCGTTAATAAAACTGCCAGCCAAAATGGTACCAAGCTGTGGTCTCCATTGAGGTCGTGGCTCAGACTTAATTGTTTTTTGGGTTTGTAGGGATGGGTTCGGGGTCAGGTTGAGATTTAAGGACAGAGATGTGGAGGAGTATAAGGCCAGGCCAGAGGCTAGGCCTCCAATCCACGCTCTGCACTCTGTATTTGAAGGGTAGAGATGTTGACACAGGAGAGAGGGCATCCCTGGTCGGAGGTCAGGCCAGCAGACCAGCGAGGATGAGGGCTGGTGGCCACCCTCCCCTCACAGGTCAGCGAGCCGTCAGCAAGTTCCAGGACTGGAGGTCCATATGGGTAGGATGCCCGAGGTCCAGCGACACCCAGAGTCAGTGAGAATGAAGCTCGAGGCCTAGTGTTCAGGGACCCGATGCCGCCTTTTTGAAGATGGCCTCTGTGGTGGGGAGGATTGTGCCCGTAATGGAGTTGGCAATTTTGGCAGCATTTTTTGACCCAGTGCCGTTTTCCCTCTGTCAGACATCCCACCCTGCAAAAACTCATTTCAGGGAGGTAGCACCACGCACCCCCCCCGCGACCCCATATTCCCCCCCCCCACCCTGGTTGACCTCCAAGTGTGTATGTAATACTTTGTTTAGTGATTTTGTCTAATCTGTAAACCATGTTGGGTATATGCAGAAAATGTGACATTAAAATATGTACTTATATTATATTATATTATCATGGAGTCCTTTTTTAATTCTATTACAACTTTAAGCAAGTCTACAGGGAGTTTGGCCTCATCACGTAGGACATCAATAGAGTAGCTCCTTAGCAGCTAGCCAGCTAGTTTAAATAACATTAGCTATGCTAATGAATGAATGACACCTGTTAAACTCACCTCAACATGTCTTTTACATTTTAACCCACCATGGGCAATAGAAAACAGTGCAGCCAGCAACACTGTCATTATTTTTGAGGTCGACTGTAAAGCCCGCCCACAGAGAAAACTGATAGGTCTACTTAGCACAAACAGAGACCAATCAGGTTGCTCGTCCTCCCTCTCCCCCTCAAAAAAATCGATTTCCAGGATATTGTATGTAATTTGCGGGCTTCAGGAAGCTGCCATTAATACGCAGGAGACTCCCGGAACTTCCGGGAGAGGTGGGATGTCTGCTCTATGCCGGGTGGTGATACAATCTGTCAGAATGCTCTTTGCGGTCCGTCTGTAGGAATTTGCTGGTAATGAAGCAAGTCTCCTCAAACAGCTGATGAAGTACAGCCACTGGCGTGCCTTATTCGTGACTGTGTCAACAGGTCGGGCCCAGGACAGAACCTCTGGAATGCTGGTGCCTAGGAACTTTGAAACTGCTCACCCCTCCCGCTGCTGATGCCTCGATGAGCACTGCTGTGTGTTCTCCCAATTACCCCTTCCTGAAGTCTACAATCCACTCCTTGGTCCTACTGAGTTTTGGTCCCCTAATCTGAGGAAAGACATTCTTGCCATAGAGGGAGTACAAAGAAGGTTCACCAGATTGATTCCTGAGATGGCAGGACTTTCATATGATGAAAGACTGGATCGGCTGGGCTTATACTCGCTGGAATTTAGAAGATTGAGGGGCGGTCTGATTGAAACGTATAAAATTCTAAAGGGATTGGACAGGCTAGATGCAGGAAGATTGTTCCCGATGTTGGGGAAGTCCAGAACGAGGGGTCACAGTTTGAGGATAAAGGGGAAGCCTTTTAGGACCGAGATGAGGAAAAACTTCTTCACACAGAGAGTGGTGAATCTGTGGAATTCTCTGCCACAGAAACAGTAGAGGCCAGTTCATTGGCTATATTTAAGAGGGAGTTAGATATGGCCCTTGTGGCTAAAGGGATCAGGAGGTATGGAGGGAAGGCTGGTGCAGGGTTCTGAGTTGGATGATCGCCATGATCATACTGAATGGTGGTGCAGGCTCGAAGGGCCGAATGGCCTACTCCTGCACCTATTTTCTATGTTTCTATAAGACGATGAGGCAGAGGAGCAGAATTAGGCCAATTGGCCCATCTAGTCATGAGCCCTGTGGGCTTCTGCAGCCTGCAATAGAGCGTTAGGCATCTAGGTTTCTCAAGCACCTGATTTACTAATTGTTAAGCCCAGGTGCTTTTGGTTCAGTCTTGTCAAGTTAATTGCAATCGGCACGTGTTTCCTGCATTCTATGATTATTTAAAGGGGAACTCTCTTTGTGTGCTGTAAGCGGGGTCCTGCTGTGTGTTCGTGGAGAATGCTTTGTCTCCCCGGTGTCGCGCCGTCGTGCCCCCCCCCCATGCCCCATCAGTACTCCCACATCTGGCCTCTCGTCTCCGTCCCTTCACCGGGGATTCTGCCATTCCACTCCACTCCCGGGGCGGGTCATCGCCGTGACGGTGTGCCGTCCTCCGCCACCACCCCCCCACCGGGTCGAGTCGGTGCCAGCGACCGCCGTGACGCAGAGAGTCCGCCGTCCCTTCCTACTGCGCTCCGCCATTCCATCCTGGCTCATGTATTTTCCCTCTCCACCCCACACTCCCGTCTTCTCCCCCACCCCCACCCGAACTGTCGACGCCCTGACTAATCGGGCTCTGCTTTAAATATACCCCACTGCCTTGGCCTCCACAGACATCCAGTGGAAATGAATCCCAGCAGATTCGCTGAGTGCTAAGTTTTTATACCTTTTGCGCGAGCCCTCACGTGGCACGCTTTGCCATCCCAGCTCTAGCTTCAATCCTCCATTCCTAATCCCCGACGCCGAGCTAATTTTATTCTCCTTCCGTGCTAGACTGACAATTTATTTGCAAATTAGCTTTATGCCTCGGTAAAGTGGGTTAAAAAGCATGGGGAGAGACTTGAGAATCCATTTCAAATGCATTGTGTGTAGCTAAATTCGGTTTACCTGAACAGGATGTGTTTGATTCAGTGAGAACAGTGTTGTAATGTGTCTGTGAGGGGGATCCTGTACTGGACTGGGGAGGGAATTTTTAGGATTAAGGCCCAGAAATGAAGAAGAGTAATAGTTTTAGTTTTAGATTATGAAGACACGTAGTCCTCTTTTATTGTCATTTAGTAATACATGCATTAAGAAATGATACAATATTCCTCCGGTGTGATATCACAAAACACAGGACAGACCAAGACTGAAAAAACTGACAAAACCACATAATCATAACATATAGTTACAACAGTGCAACAATACCATAACTTGATGAAGAACAGTCAATGAGCACAGTAAAAAGTTTAAAGTTTCTCAAACGTCCCACATCTCACGCAGACGGGAGAAGGAAGAAAAACTCTCCCTGCCATGCCCGACCACAGTCCGTCTCTGAGTCATCCGAAAACTTCGAGCTCTGATCAGCTCTCCGACACCAAGTACTAAGCGCCCTCTCTATCCGAACGATTCGACCTCCTTCTTGGTCGCCAAAAGCAGGCAAGGCCGGGGATTTTGAGGCCTACCCGCCAAAAGATTCCCGACCACGCAGTAACGACAGCAGCAAACGAGCATTTCAGAAATTTCTCCAGATGTTCCTCTGTGCTTTCACATCCATCCTCCATCAAATCAGAATTGTCCACGGCCCCCATTTAACAGATATGATATCATTACTCATCGGAGGGCTGTGCACGCGCGGCACGCTGCTCTCTCTCCTCCCGCTGAGGAATATTGCCCAGGAACAGACCCTTTGGCCCATTCATTTGCTGCTGACTATTGTGCTGGTGTATAATGATCCTGCTTGATCCAGAGCAGCACTCGCAAAATACTGGAGGAACTCAACAGGCCAGGCAGCTTCCATGGAGGGGGATGAACAGTCAACGTTCAGGGCCAAGACCTTTCTAAATCCAGAGCAACACGCATAAAATGCTGGAAGAACTCAGCAGGCCAGGCAGAGTCGATGGAAATGAATAAAGAGTCGACGTTTCTGGCTGAGACCCTTCATCAGGAGTGAGAAAAAAAGAAGAGAAGTCAGAGTAAGAAGGTTGGGGGGCTGAACGTGGGGAGGAAGGACAAGGTGGTAGGTGATAGGTGGAACCAGGAGAGGGGGAGCGGAGAAGTGAAGAGCAAGGAGGTTGGGTGGTGAAAGGGATAAAAGGCTGGAGAAGGGTGGATCTGATAGTAGAGGATACAAGACTGTGGAAGAAAGGGAAGGGGAAGGAGCCTCAGGGGCGGGGCATTGATGGGCAGGTAAGGAAAAAGGTGAGAGAGGGAAACACGAATGGGAAATGGTGAAGGGGAGGCAAGGAGAAGAGAAGATGGCGGTGTGCACAATCCTGATTTGATGGAGACGGATGTGAGAAGCACGGAGAAACATCTGGAGAAACTTCTGAAGTGCCTGTTTTGCTGCCGCTGCTACTGTGTGATCGAGAATCTCCGGAGGGAAGGCCCCGAATCCTCGGCTTTGCCTGCTGCTGGCAGCCGGGGCCGGGGTCGAAGCGCTCGGCAGAGATGGTGCTCGGTGCTCGGTGTCAGAGAGCTGGTCGGAGGCTCGGAGTTTTCAGACGGACTGAGAGCCGGACTGTGGTCGGTGCTTCCAGGATGCTGCATCGGCAAGTTTGCGGCGCTGGAAGCTCGTGGCAGGGAGAGTTTTTCTTCCTTCTACCGTCTGCGTGAGATGATGGGACTTTCGAGAGACCTTGAGACTTTTTTTTACCGTGCCCATGGTCTGTTCTTTATCAAATTACGGTATTGCTTTGCACTGTTGTAACTATATGTTATAATTATGTGGTTTTTGTCAGTTTTAGTCTTGTTTGTCCTGTGTTTCTTGTGATATCATCCTGGAGGAACATTGTATCATTTCTTAATACATGCATTACTAAATGACAATAAACGAGGACTGAGTGTCCTCATAATCTACAAACGTTTGTAATCTAATTACCAGAGTTGGAGAAGTCGATGTTCACGCCATCAGGTTGGAGGCTACCCAAACGGAGTTCAAGCTGTTGCTCCTCCAGCCTGAGTGTGGCCTCATCATGGCAGTAGAGGAGGCCGTGGACTGACCTGTCAGAATGGGAATGGGAAGTAGAATTGAAATGGGAGGCTACCGGGATATCCCGCTCTTCCTGGCGGACGGAGTGCAGCTGCTCGTCACCCTGCCTCGTCCTAGCGAACCTTTTTCCTTGGGGCAAAAGTGAGGCACCATCCTGTCCCCCCCCGCCCCGGCAGAGGGACCCTGGAACACGCACTCAGCAGCTGCCCAGAAGCCCGGGGAGAAGGCCGCCACCGTGGACGCCATGACCAGGTGGCGGAAAGTACCCCCTCACCCATGAACAACGGTAGGCTCCCCCGCCATCGTCTTCGTCAGAGCTGGAGACCAAGCCCCCAGCCTCAGCCCAGACCACCAGCCTGCTTGCTCGCCGGGGCGTCTGAATGCTAACTGAAAGTCCATCCGGGCAAGTAATTAAAGTTCACTGACTTCATCGCAGCATCATCATCACCCCTGAGGCCTGACGTGGTCACTCTGTCAGAAACTTCAAAGCAGGTGGTCATAGTGGGACTGACCGATCCTCGGGAAGACCGGATCGAGGAGGCGTTTGAGCGTGAGAAAGCCAAGCACCAGGAGCTGGTAGGGCAGTCCCAGAGACCAGGGTGGAGGGCACGATGCGAGCCTATGGAGGTAGGGCTGGCTGCTTGTTCTGCAGAACCTACTCTCTCCTTGCATGCATTTCTAAATGACAATAAACGAGGACTGAGTATCCTCATAATCTAAATCCAATCTAAATCTAAGTGACTTTGACCGAGGAAGTTGGTGCCAGACGGAGTGGTTTGAGTATCTCAGAAACTGCGGATCTCCTGGGATTGTCAGGCACAACACTCTCTAGAGTTTACAGAAAATGGTGCGAGAAACAAAAAACATCCAGCGAGCGGCCGTTCTGTGGGCGAAAACGCCTTGTTAATGAGAGAGGTCAGAGGAGAACTGGTTCAAGCTGACAGGAAGGGGACAGTAACTCAAATAACCACCCGTCACAACAGCGGTGCGCAGAAGAGCATCTCTGAACGCACAACACGTCGAACCGTGAAGTGAACGGGCTGCAGCAGCAGAAGACCATGAAGATACACTCAGTGGCAACTTTATTAGGAGCAGGAGGTACCCAATAAAGTGGCCACTGAGTGCATATTGTGGAATTTGTTGTTCTGCATTAGCAGTATAGTGCAGTATATTTTTTTAAAAAACTATTGCAATAAGATATCTATCTGTCTATCACGATACAGTGTAGAAATGACTCTTCCAGCCCCTTGAGCCGTGCTGCCCAGCAATTTAATCCTAGCCTAATCACGGGACAATTTACAATGACCAATCACCCTACCAACTGGTACACCTTTGGTCTCTGGGAGGAAACCAGAGTACCTGGGGGAAATCTAAGTGGTTTACAGGGGGAACGTACAAACTCCTTGCAGACAGCACCGGAACCAAATCCCCAACTCCTGGACGCTCCAGAGCTGTAACAGCGTCGCGCTAACCGCGACGACACCTCAGCGCCCTCTATCGCACAAAAGCAGAATCACCTCATTTGCCTCCCCCTTTACTCCAATGCATATGCGGTGATCAGCTGCATCTTTGCTTCTGGTTTGTGGCCGCAGTACCCGGACTACAGCTTGGGTGTGTGTGTGGTGAGACAGCGTAGACGGAGCTTCACCCTGTGTCTGACCCGTACTGCTACTGCCTTGACAGATTCACTCGAAACCTAATTTATTTATTTAGAGATGCACCGAGTCCCGCCGAGCTGCGATGCCCAGCCACCCGTCGATTTAACCCTGGCCTAACCACGGGACAATCTACAATGACCAATTAACCCTACTGGAGACTTGTAAAATTTGCCAACTCCATCGTGGGTAGTATCGAGGACATCTTCAAGAAGCGGTGCCTCTAAAAGTCCATCATTAAGGACCCCCACCACCCAGGACGTGCACTCTTCTCATTGCTACCATCAAGGAAGAGGTACAGGAGCCTGAAGGCACACACTCAATGATTCAGGAACAGCTTCTTCCCCTCTGCCATCCAATTTCTGAATGGACATTGAACCCATGAACGCTACCTCACTACTTTTTTTTTAAGAAGTAAGAAATAGGAGCAGGAGTCGGCCATCTGACCCGTCGAGACTCTCCGCCATTCAATAAGATCATGGCTGATCTGACCATGGACTCATCTCCACCTACCTACCTTTTCCCCCACAACCCTTAATTCCCCAACTATGCACAAATCTATCCAACTTTGTCTTAAATATATTTACTGAGGTAGCCTCCACTGCTTCATAGGGCAGAGAATTCCACAGTTATTTTATTTCTGTTATTTTAATTTAACTATTTAACCCGTATACTTAATGTAATTCAGCTTTTTTCTCTCTCTCTCTCTGATCATGTATTACACTGAACTGCTGCTGCAAAGTTAACAAATTTCACGACATACGCCGGTGATATTAAACCTGATTCCGATTAACCGTTGCGCCTTTGGACTGTGGGGTCGGAGGAAGCTGCTATCCATCGCGTTCACGAGCGTCTACCTTCCCCCCCACTCGCGCCCGCAGCCCGTCACGCAGAGGACGGTACCGGAACACGCGGCAAAGTTCGGCGGGTGGGGAGTGTGCTGAGCTCCGCGGGAGTGGGGGCCCCGCAGAATCCGTGGAAATAATTGGATGCACTCAAGCACAAATAACACAAATTGGATTTCTTTTCAAAACGGGTTGCCAAGGATCCTGATGAAAGCAGCACTGGGCGAGGTGTTACATACTTAATCAGGAGGGTGCAGACTGTGTGTGGAGTACAAGGGTCCCCTGCCAAGTCCAAAATAATCACCGAGTTCCTATCTACACTAAGCCACCTTTTTTTTTAACACTCTTCCCACATTCCCATATATCTCCCAATTTCTACCGCTGATTTATCATCCCTGACATTTGTTGTGAAATGTGTTGTTTTGCCACAGTGGCTGTACAGTGCAAGGCATAAAGTAGATTGTTAAGTTAGAGGAAGAAAAATATAGTATCAGAATCGGGTTTATCATGTGATGTGATGTTAGTTAACTTAGCAGCAGCAGCTCAATGCAACACCCTAAAATAGAAGAAAAAGAAAAAATAGTAATAATAATAAATAGAAACATAGAAAATAGGTGCAGGAGTAGGCCATTCGGCCCTTCCAGCCTGCACCGCCATTCAGTACGATCATGGCTGATCATCCAACTCAGAACCCTGTACCTGCCTTCTCTCCATACCCCCTGATCCCTTTAGCCACAAGGGCCATATCTAACTCCCTCTTAAATATAGCCAATGAACTGGCCTCAACTGTTTCCCGTGGCAGAGAATTCCACAGATTCATCACTCTCTGTGTGAAGAAGTTTTTCCTAATCTCGGTCCTAAAAGGCTTCCCCTCTATCCTCAAACTGTGACCCCTCGTTCTGGACTTGCCCAACATCGGGAACAATCTTCCTGCATCTAGCCCGTCCAATCCCTTTAGAATTTTATACGTTTCAATCAGATTCCCTCTCAATCTTCTAAATTCCAGCGAGTATAAGCCTAGTCGATCCAGTCTTTCATCATATGAAAGTCCTGCCATCCCAGGAATCAATCTGGTGAACCTTCTTTGTACTCCCTCTATGGCAAGGATGTCTTGATAAACAGGACGATGATGTCGACTCAGACCTGAGGTGGCCAGCGTTGGGCATTTTCATGCCTTACAAGGCACAGTTTGAAAGGCTGCGTGGGGCGCCACTCCCCGCTCAGACATTTCGCAGTATTATTCTACGAGGTCGAGTTGCGAGCTCGACATCAGCCCAGCGCGGATGGAGAGTGCGCAGGGGGATCGAACTCGGGAACCTCCATGCTCGAGCCCGGCGCTGATCTCACTGCGCCACCAGCCGACCAATAAATAAACAAGTAAATCTTATTTAGCATACTTTAGATAGTTTATGTATATTGAATAGATTAAAAATTGTGCAAAAAACAGAAACACTATGTATTTTTTTTAAAAAGTGAGTAATGCCCCAAGGGTTCAACTTCTTATACAACTCATAGATCCAGTAACCCAGATTCAACCATGGCCTCTACGGCTGTCTACGTGGAGTTTGCATGTTCCTCCTGTCGCGATATGGGTTTTGCCCAGTTCCCCCCCCCACTTCCCAAGGACACGCGGGTCGATAGATCAGAAGGTCACTGTAAACTGCCCCTAGAACGTAGACAAGGGGAGGGAATGCCGACTCAGACCGTGAGAGGCCTGCGTCGGGCATTTTTATGCCTCACAAGGCGCAGATTGGGAGTCTGTGTGGGGCGCCACTCCTCGCACAGACACGAGAGCGATGTGTGATTAAGTGCCTTGCTCAAGGGCACAAACACGCTGCCACAGCTGAGGCTCGAACTAGCGACCTTCAGATCACTAGACGGACGCCTTAACCACTTGGCCACGAAGAGAGAAGAAGCCAGAACGGAGAGGTCATAGACAGCAGGAAGGAGTGGACTTGGAGTGGGGTCCGGGAGTCGACGAAGCCCGGAGAAATCGATGGAGGACCAGCGGAAGGGAAGCTGTGAGCTCCAACTTGTGCACGTTAGACTGTTGCATTAAAATGGGCCCTTTTCTTTTTGTTTTATTTTAATAACCCTTTGGTCAAATTAAGAATTATGAGGCTAAATCGTTTAATTGTATATGGTGTACTGTTTGTTATTTTGTGGTACTGATTTGTAACAGGGTAACGAATCACACAGCATCCACCCAAACAGAAGGTTTTACACCTCAATCTCAGACGTTTGGTGGGGCCAGAGATTGTCGTCCGCCGATGGAACTCAGGGGCGGGGGGGGTCACAGATGGATGCCCCCTTTTTGAGACATCACCTTTAGAAGATGCCCTCGATGGTGAGAAGGGTAGTGCCCGTGACAGAACTGGCTGAGGTTACCATCCTCTGCGGCTTTTAGCGATCCTGTGCAGTGGCACCCCCCCCCCACCGCCCCCCCAGACAGTGAATCAACCAGTTCAAAGGCTCTCCACGATACAGCTGTAGAAATTTGCTCAAGTCTTCGGCGATATTTCAAATCTCCTCAAGCTCGTGATGGAATATGGCCGCCGTCCTGCCTTCTTTGTAATTGCATTGACCTGTTGGGCCCAAGATAGATGCTGACACCCAGGAACTTGAAACTGCTCATCCTTTCCCGCTACTGATCCCTCAAGCGTTGCTTAAGTGTTATTGAAATATTAAGTACTTAACATGGCATAAACCCAACTCATTCGCCAATTATCTCAAGGGTGTGTTCTCCCGATTTCTTCTTCTTGAAGTCCTCAATCAGTTCCTCGGTCTCACCAATGCTCAGTGCAAGGTTGTTGCTGCAACTCCACTCAGCCAGCTGATCAATCTCACTCCTGGACGCCTCCTCGTTACCACCTGGGACTCTGCCGACAGCAGCAAATCTATAGATTCACTCGCCTACGTGATAAAGTTTAAGGGAATGGGGGATCCTCAGATTGCTGTAAACAATGGATTCAGTACTGACTATGTCTGTGACTGCAGTGTGTTTGAATAATGTCTCACAGCTGCCTTCTTTGGAGCAAGATAAGGGTTAAAGTTCGTCCAGATCCACATAAGATGTCTCTGGGCTCTTCACACCTTTTGATTTTGACAAAAAGCAGTACCTGATGGAAATTAGACAGAACATTCCTTTCATAATTAAAGCACAAATTTGACGGATGTTCTTATCTTTGTAATTAAGTTGTGGCTCCGACAAGCCAGGTAGAACATTCTTTCTTTAATTAAGATGGCTGGAGTGTCTAACAAATTGATTGTACTTTTGTATCAATAGTCCATTGACTTCACCAGAATAGTTATCAAACTGATTGTTCTCTGCATCAATCGTCCATTGACTTGATCGGAATAGTTATCAAACTGATTGTTCTCTGTATCAATCGTCCATTGACTTGACCAGAATAGTTATCAAACTGATTGTTCTTTTGTATCGGTGGCCTTATAACTTCTGACAATTCTGACATCGGGCAGTGAAATTGTAGAACCGCTGGGGAGATGAGAAAGGGTCTCTCCCTGATGTCGGGTCCGAGTTCAATCGCCGGCTGAGCTCGAAGAAATAAATGGCTGAAAAGATAAGTAACGATCTTTTTGTGCTGTCGTGATTTGATCCAGCAAAGTTACGTTTACATACATTCTAGGGGCAGTTTACAGTGACCTTCTGATCTATCGACCTGCATGTCCTTGGGAAGTGGGGGGAAAACCGGGCAAAACCCATATCGCGACAGGAGGAACATGCAAACTCCACATAGACAGCCGTAGAGGCCATGGTTGAACCCGGATCGCGACAGGAGGAACATGCAAGCTCCACATAGACAGCCGTAGAGGCCATGGTTGAACCCGGATTACTGGATCTATGAGTTGTATAAGAAGATTTGGGGTGGGCGCAGAGGAAACTTACCAGGATGCTGCCTGGGTTAGAGAGCATGTGTAAGGGTGATGAACTTGGAGCATGTTTCGAGTGGTTCTGCTTATTACCGAAGAATGTATACAACCTGAAATTCTTACTCTTCACAGACATCCATGAAAAACAGAACCCCAAAGAATGAGTGAAACACTTTAGGACCCAAACTCCCTCTTCCCTGCTCCCACGCACAAGGAGCAGTAAAGCATCAACCTCCACTCATTTCAGCACAAAGGTGGGTGCCCACCACCCACTGATCAACAGCAAAGCACCCAAAGAGAGACCACGATCGGCAGTCAACCAAAAACTGTTGTTTACCCGACAGTTCGGCATGTCGCAGGCTCTCTCCCTCACCAGCAAGGGGCGGAGAGACGTCACCCAGTTCGCAGTGAAAGGGGAGACCAACAAGCAGTCGCTGTTACGGTGTTACAGCCCGCCATGTTGCTTTTTATTCCGAGCTTCTCGGACTCAAAACTTTCCCCATTATCGAGAGAGAGAGCGATCGCTCGACTACAAAGACCTCTAAGCACACATACACCACCAGGAAATACTGAAGTTCCTTCTCCCGCGAAGCCACAGTCGGCAACACCGGCCCGGAATTGGTCGTCCACAGGGCCGCACCCCGGAGGTAGCATCTTCCATGCTGTGCCTGGAGAATGCCAGAAAACGCCCCGTCGGTAAGCTCCAGGAACAGGGACTCGTCCGCCATGAGAAACCACAGTTTTGAGCGCTGCTGCAGATCAGGGACTTTGACAGGACCCCTGCCACCTTGAAAAGGGTCAAAAGAGACAGTGAGAGGAATTAAAGCTGTTTCCGCAGATGAGCTCGAGGAGGCATCTCAACTTTTTCTGTGAGGCCCCAAATTTATGATTATGATGATTATGAAGACACGTAGTCCTCTTTTATTGTCATTTAGTAACACATGCATTAAGAAATTATACATTATTTCCTCCGGTGTGATATCACAAAACAGGACAAACCAAGACTGAAAAAATTGACAAAACCACGTAATTATAACATATAGTTACAACAGTGCACAATACCATAACTTGATGAAGAAGTCCGCGAGCACAGTAAAGTTCAAAGTTTCTCAAATGTCCCACATCTCACGCAGACGGGAGAAGGAAGAAAAACTCTCCCAGCCATGCCGGCCACAATCCGACTCTGAGTCATCCGAAAACTTCCAGCTCTGATCAGCTCTCCGACACCGAGTACTGAGCGCCATCTCTGTCCGAGCGATTCGACCTCCTTCTCTGTCACCAAAAGCAGGCAAGGCCAGGGATTTTGAGGCCTACCCTCCGAAAGATTCCCAACCACACAGTAACGACAGCAGCGAACAGGCGTTTCAGAAATTTCTCTAGATGTTCCTCTGTGCTTTCACGTCCATTCTCCATCAAATCAGAATTGTCCACGGCCCCTATTTAACAGATACGATATCATTTTTCACCGGACGGCTGCGCACATGCGTGGCGCGCCCCCATCTTCTCCTCCCGCCTCCAATATTTGGAATATTGTGTGTAATTCTGGTTACCTACATACAGGAAAAATGTCAAAGTAAATTCTATTATCACGATATACAACCCTGAGATTCATTTTCCTGCGGGCAAACTCAGCAAATCTATAGAATAGTAACTGTAAACAGGATCAGTGAAAGATCAACCACAGTGCAGAAGACAATAGACTGTGCAAATGTAAATAAATAGCAACAAATAATGAGACCATGAGATAAAAGAGTCCTCAAAGTGAGATCATTGGTTGTGGGGACATCTCAATGATGGGGCAAGAGAGTGTAGTTACCCCCTTTTGTTCAAGAGCCTGATGGTTGAGGGGTAGTAACTGTTCCTGAACCTGGTGGTGCCAGTCCTGAGGCTCTTGTACCTTCTACCTGATGGCAGCAGAGAGAAGGTAGTGAGGATCTCTGATGATGGATGCTGCTCTCAGTAAGATTGAAAGAGTGCTAACAAGATTTACAAGGACATTGCTAAGATTTGAGGACCTGAGTTATCAAGGAATTTTGAATAGGTTAAGACTTCTTTCCCAGGCGGGCTGGTGGCGCAACGACATCGGCGCCGGACCCGGGAGTGGAGGTTCCCGGGTTCGAAACCGGTCGGGTCCGCTCCCGAGTACACTTTCCATCCGTGCCGGGTTGAGTGTCGAGATCGTGACTCGACCTCGTAAAAAATAAAGGGAAAAATACTGCGAAATGTTCGTGTGAGGAGTGGCGCGCCGCACAGTCTCTCTCTCGCTCCGCGCCTTGTAAAAGCCATGAAAAGATGTCATCACGGATGCACGCACGCACACACAGACACACACGCACAGACGCGCTCGCACACACAGATGCACACGCACAGACTCGCACGCACGCAGGCACACGCCAAAAAAAAAGACTTCATTCCCTAGAGCATGGAAGGATGAGGGGAGATTTGATAGAGGCATACAAAATTATGAGGGGTATAGATAGGGTAAATGCAAGCAGGCTTTTTCCACTGAGGTTGGGTGGGACTAGAACTAGAGGTCATGGGTTAAGGGTGAAAGGTGAGAAGTTTAAGGTGGTGGACGTGAGTTCGATTTCGACATTTCACAGAAATTTGGATAGGTACACAGATGAGGGGAGGTATGGTCTGGGTGCAGGTTAATGGGAGAAGTCAGAATATTAGTTTAGCACGGACCAGGTGGGCTGAGTGGCCTGTTTTTTAATTAAATGCTGTAGTTTAGTAGTAGCGTCCTACATATGATAAGCATCATTCACAATCTAAGTTGTCCTCAGCCAGCGAAAAACAATTCTCTGTTTCTTTCTGAACTCCCATCCTGCTGTCTCCCCTCTTCGTGAGGCCCGATGGCTGTGTCAGCAGCTAGCTGTCCCCTCCCCTGCGTCAGGACTCAGGTCGTAGGACAGGGATTCAGCATTGAACAGCGTTTGTCTTGCATGTCGTAATCTATCGCGCCATGGCCTCGCCTGCACTGCACGTTCTCCACAACTTCAATCTGCGCTCTGTTTTCGCTTCTCCCTCGTGCCGGCCTCGCTGCTGTGCTGCGGTGAAATCATCTGTAAGAACGGCTCGCGAAACAAATTACGGGAAAGAGAAGTGTCTCCCCCCCCCCCTGCTGTTTCACAGCGAGCGGGGAGACATAACAAATAACTCACTGATTTACGATGTTAAAAGTCTGCTGTGTCGCTTTCTCCGAGCTCTGCGCCAGGACAGTCTCCACGCACACGACCCCCGGCAGCTAACCCGCCGCTCCCAATGTTCCGTGCTCTCCCGCGACACTTCAGTCAGGGGTACTGGCCTAGAATCAGCCCGTCCCCAGAGCCACAAAAACCCGGAACCCTGAAGGCGCGCTCGTCTTCCGGGCCATGTCCTCGGGATATCGAAAAGCGGCCGGTCGCGAGGCCCTGGGAGAGGGTCCCATTCCCGCAAAGAACCGAAGTCAGAGTGTAACTCTGGGTCAGAGTCTTCAAAAGAACCTTGAGAAGGGAAAGAAAGAGATATCAAAGTTAGAAACAGAGCTGTTTCTGATGATGCAAGTGAAGGAGTCACCACTTAGCGCTATCTTAACTTTGCTCCGCGTCCAGCGGTTACTTGCTAAATGTACAAACCCCAAAAAATCGCTCTAACGCACAGTACAGACTCTTCGGCCAATGAACTTGTGGCTAAGGTTAAACCTACTCTCAGATCAATGCGCATTTCCAAAATCTGCCGACTGATCTATTGATCAGTGTCTCTAGTGCAACTGGGGGTCTAAGGAATACTTCCTCCCTTCCTGTTCTTGACTTCCACCCTCACAGGCTCAGTAGACGATTGCTCTATGATATCCCCCCTTTCTACAGCTGGGATATTATCCCCGATTAGCAATGGCGCTCCCCACCTTGAATTTGAATTCACTTACATCCTTCACATAAGTGAGGAGTAAAAATCTTTACATTATGTCTCCGTCTGTTGTGTGGGAAAGTGGCCAAGTGGTTAAGGCATTGGACTAGCGACCTGAAGGTCGTGAGTTCGAGCCCCAGCCGAGGCAGCGTGTTGTGTCCTTGAGCAAGGCACTTAACCACACAGTGCTCTGCGACGACACCGGTGCCAAGCTGTATGGGTCCTAATGCCCTTCCCTTGGACAACATCGGTGTCGTGGAGAGGGGAGACTTACAGCATGGGCAGCTGCCGGTCTTCCATACAACCTTGCCCAGGCCTGCGCCCTGGAGAGTGAAGACTTTCCAGGCGCAGATCCATGGTCTCGCAAGACTAACGGAAGCCTTTACCTTTTATGTCTCCGTCTGAACGGGCAATGTGCAATTTATAGTAATTTATAATAAATATTATGTACAACAGAACAGTCAATATAACATAGAAATACTGTTGTATCAGCGTGAATTAATCAGTCTGATGGCCTGGTGAAAGAAGATGTCCCGGAGCCTGTTAGTCCTGGCTTTAATGCTGCAGGTACCGCTTCATAGAAACATATAGAAACGTAGAAAACCTACAGCACAATACAGGCCCTTCGGCCCACAGAGTTGTGCTGAACATGTCCCTACCTTAGAAATTACTAGGCTTACCTATAGCCCTCTATTTTACTAAGCTCCATGTACCTACCTAAAAGTCTCTTAAAAGACCCCATCATATCCGCCTCCACCACCGTTGCTGGCAGCCCATTCCACGCGCTCACCACTCTCTGAGTAAAAAACTTACCCCTGACATCTCCTCTGTACCTACTCCCCAGCACCTCAAACCTATGTCCTCTTGTGGCAACCATTTCAGCCCTGGGAAAAAGCCTCCGACCATCCACACAATCAATGCCTCTCATTATCTTATACACCTCTATCAGGTCACCTCTCATCCTCCATCGCTCCGAGGAGAAAAGGCCGAGTTCACTCAACCTATTCTCATGAGACATGCTCCCCAATCCAGGCAACATCCTTGTAAATCTCCTCTGCACCCTTTCTATGGTTTCCACATCCTTCCTGTAGTGAGGCGACCAGAACTGAGCACAGTACTCCAAGTGTGGTCTGACCAGAGTCCTATATGGCTGCAACGTTACCTCTCAGCTCCTAAATTCAATTTCCTGGATGGTAGCAGCTGGAACAGTTTGTGGTCGGGGTGACTCAGATCCCCAATGATCCTTCAGGCCCTTTTTACACACCTGTCTTTGTAAACGTCCTGAATAGTGGGAAGTTCACAACTACAGATGCGCTGGGCTGTCCACACCACTCTCTGCAGAGTCCTGCGATTAAGGGAGGTACAGTTCCCATACCAGGCAGTGATGCAGCCAGTCAGGATGCTCTCAATCGTGCCCCTATAGAAAGTTCTTAGGATTTGCGGGGGGCCATACGAAACTTCTTCAACCGTCTGAGGTGGAAGAGGCTCTGTTGTGCCTTTTTCACCACACAGCCGGTATGCACAGACCACGCGAGATCCCCAGTGGTGTGTATGCTGAGGAGCTTAAAGTTGTTCATCCTCTCAACCCCAGATCCATTGATGTCAATAGGGGTTAGCCTGTATCCATTCCTCCTGTAGTCCACAACCAGCTCCTTTTGTTTTTGCAACATTGAGGGGGAGGTTGTTTTCTTGACACCACCATGTCAGGGTGACACAGGGTAACTCTTTTACCTCCCCCCCCCCCGTCCCTTTAGAAACACTCTTTGTTTTTTGCCCTGCCCATGACCCTATCAATCATTTCTGTCAATGGACCACATACAGCATGGAGGATACCCATGACCACCTCCGCTCAGCGTCGACGTTCTGCTCTGGCTCAGCACCATAGCGTAGTGGTTAGCACATTGGTCTATAGCACAGGCGACCTGGGTTCAATTCCCGCCACTGCCTCTAAGGAGTTTCTACGTTCTCCCCATAACCACACGGGTTTCCTCTGGGGTGCCCTGGTTTCCTCCCACAGTCCAAAGACGTACCGTTTGGTAGGTTAATGGGTAAATTGTAGGTAAATTGTCCCGTGATTAGGCTAGGGTTAAATCAGGGGTAGCTGGGCTTGAAAGACCTGTTCTCCATGGTATCTCAGCAACAAACCTCCTCCCTTTTCCACTTAAGACCACCAGACCTCAACCCCGGGAGAAGAAGGATCCTTGCCTCGAGTACGATGGGCTACACCCGAGGACAACTTGAAAGACTGGCCCAGGACAGAGGACTCTGGCGAGTTGCTGTTGGCGGCCTACACCCCAGTAGGTGTGATAGTCTCAACTAACTAACTTAACCTGGACAAGTCAGGCAATCGCGAAAGATTTAAGGAATGCACGTCATGTTTTGCTGAGCCAAGTTAGCCGGGGCCAGAATCTTTGAAACGCAGCCAAAATACTGAAAAGTTAATTTTCTGGCGATAATCCCTTTCCAATTCATTGTTATTTAATTGCTCGAGAGCTGGCCACTGTCCAGCACCCTGGGAGGATATCTCCAGCCCACATCTTCAGGAAAGACTTAAAGGGACCAGCACCACAGAATTGTTGAAACAAAAAGAAAAAGGAAAGATAGTGTCTGCTCATCCATTCATACACTCTTAGGGGACCACAGCCTTGTTGGGTTTGGAGGCTTGTGTGCCTCAATGGCCTGGAGAGCTACGTTGGCTGGAGTCAGGGCTTTATGCTCTGGTTCTTGGTAGGGTCACCCATGCCAGGCAGGTCAAAGGATAGAGGCCAGACTATGAATGGTCCACCGGCCCTCCAGATTCAGGGTTAACAACCTTGACTGGTCAAACAAAATTGTTACAGAAACAGCAATGAAGAATCCTTCTACATCTGAGTTGACGGTATTCCTGAATCTCCACCTGGATCTTGCATGACTGACTAGAACGAGGGAACATAGCCTCAAGATTCGAGGGAGGCGATTTAGGACAGAGATGAGGAGGAACTGCTTTTCCCAGGGAGTGATGAATCTGTGGAATTCTCTGCCCAAGGAAGCAGTGGAGGCTACCTCAGTAAATATATTTTTTTTAGATTATGAAGACACGTAGTCCTCTTTTATTGTCATTTAGTAATGCATGCATTAAGAAATGATACAATATTCCTCCGGTGTGATATCACAGAAACACAGGACAGACCAAGACTGAAAAAACTGACAAAACCACATAATTATAACATATAGTTACAACAGTGCAACAATACCATAACTTTATGAAGAAGTCCATGAGCACAGTAAAGTTCAAAGTTTCTCAAATGTCCCACATCTCACACAGATGGGAGAAGGAAGAAGAACTCTCCCTGCCATGCCGACCACAATCCGACTCTGAGTCATCCGAAAACTTCCAGCTCTGATCAGCTCTCCGACACCGAGTACTGAGCACCATCTCTGTCCGAACGATTCGACCTCCTTCTCGGTCGCCAACAGCAGGCAAGGCCGGGGATTTTGAGGCCTACCCTCCAAAAGATTCCTGACCACGCAGTAACGGCAGCAGCGAACGAGTGTTTCAGAAATTTCTCCAGATGTTCCTCTGTGCTTTCACGTCCATTCTCCATCAAATCAGAATTGTCCACGGCCCCTATTTAACGGGTATGATATCATTTTTCACCGGAGGGCTGCACACGCGCAGGCGCACCGCCATCTTCTCCTCCCGCAAGACAGGGTTTAAGACAGGGTTGGATAGAATTTTTGCAGAGTAGGGGAATTAAGGTTTATGGGGAAAAGGCAGGTAGATGGAGATGAGTCCATGGCCATATCAGCCATGATCTTATTGAATGGCAGAGCAGGCTCAACGGGCCAGATGGCCGATTCCTGCTCCTATTTCTTATGTTCTTATGACAGTAGTGAAAACCGAGAGGAAGCTACTAACACAGTGGAGGAAGCCCAGAGTCCTGCCAGAGTTGGAGGACCTTCATTGTTGCCCTAAATACTAATGGCACTATGGGCAGTAGAGAGATCTTAGATTGCCTTCTCCCAAGACCCAGGGTGGAGGAAAACTCCCAGGGTTCCTGCTCCTGGTAACCACCCATTGATAACCGACAGATCAGGGGTTCCCAATTTTTAATGCTATGGACCAATACCATTAAGCAAGGGGTCCACCAACACCAGATTGGGAGCTCCTGATCTAGATGGTGTTCATGATTGCTTTTTTTCTGAACAAGGATTCCTAACCTTTTTTATGCCATGGACCCCTACCATTAGCCGAGTTATTTGTGGACCCCAGGCTAGGAACCCCTCCCCCTCCTGCTTTAGAACATAATTGGTGGAGATGGCTTGGATGACAGGTACTGAAAGTTCAAAATAAAAGCCGGGAACGTTGGAAGCAGTCGGCAGGCCAGGCGGCAGCTGTGGAGAGAGGACTTTCAAGAGAAGAGCCTACAGCAGTGAATGAGATGATCAGCTCAAGAGATTCTGCACACAAAATGCTGGAAGAGCTCAGCAGGTCAGGCAGCATCTGTGGAGGAGGAACAAACAGTCGACCTTTCGGGCCGAGACCCTTCATCAGGATCTTGCTGACTAGGTGTCCTAATGAAGGGCCCTCGGCCCGAAATCTCGACTGTTTATTCCCCGCCCTAGATGCCTCCTGATCTGCTGAGTTCCTCCAGCATGTCGTGTATGTGTTGCTTTAGATGGTAGTTTGGGCAGTTTAGATGGAGGTCCAATGACCCAAGGCATTAGCTAGTTCTCTCTCCACCCATGCCGCCTGGCCAGCAGAGTTCTTTTACCCCTCCTGTTCCCGGTTTCCAGCGCCCGCGGTGTTTTTTTGGGGTTTTTTTTTTGGGAAGCAGCGTGGGATCCTGACGCGTTTGCGATCCAAAGGTTCTTCGGAGGTCGGGAATGAGGCACAAGACCTATTGCTTATGATCGCTTTGTTAAGAGCTACAGAACCAGAGAAAGAGGAGCTGAGAGAACAAAGCAAAGAGAACAAGAACGACAGACCAGAGACAACACAGATTCCGTGATAAGAATTAACCTATAAAACAGCCAGATTCAAGTGTGTGTGAGACACCTGCTCCAGAAAATTAGGAAGTTTACAGGAATATGGGGAGTAAGCAGGAGAGTGGGGGAAATGAGAGGGGAAATGGATCAACCAGGATGAAATGGTGGACTCGACTCCATGGGCCAAATTCTGCTCCTATATTCAATGCTATTATGGTCTTTGGGAAAATGTAGATGCAACTATACCATAGTTACAAGAAAATTCCAGGAACAATTACACCAGACAATAAATTTTTCTGGAAGTGTGGCTTCCTCGGAATGAAGCAGTTTATTTATGACAGACTGCTTGAAGCTGGACGCAAATATAATTTCAGACTACTTGTATGTTACTACAAGAAACAAGAAATTAACTTTTATTGACTATAACGCGTTTAACTGCATAACATTGCTGACACTTTGCTATAGCTAAAAATGTTTTATTGATGATTTTTTGTCAGTTCTCAGTGTCTGAGGCTTCTCACTTAAGTGTCCAACAATAATTCAAGATTCAGAGTGCATTTATTATCAAAGAATGTATAAATTAATGAACCATGAGATTTGTTTGCTTACAGGCAGTTGCAAGGCAATGAACCCAAAGGAACCCAATTAAAAAAAAGACCAACCCCCAATGCACAGGGAAAGAAAAAAAACAAATCATGCAAACAGAAGCAAGCAACAGCAACAAGGGCATTCCACACCAAATCAGCCAACATTGATGGATTCCAGTTGCCCTGATACCACTTCTCCATGATTGTAATGTCCTGGTGAAACCTTTCACCGTGCTCATGATTGGCAGGGAAGAAGTCTAAATGGGAATGCAGAAAATGAATCTATAGTGATATGTTGCACTTCAAGATTTTGTATGCTTGAAGCATGTTGTCAACCAGCTGTACGTAGTTTGGTGCTCTGTAGTTGCCAAGGAAATTTTCAACAACATCCTTGAATGCCTTCCATGTGATTTTCTCCAGTCCCACTAGAAGTTCTTCGAATTGCCTGTCAATGATGACCTGTTTGATTTGTGGACCAACAAAAATGCCTTCCTTAATCTTGACATCGGTTATTCTGACTTGAATTGTGAATTGAAATAACAAATATAGGTGATTTTTTAAAAATGGTGCCCAATAGGGAAACTTCGTAATGATTTTCACAATTAGAATCAGAATCAGGCTTAATATCAATGGCATATGTCATATTAGGGGCCGTGGACAATTCTGATTTGATGGAGATGGACGTGAAAGCACAGAGAAACATCTGGAAAAATTTCTGAAACGCTCCATCACTGCTATCGTTACTGCGCGGTGGGGAATCTTTCGGAGGGAAGGCCTCAAAATCCCCGACTTTGCCTGCTGTTGGCGACCGAGACGGAGGTCGTATCATTCAGATAGAGATGGCGCTCAGTACTCAATGTTGGAGAGCTGATCAGAGCTCAAAGTTTTCGGATGACTCCGAGTCGGACCGTGGTCGGGCATGGCAGGGAGAATTTTTCTTCCTTCTCCCGTCTGCGTGAGATGTGGGACATTTGAGAGACTTTGAACTTTTAATGTGCTCATGGACTTCTTCATCAAGTTATGGTATTGTTGCACTGTTGTAACTATATGTTATAATTATGTGGCTTTGTTAGATTTTTTTCAGTCTTGGTCTGTCCTGTGTTTTGTGATATCACACCGGAGGAAATAATGTATCATTTCTTAATGTATGCATTACTAAATGACATTAAAAGAGGACTGCGTGTCCTCATAATCTAAAAAAAAAGTTGTTAACTTTGTGGCAGCAGTACAATGTAACACATGATAATTTTTTTTAAAAACTGTAAATTATAGTTCAGTGTATATATATGTGTATATTAAATAATTAAATTAAATAATTAGTGCAAAAGTAAAAATAAAACAGTAGCGGGTGGAAAAGATGGCGGCGCGAAGCAGCGCGCAGCGGCCACTCCAGTGATGATATCTGTTATCTGTCAAGTAGGGTGCCATGCACAATCCTGATTTGATGGAGACGGACGTGAGAAGCATGGAGGAACATCTGGTGAAACTTCTGAAATGCCTGCTTCGCTGCCGCTGCTACTGTGTGATCTAGAATCTTCAGAGAGGAAGGCCCCGAGTCCTCGGCTTTGCTTGTTGCTGGGCGGCCGGGGCGGGGTCGAAGCGCTCAGCAGAGATGGTGCTCGGTGCTCGGCGTCGGAGGGCTGGTCGGAAGCTCGAAGTTTTTGGACGGACTCAGAGTCCGCTGCGGTCGGGTGCTTCCAATGCATCGGCAAGTTTGCGGCGCTTGGAGGTTCATGGCAGGGAGAGTTTCTCCCTTCTACCATCTGCGTGAGATGATGGGGCTATCGGGACTTTGAGACTTTTTTTACCGTGCCCATGGTCTGCTCTTTATCAAATTACGGGATTGCTTTGCACTGTTGTAACTATATGTTATAATTATGTGGTTTTATCAGTTTCAGTCTTGGTTTGTCCGGTGTTTCTGTGATATCTTTCTGGAGGAACATTGTATCATTTTTTAATGCATGCATTTCTAAATGACAATAAACGAGGACTGAGTGTCCTCATAATCTAATCTAATCTAATCTAGTGAGGTAGCGTTCATAGGTTCAATGTCCATTCAGAAATTGGATGGCAGAGGGCAAGTAGCTGCTCCTGAATCATTGAGTGTGTGTCTTCAAGTTTCTGTACCTCCTTCTCGATGGTAACAATGAGAAGAGGGCATGACCTGGGTGATGGGGAGCGTCCGTATTGATGGACACCAATTTTTGAGGAACTGCCCCTTGAGGATGTCCTGGATGCTACGGAGGCTGGTGCCCATGATGGAGCTGACTGAGTTTACAACTCTCTACGGCTTATTTCAATCCTGTGCAATAACACTCCCCCCGCCTAATACCAGACGGCGATGCAACCAGTTAGAAAGCTCTCCAATGTACATCTGTAGAAATTTTCGAGTGTTTTGGGTGACATCCCAAATCTCCTCAAACCCCTAATGAAATGTAGCCATTGTCTCACCTCCTCTAAAGCAGCCCTAAATCCACTAGATACATCGGAAAGTATTCAGGAAGCAAAATCTTTGTTGTCCAGTGTTGCCTGCATGGAGTTTGCACGTTCTGTTAACGTTCCAACAACAAAGACAAACTCTTCTTTCCTTTAGACAACTTTACTTTCAAATCCATTGAAAAAAAATCCCTACCCAAGATATCAAATCCTTATCCAACTACTTCTCAAAGTTATACCTAAATATGAATGCCAACAAAGAGTAACTTCCATATTTCAAATATGGACAACTGACTAACCAAACTTAAACTTAGTATCAAACTAAAATGATAAACAGGTACCCAACGATCCACACCCAAAGAACTCAGGAGTTACAATAGATCGAAGGCGGGAGGAGGAGATGGCGGCGCGACGCAGCGCGTGCAGCTCTCCAGTGAAATGATATCGTATTTGTAAGTAGGATGCTGTGCACAATTCTGAGTTGATGGAGACAGACGTGAGAAGCAGAGGAACATCTGGAGAAAACTTCTGAAATGCCCGGTTCGCTGTCGCTGCTACTGCGCGATCGAGAATCTCCGGAGGGAAGGCCCCAGAATCCCCGGCTTTGCCTGCTGCTGGCGACCGAGGCTGGGGTCGAAGCATTCGGCGGAGATGGTGCTTGGTGCTCAGTGTCGGAGGGCTGAACGGAGGCTCGAAGTTTTCGGACGGACTCAGAGTCGGACTGTGGTCGGGCACGGCAGGGAGAGTTTTCTTCCTTCTCCCGTCTGCGTGAGATGTGGGACTTTCGAGAGACTTTGAACTTTTTCACTGTGACCATGGCCTGTTCTTCATCAAGTTATGGTATTGTTGCACTGTTGTAACTGTATGTTATAATTATGTGGTTTTTGTTAGTTTTTCAGTCTTGGTCTGTCCTGTGTTTCTGTGATATCACACCGGAGAAATATTGTATCATTTCTTAATGCATGCATTACTAAATGACTATAAAAGAGGACTGCGTGTCCTCATAATCTAATATCTCATACAAGATCCACCTTGAAAATGTTGCAAAGAAACTAAAGTCCAGATTGGCCATGACCGGGAAGGTAGCAGGAACCTAATGGGGTGCTAATCAGTCAGTCCTACAAACATCTAGCCTAGCACTGTGTTTCCCAGTTGCCAAATATTGAGCACCCATCTGGGAGAGAAGTGCTCACAGAAACATCATCGGTACACAGCTCCATACTTCTATGAGCATAATCTCAGAAATTCTAAAATCTTCACCCGTCCATTGGCTCCCAACAATGAGTGGAATAGCAGCCCCAGAGATCCAGAGAAGAGAAGCTTCAACAAAATTCTACAAGCGTACCCAAAATATGCCCAACAACATTCCAGCTCATAAACTCGTCGAAAATTCTCCTCCAGCTTCCTAACTCAGATCGTAGAAACCTTTCCGCAACTTGAAAACCCTCAACTCTGGTAACGAACACACCGATGGCACCAGTGCTGGGACGCCAACACACCTCCCCCTCCACACTCCTCCCACTGGCAGGGATCTGATCAACGACCCCCCCCCCACCGCCACCATCTCCTCGTTCCTCCCGGGCTTTACTGCAGCTACCTGAAAAAACTGGACAACTGCTAATAGACATGCCAAAACAGCACAAGCGCTACACCGACGGGGGGCGGGGGCACCCGACAAACCCCAGCTTGCCCCTGTGGTGTCCCAACCCAGGTCGCCCTCCACCTGGGCCAAACATGCCCTCCCACCAAGATCCAAGATGGCTTTGCCGTGGTCCATAGATGTGGCCACGAGCTGGAGGAGTGGCTTGACAAAAAACAACTAGAAATGTGAAGAGAAAAACACCTGACATACGAAGCAAAAAACAGCTTTCAGCATCTCCAATCAATAGATGAGGGCCACCATCTTTATACCCACAATCCCCCACTTTCACCTCTTGCATGCATGCCCATAACAGGGAAAGTGGGGGATTGTGGGTATAAAGATGGTGGCCAACTGAGTGCCTACTTAGCCAAAATGAACAGAACTCAACACATTCGACCTGGTTCCTGGCTGCTCCGATTTTTTCCCGCATCCAAAAGATTGGTCAGTGAATCGGCCACTCTAAATTGCTCCTAGTGTGGCGGTATAAATCAACCTCACATGTGGAGATTTGGGGTGAAGTCTGAGAGGAATTGGTGAATACGTGGGAAGATGGGATAGCGCTTTATCGGGACCAAATTGGCTTATATATATTTAGATATAGATTTTAAATAGTTAAATTAAACAACTAGTGCAAAAAATAGAAATAAAAATGTAGGAAGGTAGTAGTCATGGGTCAATGTCCATTCAGAAATCGGATGGCAATGGGGAAGAAGCTGTTTCTGAGTCGTCAAGTGTGTGGTGTTGGCCAGAAAGAACTACAGTCTGCAAATCAGTGAAATCCAATGAATCAAGGATGGTGGAAGCAGACGGACCAATTGCCTTTGTTCTTGCCATCAAGGAGGCTGCCATTTTGTGAGGAGATTCTGTTCTCCATTTTGGGTGTCAATCACCTGGCTTGATCAGTGTTTTAAAGAAGACAGAATCATACCTCAAAATGCTCAAAAAGCTGAAAGACCTGAAGGTAGGTAAGTCACCCAGACCAGATGAACTGCATCCTAGGATGCTGAAAGAGTTAGAGGTTGTGGTGGCATTATAAATGATCTTTCAAAAACCGTTGCACTCTGGCATGGTTCCAGAGGACTGGAAAATTGCAAATGTCACTCCACTCTTTAAGAAAGGAGGAAGGCAGCAGAAAGGAAATCATAGACCAGTTAGTCTGACCTCAGTGGTGGGGAAGATGTTGGAGTCAGTTGTTAAGGGCGAGATGATAGAGTACTTGGTGACACAGGACAAGATAGTACGAAGTCAGCATGGTTTCACTTGCCTGGAAGAGGGATGGACGCTGGCCTAGAGCAGAGCCAATCAGGTGATAAAGGTAAGTCACATGACCTACAGCCAGTGACACTGGAGTGTAGAATTTGAGTTGGTAAGGGATGTATGTAAAAGCAGACGCTTCTTGTCTGCTGGCTGCGGTAATTCTGTAGGAGACCAGCTACCCCGAGCTGCCCCACGGTCACGTGGAGATTCGAAACGGGACTACGAGGAATGCATGTTCAGCAGCAGAAGTTCCTTTTTATCTGGTAATATCTTTCCTGTTCTTTGACTGCCCGTGGCAGGTCAGGAAAATGTAGTTGGCGGGCACACAAGGTATTCAGTGTATGACTTCACGTACCTGTTAATTTAGACAATCAAGTTACTTTTCAGTAAATACAGGTTCTCTCTGTGTCTCCCTGATCATTATTGCAAGGGTAGATTCTTGTAACGGTGCCATCAGGCTCCCTGTACCACCTCCCTGATGGCGGCAATGAGAAGGAGACATGTCCTGGGTGATGGGGGGGGGTCCTTAATGATGGACGCCGCCTTTCTGAGGTGTCACTCCTTGGAGATCAGAATCAGGTTTATTTTCAACGGCACGTGACGTGAAATTTGTTAACTTAGCAGCAGCAGTTCAAAGCAATACATAATCTAGCAGAGAGAGAAAAAAATAATAATAATAAATAAAATAAAACATAATAATGAATAAACAAGTAAATCAATTACATATATTGAATAGATTATTTAAAAAATGTGCAAAAACAGAAATACTGTATATTAAAAAAAATGTCAGGTAGTGTCCAAAGCTTCAATGTCCATTTGGGAATTGGATGGCAGAGGGGAAGAAGCTGTTCCTGAATTGTTGAGTGTGTGCCTTCAGGCTTCTGTACCTCCTACCTGATGGTAACAGTGAGAAAAGGGCATGCCCTGGGTGCTGGAGGTTCTTAATAATGGACGCTGCCTTTCTGAGACACCGCTCCCTGAAGATGTCCTGGGTACTTTGTAGGCTAGTGCCCAATATGGAGCCGACTAGATTTACAACCTTCTGCAGCTTCTTTCAATCCTGTGCAGTAGCTCCTCCATACCAGACAGTGATGCAGCCTGTCAACCTGGATACTTCAGAGGCTCATGCCCATGATTAGGTTCAAATACCACGAGGTAAAGTTGCAGCTCTATAAAACCCTGGTCAGACCACACTTGCGTTCAGTTCTGGTTCCCTCATTATAGGAAGGATGTGGAAGCTTTAGAGAGGGTGCAGAGGAGATTTACCAGGATGCTGACTGGACTAGGGAGCACATTTTTTTGAGGATAGATTAAGCGAGCTCGGGCTTTTCCCTTTGGAAAGAAGGAGGATGGGAGGTTGCTTGATAATTGTAAACAAGAGGCATAGATCAAGTGGACAGATAGAGATCTTTCACCAGGGTGGAAATGGCTAATACCAGGGGACATACTTTTAAGATCGAATTGGAAAGGTTGGGAACAGGCCGAGACAACGCAGTGGGGGACCAGGCACCGGAATGACTGACTCCAGTGTTTGGAAGATGATTTAGGCACCGAGCCGAGTCAGAAAGGTCGGGTGCAGCCCAACTGGAGACGACAGGGTCCATCATGGGCACTAGCCTCTGTAGTATCGAAGCAACTGAGCTTGATGTCTGGACAACAATTTAGACACCGGGCCAAATTGAGAAGGTCAGGGTGTCAGCGCCCGAAGAGAGGGTCAGGCCAAAACAGTTCTGCTCTAAACTAAGGGTCTGCGGATGGCCTCTCTTTGAGAACTTGAGTTCAGAACGCTGTTTGCTCCCGTTTACTGTTTGCATGATTTGTGGGGTTTTTTCTCTCTGTTCATTGGGTCTTCTTTCTTTGGGGATTTCTTTGTTTCGTGGCTGCCTGTTAGGAGACGAACCTCAATGTTGTATAGTGTATGCACACTTCAGTAATAAATGCACTTTGACCTTTGAACTTTGAGTGCCTAGAACGCCCTGTTAGGAAGTGGTGGTAGAGGCAAATCCATTAGAAGCATTTCAGAATCCCTTAGATCAGCACCTGGACTATCAAAGACGGAAGAATATGTGGGAGGGAAGGGTTAGATTGACCCAGAAGTTTTAAAGGTTTTAGAAGTTTGGGCAAAGCTTACAAGGGCAATCAGATAGGAGAGGACAGAAGGCCATGGAAGAAAGGAAAGGGGGAGGAGCACCAGAGGGACGTGATGGGCAGGAAAGGAGAGAGGGTGAGAGAGGGAAACAGGAATGGGGAACGGCAAAGGAGAAAGGGGTGTGGGGGGTGAGGGGCCAATTACCAGAGGTTCAAGAAATCCAGAGTTGGAGGCTACCCAGACGGAATATAAGGTGCTGCTCCCCCAATCTGAATGTGGCCTCGTCACGGCAGTAGAGGAGGATGTGGAATGGCACATCGGAGGATTATAATGAGATTCACATCACAGTGACGCTAAAGTTTATCACTTTCTTAGAAGACTCGTGCAGAGAGAACACTTCCAGCCTGGGTTAGAAGCAGAGTGAACCTCTCTAAACTCTACAGTCTAACATTTCCAGTCCAGGGCATCGTGGCTAGATAGAGAGTAGATCTCCCTCTACGTCTGTCATGGGACCAGCACGTAAGTGCCATCAGAAGGGCACAGCAACGCCTCTGCTTTCTTCGACGTTTGCGTACATTCGGCACGTCGTCTAAAAATTTGACAGACTTCTCTAGATACACAGTGGAGACTATCCAGACTGGCTGCATGGAAACACCGATGCCCAGGAATGGAAAAGGCTCCAGGAAGCGGTGGATACGGACCAGTCCATCACAGGCAAAGCCCTCCCCTCCTCTGAGCTCCTTCACAAGGAGCGCTGCCACAAGAAAGCAGCGTCTGCCATCAAAGAACCCCACCGTCAAGCCCGTGCCCCCTTCTCACTGCTCCCATTGGGAAAGAGATACAGGAGCCTTAGGTCCCACACCACCAGGTTCAGGGACAGCTATTACCCCTCAACCATCCGTCTCCTGAACCACCGTGGGTAACTTCACTCACCTCAACACGGAACTGATTCCACAATCTATGGACTCACTTTCAAGGACTCTACAACTCAGGTTCTCATAGTTATTTACTATATATATATTTATTGCTGGGGGCGGTGTGGGCGTGTGGCCAAGTGGTTAAGGCATTGAACTAGTGACCTGAAGGTCGTGAGTTCGAGCCCCAGCCGAGGCAACATGTTGTGTCCTTGAGCAAGGCACTTAACCACACATTGCTCTGCGACGAAAGCGGTGCCAAGCTGTATGGGTCCTAATGCCCTTCCCTTGGACAACATCGGTGTCGTGGAGAGGGGAGACTTGCAGCATGGGCAACTGCTGGGCTTCAATACAACCTTGCCCAGACCTGCACCCTGGAGAGTGAAGACTTTCCAAGCGCAGATCCGTGGTCTCGCGAGACTAATGGATGCCTTAAAAAAAATTGCTGGAGGGGGTGTATGGGGTGTCCAGGGAGGGGTAGCACCTCTAGTGAAGGGGCTTGTCGTGTCCGTTCTGCAACAGCTCATTCACCTCTGGTCCCCGCCGGACACTCGGCTCTCACCTGTGGCTCCAGGTAGCTGTTTGCCCACGGCGGCGGTCGCACCCGGAACACTGCTTCGACAGGTGGGCTAAACCGGGTGAGGGGAGCCGGTGGGCCTCGCACCCCGGGGAGACGGGGACGTGCCCGTCCCAGCGTGCAAGTCAGCTCCGGCCGACTGGGTGGGTGAGATCCAAACGGCCAGGAAGGCGGTTCTGCAACGCCACGTGGAGAGCGACGGGCACGACAAGGCGCAGAAGACGTCACGGTCATCCGATGCAACCGAGGAAGGCCCGAGTTTGCGACGACTACCTGTGCCCACTGGACTTGGACCTTTGAGGTCGAGAGAGTGGAACTGACATGTTGTGATTGCTTTTCCACTTTAAAAAACTCTCCCGGCCACGTTTCTCTGTCATCGTCAGATACGATGGATATCCGGATATATATAGCTCCCACTACCTAAAAGTGCTCCTCACGGCATGTGCCTCAAATAGCCTCTGACAACCAAGTCCAACTCCTGGCCTTCTCGTGTGGCTTAGCCTCTAAGCCCGGCGGAACTGTTTCTACTGACAGGAGAAGGGGCGAAGGCGGGTCCTGGCACCTTAAAACCAGTGCTTCAGGTAGATGGAGCTCGTCAGCCTGGGAAGGCAGCCCATCTAAGAGAGAATTTCAAACCTCCGCTGCCTTGCGGCCATACCCACTCATGGGAAAGGCTTCGGGAGTAAACCCTGAGGACAAATCCGGAGCTGAGAGTCCCTAAGGCAGTCCGACGTTGCCTTCAACCTCGTTCTGGCAACTCTTGCGGCGACACCGGTGTCAAGCTGTATCGGCCCTTGCATTTCCCTTGGACAACTTCGGTGGCGTGGAGAGGGGAGACCTGCTGCATGGGCAACTGCCGGTCTTCCATACAACCTTGCCCAGGCCTGCACCCTGGAACTTTCCAGGCGCGGATCCATGGTCTCGCGAGACTAACCACTACCACCATATCTGGATCAAAATCATACATATGTGATTTTGATCAGGGAAGACTCTCTCTACAGCCTGCAGATACGTATGACACAGCAACAGATTGAGCAGAATTGGCTGGCCAGGTCCGATAATTTGTGATTTGGTGTTTTATATTCCGTGCTTTTGGCTCTTTTTTTTTGCTGTTTGCATGATTTGTGCTTTTTTTTTTTAGTGCGCTGGGGGTCTGATGTTTCTCTCTGAGCGGGTTCCACGGTGCTTCTTTGTTTCGTGGCCGTCTGTGAGGAAGACGAATCGCAGGGTTGCGTAGGGCATGCATGCCTCAATAATAACGGTACTTCAAATCTTGGGATCTTCAATCTTTGAGTGTATATGGTTTGCTTCTCTTTTAGTGCTTGCACCGCTTGTCATGTTTTTGCACACTGATTGTTTGCCGATCGTTCTTGTCACAAACAAGAGAAGATTTGGAGATTCCATTCCCAAACGAGAGATCCTGCTGAGTTCTTCCAGCATTTTGTGTGTCGTTGCTGGTCGTTCTTCCGCAGTTTTTCATTTATACTGTTGTGTTTCTTTTTATTTTGTACTGTGAATGCCCGCAGGAAAATGAACAATGGGGGGGAGTATATGGTGACTTAGACGTACTTTGACAATAAATTTACTTTGAACTTTGAACGCACTACCGCAGGGAGCTGTGGAGTAGAAAGCAGAACACTTTTCAATATCAAGGTTGCCGATGGACTATGGGGTTGACGGAGGTAAAAGATGAATGCTAATCTAATTGAATGGCAGAACAGATCAGAGGGGCCAAATGGCCTCCTCTTCCTTTCCCTTATCCTTTTAACATTCTACAGCGTTAGATTTGCAAGTAACTTGTCTGTGTGGATGGCCCACCTTCCACAAACCCCTGGTGAAATCCCTGGCCGGTCAGAACCTCAGCAAGGGAAGAATTAGAACATCGAATATCAACTGTGCAAGAGAGGAACAGGCCACTCGATCCACAACCTCGTTCTGGACTAATTAAATTCGTAATCAAATGCCCAATTAAACTAATCCCTCCTACCTACACAATGTGCATATTCATTTCCTTCACATTGAAAGGCCTGGACGGAACTTATAAAGACATAGAAAAGTGCAACACAGAAACAAGCCATTTGGCCCATCTAGTCTGTGCCAAATCATTTAAACTGCCTACTCCCACCCACCTGCACCAGGACCATCGCCCTCCATACCATACCATCCATGTCCCTATCCAAACTTCTCTTAAACGTTGAAATCGAGCTCGCATTCACCACTTGTGCTGGCAGCTCGTTCCACATTCTCACCACCCTCTGAGTGAAGAAGTTTCCCCTCATGTTCCCTTTAAACTTTTCACCTTTCACCCTCAACCCATGACCTCTGGTCGTAGTCCCACCCAACCTCTGTGAAAAAACCCTGCTTGCGTTTACCCTATCTATACCCCACATAATTTTGTATACTGCTATCAAATCTCCTCTGAATCTTCTGCATTCCAAAGAATACAGTCCTAACCTATTCAATCTTTCCGTATAACTTAGGTCCCCCAGAACCGGCAATGTCCTTGTTAATTTTCTCTGTACTCTTTCAACCTTACTTACATCTTTCCTTTAGGTAGGTGACCAAAGCTGCACACAATACCCTAAATTAGGCCTCACCGATGTCTAATGTAACTTCTGCATAATATCCCATCCCCTGTACTCATTGCTTTGATTTATGAAGGCCAGTGTGCCAAAAGCTTTCTTTATGACCCCATCTACCTGTGACACCACTTTCATCAAATTATGGACCTGTATTCCCAGATCCCTTTGTTCTACCACACTTCTCAGTGCCCTACCGTTCACTGTGTAAAACCTACGCTGGTTAGTCCTACTGAAATCGACCTTGCACTTCTGCATTAAATTCCATCTGCCACTTCTTCAGCCCTGTAGTGGGAGAGTCAAGGGCCACAGGGCACAGCCTCAGAATAAAGAGATATTTCTTTAGGTCAGAGATGAGGAGAAATTTCTTTATCCAGAGGGTGGTGAATCTGTGGAATTCATTGTCATAGACAGCTGTGGAGGCCAAGTGATTGGGTGTATTTGAATTGGAGGTTCAAAGTTCAAAGTAAACTTATTATCAAAGTACATATATGTCACTATATACAACCTCAAGGTTCATTTTCTTGTGGGCATACACAATAAATCCAACATAGAATAGTAGCCATAATAAAATCATTCCATTTTTTCATTTCATTTTTAAACCTTTTTATTAATATATAATCTTCTACAGCTATGAAATACAGAAATTCAACAAATTATTATGTACATAATTAATAAAGCTGAAGAAAAAAACATATATGCTAATGAAAAAAGAATTTTATAAAAGGAAAAGAAGGAAAAAAGAGAACCCCAGCTAACTAAAAAAAACCCCACTAACTATAAAACAAAAAAAGAGGAAAAAAATCATTAGGAACTAACTCCCGGAGCAATATGTCTTACAATCTTGGACCAGCTGGAAAAATGGGCTGAAAAATGGCAGATGGAGTTTAATACAGACAAGTATGAGGTATTGCACGTTGGAAGGATGAACCAGGGTAGAACATACAGAGTTAATGGTAAGGCACTGAGGAGTGCAGTAGAACAGAGAGATCTGGGAATACAGATACAAAATTCCCTAAAAGTGGCGTCACAGGTAGATAGGGTCGTAAAGGGAGCTTTTGGTACTTTGGCCTTTATTAATCAAAGTATTGACTATAAGAGCTGGAATGTTATGATGAGGTTGTATAGGCATTGGTGAGGCCGAATCTGGAGTATTGTGTTCAGTTTTGGTCACCAAATTACAGGAAGGATATAAATAAGGTTGAAAGAGTGCAGAGAAGGTTTACAAGATGTTGCCAGGACTTGAGAAACTCAGTTACAGAGAAAGGTTGAATAGGTTAGGACTTTATTCCCTGGAGCGTAGAAGAATGAGGGGAGATTTGATAGAGATATATAAAATTATGATGGGTATAGATAGAGTGAATGCAAGCAGGCTTTTTCCACTGAGGCAAGGGGAGAAAAAAACCAGAGGACATGGGTTAAGGGTGAGGGGGGAAAAGTTTAAAGGGAACATTAGGCGGGGCTTCTTCACACAGAGAGTGGTGGGAGTGTGGAATGAGCTGCCAGACGAGGTGGTAAATGCGGGTTCTTTTTTAACATTTAAGAATAAATTGGACAGATACATGGATGGGAGGTGTATGGAGGGATATGGTCCGTGTGCAGGTCAGTGGGACTAGGCAGAAAATGGTTCGGCACAGCCAAGAAGGGCCAAAAGGCCTGTTTCTGTGCTGTAGTTTCTATGGTTTCTAATCATTTATATATATATAAAGAAGAAAAAGAAAGAAAGAAAGTATAATAATAGATAAATAAGCAATAAACATTGAGAACTTAAGATGGAGGATCCTTGAAAGTGAGTCCGTAGGCTGTGGGAACAGCTCAGTAATGGGGTGAGTGAAGTCGAGTGACGTTATCCCCTTTGGTTCAAGATCCTGATGGGTGAGGGGTAGTGACTGTCCCTGAACTTGGTGGTGTGAGTCCTTGGTGGTAAGAGGGTGATAGTATGGGTGTCAAAGATTAAGGGTAGAAGGTAGAAGAATGGGGTTGAGAAGGATAATAAATCAGCCAGGATTGAATGGTGGAGCAGACTCGATGAGCCGAATGGCCTAATTCTGCTCCTATGTCTTATGGTCTAAATGTCATTAAAAGTAAAGCTCAAAGTAAATTTTATTATGTAAATACGTATATGTCACCATATACACCCCTGAGGTTCATTTTCCTGTGGGTATACCCAGCAAACCTATAGAATAGTAACTGTAAACAGGATCAATGAAAGATCAACCAGAGTGCAGAAGACAACAAACTGCAAATGCAAATGTAAATAAATAGCGATAAATAACGAGAATATGAGATAAAGAGTCCTTAAAGTGAGATTGTTAGCGTGGGAACATCTCAATAGATGAGTGTGGTTGTCCCCTTTTGTTCAGGAGCCTGATGGTTGAGGGGTGGTAACTGTTCTTGAAGCAGGTGGTGCGAGTCCTGAGGCTCTTGTACTTTCTACCTGATGGTAGCAGTGGGAAAAGAGCATGGCCTGGGTGTCATAGTCATAGTCATACTTTACTGATCCCGGGCGAAATTGGTTAAGTGGGAAAATTGGGAAAGTGGTGGGGGTCTCTGCTGATGGATGCTGCTCTCCTACGACTGCATTTCATGTAGATGTGTTCAATGGTTGGGAGGGCTTTAGCCGTGATGTACTGGGCCAAATCCACTACCTTTTGTAGGATTTTCCATTCAAAAGCATTGGTGTTCCCATACCAGGCCGTATGCCTGTCTACGAGCCTCTAGAATCCCCTTATCGTGCCTCCTCCCCACACCTTTTTAAAATTTTTTTTGTTTCCCAAGAGATTTATTTGATGAATAATAAACACAGGAAAATAAATGTGAATTTTAATTGTTATGAAGTGTTATGGATGGTATATCTCTTCGTACTAACAGACCAGTAAGACTTCCGTGGTATTAGCCGAGAATTCCCCAGTTCCCATGAAAGGAGAAGCTGGCCCACTTCCACCCACAGCCTGTGTAGAAGATTAGATCAAATTTACACTCATTAGCATGTTAATTGGAGCACGGAGCTCCCATCTGGATGGCTGAAATGGGCACTGGGAGGCAGCCTCAAACACGGCATCAGCCTCGCCTCTCAGGCTGGGGGGGGGGTTGAGGTTCCCAGCAATGCAAAGCTGTCCCTGGGGGCTCGAGTCCTCAACTTCTTCAATTAGCGCCCTTGCCCCAACCCGGCTCCCAGCACCGAGCGAAACCCGGCACCTTGTTACAGACTGCATTCACGGGAAGTCAGAAGAATGACGGGGTGACCTCATCGAAACCGATCGAACGGTGAAGGGCCTCGACAGAGTGGATGTGGAGAGGATGATTCCTATAGTGGGAGAGTCTCAGACCAGAGGGCACAGCCTCAGAATAGAGGGGTGTCCTTTTACAGCAGAGATGAGGAGAAACTTATTTAGCTAGAGGGTGGTGCATCTGTGGAATTCGTTGCCACAGGCAGCTGCGGACGCCAAGTCTTTACGTATATTTAAGGCAGATGTTGATAGATTCATGATTGGTCAGGGCACGAGGGGGTACGGGGAGAAGGCAGGAGATTGGGGCTGAGAGAGAAAATGGATCAGCCATGATGAAATGGCAAAGCAGACTCAATGAGCCAAATGGCCGAGGTACAGGAACCTGAAAACACACACTCAACAATTCAGGATCAGCTTCTTCCCCTCTGCCATCCGATTTCTGAATGGACAATGAACCCATGGACACTGGCTCACTATTTTTCTTTCTTCACTGCTTATTTAAATTTATACACAGTGCCTACAAAAAGTATTCACACCCCCGCCCCTGGAAGTTTTCATGTTTTATCGTTTTACAACATTGAATCACAATGGATTTAATCTGGTTTATTTTGACACTGATCAACAGAAAATGACTCTTTCGTGATGACAGATCTCTACAAAGTGACCTAAATTAATTACAAGTATAAAACACAAAATAGTAGATTGCATAAGTATTCACCCCCTTTAATATGACACACCATCACTGGTGCAGCCAATTGGTTTCAGAAGTCATGTAATTAGTTAAATGGAGATCACTTGGGTGCAGTCAAGGTGTTCCAATTGATTGCAGTAAAAAATACACCCATATCTAGAAGGTCCAACTGCTGGTGAGTCAGTATCCTGGCAAAAACTACACCATGAAGATAAAATAACTCTCCAAGCAACTCTGCAAGAAGGTTATTGAAAAGCACAAGTCAGGAGATGGATACAAGAAAATTTCCAGGTCACTGAATATCCCTTGGGGTGCAGTTAAGTCAATCATCAAGAAATGGAAAGAATATGGCTCAGCTGTAAATCTGCCTCGAGCAGGCGGTCCTCAAAAACTGAGTGACTGTGCAAGAAGGGGACTAGTGAGGGAGGCCACCAAGAGACCTATGACAACTCTGGAGGAGTTACAAGCTTCAGTGGCTGAGATGGGTGAGACTGTGCATACAACAACTGTTGCCCGGGTGCTTCACCAGACGCAGCTTTATGGGAGAGTGGCAAAGAGAAAGCCCATGTTGAAAAAGAAATTCACATGAAGTCTCGGCTAGAGTTTGCCAGAAGGCATGTGGGAGACTCTGGAGTCAGCTGGAAATAGGTTCTATGAAACCAAGATTAAGCTTTTTGGCTGTCAGTCTAAATGCTATGTTTGACATAAGCCAAACACCGCACATCATCAGAATCCACCATCCCTATCGTGAAGCATGGTGGTGGCTGCATCATGCTGTGGGGATGCTTCACTGCAGCAGGCCCTGGAAGGCTTGTGAAGGTAGAGGGTAAAATGAATGCAGCAAAATACAGGGAAATCCTGGAGGAAAGCCTGATGCAGCCTGCAAGAGACTACACTTGGGAGAAGATTTGTTTTCCGGCAAACTATCCACGCAGACTCGAGGCTGCAATTGCAGCCAAAGGTGCATCTACTAAATACTGACTTGAAGGGGGTGAGTGATGATGCAATCAATTATTTTGTGTTTAATAAATTTAGACCAATTTGTAGAAATTTCTCCTCACTTTGACACGTGAGAATCTTTTCTGTTGATCGGTATCCAAAAAAAAGCCAAATTAAATCCATTGTGATTCAATGTTGTAAAACAGTAAACCATGAAAACTTCCAAGGTGGGAGAACACTTTTTATAGGATAAATATAGGTTTTTTTTTGCATTTTTGTGTATGCATTGTACTGCTGCTGCAAAAACAACAAATTTCACGACGCATGCCAGTGATATTAAATTTGATTATGCTTGTCACAGTACTGAGATAGTGAAAAGTTTGCCTTGCATACTATTCATACAGATTAGATCATTACGCAGTGCATTGAGGTAGAACAAGGCAAAGCAATAACAGAATGCAGAATAAAGTATAAAAGCGGCTAAAAAGTGCAGAGCGGGTAAACGATAAGATCGTAACACGGTAGACTGAGGCCAAGAGTCCATCTTGTCATACAAAAGACCCATTCAAGAGCCCAATAACCACAGGGTAGAGGCTGCCCTGGGGACTGGTGCTATGCACTGTCGGGCTTTTGTACCCTTGAGAACTCAGTAACCTGGAGGTTTGCACACCGCTTTACAGCGGCAGGAGTCACCGATCGAGTTCAGTTCCTGACGCTGCCTATAAGGAGTTTGTACATTCTCCCTGTGACCCTATGGGTTCCCCCCCACAGCTGCTCAAGCTTCCTCCCCCACTCCAAAGACGTCCAGTTGGTGTTGGATAGCTGTGGGCGCACTCTGTCAGCGCCGAAAGCACAGCAAAGCTTGCGGACTGCTCCCAGCACAATCCTCGCTTATTTGACATGGCGCAGAGTGATTCACCTCGCCATACGTTTCGATGTTCCGACGCACGTGACAAATAAATGCGGGAGGAGAAGATGGCGGCGCGACGCAGCACGCGCTGCCTCTCCGGTGAAATGATATCGTATTTATTAAATAGGGGCCGTGCACAATCCTGATTTGATGGAGGCAGACGTGAGAAGCACGGAGGAACATCTGGAGAAACTTCTGAAATGCCCGGCTCGCTGCCGCTGCTACTGTGCGATGGAGAATCTCCGGAGGGAAGGCCCCAAATCCTCGGCTTTTCCTGTTGCTGGCGGCCGGGGCTGGGATCGGAGCGTTCGACAGGGATGGTGCTCAGTGTCGGAGGGCTGGTCGGAGGCTCGAAGTTTTCGGACGGACTCAAGAGTCGGCTGTGGTTGGGTGCTTCCAGGATGCTGCATTGGCAAGTTTGCGGCGCTGGTAGCTCATGGCAGGAAGAGAGTGTTCTTCCTTCTCCCGTCTGCGTGAGATGATGGGACTTTTGAGAGACTTTGAACTTTTTTTTTACCGTGCCCATGGCCTGTTCTTCATCCAGTTACGGTATTGCTTGCACTGTTGTAACTATATGTTATAATTATGTGGTTTTTGTCACTTTTTCAGTCTTGGTCTGTCTTGTGTTTCTGTGATATCACACTGGAGGAATATTGTATCATTGCTTGATGCATGCATTACTAAATGACAATAAAAGAGGACTGTGTGTCTTCATAATCTAATCTTTTAATCTCTTCTGCCCGCCGAGCTGCTCACGGTCTCTGGCAGGGCAGTTGTCATGCCAAGCCGCAAAGCGTCCAGCCAGGAGAAAATCTGCAGATGCTGGAAATCCGAGCAACACACACAAAATGCTGGAGGAACTCAGCAGGCCCGGCAGCATCTATGGAAAAGAGTAAACAGTCGATGTTTCGGACCGAGACCTTTCTTCAGGACACATCCAGACAGAATGTTTTCTTTGCAGGATCAATAAGACTTTTTGCCAGTTGACAGGGACATGTCAAATTTCTTTAGCCTACTGAGGAAGTAAAGATTAGATTAGATTAGATTAGATTCAACTTTATTGTCATTATGCCGAGTACAGATACAAAGCCAATGAAATGCATTTAGCATCTGACCAGAAATGCAAGAATAGTGTATTTACAAAATAACTGCGAATAAAAAGTAAGTGCTACAGCACACAAATATAAAAGTACTGTGACAGTACAATATGGGTGCAATACTGCTTAGCACTGTGATGCGAGGTTCAGCAGGGTCACAGCCTCAGGGAAGAAGCTCTTCCTGTGCCTGCTGGTGCGGGAGCGGAGGCTCCTGTAGCGCCTACCGGATGGGAGGAGAGTAAAAAGTCCATGGTTAGGGTGAGATGCATCCTTGATAATGCTTTTCGCCCTGCCCAAGCAGCGTTTATGGTAGATGTTCTCAATGGTGGGCAATTGGGTGCCGATAATCCGCTGGGCAGTTTTCACCACACGCTGGAGTGCTTTGCGGTCCGATACGGGACAATTGCCATACCACACTGAGATGCAGTTGGTGAGTATGCTCTCAATGGTACAGCGGTAAAAGTCTGTCAGTATCCTGGGACAGAGGTGAGCTTTCTTGATGCTCCGCAGGAAATAAAGGCGCTGTTGCGCCTTTTTGATCAGGATGGAGGAGGGTAAGATTTGTACAAAGTCAAAGTAAATTTATTATCCAAGTGCATCTATGTTGCCTTTTTTGAGATGCATTTACAGGAAAATAAAGAAATACAATAGAATTTAGGAAAAGCTATACATAAACCCAGTCTGACAAATAACTGGTGTGCAAAAGAAGACAAGCTGTGCAAATCAAAATAAATAAATTGTGCTGAGATCATGAGTTGTAGATTCTTGGAAGTGAGTCTGTAGGTTGTGGAATCAATTCAGTGTTGAGGTGAGTGAAGTTACCCACGCTGGTTCAGGAGCCTGGTGGTTGAGGGGTGATAACTGTTCCTGAACCTGGTGGTGCGGGACCTGAGGCTCCTGTACCTCCTTCCCGATGGCAGCAAGGAGAGCCTGGCCTGGGTGGGGTGGGGATCCCTGATGACGGATGCTGCTTCCGCGTGGCAGCGCTCCTTCTCGATGTGCTCAGTGGTGGCGAGGGCTTTGCCTGTGATGGACTGGGGGCAACGATCTTCAGACGAGCGGACACGGGACTCTAATAGAAATTAACAATGAAGATCTATTCAGGGAATAATACAGGAGATAATCTAAGAGCTCGCTTACTTGGGACTTGAGCACCTAGAACTCGAATCCAGAAGTCAGTGATGAGCTCCGGTCCAGAATAACTTTAAATAGAACATAAAGGCATCCGTTAGTCTTGCGAGACCATGGATCTGTGCCTGGAAAGTCTTCACTCTCCAGGGCGCAGGCCTGGGCAAGGTTGTATGGAAGACCAGCAGTTGCCCATGCTGCAAGTCTCCCCTCTCCACGACACCAATGTTCTCCAAGGGAAGGGCGCTAGGACCCATACAGCCTGGCACCAGTGTCATCACAGAGCAAAGTGTGATTAAGTGCCTTGCTCAAGGACACAACATGCTGCTTCGGCTGGGGCTCGAACTCACGACCTTCAGGTCGCTAGTCCAATGCCTTAACAACTTGGCCACGTGCCCACACTAAATAGAACATAAAACACAGGAAACCCATGTGGGTCAAAATCAAAAACTGATCAGTTTAGGACAAGAAGCATAAGGAAATTGTATTCACATAATGAGTGTCATCACTGGCACGCCTCAGGGGTGTGTGCTTAGCCCACTGCTCTACTCTCTCTACACCCATGGCTGTGCGGCTAGGCACGGCTCAAATACCATCTACAAGTTTGTTGACGATACAACTACTGTTGGTGGAATCTCAGATGGTGGTGAGAGGGTGTACGGGAGCAAGGTGTACCAGCTAGCTGAGTGGTGTCACAGCAACAACCTGGCACTCAACGTCAGCAAGACCAAAGAGCTGATTGTGGACTTCAGCAAGGATAAGATCAGAGAACAGACACCAGTCCTCATAGAGGGATCGGAAGTGGAGAGAGTGAGCAATTTCAAGTTCCTTGGTGTCAATATCTCTGAGGATCGAACCTGGACCCAAATTATCGATGCAGCTACAAAGCAGGCAAGGCTGTGGCTATATTTCAGTAGGAGCTTGAGGAGATTTGGGTGGGGACCCAAAACACTTGCAAATTTCTGCAGATGTACCATGGAGAGCATTCTAACTGGCTGCCTCACCGTCTGGTATGGGGTGGGGGGAGGGTGTCTACGGCACAGGATCGAGGGAAGCTGCAGAGAGTTGTAAACTCAGTCAGCTCCATCATGGGCACCAGCCTCCATAGTGTCCAGGACATCTCCAAGGAGTGGTGCCTCAGAAAGGCGGCGTCCATCATTAAGGACCCCCATCACCCTCTTCTCATTGCTACCATCAGGGAGGAGGTACAGGAGCCTGAAGGCACACGCTCAACGATTCAGGAACAGCTTCTTCCCCTCTGCTATCCGATTTCTGAATGGACATGAACACTACCTCACTACTTTTTTATTTCCGTTTTTGCACTACTTATTTAACTATTTAATACATGAACTATTTAATACAATTCAGTTTTTCTCTACTATTATGTATTAAATTGTACTGCAGCCACAAAGGCAACAAATTCCACAACATATGCCGGTGATACTCGACTTAATTCTGATTTTTGTCACGAGAAACAGACAGTTTAATGGTAGAAGTAGTCATTAAGCAGCTCTGATAAAACTCAAATAAATGACATTCAGGTGCATCGAGTCCCACCGCTACCCGGCGGCCCATCGCTGGTCTGAAGGGTTCGTGACGCTGGGCTGTATCTGCCGTCTTCTGCTGACGTTTCCATTCCTGGGCATCGGTGTTTCCAGACCAGGCTGTGATACAACCAGTCAGGATTAGATTATGAGGACACACAGTCCTCTTTTACTGTCATTTGGTAATGCATGCATTAAGAAATGATACAATATTCCTCCGGTGTGATATCACAGAAACACAGGACAGACCAAGACTGAAAAAACTAACAAAACCACATAATTATAACATATAGTTACAACAGTGCAACAATACCGTAACTTGATGAAGAACAGGCCATGAGCACGGTAAAAAAGTTCAAAGTTTCTCAAATGTCCCACATCTCACGCAGACGGGAGAAGGAAGAAAAACTCTCCCTGCCATGCCCGACCACAATCCATCTCTGAGTCATCCGAAAACTTCGAGCCTCCGAATCCGCTCTCCGACACCGAGTACTGAGCGCCATCTCTGTCCGAACGATTCGACCTCAATCTCGGTCGCCAGCAGCAGGCAAAGCCGGGGATTTTGGGGCCTTCCCTCCGGAGATTCTCGATCGCACAGTAGCAGCGGCAGCGAACCGGGCATTTCAGAAGTTACTCCAGATGTTCCTCTGTGCCTTCTCACATCTGTCTCCATCAAATCAGAATTGTCCACGGCCCCTATTTAACAGATATGATATCATTTCACCAGAGAGCTGCACGCACTGCGTCGCGCTGCCATCTTCTCCTCCCGCCAATACTCTCCACTTTGCATCTATAGAAGTCCGTCAGGGTTTTGGGTGACCATGGCATTTGTATGGTCAGACTAGGTGACGTCCACACCTGGAAACTTGAAGATCTCAACCCCAACGTGGTCGATGTAGTCCAACTTCATCCAAGTGAGGAGGGAAGTTCACCTTACTAACAGGTATCGCGGTCCACAGTAAACTTAGGGGAGAGAAGCGGGCTTAGACCATAACTGTGCCTATCGTCCAGGAGGACCACAAGCTTGTCGTCGGGATTGGAGGCTTGCGTGTGACCCGGAGAGCTACGTTGGCTGGAGTCGGGGCTCTGAGGGTCAAACAGGTCAAAGGGTGGAGGTCAGGCTAAGAGTAGCCCACCGGTCCTCCGGGTTCGGGGTTTCAGCTCAGGGCTAACAACCTTGACCGGTCAAACAGAACTGGTACGGAAACGGCAACGAAGAAACCTTCTACGTCTGAGTGCGACGGTATTCCTGAGTCTCCACCCGGGACTTTGCGTGACTGACAGTAGTGAAAACCCGAGAGGAAGCTACTGTCACGATGAAGGAAGCCCTGCACACCGCCAGAGATGGAGGGTCGGGCCTTCATTGCGGCCCGAAATGGTTTTTACGACTATCAATCATGCAAGTTCCGGGTGGAGACGCAGGATTACCATCGCACTCGGGCGCAGAAGGCAGTCGAGAGACGCAGAGTGAATAAATCTGGGTGGCGTCTAAGATTCTAACGGTTACAAAACCCGATGTGGTATCTACTTTGAGTCCTGACGAAGGGTCTCGGCCCGAAGCGTCGACCGTACCAGCGTTTTGTGCGGGTTGTGTGGTATCTACTTTTTTTTTATGCTTCAGAGATCCATTCGTCCGTCTGGCCTGCTTTGCCGCCGTGTTGAAACGAGAGCTACGCCTCCTCCCTCACTACCATTCAGGGGGCCCCGGACGGCCCTCCTGGGTGAGGCCGCACTTGCTGGGGTCACCCTACTGTATCCGCTGCTCCTGGTGTGGCCTCGGTGAGACCCGGTGGACTGCCCGGCCGAGCACCTGCAGGAAAAGTGGGATCTCCCATTTCAATTCTACATCCCAACCCCATTCCGACGTGTCATTCCACGGCCTCCTCTGCTGTCGTGATGAGGCCACACTCAGGTTGGAGGAGCAACACCTTATATTCTGTCTGGGGTAGCCTCCAACCTGATGGCATTGAACATCGATTTCTCAAACTTCTGCTAATACCACCACCCCCCCACCTCACCATTCCCCGTTCCTGTTTCCCTCCTCACCTGTCCATCACCTCGCTCTGGTACTCCTTTCCCTTTCTTCTGCGGTCTGTCCTCTCCGATCAGATTCCCCCTCCTCCAGCCCTTTATCTCTTCCACCAATCAACTTCCCAGCTCTTCACTTCACCCCTCCTCCTTCCCGATTTCACCTCTCACCTACCACCGTGTACTTGTACCTCCCCTCCCCCCACCTTCTTCCTCTGACTTCTCTCCTTCCTTGCCAGTCCTGATGAAGGGCCTCGGCCCGAAACGTCGACTGCTTGTTCCTTTCCAGCTGCCTGGCCTGCTGAGTTCCTCTGGCATTTTGTGTGTGTGTGTGTGTGTGTTTCCTGGCGTTGGAACTCTGCTTGATATCTGCCTTAAACCCAATATTCTTGAAACTCTCACCGGTCAAAAATCTACCACCTCATGGTTCAGCTAAGCCCATCCCTCACCACCCCCCACCCCCCCAGCCTTTTAGAAAGGTCAGATCCAAATTCAAATGCGCTCTCATGTGTAGAAGTGTTTTCTGGTAATCACTAACCAATCAATAAAGCTCCCAGCCTCCGTTGCCGGATGAAAATAAGGTGCCTTGTAAAAGTATTCGGCCTCCAACCCGTCGTTCACGTGAATGAGTAATGCAAACAAGGATTTTGAACAATTTAAAATCCCTTCCGGATAAACAAATCCGCACCGGGTGCGCCGAGCTGCGGCTCCTCGGAGAACGTATGAAGGAACTGGAGCTGCAGCTCGATGACCCTTCCACTCGTTCGGGAGAACGAGGAGGCGATAGGCAGGAGCTACAGGGAGGTAGTCACCCCTAGGTTGCAGGAGACAAGTTACTGGGTGACTGTCAGGAGAAGGAGGGGAGATGCACACCCTGTGCAGAGTTCACCCGTGGCCATACCCCTCGATAAAAAGTATACCACTTCGGATACTGTTGAGGGTGACGACCTACCAGAGGAAACCACAGCGACCGGGTCTCTGTAACTTGAGTCTGGTGTGAAGGCTCAGAAGAGAAGAGGGATGAAGAGGACTGCAGTGTTGGTTGGAGATTTCATGAACTGAGGAACAGAGACGAGATTCTGTGGGTGTGAGAGAGACACCCAGATGGTATGTTGCCTCCCTGGAGCCAGGATCAGGGACGTCTCGGATCGGGCCCATGCCAAGGGCAAGGGTGAGCAGCCAGAAGTCTTGGTACATACTGGCACCGATGGCATAGGTAGACAAGGTGAGGAGGTCCTGAAGAGAGATTTTAGGGAGCTAGGTAGAAGACTGAGAAACAGGACCTCCAGGGTAGTCATCTCTGGTTTGCTGCCTGTGCCACGTGCCAGTGAGGGTAAGAATAGGGTGATTTGGCAGGTGATTGTGTTGGGCACGTGGCCAAGTGGTTAAGGCGTTTGTCTAGTTACCTCAAGGTCGCTAGTTTGAGCCTCAGCTGTGGCAGCGTGTTTGTGCCCTTGAGCAAGGCACTTAACTACACATTGCTCTAGCGTCTGTGCAAGGAGCGGCGCCCCAAACAGACTTCCAATCTGCGCCTTGTAAGGCATAAAAATGCCGGACTCAGGCCTCTCATGGTCTGAGTCGACGTTCCCTTCCCTCCCCCGTGTGGCTGAGGAGCTGGTGCAGGGGACAGGGGTTCAGATTTGTTGATTATTAGATCTGATCCAGGGGAGGTACGACGTGTACTAAAAGGTAGGGTTGCACCTGAACCCGAGGGGTCCAATATCCTTGTGGGCAAGTTTGCTAGACTTTTTTTTTGGGGGGGAGAGTTTAAACTAATTTGGCAGGAGGACGGGAACCGATGTGATAGTGCTGAAGATGAGGTTTACAAACAGAGGCCGTATGTAGGGAGACTCCTAGCGAGGAGAGGCTGATGATAGAGCAAAATTTCAAAGGTGCATGTAATGTCAGATAAGTACACACAATATACATCCTAAAGTTCTTTCTCTTCACAGCCATCCAGCAAAACAGAGGAGTGCCCCAAAGAATAAATGACAGTTAAATGTTAGGACCCCCAAAACCTCCCTCCCAGCTCCCCCCACCCACGTATAAGCAGTAGCTAAGTGACGGTCCCTCTCCCTCACTAGCAAAAAAATACATCGGCACCCACCACCGAGCACTCAAGCGTGCAGCAAAGCAACAGCAAAGACACAGACTTGCAGTACTCCAAAGACTACTCGTTCACCCGGTATTCGACATACCGCAGGCTCTCCCTCTCCCTAATAAGGGAGAAAGAGGTGTCTCCGTTTCACAGCGAAAGAGGATACACAACAAACAACCCGCTGATTTACAATGTTAAAAGTCTGTTGCGTCCCTTTTTCCGAGCTCTGTGCCCAAAGAACTCTGGTCTCTCGGGGCACGCAGACAGCTCGCTGCCTTCGATCTTCCATCTTCCATGGCACACCAGATTCCTGCGGAGGCACCAACCTCAAGTCCGCCCGCCTCCAGAGCCACGAAATTCCGGAACCCTGAAAGTGCGCTAGTCTTCTGGACTGTGTCCTTGGTATATTGAATAGCGGCCAGATAGAATTCACCCTGCAATTCGAGAAGGGGAAGCTGAAGTCAGATGTTTGCAGTGGAGTAGAGGGAATTACAGAGGCATGAGAAAGGAGCTGGCCAAAATTGATTGGGTGGGTGGAATTTCTGGAAGCAATTCAGAAGGCACAGGATATATACACCCTAAAGAGGAAGAAGTATTTTAAAGGAAATATGAACCGTGGCTAACAAGTGATGTCAAAGCCAACATAAAAGCCGAAGAGGGGATATAAAAGAGCAAAAAACTAGTGGGACGTTAGAGAATTAGGAAGCTTTTAAATACCAACAGAAGGCAACAAAAAAAAGCAATTATGAAGGAAAAGATGGAATATGAAGGTGAGCTGGCCAATAATATTAAAGAGGATACCAAAAGTTTCTCCGGATATATAAAGTGTAAAAGAGAGGTGAGTGTGGATACTGGTCCACTGGAAAATGATGCTGGAGGTAATAATGGGGCACCAGGAAATGCCAGATGAACTGAGTGTAAGTATTTTGCATCGGTCTTCATTGTGGAAGACATTAGCAATATGGTGGAAGTTTCAGGTGTCAGGGAGCATGAAGTGTGTGAAGTTTTCATCACTAGGGAGAAGGTTCTTAGGAAACTGGAAGGTCAGAAGGTAGATGAGTCACCTGACCCAGATGGACTACACCCCAGGGTTCTGAAAGAGGTGGATGAAGACATTGTGGAGGCATTAGTAATGATCTTTCAAGAATCAATTAATTCTGGCATGGTTCCAGAGGAATGGAAAATTGCAAATGTCAGTCCACTCTTCAAAGAGGGAGAGAGATGGAAGAAAGGAAACTATCGGCCAGTTAGACTGACCTCGGTGGCTGGGAAGATGTTGGAGTCGATTGTGGTTTGGGGGAATTGGAGTCGGCATGATTTCCTCAAGGAAAAATCTTGCCTGACAAATCTGTTGGAATTCTTTGAAGAAATAACAGGCCGGATAGACAAAGGAGAATCAGTTGATGTTGTGTACTTGGATTTTCAGAAGGCCTTCAACAAGGTGCCACACGTGAGACTGCCTAACAAGATAAGAATATGACTGGAAAGAGCATCGATAGAGCACTGGCTGATTGACAGGAGGCAAACGGTGGGAATAAAGGGGTCCTTTTCGGATTGGCCACCAGTGACTTGTGGTGTTCCAGTTGGGTCTGTGGAGTAACTGACACAAAATGCTGGAGGAACTCAGCAGGTCAGGCAGCATCTATGGACGTTTAGGGCCTAGAAAGGAAAGGGAGACAAACCAGAATAAGAAGGTGGGGGGGGGGGGGAGGAAGAAGTACATGTTAGGTGATGGGTGATGCCAGGTGAGGGGAAGGTAGTGGGTTGGGTAGGGGGTAAGAAGCTGAGAAGTGATAGGTGGAAAAAGAAAGGTGCTGAAGAAGAAGGATTCTGATAGGAGAGTGGACCATGGGAGAAAGGGAAAGAGGAGAGGACCCAGAGGGAGGTGATGGGTAGGTGAGGAGAAGAGGGGAGCCAGATTTAAGAATAGGAAAAAAAGAGAATAGAAAAAAAAGAAAGAAATTGCAGGAAGACAAAGAAATCGGTGTTCATGACGTCTGGTTGGGGGCTTCCCATACGAAGTATGAGGGGTTGCTCCTCCAACCTGAGTGTGGCCTCACCAAGGCAGTAGAGAAGGCCGTGGACCGACATGTCAGAGTGGGAATGAGTAGTGGAATTAAAATGGTTGGCCATTGGGAAAGCCTGCCTATTGTGGGTGGAGCGAAAGTGCTTGACCTTTGTTTCTGGGGGGGAATTCTGAAGCTCCACAGCCAACTGAGGGAGGAAACTCCTCCTCGAGTTAATCTTAACTGAGAAACTACATCTCATTCCGGAATTCCCTCAGCAGCAAGCCCCATCGGAATGCTAAGGGTTTCAATGGAATTGCCTCCCATTCTGATAAACCTTGAAGAGTGTGGGCCATTCAGCCCATCTTTGGCGAGCCCAAAGTTTGAGTTCAAGGCCTGGGGTTCGTGGTCCTGCCATCGGCGAGTCCTAGGGTCGATACCAAAGATCTGGGGTCCGGAAGTTGGCTGAAACCACAGGTCTCTGAGTTTCAGCCTACAGTTAATGTTTCCATAGTTCTTCCTGTTTCACGGCTACCTGGAGAAGATGAATCTCAGAGTTGTATACTGCATACGTACTTCGAATAGATTTGGTACACAACCTGAAATTCATCCTCTTCGCAGAAGTCCACGAAACAAAGAAATCCCCTCGAACAATAGAAGCTTTGAAGACCCCCCCCCACCCCGCAATTAGCAATTGTATTGACCCCGGCTCCATCCCCACCCATGCCAGCAGAGGCACCAACACCCCCCTCCCACCATGCAATCAGCAGCAGAAGCCCCCAAAGAGACCTTGATCCAGAGCCCATCAAAAACTACAGCCCAGAACTCAGCACTCTGTTGCCTCAGACGGGCTCTCGCGCTCCCGGGGGGAGAGAGGTCGCTCCAGCAACGAGAACGGAAGACCAGCAGCCCTGATGTTCTGATCTGCCGCGTCCTTTCTCTGAGTTTCTTCCCCCTCCCCCCAACTCGCGGACCGACAGGCTCTCTCTCATCATATATAGAGAGAGAGATCGAACTTCCTCCCTCAGCGGCACACACCACCTGCCGTCTCCCATGACACTTCCGTCGGAAATCAGTGAGGAACCAGGTCGCCTAAGGGGCCGCCCTCCGCCCAAGGGAGCACTTCGTCCGGGCTGCTCCTGGAGGCATCGAAACACCAAGGCCGCGCGGCTGGTGCGAAAATCCGCCACTGGCGGAGGACCGCAGTTTGAGCTGCAGCTGCAGATCGCGGACTCTGGCAGGGCCCCTGCCACCTTGAAAAGAAAAGAAAGACGAGGAAAGAAGAATAAAAAAAAACACACGAACTGCTGGGGGAACTCAGCAGGCCAGGCAGCATCTGTGGGGGGTCAGGGGGGAGTTTTGGGCCAAAACCCTTCGGCACGAAAGAAGAATGAGCTGTTTTGTGGACAAACTGGAAGAAGTTGCCTGGGTCTACAAAAATATTTACATTTTAAATTATCTTTTGTCCTTTCTCAATAAGTCCTGTACATTACGTTAATTCCTTGGCAGAATTGGAATCATCTGTTATCAATGGCATGAGGCGAAATTTGTTGACTTTGGCAGCAGTACAGCACAATACATAAAATCTACAAATTACAAATAAATTGAGCCAAAAAGGAGTGTGGACTGGTTTGTGCACCGTTGAGAAATCTGATGGCACAGTTGAACAAGCTGTTCCTGAAAACATTGAGTGTGGGTCTTCAGGCTGATGGCAGTAACGAGAAGGGGACACGTTCAAAGATTCAAAGTACATTTATTAAAGAATGTGTGCATTGTCAAAATGGTTGTTGTGACGCATCTAGTGTGGGTCGTGCTTGCCGCTCTCACTTTCAGCTCCCACCACTGGCGAGCAGTCTCACGGACACGAGAGCTGAATGTGTCAGTCTGTCCCTGCCAGTACACAGCCTCTCCTACAGCAAGCCTCACGTCATGCCTCCTCGCCGGCGACGCAGGGAAACCGAACTCCTCTCCGACTCGGGCTGAGCTACAGAGGACCGAGAGGAGGTCCGGCCCCTGCACTCGTAGCACGCAGGCCCACCAGACCCCCGGCGATGGGTAAATAGGAGGATGAGGATTACGGTCTTCGTTCTGAAGAAGTGGCCCACAGAGCGAAGGCGCCTGAGCGTGTATTTGTTCAACGTGTACTTGATGTTGCACTCCAAGAAGCTCACGATACTTCACAAATCAACCAACTGATTCCAGTGGCATGGAAACCACGACGACTGGAGCTGATGGATTTGTTGCAGCCTTCATCCGTCTTCACAGCCGTTGAGTTTGAAGTAACTTCGCCTGTTCCACCATTGAGGTCTTGGTTGGATTGTTCTTTGTCAGGGACCTCACCCTCGACCTTACCGCCATGGGTGACCCTACCAGGAGCATAGCTCCAGACGGCATCGCTCTTGGGGTCTCAGGACCGCACAAGCTTCTCCACCACGACAAGGTGACAACCCACGGAGAAGATGGCTAAGTAGCCCCACTGCCAAACATATCGCTTCATAAGCTTTCCTTTGGACTACACCGGTGAGGCCGAGAGGGGGATCTTGACAACTGGGTACCTCAGGATCTCCAAACCTTCCGCCCAGGCTAGTGATGATGATAATCACCCATCGTCCTTCGAGACAAGATGGCTGCCGTATCGAACCCTGAGACTCGTCTTCCCCACAGACAGCCACGAAACAAAGAAACACCACGGAACCCGTTCAAAGAAAAACATCCAGCTCCCTCCCCATGCGTAAACCAAAAAAAAACGAGCGAAAAACACACAAAATATAAAAACACAAAATCAAAAGAGAAAGAGTCCAGGCATGTTCAGCTCAATCCAATGTTAGTTTGTCTGCAGGCTGCCCCGATTCAAAATCACCCAAAGGAGCAACCAGAAAGCAGAAACACATCATAACATGAATTACGGAGTCCAATCCATAAACCGGACCAATTTAAACCCAAAACTCCAGCCCCACCCTCCGACAGCATCGAGGGAGACAGAGAGAGACCATTCGAACCCCAGGACCTTCCTCAGGAGCAGCGTCCTGGATGGTGGGGGGAGGCGGGGGCCCTTAATGATGGATGGCGCCCCCTTGAGGGACCACATTTACAAGACGTCCTCGGTGGGCGGGAGGTTTGTGACCGTGAAGGAGCTAGCTGAATCTACAGCCCTCCGCATCCTCTTGCCATCCTGTTCGTTGGAGGCTCGGCACTGGGCTGTGCCGCGACCAGTCAGAACGCCCTCCCCCCCCCCCCCACGGTACACTTGGAGGAATTTGCAAGGGTCTTCGGTGACCCACCAAACCTCCCCAAACTCCTAACAAAGTTGGCCCCCAGGAGCAGCTGACCCTCTCCGCTGCTGATCCCTCAACGAGGGCTGGTGTCCTTCTAACTTTCCCCTTTCTGGGATCTAGCGCTTTCTCAATCCCCAGGTTAACCTACGAGTCCGAGATTGAGTGAAAACTTACTGCTTTACAGTCATTCATTTTAAAGTTTGAACAGAAGTGGACATAGAAACATAGAGCATAGAAATCTACAGCACATCACAGGCCCTTTGGCCCACAGTGTTGTGCCAAGCATGTAACCTACTTTAGAAACTGTATAGCATTTCCCTACTGCATAGCCCTCTATTTTCCTAAGCTCCATGTACCTGTCTAAGAGTCTCTTAAAAGACCCTTTTGTATCTGCTTCCACCACCGTCGCTGGCAGTGCATTCCACACACCCACCACTCTCTGTGTGGAAAAACTTACCCCTGACATCCCCCCCTCTTACCCCTGACCTACTTCCAAGCACCTTAAAAATATGGCCCCTCGTGTTAGCCATTTCAGCCCTGGGAAAAAGCCTCTGACTATCCACACGATCAATGCCCCTCATCATCTTGTACACCTCTATCAGGTCACCTCTCATCCTTCATTGCTCCAAGGAGAAAAGGCCAAGTTCACTCAACCTATTCTCATAAGGCAACATCCTTGTAAATCTCTTCTGCACCCTCCCTATAGCATCCACATCGTTCCTGTAGTGAGGTGAACACGGTGCTCCAAGTGGGGTCTGACTAAGGTCTTGTATAGCTGTAACATTACCTTGCATCTCTTGAAATCAAAAGTTCAACTAAGGGAAAAAACACTATGGAGTGTGTGAAACTACAAAAATACAAGGAAACAAGATCAATGATGGTGCTTTTGCAGAGACTTTTATGCTCGATTGAGACAAATTCCTGAGATAAGGAAGGACCAGTTAGAATATAGATAGTCACAGGACATGTGTCATAGAACACAGAACATAGAATAGTACAGCACATTACAGGCCCTTCGGCCCACAATGTTATGCCGATCCTCAAACCCTGCCTCCCATATAAGCCCCCACCTTAAATTCCTCCATATACCTGTCTAGTAGTCTCTTAAACTTCACTAGTGTATCTGTCTCCACCACTGACTCAGGCAGTGCATTCCACACACCAACCACTCTCTGAGTAAAAAACCTTCCTCTAATATCTCCCTTGTACTTCCCACCCCTTACCTTAAAGCCATGTCCTCTTGTATTGAGCAGTGGTGCCCTGGGGAAGAGGCGTTGGCTATCCACTCTATCTATTCCTCTTATTACCTTGTACACCTCTATCATGTCTCCTCTCATCCTCCTTCTCTCCAAAGAGTAAAGCCCTAGCTCCCTTAATCTCTGATCATAATACATACTCTCTAAACCAGGCAGCATCCTGGTTTAAAAAAAAAAGCAATCGATTTCCAGCACCTTCCTGAAGTCCACACAGTTCCTTGGTCTTGCTGATGCTGATTGAGAGTGTTGTTGTGACACCACTATCTCACTCCTGTGTCACATACCCCGTGACGGGTTAAAGAACCAGCAGAAATGGAAAACACTTTGGAGTCCAGTATTGCTATTAACTAATAATATTTATTAGTAACTACTCAAAACAGTAATATAAATGCAGATAAATCAAACAGGTTAGCAATGATTATATATAAGTAAGTAAGTGTGGAAATATATGAAAATCAAGCTTCAAGTCTAGGGGTAAATAGATACAGTCTTACAATGATGAGTAAAGTTCAGCTCAGTTCGTGGTATTGAGTTGAGTAGTGATGGAGAGAGAGGGAGATTTGAGTCTTCAGGTAAGCTGACGCCGTTGATCTTCCTGTTGTCCTCCGAAATCCTTTAGAAGTCACCGACTGTGACCACAACAAAAGGGGGCCGTTCTTCTGTGGTGGAGCTATCAACCCAGGCGAGAGTTGGACACGCAAATAACTCCCCACCGGTCACACCCTTTTCACACTGCGAGAGCCACTGATCGATCCGCCTGATCGATCCTCCAAAACCCACTTTTTCTGTGGGCACAACAAAGCTCATTCAGTGTCCAAGACCATGTGTCTCCAGGTCTATCATCTGACCTTTATTTATCTCCTTGTACTGAGTACCAACTGTCTCTCAAACAGCTCCTCCCTTCGCTGTCTGTAAGAAGGTACAAGCAGGCCATGTCCTTGTAGAAAGTATAAACAAACTGTGAGCAGTCTTCATCCATCCGTCTCTCTCTCTCTCGCTCTCTAATACCTCTCTCGCTCTCTAATACCTCTCTCTCGCACTCTCTCTCATTCTCTCTCACTCTTAAAAACAAGATGTCAGTGTTAAGTACCTCTCTCGCTCTCTTTTCAAAAGCACAGTTCATAAGGGTAATTCAGGACCCTGTCACACCTGTATTCCTCTTCATTGTGATATGAGAGTCTACCAACAACAATGGTGCCATCAGATGGTGTTGGAGCTTCGCCTAGACACATAATGGAGGGCTAAGCATGAATCTCTGAGGTGGATCAGAGCTGGTCAGCAAGGAAGAGATGTCGTTACTGATCCACGCCGACTGCGGTCTCTCGATGGGGAAATCAAGGATCCAGTTGCAAAGGGAAGTACAGAGGCTCGGGTTTGTTTTTCTTGAAGCTTGGTTATTAGAACTGAGGGAATGCCAAGCTGGAATCGAGAAACAGTATTTCTTGTGATCGTCTTGGTGCTCCAAAGCAGAGGGGAATCTGAATAAGAATCGGGTTTAATATCACCGGCATGTGTTGTGAAATTTGTTATCTTTGCCGCAGCAGTACAATACAATACATGATAACAGGAAAATAGACTGAAGTACAGTAAATATATATTAAATAGTTAAATAAGGAGTGCAAAAATAGAAACAAAGTAGTGAGGTTGTGTCCATGGGTTCGATATCCATTCAGAAATCGGACGGCAGAGGGGAAGAAGCCGTTCCTGAATCGCTGACTGTGTGCCTTCAGGCTCCTGTACCTCCTCCCTGATGGTAGCAATGAGAAGAGGGCATGTCCTGGGTGATGGGGGTCCTTAATGACGGACGCTGCCTTTCTGAGGCACTGCTCCTTGAAGATGTCCTGGATACTACGGAGGCCGGTGCCCATGATGGAGCTGACTGAGTTCACAACTCCCTGCAGCTTCCCTCGATCCTGTACAGTAGCCCCATCCCTCCCTCTCCCCCCGCCACCCACCTCCTGTATCAGACGATGATGCAACCAGTGACAATGCTGAGCACGGGTACATCTGCAGAAACTTGCAAGTGTTTTTTTTTTGGTGATATGCCAAACCTCCTCAAAACTCCTCGTGAAATATAGCTGCTGTGTTGCCTTCTTTGTAGCTGCGTTGATATGTTGTGTCCAGGTTCGATCCTCAGAGATATTGACACCCAGGAACTTGAAATTGCTCACTCTCTCGACTTCTGAGGACTGGTGTGTTTTCCCTCAACACAGGGGTGAGACCAGTGAGACTGTGGACCTGTTACAGCGGTAAGTGAATTGCAGTATGTCCAGGTCCTTGCTTGGGCAGGAGAGTTTATCCTAGCAATCTCTAACCTCTCGTACCTAGTTTCTAGTACCAAGACACTAAGGAAATCTATTGATCATTCCTTCATCTGAAGTCTAATAGATTTGATTAAATCTGAAGGCACTTTCTCCATTCACTCAGGAATGGACCGAGGAAGAAAAAGGTTGGGATAGTGCGTTTTAGTTGGTATAATTGTTCTCGGGTGTCCCATGTGGGCTGCAGTGGCGAATTGTCATCAGTAGAGGGCAGGAAAGGCCAGGTGAGTCTGCAACGTGCGTTGTTTGCCCCCCCATCCGGTGGACGAGGCTGGTACTGCAGGTCGTCGCCAGCCGTCATTCCAAACGGACACCTGGAATGAAAAGCAGGAAAAGGTCAGATAACGCTCAGGCAGTCAGGCGGCACCTGGGGAAAGATGAACAGTTGTCGGTTCACGTCCAGGAAGGGGAATCAGATTTATTGCCACTGGCCTGCGTGGTGAGATTTGCTGTTTTGCGGCAGCAGAACAATGCAAGACAATAAATACTACTAATTAAGTTGCAATAAATAAATGCCTAAGTAAACAGACAGGTAGATAGACAGAGGTGGACAGTGCCAAAACAGGAATAGCAAAAAGAATTATCCCAGGAGTGAAAGGGTTAATATATGAGCAGCGTTTTGATGGCTCTGAGCCTGCACTAGCTGAGTTTAGAAGAATGAGAGGGGGAATTGAGGGAGAATTATATGTTGGACCCGTAGGCTGGTGGGGTGGTAGGTGAGGACAAGGGGAACCCTATTCCTGATGAGGTGACAGGAGGATGGGGTGTAGCCCTCTACTGTAAAGATGAAGCCACACTCAGGTTGGAGGAACAACACCTTATATTCCGTCTGGGTAGCCTCCAACCTGATGGCATGAACATTGACTTCTCAAACGTCCGCTAATGCCCCACCTCCCCCCGTACCCCATCCATTATTTATTTATATACACACATTTTTCTCTCTCTCTCTCTCCTTTTTCTCCCTCTGTCCCTCTCACAATACCCCTTGCCCATCCTCTGGGCTTCCCCCCCTCCCCCTTTTCTTTCTCCCTAGGCCTCCTGTCCCATGATCCTCTCATATCCCTTTTGCCAATCAACTGTCCAGCTCTTGGCTCCATCCCTCCCCCTCCTGTTTTCTCCTATCATTTTGGATCTCCCCCTCCCCCTCCCACTTTCAAATCTCTTACTAGCTCTTCCTTCAGTTAGTCCTGACGAAGGGTCTCGGCCCGAAACGTCGACTGTACCTCTTCCTAGAGATGCTGCCTGGCCTGCTGCGTTCACCAGCAACTTTGATGTGTGTTGCCCTGAAGAAGACAATGGCCAACCACTTCTGTAGGAGAAAGAGAATTGCCAAGGGCAACCACGGTAATGGATAAGACCATGAATGCCCACATTATACAACTCGGCACATGATGACGCGATAGAGTGAACATGGAGAGGATGTTTCTTATGGAGAGTGGGAATCTAGGACCAGGGGTATAACCTCAGATACAAGTACAGAGATGAGGAGGAATTTCTTTGGCCAGTGGGTGGTGAATCTGTGAAATCCACTGTGGACCCACAAGTAAGTAAGTAAATAAATAAACTTGCGCTCAGCGTCAGCCAGCTGATTGTGGACTTCAGAGAGAGTAAGACGAGGTAACATGAACCAATTCTCATAGAGGGTTCAGAAGTGTAGAGAGTGAGCAATTTAAAGTTTCTGGGTGTCAATATCCCTGAGGATCTAACCTGGACCCAACATATCGATGCAGCTACAAAGAAGGCACGACAGTGGTTACATTTCATTAGGAGTTTTGAGGAGATTTGGTATGTCACATAAAACACTTAAATTTCTACAGATATACCGTGGAGAGCACTCTAACTGGCTTCATCACCGTCTGGTATTTGGGGAGGGAGAAATGTGCTACTGCACAGGATCAAAGTAAGCCGCAGAGAGTTGTAAACGTAGTCGGCTCCATCACGAGCACTAGGTTTACCCGTTTTATGCCATGGAGATGAGTTATTAACTTCAAACTTTCTGCATAATCACTCAGGGGTGAACTGCACATGCATGTATCGAGAGCTGTATAACTCATCTCCTTCTACCCTTGGCCACGAACTTATCAATCATCCCTGCTGTGGACCACTTTCTGGAGGTCCAAGACGTCGACTTCTACAAAGAAGGAATCCGTATGCTCCATGACCGCTGGACTAAGTGTGTACATGCAGGAGGGGACTATGTTGAAAAATAAATGTGCTAGGTTTTCTAAAATTGATTCCTTCTACTTTAGGCTACAAACTTATCAATCACTACTCGTAAAACTGATTCATACCCGAAGCATAGTTTGTTTGCCCACAAGTTTCTCGACACATTCCAACACAACGAAACAGTTCACAACCACCAACGAAACAGCAACAGCAAAACAAGCCCCTCTCCTCCCTCCCGGTAGCAGACACCAACAGAATCAACAAACTCATTCGTAAGGCCAGTAATGTCGTGGGGATGGAACTGGACTCTCTGACGGTGGTGTCTGAAAAGAGGGTGCTGTCTGAGTTGCATGCCATCTTGGACAATGTCTCCCATCCACTACATAATGTACTGGTTGGGCACACGAGTACATTCAGCCAGAGACTCATTCCACCGAGATGCAGCACAGAGCGTCATAGGAAGTCATTCCTGCCTGTGGCCATCAAACTTTACAACCCCTCCCTTGGAGGGTCAGACACCCTGAGCCAATAGGCTGGTCCTGGACTTATTTCATAATTTACTGGCATAATTTACATATTACTATTTAACTATTTATGGTTTTATTACTATTTATTATTTATGGTGCAACTGTAATGAAAACCAGTTTCCCCCGGGATCTATAAAGTATGACTATGACTAACCCGTGCTCACGGACAATCCTCCAGGGAAAACGGAGAGGAGACCCTCTGTTGGTCTGGGGTCAACCTTGGGTGTTGCATCCCACCTGCCTACTTAATAAGCAAGCCAAAATGGAGAACCAGCACTTGCCTCTCCACGCAGCTGACGAACCCAAAGGAATGGCAGAGACCGATACAGTTTGGTTCCAGCGGCGTCACAGGAGCTGCCAGTCAGCGTTGAACTCAGCGTAGGACTGTCTTAGGGACTCTAGCTCCGATCCTTCCCTCGGCGTTTACTCCCGAAGCCTTCCCTGTGAGTGGGTATCGCCACAAGGCAGCGCAGGTTTGAGCTCAGAATTTTCCTTCTCCTGCCAACCTCGGCTGACGAGCCCCATCTGCCCAAAGCGACTGGTTTTAAGGCGCCAGTAACCCACCTTTGTCCCTCCTCCCATCAGTAGAAACAGCTCCGCCAGGCTTAGCGGCTAAGCCACACGTGAAGGCCGGGAGCTGGACTTGGTTGTCAGAAGCTCTTTGAGGCGCACGCCATTGGGAGCATTTAATAGGTAGTGGGAGCTTGTCCCCATTACCACCCCCAGCTATAACAGCCTTAAGAAACCAAGAGGGGAGAGAGATAAAATAAATGGAATCGGGGACAAGCTTGCCTAGGGGGATGTGGTGTGGACAAAGCCATCTAGTTGATAGGTTAATGAGAGTAAACAGTTCTGATTAACGGTCTCTGCTCGAAACGTCGACTGTTTATTCTTTTCCTTGGATGCTGCCTGGCCTGCTGAGTTCCTTCAGTGTTTTGCGTGCATGTTGATTAGAGTGCATGACAGAACCGAAATGCAGGCCATGCGTTGTTGGAGATTCTCAGCAGGTCGTGCTGCATTGCCCGAGAGAGAGAAAAACAGGGTTAATATTGTCGGTGGAAAACACATCAGCAGAGCTGCTGACCACGCTAATTTTTTAAAAATTTATATATTCTAGAGAGACATCGGAGTAACAGGCCTTTCTGGCCCAACAAGCCCAATTACACCCATGTGACCAATTACCCTACTAACCCCTATGCCTTTTGAATTGTGGGAGGAAACCGGAGCACCTGGTGGAAACTTACGCGAACACGGGAAGAACGTACAAACTCCTTACAGCCAGGGGCGGGAGTTGAACCCGGGTCGCTGAAGTTGTAATGGTGTCATGCCAGCTGCTCTGTTGGCAATATGCCATCGTGGCGCATTAGATTTCGCAAAACTATTAAGTGAAAGTCCGAACGATTCCAAGTGACACTTTAACTCTTTGCACGCTCGCAGCATGTGAGGTGTCTGTACAAGTGAAACACTGGAGGTTTGTTCAATGTTCGCTATTAGTGGCTGGATTCTTTCTGGCCTCGAGGCACCAGCAGCATGAGAACAAAAGGCCAAAAATAAAAGCATGCGTGTCTCTCAATGCTTGTGGATTGAACCCCTGTTCATTGAAGCACATTCCACTTAGTTCTTGGGACTTCACCTAGACAGAAGTGCGATCGATCGATGCCTAGGACCGTTCCATGAGTTGGAATTTGGAACTTCCCCCGACGACAGCGACAACACGGTGCAGACTACAAATCGTGAGCCCTGTAATCTCTGTAACTTACTATGTGGCATTTAGTGTGGTGTATTTGTGGTTTCAATTCCATAATAATAAGTTAGACTTAGGTTGCTTTGTTGAGTTTGTGCACTTGTTACCACGTCTCCTGGGCGCACAGAATTGTTTTGTGTCTGATCAGTCCAGCCCGTTACAGCCACCCCAGTTGTCCGTGATGGGGTGCAGTCATCCTCTTCCTCAATTAATCAGGCATTCTGTTTGGAGTCACCACCCTGCTCCTTCTCTGCAGTTAAAAAAAGTTTTTGATTTCTAATTTTTCCTGGTTCTTGTTATAGGCAATGGTTGGCTCTACATTCCCCATTCTGGTTTCCGACATTCCTTTTCGTGCTGTTTTGCACGATTCTTGATCGCGGCAGACTAGTGCTGCCACCTGCGGATAGCGAGAGACGCGGGACTGGATTGAACTGAACTGAATGTGCCTGGACTCATTTGAAGTCTTTGTGATTTGGTGTTTTGTATTCTGCGGGGTTTTTTTGCGCATTTTTTGTTTTGCTGTTTGTGTGATTTTTTTTGTTTGCACTTGCGGTGGGGGGGGGTTGATTTTTTCTTTCTTTAAACGGGTTGCATGGTTTTCTTTGTTTTGTGGCCGACTGTGGGGGAGACGAATCTTAGGGTTGTATACTGCATATGAACTTTGATAATAAATGTACTTTTAATGTTTGACTCTTCAGAAGCCGCCTGACTTGCTGCGCATGGTTTGTTTGACTTCGGGTTTCCAGCATCTACGATTTTGTTGATTTGGTTCACCAATTCAATTTAACATCAGAGAATGTGTACAGTACGCAACCTGAAATTCTTGCTCTTCACAGACATCCTCGAAACAGTAAAAAAAAACAAGGAACGAATGACAGAGAAACATTAGAACCCAAAGCTCGCCCTCCCCCACCCCCCTGCACAAGCAGAAGTATCAACTCTTCCCCCCCCGCCACTTGCTCCAGCAAAAGCACCGACCCCCCCCTCCCCCCCACCGTGCAAGTAATAGCAAAAACCCCCAAAGAGATCATAATCTCCTGGGCTGACCAGAAGTGCACTGAGAGCGGTAAGCGTAAAGGAGTTGGGGGCTTGCTGTTCTGGTTAACAACAGATGGTGCAATCCGGGTCATATTACGATCAAGGAACATGTTTGTAGACCAGATATTGAACTTTTTGCTGTTGGACTCCGGCCATATTCCACCGAGATACAACACTGGGCGTCATGGGAGGTTGTTCCTGCCTGTGGCCATCGAACTTTGCAGCTCCTCCCATGCAGGGTCAGACACCCTGAGCCAATAGGCTGGTCCTGGACTTACTTCCATCTGGCATAGTTTGCATATTGTTGTTTGATTGTTTGTGGTTTTTGTATTTCTATATTTATGCTCTATTCTTGGTTGATGCAGCTGTAACGAAACCCAATTTCCCTCGGGATCAATAAAGAATGTCTATGTCTAAACGTATAAAATCCTAAAGGGATTGGACAGGCTAGATGCAGGAAGATTGTTCCCGATGTTGGGGAAGTCCAGGACGAGGGGTCACAGTTTGAGGATAAAGGGGAAGCCTTTTAGGACCGAGATGAGGAAAAACTTCTTCACACAGAGAGTGGTGAATCTGTGGAATTCTCTGCCACAGGAAACAGTTGAGGCCAGTTCAGTGGCTATATTTAAGAGGGAGTTAGATATGGCCCTTGTGGCTACGGGGATCAGGGGGTATGGAGAGAAGGCTGGGGCGGGGTTCTGAGTTGGAGGATCAGCCATGATCATAATAAATGGCGGTGCAGGCTCGAAGGACCGAATGGCCTACTCCTGCACCTATTTTCTATGTTTCTATGTCTATCTAGGGTCCCTCAAAAACTCCTCTCCATCCCACCTCAGACAAGCTCTTTGTCTCACTAACGAGGGAGAGAGGGATATTGCTCCTGCAACAGACAAGGGGGGAGACCAACAGCTCACTGTTTCGATGTTACCATCCACTGTGTCGCCTGTCCGAATTTCCCCGACTCGAGGACCAGCAGACTTCCGCTCACCATCGAGAGAGATCGCTGGACTTCACGGGCCTGCTTCGATCAGCATACACCGCTGGCTTGACGTTCCAGTCTCCCACGAAGGTTCGGTCGGCAGCATCGGCGAGGAATCAGATTGTCCGCGGGGCCGCGCGTCTTCCGGGCCACACCGGGGAGTCTGCGAGCGAGAACACATCGCCCGTGGGGAACCGTAGTTTGAGCTGCAGCTGTAGATCACAGACTACGACAGAACCCCAGCCACCTTGAAGGCAGAAAGATCGTCCACCTTATTTCTTATACTACATGCATTTAGATACAACACTTTGAGTACTGTATTGGCTGTCCTTCCTGAGTCTGCATCCCAAAATTCCCTTCATCCTGGATGTTCTAGTTCTCAGGCTAGTCATAAGCTGTGTCCACACTAATAGGCTGGTCCTGGACTTATTTCCTGGCATAATTTACATATTACTGTTTAACTATTTATGGTTTTATTACCATTATGGTGCAACTGTAACGAAAACCAATTTCCCCCAGGATCAATAAAGTATGACTATGAAAAGAGACTTGAGGGAAGAATATGTTGTTTCGTGGCTGAACTGGAGAACATCGCCAGGGCCTACAGAAACTTCTGGCACCATCTTTTCCTGCTCCTTTGCGAATTTGTGAATTGTGTAAAACATCTTTGGGAAAAATGGAGGGCTATAGGTAACCCTGGGTAATTTCTAAGGTAAGGACATGTTCGGCACAGCTTTGTGGGCCGAAGGGCCTGTATTGTGCCAGGGCTAGAGAATGCAGCCTCAGAATGGAAGGACATCCCTTAAGAACAGAGCTGAGGAAGAGTTTCTTTCTTTCTTTTTCAATTTTTTATTAAGTTTTAGATTAATATACATAACAATATTAATGATACAAGGAGATCGGTATACCATTGATAATGGTTAACATATACAAACATAATTCGAGTAAAATATATAATTCAAGCCTCCCAATCTCTAAGTAATTGAACATGAAAAAAGAATTTTATAAAGAACCCCCTAAACTTTAAAAAAAGAATAAAGAATTTCTTTATCGTGAAAGGTGATGATGCTGAGGAATCCATTTCCACAGACGTTGTGGAGGACGAGCCACTAGGTTTACTTAAGACGGAACACACATAAAAGTTGCTGGTGAACACAGCAGGCCAGGCAGCATCTCTAGGAAGAGGTACAGTCGACGTTTCAGGCCGAGACCCTTCGTCAGGACTAACTGAAGGAAGAGTGAATAAGGGATTTGAAAGTTGGAGGGGGAGGGGGAGATCCAAAATGATAGGAGAAGACAGGAGGGGGAGGGATGGAGCCAAGAGCTGGACAGTTGATTGGCAAAAGGCATACGAGAGGATCATGGGACAAGATTGACTGTACCTCTTCCAATAGATGCTGCCTGGCCTGCTGCGTTCACCAGCAACTTTTATGTGTGTTGCTTGAATGTCCAGTATCTGCAGATTTCCTCGTGTTTGCGTTACTTAAGGTGGAGGTGCCTGGTTCTTGATGAGTGACGGTGTCGAGGGGTTGCGGTGAAGAATGAGGTTGAGTGAGAAAGTAGATCATCCATGATCTCAATGGGCCCAGTGGCCTAATTCTGCCCCGATGTCTGAGCAGACCGTAGACCATCCACCGAGTCGGCTCCACCACCCAGTCTTATGGTCTTGTACTCCAGGTATTCGAGTCAGGAGAGAAAAAGTTCTTTTCAATAATCTTTCATTTCATTTTCATCTTTAAAACTTTTTATTAATATATAATCTTCTACAGCCATAAAACACAGAGATTCAACAAATTAGTATATATATAATTAATAAAGCTGAAGAAAAAAACATATATGCTAATGAAAAAGAAAGTTATTAAAGAAAAAGAAGGAAAAAAGAGAACCCCAGCTAACTGAAAAAAAACCCACTAACTATAAAACAAAAACAAGGGGAAAAAACCATTAGGAACCAACTCCCGGAGCAATACATCTTACAATCATTTATATATATATATATATAAAAGAAGAAAAAGAAAACAATAACTGCCAAATCACATTTATATAACATAAAATTGGAAGGAAACCATATAAATTGATTCAAATTAGATGATAATGTTTAGCAAAAGAGCCCCACCTACTCTCAAAATCAAGTCGGGGATCAAATCTTTCATCGGAGTTGTTCTCTGAGGCATCCATCAGTCGGAGTTAACCGTGGATGGTGCGTCCTAGCTGCCTGGATACGCAAGCCAGGGCAGTACGATGTGGAGAGCAAGCTGTTGCCCGCGTAGCCAGCTTCCCTCCTCCCCACGCCTTACGACGAACCCATGCTGATGAAGGGTCTCAGCCCAAAGCGTCGACTGTTTACTCTTTTTCTCATAGATGCTGCCTGGCCTGCTGAGTTCCTCCAGCGTTCTGCGGGCATTGCTTTGGATTTCCAGATGTTCTCGGGGCAGAGACGGACAAAGTTTGGCACCGGCAGTGTTGCAGGGGTTGCCAGTCAGCGTCAAACTCAACCTTGGGCACTGCAGTTCCACTTTTCTTCCCCCCCCCCCCCCCAACGAGCGGGTACAGCCACAAGGCAGCGGAGGTCTGAGATCAGAGTTTTCCTTCTCCCAGGAGAGCTGCCGACGAGCCCCACCCGCCCGAAGCGACGGGTTTGCCCCTTCCCCTGTCAGTAGAGGCAGTTCCACTGGACTTAGCAACCAAGCCTGGCGTGAAGGCCGGGAGCTGGACTGGGTTGTCAGAGGCTATTTGAGACGCACGCCATTGGGAACATTTAATAGGTAGTGGGAGCTTGTCCCCACTACCACCCCCGACTAGGACAACCCTCAGAACTGCATAAACTTAGAAATGAAAGAAATTTTAAATTGTAAAGAATGGAGGGGGAACAAATAGTCTGGTGCGGAAGGATATCGGCAGCAACTGCAAAATATTTGGCGATGGAGCTTGTTGAAAGAGTGTTTAAAAAATTAATTCCCTAGAGGGGACAATATGGAGCTTCATTTTGATTTCATTCGGGGCAAGAAATCCTGCTCCTGCTCCAGATTTCCAGCAAAGTGATTACCGGTAAACTGCCTCCTTAACTTGGCCAGCCCTTTGCCACCGGGTAATCAAGGATCGTCTCTAATAAAACTGGCCAACAGCCAATGTCTGTCAGCATATTGAGATTACGTACTCGTCTACCACTCTACCAGCCGGGTAAGCAGGCCGAGGGAATGGTGAGTGGAGTACTTGAGTGATGTGAGCAGGCTTGGGGCCCTTATGAAAGGAGGTGCTGGCATTGGAGAGGGTCCAGAGGAGGCTCACAAGGATGATTCCGGGAATGAAAGGGTTATCATACGAGGAATGTTTGATGGCTCTGGGTCTGAACTTGCTGGAATTTAGAAGGATTGGGGGGGGCGCGGAATCTCATTGAAACCTTTCGAATGTTGAGGGACCTAGACAGAGGAGATGTGGAAAGGATGGGAGTCTAAGACATGAGAGCACAGCCTCGGGACAGAAGGGCGTCCATTTCAAACAGACGGATGCAGAGAAATTTCTTTAGCCAGAGGGAGGTGAATCGGTGGAGTTTATTACCACAGGCAGCTGTGGGGGCCAGGTCGTTGGGTGTATTTAAGGCAGAACTTGATAGGTTCTCGATTGGACACGGCATCAAAGGGGAGAAGTCTGGGGAGTGGGGCTGAAGAGGGGAAGAAAGGATCAGCCATGATTGAATAGCAGAGCAGACTCGATGGGCCAAATGGCCTAATACGGCTCCTATGTCTTATGCTCTAAGCTCCACATAGGAACGAAGGGCCCAAGGAAGTAAATAGGATAGAGTGGATGTGAGAGGATTTCCAATAGTGCAGGAGTCCAGGACCAGAGAGCACAACCTCAGAACACATCCCTTTAAAACGGAGATGAGGAGGAATTTCTTTAGCCAAAGGGCAGTGAATCTGTGGAATTCACTGCCACAGGCGGCTGTGGAGGCTGAGTTATTGAGTATATTTAAAGCAGAGGTTGATTGGTTCTTGATTGTAACAGTTTCTTCCCCCAAGCCATCAGACTCCTCAATACCCAGAGCCTGGCTTGACACCAACCTACTATACCCTCTACTGTGCCTACTGTCTTCGTTATTATTGTAGTGCCTGCTCTGTTTTCTGCACTTTACGCAGTCCTGGATAGGTCTGTAGTCTTGTTTTTTTCCGTTACATAGTTCAGTGTAGTTTTTGTTTCATGTAGCTCCATGGTCCTGGATAACCTCGTCTCATTTTTACTCTGTTCAGTACCAGCAGTTATGGTTGAAATGACAATAAAAGGTGACTTGGCTTGATAAGACAGGGCATCAAGGGTTATGGGGAAAAGGTATGTGAATGGAGCTGAGAGGGATAATAACTCAGCCGTGATGGAATGGTGGAGCAGTCTCAATAGTTTAATTCTGCTTTTTCTTACGGTCTTGTGGAAGACCAAGGCGCTGACTATTGACTTCAGGAGGAGGAAATCGGAGGTCCGTGAGCCAGTCCTCATCGGAGGATCAGAAACTTTAAATTCCTCAGTGTTCTCATTTCGGAGGATCTATCCTGGGTCCAGTACGTAAGCGCCATTATGAAGAAAGCACAGCAGCACCTCTACTTTCTTAGGAGTTTGCAAAAGTTCGGCATGTCATCGAAAACTTTGTCAAACTTCTATAGGTGTGTAGTGGAGAGTGTATTGACTGGCTGCATCCCAGCCTGGTATGGGAACACCAATGCCCTTGAACGGAAAATCCTACAAAAAAAAGCAGTGGATACGGCCCAGTCCATCACAGGGAAAGCCCTCTCCACCACTGAGCACATCTACACGGAGCGTTGTCACAGGAGAGCAGCTTCCACCACCCAGGCCGTGCTCCCTTCTCGCTGCTGCCGTCAGGTAGAAGGTACAAGAGCCTCAGGACTCTCACCACCAGGTTCAGGAACAGTTACTACCCCTCAACCATCAGGCTCTTGAACAAAAGGGGATAACTTCCCCTGCCCCATTACTGAACTGCTCCCATAACCTATGGACTCACTTGCAAGGACTCTTCATCTCTTGGTCTAAATATTTATTGCTTGCAACACACATCAAAGTTGCTGGTGAACGCAGCAGGCCAGGCAGCATCTGTAGGGTCTCAGCCTGAAACGTCGACTGCACCTCTTCCTACAGATGCTGCCTGGCCTGCTGCGTTCACCAGCAACTTTGATGTGTGTTGCTTGAATTTCCAGCATCTGCAGAATTCCTGTTGTTTATATTTATTGCTTATTTGTTTATTACTCTTGTCTCTTTCTTTTTATATTTGCACACTGGCTATTTGTCAGTCCTGCTTGGTGCAGTCTTTCATTGATTCCATAGCGTTTCTTGTATTTCCTGTGAATGCCCACAAGAAAATGAACCTCGGGGTTGTATATGGTGATCTTTACTCTGAACTTCGGACAGCATTGGTATCTCTAAAGCTCGGTCTGAAAATCGCTTCAGCTTTACTTGGAACTACATTTCTTAGCTACTGCTTAATTGTGCTCCTAATATTGCCACTGAATTTTTGATTCACGGTTTTAATTTGGATACAACTAATGTGAGAATTAAAAATCATGTTTAATCCGGCAATTTGGACTACAGCTGCCGTCACGCTTTGCTGTGGACTTGACGCATGCGTTCATTCACCGCCGGGCTGTTGGACTAGTACGCAGGCGCCCTGCCGTACGTCGGCGCCGGTTGACTTGTGTGCCGTTGTGCGCAGGCGCGTTGCCGTGGAGGCCGGCGGCCGGCAGGGGCTGTGCGCAGGCGCCCCCGCTGTAGGTGTTTTGGCCGAGATGGAGACGGATTCCGGGGCCTGAGGCCAGGAAAGTGAGTCTATCAGCCCGTGTCCGCGACGCCGGCTTCACTGGGGCTCCCGAGGGGCGGGGCGGGCTGTCTCCAGCGCTCAAGCGACAGATGGTAATTTCCAGTCCACTGCGCACGAACTTTGTTTTTTGTTTTAAAAAATCGCGTCAGGCGCCTTTGGGGCTGGTGGCGACCCCTCGGGGGGCCGGGGCGGGAGGATGCCGAACGCTGCTAATGGCCATCGGGCTCCGCGATGAGTGTGTCACTGCAAGAGTGACTGTGTAAGTGAGTCGGCATCACTCCGAACGAGTGTGCAAGTGGGTCACTTTGTGTGGCAGTGAGTGTCTCACTCTGAACGAGTGTGCGAGAGTCAGTGTGTGTGGCAGTGATTGTGTCTCACTCTGAACGAGTGTGCAAGTGAGTCACTTTGTGTGGCAGTGATTGTGTCTCACTCTGAACGAGTGTGCAAGTGGGTCACTTTGTGTGGCAGTGAGTGTCTCACTCTGAACGAGTGTGCGAGAGTCAGTGTGTGTGGCAGTGATTGTGTCCCACTCCGAACGAGTGTGCAAGTGAGTCACTTTGTGTGGCAGTGATTGTGTCTCACTCTGAACGAGTGTGCAAGTGGGTCACTTTGTGTGGCAGTGAGTGTCCCACTCTGAACGAGTGTGCAAGTGGGTCACTTTGTGTGGCAGTGAGTGTCTCACTCTGAACGAGTGTGCGAGAGTCAGTGTGTGTGGCAGTGATTGTGTCTCACTCTGAACGAGTGTGCAAGTGGGTCACTTTGTGTGGCAGTGATTGTGTCCCACTCCGAACGAGTGTGCAAGTGGGTCACTTTGTGTGGCAGTGAGTGTCCCACTCCGAACGAGTGTGCAAGTGGGTCACTTTGTGTGGCAGTGAGTATGTCTCACTCTGAACGAGTGTGCGAGAGTCAGTGTGTGTGGCAGTGATTGTGTCTCACTCTGAACAAGTGTGCAAGTGGGTCACTTTGTGTGGCAGTGAGTGTCCCACTCCGAACGAGTGTGCAAGTGGGTCACTTTGTGTGGCAGTGAGTGTCCCACTCCGAACGAGTGTGCAAGTGGGTCACTTTGTGTGGCAGTGAGTGTCTCACTCTGAACGAGTGTGCGAGAGTCAGTGTGTGTGGCAGTGATTGTGTCTCACTCTGAACGAGTGTGCAAGTGGGTCACTTTGTGTGGCAGTGATTGTGTCCCACTCCGAACGAGTGTGCAAGTGGGTCACTTTGTGTGGCAGTGAGTGTCCCACTCCGAACGAGTGTGCGAGAGTCAGTGTGTGTGGCAGTGAGTGTCCCACTCCGAACGAGTGTGCAAGTGGGTCACTTTGTGTGGCAGTGAGTGTCCCACTCCGAACGAGTGTGCAAGTGGGTCACTTTGTGTGGCAGTGAGTGTCCCACTCCGAACGAGTGTGCAAGTGGGTCACTTTGTGTGGCAGTGAGTGTCCCACTCCGAACGAGTGTGTAAGTGGGTCACTTTGTGTGGCAGTGAGTGTCCCACTCCGAACGAGTGTGCAAGTGGGTCACTTTGTGTGGCAGTGATTGTCTCACTCTGAACGAGTGTGCGAGAGTCAGTGTGTGTGGCAGTGAGTGTCCCACTCCGAACGAGTGTGCAAGTGGGTCACTTTGTGTGGCAGTGAGTGTCTCACTCTGAACGAGTGTGCGAGAGTCAGTGTGTGTGGCAGTGATTGTGTCTCACTCTGAACGAGTGTGCAAGTGGGTCACTTTGTGTGGCAGTGATTGTGTCCCACTCCGAACGAGTGTGCAAGTGGGTCACTTTGTGTGGCAGTGAGTGTCCCACTCCGAACGAGTGTGCAAGTGGGTCACTTTGTGTGGCAGTGAGTGTGTCTCACTCTGAACGAGTGTGCGAGAGTCAGTGTGTGTGGCAGTGATTGTGTCTCACTCTGAACGAGTGTGCAAGTGAGTCACTTTGTGTGGCAGTGAGTGTCCCACTCCGAACGAGTGTGCAAGTGGGTCACTTTGTGTGGCAGTGAGTGTCCCACTCCGAACGAGTGTGCAAGTGGGTAACTTTGCGTGGCAGTGATTGTGTCTCACTCTGAACGAGTGTGCAAGTGAGTCACTTTGTGTGGCAGTGATTGTGTCTCACTCTGAACGAGTGTGCAAGTGGGTCACTTTTTGTGGCAGTGAGTGTCTCACTCTGAACGAGTGTGCGAGAGTCAGTGTGTGTGGCAGTGAGTGTCCCACTCCGAACGAGTGTGCAAGTGGGTCACTTTGTGTGGCAGTGAGTGTCTCACTCTGAACGAGTGTGCGAGAGTCAGTGTGTGTGGCAGTGATTGTGTCTCACTCTGAACGAGTGTGCAAGTGGGTCACTTTGTGTGGCAGTGAGTGTCCCACTCCGAACGAGTGTGCAAGTGGGTCACTTTGTGTGGCAGTGAGTGTCCCACTCCGAACGAGTGTGTAAGTGGGTCACTTTGTGTGGCAGTGAGTGTCCCACTCCGAACGAGTGTGCAAGTGGGTCACTTTGTGTGGCAGTGATTGTGTCTCACTCTGAACGAGTGTGCGAGAGTCAGTGTGTGTGGCAGTGATTGTGTCTCACTCTGAACGAGTGTGCGAGAGTCAGTGTGTGTGGCAGTGATTGTGTCTCACTCTGAACGAGTGTGCAAGTGGGTCACTTTGTGTGGCAGTGAGTGTCCCACTCCGAACGAGTGTGCGAGAGTCAGTGTGTGTGGCAGTGAGTGTCCCACTCCGAACGAGTGTGCAAGTGGGTCACTTTGTGTGGCAGTGATTGTGTCTCACTCTGAACAAGTGTGCGAGAGTCAGTGTGTGTGGCAGTGAGTGTCCCACTCCGAACGAGTGTGCAAGTGAGTCAGTGTGTCTGACTTTCTCACTGTGAACAAGTGTCTGTGTGTGTGTGTGCAAATAAGTCAGCATATGTGGCAGTGAATGCATCTCAATCTAAACAAGTTTGCAAGAGCATCAGCATGTTTGGCAGTGAGTGTTTCTCACTCTGAACAAGTGAGTCAGTTTGTGTGGCAGTGAGTGTGCCGCGCACTCTGAACAAGTGTGCAAGTGAGTCGGTTTGTCTCACTGAGCAAGTGTGCGAGTGAGTCAGCATGTTCGGCAGTGAGTGTGCCTCACTCTGAACAAGTGTGCAAGTGAGTCAGCATTTGTGGCAGTGAGTATGTCTCTCTCTGAACAATTGTGCAAAAAGCATCAGCATGTGTGGCAGTGAGTGTGTGTGTCTCACCGGCCAAGTGTGCAAGTGGTTCTGCGTGCGTGTCTCACTCTGACCAAGTTTGCAGGTGAGTCAGTGTGCCTGTCTCTCTCACTCTGAACAAGTGTGTGTGTGTCACTCTGAACAAGTGAGTTAGTGTGTCTATGAACAAGTGTGTAAATGAGCCATGTGTTTGTCTTGCTCTGACCAAATGTGTCTGTGTCACACACTGAGCAAGTGTGCAAATTATTCTGTGTCTCTGAACAAGTGAGCCAGCATGTGTGGCAGTGAGTGTCTCTCTCACACTGAACAAGTGTGCAGGTTATTCAGTGTGTCTCTGACTCTGAACAAGTGTGCAGGTGAGTCAGTGTGTCTGTCTCTCAAATGAACAAGTGTACAAGTAAGTCAGTGTTTTTGTCTCTCACTCTGATCAAGTGCAAGTGAGTCAACGTGCCTGTCTCTCACTCTGAACAAGTGTGCAAGTGAGTCAACATGTGTCGGTGAGTGTCTTTCAGTCTGAACAAGCGTGCAAGTGATTCTACGTGTGTCTTACTTTGAACAAGCGTGCAAGTGAATCAATGTCCCTCTCACTCTGAACAAGTGTATGTGTGTCACTCTGAACAAGTGAGTCAGTGTGCCTGTCTCACTCTGAACAAATGTGTCTGTCACACTGGGCAAGTGTGCAAGTTATTCTGCATGTGTGTCTAATTCTGTCAGTGTGTCTGTCTCCCTCTGAACAAGTGTGAAAGTGAGTCAGTGTGTCTCTCAATTTGAACATGTACTTGTGTCTCACTCTGAGCAAGTGTGTCAGCATGTGTGTGTTGTGTATTGAACCACTATGTCCATGTGTATGTCTCTTGGTATGAACAGGATAGTCAGCGTGTCAATGTGTGTGTGTGTCTCGCTGTGACATGTGTAAGTGAGTCAACATGTATCGCCTGTGTGTGAACCACTGTGAACTAGTTTGCAAGGGTTGGCGTTTGTGACTAATGTTGGGCCAGCATGCCGTTGGAGCGCGCTTGGGTTCAGTGCTGGGCTTGTGTGCCGCTGGAACACGCTGAGCTTGCATGTGTGCGGCTGGGGTGCACTTGGGGTCAGTGCTAGATGGATGTGTCACTGGGTGTGTTTTGGATCCAGTACTGGTGAGCACATTTGGGTCTAGAGCTTTGGTCCAGCGGCTGGCAGCCAAAATGCAGGCTGGCACTCTTGTATAGGCACTTGTCTGCGGGCGGTCACCTTCCCCATCCTAGCTTCAAGGTGGTGATTCTTGTCTTTTTAATCTATTTGGGCCCCTGCAATCGGTGAGCATGTTGATGACTGCAGCTTCTTCAATTCCTCACCGGGAACGTGTGAGAACTTGGATTTTAAAATAATTTTTACGTCCAGTTGCAGTTTATGTCGTTCTCCAGCAGTGAAACAATTTCTTTAACTTGTGCATCAAAGTACAAACTGTTGTTCAAAATGTCCTTGAGGGAGCAATATTTTAAGCCAGCTATTGCTCAAGGTGACGAAAATGACATTTGTTGTTCCCTGGTCTTTCTTTATTGCTGCCAGTTAGTAAAGGTTATTGGCCCCATTACACTGACTTATGAATGTCTGTGTTGAGCAGCTGTAACTATCTGCGGTAGTTAAATGTCTGGCGCTTGTTCGTATTGAGTGTTACTTGACGACATCTGAGCTGAATCAATTTTGTTTTCTCCACACGCCGTCTCTAGTGTCCGATTGGACTTAATGATCCCTTCTCATATTTGGTTCCTTTTTTTTTTGGAAACATTTCTTCTGAGGATAACTTGAACGAGCTAGGGCTTTGCTCTGGAGCGCGAGGTGACTTAATAGGGATTGCTAGATGTTAAAAGGCACAAATCAAGTGGACAGCCAGAGTCTTATTTTCCAGGGCAGAAACAGCTAATACCAGGGGGCTTAATTTTAAGGTGACTGGAGGGAATTATAGGGTGGATGTCAGAGGTAAGCTTTTTCACACAGTGTGTTGGGTGTTTGGAATACTCTTGCCAGGGATGGTGGTAAAGGCAGATACATTAGGGACAGCTTCTTCCACCAGGCTATCAGACTGACTGACTCACGCTGATTTGAGTGTATTTCTATGTTACATTGATTGTTCTATTTATTATAAGTTACTATGATTGCACATTTAGACGGAGACATAACGTAAAGGATTTTACTCCATGTGTGTGAAGGATGTAATAAATACAGTCAATTCAATTTGAGGCTTAGCATGACGGGTGAAAGAAAAATGGAGGGTTGTGTGGGAGGGAAGGGTTAGATTGATCTTAAATGGTTGGGCCGAGTTCTCTGATCTTGGCAATTTATTTGCAAACGTTTTGTCAGCACACAAGGAGCCATCGTCAGTGTGCTGTGGGTTGTGGTGTGTCCCCCGAATGCTCGGCCTTTATGCGCTTTTCAGTCAGCTGATTGGACGGCATTTCAGAAGCTCGGTTGTGACGTGGGGTGGAAATCCCGTCACTGTGCGGCAATCTCCCCGCGTTGTGGTCTGAAATTTTGACTGCCTCGGCTCCTAAATAGGATCGAGGTCTACGTAATTGTTTACAGATTGTTCGTGGAGAGCCATGCTTCTAGGAGTTCTCCTGCCTGCCGCGTGTCCGCGCCATGACTTTCACCGATGTCGAGTCGAATTTGTGACCCCCTCGATCTTCACAAGTAGAGACTAGAGAGAGTTGGTCACGCCGCTTGGCGGTCAGTTGTTCATGGATCATTGGAGATAGTATTTTTCTTTCCCCTCAGTTTGGCCAACGTAATACTTGCTGCAGTCCCCGCATTGGATTTTGTAGACCACGTTGGTCTTGTCCGATAGCTTGGTCCGTTCTTGTCTGTATTGAGATACAGCGCGGAATAGGCCCTCCCTGCTCTTTGTGTTTGGCTGTGTGGCGAACTTCGTCTGTAAACAACTCAACCCAACCACCCGAGCTACACACCCTCTGGGGGTTAAGATGTCAGCTCAATGCCGTGGGCCAAAGGGCCTGTATCGTGCTTTATCGAGCCAGAAATCCCAAGTCAGCCCTGCAATAAGGGAGTCCATTTTGTGGGGCATATAAACACTAGTCTGTCTGAGCATAATTTATGACCTTTAATACTACTAACACAGCGTTCTTTTATCACCTAATCTGTTCACGGACAAACTATTTGTGGTTAATTTTTTTCCTCATCTATGTGGTATGCATTGACGATACCATCAGCATTCAAATAATCACAACCGGTCCCAAGTTGTTACTTCACAGGACAGTGGTTTAGAAAAGGAAAGAAGATTAAAATTAGAACATTGCAGAGGTTATTAAATCTTCGGCTTAACGTACTGCAGTTTTACATCTTCTTCGCCTGGGTGTAACTCATTAGAGGAACACTAAGCAAATGAAACGAAACGTAATAGAGGAATTGCTTGCCCGATGTGTAGATTCCTTTTTTTTTTGAAGGAATGTTGAACGGTGTTGGAGAATTGACTTATTGGATGAACTTATCGTGATAGAAATTGATCAAGAGGTTCAGCAAATAGTGGTAAACAGGATGATGAGACACCGAAGATTCCCCAGAGGTGACTCAATACTTTGCAAATGTGCAAGGAAAACCCAGTGTACCCAAGATTGCCCAATTGGTTTGGCCGGACTTGGCAGGGTTAGATTTTTATCAGGACATTATTTTGATTGTAAGTGGACAGAATTGGAGATGAGTGAGCAGATAGTGTATGGTGATGTGTTACTGCCCATTACACCACTGGTGAACAGGGTAGCAATGAAGGTCGACCATCGTGCCAGTAACTTCCTCTCAGTTTTCCCTACTTTCAGTCATGCAAATCCTGGGTGGAGACTCAGGAATACCATCACACTCAGACGTAGAAGGATTCTTCATTGCTGTTTCCATAACAGTTTTGTTTGACCAGTCGGTGTTGTTAGCTCTGAGCTGAACCCCTAAACCTGGAGAACCAGTGGACCTCTCTTGGTCTGACCTCGAACCTTTGACCTGTTTGGCATGGGTGACCCTACCAAGAGCCAAAGCATAAAGCCCTGACTCCAGCCAACGTAGTTCTCCAGGTCATCAGGCGCGCAAGCCTCCAAACCCAGCGACAAGGTCATGGACTTTACGATGGTCTATCATCATAAACATCATACTGTATAAAAAGTAATAAGATCATAGAAGTAGAATTGACTTGAAAGATTGCAAACCCACCCCCAAGCCTGACTGTTCCTGATCCACACAGATGAGAGAAATCGTTGTCTCTAGAAATAAAAAAAATAATCCCCTAGTATCATCTTTAGACCTTCTGATGTCTTGATGATTAATTTATGCATACGGATGCTTTTTTTTGTTAATATTTGCAAGGTTTTTGACCTTTTTGCACATTGGTTGAGTTCCATAAATTCTGTTGTCTTTCTTTATTTTCCTGTGAACACCTGCAAGAAAATGAATCTCAGTGTTCATTTCTGGTGACCTACAGTACTGTGCTAAAGTCTTAGGCATAGAAAATAGGTGCAGGAGTAGGCCATTCGGCCCTTCGAGCCTGCACCGCCATTCAGTATGATCATGGCTGATCATCCAACTCAGAACCCTGCACCTGCCTTCTCTCCATACCCACTGATCCTTTTAGCCACAAGGGCCATATCTAACTCCCTCTTAAATATAGCCAATGAACTGGCCTCAACTGTTTCCTGTGGCATATCAGATATATAGCGAGGGCGTTCAAGACTTCTGCACAGCACTGTAGTAATTTTATGTATTGCACTGTACTGCTGCCACAGAAAGAGACAAATTTCATGACTTTGTGAGTGATGATAAACCTGAATCTGATGCAGGTCTCTATTGTAGACTGAGAGAGGGGAGAGGGTAATCAATGTTGGGGAAAAGGGGAAGGTAGGGAGAAGCACCAGAGAGACATTCTGTAATAATCAATAAACCAATTGTTTGGAATCAAGTGACCTTGCCTGCAGACCCATGATCTGCACTCGTGCCACCTCCTCTACCCTGACACCTGTTCCTCGCCCCTTCTGTGGCACTCCACCTTCAATATCTTTTGCCCCCGCCAGATTTACAAACTCGCTCTCTGCTCCACGTTGACAGATACAGTTCTGTGCAAAAGTCATAGGCATACAAGCTATATAGATGTGCCCAAACCTTTGCACAGTACTGTACGTAGTTTGATAATGAATATTATTTTGAAGAGAAATCTTTGCCATGGGTAGAGAAATACTTACTGAAGTGAAGTAGTACATTCCAACTTGACACCAGGACACCTCATAAATGTTAGTTTTAAGTTTTAAAAATGCAGAAGCTGGAAATCTGACATATTTTCTCTGATTCCCAGTGACAAGGTCAGCTGTTTTTATTAGCTTTGGCAGACTTTACATTGATTTTCACTTCTTGTGAAGTCTGGTTGAACTGAAATGATATATCCAAGGTACACGCTAGGATGCGCCGGGACCCATCGTCAGTGATGTAACCTGGGGTCATCAGGTCGGGTGTTTCAACATCAGACCCTCTTGCCCAGTCGACCCACCTGGGGTTGATCAGGCTCCGGCTTGTGCCCCAGTGGCATCGATCCACGGGTCTCACCTCGTGATCCATAGCCATCTGGTTCAACAGGATTTTCCTTTCAAAGGCACTGGTGTTCCCATACCGGACTGTAATAGAGCCGGTCAATAGACTTTCCACCACACATCTATAAAGTTTGTCGAAGTTTTTGATGACATGCCAAATCCCTGCAGACTCCTGGGCAAGTAGAGGCACTGTCGTGCTCTCTTTGCAGTTACGTTGATATGATGGGTCCAGGACAGGTCCTCATAGATAGTGACCCAGGAATTTAAAGTTACCAACTCTCGCCACCTCTGATTCTCCGATGAGGACTGGCTCACGGATCTCTGGTGACCCTCGTCTGAAGTCTACAATCAGTCTCTTGGTTTTGCTGACATATTGTTGTAATGATGCCACTCAGCCAGATTTTCAACCTCCCTCCTACGTGCTGATTCATCGCCACCTTTGAATCAGCCAGTGACAGTGGTGTCGTCAGCAAACTTGAACACGACATTGGAGCTGTGCTCAGCCACACAGTCATAAGTGCAAAGCCAGTAGAGCAGGAGGCTATGCACACAGCCCTGTGGTGCACCTGCGCTGGTGGAGATCGTTGCTGAAAATTCAAACTGACTGTGGTCTACTGACTGTGAAAATTCAAACTGACCGTGACTGTGAGGAAATCGAGGATCCAGTTGCGCAAGGATGTATTGTGGCCAAGGTCTTGGAGCTTATTGATTAGTTTTGAGGGGATGATATTGAATGCTGAACTGTAGTCAATAAAGAGCATCTTTGCTGTCCAGATGTTGAGTGAAGAGCCAGTGAGATGGTATCTGCTGTGGACCTGTTGCTCCAGTAGGCAAGTTGGAGCACATCCAAGTTTCATTTTCAGGCATGGGAAAAGTACGAGGCATTCTTAAAGCAAAAATGAAATAAAATATAAATTATTCATTGTTGCGTTTATTGCTGGCATAGTTTATTAATGCTTTAGAAAAGACAATAACTTTTTCTCCATTTAAGCTTTGAGAATGTTCAGTTTATCAGTTAAAGGAGGTGAATAAATCAGATTAAGGATGTCAGCTGTATAGGTTATGAACAGTTCTATATTTTGCTTATCCGCAGAATGTGTAACTTCTGTAGATTTCAGTGATATTTCCCCAACCGCCACCACCTCTCATTCTGTTGCGAAGTGAGCAAAGTCATTGGAGAGACGCAGCTGGTAGATGTAAAAGTACCCTTATTCAATAAAATAAGACACTCTCTGGAGGAAGGGGCTTGTTTGACTCAATGCTACATGACATTTTATACACTAAAGGTCAAAGGACAATTAGTCATAGTCATACTTTATTGATCCCGGGGGAAATTGGTTTTCGTTACAGTTGCACCATAAATAATAAATAGTAATAAAGCCATGAATAGTAATATGTAAATTATGCCAGGAAATAAGTCCAGGACCAGCCTATTGGCTCAGGGTGTCTGACCCTCCAAGGGAGGAGTTGTAAAGTGTGATGGCCACAGGGAGGAATGACTTCCTATGACACTCTGTGTTGCATCTCGGTGGAATGAGTCTCTGGCTGAATGTACTCCTGTGCCCACCCAGTACAATATGTAGTGGATGGGAGACATTGTCCAAGATGGCATGCAACTTGGACAGCACCCTCTTTTCAGACACCACCGTCAGAGAGTCCAGTTCCATCCCCACAACATCACTGGCCTTATGAATGAGTTTGTTGATTCTGTTGGTGTCTGCTACCCTCAGCCTGCTGTCCCAGCACACAACAGCAAACATGATAGCACTGGCCACCACAGACTCGTAGAACATCCTCAGCATCATCCGGCAGATGTTAAAGGACCTCAGTCTCCTCAGGAAATAGAGACGGTTCTGACCCTTCTTGTAGACAGCCTCAGTGTTCTTTGACCAGTCCAGTTTATTGTCAATTCGTATCCCCAGGTATTTGTTATCCTCCACCATGTCCACCCTGACCCCCTGAATGGAAACAGGGGTCACCAGTACCTTAGCTGTCCTCAGGTCTACCACCAGCTCCTTAGTCTTTTTCACATTAAGCTGCAGATAATTCTGCTCACACCATGTGACAAAGTTTCCTACCATAGCCCTGAACTCAGCCTCATCTCCCTTGCTGATGCATCCAACTATTCTGTAGTTACAAGGTATCTACAGTGCTCTCTGTGAATTACATATGATTTTCACACCTTCAAACTTATTCACACCCATGCTGCAGACACCCCAAATGAAAGTTAATCAGCAATAAAATTGCTGGTGAACACAGCAGGCCAGGCAGCATCTATAAGAAGAGGTACAGTCGACGTTTCGGTAGTCCTGCCGAAGGGTTTCGGCCCAAAACGTCAACTGTACCTCCCCTCTTCCTATAGATGTTGCCTGGCCTGCTGCGTTCACCAGCAATTTTTATGTGTGTTGCTTGAAATTCCAGCATCTGCAGATTTCCTCATGTTTGCATTAATCAACAATGTCTGGTTTGCAATTAATTGAGGTCCACAGCTGTAGGAAACTATTGTCCAGAGCTGCATTTTAAATTTAATCTACAATCCACATTCAGATCTAAAGATTAGTTGCTGAAGTTAATATTTGCTATATACCCTAATTCCAGAAACATCATAACAATTCATCTAACCTTCAGCGAGCACAGGCCCAGGGCCATCAAACGCTCCTCATATGTAACTCTTTCGTTCTCATGAACCACCCCTGGACCCTCTCCAATGCCAGCACATCCTTTCTTGGGTAAGGGCCCAAAATTGCTCCAAAAAAAAAAATAGCCGAGTTAGAGTGGACATGGAGAGGATGTTTCCTAAAGTGGGGAAATCAAGGAACAGAGGGCACAGCCTTAGAATGCAAGGATGTCCCTTGATACTCGAGATAGGGAGGAATGTTTTTAGCTCGAGGGTGGAGAATCTGTGGAACTCATTGCCACAGTCAGCTGTGGAGGCCAAGTCATTGGGTATGTCTAAAGCAAAGGTTGATAGGTTCTTGATTAATCAGGGTGTCAAAAGTTACGGGGAGAAGGCAGGAGAATGGGGTTGAGAGGGATAGTAAATCAGGCATGATGGAATGGCAGAGTAGACTCCAAGGGCTGAATGGCCTAATTCTGCTCCAATGTCTTATGGTAACTGTCCTTTCCACTACATCTAAATATGTTGTCATATTAAAAGGTCATATTTCATAGTTTCTTTTCTGGCGTGTTTCTAGTACTGAGAAACTTCATAAGAAATGGAAAGCAAAACCACAAAAGGAAATGTTGGACGAACTCGGCCAGTCAGACAACACAGATGGAAAGAGAAGCTAGTTAACATTAGTTTCAGAGTTCCTTTGTCTGAACTGAGAAGCTTCCTCACTTAAAATTTCTTTGATATTTTGTTCACACAAATCTGCTTAGAATCGGAGTGCTACAGCACAGAAACATGCCTTTTGGCCCATCTAATCCATGCCGTACTGTTACTCTATCTAGTCCCATTGACCCGCACCGGGACCATAACAGCTCCACACCCCTCCCATCGACGTACTTATCTAAAGATAGAAAACCTACAGCACAATACAGGCCCTTCGGCCCACAAAGTTGTGCCGAACATGTCCCTACCTTAGAAATTGCTAGACTTCCCCATAGCCCTCTATTTTCCTCTTAAATGTTGAAGTTAAACCCACATCCACCACTTCTGCTGGCAGCTCGCAGCAGTCTCAGAGTGAAGTAGTTCCCCTTCAAGTTCTCCTTAAATATTTCACCTTTCGTCCTTAGCCTAAGGTCTCTAGTTCTAGTCTCATCCAACTTCAGTGAAAGAATGCCTGCTTACATTTACCCAATAACCATATACCTCTCATAATTTGTATACCTCGATCAAATCTCCCCTTATTCTTGTCATCTCAGCAGCGTTTGATGGCTCTGGGTCTCTCCTCCCTGGAATTCAGAAGAATGAGGGGTGACTTCATTAAAACCTATCGAATGTTGAGAAGTCTTGATAGTGGATGTTTCCTGTGCTGGGGGAGTCTTAAGACCAGAGGGCACAGACTCAGAACAGAAGAGTTAGAATAGCGATGAGGAGGAATTTCTTTAGCTACAGAGTGGTGAACCTGTGGAATTCATTGCCACAGGTGGCTGTGGAGGCCAAGTCTTTGGGTATGTTGATAGATTCTTGACTGGTAAGGAGATTGAGACTGAGAGGGAAAATGGTTCAGCCATGATGAAATGGTGGAGCAGACTCGATGGGCCAAATGGCGTAATTCTGCTGCCATATCTTATGGGCTTATTCTCCAGCAGTCCAGGGAAGAAAGTCCTAACTTATTCAATCTTTCCCAATAACTGCACTTGTGGTTTCACCCCATCACCTGCGGTCCCAGACACAGTGCTCAAATTTCATGCACAGTAGTGGGGAATTGTTATTCTTGGAGGGGGGTGTTCAGTGTGGGACTTACTGCGGTCATTGTGAGAAGTACAACTTTTGGATTTGCCTCTGATTTTGAGAACACGAGCGAGAAACAAGTTTATTGTGAAAACTCATGCTGAAAAATAATCTGGCAGCCAGGTAACAGTCCCTGGGCAATTTGTTACACGTGATCTAGAACATGCGATGCTGCAGACGCTGGAAATCTAGAGTACCACACAGAAGATGCTGGAGGAACTCGGCAGGTCAGGCAGCATCAATGGAGGGAAATACACAGTCAGTGTTTCAGGCCAAGACACTTCATCATTTCTGATGAAGGGTCTCGCCCCAGAACATAGACTGTTCACTCTTTTTCCATAGATGCTACATGACCTGCTGAGTTCCTCCAGCATTTTGTGTGCTGTTCATTTATTCATTTATTATGTGCCGTGTCGTATGACGTGGGCACCATAGTCTATGACCATGATTGTTCTCGGCAAATTTTCTACGGAAGTGGTTTGCCATCACCGCCTTCTTCCGGGCAGTGTCCTTACAAGACGGGTGATTCCCCAGCCATTATCAATACTCTTCCGAGATCGTCTGCCTGGTCGCATAACCAGGACTTGTGATCTGCACCGGCTGCTCCCATGGCTTCAACTGACCCTGATCGGTGGTGGGGCGGGGGGTGCTAAGCAGGTGCTACACCTTGCCCCAGGGTGACCTGCAGGATAGCGGAGGGAAGGAGCACCTTACACCTCCTTTGGTAGAGACGTATCTCTACCCTGTCACCCATTCGTATGTTGTACGTGATCCATAAATTATTTCCTGTCAATTTTTTTTCTTGAAATTACTTAAATGGAGGGTCAAATATCTTCATTGATTTATTTTTTTATGTGGAACGGCTATGCCTCACCTTTTTCACAGTGAACTAAACAGTCGTTGTATTAGAAAGGAATTCTTCAGGGAAATAAACACACAGTGCTGGAGGAACTCAGCAGATCAGGCAGCATCTATGGAGAGGCCCTTTTCATCCTGAAATATCTACTCGTTATTTCTCTCTGTAGATGCTACCTGACCTGGTGAGTTCCTCCAGCATTTTGTGTGTGTGTTGCTATGAATTTCCAGCATCTGTTATTGTTAAGGGAGTCATGTTGCACGGAATGATTTCCAACCTTATCTGTTTATCTCTCTCCAAGTTTCCTCCCTTAATTAGACCTCTGCTGGATACTTGTAAGAAAAGTAATATTTTCCTGCGATTCAATTAGGATTAAATACTTCCACAGTCCTGTGACAGTTTCACACAGAGAGAATGAAGGCACAGCAGCACCTCCACTTCCTGAGGAGATTGAAGCAAGCGAGGCTTCCCCACCCACAACATCTTAACTGACTTTTACAGGAGCACCATTGAGAGTGTTCTGACAAGTTGCATCTCCATCTGGTCTGGGGGCAGCCGAGCATCAGACCACAAGTCCCTACAAAGGACTGTGAGAACGGCCGAGAGGATCATAGGGGTCTCCCTACCGTCCATCGGGGACATTTATCACAAACACAAAATAATCTGCAGATGCTGGGGTCAAAGCAACCCTCACAACACGCTGGAGGAACTTAGCAGGTCGGGCAGCTGACGAAGGGTTCCGGCCCGAAACGTCGACCGATCTTTTCCACGGATGCTGCCCGATCTGCTGAGTTCCTCCAGCGTGGTGTGGGGACATTTATCAGGACCGTTGCGTATTATCAAGGATCCAATCCAGCATCCTGTTTGACTTTCTACCATCAGGCAGGAGACTCCGATGCATAAAGTCAAGAACGGTTAGGATGGGAAACAATTTCTTCCCTCAGGCCATCAGGCTTCTGAATTCGCTGCTGCATATTTAATTTATGCACTTTGTTTATTTATTGTGAATTCATTTGTAGATTTAATTCTTACTTTCCTAAGTTATTGTATTACTACTGTGCTTTACACCCTGGTCGTCATTGTCTCATTGGACGTGTATCCGGCGAAATGACATTAAACTTGACTTGAGTCACGCTTCTAATGCTGCTGACTCTGCAGGGAAGGGTACACTGTGGTGAGTCGGATGCAGTTATCTCCAAATACAGACGTATCGCTGCAAAACACTGCCTTGAACTGTTGCTTCCTGATGCGTGGGTCTCGGGCAGCTGGTCCTGACACCAAAATAAACACGCAGCCTTTTCTGGTTGTGAGCTTTGAGATGCTTGAATCCTCCGTTTGCTGTGGTACGACTGGCGCGCTTGGAGTCTCGGGCCCTATTCGGAGTCTTAGGCACAGACTTTGAATTGACACAGTCTTTGCAGGGCTCCACTTCTCTATTTAACAGATGTTTAGATTCCGGTTAATCGGGCCATCAGTTAGTCAAGGCAACTCTTAAAGAGAAAAAAAAACTAATCGAGAAAATTGGTGCGATTCCCTTCATTTATTTGGGACTCCTTGCTGCTTAATTGGGCCGGTAGACAGGTGCTGAGTGGTTTCTAACACGCGTCAGTCGCCCTGTGCTTGTGTGGGCGTTGGACACGACACCATGCTTAGAGCAAACACTTTTTCACTAGCATCAGTCGCATGTGCATCTGTGTTCAAAAAGCAGTGATTCTTGTCCCTGGCGGTTGGTGAGAAATAGGCAGTAAGACAATTCCGAGCTGTTTTGCTCACCGCGGTTTCGAGCATTCAGGCTTGGAGATGCCAGAAACGGCCGGGAGTGAAAATGAAAGCGTTTCACTACTTCAGCAAGTTAGGAACTACGAAAACTCTGGAGGTATCTGCAATCATCTTGAATATTATGAAGATTTGGAGGATGCAATTGCCAAATGCAATGTATGAAGGCAGTCCATTATATACAATAGAAGTTTGCGCTGATTTTGTTAATTTGCAGTCAATCAAATGAGCGCACTGTTGTATACTGGATGAATTCCTCTGTCGATAACTATTAGGAACTTGCACACAGTTTTATAGTACTGTAGTAATATTGATAGTTCTGTATTTAGCTTAAATACATAATTCGTTGTTCAGTTTGTCTTTTTTTTATATACCTTTTAAACTATTTCCATGAAATTTTAGCTAATTGGGCCAAAATGTACTGGTCCCGAAGTGTCCCAATTAACCGGAATCCACTGTAGGTTGAAATATGCAGTGAAATGTGTTGTCTGTGTCAAATCAAATCAGTAGGGAATGTGCTGGGCAGCCTGAAAGTACAGCCTCACCTCCGGTGCCAACATAGCATGCCTGGAACTCTCTAACCACTAACCCTTGCCAGTGCGTTTTCGAAACTGAAACACCCAGTGGGTTTAAGATGGCACTGATGAACTTCAGCAACTTCTGGCTGGTGGCTAACGAAACAAAGAAAGCACTAATACTTTTCCTGGCGAGCAATCATTGCAAGTAAGAGTCTGTAACTTTCCTTTGGACCTGGAGGCGTTTCGATGTGGCAGAGCCAAGGTTGGTCACCGAGAGTGAGATCGAACCTCGGGTCTTCGTTTCAAGCGCAGTACTGAATCTGAAGGGTCGGGTACAGGCCAAATCGAGGCTGCGAGGTCCAGGCACTGGAGTGTACTGGTTCCACTGACCTCGATGTTTGGAGGGAGACTTAAGCGCCACGCCGAAACGGAAAGGTTGGTTACAGGCTGAATCGAGGTGGGGAGGTCAGGGCACCAGAGCTGATTTAAGCGCCGGGCCAAATCGGAAAGGATGGGTGCAGGCTGAATCAAGGTGGTGGGTGTCCTGGCCCCAGAGTGCATCGAGGTGATTGAACCCGATGTTTGGACGTCGATTTAAGCACCGGGCCAGATTGTAAAGGTCGGGGTGTCAGGGCCTGAGGCCAATCAGATCGCTGTTCCACGACTCGGCTGGGCGCTGAACCACGGGGCTCTTTGTGGACTTGCGGTTAGAGCACGAAGTGTTCTTTCTCCCTGCGCGTCGGGTGCACGGTCTTTTCTTGTATATAGTTTCTCTTTGTCTCGTTAGGAGACAAATCTCAAGGTTGTATAACGTATACATACTCTGATAACAAATGTGCTTTGAAACCCACGCGGTCACGGGGAGAACGTAACAAATTTCTAACAGGCAGCTGCGGGAATTGAGCCCCGATCTGCAATGGCTGTAAAGCCACTGCACTGGGCGCCACGCTACCTCTGGCTTATCGTTTTAAAGCCTTTATCATTGGAGCGTGACAAGTGGGGAGAAGTCATTACAAGAAAATCACATCAACACCGATAACATTCAGCAACAACTGGTTATCTGAAGCTGCTCCTGAGGTCATGTTTGTGCTGGCTATTTTTGCGCCGTCTCTTCAGAGAGGGAGTGTCATAGATAGCATGTTAATAACAAACACTTTTGGGGCAGGACAGGATCAAGGATCTCTCTACTGTCTAATCAAGTTCTTGCAGGTCAGATGTAGTGTTGGTTAAATGTAAACTACTGATTAAAGGTCTTGATTTTTAATTAAAGATTAGCTCTATTTGTCACATGCATGTTTCAGAGTCAGGTTTAATATCACCAGCATATGTCATGAAATCTGTTGTCTTTGCGACAGCAGTGCGATGCAATACATGACAATAGAAAAGAAACTGTGATTTATGGTAAGTATATATTAAATTAAGTAAATCAGTAGTGCAAAAATGGAAATAAAAAAAGTGGTGAGGTAGTGTTCATGGGTTCAGTGTCCATTCAGAAATCGGACGGCAGAGGGGAAGAAGCTGTTCCTGAAACGCTGAGTGTGTGCCTTCAGGCTCCTGTACCTCCTCCCGGATGGTAATAGTGAGAAGAGGGCATGTCCTGGGTGATGGGGGTCCTTAATGATGGACGCCGCCTTTCTGAGGATGTCTTGGATAATGCGGAGGCTAGTGCCCATGATGGAGCTGACTGAGTTTACAACTCTCTGCAGCTTACTTTGATCCTGCTCAGTAGCCGCTCCCCCCATACCAGACGGCGATGTAGCCACTTAGAATGCTCTCCGCGGTATAAATGTGGAAATTTGCAAGTGTTTGCGTCAATAGCCAATGGGGGTGGGGCAGCCTACACGTGTTGCCATGCTTCTGGCGCCAAGAGAGCACGCCCACAACTCGCTAACCCAAACATCTTTGGACTGTGGGAGGAAACCCGAGCACCCAGAGGAAACCCACGCTGCCACGGGGCTCAATTCTCGCCACTGCCTGTTAGGAATCTGTACTATCTCCCCGTGACCGCGCGGATTTTCCGCCGTGTGCTTTGGTTTCCTCCCACATCCCAAAGACGTACAGGTCAGCTAGGGTTGGCGAGCTGTGGCTGTGCTGGGTCGCCCTGAGCACATTAGCCAGTGGCGGGAATTGAGCCCCGATCTTCCAATCACTGGTGCTGTAAAACCCTGCGTTAGCCACTACACACCCATTAAATCTGCTTTTGCACCGTTTCATTGAATGTGGGTAATATACCTTCAAATAATATCAGGCTAGTTCAAAGTACATCTGTCACCCTGAGACTCACCTTCTTGTCGGCATTCACAGCAGATCAAGGAACTGTAATAGAATCGATGAAAATAAGGATTGACAATCTACAAAATAAGATGAACTATGCAAGTGCCAAAAAAAAACAAATAATACTGAGGAGATGAGTTGTAGAGTACTTGAAAGTGAGTCGATAGGTTGTGGAATGACTTCTGAGTTAACCACGCCTGTGGAGGAGCCTGATGCTGAGGGGCAATGGCTGTCCCTGAACCTGGTGGTGTGGGACCTGTACCACCTCCTCAGTGGGGGCAGCAAGAAGAGAGGAGCCTTCTCAGTGGGGGGCAGCAAGAAGCGAGGAGCCCGATGGTTGAAGGGAACTAACTGTCCCAGGACCAAGTGATGTTGGACCTTAGGCTCGTAAACACGAGGAATTCTGCAGATGCTGGAAATTCAAGCAACACACATCAAAGTTGCTGGTGAATGCAGCAGGCCAGGCAGCATCTCTAGGAAGAGGTACAGTCGACGTTTCGGGCCGAGACCCTTCGTCAGGACTAACTGAAGGAAGAGCTAGTAAGAGATTTGAAAGTGGGAGGGGGAGGGGGCGATCCGAAATGATAGGAGAAGACAGGAGCGGGAGGGATGGAGCCAAGAGCTGGACAGGTGATCGGCAAAAGGCATATGAGAGGATCATGGGACAGGAGGCCCAGGGAGAAGGAAAAGGGGGCGGGGGGAAGCCCAGAGGATGGGCAAGGGGTATAGTCAGAGGGACAGAGGAAGAAAAAGGAGAGAGAGAGAGAGAAAGAATGTGTGTATATAAATAAATAACGATGGGGTACGAGGGGGAGGTGGGGCATTAGCGGAAGTTAGAGAAGTCAGTGCTCCAAAACGTGGCCTGAAACGTCGACTGTACCTCTTCCAAGAGATGCTGCCTGGCCTGCTGCGTTCACCAGCAACTTTGATGTGTGTTGCTTGGACCTTAGGCTCTTGGACTTCCTTCCCAATGGCAGCAGCGAGAAAAGAGCATGACCTGGATGTTGGGGGCCCTCGATGGTGGATGCTGCCTTCTTGCGGCAGCGCTCCATGTAGGTGTGCTCAATGGTGGGAAGGGCTTTTCCTGTGACGGACAAGGCTGCATCTGCTTCTTTTTGTGGTCTTTTTTTTCCCATTTTTGGGCATCGGTGTTTGCCATGAGCCAATCAAGATGCTCTCCAGTGTGCATCTATAGAAGCTTGGCAAGGTTTTGGATGACAGGCCCCATCTGCGCAAATATCTAAGAAAGCAGAGGCGCTGCTGTGCCTTCTTCATGATTGAACTTGCAAGCTGGTCCCAGGATAGACCGTCTGAGGTGATGACGCTGAAGAATTTAAAGTTGCTAGCCCTCTCCACCTCCGATCCCCTGTCATGGACTGGCTCGTAGGCTTCTGGTTTCTTCCTCTTGTCAATCAGAATCGGGTTTAATATCACCGGCATATGTCGTGAGGTTTGTTAACTTTGTGCCAGATGTACAATGCAATATATAATATAGAAAAAAACTGAACTGCACTAAGTACATATGTACATTAAATAGTTAAATTAAATAAGTAGTGCAAAAACAATTTTTTTGAAAAAAAGAGTGAGGTAGTGTTGCTGGGTTCAGGGTCTACTTAGAAATCGGATGGCAGAGGGGAAGAAGCTGTTCTTGAATCATTGAGTGTGTGCCCTCAGGCTCCTGTACCTCCAATGAGAAGAGGACATGTCCTGGGTGCTGGGGTCCTTAGTGATGAACGCCACCTTTTTGAGACCTTGCTCCTTGAGGGTGCCTTAGATACTACGGAGGCTGGTGCCCATGACGGATTTAACTGAGTTTACAACTCTCTGCAGCTTGCTTCGATCCTGTGCAGTGGCACCCTCCCCCTCCCATGCCAGACGGTGATGCAGCCAGTCAGAATGTCAATAATCAGCTCTTTGGTTTTCGCTGACGTTGAATGAGAGGTTGTTGTTGATAGTGTGAATTAGATACGGTATAAAGCTCCCTCTACTCCACTGTTTAATCTTCTTTAGACCTTTACCTCTAGGCTCCACATTTTCCCTGCCTCGTGAGTGTTTGAGGAGGCAGGATAATGATTCCTCTGCACTGTCCCAGTAGACGCCTGTCAGGACAGGAACAGAATGGGAGGTCGGAAAGTTGATATGCAGTGTAAAGTTTCCTCTTGCTGTCCCATCAGGTATTCCTTAGTAACGCACACAAAATATTGGAGGTCAGGCAGCATCTATGGAAATGAACGAAACCCTTCTTCCTTAGTTTGTTACTGTGCATGAGGTAGCTAGTTAAATTCTCTCCATCTTGCCTCAAATTATGCATCAAGTATTTAGTTTAAAGTTACAGATACATTTCCTGATATGTTAATAGAATTCCTGGGTTCCTTGAAAATTGTTAAATTAACAAAGAATTCTAATTGGAGTTTGGCATACGTTGTCCTTTATAACTTATTAACACATCGATAATGTTTTTTTTCCAACTTCTGGGTGCGTGATGGCAGCATCTGCGTGGGTGTATAGCAGATTGAGTGCCTGGATGGACCAATGCCCAAGTTTGGAAAAAGCTTCAGAGAGTTATAAAGCCCTGCCGAAGGGTCCCAGCCGGAAAGGTCGACTGTACTTTTGCCTGGCCTTCTGAGTTCCTCCAGCATTTTGTGTGTGTTGCTCAGATTTCCGTCATCTGCGGATTCTCTCTCGTTTGTGAGAGGGTTATTATCTCAGCCAGCTCCATCACAGGCACCAGCCTCCCCACCATGGAGGACATCTTCAAATAGTGGTGCCTCAAAAAGGGGCATCAGTCACCACCCAGGACGTGCCCTCTTCTCATTGCTACCGTCAGGAAGGGGGTACAAGAGTCTGAAGGCACACACTCAGCGTTTCAGGAACAGCTTCTTCCCCTCCTCCATCAGGTTTCTGAATGGTCCGTGAACACCAGAATCAGTATTTTGTTCTTTTTTTTGGTACTACTTTTTAAAAATATATTTCTTATTGTAGTTTATTTGTGTTTTGCACTGTCACAAAATAACAAATTTCACTACATCTTTTTTAAACTGCCTGTTATGCCACTGGCAATGAAGGTTCTCCATCTCTGGTAGTGTTCAGTGCTTCCTTTGTCATGTCAGTAGCATCCTCTCAGTTTTCACTACTGTCAGTCACACAAGTGACACATACTGTCACACTCAGATGTAGGACATAAGAAATAGGCACAGGAGTCAGCCATCCGGCCCATCGACCCTGCCCCGCCATTCAATAAGATCATGGCTGATCTGTCCGTAAACTCAGCTGAATCCAAGGATTCTTCTTTGCTGTTTCCGTAGCAATTTTGTTTGACCAGTCAGGGTTGTCAGCCCTGAGGTGAACCCCCAAATTTGGAGGACCGGTGGACCACTCTTAGTCTGGCTTCTACCCTTTGACCTGTTTGGCGTAAGTGACACTACCAAAAGCCAAAGCATAAAGCCCTGACTCCAGCCAACACAGCTCTCCAGGTCGTTGAGGCACGCAGGCCTCCAAACCCTACGACAAAGTTGTGGTCCTCCTGGAGGTTTGCTACATGCATCAGTGGTAACAGACCTGATTCTGAAATAACATTGTCACCCAGGTTTCGTCGCGGCACAAGTTCACAAGCCAAGTTGCATCGTCCCCAAAGTTACAGTAAGAAATAGCGGTGAGTGGGTGAAATTCTTGGGAGTATCCCCTCTATTCTCCCCACCAGCAGCACTTCGCAAACATGATTGTGGGAGGCAAGGAGAGAAAAGAAGAGCCAATTAATTTAATTACAACATAGAACAGTACAGGCCCTTTCGCCCATGATGTTGTGCTGACATTTTAGCCTACTGCCGGCTGGTGGTATAGTGGTATCAGCACTGGACTTCAAGGCAGAAGGTCCTGAGTTCAAACCCAGCCGGGTCCCAACCTGAGCAGCGGCAGTATCTGTGCCGAAGAAAGGCCTGGCAATCTACTTCCGGAGCTTGCCATGAAAACCCTATGGTCCGTGAGGTCACGAAGAGTCGGACTCAACTTAACAACTGAACAACAACAGCAACAAGATCAATCTAACTCTTTCCTCTGTTGTGACTATAAACGAAGCCACCGGAGAGACACAGAAGCTGCTGGATATAGAAGTCTTTATTCAGCCAAACAAGCAGGAATCATAGTGGAGACATTCTTGGAAGAAGAGGCCTCCTAAACTCAAAGTACATCATATTTTATACCCTTAAAATCAATGGTAACTCAATACAGTTTCAATAGTTTCAATACTTCGGGTTGAAAATGCTTCATTTAAACTGCATATAATTTTCAAGTACCTAAACCTAGAAACCATCACTCCAGACACCCTAGATTGAATGTTAATCACTGCTGTCTCTGAGCTGCATTCATGCTTATGCAGACATCTCAGGTGAACAGGATGTTTATTGCATTCATGCATATGCAGAGATCTCAGGTCAATGGAATGTTTCCTGGTTTGCAATCAGCCCCAGTCTGCAGTTCCAGGAAGACCATTGTTCTGAGCTGCATATTAAATTCAATCTATAGTCCACGTTCAAAGCTGAAGAACAGTTGCTGTCAAAATTAATATTTGCTATGTACCATAACTTCAGAATACACCCTAACACCTCCAGCATAACCCTCTTATTTTTCTGTCATCCTTTTGCCTACCTAAGAGTCTCTTAAACTCTTGGGTTTAAGCGGAGGTTGATAGGTTATTGATTAATAAGGGCACAAAATTTATGAGGCGAAGACATGAGAACTGAGTTGAGGGGGAAAATAAGTCAACCAGAATGGAATGGCAGAGCAGACTTGATGGGCTGAATGGCCTAATTCTGCTTCTCCGTCTTATGGTCTTAAATGTTCTTAAAGTATCTCCCTCTACCACCACCCCTGGCAGCACATTCCACACACCCACCACTCTGTGTTTTAAATAAAAACCTCCTTCTGATATTTTATTTCTGATACCCATTCCCGTTTCAACGTGTAGGTGAAGGGTGGAGGGGCAACACTTTATATTCCATCTTGATTTCCAACCTGATGGCATGAGTGTCAATTTCTCCTTCCAGTAAACAAATCACCACCCCCATCCCTTCCTTTATTCTCTACTCTTTTACTTCTTCTCCCCTGCCCTGGGTCCCCCCCTCCTTCCCTATCTCCTATGGTCCACTCTCCTCTCCTTTCAGATTCTTTCCTCTCCAGCCCTTTACCTTTCCCACCCACCTGGCTTCAATCACCTTCCAGCTAGCCTCTTTCCCGCTCCCCCCACCTTTTTATTCAGGCATTTTCCCCCTTCCCTCTCAGTCCTGAAGAAGGGTCTCGGCCCAAAACGTTGACTATCTGTTCATTTCCATAGATGCTGCCTGGTCTGCTGAGTTCCTCCAGCATTTTGTGTGTGTTGCTTTGGATTTCCAGCATCTGCAGACTTTGTTATCTGTATGATTTGCTGCCTCCAACAATAGTAAATTTTACAGTATCAAAATGCATCAGTTTAAATATGCTTATTACACTACTGTGTCTTGGTGCAGATTCTTAACTTTGGGCTTGTAAAGAAATGTAAGATGTTTCCCTTTTATTTAACAGGCAGCAGAGTGGTGTGCTGGCCAGCAGCTGAACGCCAATAAATCTGTGTTGTGTTAAAAAAACATCTGTGCCCAGCTGGACGGAAGTGACCCTCGAGGAAGAACTCGCCTGATTTCGGCAGTCAAGCGGAGAATTCCAGTCCTGGCTCGATAACTGCTTACCCACACTAGGATGGGACCAAATGATATACTGTTAACATTAACACACTCCATCAGCAGAACAATTTTACTTCCCTTTTACTGGGGGCAAGGCGGGTGGGAAGGGTAGAAACAGACCAGCAGGAACTGCGAAGAGGCGACGTTTTTCGTGAGCTGCTTTTAATTGTACTGTTTGTGACCAAGGCATCTCATTCCCGGTGGAGCTTGGCCACAGCTGAACATACGGAAAGAAAGTCGGAAAAGATCTCCCCGGTGTCACGCTTCTGTTCACATACAAGGCTTCAGGTGCTCCCAAGCCACCGACCATTTCTGGTAAACCCCCACGTGACTGACGTAGCTAGAATGTAATCAAACTGAGCAACACACACACACACACACGAAGTGCCGAGTTCCTCCAGTGTTTTGTGTGTGTTCCTCAAAGTTTCCAGCATCAGCAGAATCTCTTTTGTCTGTAGATAAACTGTAGTTGGCCTGGGCACTTGTATAATTTTTAAGCTACTCACTTTTCAAGATAACGTATTTAAAATTCTAAAAATCTAGATATCTGCACATACTTCCTATAACGAGGAGACCAGAACTCCAAATACAAGGAAAATTTGCAGATGCTGGAAATCCAAAGCGACACGCACACAGAATGCTGGAGGAACTCAGCAGGTCACCCGTGGTAAAGAGTAAACAGTGGACGTTTCGGACTGAGACTCTTCTTCAGGACTGGAAAGGAAGGCAGAGTGAGAAGGTGGGGGGGAGGGGAGGAAGAAGTACAAGGTGGTAGGTGATAGGTGAAACCGGGAAGCGGGGAGGGGTGAAGTAAAGAGCTGGGAAGTTGGTGAACAAGATAAAGGGCTGGAGATGGGGGAATCTGATGGGAAAGAACAGAAGACCATGGAAGAAAGGCAAGGGGGAAGAAATACTAGAGGGAGGCGAAGGGCAGGTAAGGAGATAAGGTGAGAGAAGGAAACAGGAATGGCGAAGGAGAGTGGTGGGAGGGGGGTTGGTATCACTGAAGGTTCGTGAAATGGCTATTCACGCCATCGGGTTGGAGACTACCCAGATGGAATATGACATGTTGCTCCTCCAACCGGAGTGTAGTCTCATCCTGGCAGTAGTGGGGCCATGGACCGACAAATCTGAATGAGAACTGGGATTGAAGTGGGTGGCCACTGGGAGATCCCGCAGTTTGTGGTGGATGGTGCAAAGGTGCTTGGCGAAGCAGTTTCCTATGTAGGCGCTCACCAATGCTCCAAGTGTGGTCTGGCCTGAAATTTATAGAGCTGCAACATTACTGCGCAGCTCTTGAACTCAGACCCCAGACTATTGGAAGCCAACACACTATACACCTTCTTAAGCTGTTACTCAAGTTGGTCATCTATGGGTGTGGACCCATGTGGGAGGAAAGGGAGAGATAAATCTTACTTACTGCCCATTATACCGCTGGCATTTGGAACAACAATGAAGGCTGTCCATTTCTGGCAGTGTTCAGGGCTTCCTTCATCATGTCAGTATCTTCCTCTTAGTTTTCACTACTGTCAGTAATGCAAGTCCCGGGTGGAGACTCAGGAATACCGTCACACTCAGATTCTTCATTGCTGTTTCCGTAACAATTTAGCTGTACCACACAGGGTTGTTAGCCCTGAGCGGAACCCACAAACCTGGAGGGCGAGTGGACCACTGTTAGTCTGGCCTCTACCCTTTGACCTATTTGGCATGGGCAACCCTACCAAGAGCCAAAGCACAAAGCCCTGACTCCAGCCAACACAGCTCTCCGGGTCGTCGGGGCAGGCAAGCCTCCAAACCACAACAAAGTTGCAGTCCCCTTCAAGGAAATTAATCTTGCCGCAAGTTAAAAGGTCGGCACAACATTATGAGAGGACGGGCCCATATTGTGCTGTAATGTTCTATGTTCCTTAATTGGAAATCAATCTGATGCAGTCATTGGCAGCAGTAATGGAAAAATGCCCACAGTGTAATACCTGGTGCTGATGACATTTCAGCATTCCTTAATTTTGTGTCTGAGGGCCCGATCCAGTTTGTCCTCATCCATTGCCAGCAACACTGCACTCCCCAGTTTTGGAGGGTTGGCATCAAGTCCGTGCAACAGCTGGTGTGGGCCATCAGGAAGCGTTAACACTGAGCACTGCTTTTACAGCTTCTCTTCAGGCCCAGCAGTGGCAGGTCTGTACTTCCGAAAGCAAATATGTGAAATGGGAAAGGGCTTCAGGAGTCTGGTTAGCTGGAAGTCTTCCTCTCGAGATGGGGAACCTTGCTCTTGACTGACTAAACCATAACAGGTTTTGTAGCAGCGGGTGAGAGCTACTTCCCTGAGCCATCATAGACACAAGAGATTCTGCAGGTGCTGGAGATCCAGAGTAACACACACAGTATGCTGAAGGAGGTCACCAGGTCAGACAGCATTCATAGAGGGGAACAAGCAATCGAAGCTTGGGCCAAGGCTCTTCCTTTCCTGTCCTGATGAAGGGTCTCAGCCCGAAATGTCAAATGTTTATTCCTCTCCATAGATACCTATATGTGTGTGTGTTCCTGAGCCATCGGGTGTTTGCTGAGGTTACAGTCGCTCAACTCCAGACCACGTTGATCAGAAGACTTTTTGTTTTCATAAGGAATTAAGTCTTCAAATTGGTAGCAAAGTTGTGTGCTTATTTGTACAATCGTCGTAAGATTGGTACAGCACATAAGGAAACCATTCACCCCAGGGAACTGAACGGAAGTTTATCGCAGAGCAATCCCGCCAGTCGCATTATAAGACCATAAGATATAGGAGCAGAAGTAGGCCATTCGAGTCGAGTCTGCTTCACCATTCAATCATGGGCTGATCCATTTCTTCCAATCATCCCTACTCCCCTGCCTTCACCCATACCCTTTGATGCCCAGGCTAATCAAGAACCTATCTATCTCTGCCTTAAGTACACACAATGACTTGGCCTCCACAGCCTCTCGTGGCAACAAATTCCACAAATTTACCACCCTCTGACTAAAGTACTTTCCCCACATCTCTTCTAAATGGACGTCCTTCAATCCTGAAGTTGTGCCCTGTTGTCCTAGACTCCCCTACCATGGGAAATAACTTTGCCATATCTATCTGTTCAGGCCTGTTAACATTTGGAATGTTTCTAGAGAGCCCCCCTCAATCTCCTGAACTCCAGGGAATACAGCCCAAGAGCTGCCAGACATTCCTCATACGGTAACCCTTTCATTCCTGGAATTATCCTGCTCTTCCCCACTCTCATCCCCCCAAGCCAAACTAATTATATTCTCTTAAGTGCATATCTAACTCCCTTTAGAAGGCCTCAGATGCTTGGGTACAATTAATGAAGAATGCTCTTCCTAAGTTTCTACACTATGTGTATGCATGCTTATATACATAAATGTATATATTTATACATACATATATACAGCATGGCAGCGTAGTGGTTAGCACAACGCTTTACAGTACCAGCGATCTGGGTTCAATTTCCGTCACTATCTATAAGGAATTTGAACATTCTCCCCGTGACAACATGGGTTTCCTGCGGGTGCTCCAGTTTCCTCCCACAGTTCAAAGACCGACCAGTTGGTAGGTTAATTGGTCATTGTAAATTGTCCTGTGGTTAGGCCAGGAGGAATAAATTGGGGGATTGCTGGGCACTGGAATGGCCTATTACACTCTATTACAACACAAGTGTGTGTCTTCAAGCTCCTGTACCACTTCCTTGATGGTAGAAATGAGAAGAGGGCACGTCCCGGGTGATGGGGGTCCTTCACGATGGATGCCGCCTTTTTGAGGCATTGCCTTTTGAAGGTGTCCTGGATGCTGGGGAGGCTAGTACCCTTGATAGATCTGGCTGAGTTTGCAACTTCCTGCAGCTTTTTCCGATCCCCTCCATATTTTACCCTTGCTATCTCCACTTCTTTTCGCATTGTAGTCTTAAGCTGTATTTTCTGAACTTCGGTTTGGGGTAGGACGGGGAAAGATGCATGCATTTCATACTCCCATTGGTGGCATCTGTTTTTTTTATCTCTTTGGTCACTGATTAAAAAAATAAAGTGAGAGGTTCAAACTGATGATTTTTTTTCCCTCCTAGTTGATTATTCGGTGATCGAGTCAGAATTTTGCTTTAATCATGGCACTAGACCTGAAGATGGAAATATCGCAAGTGGGTTCTCAGACGAGCACCGTAAGCCCACAGCCCCTGGAGCCTGCTATACCACCCTCCGTGACTCTGGGGCTGACTACTGTTTACACTGCACTTTACGGCCTCCTGTTCCTCCTGGTCTACATCCAGCTGTGGCTGGTATTACACTACAAACACAAGAAGTTCAGCTACCAGACGGTCTTCCTTTTCTTGTGCCTCCTGTGGGCTGCCCTGAGGACGACGCTGTTCTCGTTCTATTTCAGAGACATTATCAAAGCGAACTCCCTCGACCCCTTCTCCTTCTGGTTACTGTATTGCTTCCCGGTGTGCCTGCAGTTCTTCACCCTCAGTCTCATGAACATGTACTTTGCTCAGGTGAGTGTGATCAGCTCTCTCAACATTTGCTTTTAGAACAGCTTTCCTTTCCCCTCCAGGTTAGGAAGTTGGTTGTGAAATCAGCCTGTTGCAATTACATAGCTAATTGTGCAGCAAGTTTTATTCAGCAGGGCCAGGAAATAAGAATCTTTAGATTACCACTCATTACCTTGTCTCAGTTAACACTCAGATGTTAAAGACTTGATCCTTCAAGACATGTCATGGAAGGAAGGTTGTCGCAGTCCTTATCAGCAATTTATAGAGTTTAAAATATCACAGGCAAATTGTTCCTCTTTACTTCAGAGGTCTGAAAACTTGGTTATAGGACACTTTTCATACAAAGCATGTAGTTCAAAGTGCTTTACATAGAACATAGAATAGTACAGCACAGTACAGGCCCTTCGGCCCACAATGTTGTGCCGACCCTCAAATCCTGCCGCCCATATAAGCCCCCAACTTAAATTCCTCCATATACCTGTCCAGCAATAAAGTGTAAACATAAAGATGAAGGGCAAAAAGATGTTCATTTGCATCCATCCCACAGCGTTAGGGAGTGAAAATCTTTGCGCTACGACTCTGTTGCAGTGTGCAGGCATGTGAATTTATAAGTCTAGTGGCTTGTAGAAAGAAGCCCTCCTGTAGCCTGCTGGTCCTGGCTTTAATGCTGTGGTACCAATTGTCAGGCAGAAGCAGCTGAAACAGTTTATGGTCGGGGTGACTGGTGTCCCTGATGATCTTCCAGGCCATTTATTTAAGGGAGGTTACATGAATTGGTTTTGAGCTGGCGTTTAAAAGTGTTAACTGAGTCTGCATCCCTTACAGTTTTATGAATTCAACAGTTTAAGAGCATAGTTTTTTTAAAAAAAGTTGACATGCCAATTATCTTTTGAGGGAGATTGTTTAAATTTTAAGAGACCGGCGGAAGAAAACCTGAGAGCTTAATCAGGATTATAAAGCGGAAGCAATTCTTTGTACTCAGGTCCCAGGCCATTGAGAGCTTAAAAACAGATGTGAACTTTAAATGCAAATTTGCTGCACCTTGCATCAGTGTTTCAGAAATCATTTGTGTGAACCACAGATATTAATTCACAGTGTAAATCTAATTATTTTCCTGGGGAGAATATTTGCATACTAACAAAGCATCTGTCCACTTCAAGGGCCGTTCCACCTGTTTTCAGAAGATCAGCAGTGGAGTTTACCTTTTCTGATCTGCTTATCCCTTCCTAATCCAGAGCCAAATCAGTGCTTTAAAATCCACTCTCCCGTTTTATTTATCCAAACAAAAAGATTTGTGTTTATTCAATTCAGTTCAAGTTTAATTGTCATTTAACCGTACATAAGTACTCATGAATACAGCCAGGTGAGACGGTGTTACTCCGGGATCAAGATACAAAACACAATACCGACAGTCACACACAACACAAAGCACAAACAAGATGGCAAGCACAAGTCGTATCACAATGTCACAGTAAGAGTCCCCAAAACTTGTGACATCAGTCCGGAATCGTCCACAGTAGAGCCTGGCTCCCGCCAAGCTACAGCAATAACTCCAGCCTGGAACCATGCTGCACTGCCCCTGGGGGAGTGCGCTGGCCCCGGGAGCGGCTTGAGGCCCAGTCCTCGTACACACAAGACAATAAGCACGTATAGAATATCAGTAAAAATACAATCATACAAAATATAATAATAATAAACATGAGATTCTGCAGATGCTGGAATTCTCACACACAAAATGCTGGAGGAATTCAGAGGGTCAGACAACATCAATGGAGAGGAATAAAGACTGAATCCTGACAAAGGGTCTCTACCAGAAACCTTGACTGTTTAGTCCTCTGCATAGGTTCTGCCTGAGCTGCTGAGTTCCTCCACCATTTTGTGTGTGTTACTTTAAGTTAAAATACTATTTTTTCAGAGTATTCCAGAGTAGTTCATTTCAAAGGTGCCTCACTTTCTATACCGTCACAATTGTACTGAAAGGCATGAATAGCCTGTAAGCACCAGAAATGGATATTAAAATATATGATCAGATACTGTTAATCTTGAATTTCTTTATGTAATTCATTCGGGGGACATCAAATTTGCAGGCAAAGGCAAATTTTACCTTTCCTAGGCTAATTTAGGTGGCTGGTAATCATCAACCTTTATTGCTGTGGATCTGGAGTTGTAAGTAGGCCAGGATTCCTTCCCTGAAGGTTCTTATCACATCCTGCTGGTAGGTGGTCATCATTACTGACGATGATTGCCAGCTTTTTATTGTTTAATTAATGATGTTAAACCTGCCAGCTGCTGTGAGATCCGAGCTCATGTCTCTGGATTGGTAACTGGCACGGCTGAACTACTGGCCTGGTCACAACCACGGTGCCCTGCCGCATTTCTCACTCAGAAGGCTTCTTCCGGACTGCACCTGCCGGTGTTACTGTGTGCATTAAGCTGTGTCAGTACTTTCAGGATCTCAGCTGTGGTTAATAATTGTATTGTTACAATCTTTTAAGACGATAAGACATTAGAGCAGAATTAAGCCATTTGGTCTGTCAAGTCTGCTCCGCCATTCAATCATGGCTGATTTATTAACCCTCTCAACCCCATTCTCCTGCCCTCTCCAACGTTTGACACCCTTATAAATAAACCTACCAATCTCCACTTTAAATACACCCAATGATCGTGTCTCCACAGCCGTCCGTGGCAATGAATTCCACAAATTCACCACCTTCTGGCTAAAGGAGTTCGTTTTCGTCTCTGTTCTAAAGGGATATCCTTCCTTCCTGAAGCTGTGCCCTCTGGTCCTCAACTCCCTCACTATTGGAAACATCCTCACGTCCGCTGTATCTAGCCCTCTTAAAATTTGTTAGGCTATAATGAGATTCACCCTTACTCTTCTAAATTTCCGTGAGTAAAGCCTCAGAGCCATCAAAAGCTCCTCGTATGTTCACCTTTTCATTCCTGGAGTAATTCACATGAACCTCCTCTGGACCCTCAGCACATCATTTCTTAAATAAGGGGCCCAAAACTGCTCACAATTCTCTAAATCTGGTGTGACCAATACCTTATAAAGCCTCAGCATTATATCCTTGCTTTTATCTTCTAGTCCTCTTGAAATGAGATGCTAACATTGCATTTGCCTGTGCTAATATGAATCAGACTTGTTTAAGTTATTTCACACCACTATCTGCTAAGAAGGGACAGGGCAACCACATTATTTTTTATTAAGTAGTAATTTGGATTCACTTTTTTGGTCACTTTCCCTGGGTGTTTCAATCTGCTTACACACGGATTCTGGTACCTCACCCTGGGGCAGCCAGTCTTCCTTTGAAGCTGTAAGGTTACTGTTGGCAGGTTGTACAGCTTCTGACGATCTAGGCTGCAAATGTTCGTGCTCTGGCACAGACTCCTCCAGAGCTAGCAGGAGCTGGGCGCATGTCCTGCCTTGCTTTCTCATCCAAAAGTACTGAGACCAGAAATAAACAGCAGAGATTCTGCAGACACTGGAAATCCAGAGCGACAGACACAGGCACACAGACTCTGACCCACAGACACAGGCACACAGGCTCCCAGCAGGTCAGGCAGTATCTCTGAAGGGGATTAAACAGTCAACATTTCAGGCTGAGACCTCTCACTAGGTCCTGATGGTTGAGTTTAAGCCTCGGATTGGAATAACCCAAGATGAACGGAAAATACTTCTCTCACAGAAATGTCCACAATGTCGATTGTCTATTCCCCTCCATCGATGCTGCCTGGCCTGCTGAGTTCCTCCAGCATCTTCTGTGTTCCTGAAACCAGAGCCAGCCCACCATCATTTGAACTTCTTTCTTTTTCCCATTACGCGGCTGGCATTTAGGGAGGCAATGAACGTCCTCCATCTCTGGCAGTGTTCATCACGTCAGTAGTTTCCCTCAGTTTGTTATCAGTCATGCAAGTCCCGGGTGGAGACTCAGGAATACTGTCACACTCAGGTGTAGAAGGATTCTTCACTGCTGTTTTCATAACAGTTTTGTTTTACCAGTCAGGGTTGCTAACCCTGAGATGAACACCCCCCCCCCGCCCCGAACCTGGAGGACCAGTGGACCACTCTTAGTCTGGCCTCTACCCTTTGACTTGTTTGGATGACCCGACCAAGAGCCAGAGCATAAAGCCCTGACTCCAGCCAACGTAGTTCTCCGGGTCACTGAGGCACGTAGGCCTCCAAACCCTGCGGCAAGGGTTGTGCACCTCTTGGAGGATCATTTTGAACTGAAACTGTGCGTGGAGAACGCAGTGTGTGGGATCTTTCTGGTTTTTGCAAATAGCATGCATTAATTTAGAAAGTATGTTGTTTTCAGTGCTGGAACGGTTGTCATGGCACCGAAGTCATTGTATACATCACAAGGCAAATGCTGGAAATAATCAACCATTAAAGATATTATCAGTTGAAAGGGCAACGAGTTAATCTTGTGATTTGATAACACTTGCAGAGCATGGGTTTAATCCTCTATTCAATGACCTCCCAGAACTAAGGTTGACTCGGAGTAGGAATTTGAATCCCATCACGACAGCTGGTTAATTGAACGCATCTAAGCAGAAGTTCAGCGTCATAAACACCAGAAGCCTGCAGATGCTGGAAATCCAGAGCAATGGGCAAACACAAAATGCCAGTGGTCAAGCAGCATTTATGAAAATGAACAAACAAACAGTCGACGTTTCAGGCCGAGACCCTTCCTCAGGACTGATATGGAAGGGGGAAGACACAAAAAAAAGGTGGGGGTGGGGAGGCTGGCTAGAAGGTGATGGGTGGAGCCAGGTGGGTGGGAAAGGTCGAGGGCTGGAGAGGAAGGAATCTGAGAGGAGAGTGGATCATAGGCGAAAGGGAAGGAGGAGGGGCACCAGAGGGAGGTGATAGGTAGGTGAGAAAAGGTAAGAGGCCAAAGTGGGGAAGAGTGGAAGGGGAAGGACATTTCGTTTTTAAACAGAAGGAGAAATCGATATTCATGCCATCAGGTTGGAGGCTACCCAGACGGAATGTGAAGTATTGCTCCTCCAGCCTGAGGGTGGCCTCATCTTGGCACAAGTAGAGGCCATGTCGGACACGTGGAGCTCAGAACTCAATTCCGACAAAAGTCTTTGACCTGAAAACCCAGCCTTTATTTCTCCCCTTCACCTGCTAAGTATATTTTTTCCCTTCAACGCAAGATGTTGCAGATGCTGGAAATCCAGAGTAACACACACACACATGCACAACATGCTGGGGCAGGTAGCATCTATGGAGGGGAATAAACATCCAGTGTTTCAGGTTTGGGACTTTCTGCGGGACTTGTGACTGAACCCCTGACGAAGGGGTTGACTGTTCATTCCTCTCCATAGATGCTGCCTGACCTGCTGAGGTCCCCCAGCATTTGTGTATGTTGCTCTGCGTTTCCAGCATTCTGGCTTTTCAGCACTTGAAGTATTTTGACTTTGGATAGTTATGCAAGTCCTGGTGCTGAATTTCTCTGCATTTCACATCGTGCAACATGATACCGGTGATCGGTTTATAGTGTTGTGCCGGAAACCACCTTCCTGCAGTCACTGGGTAAACCAGATGAGCCATCGTGCAGTGATTCTGGAGTCACAGCCATTATTTCTTGCCAGCTGCTGTCGGAATAACAAGTAGCGCTGAGGTTGTGTGAGATAGAACTTAGAGGTCATAGGTTAAAGGTGAAATACTTAAGGCAGGGTCCCTAACCTTTGTTTTATGCCATTGACCCCCTACAATTGACTCTCTTACTCAGAGAGTGGTAGCTGTGTGGAACGAGCTTCCAGTAGAAGTGGTTGAGGCAGGTTCGTTTTTGACATTTTTTTAAAAAATTGGATAGGTATAGGACAGGAAAGGAATGGAGGGTTATGGGCTGAGTGCAGGTCGGTGGGACTAGGTGAGAGTAAGAGCTTGGCACGGACTAGAAGGGCCGAGATGGCCTGTTTCCGTGCTGTAATGGTTATATGGTTATACCATTAACCGAGTGGTCTGTGGACCCCACGTTGGGAATCCCTGAGGGGGAATCCAGTCAAAGGCTGGTGAAAGTGTGGAGCAGGCTGCGTTGGAAGTAGTGGATGCAGGTTCGATTGCGGCATTTAAGAGAAGTTTGGCTACGTACATTTTTGGGAGAGGTATGGAGGGCTATGGTCCAGGTGCGGGTCAGTGGGACTCGGCAGAATAACAAGCCAGCACGGATCAGACGGTCTGACGGGCCTGTTTCTGTTAACCCCATACGAGAGACAACTTGGGGAAAACTAAACTCAGGCAAGTCTGCAGATGCTGGAAATCCAGAGCAACACACACAAGATGACAGAGGAACTCAGCAGCTCAGGCAACATGCATGGAAAAGAGTAAACAGTCGACGTTTCAGGCCAAGATCCTCTTTCAGAACTGAGAAAGAAGGGGGAAAATGCCAGATAGGCGGCTATAGAGGCCAAGTCATTTGGTGTATTTAAGGCAGAGGTTGATAGATTCTTGATTGGTCAGGGCACGAAGGGATACGGGGAGAAGGCAGGAGATTGGGTGCTGAGAGGGAAAATAGATCAGCCATGATGAAATGGCGAAGCAGACTCGATGGGCCAAATGGCCCAATTCTGCTGCTGTATCTTATGGTCAGATGGGGAAAACGAAATCCTCTTTTCCTACTCACGATATAATCAGGGTATCCATTCCTCTGCTTTATTTCTTAAGCAAGATAGTGGACAAGTTCTCTTTTCTGTGAGAGAAATGCCTGCTGTCCATCTGGGGTTATTCTGGTCTGTAGCTTAAATTCAATCATATCAACTCACTTTGAGGTAACCAAACAATTTTTTTTATATGTTCCAGGTGGTTTTCAAGACGAAAGCTAAGTATTTCCCCGAAATGGCCAAGAAGCTGTAAGTCAGACATCTGTAGTAATAAACTTTAGAATAAGGACAAGACGCAAGTCTGGAGTTAGAATTTGATGGCAGAGATTAGTTCCTATTTTATGACGGCATAGCAATTGCACGGGGCTGGGTCATGAATTCTGCACGAGCAGAGCAGGTATCTATATAGGTATGCAATATCGTCAGGTCAGTGCAGTCTTGCTGTAATTAGTCATTGTAGCAGCAATAATTAGAGGGTTAAACGGTAGTTTGTTCTTGTCACTGATTGCGAAGAATGGCCATCAGTTGTCTGGTTAAAGCAGTCTCTCTCTATGCTGCTCTGAGGTAGAATCTGGTTTAATATCACCGGCCCATGTCATGAAATTTGTTGTCTTTGCAGCAGCAGTACAATGCAGTACATAATAATAGAGAAAACATGACATGTAGTAAATATTTATATATTAAATAGTTAAGTAAGTAGTGCAAAAATAGAAATAAAAAAGTAGTGAGGTAGTGTTTATGGGTTCAATGTCCATTCACAAATCGGATGGCAGAGGGGAAGAAGCTGTTCCTGAATCATTGAGTGTGTGCTGTCAGGCTCCCATACCTCCTTCCTGATGGTAGTAATGAGAACAAGGCGTTAGAAGCATCTTTGTTCTGCAGGTCCCTGTACAGTGGTATCCCTCTTGTACATAAGAAATAGGAGCAGGAGTCGGCCATCTGGCCCGTCGAGCCTGCTCCACCATTCAGTAAGATCATGGCTGATCTGGCCATGGACTCATCTCCACCTACCTGCCTTTTCCCCATAAACTTCAATTCCCCTACTGTGCAAAAATCTATCCAACGTTGTCTTAAATATATTTACTGAGGTAGCCTCCACTGCTTCATTGGGCAGAGAATTCCACAGATTCACAACCCTCTGGGAAAAGCAGTTCCTCCTCATCTCTGTCCTAAATCTACTCCCCCGAATCTTGAGGCTATGTCCCCTAGTTCTAGTCTCACCTACCAGTGGAAACAACTTTCCTGCGTGTATCTTATTTCTCCCTTTCATAATTTTAGTAGTCATAGTCATACTTTATTGATCCTGGGGGAAATTGGTTTTCGTTACAGTTGCACCATAAATAATTAAATAGTAATAATAAAACCATAAGTAGTTAAATACTAATATGTAAATTATGCCAGGAAATAAGTCCAGGACCAGCCTATTGGTTCAGGGTGTCTGACCCTCCAAGGGAGGAGTTGTAAAGTTTGATAGCCCCAGGCAGGAATGACTTCCTATGACGCTCTGTGCTGCATCTCGGTGGAATGAGTTTTATGTGTTTCTATAAGAGCTCCTCTCATCCTTCTCTTCCCTCTCGTTCTGTACTGTAATGGCTGTTGTAACAGCCACCTCCCCTTATGAAGTTCACTACCAAGATATTGGAGATGTGGAATAAAAACTCACTTTTACTGAATTTATATAAGGGGGAAAATAACTACATGAGCACAAAATGCAAAAGGACTGAACATTGTTCATTTTTGTCTGGGGTCACAAAATCAAGAAAATCAAGAGATGGAGCATTTTCTGAGTGTGCATCTCCTCCATGGGTTGTACTTTACTAAATTTGCTCAATATTGGTATTTGCAAATACACTTATACAGCCTTTCAAAGTCAGGACCCAAAGCTAAGCTGCTCTGTTCTCATTATTCCCATCAGAGGAAGTACAGGAGCCTGAAGGCACAATCTCAGTGTTTTTGGACCAGCTTCTTCCCCTCTGCCATCAGATTTCTGAATGGTCCTTGAACACTACCTCAGTATTTTTACTCTCTTTATGCACTATTTTATTTATTCTTGTTTCTTATTGTAAAATGGATTTGTTTAAATGTATTGCACTGTACTACTGCCACAAAACAACAAATTTCAAGGCATATGTCTGTGATAATAAACCTGATTTGTTATCAAAGTATACAACTTTGAGATTCGTCTCCTAACAGGCAGCCACGAAACAAAGAAATCCAAAAGCACCCATTTTTTAAAAAAAAGACCAAGCACCCAATGTGCAGAGGGAGGAAAAAAAAAATCAGGCAAACAATAAGCTCAAGCAAATAGTGTTCTGAACTGAAGTCCACAAAGAGTCCAGACCCTAGTTCAGCACAGAGCCGAGCAGCGAGCTGAACCAGCCCATCCCTCACCTTGGGCCCTGACACCCAGACCTCTTCAACCTGTCCCAGCAACTAAGTTTTCGTCCAAACACCGGGTTCAGTCGCTTCAATATGCTCTGGAGCCTGGACTCTCCTGCCTCAATTCGCCCTGTACCCAGCCTTCCTGATTCAGCCTGATAGTTAAATCGTTGGCCAGATTTAGGGTTCAGTCGCTTCGATACGCTGTGGGGCCTGGACCCCGCTGCCTCGATTTGGCCTGTTCCAGACTTTCGGATTTGGCAGGGCGCTTAAATCAATCGAACCCCGGGTCTTCCTGGCTCTCAGCGACAGGCTGGTTGCTTCGCCTCAGTTCTGCCATGTCAAATTGTCTCAAAGTCCAAAGGGAGGCTATAGACTACTACTTGCAATGATCATTTACCCACAGAAGTATGTTTAACAGAGTGTTTAGTTGTTGTCCTAGTTTCATTGGCCACCAGCCAGAAGTCACTGGGGTTCACCAGCAGGGTCATAAACCAGATTTGGCTGTTTGTCGGTCTTTGTTTATGTATAGTTTTTCGTAACTTCTATGATATTTCTTTATTTCATGACATATATCGGTGATAACAAACTTGATTCCAGTTCTCTCATGGCTCCACCTTGCATTGGATTACAAAAGAGTACTCTAATCCTCTCCCTGGTGATCTCCATGGCTACAATTTGACATTCTAAATTTCAATAATTCAACTACCTGTAATTACACTACCAGCAACCCGGGTTGATTTCCCACCGCTGCCTGTAAGGAGTTTGTATGTTCTCTCCCTGGACCGCGTGGGTTTCCTCCGGGTGCTCTGGTTTCCTCCCACAGTCCAAAGACATTCCCATTGGTCATTGTAAGTTGTCCCATGATTAGGCTAGGATTAAATCAGGGGGTTGCTGAGCTCGAAGGCATATGGAGGGGCCAATTCCAATATGGCTGGAAGGGCGAATCCCATGCTGTGTCTCAATAAAGAAATCCTTTCACCTTTTCAAATGTTGGAGATCTTTTTAGGATTCAATTTACCATGTGAGAACTCTGAAAACATGCAGATTTTGTCGGAAGCAGGAAAGGGACTGGGAAACACTTAAAAAAAAATACTAATACAAGTTTTCAATCAAGTAACTGTTAATACTAGGATATTATTAATGTTTCTGCTTGTATGTGATCTTGCCCACATCACTTCCTCACTTTTCCCAATTTCTTTCCTCCTCCTTCCTTCCCATCTGCATCCCTTCCTTCATTCATTCGTTCTCCTTCTCCACTCTAACCTCTCTTTCCCACCTCAGCAGTCATTAGTTCACGCTCCAGGACTTCCTGGCTGCCAGAAGCCCCCGACCAAACCTAGTCCCAGCCAGGGTGCAGCATAATGCCAACTCCCGACATTCTTCCCTTCAGAAAAGCCTCCCAGGAGCTGGCAGGCCACAACCAGCGAGCAAGTGTTGGGACACAGAGAGCATTCTTTATGCATGGCAGCAGCTAAGTGAGAGAAGCTGCATCCAAGGCAGAATTCACCCCCCCCCCGACCCCAAGATCTGTTTCTCATTATATAGCGAATTAAATTTCAAAGTGTCAGTTGGCAGGGTTTGGGAATATTTCAGAATCCAGCCCGTTTTTCTTAATTGATTTTAAAATTTTAATCTGTTTTGAATTCCAGTCTCTACTCAAACTGATCTGAACAGGTAAATTCTCGCCCACTTTTCTTAGTCACATCATGGGTTAGTAAAATTGATATTGGGTTTATCATTGTTGCATACCAAGATACAGTGAAAAGCAAGGATATAATGTTGAGGCTTTATAAGGCACTGGTGAGGCCTCACTTGGAGTATTCTGATCAGTTTTGGCCCACTGATCTGAGAAAAGATGTGCTGACATTGGAGAGGGTTTGAAAGGAGGTTCACGAGAATGATTCCGGGATTGAAAGGTTTGTTGTTTGATGGCTCAGGGCCTCTACTCACTGGAATTCAGAAGAATAAGGGGTGACCACATTGAAACCCACCGAATGTTGTAAAGCCTCAATAGAGTGGACGTGGAGAGGATGTTTCCTATGGTAGGAGAGTCTAAGACCAGAGGACACAGCCTGAGAATAGAGGGACGTCCTCTTAGAACGGTGATGAGGAATTTCTTTAGCCAGAGAGTAGTGAATCTGTGGAAATCGTCGCCACAGGCAGCTGTGGAGGCCGTCACTGGGTCTATTTAAGGGAGAGGTTGATAGATTCTTGATTAGTCGGGAAAGGAAGGGATACAGGGAGGGGGGGAAGGCAGGAGATTGGGGCTGAGAGGGAAAATGGATCAGCTTTGATGAAATGACAGAGCAGACTCAATGGGCCAAATAGCTTCATTCTGCTCCTACATCTTACGGTCTGTTATTGTTCGTACAGGTCACATCACAGTGCATTGAGGTAGAGCAAGGTAAAACAATAACGTTGCAGAATAAAGTGTAAAAGCTTCAGTGCGAGTAAACGATAAAGTGCAAGGTCATAAGAAGGTAGGTTGTGAGGCCAAGCGTCCATCTTATCATACAAGAGATCCATTACGGTAACAGGGGAGAGAAGCTATTCTTAAGCCTGGTGGCACATGCTTTATGGCTTCTGCCTGATGGGAGAAGAGAGAACGATTTCTCCAGCGATTTCTCTTAAACCTGGTCCATCTTCGTCCTTATTTACGTTTGACTAAACCTTCCTGAATTCTGATTTTCCTCCGAAGGTCTCTCTCATAAATCAACCTTTTCACTAGGCCAAAACTGGCCCCCTTCTGCTTGCTGAGAAAAGTTCTTCTGAATGCCTAATTTATCTCCTATATATGTTCTTCACATTTTCTGTTTGCAGTTAATTGCATAGAACTCGGAACAATAAAGCACAATACAGTCCTTCAGCCTACAATGTTGGGTCGACCTTGTAATCTATTCTTAAGGACTACCTAACCCTTCCCTCCCACACAGCCCTCCATTTTTCTTTCATCCATGTGCCTATCTAAGAGTCTCTTAAATGTCCCTAATGTATCTGCCTCTACTACCACCCCGGCAGCACATTCCACACACATACCACTCTCTTTGTGTTTTAAAAAAACACTCGCCTCTGACGTCCCTTCCCCCCCGCCCCCCCATACTTTCCTTGAATCACCTTAAAATTATGCCTTCACATATCAGCCATTTCTACCCTGGGAAAAAGTGTCTGGCTGTCCCCTCAACCTTTGGGTCTTTGTTCGTTCATTCTGTGCCGTGTCGTATGACGTGGGTGATCGTGGACTTTCCATGACCATGATTGTTCTTGGCAGTCTTTTTCTTACGACCGCAGTGGTTTGCCATCGCCTTTTCCTGGGCAGTGTCCTTCCAAGACGGGTGAGCCCCAGCCGTTATCAATACTCTTCAGAGGTTGTCTGCCTGGTGTCAGTGGTCCCATAACCAGGACTTGTGACTCGTATGACCTTCCCATGGCTTCGTGTGACCGTGATCAGTGGGGGGGGCTGAGTGGGTATTACACCTTGCCCAAGAGTGACCTGCAGGCTGGAGGAGGGAAGAATTACCTTACACCTCCTTGGGTAGAATGTATCTCCACCTTGCCACGGAATATGGCACTTATCATCTCTACATTTCAGAGTAATTAAAAAGACTATTTGTTGCCCTGTTATCTTTCATTCTTCTCATGGGACCCCATAGGATTTCTCCAAATGTGTGATTACAAGACTTTGTCTGTCAACTATGTAGGCTCCAAAGGCATCTAGCAGATTGGACAGAATACAGAAACATGGTTGCAGCAGCTGTTCTAACAAAATGCCCTTAGTGGTGACCACACGGGGAGTTATCTTGTATGACATCTCTCTCCCCCGCACCCCCCCCAAATCAATCCAATAATGATGTCCCAAAATCCTTTATTAGCAACTAGCAAATCATACAATCTTGAAGCGATTAAACTAAGTGGTCAACTAAAGATATGACACCCAACAGTCCCCAGCTCCACAGTTAAGCAGAGAAGCATGAATCCGTAACTTATATCCACATCCCCATCGACGTGACTAGTTACCATAATAAACGCACAATCCAAAATGCAATGGAGACAGAAGACAGGTGCTTGGCTCCTACAATAGTGTTGAGATAGAGAATCAGTCACAATCATAATTGTGTGGATAGTCAGAGGCTTTTTCCCAGGGCTGAAATGGCTAACGCGAGAGGGCACAGTTTCAAGGTGCTCGGAAGTAGGTGCAGAGGAGATGTCAGGGGCAAGTTTTTTATGCAGAGTAGTTAGTGCGTGGAATGGGCTGCTGGTAACGGTGGTGGAGGCGAATATGATAGGGTTTTTTAAGAGACTCCTGGATAGGTACATGGAGCTCAGAAAATTAGAGGGCTATGGGTAAGCCTTGTGATTTCTAAAGTAAGGACATGTTCGACACAGCATTGTGGGCCAAAGAACCTGTTATTGTGCTGTAGGTTTTCTATGTTTCTATGAATGATGGAGCAGCCTCAAAAGGCAAAATAGCCTATTCTGGCTTCTGTTTCTTGTGTCTACATTTCCGCCTTTTCATCCATCATCCCATTTGTAATTCTACACTCAATACCTTTAGTCTTTCCCCTGGTTCCTAAAGTCTGCACTCAGCAATATTGAGCTCCCATTGCCAAATTCCTTCAAGCTATCATGTCAGATCTCTGCATAACTGTCTTTAACTGCAGAGTAACACTTACAGTACGCTGGAGGAACTCAGCAGGTCGGGCAGCATCAGTGGAAACAGTTTCCATGGATGTTGCCCGACCTGCTGAGTTCCTCCAGCGTACTGTAAGTGTTGCTTTGATCCCAGCATCTGCAGATTATTTTGTGTTTAACTGCAGAGTGCTCGGTGCCTTTACCTCTGAAGAAGCTTAGCTGCTGTTACAGCTTTAGTACTTTCTAAATTGGGGGACCGCTTCATCGAGCATCTCTGCTACATCCGCCAAAAGCAGATCTTCTGGGTAATCAGACATTTTAATTCTCATTCTCACTCCTCGTGTACCAAGATGAGGCCACCCTCAGGGTGGAGGAGCAACACCTTATCTTCCATCTGGATAGCATCCAACCTTTTGCCATTAATATCGATTTCTCCTTCCAGTAAAGAAATATTTTTTCCTTCCCCCCCTTCCCTCTTCTATTCCCCACTCTGGCCTTTTTACCTCTTCTTACCTGTCAATCACTCCAATGTCCCCTCTTCTTTCCCTTTCTCCTATGGTTCCTCTCCAGCCTTTCCCACCCACCTGGTTTCATCCATCACCTCCTTCCTTTTATTTGCTTACATACTGTCCATTATGCTGCTGGTGTTCAGGTAGGCAATGAAGGCCCTCCATCTCTGGCCTTGTTCAGGGCTTCCTTTATCATGTCAGCAGCTTCCTCTCGGTTTCCACTACCATTAGTCATGCAAGTCCTGGATGGAGTCTCAGGAATACCGTCGCACTCAGATGTAGGATTCTTCATTGCTGGTTTCCATAGCAGTTTTGTTTGACCAGTCAGGGTTGTTAGCCCTGAGCTGAACCCCCGAATCTGGAGGACTAGTGGGCCACACTTGGTCTGGCTGCTGCCCTTTGAACTGTTTGGGATAGGTGACTCTACCAACAGCCAAAGCATAAAGCCTGGACTGCTGCTAACATAGCTCTCTGGGTCGTTGGGAGATGCAAGCCTCCAAACCCTACAACAAGGTTGTGATCCTCTTGAAGGTCCTTCGCCTCCACCCTCCACCCCCCCTACCTTTATATTCTAGTGTCTTCCCCTTCCACTTCTGTCCTGGAGAAGGGTCTTGGCCCAAAATGTTGTCTTTATTCATTTCAGCCTGACCTGCTGAGTTCCTCCAGCATTTTGTGTGTATGATCTAGTACTTTGAGGTCAAGCAGCTCCACCCCCCCCAGGGCAAAAATGCCTCCCTCTGAAGTTGAAGTTATCTTCACTCTACCTCTTTTTAACAGCATAACTAAAAGATGTCATAAACCTCATTCAGTCAAGAGAAATGTGAGGTTGTGCACTTCGGGAGAACAGCAAAAAAAAACACACAGTAAGCGACAGAGACATACTGAAGGTAGTAGTCGAGGGCAGTTAAAAAGAGATGCGGCTTACTTAATGTGCCAAGAAACAGAATATATGTGTATGGATGTAGCACTGGACCCGAGCATTAGATATGATAGACTTAATCGAGTGGTATAATAGAACATAGAAATCTTCGGCCTGCAATGTTGTGCCATCCATGTAACCTAGTCTAGAGACTGCCTAGAATTTCCCAACCGCATAGCCCTCTATTTTTTCTAAGCTCCATGTAACTATCTAGGAGTCTCTTAAAAGACCCTATTGTATCCGCCTGCAGCACCATCACCGGCAGTGCATTCCACGCACTCACCACTCTCTGTGTGAAAAACTTACCCCTGGCATCCGTTCAGTACCTATTTCCAAGCACCTTGAAACTACACCCCTCGTATTAGCCATTCCAGCCCTGGGAGAAAAGCCTCTGGCTATTCACACGATCAATGCTCTATCAGCAGGGTAATAAATGAAGCAGTCAGGAAGGGTGTGTTTCTTTTACAAGAAATCAGTAACGAGGAGGAAGAAAAATGTTTCCACCCAAAGGGGAATTCGCAGTTAGAATGTAAAGTTGAGGCAGAAACCTTCATCGGATTTTAAAAAGTAATCTGGCTGAGTATTTAGTGTGCCATAACCTCAGAAGCAGGATTAGGCTGGAAGTCGTTTTTTTCCACACCTCGGGCTAGGTGACCACCTGTGCTGCAAATTTATGTGATCCTCTAAAGCACAGGTGCCCACCCTGGGGTCCACAGACCCCTTGCTTTATGCTATTGGTCTGTAGCATTAAAAAGTCAAGTCAAGTTTATTGTCATTTAACAATATACATGTATACCATCAAACGAGGCAACGTTTCTCTGGACCAGGGTGTAAAGCACAGTAGTACATATAAACACACAATAACTTAGAAAAGTAAGAATTGAATCTGCAAATGAATTAAGTAAAGGCATCCGTTAGTCTTGCGAGACCATGGATCTGTGCCTGGAAAGTCTTCACTCTCCAGGGCGCAGGCCTGGGCAAGGTTGTATGGAAGACTGGCAGTTGCCCATGCTGCAAGTCTCCCCTCTCCACGACATCGATGTTGTCCAAGGGAAGGGCATTAGGACCCATACAGCTTGGCACCGGTGTCGTCGCAGAGCACTGTGTGGTTAAGTGCCTTGCTCAAGGACACAACATGCTGCCTCGGCTGGGGCTCGAACTAGCGACCTTCAGATCACTAGTCGAACGCCTTAACCACTTGGCCACGTGCCCACATGAATTACAGATAAGTAAACAAAATAAAGTGCATAAATTAAATATTTTAAGGTACAGAACAGGTGACCTTTTGAATGTGATGCGGCCTAATGGCCTGAGGGAAGGAACTGTTTCTCATCCTGAATGTTCTTGTCTTTATGCATTGGCGTCTCCTGCCTGCAGTAGAAAGTCAAAGAGGATGCTGAATGGATGGGTGGGATTCTTGATAATACTAAGGGCCCTGCGTACGCAGTGCTCCTGATAAAAGTCCCCGATAGCTGGTAGGGAGAACACTCTTGGCCATTCTCACAGTCCTTTGTAGGGACTCCTGGCCCAATGCCTTGCTGCATTGGCTGCAAAGGTTAGGATCAGCATGCCGTACTCACCTCCTCTCATCCGCAGTAAAGAATTCTTTTTATTGAAAAGGAAGTGGAGAGCGGTACTTTGGCTGTTATGGGAGAACAAAAAGCAGGGAAACTGAAAATAAGTTCTACTTGGACAGAGATGCTGAAAACTCCAGCAGAGAGGTGTGATTCCATTTCTGAAACATGCTTGAGTTTTGACGGTCGAGATCCAAGGGTGGGAGTGGGATCCCAGGTGGATATTTAAGGGGGGAAATCAGAGAGTGATTTTAGTCACACTGGCATGGGGACCTTAGATTATAGGTTTCCTCTCTGTGTGCTAATTCCCACTGGTAGGGCAGCTGGCAACATCAGCAGAAAATACACAATGTAGTAAACACGAGTTTCTGCAGATGCTGGAAATCCAGAGCAACACAGAAAATGCTGGGAGAATGGGTGCTACAGGTAAATGGTAGGGCATTGAAGTATGCTGTAGAACAGAGGGATCTAGGAATAATGGTGCATAGTTCCCTGAAGGTGGAATCTCATGTGGATAGGGTGATGAAGAAAGCTTTTGGTATGCTGGCCTTTATTAATCAGAGCATTGAGTTCAGGCGTTGGGATGTAATGTTGAAATTGTATAAGGCATTGGTAAGGCCAAATTTGGAATATTGTGTACAGTTCTGGTCACCGAATTATAGGAAGGATGTCAATAAAATTGAGAGAGTACAGAGGAGATTTACTAAAATGTTGCCTGGGTTTCATCTCTTAAGTTACAGAGAAAGGTTGAACAAGTTAGGTCTTTATTCTTTGGAGCGTAAAAGGTTGAGGGGGAACTTGATAGAGGTGTTTAAAATTATGAGGGGGATTGATAGAGTTGACGTGGTCAGACTTTTTCCATTGAGAGTGGGGAAGATTCAAACAAGAGAACATGGGTTGAGAGTTAAAGGAAAAAAGTTTAGAGGTAACATGAGGGGGAACTTCTTTACTCAGAGAGTGGTAGCTGTGTGGAACGAGCTTCCAGCAGAAGTGGTTGAGGCAGGTTCGATGTTGTCGTTTAAAGTTAAAGTGGATAGATATATGGACAAGAAAGGAATGGAGGGTTATGGGCTGAGTGCAGGTCGGTGGGACTAGGATAGGGTAAGAGATCGGCACGGACTAGAAGGGCCGAGATGGCCTGTTTCTGTGTTGTAATTGTTATATGGTTATACAAGAAGGGTCAGAGCCGTCTCTATTTCCTGAGGAGACTGAGGTCCTTTAACATCTGCCAGACGATGCTGAGGATGTTCTACAAGTCTGTGGTGGCCGGTGCTATCATGTTTGCTGTTGTGTGCTGGGGCAGCAGGCTGAGGGCAGCAGACACCAACAGAATCAACAAGCTCATTCGTAAGGCCAGTGATGTTGTGGGGATGGAACTGGACTCTCTGACGGTGGTGTCTGAAAAGAGGATGCTGTCCAAGTTGCATGCCACCTTGGTCAATGTCTCCCATCCACTACATAATGTACTGGGTGGGCACAGGAGTACATTTAGCCAGAGACTCATTCCACCGAGATGCCACACAGAGTGTCATAGGAAGTCATTCCTGCCTGTGGCCATCAAACTTTACAACTCCTCCCTTGGAGGGTCAGGCACCCTAAGCCGATAGGCTGGTCCTGGACTTATTTCATAATTTACAGGCATAATTTACATATTACTATTTAACTATTTATGGTTCTATTACTATTTATTATTTATGGTGCAACTGTAACGAAAACCAATTTCCCCCGGGATCAATAAAGTATGACTATGACTATATAGGAACTTGTTACAGCTCAGGGACAGTCTGGAGTTCAATTGTGGCACCACTCTGTAAGGAGTCAGTATGTCCTCCCTGTGGAATGCGTGGTTTTTCCCCGGGTGCTCCAGTTTCCTCCCACAGTCCAAAGACGCACCGGGTAGATTAATTGGTCACTGTAAGTTGTCCTGTGGTTAGGTTAGGGTTACTTGGCTTTGTTAGGGTTTGCTGGCTCAAAGAGTTGGAAGGTCCAACTCTACACTGTATTACTAAATAAATTTTTTTTTCATTCAGCAGGTCAGGCAGCATCTGTGCAAAAGAATAAAGAGCCGACATTTTGGGCTAGGAGTCTTCAACATGAAAGGTTCTCGGCCTAAAATGTCGACTCTTTATTCCCTTCCTTAAATGCTGTGTTCCTCCTGCATTTTCAGTGTGTTACTCTATAAGGTAAAGCTTCCTTGATCACTAAAGAAATGCTATCGGGTTCTGGATTACAATGTGCTGAGTGGCAAACTGGAGATAGAAGTGGTGGAAGAGTGTTTTGGGGTTCTGTACAGGGTTAAAGCTGGCCCAGTCGCAGTTTCCGTAACATGGAGAAGATCTGAGGGGTTGAAGTTGAAGGGGGGCAGCAAGAAGTGAGATCAGCCGCAGCTCCTTGATGCTGTGGAGAGAATCTCAGAACACTCGGCCTGGTTGAGACATAAAAAACAATAAATTGGGTCTGACCCACAACCCCACTCCAGCCTCCCGAAAGAGTCTTGCAGCATTAATGAAGTCACTTCAGGCAGGGGGTTGAAGTGGAGTGTTTTTCATGCTGTTCTATCTTTTCCCTTCTCCCCTAAGTTTTAATCTGCCTCGCGCTCAGTTCTTCCCTGATGTGACCTTTCATAGCTGTCATTCTGTGGAAAATGGCTGTTTGTTGCACAGAGCTGGCAGCACGCAGAAAGTGGAGGAATTGTATCACCATAGGACAAGAGTTTCCATTCACTTGGCCAAGCCAGTGCGATGAAACAGATCTCAGTGACTGGAGACTTGTTTTTCTGAGGAGACTGAAAGTAATTGTGACCCTTTCTGTGACCAATTTAAAGGAGAGTGGTCGGCTTAGACTTCATTTTGTCTCCAGTGCTCGCACACAATACGTGTTTGGCTTCAGAATCCCAGTTCCTCTCGTTTAACAGGGCTAGTCGAAAAATTAGAGGGAATGAAACATCTAGTTGTGGTAAACAAGAAATTCTGCAGATGCTGAAAATCCAAAGCAGCGCATGCAAAGTGCTGCCAGAACTCAGCAGGTCAGGCAGCATCTATAAAAAAAAGAGTGAACAGTCAACATTTCAGGCCAAGCCCCCCCCCCCCCCGCCGCCTCCCCCTTCAGGACTGAAATGATGCCAGAATAAAAAAGGGGGGGCGGGGAGAGGAAGATAGCTGGAAGTTGATAGGTGAAGCCAGGTGGGTAGGGGAAGGGATCTGATAGGAGAGGAGAGTGGACCATAGGAGGGGGGGTCCCAGCTGGAAGTGAAAGAGAAGTGAGGCCAGTAGTGGGGAATAGAGTGGGGGGGATATTTTTTAAGCAGAAGAAGAAATCGCTGTTCATGCCATCAGGTTGGAGGCCACCCACGGAATATAAGGTGTGGCTTTTTCACCTTGGGTGTGGCTTCAACTTGGCATAAGAGGAGGTGATGGACCAACATGTCAGAACGGGAATGGGAATTGTAATTAAAATGTTTGGCCAGCTGCAAGATGGAGCGGAGGTACTCAACGAAGCGCACCCCCCCCTCCCCAATTTACGACGGGTCTCACCAGTGTAGAGGAGGCCGCATCAGACGAGCCCCAGCAGATTCGCAGGTGAAATGCTGCCTCACCTGGAAGGACTGCTTGGGTCCTTGAACGGAGGTGAATGGGCAGGTGTAGCACTTCGGGCACTCGCCACGGTAAGTTGTGGGGAGGGATGAATGGACAAGGGAATCATGGAGGAAGCGATCCCTGCGTAAAGCAGAAGGTCGGGGGGGGGTTAAAGATGTGTTTGGTACTGGGATCCCTTTGGAGATGGCAGAAGCTGCAGAAAATGATGTGTTAAATACAGAGGGCTCATCGGGGTGATAGGTGAGGACAGGAGGAACTCTGTCACTGGTAAGGCAGCGGGAAGATGTGGTGAGCGCAGATGTTTGGGAATTGGAAGAGACGTGGGTGAGGGCAGCATCAATTGTGGAGGAACAGAAACCCCGTGTGGACAGGATGGGAAGAGGTTTAGTCAAGATAGCGGTGGGAAGCAGTCAGATTATAAAAGGTGTTGGCCGACCGAGAACCTGCAGAGAGACTTAGATAGTTTAGGGGAATGGGCAAAGAAGTGGCAAGTGAAATACAATGCTGGAAAGTGTATGGTCATGCACTTTGGTCGAAGAAATAAACGGGCAGACCATTATTTAGATGGGGAGAGAATTCAAAATGCAGAGATGCAAAGGGATTTGAGAGTCCTTGTGCAAGATACCCTAAAGGTTAACCTCCGGGTTGATTCGGTGGTGAAGAAGGCGAATGCAATGTTGGCATTCATTTCTAGAGGAATAGAATATAAGAGCAGGGATGTGATGTTGAGGCTCCACAATGCACTCATGAGACCACAGTTGGAGTATTGTGTGCAGTTTTGGGCTCCTTATTTTAGAAAGGATATACTGACATTGGAGAGGGTTCAGAGAAGGTTCACGAGAATGATTCCAGGAATGAAAGGGTTATCGTATGAGGAACGTCTGACAGCTTCTTGGGCTGTATTCCCTGGAGTTCAGGAGAATGAAGGGGGATCTCATAGAAACATTCCGAATGTTAAAAGGCCTGAACAGATTAGATTTGGCAAAGTTATTTCCCATGGTAGAGGAGTCTAGGACAAGAGGGCAGAACTTCAGGATTGAAGGGCATCCATTTAGAACAGAGATGCAGAGAAATTACTTTAGGCAGAGGGTGGTAAATCTGTGGAATTTGTTGCCACGTGTGGCTGTGGAGGCCAAGTCATTGGGTGTATTTAAGGCAGAGATAGATAGTTTCTTGATTAGCCAGGGCATCAAAGGGTATGGGGTGAAAGCAGAGGAATGGGGATGACTGGAAGAATTGCATCAGCCCATGATTGAATAGCGGAGCAGACTCAAGGGGCCGAATGGCCACCTTCTGCTCTTATATCTTATGGTCTTATGAACAGTTTATTTTCAGAGATCGAGAAATGGGAGGGAGGTGTCAGATATGGAGCAAGTGAATTTCAGAGCAGGGTGGAAGTTGCAGAAAGTTGATGAAATTGATGCCTCAATGCAGTCGTCGATGCAGCAGAGGAAGAGTTGGGAGCAATACCAGGGAAGGTTTGAGTGCTCTGCGTAGCCACCGATGAGGCAGGCATTGCTGGGCCCCATGTGGGTGCTTTCTCGAGCCTAGAGAAAGTGGAAGGAGCAGGAAGAGAAATTGTTGAGGGTGGGGGACAGTTCTGCCAGAAGGAGGAGGGTGCTGTGGAGGGGAGATCATTCTTCTTTTATTGAGAAAGAAGTGGAGAATTTTAGAACCTTCCGGATGGGGGATAGAAGTGCATAGAGAGTGGACATCCGTGGTGAAAATGAGGAAGTCAAGGCCAGGGAATTGGAAGTTAGTGAGGAGCAGAAGCGTCATGAGTATAGGTGGCAAAGAAAGAGTGCCAGGGGCGAGTGCAGACACACCCAGCCCTGACACACCAGGCAAGATCATTTGATTCCAGAATGTCTCTCTGGTGCTTCCTGCTCTCTCCCCTCTCCCTTTCCCCTTTTTCCAACCATGATTCCCCTTTCCCACTCTCAGTCTACGATAGAGACCCATATCAGAATCAGGCTTATCACTGCTCACGTATGTCATGATTTTATTTTTGCGGCAGCAGTACAGTGCAATGCGTAAAATTACTACAGTACTGTGCACAAGTCTTAGGCACCCTAACTATATATTTATATTGTAGGTGGGAAGGGACTGAACCAAGGGGGACATGAGTTCAGTGGGGCAGGAGCAGGCAATATCAGTGGAGCTATCTGGACAGTTATGTTTGTGGATTTTAGGTAGGAGTTAGAAGTGAGCAGTGTGGGGTAAGGGAACCATGAGTTTGACGGCAGTGGATGAGAGTCCTCCAGAGTTGGTGAGATAGTTGATGGTCTCAGAGACAGTTTTCCGATGGTCCGGACTGGGGTCCTCTTCAAAGGGTGGGTAAGAGGAGGGATACTGAAAGCAGTCGCCTCTGAGTGTCTGAAGGGTGCATAGAGAGTGGAGGGCAGTGCGTTCAGAGGGGGTAAGGTTCAAGGAGGGAGGTTTTCAGTTTGAGCCGGTTGATGTCTCGTCAGCAACTAGAGATGAAACGATCCAGGGCAGGCAGGGTGTCCAAGAAGATGAGCAGGGTTGGAGACGGGAGAAGAGATCATCGGTGCGGGATGGGGAACTCTTGCTGGAAAAAGTGAGCTCGGAGATGGCAACGGAGGAAGAGCGCAGCATCGCGGGGGAGGTGCGGCAAAGGGGGGCAAATGGTGATAGTGGAGGAGAGAGAAATCTGATCGCTGTATACCTACTGCAAGTAGAAAGTCATTTGAGATAACCTGGCAACACACATAAAAGTTGCTGGTGAACGCAGCAGGCCAGGCAGCATCTCTAGGAAGAGGTACAGTCGACGTTTCAGGCCGAGACCCTTCGTCAGGACTAACTGAAGGAAGAGTGAGTAAGGGATTTGATAGTTGGAGGGGGAGGGGGAGATCCAAAATGATAGGAGAAGACAGGAGGGGGAGGGATGGAGCCAAGAGCTGGACAGGTGATTGGCAAAAGGGATACGAGAGGATCATGGAACAGGAGGTCCGGGAAGAAAGACAGGGGGGGGGGGGGAACCCAGAGGATGGGCAAGGGGTATATTCACAGGGACAGAGGGAGAAAAAGGAGAGTGAGAGAAAGAATGTGTGTATAAAAATAAGTAACAGATGGGGTACGAGGGGGAGGTGGGGCATCAGCGGAAGTTAGAGAAGTCGATGTTCATGCCATCAGGTTGGAGGCTACCCAGACGGAATATAAGGTGTTGTTCCTCCAACCTGAGTGTGGCTTCATCTTTACAGTAGAGGAGGCCATGGATTGACATGTCAGAATGGGAATGGGATGTGGAATTAAAATGTGTGGCCACTGGGAGATCCTGCTTTCTCTGGCGGACAGAGCGTAGATGTTCAGCAAAGTGGTCTCCCAGTCTGTGTCGGGTCTCGCCAATATATAAAAGGCCACATCGGGAGCACCGGATGCAGTATATCACCCCAGTCGACTCACAGGTGAAGTGTTGCCTCACCTGGAAGGACGGTTTGGGGCCCTGAATGGTGGTAAGGGAGGAAGTGTAAGGGCATGTGTAGCACTTGTTCCGCTTACACGGATAAGTGCCAGGAGGGAGATCAGTGGGGAGGGATGGGGGGGACGAATGGACAAGGGAGTTGCGTAGGGAGCGATCCCTGCGGAATGCAGAGAGAGGGGGGGAGGGAAAGATGTGCTTAGTGGTGGGATCCCGTTGGAGGTGGCGGAAGTTACGGAGAATAATATGTTGGACCCGGAGGCTGGTGGGGTGGTAGGTGAGGACCAGGGGAACCCTATTCCTCGTGGGGTGGCGGGAGGATGGAGTGAGAGCAGATGTACGTGAAATGGGGGAGATGCGTTTAAGAGCAGAGTTGATAGTGGAGGAAGGGAAGCCCCTTTCTTTAAAAAAGGAAGACATCTCCCTCGTCCTAGAATGAAAAGCCTCATCCTGAGAGCAGATGCGGCGGAGACGGAGGAATTGCGAGAAGGGGATGGCGTTTTTGCAAGAGACGGTGAGAAGAGGAATAGTCCAGATAGCTGTGAGAGTCAGTAGGCTTATAGTAGACATCAGTGGATAAGCTGTCTCCAGAGACCGAGACAGAAAGATCTAGAAAGGGGAGGGAGGTGTCGGAAATGGACCAGGTAAACTTGAGGACAGGGTGAAAGTTGGAGGCAAAGTTAATAAAGTCAACGAGTTCTGCATGTGTGCAGGAAGCAGCACCAATGCAGTCATCGATGTAGCGAAGGAAAAGTGGGGGACAGATACCAGAATAGGCACGGATCATAGATTGTTCCACAAAGCCAACAAAAAGGCAGGCATAGCTAGGACCCATACGGGTGCCCATAGCTACACCTTTAGTTTGGAGGAAGTGGGAGGAGCCAAAGGAGAAATTATTAAGAGTAAGGACTAATTCTGCTAGACGGAGCAGAGTGGTGGTAGAGGGGAACTGATTAGGTCTGGAATCCAGAAAGAAGCGTAGAGCTTTGAGACCTTCCTGATGAGGGATGGAAGTATATAGGGACTGGACATCCATGGTGAAAATAAAGCAGTGGGGGCCAGGGAACTTAAAATCATCGAAAAGTTTAAGAGCGTGAGAAGTGTCACGAACATAGGTCGGAAGGGATATGAGATAACCTGGCCTGTGATGCCTCTGCAGTTGAACAGCTTGTGATCGAGTGGGTGTACAGAGAGTGTTCCTGCTGAAGGAATGGATGAAAAAAATTAAGATAGTGGAAGAATATGGTTTCTGCCTGCTCCCCACAACCACTCCTCAATTTCTGATGGTACAGAGTTCTGCATCACTAGCCATGGTGGACCGTTGCAGATGTATTATTGAGACACATTATCTAATTGCTAATTGCCAAGCAAAGCAGTTGCTTCCTTATGATCTCTAGAGACAGACTGACCAATTTGTGTTGTATTAAGATGTATTTGTGGTGGGGACCACAAGTTTATACACTTTATAAATCTGAAGGTATAATAGCATGGTTTATGTAAAGCGACTGATAGTTCCAGATGAAGGGTATTACTTACATGCAGAATAATCCCTTGTGGCTTCTCGAACCACGTCTCCCAGCACCCCCGAGTTTAATCCTAGCCTAATCACAGGACAATTTACAATGACCAATTAACCTGCCAACCGGTAGGTCTTAGGACTGTGGAAGGAAACCCACGCGGTCACAGGGAGAACGTACAGGCAGCAGCGGGAATTGAACCCAGGTCGCCTGTCCTGTAAAGTGTTGTGCTAACACTACGCTATGGGGAATATGAACTGTGGGGAATGCTGAGGTTGAACAATATACAGTACAATTGAAACCAAAGGTAAATACTAGTCTGAAGGTATCGGGTTACATGGTGTTAAGCAACTAACAAGAGATGACTTGATAGAGAAGTGCAAGATGGTAAGAGGATGTGAATGTTTTATCGAGGGTGCAAAGGAGATTTTCCAGAATGCTGTCTGGGTTAGAGAGCATGTTTTATAAGGACAGTCTGAGTGAGCTAAGGGTTTTTACTTTGGAGAGGAGGATGAGAGGCAACATGATAGAAGTGGACAAGGGGCAGCCAGAGAATTTTCCCATAGCAGAAATGGGTAATACAAGGAAGGCATCATCTTGAGGTGATTGTGGAGGAAGGTATAGGGCAGATGTGGGAGTGTGGAGTGCTCGGCCAGGAATGGTGGCAGAGGCGGACACATTAGAAGAAATTGTTAAGGTAGGCACATGGATAATAGAACAATGCAAGGTTACGCAGGAGGGGAGGGTTAGATTGGTCTTAGAGTAGGTTAAAAGGTCGGCACAACATCGTGGGCCGAAGGACCTGTACTGTGATGCCATGTTCTATGAAAAGGAAAGGTATATCTGTGTGTCCTCCCCGTGGGTTTCCCCTGGGTCCTCCGATTTCCTCCCACAGTCCAAAGACTTGCTGGTTAGTAAATTGCCCCGTGATTAGGCTCGGGTTAAACCAGTGGGTTGCTGGCAGGGCATCTTGAAGCACCGAGAGGGCCTGTTCCATGCTGTATCTCTGAAATAAAATTATGGAGAATATGATCTGTGCAGTCAGTGTTGGGTACAATGAGACTAAAAGCAAATATGTAATTGAGACCACCCTAGACCCCAGTAAAGGCTGATTTATACTTGTGCGTCAAATATACGCCATAGGTATCGCGTACCCTACGGCACAGGGTGACGTGCACCTCCCCAAAGATGTAACTCGCGCGTCGTGGCGACGCAGACCGCAGCAACTCTGATTGGTCCACAGAATTAACAAGCTCATTCGTAAGGCCAGTGATGTTGTGGGGATGGAACTGGACTCTCTGACGGTGGTGTCTGAAAAGAGGATGCTGTCCAAGTTGCATGCCATCTTGGACAATGGCTCCCATCCACTACATAATGTACTGGTTGGGCACAGGCGTACATTCAGCCAGAGACTCATTCCACCGAGATGCAGCACAGAGCGTCATAGGAAGTCATTCCTGCCTGTGGCCATCAAACTTTACAACTCCTCCCTTGGAGGGTCAGACACCCTGAGCCAATAGGCTGGTCCTGTTCTTATTTCCTGGCATAATTTACATATTATTATTTAATTATCTATGGTTTAATTACTATTTAATTATTTATGGTGCAACTGTAACGAAAACCAATTTCCCCCGGGATCAATAAAGTATGACTATGACTATGGTAGCGTCGCATTTTCTCATACGCATTTCTGGTTGCTTTCCTCTGCCATGTCTGTACACTGATGCGAAATAAATGGTTGGAGACGATGAACCAAATCGTCAAATCTACAAGCTGACATCCGAAAATATTTGAAATGCATTTCCTCGTCCATGTCTCTCACGAAGAAACTCAACACAGTGGCATAGAAACCCCACTGCCATCTAGCGTTTTGGCGGTGAATTGCAGAGCGACGCAGACACAACTATGCATGCTGGCTACAGCGTAGGGCTACACAAAAGTATAAATCAGGCCTACGGCGTAGCCCGTATGCACAAGTATAAATCAGCCTTTAGGCTATTCAGGAAACGTGTGCTAGGACCTCTGGCTTAAGTGCGTTTAACGTGTTTCTTCTCCACGGGCAGAGGGGTTTTTTCACCTTTTGGTTGTGTAAGGCAGAATCTGTGCTGTGTGTCCGTGTGCGACTGACTATCTGTGTGTGTGTGTTCATGTCACTGTCAGTACGTGTGACTGTGATGGTCTGCCTGTGTCAGTCGCCGTGGCTGGGTGTCAGCCTCCGTGTGTGCACACGCCAATCTCCACCTTGGAAGTCATTCCCCTCAGAGGCGCTGTGACATTTCCATTCCCCGCACCAGCTGCAACTGTGAGATTGCCAGTGCCACTCTGATTTATGGCAACTCCGTGCTGTCTGGTCTCTCAAAGGTCTGGACTGGAAATTGGCTGAAGTTTATTTCGCTGGGGATTTGTCAAGTGGGCAGGACGGCAATATTTTATGCCATTGCTCAGGCTGAATTTGCGCAGGCTTCAGAAGTGGCAGGATAAAACTCAACTCGGTTTATCTCCCAGCAGTAAATCTTTTTTTATTTTGAGCCTTTCGATTTTCAATGTGGCCAGACTGGCTTTTACTCCCCCTTTACTGACTGTGTGATCTACTGACATAATGTTACCGAAACTTTTCTTCCCAACCCACCGATCGTACGCTGATTTTATAATGCTCCCTCTCCATATTCCGACAAAGCACCTTTTTCTCCCTGTCTCTCCCCAAGTAAATAGAAGGAGGTCCCTTTAGAAAGGCCTAAATAGAGTGAATGTGGAGAGGATGTTTACGGCAAGGGAGTCTAGAACCAAGGGCGCAGCCTCAGAATAGAGGGACGTCCATTTCGAACAAAGATGGGGAGGAATTTCTTTAGCCAGAAGGTGGCAAATCTGTGGAATTCATTGCCACAGGCGGCTGTGGAGGGCAAGTCATTGGGTATATTTAAAGCAGAAGTTGACAGGTTTTTGATTAGTAAGGCCATTAAAGGTTACGGGGAGAAAGCAGGAGGGTGAGGGTGGAGATGGAAGCTGAATCGGCCATGGTTGAATGGCAGGGCAGCCTTGATGGGCTGAATGACCTAATTCTGCTCTGGTTACTACTTTCTGTGCTCCTCAGCCATTCTGTAAAACAGCTTCCACTTTTGCTTCTTGTCCTGCAAGTCTTCCCGCGTCGCTCCAGCTGGGTGGCGTGGAACCTATCCAGTCGGCAGCAAGAACAATTCTCCGGGAATTGTCGAGCGGGGAATTCTATCACTTAGCAATGAGACCATTAAGGTGGGGGAAATGCGGCAGGTCAGTATGGTAAACGCTGGGAACTGATTGCTTTACATACGGTACAGTAGCGGATCTGACTTATTTACATTCTAATTTCACCCAGGGGTTCAAATGGGGCTTGTAAAACTTCTAGTGAATAAAGCATAAAACTGTCTTGTCTTCTGAACCCTGGAATGATATAATCACTTACTCCCATACTCTCCTAATAACCATTTTCTATTAATGTTGATTTTGGTTAAATATTAAGTCCAGGCTGATGCTGCCATCTGCTGACTGCTTTGCTTTCCTTCCATTTACCCTCTGCCTGGGCCACTCAACTGGCAACGTTTTAGCTCTAGGACTTCTCACTTTGATTCTTTTCTTCCTCCCCTTCCACCTTGGCTCAAGTTCAAGTTTATTGTCATCTTTATTTACTTACTGCCTGTTACACCGCTGACATTTAGGGCAGCGATGAAAGTCCTTGCTCTCTGATGTTAAGGGCTTCCCTCATCATGTCAGTAGCTTCCTCTCGGTTCTCACTAGTGCCAGTCATGCAAGTCCCGGGTGGAGACTCAGGAATATTGTCACACTCAGATTTAGAAGGATTCTGCTTCCGTCACGATTTTGTTTGACCAGTCAGCGTTGTTGGCCCTGAGCTGAATCCCTGAACTTGGAGGACCAGTGGACCACTCTTGGTCTGGCTTCGACCCTGTTTGGCCATGGGTGACCCTACCAAGAGCCAAAGCACAGAGCCCTGACTCCAACCGACATGTAGCGTTCTGGGTCACTGAGGCACACAAGCCTCCAAATCCCAGTGACAAGGTTGTGGTTCTCCTGGAGGTTATTGTCATCTGACTGTACATATATAAAGGCACCCGTTAGTCTTGCAAGACCATGGATCTGCGCCTGGAAAGTCTTCACTCTCCAGGACGCAGGCCTGGGCAAGGTTGTATGGAAGACCAGCAGTTGTCCATGCTGCAAGTCTCCCCTCTCCACGCCACCGATGTTGTCCAAGGGAAGGGCATTAGGACCCATACAGCTTGGTACTGGTGTCGTCACAGAGCAATGTGTGATTAAGTGCCTTGCTCAAGGACACAACACATTGCCTCGGCTGGGGCTCGAACTCACGACCTTCAGGTCGCTAGTCCAATGCCTTAATCACTTGGCCACGTGCCCACTGTACATGTATACAACCAAACAAAACAGCGTTCCTCCGGACCACAGTGCTCTCATAAAACATATAATGCACACACCGTGCATTGAACAAAATGTTACTGCAACTGAGTAAATAAAATGTAATTCAAAATGTGTGTAGTGTGTATGTCAGGGTATGCATGTAGGGGGAGGCAACGTGGAGATACGTCTCTACCAAAGGAGGTGTAAGGCGCTCCTTTCCTCCGCTAACCTACATGTCACCCTGGGGCAAAGTTTAGCACGTGCTTAGCCCCCTGATCAGGGTGTCGTGAAGCCATGGAGGCAGGTGGTGGATGGTTGTACAAGCAGCCGGTGCAGATCACAAGTCCTGGTTATGTGACCACTATGAGGCCAGGTAGACAGTCTCCGAAGAGTATTGATAATGGCTGTGGTGGCCGGGGGGGGGGGGGGGTTGGTGTCACCCATCTTGTAAAGGCATTGCCCAGAAGTTGATGGCAAACCACTTCTGTAGAAATATTTGTCAAGAACAATGGTGGTCATGAGAACAAGCTCACCTGTGTCATCGGACACGGCGTATAATGATGATGAGGATGATGTAGTGCGCAGAACAGGTAAATAATAAACAGAACCGTAAACAGCTCGCTGACCTAGTGACAAGATCTCAGTGGTGGCAGAGATTAGTCTCACAGCCTGAGGGAAGAAGCTGTTACCCAGTCTGGCCGCCCTAGTCCTGACGGTAGCTGGTTAAAGAGATTGTGGGATCGACAGAGAGATCCTCAACAATGCTTTGGGCCTTTCGTAATCAACACTCACAGTAAAGGTGACAGATGGGATGGAGGGAGACCCCAGTGTTCCTTTCAGCTTAAGCACCTTGCCGGTTAAGACCATAAGACATAGGAGCAAAGTAAGGCTATTCGGCCGGTCGACTCTGCTCCCCATTCCATCAAGTCTGATTTATTATCCCTTTCAACCCCAATTCCTGCCTTCCTCCCGTAACCTTTGACGCCCCTCCTAATCCAAAACCTATCAACCTCCACCTTAAATATATTATTATTATTATGATTATGAAGACACGTAGTCCTCTTTTATTGTCATTTAGTAATGCATGCATTAAGAAATGATACATTATTTCCTCCGGTGTGATATCACAAAACACAGGACAAACCAAGACTGAAAAAACTGACAAAACCACATAATTATAACATATAGTTACAACAGTGCAACAATACCATAACTTGATGAAGAAGTCCGTGAGCACAGTAAAGTTCAAAGTTTCTCAAATGTCCCACATCTCACGCAGACAGGAGAAGGAAGAAAAACTCTCCCTGCCATGCCGACCACAATCAGACTCTGAGTCATCGGAAAACTTTGAGCTCTGATCAGCTCTCCGACACCGAGTACTGAGCGCTGTCTCTGTCCGAACGATTCGACCTCATTCTCAGTCGCCAAAAGCAGGCAAGGCTGGGGATTTTGAGGCCCACCCTCGGAAAGATTCACGACCACACAGTAACGACAGCAGCGAACGAGCGTTTCAGAAATTCCTCCAGATGTTCCTCTGTGCTTTCACGTCTGTCTCCATCAAATCAGAATTGTCCACAGCCCCTATTTAACAGATACGATATCATTTTCACTGGAGAGCTGCTCACGCGCGGCGCGCTGCCATCTTCTCATCCCGCCGAATATACCCAATGACGTGGCCTCCGCAGCCATCTGTGGCAACGAATTCCACAGATTCACCACCCCCTGGCTAAAGAAATTCCCCCTCGTCTGTTCGAAAGGGATGTCCTTGTATTCTGATGCTGTGCCCTCTGGTCCTAGACTGGTCATGTCCCGAGCTTGGAAAGCTTTCTTTCAAATAAATGGAGAAAGTTTTTAAGTGTCTCAACCTAAAATATAGCGCAGATGCAGAGAGCTGGACTTGCCCTCAGGGAGGGTCTGTGCTTGTGCACTTTCAGTACAGGTTAGGAACACTGGGCCCTTTTCCTACACATGTTCCTTCCATTCTCCTCAGCAGAATGAATCAGCTTGCACTCTTCTTTGGCAGCCTTTCTCTGGATAAGTATCTCCTCAAATCCATTATGGACAATCAGGCACATCCCCTCCATGACCTACTGAAAAAGCAGCAGAGCACTCTCACAAACAGGCTCATTCAGCTCTGCAGTCACAAGGATCATCACAGAGAATCTTTCCTACCAAATGCAATAAGCACATACAGCAGTTCATTCCTGTGCAATAGGAGAGCACACTTCATAGTACAATAGTCTCTTGTTTTATTATTTTGTACATTATTATTGCACATTGGTAAATTATTATTGTGTATATTACTATTCTGTACTTTATCGTTAGTTAAGTCTGCACACTGCTAAATGTTGCTGCTGTAATGAATTTCCCACTCAGAATCAATAAAATGTTATTATTGTTAAATGTCACAAGAATTTAGTTTGTGGTCGATTGGTAGCTAACGGCACTGTGATTTAAACATGAACTCTAGTGATCGTAGAGTTTCCTTTCCTTCTACCCTGTCTTCTAACTCGGGTGAGCGTTTGTGGTTTCAGGCTCCCAATACGACTGGCTTTCCTGGCGGCAAGCCTGGTGTTTCTGACGGTGAATCTCACTTGTGCCTTGCTCGTGAAGGTCCAGCACGAGGAGACCAAAGCCATCGTCTTGGTACGGGTAATCATCAACGACTCCCTCTTCGTCATCTGCGCCGTCACACTGGCAACGTGCCTCTACATCATCGCTAAAACTTCACCTTCAACCAACATCTACCTGGAGTCCAAGGTAAGCTGCAGTGTGGGAAGTTCAGACCTCACGGTGTGTGTTGTTTGCATTCCATATCCCTGGAAGACAAGCAGGATTCCCTTCAGAAGCGGCCGACCATGAAATGAGGAATGCTGCGTGATTGCTCTTGCAGAAACGTGGCCTCAGGGCAACATCCCATGCAACATCAATCTTCAAGCCATGTCACTCAAGGACCTGTGCTAATATTATTTTGTGACTGTATTTGCTATTGTAACTATATTGCTGTGTGCACTGCGTTTTGCGTCTTGGGTGCTGGAGTAACACTGTTTCATTTAGCTGTATACATGTGTATGGTTGACCGACAATTAAATTTGAACTTAAACATATGGAGAATGGGTGGCGGGGTGGAGATCGACATCTACCAGAGGAGGTGTAAGGCGCTCCTTCCCTCCGCTAGCCTGCAGGTCACCCTTGGGCGAGGTGTAGCACCTGCTTAGCCCCCCCCGAGCAGGGGTCACGTGAAGCCGATGGTCGTACGAGCAGCCAGTGCATATCACAAGCCCTGGTTGTGCGACCACTAGGCAGACAATCCCTGAAGAGTATTGATAACGTCTGGTGGGGGGGGGGGGGGGGGGTCACCCATCTGGTAAAGACACTGCCCAGATGAAGGCAACGGCAGACCACTTCTCTGGTAAAAACTCGCCGAGAACAATCGTGGTCATGGGAAGACCATGACCTCCCATGTCATACAACACAACACACCCTGGTGATGTGGAGAAATAAAGCTGATTAGAGAAAGCTAGAACTTTATTTGAAACAAATGATTTACATTTTGTAACTCTTCAATTGTTTTGTAAAAATAATTGTACTTTGTTTTTCTGCTTTTTTTTTACTTGCAGGGAACATCAGTGTACCAGACCACAGCTGTAGGGGGATTAGTTATCCTGCTCTATGCAAGCAGAGCCTGTTATAATCTATATGCCGTCATGCGTTCACCTGCCACTCATGTGGACACCTTTGATTATGGCTGGTACAATGTTTCTGACCAGGTAACTGCAGGATCGTAGCATTTTAGTTTCTAATGTTAGTAGAGGGTGGCGGGATGGAGATAAGTCCCTACCAAAGGAGGTGTAAGGCGCCCCTTCCCTCCGCTAGCCTGCGGTTCACCTCCGGACAAGGTGTAGCACCTGCTTAGTAAGGATATAATGCTGAGGCTTTATAAGGCACTGTTGAGGTTTCAAGGAGTGTTGCGAGCAGTTTTGAGCCACGTATCTAAGAGAGGGTTCAGAGGAGGTTCACGAGAATGATTCTGGGAATGAAAGGGTTATCGTATGAGGAGTGTTTGACGGCTCTGGGCCTGTATTCGCTGGAATTTAGAAGAATGATGGGGAGATCTCCTTGAAACCTACTGAATGTAGACAGGCCTCAAAAGAGTAAATGTGGAGAAGATGTTTCCTGTGGTGGGGGTGTCCAGGACCAGAGGCCGCACTCTCAGAATAGAGGGATGTCCTTTAAGAACAGAGATGAGGGCTTTCTTTAGCCAGAGTTTGGTGAATCTGTGGAATTCATTGCCGCAGCGGCAGTGGGGGCCAAGTTATTGGTTGTATTTTGAGCGTAGTATTAGTCAGACCGTGAAAGGTCATAGGGAGAAGGCAAGAGAACAGGGTTGAGAAAGAAATGCATCAACCATGATGAAATAGTGGTACAGATATGATGGGCAGAATGGCCTAATTCTACTCCTATGTCTTGTGGTCTTTCATAAGAACAAGGAAAAGGTAGAAACCAAAGGGGAAGTTGGTGAGAGCGAAGTGGATAACAGTAACAGGATAGAGACCAAGAGTCTGAATGATGCTAATGGTGGTGATCTAGCTGAGAGAGGCTGGTGAAGGGTTTTTAACCGTAACTGATCTGTGGAGATACTATGAAGGTACACTGGAAATGTGTGAGCAGAGTACTGCAGTTGCTGGAAACATCCAGCAGATCAAGTCAGGCTAAGCTGCTTTTGTTAACAATACGAGTTGGTGATCTTTCATCTCAAACTGGAAAGGCAAGTTATCTGAAACATCCCTTGGGTTCAGCATCAGATTCAGCAACTTCAGAGGCCCGATGGCCGAGGACCTAGGTCCACGAGCCCGGTGGGTGAATCGAAGGCCCAATGTCTGCGAGTCCGTGAATCCACCGAAGGCCCGTTGGCTACCAGTCCCAGGGTTGGAGGACTGTCCGTGGGAGGGACGAAGGAAGCTCGCTGTTGGTGTTGCTGCCTGTGTTGTTCTGCTGAACATTATGGGCATGCTACATTGGTGCTGGAATAGGTGGGGACTCGCGCGGGCTGTCCCCCAACGCGTACTTGGGTTGTGTCGGTTGTTCCCGCAAACAACGCATCGCACTGACGGTACCAATGTGCTGTGCACATGATAAAAGAAACTGAATCAGAATCAGGTTTAGTATCACTGGCATATGTAGTGAAATTTGTTAACTTTAGGGCAGCAGTACAATGAAATACATGATAAATAAATATAGAGGGGAAAAAAGCTGAATTACAGTAAGTGTATATATGTCTATTACGTAGTTAAGTTAAATAAGTTGTGCAGAGAAAAACAGAATTTTTTTAAAAAGTAGTGTGGTAGCGTTCATTGATTCAATGTCCATTCAGAAATCGGGTGGCAAAGGGGAAGAAGCTGTTCTTGAATCGCTGAGTGTATGTCTTCAGGCTCCTGTACCTCATTCCTGATGGTAGCAATGAGAACAAGGCATGACATGGGTGATGGGGGTCCTTAATGATGGACTTTTTGATGCATTGCTCCTCAAAGATGTCCTAAATACTACAGAGGCCAGTGTCCATGATATAGATTACTAAGTTTACAACTCTGTAGCTTACTTTGATTCTATGCAGTAGCCCCCCCCCCCCCAAATACCAGAGTGATGCAGCTAGTCGGAGCACTTCTGCAGAAGCTTTTAAGTGTTTTAGTTGACAAACCCTTAATGAAATATAGTCGCTGTCTTGCCGCCTTTGTGGCTGCCTCAATATATCAATCTGAACCAAACCTACCAGTGAAGTTGAATAGCTGAGTCCTAATGTGGGACGATGAGGTACTATTCCACGAGCTTGTGTTGGGATTTGTTGGAAACATTGAAAAAGGCCAAAGCTCAGAGAGTGGAATGGAGAATTAAAATGACAGAACTGTTGATGAGACGGAGAAATGAACTATAAGGTCAAGGCCAAAATGGTCCCTTCAGAATGTTGGAAGAGAGGGAAGAAGAATGAGAGTTAAGAAGGTTATGGTTGTAATTCAGTGAAAGTGGAGGCAGGAAGAGCTGTTGAAACCGAGAGAATGAAGAAAGATGAGAAGAGCCGAAGTTAAGACAGATCATTACGTCTTTGGGCTTGTAATGGATAACATTCCCCTGAAATGGAGATAGATCTTCCCTCAGGCTGAGAGACTAATGAATACCCTGCCACCACCGAGGTCTCGTTACGTGTACAGCAAGCTGTTTACTGTGTTATCTGTGCTATCTATACAGGCGACTTGAATTATATTTTATTTATGGTAATATTTTGGTTTATGTGTATTGTGGTTGGAATGACGTTTGCTTGTATAAATGTGCAGTCAGATGACAATAAACTTAAAGAGAAATATGAAGGTGGGATGTGTAGAAACAGACAACAAAGGTGAAATGGGTGATGGGATATAGGTCTGGACTGTTTGCCTGGGAAAGAGATGAGGCAATCTAATGTTGGACAGTTCTCACCATTGTTCCCTGATACTGAATGAGATTGTGCAAAACTCTGCAATATAACATTCCTGTGCTGGTGAGTCCCATTTGTGTGAGAGAGGGTTTGCCTTTTGCCACAAGCAACGTAGCCTCGTGTTCTTGGCTTCCGCAGGCTGATCTCATGTCAAGTCTCGGGGACAAAGGCTATCTGGTGTTTGGTTGCATCCTCTTCTTCTGGGAGCTGCTGCCGACGGCTGTGCTGGTTTTGTTCTTCCGCGTCCGAAGACCGACCCAGGACATGGTAAGTCCCAGGCCGCTTGCATTCCCTCCTTCGTCGCCGTTCCCTCGTGGGGGTGATGGTTAACCTGCAGGCTGCTGCCGAGTTGGGCAATCCCGATTCGCCTCTGCTCAGTGGTCACTAGTCAACGTAATGCTGAGGCCTTTTAAGGCACTTGGAGTATTGTGAGCAGATTTGAGCCCCTTAGCTAAGGAAGGATATGCTGGCATTGGAGAGGGTTGAGAGGAGGTTCATGAGGATGATCCTGGGAATGAAAGGGTTAATGTATGAGGAGTGTTTGGCTCTGGGCCTCAGCCTGATGGAGTTTAGAAGAATGAAGGGGATCCCATCGTAACCTATCGAATATTGAAAGGGCTAGATAGAGCGGACGTGGAGAGGATGTTTCCCAGTTTGGGGGAGTCTAGGACCAGAAGGCACGGCATCAATGCAAGGATATCTACTTTATACTTTATATCATTTCTAAAACAGAGGTGAGGAGCAATTCCTTTAGCTTGAAAGTGGTGAATCTGTGGAATTCATTGCCACTAACGGCGGTGAGGCCAAGTCATTGGGTATATTTAAAGCAGAGGTTGATAGGTTCTTGATTAGTAAGGGTGTCAAAGGTTACGGGGAGGAGGCAGGAGAATGGAGAGGGATAATAAATTGGCCAATATTGAATGATAGGAGCAGACTCCATGGGCTAAGTAGCCTAATTCTCCTATGATGTGTAATATCTATACTCCAGTGGATATTGATGAGTACTCATCTCTGCCTGCTGACAGACAAAACCCACAGCTGAGTAGTATTCAAGCTACCTGCTCCACACCTGCCTTCCTTAAACTAACCCCCATTCATTCCTTAACAATAAAAAAAACCCGCTGGGGATCTCAGCATGTGTAGGAGGGGAAGTAATTCTCGACTCTTCAAGCCTACAGAAGCCTTTCTCTCCCAAATACTAATCCTTTACACTCCCCCTCCCCCGTGGGGCCATGAATTCAATTTATTTCTGTTCACCCCGTGCCTCTTCAGTGACGGTTACACCTGTTGAGCTGGCTCGCGCTCCCTGCCTCTCATGAGTCTTCAAGTGCTCCTCGACGCGCTGACAGCCGAGCAGAGCTCCGCGCCTGACAAGTCCGCGTGCTTGTGGCGACGTCTCACAGTAGAAAGCAGCAGAGTGGCAGGATCAGCTTCAGCGGATCTGAGTATCTGCAGGAGTATACTGCTGTCAGCAGCCGACACGAAGGAGCTTGCAAGTTCTGGGGCAGGAGGTTGAGCTCGGTGCCCAGACCCAGGGTTTAGCTCGTAATTTGACTTGCACAATTAGTAGTTATTGGGGATAAAAACAATGGAATCTTAAGTGTATTTGTAACATGGCCAGACGGCAGATGGTACACTTGTTGGGAGAGATAATGATAGCTGTTGGCAGCACAGTAATGTGAAGTGCTGTACATTGACTTGCTGTAGACTGTAAGACATAGGAGTGGAGTTAGGCCACTCGGCCCGTCGAGTCTGTTCCGCCTTTTTGTCATGGCTGATCCATTTCCCTCTCAACCCCCTTCTCCTGCCTTCTTCCCCCATAACCTTTCACACCTTGACTAATCAAGAACCAATCAAACTCTGTCTTAAATGACCCAATGACTTGGCCTACACAGCCATCTTTGGCACTGAATCCTACAGATTTCCACCCTCTGGCGAAAGAAGTTCCTCCTCATCGCAGCTCTAGATGGCTGTCCCTCTATTCCGAGGCTGTGCCCTCTGGTCCGGGACTCCCCCACTATATAAAGCGTCCTCTCCGCATCCACTCTATCGAGGCCTTTCGGCGTGCGATAGGTTTCAATGAGATTCTTCCCCCATTCTTCTAAATTCCAGCAAGCGAAAGCCCAGAGCCATTAATCACTCCTCGTACAATAACCCTTTCATTGCCGGAATCATTCTCGTGAGCCTCCTCTGAGCCCTTTCCAAGTTCAGCATGTACTTTCCTAGATAAGGGGCCCAAAGCTGCTCTCAATATTCTAAGTGAGGCCTCACCAGTGCCGTATAACGCCTCAGCAATTTATCCTTGCTTTTATATTCCGGTCCTGTCAAAGTGACAAAATTAACCAATTTCCCCCGGGATCAATAAAGTTTGACTATGATTATGAATGCCAATGTTGTTCTTGCCCTTTCTCTCAACCAACTCAACTTGCAAATTAACCTTTAGGGAATTCTGCAGTGATTTCCCCGTTGCTATGAAGAACATTCTAGACTCTTTCAGGGTGGGTTTATCCCAGGCGCAAAGTTCAAGGTAAATTGTATTTGCGCAGTTTGTCGCCTTTTGTTCATTGTTTGTCAGTCTTGGTAGTTCTTTTTTATTGATTCTATAGGATTTCTTTGTCCTACTGCGAATGCCTGCAAGGAAATGATTCACAATGTAGTATATGGTGACATATGCAAAGTTCAAAGTAAATTTAATATCAGGGTACATAAATATCACCATGAATAACCCTGAGATTCATTTTCCTGCGGGCACACTCAATAAGTGCAATAACTATAATAGAATCAATGAAAGGCCACACCAACAGGGTGGACAGCCAGCATGCAAAAGACAATAAACTGCGCAAATACAAAAAGAAATGAAAAAAGGAGGCAATAATAAGCAATAAGTATCAAGAACATGAGATGAAGAGTTTTTGAAAGGGAGTCCATAGGTTGTGGGAACAATTCAGTGATGGGGCGAGTGAAGGCAGTCGTCATAAACATGAGATTCTTCAGATGCTGGAAACCTTGAGTAACAAAATCACAGAATACTGGAGGATCTCAGCAGCTCAGGTAGTGTCTATGGAGAGGAATGAGGGTGGAAAGTCTGGGCCAGAAACATTGACTGTTTATCCCTCTCCACAGAGATATAATTATGTATGCTATAATTTTATATGCTAAAGATCAAAGGACAATTCTACAGTTACAATGTATATACAATGCTTCCTGTGAATTACATATAATTTTCACAATTCCTTGTTTGCATCCACACTCCAGACACTCAAAATGAATGTTAATCAGCATGGTCTGGTTTTCAGTTAACTGGTGTCCACAGCTCCAGGAAACTATTGTCCAGGACTGCATTATAAATTTAATCTGCAATCCACATTCAGATCTAAAGATTAGTTGTTGGAGTTAGGATCAGGCAGCGTCTATGGGGAGGAATGAGGGTGAAGAGTCTCGGCTGGAAACATTGACTGTTTATCCCTCTCCACAGCAGGTCAGGCAGCGTCTATGGGGAGGAATGAGGGTGAAGAGTCTCGGCTGAAGACATTGACTGTTTATTGCTCTCCAAAGCAGGTCAGGCAGTGTCTATGGAGAGGAACGAGGGTGGAGAGTCTCGGCCGGAAACATTGACTGTTTATTGCTCTCCACAGCAGGTCAGGCAGCGTCTATGGGGAGGAATTAACAGTCAATGTTTCCGGACGAGACTCTTCTCCCTTGTTCCTCTGCATAACCTGCTGAGCTCCTCCAGCATGTAGTGTTTGCTGCACAGGGCAACAATCTCTTGCTGTTGTTGGAATATGCTGCTTAGATCTTTTGCATCCAGTTGAACAGGTTCACATCAAGAAATTTTACTAATGAATATGAACCAATATTATGTTTGCAGCTTACGTGGACATCAAAATTAGGCAGGAGTGCCAAGAGCAATGTAGTTCTGACCATCTCCCAAGACTGGCCCAGGGCAAGTTTCCTTCTGCCAGCAGTATACACAGTGCCAGAGTAATACTCAGTATTGCCAAAAATACAGTGTGGTGTGCAGGATGAATAAAAGACAATAAGACAGAGGAGCAGAATTAGGCCATTTGACCCATTGAATCTCTTCTGGCATTTCATCGTGGCTGATCCATTTTCCCCTCAACCCCAATCTCCTGCCTTCTCCCCGTACCCCTTCATGCCCTGACTATTCAAGAACCTGTCAACCTCCACCTTAAGTATACCCAATGACCTGGCCTCCACTGCTGCCTGTGGCAACGAATTCCACTAACTCGCCCCCATCTGGCTAAAAAAAATTCCTCCTCATCTCCGTTCTAAGTGGACGTCTCTCTATTCTGAGGCTGCGACCTCTGGTCTGGAATAGTAAGCAGTTATAGGGACATTAATGAAGAAGTTTAAATGGACTTTTAATTTGAAGGGTGTTATGTGTTGTATTGCGATCAAACTCACCGGAGAGACACTGAAGCTAGCGGATTCCAAAGTGTTTTATTCAACAAAATGAGACACTGTTGGAGGAAGAGGCCTGTTTGACACAATATTACATGTAATTTTATATGCTAAAGATCAAAGGACAATTCTACAGTTACAATGTATATACAATGCTTCCTGTGAATTACATATAATTTTCACAATTCCTTGTTCGCACCCATGCTCCAGACACCCAAAATGAATGTTAGTCAGCATGGTCTGGTTTTCAGTTAACTGGTGTCCACAGCTCAGGAAACTATTGCCCAGGACTGCATTATAAATTTAATCTACAATCCACATTCAGGTCTAAAGATTAGTTGTTGGAGTTAATATTTGCTATGTACCCTAACTTTGTGAATGCATGGAGCAAGAACAATGGAGCAGTAGGATTAAACATTTTTGCTGGACCACATTAGCCGCCTCCGAGACGAAAACATGCACACTCGAAAGCCTGCGGAAAAACAGCGCGCATAGCAGGCCGAATTGATTCTCAGATCGATTGCGTGAACAAAGCGCGCATGATCCGATGCAGTTCGGAGGGTGTGCCATTTCTGGGCATGACTGCTTTGTTTCTTTCCTCTAGGCTGGCTCTGGAATAATAAATGGTCAGAGCGTTGCACCCTGCTCCTATTTCTTTGACAACCCCCGTCAGTTTGAAGGAGATGATGCGGTATGGGCCCCAGGGTCACAGAGTGAACAGGGCAGGTATGATCTAGATTTTTTTTTTTTTTAACACTGCCCCCCCCCCCATTCAGTTGAATATTTCATAAGTCTTCCCCCTTTCTCAATAACTTACCGTGCCTTTGTACAGAGCAACCCAAAAGAAGCTGCCTGTCAGATTCGTCAGAAGTTGGTACAAGTTCAGAATGCAATTGTCATCTGACCCGGTCAGAGCTGAACCTTTGTCAAAGTATTTTGGTGTCCATTAGAGTATCTTCAGATTCCTGCATGGACACAGCTTTCTCCTCTTTGTGTCGCATTGTACTGCTGCCGCAAAAACAACAAGTTTCACAACATGTGCCTGTGATGTTAAAACTGATTCTGACCTTACCAAGGACAGTCAGAGGCTTTTCCCCAGGGCTGAAATGGCTCACGTCAGGGGGCATAGTTTTAAGGTGCTTGGAAATAGGTACCGAGGGGATGTCAGGGGTAAGTTTTTCACACACACAGAGTGGTGGGTGCGTGCAATGCACAGCTGGCGGAGGTGGTGGAGACGGATACAATAGGGTCTTTTAAGAGACTCTTAGATAGGCACATGGAGCCTAGAAAAATAGAGGGCTATGAAAGTCTGGGCAATTTCTACAGTAGGTTGGTTAAATGTTGTGAGCCGAAGGGCCTGTAACGTGCCGTAGCTAACTTGTGCTATAGATGTTCTAAGTTCAAGTTAGCTCCCTCCTTTGTTTTTGGAGTCGTAGAGTTGTACAGCATAGAAACAGGCCCTTCGGCCCATCGACCCTATCTATACAATCGCACTTGCCTGTTTTAATACAAAGTACATCTATTATCAATGTATGTATAGACTATACAACCCTGAGATTTGTCCTTCCGCAGACAGCCACGAAACAAAACCATGGAACCCGTTTTTAAAAAAAACATCAACCGCGCGCCATTCGCAAAACAAAAAACAAATCACGCAAAGGCAAAAAAATTAAGGAGATGGGGGGGGGGGGGAGAAAACACAATATAAAAACACGAAACTGCAAGAGTCCAGCCATCATAACGTGAACTCGAGAATCTAATTCACAAACCGCGTCGACCAATACTTGCCCAAACCCGAGAGCTCCAGCACAGTCCTTGCCAAAAATACAGCCCTTTACCTTTCCCACCCAGCTGGCTTCACTCATCATCTTCTCGTTATCCTCCTTCCCCTACCCCCACCTTTTTATTGTGGCATGTTCCCCCTCCCTTTCCAGTCCTGAAGAAGGGTCTCGGCCCGAAACATCAACTGTGTGTTCACCTCTTTCACCTCAAGACAGGTGAGTAAGTTTGGTGTGGACCCCCAATTCCTAAGGACCTTCTACAGGGACACAGTTGAGAGCATCCTGACTGGCTGCATCACTGCCTGGTATGGGAACTGTACCTCCCTCAATCGCAGGACTCTGGAGAGAGTGGTGTGGACAGCCCAGCGCATCTGTAGATGTGAACTTCCCACTATTCAGGACATTTACAGAGACAGGTGTGTAAAAAGGGCCCGAAGGATCACTGGGGACCCGAGTCACCCCAACCACAAACTGTTCCAGCTGCTACCATCTGGGAAACAGTACCACAGCATAAAAGCCAGGACCAACAGGCTCCGGGACAGCTTCTTCCACCAGACAATCAGACTGATTAATTCATGCTTACACAACTGTATTCTATGTTACATTGACTATCCTGTTGTACAGAATATTTATTATAAATTACTATTAATTGCACATAGAGGTGTTTACTCCTCATGTATTTGGCCGGCTGATGACACAGTGACATCAGCGCCGGACTCCGGAGCGAAGGTTCCCAAGTTCGAACCCAGTCGGGCTGCTCCCGGGCACGCTTTCCATCCGTGCTGGGTTGAGTGTCGAACTCGCAACTCGGCCTCATAAAAAAAAAAAGACTGCTCTGTGAGAAGGACGTGGGGGACCACTCACAGAGTCTTTCCTCCAAGACAACCACTTGAAAAGTGGTCGCCAAGGCTCTGGCAGAGTATGGCACACAAAAAAAAAGTATATGAAGGATGTAAGTAATGAAGTCAGTTCAATTCATTTCCATGGATGCTGCCTGACCTGCTGAGTTCCTCCAGCATTTTGTGTGTGTGTGTGTGTGTGTTGCTTTGAAATGCCCGAGTGTCTGCTGCAGATTGTAAGTGTCAAGCTGCCTCACACCCTTTTCCCTTTCCATTCCCAGCTTATCCAGCAGCCTCCAGCGCAATGGCTGGTACGGGACTGAGCAGCGCCACAGCGAGCCAACCTGGTACGAGGGTGGAACCCAAGGTACCACTGCACCTCTACTCTTCACCAGAGACCATATCCAAGGCACCAACTACTACCACACATTCTACTCCACCCCACAGACGTAGGACCTCGAAGCCTTCCACGGCTTCACTCCGTAAACCCTCCAATTCGACGAGAGGCTTCTTTTTTTATTTATTACTGTTATAGACTAATCATCGTTTGCATTTGCAGCTGGGACTGCTGTCTGATGCTAAGCACGACAGCCAAGCATATTATTTCACCAGGCTTTTACTGGCTGCCGAGGAAGAGAGGGGACCATATGGTGCACAGCGCCGTGACGTGGATGCTTCTTAACAGTCAATCTCAGCTGTGACAGAGTAGCTGCCGTCAATTGCCAGAGCAGGGGACACAGTGGAGGACCAAGCAGGTTTGAATTTTTCTTTTCCCCCATCAAGTCTGTTCGATTTGCTTCTTCCTCCAATGTTGAAGGCACTGGGCTGTACTGTTCTGAGTTGGATGATCAGCCGTGATCATACTGAATGGTGGTGCAGGCTCGAAGGGCTGAATGGCCTACTCCTGCACCTATTTTCTATGTTTCTACATGAAGTAAAAAAAAAAGCTCGGAAGACCCAGCAGGTCAGGCAACATCTGTGAAAAGATGAACACTCGAACCTCAGATGACACACCGTCCTCGCAATGGATGAAACATTATTGTTCTCCTTCTCTTCCCACAGGTCTGCCTGACCCTCTTGAGTTTCCATCATCTTCTGGTTTTATTCCGGCGTCTAGTTGTTGTTATTTCTCAACATGCCTCCACCTGAGGAGGTTGAGTTGCACTGGGTATGAAAACAGCTATTGTTGGCTTTAGTCGAAGCCGCCTATCTGGTTTATAATGGACAGGAAAATCTATCTCCCCTTGTTCCGTTTCTTCCCCTACCACTGCATCTAATTTCACCTCCAAGGTTTGCAGTTGTTCTCACCGGAGTGCTGGCGTTCACCTGGGTTTTAATCATGGTTCTTTGGATTTTATCTGCTGAGCAGTCATGTGACAACGCAGTGGGTTAGCGGGTCATGTGACAACGCAGTGGGTCAACGGGTCATGTGACAAAACTCCAATATTGCATATATATAAAATGAAAGCAGAGAAAGGTTAGAAGCGCCAAGATGGGCCGGGTGGTTTCTGTGTAAAGGTGGGTCAGGTAGAATGTACACTGTAGAGGGAAATGTAATTAATGGCTCACATTGACTTTTCATCTGAGCTGCACCATTCGGCATCGAGCCACTTAACCAGTGCATTTCACGAGCCAAAAAACCATGAGCGACCAAAATAAAAGCAACTTACTGAACTGTGTGGGCACTAAGTTACAGAGGGCTCAAAGTTAAAAGTCTGGGGTGGGAACGGTGAGGGAGCTAGATGACCCTGGGGAAGGTGGGTGTTCTGCTTCTGGCTTGTTTGATTGGTGCCACATCTTCCTGCAAGGTCCGAAGGACATGGTGGGTGAGATCTGTTGTCCATGTAACCACGTGCAATTCGGTGGCAGTGAAACGTGAACCTGGTGTAAAATGGTTGTCAACGCTGCTGGTTGTGGGTCTGATTGTCCTGCACTTGCCTACTCCACCTCCCTCTCACGTGCACACACACCCCACAGCAGACAGGCTCACCAGATCATGGAAGACGCCAAACATTAGGTTCCTGTTTTTATCACACTAGGACGGGGTCGCCAACAGCGAGAGCAACATTCCTTTTTACAGTACTAGTTGAAATTATGTCAACTCTTTACAGGATAGGAATAAACCTGGAGCCCTGGTTGTCGTTATGGCACCTTCTCCCATTGCAGAAGAACTACCACGTTAAAACCATGAAGCAAGATTTGGGGGGGTTGGAGGGTGTGGGAATAGGAGGTGACAGTCCACATGATGACCTGACATCGAATTGAAGCAGGTTTTCGCATGAAAAAATCTTTTCATATAGTCTGACACTGCAAGCCTTTTCAAGTGGAGGCACTGCATACTGAGCCTTCCAAGTCTGTAAAGATATACTGTATTTTCTAAGTCATGCCCAGCTTTAGGACCAATAACTGAAGACTTGTTTGCTGTTTTTCACTCCATATAATGACATTTGCACTTGCTGCTCTTACAGAGGTTTGACATGAGAGGGGTTGTGTTTGAATGGAGCAGCTGATCCTGCTATTTATCCTAAATGTTTACTTCCTATAGAATATCTTGTTCCTGTCGCTGCCTGATGAGGCAGCTGAGTTTCTCCAGAAGTGAAATGTGGATTATGACAACACGAATGTGCTGTCCACTCTCTGACTAGAAAGCCCACAGTCACCGTCACCCCCCACCCGACTGTAACGGTCAGACAAGACGTGGGGGCTTGGCTAGTGACTGAGACCAAGGAACTTAACTGTTCCAAGTTCCGCCTGCTGCCACTCTGGCTGACACGAGATAACGTGGCGCAGGTTAGGCGTCGCGCATGGGCCATTCCCGATTTTAAAATGCCTGCACTTTTTGTCATCTCAACACTCCCAGAGACCTTTCTTGAGCTCCTCGTAATGAGGGGCTCGAGTTGGCTTAACTTTTTTACCTTTATTTAACTTTCCCTCGTTGCCCCGTGTCCTTGATGAGTTTCTTCGTCACGGTGCAGGCAGTAGCCGAGGTGGTCTACTTGCCCCAGTGGCACTGTGAGTCAGAATAAAGCACTGAGTTTATGCTTCCTTTCATTTTCTATCCAAGTGTGTATAATATATTTGAATTCTTTTGATAACCTGTTAAAACAGTTTAAAATTGATACTGGTTACTGAATTATAACTCATGGAAGGTATTTTAATAAAAATTCTTGCCAATACCTGGGGAGGTGTATCATTCCACAAACGAATTCAGATCTCTGCAAACATCTGGTCTCTATTTAATTGTCTTGGTTTTCCCCAAGTGTACAGATCCACTTACAGAGACATTTAGATATAGCATAAAGCTTGCCAGGCTAGACAGTGAAGTCTCCATTATTTGACACTTGTCTTCAGGGGCCCACGAGAGTTTGGATCTTCTAGGTGACAGGTCTTGGGTTTTGTCTTGCATTAAAGTGTCGACATTCCACTGGAGGGACGCGTGCAAAATGCAGGTCGGGGAGCATCAGCGGAAAGGAATAAGCAGTCGGCATTTCGAGACTGGAAGTGGGGTGGGGGGTGGGCAGAAGCCAAAATAAGGTGGGGAAGGCAGGAGGACCTGCTGGCAGGCGATGGGTGAGACTGGGTAAGGGGGCATGAAGTAAGAAGCTGGGAGGTGATGGGTGAAATAGGTAACTGCAGAAGGAATCTATTAGGAGAAGAGAGCAGCCAAAATGGGGAGTAGAAAAAGAGGGAAGTAAACAACTTACTGAAAGTTAGAAAAATGGATGTTTATGCCATAAAGTTGGAGGTGCCCAGACAGAACACAAGGTGTCGTTCCTGCAAACGGCGTGCGGCCTCGTGACTGTGGTGGCAGCCAGGGACAATCCACTGAGTTTATGGTTGTAAATAATAACCTTGGGGCTGTGGGGAAGTGCTCAAACACCATCAGAGGGGCAGAAGGAAGAGCCGCCTTGAGTCCAAGGACAGAGAATGCAACTCCACATTTCTTGAGTGAAAAGGAAATGTAAGATTCTCCGGACGTGCAAAAAATGCCTTTGACAATGTTCCTTGATCCTATTTACAGTGAGGGTGGAATGTCCTGTAAATCAATATAGATTCTAAACAGAACTCGTCATTGGTAAGAGGTCATGATTTTAATCTCGGTCCAATTTAGTGTAGTCTTTAATAGGGAGAGTTTCCATTTAGAGACAGATGAAGGTCATACTTAATCTGAAGCAGGCAAAATTCCCGGTCTTTGAAAGTGACAAAGCACTTTTTTTAAAAAGGGAATGTGCAATAACAAGGGTCTGCCTGTGTTTTCTTTCAAACGATGATTTGATTCCAGAAATGAAAGGGTTACCGAATGAGAAATATCTGGCAGCTCTTGGGCTGTATTCCCAGGAGTTCAGGAGAATGAGGGGGGGGGGGGATCTCGTAGAAATATTCCGAATGTTAAAAGGCCTGAATGGATTAGATATGGCAAAGTTATTTCCCATGGTAGGGGCATCTAGGACAAGAGGGCACGACTTCAGGATTGAAGGACGTCCATTTAGAACAGAGGTGCGGAGAAATTACTTTAGTCAGAGGGTGGTAGGTCTGTGGAATTTGTTGCTACGAGCAGCTGTGGCGGCCAGGTCACTGGGTGTATTTAAGGCAGAGATAGATAGGTTCCTGATTAGCCAGGGCATCAAAGTGTAGGGGGAGAAGGCAGGGGAGTGGGGATGACTAGAAGAATTGGATCAGCCCATGATTGAATGGCGGAGCAGACTCAATGGGCTGAATGGCCTACTTCTCCTATATCTTACAGTCGTATTTCCAAGAGAAGCCCATCACTGACAATTATTAACCAGGGTACAGGCTGGATGAAGAACTGATTGTCCTTTTTTTTAAGAACAGCAACCCTACCTGAAGCCCGAAATCTTTTTTTTGGAGTGCTTTTCTAAATGTGTAATACAAACAAGAAAACTCGTATCCTTGTAAAGAAAATTACTATCAAAATCTTTCTTTGAGGAGCACTTTTCGAAGCAACGGCAACATCATTTCCTTTCTGCCTTACTGCCGTTCACTTGCAAATTTGCACAAGAAGTTTGATTTATGATGACTCATTGGGGAAATGTTTTTATCATGGAAGAATTGTAAGCCCAGTGAAGCATGGAAATGAGTGTTGACAGCGATGCCGCGAGTGTTGGATGAACTCGCTTGAGGCCGAGGGAATGTTGCTGTGAAAGCAAAACGCCAGCAAATTGAAATGAAGGCAGGAAATGCAGGCAACAGCAAGTCAGCAGGAACAAATTATCTACCAGAGCTTTGGAATGTCACCCAGTCTGAAATTTGACCAGCAATCAGTTCATTAAAAGGGACTCTAATAATATAACAGAGAACCATACAGGCCCTGCAGTCCACGATGTTGCGCCAACCCTTTAGCCTATACTGAAGATCAATTTAACCCTTCCTGCCCGCGTAGCCCTCAATCTTCCTTTCCTTCGAAGTTCAAAATAAATTTGTTAGCAAGGTTCGTTTATGTCGCCATATACAGCCCAGAGATTCGTTTTCTTGCATGCATACGTGGAAACATGATAAAATCAATGAAAGCCTGCTACAAACACGGCTGACAAAGCAACCAATGTGCAAAAGGTAACAAGCCGTGCAAGAAGAATAATTAATAAATAAATAAATACGCAATAAATATCGAGCGAGTGAAATGAAGAGTCCTTGAAAGTGAGTCCATAGTTTGGGAGAACAGTTCAGTTGAGGCAAGTGAATTGAGTGAAAGTTATCCTCTCTGGTTCAGGAGCCTGTTGGTTGAGGGGTAATAACTGTTCCTGAACCTGGTGTAGGCGCTGAGGCTTCTGTCAGCACTGAGAAGGGAGCATGCCCTGGGTGGTGGGGGTCCCTGATGGTGGATGCTGCTTTCCTGTGACAACACGCCATATAGATATTTGCAATAGTGGAGAGAGGGCTTTACCTATGATGGACTGTGCCACAGATCCCTGAAAGTTGCCTCACAGGTGGATAGGGTAGTTAAGAAAGCTTATGGGGTGTTAGCTTTCATAAGTCGAGGGATAGAGGGATATAAAACTCTGGTTAGGCCACACTTGGAGTACTGTGTCCAGTTCTGGTCACCTCACTATAGAAAGGATGTGGAAGCATTGGAAAGGGTACAGAGGAGATTTACCAGGATGCCGCCTGGTTTAGAGAGTATGCGTTATGATCAGAGATTAAAGGAGCTAGGGCTTTACTCTTTGGAGAGAAGGAGGATAAGAGGAGACATGATAGAGGTCTACAAGGTAATAAGAGGAATAGATAGAGTGGATAGCCAGCGCCTCTTCCCCAGGGCACCACTGCTCAATACAAGGGGACATGGCTTTAAGGTAAGGGGTGGGAAGTTCAAGGAGGATATTAGAGGAAGGTTTTTTACTCAGAGAGTGGTTGGTGTGTGGAGTGCACTGCCTGAGTCAGTGGTGGAGGCAGATACACTAGTGAAGTTTAAGAGACTACTAGGCAGGTATATGGAGGAATTTAAGGTGGGGGCATATATGGGAGGCAGGGTTTGAGGGTCAGCACAACACTGTGGGCCGAAGGGCCTGTACTGTGCTGTGCTATTCTATGTTCTATATCTACCACTTTCTGTAGGATTTTCCATTCAAGGACATTGGTGTTTCCACACCAGGCCGTGGTGCAACTAGTCAATATACTCTCCACTTTTTATAAAAGTTTTAGATGTCATACTGAATCTTTGCAAACTTCTAAGGAAGTAGAAGTGATGCCGAGCTTTCTTCATAATTGCTCTTACGTGCTGGGCCCAGGACGGGTCCTCTGAAATAATAACACTGAGGAATTTAAAGCTGACAACGCTTTCCACCTCTGATCCCCCAATGAGGACTGGCTCATGGACCACCAGTTTCGTCCTCTTGAAGTCAATAATCAGCCCCTTGGTCTTGCTGACATTGAGCGAGAGGCCATTATTGTGGTGCCCGGATTTCCGAGCTCACTCGTGACAGCACAAATTCCTACAGGTGTACGGTGGAGAGCATTCTAGATCACCGTCTGGTATGGAGGGGCCACTGCACAGGATTGGAAAAAGCTGCAAAACTTTGTAAACTCAGCCAGCTCCATCACGGGCACTAACCTCCCCAGCATCAGGCACACCGTCAAAAGGTGATGGATCAAAAAGGCAGCGTCCATCATTAAGGACCCCCATCACCCAGGACATGCCCTCTTCTCATTGCTACCATCAGGGAGGAGGTACAGGAGCCTGAAGACACACACTCAACGATTCAGGAACAGCTTCTTCCCCTCCGCCATCCGATTTCTGAATGGACATCGAACCCATGAACCTCACTATTTTTTCCTTCTCTTTTTGCACGATGTACTTAGTTTAATTTTCTCTTTACATATACATATATTGTAATTTATAGTTTGTACTATCATGTATTGCAATGTTCTGCTGCCGCAGAACAACAAATTTCATAGCGATGCTAAACCTGATTCTGATGTGCGGTGTTTAATTTAGTCTATTGTGTGTTTTTTTTGTATATACTATGAATACCCATAAGAAAGTGGATCTTAGGGTAAATGTATAGTGACATATATGTTCTTGGATAATAAATTTACTTTGAACTTTGATTTCTCGTACCGCAGTCATCGTCCCACTAACCCTTCCCGACCAGTCCCTGCCTCCCTGCTCCCCTGCTCCCCGACTGATGCCTCTGATCCAATTCCTTCCATGATGTCAAACTCCAAAGCCCCCTGCCCTGTCTCCAGGTGCCCTTCTGTCCAGAAGTAAGGTCTTCTGAGAGACTTTGCTCTCTGACGCCAAACGCAAGTGTAACCCTCAAGTTCTGCAGGCAGCGTCAGTCTAGGGAGGACAATCTCCAAATGGGTGAGATTGAGATGTGAGTGCACCCCAAAACCTCCACTGTTTGTTACCCTGTTACAAATCAATACCCCGAAATAATAGACGGAACACTGCATACAGTTAAAGGATTTAGCTTTATAATTCTTAATCTGACTACAGGGTGAGGTGAAGAAAAAGAGAAAAAGAAAAGGGCCCATTCTGATGGAACAGCCTAACGTGCACAAGTTGGAGCTCACGGTTTCCCCTTCGCCGATCCTCCTTCGATCTCCCCGGCCGTTATCGGATCATGGTCCCACGCCAGCGTCTTCTCTCTTCATCTCCCACCGAACAAAAGACCCCGAACACCCTGGTGTCAGGAACACGGCAGGAGAACACCCTCCCGTCATTGGATGGCTCACGTTCCCAAAGCACCCGTTATCCCTAACCATAACCCAAACACTGCTTCTACAGAAAGACCATTGCATTAGCAGTGAGACCTTTCCTAAGGCCTTACACAAGTGATTCTACAGATACAGAAAAATCTGGACTGGGGAAGTCTAAAGACATCAATGTCTGGAATCTGCACATCCACTGGAGGCTGGAGACACCCAGTCCTGGAGTTGGAGGACTGTCTGTCTGTGTGAGTGGTAAGAGAGAGGAGCAGGGCTTGCCTAGCTGGTAGCTCAGCTGATTAGATTAGATTATGAAGACATGGTAGTCCGATTTTATTGTCATTTAGTAATGCATGCATTAAGAAATGATACAACATTTCCTCCGGTGTGATATCACAAAACACAGGACAGACCAAGACTGACAAAACCACATAATTATAACATATAGTTACAACAGTGCAACAATACCATAACTTGATGAAGAAGTTCATGAGCACAGCAAAAGTTCACAGTCTCTCAAATGTCCCACATCTGACGCAGACAGGAGAAGGAAGAAAACTCTCCCTGCCATGCCAACCACAGTCTGACTCTAAGTCGTCCAAAAACCTCGAGCTCCGATCAGCTCTCCGACACTGAGTACCGAGCGCCCTCTCTGTCCGAGCGATTCGACCTCAACCCCAGTCGCCAACAGCAGGCAAAGCCGGGGACTCTGAAGCCCACCCTCTGAAAGATTCCCGACCACGCAGTAACGACAGCAGTGAACAAGCGTCTCAGAAATTTCTCCAGATGTTCCTCTGTGCCTTCACATCCATTCTCCATCAAATCAGAATTGTCCACAGCCCCTTTTTAACAGATACGATATCATTTTTCACCCGATCAGCCCGAGACCAAATGTCTCAGCCGGTAACGTTGACTGTTTATTCCTCTCCATATTTCAAAGGTTCATTTATTATCAAAGCCTGTATCCATATACAACTCTGAGACTCACCTTCTCCAGATAGCCACGGAACAAAGAAAGAGCATGAAAGCTGTTCGGAGAGAACCATCAAACCCACCCCCACCCCCGCACAAAAAAAGAACAACATCCCGATCATCCAACCAGCCCCTCCCCCGCACAAAACGCAGGAAGAACATCGACCCCCAAAGAATCCTGGGGAAAGTCGTTGATACGTCCAGTCCATCAGGGCAAAGCCCTCCCCACTACCAGCACATCTATACGGAGCACTGTTGCAGGAAAGCAGCATCCATCATCAGGGACCCCCACCGCCCAGGTCTGCTGCCATCAGGAAGAAGGTACAGAAGCCTCAGGACCCACACCACCAGATTCAGGGACAGTTATTACCCCTTAACCACCAGACTCTTGAACCAAAGGGGATAATTTCACTCCACTTGCCTCATCATTGAACTGTTCCCCCAACCTATGGACTCACTATCAAGGAGTCTTCATCCCATGTTCTCAATATCTATTGCTTATTTATTAGATTAGATTATGAGGACACTCAGTCCTCGTTTATTGTCATTTAGGAATGCATGCATTAAAAAATGATACAATGTTCCTCCAGAAAGATATCACAGAAACACCGGACAAACCAAGACTAAAACTGACAAAACCACATAATTATAACATATAGTCACAACAGTGCAAAACAATACCATAATTTGATAAAGAGCAGACCATGGGCATGGGAAAAAAAAAAGTCTCAAAGTCCCGATAGCCTCATCATCTCACACAGACGGTAGAAGGGAGAAACTCTCCCTGCCATGAACCTCCAAGCGCCTCAAATTTGCCGATGCATTGGAAGCACCCGACCGCAGCTGACTCTTGAGTCCGTCCGAAAACTTCGAGCCTCCGACCAGCCCTCCAACACCGAGCACCGAGCACCATCTCTGCCGAGCGCTTCGACCCCACCCCGGCCGCCGAGCAACAAGCAAAGCCGAGGACTCGGGGCCTTCCCCTCCGGAGATTCTCGATCGCACAGTAGCAGCGGCAGCGAAGCAGGCATTTCAGAAGTTTCACCGGATGTTCCTCTGTGCTCTCACGTCTGTCTCCATCAAATTAGGATTGTGCACGGCACCCTACTTGACAGATAACAGACATCATTCACCGGAGTGGCTGCTGCAAGCTGTGTCGCGCCGCCATCTTCTCCTCCCTCCTGTTATTATTTCCTTCTTTTTGTATTTCCACAGTTTGTTGTCTTTTGTACACTGGTTGAACGCCCAAGTTGCTCCAATCTTTCACTGATTTTACTATGGTTACCATTCCATTATGGATTCGTTGAGTATGCCTGCAAGAAAGTGAATCCCAGGGTTGAGTATGGTGACATACACGTACTTTAGAGATAAATTTGCTTTGAGCTTTGTTGTTCTGTTGCTTCCTATGTTCTGTGTTGATCTGAACGTTGCGGGGGCCGGAATGTGTGGCAGGACTAGCGGGTTGCCCCAAGCGCAGCCTTGGGTCGTGTTGATGGTAAAGACAAACGTCGCGTATCACTACGTTTTGATGTACATGTGATAAATGAACGAATCTGTATCAACCACAGGAGGAACTCAGCAGGCCGGGCAGCATCCGCCCGTTAAAATTAACCAATAAGCTAGCCACTACTCAAGTAATGTGATTAGCACACCCAAAATGCTGGAGGAACTCAGCAGGCCAGGCAACATCTATGGAAAAGTCGATGTCTCGGGCTGAAACCCTCTGGCAGGACTGGAGGGAAAAAAAAAGCTGAGGAATAGATTTAAAAGATGGGGGCAGGGGTGAAACCGGGAGTGGGTGTGGATGAAGTAAAGAGCTGGGAAGTTGGTTGGGGAAAGAGTTACAGGGCAGGAGAAGGGGGAGCCTGATAGGAGAGGACAGAAAGCCATGGAAGAAAGGAAAGAGGGAGGAGCACCGGAGGGAGGTGATGGTCCGGCAAGGAGATAAGGTGAGAGAGGGAAACAGGAATGGGGAATGGGGAATGGGGAGGGGTGGGAGTCATTACCGTAAGTTTGAGAAGTCAATGGTCATGCTATCAGGTTGGAGGCTACCCAGACAGAATATAAGGTGTTGCTTCTCCAAGTAATGTGATACGCAGCAGTGAAATTACAAAATTTCCAGAAAGATACAAAACCTACTGCAACAGCTAAAAAACACACTGAACCGTTACATGCGTGCAGGTGATTGTATAAAAATACAAACAAGCATGAGAAAGTTAATCTACAAGGAAAATTGCAATGATACATTCCAAGCCAACACCTTGGCATGAGCTCTACTGCCAGAATGAAGCCACGCTCAGGTTGAAAGAGCAACACCTTATATTCCACTTGGGTAGCCTGCAACTTGATGGCGTGAACATCAATTTCTCAGACTTGTGGTAATGCCTCCCCCGCCTTCACCATTCCACATTCTTGTTTCCTTCTCTCACCTCTTTACCTGCCCATCACCTCCATAGTGCTCCTCCCCTTCCTTTTCTTTCATGATCTTCTGTCCTCTCCTACCAGATTCCCCCTTCTCCAGCCCTCTATCTCCTTCACCGATCAACCTCCCAACTCTTTACTTCACTTCCCTCCCCCTTTCCCAGTTCCACCCATCATCTGCCACCTTGTACGTCCACCTCCCCTCCCCCTGACCTTCTCATGCTGACTTCTTCCCCCTTTGTTTCCAGTCCTGATGAAGGGTCTCGGCCGAAACTGTTTACTCTATTCCCTGCTGAGTTCCTCCAGCGTTTTGTGTGCGTTGCTCTAGAACTGTGTGTCTTCCAGTTTAAATCTCCCACTGAAATGTAATCTTTACACCTTGCCGTATTAAATTTCATGTATCAACTATACATCCGTACCTCCAGATTTCCTTAAAGTTTATCTCTTTCCCACTCGCAGTGGGAGTGAATAGGAAGGGATGAACCATTGAAACTACACACAGTGGGACTGAATAGGAAGCGGTTAGAATCATTAAGGCACAAGAGATTCTGCAGATGCTGGAAATCCAGAGTAACACACACAAGATACTGGAGGAACTCAGCAGGTCAGGCAGCATCTATGGAGGGGAATAATCTGCCGATGTTTTGGGCTGAGATCCTTCATCAGGACTTTATTTATAACGATATTTATTGTGCATTAGACGCTTGGAGAGATTTGGCGGGGAGCGGGTGCCGTGGTCGAGTGGTCGGTGACTTGGGCCAGCTCCCCCACCGGACTAGTCTGGTGAGGAGGGTGTGAGAACACCCAGCAGGGCTAAAAAAACAACACCTGACAAAGGGCGGATGAGCTCATTGTGAGCCAACGGCCATTTTCCGTGGAAGAGATTAAAGCCTCACCACGTACCTACGAATCATACGCTATACACCTAGTTAGAAGAGACATGATGAACTTGGGCGCGGAGCTGTGTGCCTGGACCTGCCCAAGGCCTCCGCCTGAGGAAGGGCCGAGCTCGAAGAAGCGGCCGCAGCTGGAGGCCAACACGGCCTCGGGCTGGAGTTCGGCGGGGGCGGTGCCAAGGCAGCCAGTGAGAAAAAGCTGGAGGAGAGGCTGTACTCGGTGCTGTTGCAAGGTCGAAGAAGATGGAGGTGCATATCCACCAACCCCGGATCCAGGATGGCACCCACTGACTAACTGATCTATTTAACTTCTCTACCTGTCTATCTGTCTTATCTAGCTATCCTATCTTCTCTATCTGTCTATCTCTCTATCTATCTATCCTATATATCTATCTTCTCTATCTATCTATCTTATCTATCCATCTTTATCTATCTATCTGTCTGTCTATCTAGCTATCTATCTATCCTATATATCTATCTTCTCTATCTATCTATCTTATCTATCCATCTTTATCTATCTATCTGTCTGTCTATCTATCTGTCTATCTAGCTATCTATCTATCTACCTTCTCTATCTGTCTATCTATCCATCTATCTGTCGATATCTATCTATCCATCCATCTATGTCTGTCTATCTATCTATCTTATCTATCTTTCCATCTATCTATGTCTATCTATTGTTACGTACCCCGTAACTGGGTTGCCAAACCAGCAGAAATGGACCATTAGTTGGAGTCTGGATTACTAGAACTAAGAAAGTTTTATTAAGGAAATAAGTAACACAGTACTCTAATTGTAAGGATATAAATGCAACAGGTTAGCAATGATAAAACACACGTGTACACAGAACTAGGACAATAGGATCAATCAAGCTCTATCGCAGTCTAGGGGTAGAATGATCAGTCTCAAGTGACACAGAGTTCAGTTCAGTTTAGTTCAGTTCCCAGTAATCGCCGTCGTGCCATTGGGGGAGAGGGAGAGCGAATGCTGATATTCAAATCAGATTCAACAGACCTTTAATATTCCTCGCAGTTAGCTTTCGAGCGAGCCCTTTGTAATGTCTTCTGAGGTCACTGACTGTGACCCCTCCGTTCCGGATACAATCGTTCTTCCGCGGTGAACCCGGCACCCAGGCAAGGGTGGACACACACACCAGGTTCCCGCCGATCGTACCTTCTCACCCTGTGCGTCTATGGTTGGTCCCGCGACAAGACCTCCAAAACCCCCACCAACTTGTGGGGGCACACCGCACTTCCAGGGTCTCGTTATCTCGTGGTGTCGCTTGCCTTAGCGAACCTGTTCCTTTTATCCCCCTGCTGGAGTATCGCCTGTCCATCAAACTTCAAACAGTTCAGGTTCAAAGCAACCGGTCTGACAATACTCGGAACTGTGTCTCTTTTGGTTAATCTCTCTCGTCCCTCTCTTATTAGCATTTTGAATGTTTCCCCCATTTGTCTCTTTCTTATCTCTCTTATCGGCATCAATCTTCTGATAACTTGGTCACACTATCCATCTATCTTTCTGTATCTATCTATCTGTCTGTCTATCTCTGTCTATCTATCTAACAATCTCTCTATCTATTTGTGTTCTATAACTCCAGCCATCAGCTACTGGAAATGGTCCAGCCCCTCTATATTTTAAAACAACTTCTTCCGGCAGAAACCACCAGCAGACGCATTGCCATCTGGAAGTTCAGGAGGAACACCTCCCGGTCAATGCTTCAATGACAGGGCTCAGCAATGGAACGCAGTCCGTGCAGAGCGAGTCTGTGGGGCGGGGGGGGGAGAAAAGAGCATCTGGCTCTGACTAGTAACTCAAACAGAAACAGAATTTTCCAGAAGTACTCGGGTGCGGCAGCACCGGAGAATTGCAGTTGCCGGGTTGGGTCAGTGACTTGAAGAAAGCCAGAAAAAGTCAGCGATAGGACAAGCCACACACAAAAATTGCCGGAGGAGCTCAGCAGGCCAGGCAGCATCTGCGGAAAAAGAGTAAACAGTCGACGTTTCAGGCTGCGACCAGGGGTCTCTGTACTTTTTTCCACAGATGCTGCCTGGCCTGCTGAGTTCCTCCAGCATTTTGTGTGTGTGTGTTGCTCTGGATTACCAGCATCCACATATTTTCTCTTGTCGGCAATAAAACAAGTTTGAGCGGTGGAAAAAGAGAGAAGGGCGGTATGAACGAACCTGTGGTAAAACACAGAGGAACCCAGCAGGTGGGCAGCACCTGTGGAAGGGAGTAAAGAGTCGCTGTTTCGGGCCAAGACCCTTCTTCAGGACGACTGTTAGCAGAGTAGAGGTGGAGAATTACGAAGGATATGAAGAATCGAGTAGTACACAACAGGAATTCTGCAGATGCTGGAAATTCAAGCAACACACATCAAAGTTGCTGGTGAACGCAGCAGGCCAGGCAGCATCTGTAGGAAGAGGTTGACTGCACCTCTTCCTAGAGATGCTGCCTGGCCTGCTGCATTCACCAGCAACTTTGAAGAATCAAATAGTGTTTTATTGGAAACCAGAATCCTGGAGAGGTAATTAAATGCATGACACTAATATGGCCACCTGTAAAACTCTATGCGGCTCTACGAAACCACGATCAGAATATTGCGTTCACTTCATTACAGGAAGGATGTGGAAGCTTCAGAGGGGGTGCGGAGGAGACTTACCAGGGTGCTACTTGGATCTGACAGCATGCCTTCTGAGGAGAGGTTGAGCGAGCGAGGGCTTTTCCCTTTGGAGCAAAGGAGGACGAGAGGAGACTCGATGGAGGTGTACAAGGCACAGGTCGAATGGACACCCAGAGACTTTTTCCCAGAGCAGTAATGGCTAATGCCGCAAGCGTAAGTCTAAGGTGATTGGAGGAAAGTTTGTGGGGGGGGCAGTGATGTCAGTGGTAGTTTTTCTTTACACACAGGAAGTGAGTAGAGGCAGATACATTAGGGACATTCAATCAACTCTTAGAAAGGCTCATGGATGATAGAAAACTGGAGGGCTGTGTAATAGGGGAGAGTTAGATTGAGCTTGGAGTAGGTTAAAAGGTCACCACAACATCATGGGCCCGATGGCTTCTATTGCACTGTACTGTTCTACGTTCCAGTCTCCTATAGAATGAATGAATGAAAATTATTTCGGTCAGTACAAACATAACAAAAAGCATCATTTATGATTATGAAGACACGTAGTCCTCTTTTATTGTCATTTAGTAATGCATGCATTAAGAAATGATACAATATTTCCTCTGGTGTGATATCACAAAACACAGGACAGACCAAGACTGAAAAAACCGACAAAACCACATAATTATAACATATAGTTACAACAGTGCAACAATACCATAACTTTATGAAGAAGTCCATGAGCACAGTAAAAGTTCAAAGTCTCTCAATGTCCCACATCTCACGCAGACGGGAGAAGGAAGAAAAACTCTCCCTGCCATGCCGACCACAATCCGACTCTGAGTTATCCGAACTTCGAGCTCTGATCAGCTCTCCGACACCGAGTACTGACTGCCATCTCTGTCTGAACGATTCGACCTCCTCAAGGCTGGGGATTTTGAGGCCTACCCTCCAAAAGATTCACGACCACACAGTGGAGAGGGGAGACTTGCAGTATGGGCTACTTCCAGTCTTCCATACAACCTTGCCCAGGCCTGCGCCTTGGAAACCTTCCAAGGCACAAATCCGTGGTCTCATGAGACTAACTGATGCCTATATACACTGAGGGGTGTGAGTCCTGAGACTCCTGTGCCTTCTTCCTGATGACAGCAGCAAGAAGAGAGCATGTCCTGGGTGGTGGGGGTCTCTGATGATGTATGCTGCTTTCCTGCGACAGCGCTCCGCTGAGATGCGCTCAATAGTGGGGAGGGCTTTACCCGCGATGGACTGGGCCGTGTCCGCTACTTTTTGTAGGATTTTCCATTCAAGGGCATTGGTGCTCCCGTACCAGGCTGTGATGCGACCCGTTAACATACTCTCCAACACACATCTATAGAAGCGCTGTCTACTCAGAGTTTGCAACAATACCTTGTGTGGCGCGTGGCCAAGTGGTTAGGGCGTTGGACTAGTGATCTGAAGGTCGTGGGTTCGAGCCTCGGCTGGGACAGCGTGTTGTGTCCTTGAGCAAGGCACTTAACCACACACTGCTCCAGTCCACCCAGCTGAAAATGGGTACCGGCAAATGCTGGGGGTTAACCTCGCCATGGACTGGCGTCCTATCCGGGAGGGAGTCTCGTACTCTCAGTCGCTTCACGCCATGGAAACCAGCATAAGCACCGGCCTGATGGGCCACAAGGCTCGTGACAGTCTTTAAACAATACCTTGTGGCTCCAGAACTCAGTCCCCTGTCTCATAAAGGCCAACACACTACATGCCCTCTTAACTAACTGATCAATTTGTGTGGTAATGTTGGGGGAATCTATGGACGTGGACGCCCAGATCCCTCTGTTCATCCAGAGTGCCAAGAGAGATGTTGGGATTCAATAGCATTCACAGAGCATCTGAAAAGGCAACTATTCCCATGGGTGCTGTCTCATGTGCAAAATATCCCTTGCTTTTTCTTTTCCTGTATCAAAATAACTTTGGCTTTTCAACACCATCAGGCAGATTTGGCATGTCACCTAAAACTTGGATAAAATTCTATAGATGTACAGTGGAGAGTATCCTGTTTGGTATGGAGAAACCGACGGCTACAGAAAGTGGATATGAACCAGTCCATCACAGGCAAAGCTCTCCCCACCATTGAGAATGACTACAAGGAGCGTTGTCGCAAGAAAGCAGGACCCATCATCAGGGACCCCCACCACCCAGGCCGTGCTCTCTTCTCGCTGCTGCCATCGGGAAGGAGGTACAGGAGCCTCAGGACTCACACCAGCAGGTTCAGGAACAGTTATCACCCCTCAACCGTCAGGCTCCTGAACCGGCGTGGGTAACTTCACTCACCTCAACCCTGAGCTGGTTCCACAACCTGCAGACTCACTTTCAAGGGCTCTTGTGGCATCCGTTAGTCTCGTGAGACCATGGATTTGCGCCTTGGAAGGTTTCCAGGGCGCAGGCCTGGGCAAGGTTGTGTGGAAGACCGGCAGTTGCCCATGCTGCAAGTCTCCCCTCTCCACACCACTGATGTTGTCCAAGGGAAGGGCATGAGGACCCATACAGCTTGGCACCGGTGTCGTCGCAGAGCAATGTGTGGTTAAGTGCCTTGCTCAAGGACACAACATGCTGCCTCGGCTGGGGCTCGAACTCACGACCTTCAAAATCACTAGACGAACGCCTTAACCACTTGGCCACACGCCACACCCATGGGCTCTACAACTCATGTTTTCAGTGTTATTTATCTGCATGTTGATTGTTTGTCTGTCTTTTGTTTGTCTGTACTTTTTTTATTGATTCTATTGTGTTTCTTTGTTTTACTGTGAATGCCTGCAAGAAAATGAATCCCTAGGTAGTATGTAAGGCCACAAGACCGTAAGATATAGGAGCAGAACTAGGCCATTCAGCCCACCGAGTCTGCTCTGCCATTTCATCACGGCCGCTCCATTTTCCCTCTCAGCCCCCAAACTCCTGCCTTCTCCCCGTATCCCTTCCTCCCCTGACAAATCAAGGATCTATCAACCTCTGCCTTAAATGTACCCGATGACTCAGCCTCCCCAACCACCTGTGGCAAAAAAATTCCACAGATTCACCGCCCTCTGGCTAAAAGAAAAAAATTCCTCCTCACCTCCATTCTTAATGGTCGTCCCTATATTCTGATTCTGTGCCCTTGGGTGTTCTCCCCCACGGCGGGAGACATCCTCTCCACATCCACTCATTTGATAAGTTTCAATGAGAACCCCCCCCCCCGCCAATTATTCTGAAATCCAGCGAGTACAGGCCCAGAGCCATCAAACGCTCCCTCAAATGACAAGCCATTCAATCCCGGAATCATTTTCTTGAAGCTTCTTTGAGCACTCTCCAACATCAGCACATCCTTTCTTAGATAGGGGTCCCAAAACTGCTCACCATACTCCAAGTGAGGCCTAACTGGTGCTTTATAAAGCCTCAACATTACATCTTTGCTTTTATATTCTAGTAGATGGTGTCAAAATGGTTGTTGTGACGTGTCTAGTGTGGTCGTGTTGTGGGGTCGTGCCTGTCGCTCTCACTCTCAGCTCCCACCGCTGGCGAGCAGACTCGGGAACAGGAGAGCTGAATGTGTCAGTCTGTCCCTGCCAGCACACAGACCCTCCTACAGCAAGCCTCCCGTCGTGCCTCCTCACCGGCGACACACGGAAACTGAACTCCTCTCCGACTCGGGCTGAGCCACAGAGGACGGGGAGGAGGTCCGGCCCCTGCACACGTAGCACGCAGGCCCACCGGTGTGTGGACACACACTGGTGCTCGTGAACCAGATCCCCAGCGATGGGTAAATAGCCCCACCGCCTCGCGGGCAGCCTCGGGAGAGACGAAGGCTACGGGAGTAAAACCCAGACAGCAAATCTGGAGTATGTTCTACCAAGGTAGAACACACAGGGTTAATGGTAAGGCACTGAGGAGTGCAGTGGAACAGAGGGATCTGGGAATACAGATACAAAATTCCCTAAAAGTGGCGTCACAGGTAGATAGGGTCATAAAGAGAGCTTTTGCTACATTGGCCTTTATTAATCAAAGTATTGGCTATAAGAGCTGGAATGTTATGATGAGGTTGTATAAGGCATTGGTGAGGCCGAATCTGGAGTATTGTGTTCAGTTTTGGTCACCAAATTTCAGGAAGGATATTAATATGGTTGAAAGAGTGCAGAGAAGGTTTACAAGGATGTTGCCGGGACTTGAGAAACTCAGTTACAGAGAAAGGTTGAATAGGTTAGGACTTTATTCCTTGGAGCGTAGAAGAATGAGGGGAGATTTGATAGAGGTATATAAAATTATGATGGGTATAGATAGAGTGAATGCAAGCAGGCTTTTTCCACTGAGGCAAGGGGAGAAAAAAACCAGAGGACATGGGTTTAGGGTGAGGGGGAAAAAGTTTAAAGGGAACATTAGTGGGGGCTTCTTCACATAGAGAGTGGTGGGAATATGGAATGAGCTGCCAGACGAGGTGGTAAATGCGGGTTCTTTTTTAACATTTAAGAATAAATTGGACAGATACATGGATGAGAGGTGTATGGAGGGATATGGTCCGTGTGCAGGTCAGTGGGACTAGGCAGAAAATGGTTCGGCACAGCCAAGAAGGGCTAAAAGGCCTGTTTCTGTGCTGTAGTTTCTATGGTTTCTATGGAGCCCCTAAGGCGGCCGGACGTCACCGAACATCCTTCCGGCAGCTCCTGCAGCCGAGCTGGTGACAGACTTATTGCTTCATAAACTTTCCTTTGGACTACACCGGTGAGATCGAGAGGGGGATCTTGATGACTGGGCATCTCAGGATCTCCACACCTTCCGCCCAGGCGAGTGATGATGATCGCCGTCACCCATCGTCCTTCGAGACAGACGGATGCCAACCATATAGTGTCATATACATACTTCAAAATTAAATTTACTTTGAACTTTGAAAATCGCCTTTTGCTCCTTTGCTCTTTTCTGAATAGAGAACCCCTCCAGTGTTTGCTGAAATGAGACCCTGTCCTGAGCCTGGTTCAAAGGTCCTGAAATGATGCTGCCCCAGGTGTCCAGGTACATTCAATGATCTAGTTACTTTTCTCGAAGCAAACTCACTTCTTTGTTCGCTTATGTGTGGCAAAGGGTGACATCTTGACGAGAGGGGTCAGGGATAAGGAAGTTTGTTTCCTTGTTATGGAAACACGGTTCCCGGTTTGATATGGCGCTTCCAAACGCGTGCAATAGCTCACTGGTAGTTCAAAAGGCAAGAAGGCTGACTAAAAACATAACTATTAACACTTTTCTGAGGTAAATTGTGGTAGATTATCACCGCAAGCAACAGAGGGGCGAGCGAGGACGAAGCCAACTTGCGGGATGAACCGTGCTGGTACGTCGCAGAGTCGACGCAGAAAGAGTGAGCCATTCGGAGGGGAGAATTCGAGGCAGAGGAGTTTTGCCGCAAGGTTGCGGGCGAGGTTGGATTGCCCTGGGCGCCAAGCTGATTTGGAGAAGTCAAGAGCGGCTTTGGGCTGGGCGGTGAAATCTGGGCCCGGAACGAGTCGCTGGGCAGGGTGGTCTAGGCCCGGAGCCTTTCATTGCAATGGTGTCCGGTTCCTCGCGTGAGGTATAATACACTGTTTTGACAATTTAAACAGCAGCCCAGATAGACTGGAAAGACAGGGTGTCGGGACAGGAGGTGAGCTCTCCCGTGATGTTCTCTCCTCTTTCTCCATGGCGTTGAGGCTATGAAGACTGCCCTAGCTGCTGTGCTCCATACCCGCTAATATGATGAACTGATACTGAGGCTTTGGGCCTACTGCAGGCTGCTCTGGGGCTCAGATCTGAGGGCTCATTTTGGTTCGGAATGCTGTTGCTCACTTGTTCTTACTTAGTGGCTGCCTGTAAGCAAACAAATCTCAAGGCCGTATAATTTATACATTCCAAGATAATAAAAGTACTTTGAAACTTTGAAAAGCACCAGGCGGAAAAATCTATAATGAGAAAATTTGGCATAATATTTGATACCCCATGTGGGTCGTGGAATCTAATATAAATGACACACAAGGAGAAGGCGGCGGAGCTTGGTCATGATGGCGCCTAACGGCGACTCCTTTGCCTGCATCTTTGGAAACAGCTCTATTTCTATCTTTAATATCTCTATTTTTCCCTTTCAGGGTTCTTTTGAAGACCCTGACCTGGAGTTACATGCAGACTTTGGTTCTTTGTGGGAATGGGACCCACTCTCGGGGTCTCACGACCGGCCGTCATTCGGCATGCCAAGGGTGCGGCCTAAGAGCTTAGCTCGCCTTCGGAGGTCCGAGATTTCTTGGAGACGGTGAGGGGAGGGGGATCGAAGGTCGGTATCCCGCCAGGAGATCGGTATGTCGTGGGAGTCGGAAGATCTATGGCTGTGTGCCCAGAGACCTGAGATCTTTGGGCACAGAGCTCGGAAAAAGCGACACCACGGACTTTTAACATCATAAACCAGTGAGTTGTTTGTTATGACTCCCCTCTCGCTGTGAAACGGAGACACTTCTTTCTCCCTTATTAGGGGGAGAGGGAGAGCCTGCGGTATGTCGAATACCGGGTGAACGAGTAGTCTTTGGGGTACTGTAAGTCTGTGTCTTTGCTGTTGCTTTGCTGCACGCTTGAGTGCTCGGTGGCGGGTGGCGATGCTTTTTTTTGCTGGTAGGGGGAGGGAAGATCGTTGCTCGCTGCTGCTTACACACGAGAGGGATGGGAGCTAAGCGGGGGGGAGCTTCAGGATTCTAACATTTACCTGTCATTCATTCTTTGGGAGCACCCCTCTGTTCTCGTGGATGGTTGGAAGAAAAAGCATTTCAGGATGTATATTGTGTACATTTCTCTGACATCAGATGAAACCTTTGAAACAATCCCTCCTTCATAAGTTGAAAATGTATGCTGTAGACCTGCCTGTGGATACAGCGGCCACACCAGCAGACAAGGAGGAAGCTAGTTATGGTTAAAAAAAAACACATATGTAATCAGTGAAACGCCTTTTAAAAAAAAAGGTTATAAGAAACAGGGAAAACCGGTTTTCAAATTTTACAAGTGACCAAGTTTTCTTCTTTTTTTAACCTTTCCACACCCCATTTGGATCCGTGTGCTCGCCCAGAACACATCAGTCCTCTGTCTGCCGATAATCCTTAAAAGCAGGAAAACTAGGCAAGTAAGTTTGGCATTTTTGCAGTGTTTCTTTCGGATCAGGATGTTGACTTTGATTTGAAGTCTTCTCAAAAAACGCAAGCTGTTTGCCATGTGATGTACTCCTCAGTCACTACGGCCCAGGGTTAGCACAGGAGAGGTGGGCAGAATGGCCTTTTCTCGGTGCTTGTCTAGCTGGATGTCTGCTTTTAACCGACGTTTATGAAACTGCTTTTTGCTGGGCGCCTCTAGAGATACTGCTCGTTTAGCCCCTCGCCACCAGCCACCGGACTCAGCGATGAGAAAACCACCTTTTTCAAACATCACACATAAAAATTGCTGGTGAACGCAGCATCTCTAGGAAGAGGTACAGTCGACGTTTTGGGCCGAGACCCTTCGTCAGGACTAACTGAAAGAAAAGCTAGTAAGAGATTTGAAAGTGGGAGTGGGAGGGGGAGATCCGACATGATAGGAGAAGACAGGAGGGGGAGGGATGGAGCCAAGAGCTGGAAGGATGAAGCCACACTCAGGTTGGAGGAACAACACCTTATATTCTGTCTGGGTAGCCTCCAACCTGGGCATGAACATTGCCTTCTCAAACTTCCGCTAATGCCCCACCTCCCCCTCGTACCCCATCCGTTATTTATTTATTTACTTATTTTCTCTCTCTCTCTCTCTCTCTCTCTCCCTCCCTCCCTCCCTCCCTCCCTCCCTCTCCTTTTTCTCCCTCTGTCCCCCTGACTATACCCCTTGCCCATCCTCTGGGCTCCCCCCACCCCTGTTTCCTTCTCCCTGGGCCTCCTGTCCCATGATCCTCTCGTATCCCTTTTGCCAATCAACTGTCCAGCTCTTGGCTCCATCCCTCCCCTCCTGTCTTCTCCTATCATTTCAGATCTCCCCCTTCCTTCTCTCACTTTCAAATCTCTTACCAGCTCTTCCTTCAGCTAGTCCTGACGAAGGGTCTCGGCCCGAAACGTTTACTGTACCTTTCCTAGAGATGCTGCCTGGCTTGCTGCGTTCACCAGCAACTTTGATGTGTGTTGCTTGAAATTCCAGCATCTGCAGATTTCCTCGTGTTTGCGTTTCTCAAACATCATACGTCTAGGGTAAATAACACCTGGGTCCTACCAAACCCATGAGATTGGGATTTCAACGCTGTGCGATTTACTGCGCCCGCCCCCCCACCACCACCCCCGGCAATCACCCGTCGGCAAGAATAACAGACCGTACACTGCATACACTTATAAAGAAAGTATATTTAAGAATGTTAACTTAACCAAATAGTTAAAGGAAAAAAACAAAAGGACCCATCATAATTAAGCAGTTAAATAAGTTGGAGCTCATCTTGAAGTCGTCCTTAACTCACATGCTGGACTCTCAGCCTGTGTCAAAGCAAGGGTCTTGGCCCGAAACGTCGATTGTACCCTTTTCCACAGATGCTGCCTGGCCTGCTGAGTTCGTCCAGCATTTTGAGTGTGTTACCATCTTCCGACTATCGCTCGAAATCCGTCGCGAACAAACGGGCTCTCCCACGGGAGTATTGGTCCTTCCTCCGTGAAGCCATCCGTCTGCACAAAGCACCTCGTGCAGCAGGGACGGGAGCCTCAGTCATCTCCCCTCCTGTCTTCTCCCAGCTCCCGCCAAAAAGACCCCGACCCACACCAGTGTCCGTCACAAAAACCTCTCCGCCCAGCGCTCTCTAGAACCTTCTCCCAGTTCCACCATCCTGACTGGCTGACACCACATTCCTAAGTTGGACAACGAAGCCCCGTATCTCAGCTCAAAACCAAACAGGCCGAAAGCAGAACAGACTGCTAAAATGAGACACCCACAGCATAGCAGTAAAAATCTCAACCAGGGCGTTACATTAAAAAAAAATATAGATGTAGATTTGAGATCAAAACATAGCCCTTTCTTCGAAGCAAGTTCCTTTTTTATGATCTGAGCCTCCCACTTCCAGGAAGTTCGTAAACTGCTTTGAGTTTCAGGTTGAGTGATGGGGTGCTGTTTTGTTAATCCATTAATTTCTGGTCTGGAAAGGGATCTTCTGAATCACATAAACCAGGGCAAATACAGTCAGAAGGTTGTAGAGCATTCTAACTGATTGCCTCACCATTGGTATGGTGGAGGGATAGAGGGCTACTGTGCAGGATCAAAATAAGCTGCAGAGAGTTGTAAACTCAGTCAGCTCCATCATGGGCACCAGCCTCCGTAGCGTCCAGGACCTCTCCAAGGAGCGATGCCTCAAAAAGGCATCCATCACCCAGGACATGCCCTCTTCTCATTGCTACCATCAGGAAGGAGGTACAGGAGTCTGAAGACACACACTCAATGATTCAGGAACAGCTTCTGCCCCCCTGCCACCCGATTTCTGAATGGACATTGAACCCATGAACACTACCTCACTACTTTCTTGTTTCTGTTTTTGCACTACTTCATTTCTCTTCTCTCTCTTCGGCTGTCCATCGATGTCGATGTTGGCCGAGGCCTGGGCAAGGTTGTATGGAAGACCGGCAGTTGCCCATGCTTCAAGTCTCTCCTCTGCAGGCCACCGATGTTGTCCAAGGGAAGGGCACTAGGGCTGATACAGCTTGACACCAGTGTCGTCGCAAAGCAATGTGTGGTTAAGTGCCTTGCTCAAGGACACAACACGCTGCCTCAGCTGAGGCTCGAACTATAACCATATAACCATATAACAATTACAGCACGGAAACAGGCCATCTCGGCCCTTCTAGTCCGTGCCGAACTCTTACTCTCACCTAGTCCCACCGACCTGCACTCAGCCCATAACCCTCCATTCCTTTCTTGTCCATATATCTATCCAATTTAACTTTAAATGACAACATCGAACCTGCCTCAACCACTTGTGCTGGAAGCTGATTGCACACAGCTACCACTTTCTGAGTAAAGAAGTTCCCCCTCATGTTACCCCTAAACTTTTGCCCTTTAACTCTCAACTCATGTCCTCTTGTTCGAATCTCCCCCACTCTCAATGGAAAAAGCCTATCCACGTCAACTCTTTATCTATCCCCCTCATAATTTTAAATACCCCTATCAAGTCCCCCCTCAACCTTCTACGCTCCAAAGAATAAAGACCTAACTTGTTCAACCTTTCTCTGTAACTTAAGAGATGAACTAGCGACCTTCAGATCACTAGACCGATGCCTTAACCACTTGGCCATGCGCCAACACTTTTTTAGTTTAACTATTTAATATTTATATTCTTTCCAATCAGAATCAGGTTTAATAAGACCATAAGACAAAGGAGTAGGAGTAGGCTATTCGGCCCATCGAGTCTGCTCCGCCATTTTATCATGAGCTGATCCATTCTCCCATTTAGTCCCACTCCCCTGCCTTCTCACCATAACCTTTGATGCCCTGGCTACTCAGATACCTATCAATCTCTGCCTTAAATACACCCAATGACCTGGCCTCCACTGCTGCCCGTGGCAACAAATTCCATAGATTCACCACCCTCTGACTAATATCATTGGCATATGTCATGAAATTTGTTGTCTTTGTGGCAGCAGCACAATACAATACATAATAATAGAGAAAAATGTAAGTAAATCAATTAAGGTAAGGATATACCAGTATATTAAATAGTTAAATTGAGAGTAGTGCAAAAACAGATATATTAAAGGTGAGGTAGTGTTCATGGGTTCAATGTCCATTCAGAAGTCGGATGGCAGAGGGGAAGAAGCTGTTCCTGAATCGTTGAGTGTGAGCCTTCAGGCTCCTGTACCTCCTTCCTGATGGTAGCAATGAGAAGAGGGCATGTCCTGGGTGATGGGGGTCCTTAATGATGGACGTCACATTTCTGAGATACCGCTCCTTGAAGACGTCCTGGATACTACAGAGGCTAGCGCCCATGATAGAGCTGACTAATTTCACAACTTTCTGTAGTTACTTTCGATCCTGTGCAGTAGCCACATCCCCCGCCCCCCCGTCAAAATGCTCTCCACGGTGCGTCTGTAGAAACGTCTGATTGCCTTAGGTGACAAACCAATCCCCTCGAACTCCTAATGAAATATAGCCGCAGCTGGTCCTGGCTTTAATTCTGCAGTACCATTTACCAGACGGAAGCGGCAGAAACAGTTTCTGGTTGGGGTGACCGGTGTCCCCGGTGATTCCAGGCCTTCTTTATGCATCTGCTGCTGTAAATGCCCTCAATGGAGGGAAGTTCATGTCCACAGATGCGTTGGGCTCGTCTGTGCCACTCTCTGCAGTGCCCAGCGATCAAGGTGGGTGTAGTTTCTGTACCAGGCGGTGATACAGCCAGTCAGGATGCTCTCAATGGTGCCCCTGTAGAAGGATTTGGGGGCCCGTGCTGAACTTCTTCACTCACCTGAGATGGAAGAGACGCTGTTGTGCTGTTTTTGCCACCCAGTCGGTGTGTACAGTCCAGGTGAGATCATCAGTGATGTGTATACTGAAGAACTTGAAACTACTCGTCCTTTCAACTGCAGTCCCATTGATGTTGATTGGACCGAGCTTGTCTCTGTTCCTCCTGTCATCCACGATCAGCTGTTTCGTTTTTTTTTGGACATTGAGGGAGAGGTTGTTATCTTGGTATCACCGTGTCTGGATGTCAACCTCTCCTCTGTATGCTGTCTCATCACCGCCAGAAATAAGGCCAATCAACGTTGCGTCATCTGCAAATTTGGGTGCTTGACGGTTTTGTTATTCTGGGTTCCATTGGGTTTCTTTGTTTTGTGGCTGCCTGTAAGGAGACAAATCTCAAGGCGTAAAATATACAAACTCCGATAATAAATGTACTTTGAAAAAATGCCTGCCATCGCACAGCTTTTGTGCCGTGCCCAGCACCACCTGGGGCAGCATAATGGCGTAGTGGTCAGCACGACGGTTTACAGTCCCAGCGACCCGGGTTCAATTCCCGCCGCTGCCTGTAAGGAGTTTGTACGTTCTCCCCGTGACCGTGTGGGTTTCCTCCCACAGTCCAAAGGCGTGCCGGTTGGTAGGTTGATTGGTCATTGTAAATTGTCCCGTGATTGGGCTGGGATTAAATCAGGGGTTGCCTCTCACAATCCAAAGACGTGCCGGTTGGTAGGTTGATTGGTCATAGTGTCACGTACCCCGTGAGGGGTTAAAGAACCAGCAGAGATGGAAAACACTTTGGAGTCCGGTATTGCTATTAACTAATGGTATTTATTAGTAACTACGCAATACAGTAATATAAATGCAGATAAATCGAACAGGTTAGCAATGATTATATATAAGTAAGTGTGGAATATATATGAAAACCAAGCTTCTTCAGGTCTAGGGGTAAATAGATACAATCTTACGATGATGAGTAAAGTTCAGTTCAGTTCATGGTATTGAGTTGAGTAGTGATGGAGAGAGAGGGAGATGTGAGTCTTCAGGTGAGCTGACGCCGTCGATCTTCCCATTGTCCTCCGAAATCCTTTAAAAGTCACTGACTGTGACCACAACAAAGGGGACCGTTCTTCTGTGGTGGAGCTATCAACCCAGGAGAGGGTTGGACACATGAACAACTCCCCACCGGTCACTTCCTTTTCACACTGCAAGAGCCACTGATCGATCCACCTGATCAATCCTCTAAAAACCCACTTTTTCTGTGGGCACAACAAAGCTCATTCAGTGTCCAAGACCATGTGTCTGAGGTCTATCATCTGATCTTCTATTTATCTCCCCGTACTGAGTACCAACTGTCACTCAAACAGCTCCTCCCTTCGCTGTCTGTGTAAGAATGTATAAGCAGGCCATGTCCTTTGAGAAGATATAAACAACTGTGAGCAGTCTTTGTCTCTCTTCCTCTTAAAACAAGGTGTTTGTGTTAGATAACTCTCTCTCTCTCTCTTTTCAAAAGCACAGTTCATATGGGTAATCGAGCACAGTTTATAGGGGTAATTCAGGACCCTGTCACAATAGTAAATTGTCCTGTGATTGGGCTGGAATTAAATCAGGGGTTGCCCCTCACAATCCAAAGATGTACCGGTTGGTAGGTTGATTGGTCATTGTAAATTTTCCCGTGATTGGGCTTGTATACACTGGAATTTAGAAGGATGAGAGGGGATCTGATTGAAACATATAAGATTATTAAGAGATTGGACAGGCTAGAGGCAGGAAACATGTTCCTGATGTTGGGGGAGTCCAGAACCAGAGGCCACAGTTTAAGAATAAGGGGTAGGCCATATGGAACGGAGTTAAGGAAAAACTTTTTCACCCAGAGAGTTGTGGATCTGTGGAATGCTCTGCCTCAGAAGACAGTGGAGGCCAATTCTCTGGATGCTTTCAAGAAAGAGTTAGATAGAGCTCTGAAAGATAGTCGAGTCAGGGATATGGGGGAGAAGGCAGGAACAGGGTACTGATTGTGGATGATCAGCCAGGATCACAGTGAATGGTGGTGCTGGCTTGAAGGGCCAAATGGCCTATTGTCTATTGGGCTGGGATTAAATCAGGGGTTGCCTCCCACAATCCAAAGACGTGCCAGTTGGTAGGTTGATTGGTCATTGTAAATTGTCCCGTGATTGGGCTAGGATTACATCTGGGGTTGTCTCCCACAATCCAAAGACATGCCAGTTGGTAGGTTGATTGGGTCATTGTAAATTGTCCCGTGATTGGGCTAGGATTACATCAGGGGTTGCTGGGCAGCCTGACTCGAAGGGCCGGTAGGGCCTATTCACCACTGTATCTCAGCCAGTAAATAAAGAGTAAGCTTTGATCCTATCTAAACCTGTGACATAATTGCAAATTTTTTTTATCAATGCTTGTTTCCAAATTTACCTAGAGGTACAGCTCAGTACCAATGAGCCTGCGCCACCCAGGTGACCCAATTGGCCTACCTGCCCACTTGTCTTTGGGCTGTGGGAGGTGCCCCACGCACTCATGGGGAAGAACGTACAAACTCCTGACAGGCAGCGGCGGGAATTGAACCCGTCAAAACGTTTTGCAGACTGATGGTGACGTCGGGACAAAGAGCTGCTGGCCTCCCGCTCTCGTTGCTGGAGGGATGGGGGTGCGACCTCCCTCCCTCCCTTGCCGGCGAGAGAGGGCCCGTCTGAGATGCGGACGTGCTGGGTTATGGACTGTAGTTTTTTGATGGGCTCTAGATCAAGGTGTCTTCGGGGGGTGGGGTTTGCCGTTGTTTCCACGCTGGGGGTGGGGCTGGGGGAGGGCGGACCTTCTGCTGGTGCAAGTGGCGGGAGGGGAGAAGGTCGAGGCTTCTGTTGCTGCTCGTGCGTGGGAGGGGGGTCTTCGGGAATCTGATGTTTCTGTCATTCATTCTTTGGGGGCTTCTTGTTTCGTGGATGTCTGTGAAGAGTAAGAATCTCAGGTTGTATACCGTATACATTCTATGATATTAAATCGAACCATTTGGACACTACTTGGCCACAAGAGGAATAACACAAGCTTCTCCAGGCCACCCAGACAGTGGAAATCCTTCACCTCTGGACCCATTCTTGTATATCTTCCCTCCATCTTCTGCGGGACATTTAGAAGCTTCCTAAAGCATTTCATGGCACAGCTATGATGATTATGATTATGAGGACACACAGTCCCCTTTTATTGTCATTCAATAATGCATGCATTAAGAAATGATAAAAATGTTTTTCCAGAATGATATCACGAAAACAAACCGACTTAAAAACTAACAAAAACCACATAATTATAACGTATAGTTACAACAGCGCAAAGCAATACTGTAATTTGATAAGAACAGACCATGGCACGGTAAAAGTCTCAAAGTCTCTCGAAAGTCCCATCATCTCACGCAGACAGTGAACCTTCAGCACCGCCAACTTGCCGATGCAACATCCCGGAAGCATCCGACCACAGTCCGACTCCGAGTCCGTCCGAAAGCCTCCGAGCACCGAGCACCACCTCTGCCGAGCGCTTCAACCCCAGCCCTGGCAACAGGCGATACGCAAAGCCGGGGACTTGAGGCCTTCGTCTCCGGAGATTCTTGATCGTGCAGTAGCAGCAGCAGCGAAGCGGGCATTTCAGACCGATTGCCTCACAGCTTCTGTGATCTTTGTTCAGTCCCAACTTCCAATGCTGTCTCTGTGGAGTTTGCAGGCACTCCTTGTGACTGCATGTGTTTCGTCAGGAGCTCCAGTATCAGAATCAGGTTTAATATCACCAGCTTATGTCGTGAAATTTGTGAACTTTGCGGCAGCAGTACAATGCAATACATAATAATAGAGAAAAAACTGTGAATTACAGTAAGTATATATATAATACCAAAATTAAACAAGTAGTACAAAAAAAAGTTTTGAGGTGGTGTTCATGGGTTCAATGTCCATTCAGAAATCAGATGGCAGAGGGGAAGAAGCTGTTCCTGAATTGCTGAGTGTGTGCCTTCAGGCTCCTGTACCTCCTCCCTGATGGTAACAGTGAGAAAAGGGCATGCCCTGGGTGATGGGGGTCCTTAATGATGGACGCTGCCTTTCTGAGGCATCGCTCCTTGAAGATGTCCTGGACGCTACGGAGGCTGGTGCCCATGATGGAGCTGACTGAGTTTACAACTGTCTGCAGCTTACTTTGATCCTGTGCATTAACCCCCGCCCCACCCCACCCCACCCATACCGGAGGGTCAGGATACTCTTTCATTCGGTGATGCAACCGATCAAAATGCTCTCCGTGGCACATCTATAGAAGTTTTCAAGTGTTTTAGGTGATGTACCAAATCTCCTCAAACTCCAAATGAAGTATAGCCACTGCCTTGCTTCCTTTAGAGCTGTGACCAGATTAGGTCCTCAGAGATATTGACACCCAGGGACTTGAAGTTGCTCATTCCCTCCGCTTCTGATCCCCCTAAGAGGATTGGTGTGTGTTCCCTCGTTCTACCCTTTCTGAAGTCCACAATCAGTTCTTTGGTCTTACTGACATTGAGTGCAAGGTTGTTGGTGTGACACCACTCAACCAGCTGGTGTAACTCGCTCCTGCATGCCCTTCATCTCCGTCTGAGATTCTGCCAATGGTGGCTGAATCATTGGCAAATTTATAGATGGCATTTGAGCTGTACCCAGCCACAGAGTCATGGGTGTAGAGAGAGTAGAGCAGTGGGCTAAGCACACATCCCTGTGGCGCACCAGTGTTGATTGTCAGCGAGGTTTTTTTCCTTTTCTTCATCTTTTTATTCTTCCCTTTTTTAAAAAAATATTATCTGGCCTAAACTTGAATTAGAGTTGGATGTATATAATAAAATACAAGATGTTTATGGATATTTCCATGCTTTAAAACTCTCAAGGAAATTGCACAGTGAATTCATTTGGAAAATGCATGTTTCTGACAGTATTTGACAGGATAGATGCCGAGAGGGTATTGCCAACGGGGGAAGATCTTGAAGTAGTCTGAAGGCAAGGAATCACCCGTGTTGAACGAGCTGAATTTCTTCCCTGAGGGTTCTGAATGATTGGATTTCTCTACCCAGATGAGGATGATCAGTCGTTGAGTATGTTCAAGGACGAGATGGATGCATTTTGAATTACAGGAGTCTAAAATTAGGCCAAAAAAACCCTATAATTTGATGTAGATTGGCCAAAATCTGAAGTGAATGACAGATGAGGGATTATCACCACAGCCTGCCCATATGTTTTCGTATGAATTCTTAATAAAAGTTATGTAATTGTTCAAATTTTACATAATATGTAATTGCAGGTTTAAATTGGCTAATTTTGAATAGCCAAATAGAGGAAGTGATTAAAAGTATTTAAAATAGGCACTTCGATGGCTTATTTTCGGTCATCCCCCCCCCCCCACACACACACACACACACACACACACTCTCTCTCTCTCTCTCTCTCACTTCGGGTGGTTGCCATGGGAACCAGATAGGGAGGGGGCGGGGCCATGAGCGACGACCCCGCCCGAACGACGAGGTGACGTCACCCAATCAGTGAGGGAGCGCGAGCTGCAATTCCAGGCGGAGAAAGGTTGAGAAGAAAATGGGACAAAAAACTTCAGTCACGCAATAGATTTTTAAAAATCGTAAAGGAAACACAAGCCTTTTCTTCGGTAAGAGTCTTATATTTAAAATCGAGCCCTTTAAAAAAAATTGCAATGTTTTGATTCTTCTCAATTACGAGGTTTTCTCACTAAACAAATTCCGCATTCGATGGTTCACTTTATATTCTGCAAAGCGTGATTCTGTATGGGGGGGAATAACTTCTTGTAGGTGTTTAAGTGAGTTTAAAAATGCTTTTCCTTTATTTGTTTTCCCACTTTTGTCAATCTAACTCGTTCGAGGGCGTGGGGTCCGTCCCTCTTTGATGGTGATTGGCCGCTGGGTGGAGGTCCCGCCGGCGGATTGGCGGGGGCGGCTGCCCGTCAGTGCGGTGACGTCACGTCCATGCGGTGCGGTCAGTCACACGTGTTGGGAAATGGGATCATCCCGGAGCTGGCACCGAACCCAGGACTTCACATAAACACCAGCTGAGCCAGCTGTGGGGCGGCTGGACACGCAAAACCAGCATGCTCATCTCCTTTCTAAATGCGTGCAATGGAAAAAAAAACACACACAAGAGATGCTGCAGATACAGAAACGTGATTCGGTTTAATATCAGAGACTGTATTCAGTGCACAGCCTGAAATTCTTACTCTCCACAGACACCCGCGAAACAGCAGAGAACCCGAAAGGATGGATGTCAGGAAAATGTTAGAACCCCAAAACTCCTCCCCCTTCCAGCTGGAAGCGTCGGTGCCCAGAACCCACCATGCAAGCAATTATGCAAACCAGTCTTCCGTCCTTGGACTCACTTTACACCGCACGCTGTCGGAGCAGCGCTGCCAGGATAATCAAGGACACGACCCACCCAGCCAACGCACTTTTCATCCCTCTTCCCTCCGGGAGAAGGCTCAGGAGCTTGAAGACTCATTCGGCCAGATTTGGGAACAGCTTCTTTCCAACTGTGATAAGACTGCTGAATGGATCCTGACCTGGATCTGGGCCGTACCCTCCAAATATCCAGACCTGCCTCTCCATTTTTTTGCCCTACCTTACTTTCCATTTTTCTATTTATGATTTATAATTTAAATGTTTAACATTTACTATCGATTTGTACCCTAGGGAGCAGGAAGCGCAGAATCAAATATCGCTGTGATGATTGTACGCTCTAGTATCAATTGTTTGGCGACAATAAAGTATAAAGTAAATAGTAAAGCCCCCAAAGAGACCATGGTTCGCAGTCCAACAACAACTACAGTCCATAGCACGTGCCATGGGCTTTCTCTCACTGACAAGGGACAGAGAGGTGTCACCCTTTCCGCAGCGAGAGGGAGACCAGCAGATCGCTGTTTTGATGTTACGATCTGAAGCAACGCTTATTCAAGCTCACCCGATTCGTGAACCAGCAGACTCTCGGCCGCCCCCCCCCCCCCCACTGAGAGGGAGAACGATCGCTTTGAGTGCAGAGGCCTCCGACAGCCGCACCCGTTATTTTGATCTCCGCGACGTTCTAGCAGCCGACACCGGCGAGGAATTGAGCTTTCCGCAGGGGACGCTCGAAGGCACAGGCCTTTCAGGCCGCTCAGGGACCGGGAACCCCACCTCCACGTAGAAGGGCAGTTTTCAGGGCAGCTGAAGATCACGGACTCCGATAGGACCCCAGACACCTTGGAAGGGAAAAGAGAGATGCCAAAAAGAGGAATTTATGCTGTTTTGCAGATGAGCTCGATGAAGTTGCCCTCTGGCACCATCTTAGCTCCTCCCTCAACTTTTTGCTCCTTTCTAGAGAGGCGGCCTGGCCTGCTGAGTTCCTTCAGCGTTTTGTGTGTGTAGCTTTGGACTTACAGCATCTGCAGACGTTTCCACTAATGTGACTTACACAAGAGTTATCAGTTTGGGGATAATGTTGACATGCGTACTTGTGTTTTTTAACATTATGGTCATGTTAGGGTTATTCATCCACAGAGCAAGGAGTTCACCGGACAAATCTGGCATTTAGTGTTCAAGCTTCTTTGGCCTGTGAACCGAACGGTTACTAGTCTACAGTTTTGATGAGTATGCCCAGTTTTGGGCCCCTTATCTAAGAAAGGATGTGCTGACCTCGGAGAGGGTTCAACGGCGGTTCATGAAAACTATTCTGGGATTGAGAGGCCTGTCATGTGAGGAGTGTTTGATAGCTCCGGGCCTTTACTCACTGGAATGAGGGGGTGACCTCATTGAAACCTTTCGGAATGGTGAAAGGCCTCGACAGAGTGGACACGGAGAGGTGATGTCCTATAGAGTCTAAGACCAGAGGGCACAGCCTCAGTGGAGGGACGTCCATTTAGAACAGAGAGGAGGAGGGATTTCTTTACCTGAAGCTGGTGGGTCTATGGAATTCGTTGCCTCAGGCAGCTGTGGAGGCCAGGCCACTGGGTATATTTAAGGCAGAGGTTTATAGGTTCTTGATTGGTCAGGGCATGAAGGGATACGGGGGGAGGAGGCAGGAGACTGGGGCTGGGAGGGAAAGTGGATCAGCCATGATGAAAAGGTGGAGCCGACTCGATGGGCCAAATGGCCTAATTTTGCTCCTACATCTTATGGTCTGATGAAACCGAAGTAGGTCGAGTTATTCATCCACAACATTCGGAGAAATTTGGCATTTAATGTTCATGCTTCATTGCCATGTCACCCGAACAGTTACTAATCTATCGATCTGCTGAGTATACCCATGGGAAGATGAATCTCAGGGTTGTATATGGTGACGTATATGAACTTTGATAATAAAATTTGAACTTTGAACTTCATTGGACCACTTCCGAGCGCAGCCAAAGCAACCAGATTGGTGGGTCAGGGGTCACATGAAGGGGCATAAGACATAGGGCCATTCAGCCCATCGAGTCTCCTCCACCATTCAATCATGGCTGATTTTTTTTCAAACCCATTCTCCTGCCTTCACCCCGGAACCTTTGACACCCTTACTAATCAGGAGCCTATCGAAAGCAACACACATGAAATGCCGGAGGAACTCGGCAGGTCAGGCAGCATCTGTGGAAAAGAGCAAACAGGTGATGTTTTGGGCCGAGACCCTTCGTCAGGACCCCTCCGTTTTAAATATACCCAATGACTTGGCCTCCAGAACCACCTGTGGCAATGAATTCCACAGGTTCACCACCCTCATCTCTGTTCGAAGGGCATGTCCTTGTGTTCTGAGGCTGTGCCTTCTGGCCCTAGACTCCCCAACTATATGAAACATCCTCTCCACATCCACTCTATCTGTGCTCTCTGGTCCTAGACTCCCCCACTGTATGAAACATCCTCTCCACATCCACTCTATCTGTGCTCTCTGGTCCTAGACTCCCCCACTATATGAAACGTCCTCACCACATCCACTCTAGGCCTTTTAACATTTGGTGGGTTTCAATGAGAAAGGCCTAGAGTGGATGTGAGAGAGACTTTGGGGTTCTCTGCACCCTGTCAATCTTATTGATATCTTTCCTGTAGGTAGGTGACCAGAACTGCACTCAATACTTCAAATTTGGCCTCACCAATGTCCTAGACAACATCAACAAAACATCCCAACTGTTGTACTCAGTACTTGACTACTGTACTCAATCAAATGCCAAAAGCTCTCTTCACATCTCTTACCCCCCCCACACTTCATTCTTCTAAACTCCAGCCCAGAGTCATCCAATACACCCCTCACATTGTTAACTCTTTCATTCCCGTGATCATTCTCGTAAGCCTCCTCTGGACGGTTGATTTACCTCATGAGTAAACCAGATAGCAAAGTTACAAAAGTTTAGGTCACTGTTCCTGTTGTAATGGTTTGATTCCAGGCTTGTTTAATTATGTGAGTTTAAGTTGTGCGGTGTCAGGGCGAGGATGTGAACTCGTGCCTTGCCATCTACAGCTTGAATGGGTGGTCACTGGTTTGTTAATCAAATCACTCCTATCAGAATCAGGTTTTTTATCACCAGCATGTGATGTGAAATTTGTTAACTTAGCAGCAGCAGTTCAATGCAATACGTAATCTAGAAAGAAAAATAGATAAATAAAATAATGATAAGTAAATCGATTACAGTTTACATATATTGAATAGATTTAAAAAATGTGCAAAAAATCAGAAATACTGTATATTAAAAAAAAAGTGAGGTAGTGTCCAAGGGTTCAATGTCCATTTAGGGATCGGATGGCAGATGGGAAGAAGCTGTTCCTGAATCGCTGAGTGTGTGCCTTCAGGCTTCTGTACCTCCTGCCTGATGGTAGCAGGTGGTGGAGGTCCTTAATAATGGACGCTGCCTTTCTGAGACACCGCTACCTGAAGATGACCTGGGTACTTTGTAGGCTAGTGCCCAAGATGGAGCTGATTAGACTTACAACTCTCTGCAGCTCCTTTCGGTCCTGCGCAGTAGCCCCTCCATACCAGACAGTGATGCAGCCTGTCAGATGCTCTCCACGGTACATCTATATTTGTTGACCTGCAAAATCTATTCAAACTCCTAATGAAGTACAGCCGCTGTCTTGTCTCCTTTATAACTGCATCAATATGTTGGGATCAGGTTAGATCCTCAGAGATCTTGACACCCAGGAACCTGAAACTGCATGTCCTCATAATCATAATCATAACTGCTCACTCTCTCCACTTCTGATCCCTCTATGAGGATTGGTATGTGTTCCTTCGTCTTACCCTTCCTGAAGTCCACAATTGGCTCTTTCGTCTTACTGGCGTTGAGTGCCAGGTTGTTGCTGCGGCACCATTCCACTAGTTGGCATATCTCACTCCTGTACGCCCTCTCGTCACCACCTGAGATTCTACCAACGATGGTTGTATCGTCAGCAAATTTATGGATGGTATTTGAGCTATGCCTAGCCACACAGTCATGTGTACACAGAGTAGAACAGTGGGCTAAGCACACACCCCTGAGGTGCACCAGTGTTGATCATCAGCGAGGAGGGTATTTTATCACCAATCAGCACAGGTTGTGGTCATCCAGTTAGGAAGTCGAGGATCCAATTGCAGAGGGAGATACAGAGGCCCAGGTTCTGTAACTTATCAATCAGGATCGTGGGAACGATGGCATTAAATGCTGAGCTATAGTCGATGAACAGCATCCTGACGTAGGTGCTTGTGTGATCCAGATGGTCTAAAGCCATGTGAAGAGCCATTGAGATTGCGTCTGCCGTTGACCTATTGAGCAATAGGCAAATTGCAATGGGTCCAGGTCCTTGCTGAGGCAGGAGCTCAGTCTAGTCATGACCAACCTCTCAAAGCATTTCATCACTCTAGATGTGATTGCTACCAGGCGATAGTCATTTAGGCCAGGGGTCCCCAACCTTTTTTGCACCGCGGACCGGTTTATTTTTGCGGACCAGCCGACGGGGGGGGTGGGGGGGTGTTCAAGTAGGGTTAAACTCACCTCAGCATGTCTTTTAAAGTTAGAGTTGCCAACTTTCTCACTCCCAAATACGGGACAAAAGTAGCAGTCAAATACGGGACATTTGTGTTTACCCCGAGAAAGAATACCATGACCATGAAGCCTTGCGCAGGCACCTGTGCGTGCCTCCGTGCGTGTGCGCGATGATGTCTTTTTCATGCCTCCTCACACAGACATTTTCGCAGTATTTTTCCAATTATTTTACGAGGTCGAGTTGCGATGTCGGCACTCAACCCAGCACGGATGGAAAGCGTACTCGGGAGCGGACTCGGCTGGATTTGAACCCATGAACCTCCGTTCCGGGGTCCAGCGTTGATGTCATTGCGCCACCAGCCGGCCCGTGTTCGCTTTTTCAAAGCGGGCATAGAAGGTGTTGAGTTCATCTGGTAGTGAAGCATCACTGCCATTCATGCTATTGGGTTTCGCTTTGTAGGAATTAATGGCCTGCAAACCCTGCCAGAGTTGACGTGCATCCGATGTCACCTCCAACCTCATTCGAAATTGTCTCTTCACCCTTGAAATAGCCCAAACCCCAGTAAGATAAAACACCAGATTACTGCTTATTGTTGCACCATAATTCAGTTCTTTTCCAGGGACTATTTTAGATTCAGGCTGATCTGTTGCTTGAAAATCTCCAAATATTTTTAATTTAATTGGTGGTCAAGTCCAGCAGACCGAGCCTCTATGGTATCAGCCTTACCAGATTGATTTTCCCATCAGCTCAACTCCCACACCTCACAGGTGTCTGCTCACTGTGGGTATTTGATCACAAGAGAATCTCCTGAAGATCTAACACCCACAAAATACTGGAGGAACTCAGCAGGCCAGGCAGCATCAATGGAGGAGAGTAAGCTGTCGACGTTTTGGGCCGAGACCCTTTAGCAAGACTGGAAAGAACTCCGACTTCTCTTCCTTTCCAGTCCTGGCCCGAAACATCGACTGTTTACTCTTTTCCATTGATGCTGCCTGGCCTGCTGAGTTCCTCCAGCAGTTTGTGGGTATTTTATGACGGCCAGTTAACCCACTGGGTTTATGGGTGTCGGGGTGGAGACACGTCTCTACCAAAGGAGGTGTGAGGCGCTCCTTCCCTCCGCTAGCCTGCAGGTCACCCTTGGGCAAGGTGCAGCGCCTGCTTAGACCCCCCAATCAGGGCCACGTGAAGCCGTGGGAGCAGGTGGTGGATGGTCATACGAGCAGTCAGGGCATATCACAAGTCCTGGTTATGCAACCACTGACTCCAGGCAGACAATCTCTGAAGAGTATTGATAATGGCTGGGGTCACCCATCTTGTAAAGACACCGGCCCAGAAGAAGGCAATGGCAAACCACTTCTATAGAAAAATTTGCCCAAAATAATGACAATCATGGCCTTGAATAGGACCCAAGATCGCCCATGTCATATGGCACGGCACGTAATGGTGATGATGATGCAGAGTTAGCCTACCACCATAGGTATGTCTGGGATGCGGAAAACCCTGCCTCATCAGAGGGCACTACAGCACAGAAACAGGCCCTTCAGCCCATCTAGTCCATGCCAAACTGTCATTCCGCCTCGTCTCATCGACAGGCACCTGGGCTCTACCTTTCCCATCCATGTACTCATCCAAACTTTTTTCTCAAGTGTTGCAATCACTCCCACACTCACTTCTGCCAGTAGCTCTTTCCACACTCTCACCACGCTCTCTCAGGATTCCTTTAAATATTAAAGCTTTCATCCTTGACTCAGGATCTCTAATTCTATCATCACTCAAATACAGTAGGAAAAAACCCAATAGCATTTTCTCCCTCTCCCCCCTACCTCTCCCCCCTACCTCTCCCCCCTACCTCTCCCCCCTACCTCTCCCCCTACCTCTCCCCCTACCTCTCTCCCCCCTCCCCCTCCCCCTCCCCCTCCCCATCCCTCTCTCTCCATCCCCTTCTCCCCCTCCCCTTCTCTCCCCCTCGTGTGCACGCTCTCTCTCTCTCTCTCTCTCTCTCTCTCTCTCTCACACACACACATATATATATATATATATATGTAAAATTTGTACATCTCTATCAAATCTTCCCTTCTCCACCTATGCTCCAGGGAATAAAATGCTGATCTATTCCACTTTTACCCATAATTCAGGATGTTAGAACAATTTTGGGTGTAGCACGTTTACATTTAGTAAGTGACTTTGTTTACCTGTCTTCACACCTGAATATGTATTGTGGATTTAATTTGGAAGTGCAGCTCTGAACAATAGGTTTCTAAAAGCTGTGAATCCCAGACCAGATAACGATGATTAAAATTCACTTGAATATCTGTGTTGTGCGTGCGAGTAAGGAGGAGTGAAGGTTGTACCTGGTTTCAAAGGAAGCATTGACCATACTTTGTAAATATGGAATTTTCCTTTGATGTTTAGCAAATAAAATATCAAGCCCCACATTGGGCCAGCAAGACCTTTCAACTGAAAGCATCTCTCTATGATGCCTACTGTACCTTGTGTTGTCGAATAAAGAAGCAGCTTTGTATCTACTAGTAATTTTCTCCTGTGAATTCATTCATGCAACAACACAGGTCGTCAGGTCCCTACAACATCTTTGTAAACTTTCTCTGCGCTCTTTCAATCTTATTGATCTCTTTCCTGTAGGAAGGTGACCAGAACTGCACGCAGTACTCCAAGTTTGGCCTCACCAATGTCTTAGACAACATCAACAAAGCATCCCAACTGTTGTACTCCGTACTTGATTACTGTACTCAATCCAAAAGCTCTCTTTACTGCTGTGACTGTGATCGAAATTGCCACGGAGACATTGAAGCTGGTGATGATACAAACAAGAGAAAATCTGCACAGATGCTGGAAATCCAAGCAGCGTACACAAAATGCTGGAGGAACTCAGCAGGCCAGGCAGCACCTATGGAAAGAGTAAACAGTCGACTTTTTGGGCTGAGACCCTTCACCGGGACTGGTGATATGGAAGTCTGTTTGTCACAAGCAGGCATTATTCAGGAGTTACTCTTTGTAGAGGCTCACAAACTCAAAGTACATCACATTTTTATACCCTAAAGTCAAAGTTCAAAGTAAATTTATTATCAAAGTATATATATTTTGCCACATACAACCCTAAGATTCATTTTCCTTTGGGCATACTCAATAAATCCATCATAGAATCATTGGAAGACCACACCAGCTTGGGAGTTCAACCAGTGTGCAGAAGACAACAAACTCTGCAAATACGAGGAGAAATAATAATGTTAAATAAATAGTGTCAAGAACATGAGATGAAGAGTCCTTGAAAGTGAGTCCATGGGTTGTGGGAACATTTCAGTGATGGGGGCAAGTGAAGTCATCCCCTTTTATCCAAGAGCCTGATAGTTGAGGGGTAATAATGATGGTTGAGATGCAGCTCTATTAAACTCTGGTTAGGCCACACTTGGAGTATTGTGTCCAGTTCTGGTCGTCTCATTATAGGAAGGATGTGGAAGCATTGGAAAGGGTACAGAGGAGATTTACCAGGATGCTGCCTGGTATTGAGAGTATGCATTATGATCAGAGATTAAGGGAGCTAGGGCTTTACTCTTTGGAGGGAAGGAGGATGAGAGGAGACATGATAGAGGTATACAAGATATTAAGAAGAATAGATAGAGTGTACAGCCAGCACCTCTTTCCCAGGGCACCACTGCTCAATACAAGAGGACATGGCTTTAAGGTAAGGGGTGGGAAGTTCAAGGGGGATATTAGAGGAAGGTTTTTTACTCAGAGAGTGCTTGTTTGCATGGAATGCACTGCCTGAGTCAGTAGTGGAGGCAGATACACTAGTGAAATTTAAGAGACTACTAGACAGGTATATGGAGGAATTTAAGGTGGGGGGGGGTTATATGGGAGGCAGGGTTTAAAGGTCAGCTCAACATTGTGGGGCCAAAGGGCCTGTACTGTGCTGTACTGTTCTATGTTATAACTGTCCTTGAATCTGGTAGTGTGGGCCCTGAGTCTCCTGGACCTTCTCCCATCAAGAAGAGAGCATGACAAACAGGAGGAAATCTGCGGACGCTGGAAATCCATAGCAACACACGCAAAATGCTGGAGGAACTCAGTGAGCCGGACAGCGTCGATGCAGATGAGTCAACAGTCGGCGTTTTGGGCCGAAATGTCGACGGTTTGCTCTTCTCTGTCGATGGTGCCCGGCCTGCTGAAGTTCCTCCAGCATCTTGTGTGTGATGCGAGAAGAGAGCATGACCTGGGTGCTGGGGGTCCCTGATGATGGAGCTGCTTTCCTGCGTCAGTGGTGGTGGGGAGGGCTTTACTAGTGATGGACAATGGCACCAGCAGGTCATTCAGTGCAATTTCAATAGTTACAATGACATCGCTTACTTCAATATTTTGGGCTGACAATGCTTCCTTTGGATTATATTTCTACAGTAGGAGACACCTCTGAATGTTTAAATACCTTTGCTAATTGCAAGCTTCCCTGAATTTATTTAGACTGGTGCAAATTAGTTAGCTGCCTGGATCGCTGCAGGGCAACTAGCACCACCTAACAGCACATACAAAATGCTGGAGCAACTCAGCAGGCCAGGCAGCATCTACAGGGATTAAAAAAAATACGGTCAACGTTTCAGGCCGAGACCCTTCGGCAGGACGCTACCATCTACAGATTTTCTCTTGTTTGTGATTGAATCAACACCACCTCGTCGTTTGATGCATACGCCAGCGTTTCAGGGTCACCATTTCAGACATCCCACCTCTCCCGGAAGTTCCGGGAGTCTCCTGCATGTTGATGGCAGCTCCCTGACGCCCGCAAATTAAATACAATATCCTGGAATTGAGAGGGAGAGCAGGAGCTAGAGCGAGCATCCTGATTGGTCTGTCTTTGTACCAAGTAGACCTATCAGTTTTCTCTGTGGGCGGGCTTTACAGTCGACCTCTGTGTGTGTCTCTCCATCAGTTCAGTTTCGTGTCCTGCACCGCCATGGCGGAGTGTTTCAAAAAAAATACAAAACGCACTTCATCCCAGACTACACTAGCGTGTACCCCTGCCTAATAGGGGTCAAAAATAATGACAGTGTTGCTCGCTGCACTGTTTGCAACAGTGACTTTTCTATTGCCTGGATGACTGTAAAAGACATGTTGAGGTGAGTTTAACAGGTGTCATTCTTTCATTAGCATAGCTAATTATTTAAACTAGCTGCTGAGGCCAAACTCCCTGTAGACGTGATTAAAGTTGTAATAGAATAAAAAAAAACGACTCCATGATAAAGATAGCGGAGTGAAGGGATATGGGGAGATGGCAGGAACAGGGCACTGATTGTGGATGATCAGCCATGATCCCAGTGAATGGCGGTGCTGGCTCGAAGGGCCGAATGGCCTACTCCTGTACCTATTGTCTGTTGATAATATAATATACAATAAATACAGAAATAGCAAAAAACTGTGCCTGCTCATCAATCAAGACAGCAGCAATTGTGAACATGGCACTGGAACCTGAATGTTCAGAGGATCAGTACAGGTTCATCCGGACAGAAAAAAAGCCATACAGTATTTTGGTTGATAAAAACAACGATATCATGTGCACAGGAACACAGGATTAATGAAACACAGGATTAGGTAACAGTTGGATTTGTAGGCATGCAATGATGAAAACCTATTCAACTACATTGCATCATCCATGCATGACAAAGGTCTTGAATGGTCTAATTGTGTAGGATTTAGCAGTGACAACTGCAATGTGATGATTGGCAAAAACAACTCTCTGTCTTATCAAGGGTGAAAGCACAGGCCCCTCGTATTTACAGCGCTGGCTGTCCAAGTCACCTGGTCAACATTTGTGCCAAAACTGCTGCTAAGGAGTTCTCAATGTCACCTGAAGTTCTCAATGTCACCTCATTGACATCTACTGCTACTTTGAGAAAACTTCCAAACGAAGAGAAGACCTAAAACAGTTTCAAGAGTTTTGTAGTGTTGCCCAGCAAAGAGTACAAAAGCATTGTCCTACACACTGGCTTTCATTAGGAAAAGGTTTGGACCATCTGCTCCACCAGTGGCCAGCCTTTATTTCATACTTTGAGTCAAAGAGTGAGAATCAGAAGTCATCTCAGATTCAGAAGAGGCTGAAAGACCCCCAAATGAAAATATACACATGCTTTCTCCATAATGTCACACAATATTTTGACAAATTCAATTAGATTTTTCAAAACAAGGCACCTATCCTCTTCAAGTTGGATCAGGGTGTAGAAGAGCTCCTGCCTGACATAGCAAGCAGATTTATTGAGCCAAAGGTATTTAGAAAACAGAACATTCAGGAGGTAGATGTGAGCAACCCTGAAATCCACTGCCCAGATGAAGAGCTTTTTACTGGGTACCTGGAAAGGAGGCAGTTGCTAAGCGAGGAAGCACAAGAGATCCCCCCTTACAAGACAAAGCAGTCCTTCAAAGATGCCAGAGCATTCTATATCAGGTGCTTTCAAAAAATCTTGGAGAAGTTCCCAGTGAGAGACCAAATCTTGTGAAAAATCTGTCAGTGGTCAATACAGAGAGCCAAGATGAGGTGAATCCAGAGCAGATTTTGACTTTGGCAGAGAGATTTCCAAATGTGATCAAGGCAGATGCAAGAGAACAGCTCCACTTGGAAGTCCTGGATTATGTCTCAACCAACCTTGAAGGACTGGCGCCAAACTACAGAAGTTTTCCAGTTGATGAGTTCTGGGGGAAGTTGTCCAAAGTAAAATCTGTGAGCACAGGGCAGCTGAGATTCAAAGAGCTCGGCCAGTTGATGAAGCTGCTTTTGGTGCTGCCAAATTCTAATTGTGATGTAGAAGAAAGGACATTCAGCATAGTGCGTCACATTAAGACAGAATTCAGAAGTCAGCTGTCTCACAAAACACTTGCGAATCTGATGTCTTGCGAAATTAACAAATTCATTGACACAGACTGCTATGAGGTTGAGACTTCTGGCAAAATGCTCAAATCTGCCAAGCAAACTCAAGACGGCATGACTTCGGGATTGAAGAACTTTCATTTAGAACAGAGATGCGGAGAAATTACTTTAGTCAGAGGGTGATAAATCTGTGGAATTTGATGCCACAAGTGGCTGTGGAGGCCAGGTCATTGGGTGCATTTAAGGCAGAGATAGACAGGTTCTTGATTAGCCAGGGCATCAAAGGGTATGGGGAGAAGGCAAGGGAGTGGAGATGACTGGAAGAATTGGGTCAGCCCATGATTGAATGGCGGAGCAGACTCGATGGGCCAAATGGCCTACTTCTGCTCTTATATCTTATGGTCTTCTCAATTGCAAACAGTAACCACAGTCTGTTCATTATATGCCATGCCCTATGACATGGGTGATCATGGTCTTTCCATGACCGTAATTGTTCTTGGCAAACTTTTCTACACAAGTGGCTTGCCATTGCCTTCTTCTGGACCAGCGTCGTTACAAGACAGATGACCCTCCCAGCCATTATCAATACTCTTCAGAGATTGTCTTTCTGGTGTCAGTGGTCGCATAATCAGGGCTTGTGATATGCACCGGCTGCTCATGCGACTAGTACAGTAGTTACTCCAATTGTAATATGTCCTGTGAGAAAACTACACCTTGAGAGCAGGGATGAAAGTGCAAGGGAAAAGGTACGTAGCCTCCTAGTAGGTGCTGTCAGAAATGCTCTTCTCTTCCAGTTGTTCGAGCCCCATAGTGTTCGGAATTCCACTATCACTGAATCTGGAGTTCGAAGCTTGGAATTCGGGGTCCTCCTCCGGAGTTGATGCCGAAGATCGAAGCCCGGAGGTCAGTTGGAAATCTGAGTGTGCGAGTCCGCTGGGGAAGTTGAAGTCCCGGTGTCTGCGAGAATGAGTCCGCTGGAGGCTGGGGGCTAAAAACAGCCTGTCCTGGGGTTGGAGGACTGCATGGGCGGGAGGGAGGAACGGGGTTTGCTCTTCTTTTCTTCAGCTAAACACATTGGCCGTGCTACGATGGTGTGTGGGCCTTGGTTGGTTGTTAACGTACAATACACGTTTCACTGCATGAGCTGATGTACGTGTGATAAATTAACCTGAATCTGATGCACCCAGTATTTCGTACCATTTTCTCAGTGTGTTTCTGATTTTATTTTTTTTAAACAGTGATTTTGGTTTCTTTTAGGTCCGGTTATCTGTCGATGTCTTCCTGCTGTCATGAGTTGGGCGTTAGAGGAATGGAAATCTGGATTACCCAGCCGGGCTGTGCAGAAAATAGCGGAGTACGAGAGCCAGCTGGAGAAATTAAAGAAGGAACGACAACAGAAACAGCTTCAGCTGGACAGTTTGGAAGTTGCATTTCAAAAAGAAAATAAAAAGGTGACTCTTCCTCTCATCTTCCTGAAGAATCTTGTTGCGTAGGCGGGGAAAGCGGGAATTGCCAGGCGAGTAACCAGCCAAGGCTGGTTGGGTTTTTCCTCTGACATCGCAGTACCCATCGTTCTGACTGCTCAGTCAACGGGTCAATTTCTCCTCCCTAAAGAGGGGAAGGAACGATCTGGAACATGCAGAACGCGGCAAGGAAACACATTTTTCACCCAAAACCTGTTTGAATTCTGGAACTTTGAAAGAATATTTGAGGTGAAAAGCCTCTGCACGTTTAAAAATAAGACCATTAAGACATAGGAGCAGAATTAGGCTATTTGGCCCCTCGAGTTTGCTCAGCCATTCAACCATGGCTGATTGTTTTCTTTTTCTCCTCCTCCTTGACCCCATTTCCCGGCCTCCTCCCCATAATCTTCGATGCCATGTCCAATCAATCTGTTCCTGCGTTGAATTATTTGAGGTACTTCAATGCAAGCAAGAGCGGCTGCTTCCTTTTCCTTGGAAGGGGCCCACCTTCGTTGAAGGTGGGAGTGCACTACGACCCCGGGCTGGCCTTAGATTGCTGCTTTCCGCTTTGTGAAGTCACAGTCTTGTGGGGCAGAGTGGGAAACTCCTGCAGATACTGTAGGACTTTTGTGAGTGAGGGCATGTTCCGGATTGGCCTTTCCCATCTTTAGGGAGGAGAAAGGGTTTTGGTGTGTGTGGTGACAGTGAAACGTCTTACAAGTAGGAGGGAAAGATTAGATTGATCTTAGAGTGGGGTAAAAGGTCCGCACAGTATTGTGGGCCGAAGGGCCGGTACTGTGCTGTATTGTTCTATGTTCAAAGTATCTTTCAGGATCACAAGCACAGCATAGAACATAGAAATCTACAGGCCATTCAGCCCACATTGTTGTGCCGACCATGTAACCTACTCTAGAAACTGCCTAGAATTTCTCTACCGTATAGCCCTCTATTTTTCTAAGCTCCATGTACCTAAGAGTCTCTTGAAAGACCCTATTGTATCCGCCTCCACCACCATCGTCGGCAGTGCATTCCACGCACCCATCACTCTCTGTGTGCAGAAACGTAACCCCTGTACCTACTTCCAAGCATCTTAAAACTATGCCCCCTCGTGTTAGCCATTTTTTTTTGCCCTGGGAGAAAGCCTCTGGCTATCCACACGATCAACGGGACAAAATTGAAAACCGGGGACAAAAGGAAAAGGGAGGAATGAAACTTTGTTCTAAGAGGAGGATTTGAAGGAGGAGGTATCAGAGGTTGATGAAAGAAATGCTGTTGCTTTGGAGTATTGGGAGCAGTTCTGGGCCCCATATCTAAGAAAGGGGGTACTGGGCAAGAATGTTCCTGGGAATTTATGGAGTTATTGAGATACAGTGCAGAATAGGCCCTTCCAGCCCTCAAGCCGTGCTGACCAACAACCACCAATTTAACCCTAATCTAATCATGGTACAATTTACAATGACCAGTTAACCTACCAACTGGTACGTCTTGTGGGAGGAAACCGGAGCACCCGGAGGAAATCAGTGCGGTCACGGGGAGGAAGTACGAACTCCTTTCCACGAATGAAAAGTATGAGAAGGGTTTGATGGCTCTGGGTCTGTCCTCACTGGATTTTAGCAGAATGAAGGGGACAAAGTCTCATTAAAACCTACTGAATACTGGAAGGACTAGTTAGAGTAGATATGAAGTGAACGTCTCCAACCGTGGGAGAGCCTAGGACCAGAGGGCACAGCCTCAGAATGCAAGGATGTCCCTTTAGAACAGTTAGAATTCTCTCTAGGGTACATCTGTAGAAATTTCTGAGTGTCTCTGGTGACTAACCAAATCTCCTAATGAAATATAGCCGCTGCTGTGTCTTCTTTGCAGCTTGAAGATGAGAAGAACGAAAACGCATCATTGAAGAGAGAGACGCAAAGCTTGAAGGAGGCGTGCGCCAATCTGGAGAAGGCACAGCAGAGATTCTGTCACGAAGTTCAGGTGAAGGAGGCTCTGGTGTGCAGTCTGCAGGGCCAGCTGCTGGCAGCAAGGAAGCAGATTGATGAGCAGGAGCGAGAAATAAAAAGGTATTGTCTAGATGTGTGTGGAAGTGATTGAAGTAGAGGCAGTGCTACTGGAGCTATCCTCCCATCGGAGGCTGTCTTTGATGGGCTGGTGATGGAGCAGACATATTCAGATGTTGCAAACCAGCCTCCATTCCATGGATTTTGTCTACACTTCTCAAAAGTTCAAAGTTCCAAGTATATTTTATTATCAGAGTACATATACCTCACCCTGGGATTCATTTTCCTGCGGGCATACTCAGCAAATCTATAGAATAGTAACTGTAAACAGGATCAGTGAAAGATCAACCAGAGTGCAGAAGACAACAGGCTGTGCAAATGCAAATATAAATAAATAGCAATAAGTAACAAGAACATGAGGTAAGGAGTCCTTAAAGTGCGATCATTGGTTGTAGGAACATTTCAATGATGGTGAGTGTAGCTCATTGGTTCTATTTAATATCAGAGAACGTATACAGGATACAACCTGAAATTCTTACTCTTCACAGACATCCACGAAACAGAAGAAAACCCCAAAGAATGAATGACAGTAAAACATTAGTACTTCAAAGCTCCCCCCTGCGCACAAGCAGTAGCAGAGCATCAACCCTACCCCCCGCCCCCACCACCCGCCATGCAGGCAATCGGAAAAGCCTCCAAAGAGACCGTGGTCTAGAGTCTTATCAAAAACTACCGTCCATAACCCAGTATCTTTGAGATGCCACGGTGTCCCTCTCCCCACTCCCCACTCCCCACTCCCCACTTCCCTGTCCCCTCCCCACTCCCCGCTCCCTGCTCCCTGCTCCCCCCCTTCCCCCTTTATTCAAGAGCCCAGTGGTTGAAGGGTAGTAACTGTTCTTGAACCTGGTGGTGCGAGCCCTGAGGCTCTTGTACCTTCTACCTGATATCAGCGGCGAGAAGAGAGCATGGCCTGGGTGGTGGGGGTCTCTGATGATGGACGCTGCTCTCCCACGACAGCGTTTCATGTCGATGTGCTCAGTGGTTGTTACAGTATGTGCTTGTGTGGTACGTGAGCGCTGGAGTGATGGTGGGGCGGGGGGAGGAATGAGGGCAAGTTAACTTTGCACTTTGTTACTCGGAGCTCACCTATTGTGGAGTTACACACATACAAAATGCCCAGAGGGACTCAGCAGGTCAGGCAGCATCTACGGAGAGGAATAACCGGTTGATGTTTATTCAGGGCTGGAAAGGATGGGGGGGGCGGGAAGGTGGGGGTGGGGAAGGAGGACAAGCTGGAAGGTGACAGATGAAGCTGGGTGGGGGGGGGTGATGGGTGAAGCCCAGCAGTTGCAGGTGGGGGAGGGGGGTGACAGGTCAAGCCGGGTGGGTGGGGGAGGGGGAGGGTGACGGGGTGAAGCCGGGCGGGAGGGGGAGGGGGACGGGTGAAGCCGGGCGGGTGGGGGAGGGGGAGGGTGATGGGTGAAGCCGGGCTGGTGGGGGGGGGGGTGACGGGTAAAGCCTGTTAGTGGGGGGGAAGGGGTGATAGGTGAAGCAGGGTGGGTGTGGGAGGGTGGGTGGTGGGTGAAGCTGGGTGGGGGGGTGACGGGTGAAGCCAGTTAGTGGGGGGGAAGGGGTGATAGGTGAAGCAGGGTGGGTGTGGGAGGGGGAGGAGGTCAACCTGGAAGGTGAGCAGCGAGTTCGGGTGGGTGACGGGTGAAGTTGGGTAAGTGGGGGAGGGGGAGGGTGATGGGTGAAGCCGGGTGGGTGGGGGAGGGGGAGGGTGACGGGGTGAAGCCGGGCGGGTGGGGGAGGGTGGGTGACGGGTGAAGCCAGGTGGGGGAGGGTGGGTGATGGGTGACGGGTGAAGCCAGGCGGGTGCAGGAGGGTGGGTGATGGGTGAAGCTGGGTGGAGGGGTGACGGGTGAAGCAGGGTGGGTGTGGGAGGGGGAGGAGGTCAAGCTGGAAGGTGATGGGCGAGGCCGGGTAGGTGGGGGGGAGGTGAAGTAAGAGTTTGTGTTTATTGCTCAGATTGAAAAGTGGTTGATCACATTTGAGAAATAAAGATGTCTCTTTCACTGCGGGCTTCAGTATTTCTTCTCTGGTGCTTGTGTGGTTGATGGCACCGTAGTGTCCTGTCCTGTACACTTTGGGACCTTCTCATTACCTCGGACTCGTACCCATTCTATTCTGCGGCTGCAAGTTCCAGCAAACCTTTCACCTTTCTTGACCTTTCCCAACTTCTTGAGTCTAGCATGGCTTAAGCAGTCTCCTGTTTTCACCCGGCACATTTTCCAGACTTAACGGTGGTGCCTCCTATACGCCATGGCTTTTGTTATTTTGCCTTGGTCTCTCCAAAATAATATAAAAATTAAAAAAAAAGCAGAACCTTTTAATACAACATAAAACCGTGAAATGATTTCAGGCTGGAAGCAGAGCTTGAGCGAAGTCAAAGGGCCTCAGCAGGAACAGAATGTCACCTCCCCACTCCGACTAAGAACTTTCCTGGGTGTACCGCGCTCAGCGTCGAGGGTAAGTTTTATCACTGAAGGCCGAAACCTACTTTTCTCTTAACCTCGAGGTCTGACGTTAAATGGTGTAGGTTTGAGACGCAACAGTTTTGGGCCCCTCATCTCAGGAAGGACGTCTGGTCATTGGAGGGAGTCCAGGGGAAGTTCATGAGGATGATTCCGGGAATCAAGGGGTTAACATTTGAGGAGCGCCTGGCAGCTTTACTCACTGGAATTTAGAAGAATGCGGGGGGTGGGGTGGGGAATCTCATTGAAATCTGCCAAATGTTGAAAGGACTAGATAGGGTGGATGTGGAGAGGATGTTTCCTATGGCTGAGGGGCGGCCTTTTAGAACAGAGGATTTTTATTTTAGCCAGAGCGTAGTGAACCTGTAGAATGCTCTGCCACAGACTGCGGCGGAGGCCAAGTCCGTGGGTAGATTCAAAGCGTAAGTTGATAGGTTCCTGGTGGGCTGGGGCATCAAGGGATATGGGGGAGGGCAGGTGTATGGGGTTGAACGGGATCTGGGATCAGCCATGATGGAATGGCGCAGCGGACTCGACGGGTGGAGTGGCCTAATTCTCCTCCTGTGTCTTACGGTTTTTACTTAGACACGGCATTAAAGTATAGTGTTAGTCTGAAATCCGGGGGTCAAGGGCTGGAGGTCAGAGGCCCAGAGGCAACCCTATCCTGAAGGTGGAGTCCTGTCTGTGTGAGTTAGTGCAGGGGTCCCCAACCTTTTTTGCACCGCAGACCGGTTTAATATTGACAATATTCTTGCAGACTGGCCGACCGGGAGGTCGGGGGGGCAGGGTGGGTGTTCAAGTGGGGTTAAACTCACCTCAACATGTCTTTTACAGTTAGGGTTGCCAACTTTCTCACTCCCAAATAAGGGACAAAAGTAGCAGTCAGATCCCGGGACACTTTACCCCAGGAAAGACTACCATGACCATGAAGCCTTGCGCGGGCACCTGTGTGCGCATGTGTGATGTGTGCATGTGATGTGCACAGGCGCGTACGTGCCGATTTTTTTTTCCCCCCACAAATCCGGTTTTGCCTTCATCTTCCCAACTATACTGTACATACATTATTTCTACTTTATATAGGCTGTGTATTTATCATATCATTTCTGCTTTTACTATATGTTTGTGTTATTTATTTTTGGTTTTATGTGTTATTTGGTATGATTTGTTAGGTTCTTTTTGGGTATGGGAATGCTCAAAAATTTTTCCCATATAAATTAATGGTAATTGCTTCTTCGCTTTACGCCATTTCGGCACGAAAGGTTTCATAGGAACGCTCTACCTTAGCGGGGGAAATACGGGACAAACCAATTTAGCCCAATATACGGGATGTCCCGGCAAATACGGGATAGTTGGCAACCCTACGTTTAAGTTCAAAAGTGCGTGACAGGGAATGAGGAAAGGTGCAGCTGACTCATATCGTTTCCTCATGGCCCGGTACTGGTCCACGGCCTGGTGGTTGGGGACCGCTGGGGTAATGGATGAGTGTGAGGGAGGGAGCCTTGTTTTGCTGCTGTTGTTTTGTTCTCGTGGCTCGTGTTGTTCTGCTGAATATTGTGGGAATGCTATGTTGGTGCTGGAATATGTGGTGACACCTGCGGACTCCCTGTCCCCCTGTACATCCTTGCGTGATGTTGGTTGTTCGTGCAAAAATGCATTTCACTTGTATGTTTTGATGTACATGTGGCCGATAAATTGATCTGAATCAGAAACAACACACACACACGCGCGCATGCGTGCAACATACGCAATGCTGGGGGAGCTCAGCAGGCCAGGCAGCATCTGTGGAGAAGAGTAAACAGTCGACGTTTTGGGCCGAGACCCTTCGTCGGGACAGGAAAGGAAGATAAGAAGGTGGGGGGGGTAGGGGAGGAAGAAGTGCAAGGTGTCAGGTGAAAGGTGAAACTGGGAGAAGCGGAGGGAGTGAAGTAAAGAGCGGGGAAGTTGATTGGTGAAAGAGATAAATGGCTGGAGAAAGGGGAATCTGATAGGAGAGGACAGAAAAACTATCAGCTACCAGATAGCCTCTTTTGCTCCCCCCCCCCACCTTTTAATTCAAGCATCTCCTTTATCTCCTCCCACCCCGCCGCCCCAGTCCTGAAGAAGTGCCTTGGCCTGAAGCGTCAACTGTTTACTCTTTTTCCATTGATGTTGCCATAAATTGGCTGGGGTCACCCGACTTGTAAAGATACTCTGCCCAGAAGAAGACAATGGCAAACCACTTCTGTAGAAAAAATTGCCAAGAACAGTCATGGTCTTAAAGACCATGAGCGCCCACGTCATACAACACGGCGCATAATGATGATGTCATACGACACGGCACATAATGATGATGATGTCTACTGGTCCAAAGCCCATCAGTGTCAAACTGAACATCATTGAAAATCAACTTCACTAACTTCCAGTAATTTCCCCTTTTCTCTCTCTTCTCATTACCCATTCTGGCTCCCTTCTTACTTCTCACCTGCCCTTCACCTCTCTCTGGTGCCCCTCCTCTTTCCCTTTCTCCCGTGGTCTACTCTCCTCACCTATCAGATTCCTCCTTCTTTAATCCTTTACTTCTTCCACCTATCACCTCCCAGCTTCTTACTTCAGCCTCCCTTCCCCCTCACCTGTCACCTGTCTCTTTAACTTGTATTCCATTGTGTCGATCGATTCTTTTTAGAAGTTCTGGTTGTCGTCGTCTACCAGGCTCTGAGGTGGCGGTGAACTCCAAGCCACAACCACTCATTTTGTCCTTCCCCTCTCTCCCCCCACCCCCCCATCCCCTTTTTTATTCTGGCATCTTCCCCATTCCTTTCCAGTCCTGGTGAAGGGTCTCAGCCCGAAACGTCGACTGCTTATTCCCCTCCGTAGATGCTGCCTGACCTGCTCATTTCCTCCGGCATTTTATGTATGCTGCTCAGGATTTCCAGCGTCTGCAGAATCACTTGTTACTGTAAAACTGGTTTTGATTTTCTCAGGGTAAACGTGCGTACTCAAGAATGGTTCCTTTTCACAAGCCCGTGTCTTCCTAGATTATTTTGTAGAGGAGAAAGGGCCAAGGGGTGGATGGAGCTGGAGAGTTACTCTGTAGGATAGACATGTACAAGTTGGGCTGAATATCCCTCTTTATGGATGCCATTGTTCAGTGAGAAAATCCAGACTGGATTAAGATTTGAATTCTCGAGCTGGGACATGATCATGCTAGGCCTTTAGTCGAGAGACCTGAGCTGATGATTTGGAGAGAAGTTGAAATTCCAGTGTTGGTTTGAATTAAATAAACCTGATTTTCACTTTTGTCTTTTGGGCTGTTGCCCAGTCCTATAGGTTCACAAATTGCTATCCGTCCTTTTTCAGTACAATATGTGACTCCAGTCACCCAGAATGAATGTTCTTGCGAAGAGCAAAGCAAGCCACCCGGGCCACACCTTGTTCTCACTCTTACTGCCGAGAGCCTGAAGGCACACACTCAACGATTCAGGAACAGCTTCTTCCCCTCTGCCGTCCGATTCCTAAATGGACATTGAATGCATAAACACTACCTCCTTACCTTTTTTATTTCTATTTTTGCTCAACTTATTTAACTAATTTAATATGCATACTTAACCGTAATTCACAGTTTTTTCTCTATTATTATTTATTGCTTTGTGCTGCTGCCACAAAGTCAAATTTCACGACATAACGCCAGTGATTTTAAACCTGATTCTGACCAGTTCGGGATCGGTGATAACTGTTAATGCCAGCAGTGCCTCCCTTTGAATCAATTCATTTTTAAGAGATGCAGAAACGGTATTTGAAAACGATTTATAAGTTCCAATTCTGCCCCAAATGATATGAATTTAACTGTAGAAGTTGCACTTTTTCCAAACATACATTATGATTTTGACTTCAAAGCAAAAAGGAGTGCAATGCGTCTGACAGCGTGACTGAGGTCAGGAGCTCCATTGTTATCAGTGAGGAGATAAAGCCCTGTTTGTTGACAGGCTGAGCTGCTGTACTGTTCAAGCCAGGCTTTTCCCCTCTCCTCTAGTTTCTACTAACCGCCCTTGTGACTTGTTGGGTAATGGTTCTGCTTCCTTGCAAAATTTCACAACACGATGCCTCGTTACAGCAGCCGGGCACTAGCTAGGCCACCGATGCTGGCCAAAATACTGGAGCTTTACATGATCCTGCCTTCACTGGGTCTGCAGGGTGTTTTCAGGTTCCAGTGTTCATAAAACTTTCAACGTAAGTTTATGATCAAAGTACGTATAGTTGCAGAAACTTGTAAAATTAGTCAGCTTTATCATGGGACCAGCCTCCATAGTATCCAAGACATCTTCAATGACGGGTTCCACTAAAAGCAGCGTCCATCATTAAGGACCCCCACCACCCAGGACATACCCTCTTCTCATTGCTACCATCAGGGAGGAGGTACAGAAGCCTGAAGGCACACACTCAGCGATTCAGGAACAGCTTCTTCCCCTCTGCCGTCCGATTCCTAAATGGTCATTGAACCCATGGACATGACCTCACTACTTCTTTATTTCTGCTATTTTGCACTGCTTATTTAACTTAACTATTTAATAGACCCATATACACGTAATGCAATAAATAAATAAGATGAAGAAAGGAAAGGCAGCAGGTCCTGATGAATAAGTAATAGAACAACTTATCGCCCTTGAAGATTATAGAAACATAGAAACATAGAAAATAGGTGCAGGAGTAGGCCATTCGGCCCTTCGAGCCTGCACCGCCATTTATTATGATCATGGCTGATCATCCAACTCAGAACACCGCCCCAGCCTTCCCTCCATACCCCCGATCCCTTTAGCCACAAGGGCCATATCTAACTCCCTCTTAAATATAGCCAATGAACTGGCCTCAGCTGTTTCCTGTGGCAGAGAATTCCACAGATTCACCACTCTCTGTGTGAAGAAGTTTTTCCTAATCTCGGTCCTAAAAGGCTTCCCCTCTATCCTCAAACTGTGACCCCTCGTTCTGGACTTCCCCAACATCGGGAACAATCTTCCTGCATCTAGCCTGTCCAATCCCTTTAGGATCTTATATGTTTCAATCAGATCCCCCCTCAATCTTCTAAATTCCAACGAGTACAAGCCCAGTTCATCCAGTCTTTCTTCATATGAAAGTCCTGCCATCCCAGGAATCAATCTGGTGAACCTTCTCTGTACTCCCTCTGTGGCAAGGATGTCTTTCCTCAGATTAGGGGACCAAAACTGCACACAATACTCCAGGTGTGGTCTCACCGAGGCCTTGTACAACTGCAGTAGTACCTCCCTGCTCCTGTACTCAAATCCTCTCGCTATAAATGCCAGCATACCATTCGCCTTTTTCACCGCCTGCTGTACCTGCATGCCCACTTTCAATGACTGGTGTATAATGACACCCAGGTCTCGTTGCACCACCCCTTTTCCTAATCGGCCACCATTCAGATAATAATCTGTTTTCCTATTTTTGCCACCAAAGTGGATAACTTCACATTTATCCACATTAAATTGCATCTGCCATGAATTTGCCCACTCACCCAACCTATCCAAGTCACCCTGCATCCTCTTAGCATCCTCCTCACAGCTAACACTGCCACCCAGCTTCGTGTCATCCGCAAACTTGGAGATGCTGCATTTAATCCCCTCATCCAAGTCATTAATATATATTGTAAACAACTGGGGTCCCAGCACTGAGCCTTGCGGTACCCCACTAGTCACCACCTGCCATTCAGAAAAGGTCCCGTTTATTCCCACTCTTTGCTTCCTGTCTGCTAACCAACTCTCCACCCACACCAATACTTTACCCCCAATACCGTGTGCTTTAAGTTTGCACACTAATCTCCTGTGTGGGACCTTGTCAAAAGCCTTCTGAAAATCCAAATATACCACATCCACTGGTTCTCCCCTATCCACTCTACTAGTTACATCCTCAAAAAATTCTATGAGATTCGTCAGACATGATTTTCCTTTCAGAAATCCATGCTGACTTTGTCCGATCATTTCACCGCTTTCCAAATGTGCTGTTATCACATCCTTGATAACTGACTCCAGCAGTTTCCCCACCACCGACGTTAGGCTAACCGGTCTATAATTCCCCGGTTTCTCTCTCCCTCCTTTTTTAAAAAGTGGGGTTACATTAGCCACCCTCCAATCCTCAGGAACTAGTCCAGAATCTAACGAGTTTTGAAAAATTATCACTAATGCATCCACTATTTCTTGGGCTACTTCCTTAAGCACCCTGGGATGCAGACCATCTGGCCCTGGGGATTTATCTGCCTTCAATCCCTTCAATTTACCTAACACCACTTCCCTACTAACATGTATTTCGCTCAGTTCCTCCATCTCACTGGACCCTCCATCCCCTACTATTTCTGGAAGATTATTTATGTCCTCCTTAGTGAAGACAGAACCAAAGTAATTATTCAATTGGTCTGCCATGTCCTTGCTCCCCATAATCAATTCACCTGTTCATGTCTGCAGGGGACCTACATTTGTCTTTACCAGTCTTTTCCTTTTTACATATCTATAAAAGCTTTTACAGTCCGTTTTTATGTTTCCTGCCAGTTTTCTCTCATAATCTTTTTTCCCCTTCCTAATTAAGCCCTTTGTCCTCCTCTGCTGAACTCTGAATTTCTCCCAGTCCTCAGGTGAGCCACTTTCTCTGGCTAATTTGTATGCTTCTTCTTTGGAATTGATACTATCCCTAATTTCTCTTGTCAGCCACGGGTGCACTACCTTCCTTGATTTATTATTTTGCCAAACTGGGATGAACATTTGTTGCAGTTCATCCATGCAACCTTTAAATGCTTGCCATTGCATATCCACCATCAATCCTTTAAGTGTCATTTGCCAGTCTATCTTAGCTAATTCACGTCTCATACCTTCAAAGTTACTCCTCTTTAAGTTCAGAACCTTTGTTTCTGAATTAACTATGTCACCCTCCATCTTAATGAAGAATTCCACCATATTATGGTCACTCTTACCCAAGGGGCCTCTCACGACAAGATCGCTAATTAACCCTTCCTCATTGCTCAAAACCCAGTCCAGAATAGCCTGCTCTCTAGTCGGTTCCTCGACATGTTGGTTCAAAAAACCATCCCGCATACATTCCAAGAAATCCTCTTCCTCAGCACCTTTACCAATTTGGTTCACCCGATCTACATGTAGATTGAAGTCACCCATTATAACTGCTGTTCCTTTATTGCACACATTTCTAATTTCCTGTTTAATACCATCTCCGACCTCACTACTACTGTTAGGTGGCCTGTACACAACTCCCACCAGCGTCTTCTGCCCCTTAGTGTTACGCAGCTCTACCCATATCGATTATGGAATTGAAAAACTTACTGATTTAATCAATGACATTTATGAGACTGGAATAATACCAGAAGAGATTAAAAAAATCAGTATTTATCACTCTTCCTAAGAAACCTGGAGCAATAGAATGTGAATTACATAGGACCATAAGTTTAATGAGTCATATCACCAAGATACTTCTAAGAATTTTGATGACAAGAGCTAAAAGTAAGATAGAAGCTGAAATAGGTAAAGAACAATGTGGTTTTGTGAACGACAAAGGTACAAGAAACGCAATATTGATGTTAAGGATACTATCAGAATGAGCTAGTCAAGTGCAAAAAGATTTGTTTGTTTTATCGACTACACAAAAGCATTTGATAAAGTGAAGCACGATAAGTTATTTGAACTATTACAGAAAACTCTAGATCTAGATTCGAAAGACCTCTGCCTAATCAGAAATCTGTACTGGGAACAAACTGCCGCTGTAAGAATAGATGGAGAGGTGAGTCAGTTTATGAAAATCAAGAGAGGCGTTAGGCACGGGTGTGTTTTCTCCCCTGATTTATTTAATGTGTACAGTGAAACAATATTACAAAAAATAAGAGACATCTTGGGAATCAAAGTTGGTGAAAACATCAATAATTTCAGATATGCAGATGACACTGTGTTAATTGCAAATATGGAGGAAGAACTACAAAACTTAATTGATATAATTGTTGAAGAAAGTGCAAAAATGGGTCTATCTATCAATTGCAAAAAGACAGAATGTATGGTGATATCCAAAAAGAAGGAGAATCCTATCTGCAGGCTGAGAATAAATGGGGAAGACATAAAACAAGTACAGAACTTTTGCTACTTATGAAGCTGGGTGACATCAGATGGCAGGTGCGACATGGACATCAAAAGAAGAATAGGGATGACAAAAGACACCTTTACGAGAATGAAGAGTATACTGACCAATATTAAACTAGACATGACAACCCGCCTCAGAGTACTGAAATGTTACGTTTATCCAGTTATGTTATATGGCTCAGAATGTTGGACAATATCTAGTAACATGAGGAAATGAATTGTAGCAGCAGAGATGTGGTTTTTGAGGAGGATGCAAAGAACATCATGGACGAAACGAATATCTAACAAGGATGTCATGAACAGAGCAAACACAAAAAGAGAAATAATGTATGAGACCATGAAAAGGCAACGTAACTTCATTGGACATGTGATTAGGAAAGAGGAGTTAGAATGCCCGGTAATTATGGGAAAGATTGAAGGGAAGAAAGCAAGAGGAAGACAAAGACAAATGATGATGGAGACAGCAGCCAGAGAACTGGAAATGAATACCAATGAATTGATCCACTTGACCTGAAACAGGAGTGTGTGGGCCATGGCAGTCAAAGCTCAAACTGGACACAGCACCTGATGATGATGGTGATATACACTTACTGTAACTTTTTTTTTCTATTTATCATGTATTACATTGTACTGCTGCTGTAAAGTTAACAAATTTCACAACATAAGCTGGTGATATTAAACCTGATTCTAATACTATACTGAGATACATTTTCTTGCGGGCATTCACAGTAGAACAAGGAATCAGTGGAAAACTACATGCGAAGACTGACAGCAACCAACATGTAAAAGAGGACAATCTGTGAAAATACAAAAAAAAATTAGTAATAATGACTAACAAACTCCGAGAACATGACTTATAGAGTCCTTGAAAGTGAGTCTGTAGGTTGTAGAGTCAGTTCAGAGTTGAGGGGAGTGAAGTTATTCTGGAGCCTGATAGCTGAGGGGTAATGGCCGTTCCTGAATCTGGTGGTGTGGGGCCCACCTGTACCTCCTCCTCGATGGTAGGAGCAAGGCCTGGAGGATGAGGGTCCTTGGTGATGCATGCTTATTCCATAGCTCCGTAATGAAGATTCACAACCCTTTCACCCCCATCTCCACTTCCACCGTCGCGTACTTGCTGGAGTATTTGCTGCTGGGAGGCGACCACACATCGTCTAAAGGCCAATTTATACTTCTGCGTTGAATCTACGCTGTAGGTGCGGCGTAGCCGCGTACCCTACGCCGTAGCCTGACATGCACCTCCCCAAAAATGTAACTACGCGTCGCTGCGACGCAGACTGCAACAACTGTGATTGGTCTGCTTGGTGACGATGAACCAAATCGTCAAATCTACCTGTCAACATCCGAAAATATTTGAAATTCATTTCCTTGTCCATGTCTCTCAGTGGCCGGACAAGCACAGAAAATTCACCCTCCTTCTGCCTCAATTCATTCAATGGTCGTACACACCATCTCCTCCCACGTCTTCTCTCTTTTCTGCATTGCAGTAATTTCAATGAAAGTAACTCTTGTTCAACACTTACTAGCTCCGACTCCTACATGATGCGCTCAGTTTCAGTTGCTGTTGTTTGAAGTACACGAAGAAACTCAGCACAGTGGCATAGAGACCCCACCGCCAACTAGCGTTTTGGTGGTGAATTGCAGAGCGACGCAGACACACCAATGCACAAGTGTAAATGCTCACAATGGCGTAGAGCCTACGCAGAAGTATAAATCAGCCTTAACTAGCGCTCACTGGCAGTGTTGTACAGATATTCCACGGAAGGAAGCACATGGCACCTCATGGAATCTGCTGCTGTCTTGATGTTTACAGTTCATTTCTGCATTTATATAAAAAAGATGGAGTTCTGACCACATTTGGGTGGAGGGTGATTTTTGTTTTCCCTACTTGTTCAATGGATATCATTTCAAGGAATTTCAAAAAAAAGGTTCACTTTTTTTTCTATAAAGTGAACCTTAATTGACAATTCTAATCCAATACATGATTAAATAGTAATTGGGTTGCAGCAAAATAGGGATCTTTGATTAAGTGTCCTCATGCCATCTCCTAAGATCATTATCACGTTAGTTTAACAATGGCCCAAATACAAAGGGGGTTAATTTTGATCAGAGGTAGGTTCAGAATTAGAATCAGGTTTAATATCACTGGCATATGTCATGAAATTCGTTAGCCTTACGGCAGCAGTACAATGAATATGGGAGATAAAAACTGAATTACAGTAAGTATATGTATATTGAATAGTTAAATAAGTAGTGCAAAAACGGAAATAAAAAAGTAGTGAGGTAGTGTTCATGGGTTCAATGTCCATTCAGAAATCGGACGGCAGAGGGGAAGAAGCTGTGCCTGAATTTTTGAGTGTGTGCCTTCAGGCTCCTGTACCTCCTTCCTGATGGTAGCAATGAGAAGGGGGCGTGTCCTGGGTGGTGGGGGTCCTTAATGATGGACGCTGCCTTTCTGAGGCACCGCTCCTTGAAGGTGTCCTGGATACTCTGGAGGCTGGTGCCCATGATGGAGCTGACTGAGTTTACAACTGTCTGCAGCTTCCCTCGATCCTGTGCAGTAGCCCCCGACCCCATCTTCCATACCAGACGGTGAGGCAGCCAGTCACGGTACATCTATAGCAAGTTTCGAGTGTTTTAGGTGACACTCCAAATCTCCTCAAACTCCAAATGAAATATATTCTCCTCATGTTGTGCCTTCTTTAACACACAGGAACTTGAAATTGCTCACTCTCTCCACTTCTGCTCCCTCTCTCAGGATCAACGTTTCTAATCTAATGCATCGTTAGATGACAGTTAGTTTCAGCAAAATAGCAGCTTTATTTTGGTTAAGTCTCTTCACGTCATCTCAAAAGAGTATTGTCACATTAGTTTGAGAATGGCTCAAATAAAAAAGGTGTTAATTTTTCTCAGAGGTAGCTTTATCAATGTGCCTTAAAGAAGGAGAGATTTAGTAAGGGAATTCTGGAAGTTCAGAGGTTGAAGTCATTTTTGCCAGTGGTGGAACGATGGAAATACTGGGGTCCTGGGGGTCAGGATTAGAAGAGATTGCTGGTGCCACAGGTTGTTGGTGAAATGGATATGGGTGATGATGTATCAAAGAGAATTGAAACTGAGGTGAGCCTGGTAACTGTTATATATATATATATATATATATATATATATATACACACACACACAGTTTTTTTTTGCCCATTGAGTCTTCACCAGTCCTCCTGCAGAGTTATTCTGTTAGTCCCAGTTTCTTTCTCTTTAACTTGTATTCCATTGTGTCATTCGATTCTTTTTAGAAGTTCTGGTTGTCGTCGTCTACCAGGCTCCGAGCCACAATTCCAAGCCACAACCACTCACTTTGTCTTTTTCTCCCTCTGTATCTTTTTCTCAACCCTTTGATAATGAGAATAACTTCTGTTTACTCAATCTAACGCTTACTGGAAAATATCCAAAGTGCCTTTGCCCTAGGAGGAATTACCCCGGCCTCCCTTGTTTAACCTGGTGGATGAAAATCACTCATCCCTGGTTGATACTGGACCTGAACCAATTGCCGGCTCCCCGTGTATGACCCCTGCACTGTGGGTCGCAGATACAGAGGTGAAGAATAGGGGTTTAAAGCTCTGGGGATTACTGTAAGGATGGACATCAACAATATGTTCAAATTCTGCTTATTGATCCCTGGTGGCAAGATGACACTGCAGTGTTTATTTAGTTGTGTAAATGCAAACTGCACATTTCCTAAATACCAGTGTGCAAAGTTGAGGGCTTGTAGGTCAGTCAGGCGCAGAAGTTAATCTGCATGTTGCTGGAACTCTCTGACAGTTCAGTCTGACTGACATTTCCTGCCTCCAGCCGCTTTTCCACCCTTTATCTCGGCTCTTAGATCCCAGTCCAGCCTTGCCAGCTTCCATTGGCTCCCATGGTGCCAACAAAATAAAATACAAATTACTGCTTGTTTCTCCTCGGCAATGTTTAACCAGCTCTCACAGAGCAATGATGGGGGTGAGGTGGGGGGAGGAAAACCTGACAAACTAAGATGGGTAGATTGCAAACTCATTATTCCAGTGTTTATGAGGCAAGATGGCTCCTGATGGCATCCTTCATGGTCTGGGATGCTAGCTCACTTCATTTTCAAACTGTATTTATAACAATACTATTCATCTCCTGTGAGACTCTGAATCTGAATTCTGTTGAACTCCTGTGTGACTCTGATTCTGAATACTGTTGTATTTCAATTACTGTGAGATTCTGACTCTGAATACTGTTGTACTCAAATTCCTGTGTGATGTTGTACTTAAATTCCTGTGTGACTCTGAATCTAAATTCTGTTCAACTCCTGTGAGACACTGAATCTGAATTGTTCTGGGATCCCTACTCTTCGCGATGTTCTGGGACCCCTACCCTACTCTTGGATGAGGAAGTGGAGGGATGGGTTAGTAAATTTGCCGATGACACAAAGGTTGGGGGTGCTGTGGATAGTGTGGAGGGCTGTCAGAGGTTACAGAGGGACATTGATAGGTTGCAAAACAGTGCTGAGAAGTGGCAGATGGAGTTTGACCGAGATAAGTGTGAGGTGGTTCATTTTGGTAGGTCAAATATGATGGCAGAATACAGTATTAATGGTAAGACTCTTGGTAGTGTGGAGGATCAGAGGGATCTTGGGGTCCAAGTCCATAGGACACTCAAAGCTGCTGCACAGGTTGACTGTGTGTTTAAGAAGGCATACGGTGCATTGGCCTTCATCAATCGTGGGATTGATTTTAAGAGCCGAGGGGTAACGTTACAGCTGCATAGGACCCTGGTCAGACCCCACTGGAGCACTGTGCTCACTTCTGGTCACCTCACTATAGGAAGGACGTGGAAACCATAGAAAGGGTGCAGAGGAGATCTACAAGGATGTTGCTTGGATTGGGGAGCATGTCTTATGAGAATAGGTTGAGTGAACTCAGCCTTTTTTCCTTGGAGCGATGGAGGATGAGAGGTGACCTGACAGAGGTGTATAAGATGATGAGAGGTATTGATTGTGTGGATACTCAGAGGTCTTTTCCCATGTCTGGAATGGCTAGCACGAGAGGGTGCAGTTTTAAGGTGCTTGGAAGTAGGTACAGAGGAGGTGTCAGGAGTAAGTTTTTTTCACGCAGAGAGTGGTGAGTGCGTGGAATGGGCTGCCGGCAACAGTGGTGGAGGCGGATACGATAGGGTCTTTTCAGAGGCTTCTGGACAGGTACATGGAGCTCAGAAAAACAGGGGGCTATGGGTAACCCTAGGTAATTTCTAAGGTAAGGACATGTTTGGCACAGCATTGTGGACTGAAGGGCCTGTGTTGTGCTGTAGGTTTTCTATGTTTCTGTGAATTCTGTTCAACTCCTGTAGGACTCTGAATCTAAATTCTGTTTCATTTCAGCTCCTGTGAGACTTTGAATCTGAGTTCTGTTTCAATACAACTCCTGTGAGACCAGTGCTTCAAATTCCAGCATTTGGGTTACGGAAGCTTTAATCCTGTGCTCAGATTCATGGGAAACTTGGCTTACTGGGTTAGCTACTGCCTTGGAGATCTTGTGTGAGCTGTGTAACCGGCTTGTGGTCCCTGGTCTCCAAGCAGCTATAATAAAATGAGGCAGCCGTGCAGTTTTGTGGCATTTGAAGGCTTTAACGTTGACAAGTTTAGCTATCCCCAAAGTCAGTCAAAGGAAGAACCTTAAGTCCTCTGAGCCTTGGGTTAAGTTGAAATGTGTTTCTGCGTGCGAGGGAGAGGGTGTAGAGTCTCACGACCACCCAATCCCATCTTGTTTTGGGGTTCTCTTAAAATTGTCATGTCTGGCACAGAAATAATTCTTCAGCTCATAAAATGAATGCTGAACATGATACATAATTAAGCTTACCCCTTCTGCCTGATTATGACCCACATTTTTCCATACTCTGCACGTTAACGTGCCTATCTAAAAGCCTCTTAAATGTCATTATTCTACCTACTTGCTCTACCACCCCTGTGCAATCTGAGCAACACACTCTCTGTGCGGAGTAGATAAATAAACACTTTCCCCATACCACTCCTTTAAACTTTCCCCCGCCTTCCCATTCTAAATACGTGTTCTCTAGTATTTAACATTTCTGCTTTGGGGGGGAAAAGGATTCTGACTCTCTGTCTCTTAATGTGCTTCTTATAACTTTACAAACTTCTATCTCTGAGGCCTCCATTGGTCAGGATGTCCTAGCTGTGTAGATACGCAAGCCAGGGCAGTACGATATGGAGAGCAAGCTGCTACTACCCCACACACATCCGATAATCCAAAGGAACGGCAGAGACCGGTACATTTTGGCACCAGCAGCGTCGCAGGAGTTGCTGGTCAGCGTTGAGCTCAACGTAAGACTGCCTTAGGGAGCCCAGCTCCGGATTTTTTACCCTCGGGGAGTTTACTCCCGAAGTGTTCCCCAGGAGTGGGTACAACCGCAAGACAGGGGAGATTTGAGATCAGAGTTTTCCTTCTCCTAGGTGAGCTGCCGACCACGGCTGGTGACTGGTTTTAAGGCACTAGTAACCCACCTTTGCTCCTTCTCTCGTCAGTAGAAACTGTTCCGCCGGGCTTAGTAGCTAAACCACAGATAAAGGCCGGGAGCTGGATTTGGTTGTCAGAGGCTATTTGAGGTGCACACACCACTGGGGGTATTATCCCCATTACCACCCCTGGCTATAGCACCCTTAAGGAACTATTAACATTGAGGAATATGGACACACTGGCTCAGCCTGAAGTTATTTCTCCATTCCTAATTGTCCCTTTGAGGTGGTGAGTGTTCCGTCTTCAACTCTTGTGGAAAAAGTGGTTCCACTGTCATGGGTTGGGAGTTCCAGGACTTCACCGGAGTGTGTGACACTGGGGGGGGGGGGGGGGGGGGGGAGGTGCATGGTAGCATAGTGGTTAGCACAACGCTTTACTGTCCCGGAGACCTGGGTTCAATTCCTGCCGCTGCCTGTAAGGAGTTTGTACGTTCTCCCTGTGACCGGGTGGGTTTCCTCCCACAGTCCAAAGATGCTCCGGTTTCCTCCCACAGTCCAAAGATGAACCAGTTGGTAGGTTAATTGGTTTTTGTACATTGCCTTGTGGTTAGGATGGGATTAAATCGAGGCATTGCTGTATCTGAATAAAAAAAAACGATTGAGTAAGAATTCTCAGCGTGTTAGGTGGTGATTTGATGTCAGTCCCATGTGGCCCGTTGCTCATCCTCCTAGCTGGAAGGTGTTGTGGGTTTGTAGGGTTTGGGAGCTGCAAATCATGGAGTACCCCCTGCAATTTGTGGCTTCTTTATTTTGACGCAGATCCGAAGTGGGTTGAACTGCAAGGGAAATACAGCCGGGAGGTAGAGGAGAAGAAACGGCTGAGTGCTGAAGTGAAAGCATTGAAGCTGCAGGTCAGTGTTCAGCTAAAATTATGTGGATCTTGCATTTTTTTTTGGGTGGGGGGGGGGTCCTTGTATCACAAATAAGGCAGCCTAACCAGCAGGCCACAATTCGGAAACGTGAGCTTCTGCAGATGGTGGAAATCTTGACAACGCACTACAAAGATGCTGGAGGAACTCGGCAGGTCAGGCAGCATCTATGGAGGGGAATAACCAGTCGACGTTTCGGGCCGGGACCTTTCATCTGGACTGGAAAGGAAGGGGGGAAGAAGCCAGAATAGGAAGGTGAGGGGCGGGTGGGAAGGAAAGGAGTGCTAGCTGGCAGGTGATACTTGAGGCCTGGTGAGGAGGAAGGGGGGTGGGTGGGGGAGGAGGGATGAGGTAAGAAGCTGGGAGGTGAAGGGGGGGGGCGTGAAGAAGCCAGAAATAAAAAGGTGGGGGAAGGTGAAGGAGTGCAAGGAGACAGGTGACACTTGAGACCAGGTGAGGGGGAGACGAAGTAAGAAGCTGGGAGGTGATAGGTGGAAGAGGGAAAGGGCTGAAGAAGAAGGAATCTGATAGGTGAGGACAGTGGACCATGGGAGAAAGTGAAGGGTGAGGGGCTCCAGAGAGAGGTGATTGGCGTGTAAGGAGAAGAGACGGGCTGGAGTGAGGACTGGAACGGGGAACGGAAAAAGAGAGAAGGGGAGGGGACGAAGTCACTGAGAAATTGATGTTCATGCCTGCGGCTTGGAGGTTACCCAATGGAATACAAGGTGTTGCTCCTCCAAACTGAGCGTGGCCAACTGCTTATTCCTCTCCATAGACGCTGCCTGGTTTGGTGAGTTCCTCCAGCATTGTGTGTGTGTGTGTGTGTGTGTGTGTGTGTGTGTGTGTGTGTTCACAATAGCCTGCCATTCGAATACCCGGGGAGCCTGATGGCCTGGATCAGGCTCATGCTCCTCCAGACTGTGAGCCAGCGCTCAGAGAGAGTTCAAGCAGGGTGTGTGGGGCCTGAGACACCAGGGGTCAGGAACGTGGGTAAATTTTTACAGTTAGCATCTGGGTCTTGAGTGCTTGTTTATTTCCTGCCCACTTAAAAGCTCACCAGGGTAATGGGAAAATGTACTCTACTGTTGTGTACGAGTATATTAAAAAGTTTCTTTGTGTGTTAATAAGGGGAACATCCAATGGTTTGAAGAAGTCCATTAGTCTGACGTTATTACATCTTATTTAGTTTATTTATTTAGGGATAAAATGCAGAACAGACCCCTCCTGCACAATGGCTCACTCCGCCCAGCATCCTGTCTATTTAACCCTGACCTAATCACCGGACAATTCACAATGACTACTTGTGAAGTATTCAGTATGACTACTATGACTATGAGTATGACCAATTCACCTACCAACCAGTACGTCTTTAGACTGTGGGAGGAAACCCCCACATGTTCACGGGGAGAACGTCCAGACTCCTTACGGACAGCGGCAGGAACTGAACTCCGGAATTCCCGGATTGTAAAAGCGTCGCGCTAGCGGCTACGTTACTGTGGCGCCCATTTACTTTGATGCAGATTCAAAGAGGGATGAACTGCAGGCAAAACGTTAATAGTGCTAACGATATTAATAGCAACCGGCTAATAGTCCTAAACATCGTATGAATTGTCTGAATTGAAAAACAAAGTATAACAAGACTCCATTAATCTGGTATTCTCAGGACTTTAGTCCAGCAGACTTTCTGGACTGCGACGTATTTTTAATTCGCTTTTTGTAACACGGAAGATTTTTCAGTGGATGTTGCAAGGGAGCATAGGAGGAGTGGCACGCCACACGGTCTCTCTCGCTCCGTGCCTTGTAAAAGCCGTGAAATAAAACATCATCACAGATGTACGCACGGACACGCAGACACAGACGCACAGACTCGCACGCACGCAGGCACACGCCGAAAAAGAACAAAAGGAAGAAAGGGAGCATAGGCATCCGAACCAGTTGAGTTCAAAGGAGGGGGGGAGTGCAGATAGCGCAGTTGGGTGAGTCGGAAGGGATCACGGGATCCTGGAGTCAGGTGAGATGGGAAAAGTCACCAGGGAGAGACTGAAACTGGTAGATATAGAAGTGTTTTATTCAATAAAAAAAAGAGCAGCAGGCATCATATTGCGACCCTTTCGGAGGTAGAGGCCTGTTGACCCAATATTGCATGACATTTTATATACTGAAGATCAAAGGACAATTCTATAGTTACAATGTATCTACAGTGCTTCCTTTGAATTGCATATAGTTTTCACACCACCTCCTCCTTCGCACCCACACTCCAGACACCCAAAATGAATGTCAAATCAGCATTGTCTGGTTTTCAATTAACTGGCGTCCACAGCTCCTGGAAGCTGTTGTCCAGGACTGCATTTTAAACTTAATCTACAATACAGGTTCGGGTCTAAATATTGGCTGCCAAAGTTAATATTTTGCCACATACTCTTAACTTCAGGATTATGCCCGAACAGCAAATAGCGCTGGGTGGGATAGGTAATAAGTTGGCATTTCCAAATAGTCAATCGTTGGATTATCGTCATTGGAAATCTTAAATAACAAGAATAGAAAGGCTGAGTTGGTGAGATGGCATCTATGGAGAAAGAATTGGAACATTGACATAGTTTCTTTCTACCAAGATGCTTCCTGACCTGTTGACCGTTCTCCTTATCCATTTTTGTGCAAAGTGTCTTTGACTACGACTCAAACTAGTTTATAGTCTTCCTCTTGTGGAAGCTTTTAAAAACTTGGCCCCACTCTCAGGAATCCTCCTTCCTAAACCAGATCACAGCAGGAGTTTTTTTTGTTTCTCACGCTCTCCCTCTCTGGCTTCAGAGAACTATTGACTTTGGTCAACTTTCGTGGTCTTGGGGAAAACTTTTTTTCCGGTTGCTGGTCTAAAGCCTGGAATTTCCTGTTATTCGGTCCTCCCAACGAGATTCAAAGTTCAAAATAAATCTATCGTCAAAGTACGTGTATGTCACCATGCACTAGCCTGAGATTCATTTTCTTGCGGGCATTCACAGTAGGTACAAAGAATCACAGTAGAATCAGTGAGAAACTACACACATAGACTAACGACAAGTGTGCAAAAGAAGACAGACTTGTGCAAATACAAAAGTAATAATTAATAAATAATATTGAGGACATCAGACCCCAAGCCATCAGACTCCTCAATACCTAGAGCCTGGACTGACACCGACCTGCTGCCCTGTACTGTGCCTATTGTCTTGTTTATTATTTATTGCAATGTCTGCACTGTTTTGTGCACCTTATGCAGTCCTGGGTAGGTCTGTAGTCTAGTGTAGTCTCTGTGTTGTTTTACGCAGTTCAGTGTGGTTTTTGTATTGTTTCAAGTTGCATGCCGTCTTGGACAATGTCTCCCATCCTCTACATAATGTACTGGGTGGGCACAGGAGTACATTCAGCCAGAGACTCATTCCACCGAGATGCAACACTGAATGTCATGGGAAGTCATTCCTGCCTGTGGCCATCAAACTTTACAACTCCTCTCTTGGAGGGTCAGACAACCTGAGCCAATAGGCTGGTCCTGGACTTATTTCCTGGCATAATTTACATATTACTATTTAATTATTTATAGTTTTATTACTATTTAATTATTTATGGTGCAACTGTAACGAAAACCAATTTCCCTGGGGATCAATAAAGTATGACTATGACTATGTAGCACCATGGCCCTGAAAAACATTGTCTCGTTTTTACTGTGTACTGTACCAGTAGTTATGGTCGAAATGACAATAAAAAGTCACTTGACTTGACTTGACGAGTTATGACCATAAGATAATAGGAGCAGAATTAGGCCATTTGGCCCATCGAATCTGCCCCGCCATTTCATTGTGGCTGATCCACTCCCCTCTCAACGCTATTCTCCTGCCTTCTCCCCGTAACCTTCCACGTCCTGGATTGTAGAGTACTTGGCAGTGGGTCCACAAATGTGGAGCCAGTTCATTGTTGAGGTGAGTGAGGTTATCCAGGCTGGTTCAGGAGTAATAGCTGTGCCTGAACCTGGTGGGGGTACAGGACCCAAGGGTCACCGATGGCAGCAGCGAGAAGAGAGCATGGGCCGGATGGTGTGGTGGGGGGGCAGGGTGGTCTTTGATGATAGATGCTGCTTTCTGGTGTCAGTGCTCAATGGTGGGGAGGGCCCTTTCCTGTGAAGGGTTGGGCTGTATCCACCATTTAGAACAAAGTAGAACAGCTTGTTAATGCGTCTGAAATTAGCAAAACACACCATACAAAGCATCGTCTTCAATGGTAAGTGCTGGTACTTGATTGCATAATAAAGTTATCATTTTGTTTTGCCTATGCTTTCCTATTTTGATAACACTAGAGCACATAGTGTCAACCCGCTAACAGGGAGCGCCACTACAGCGCGAGTAGCTGGAAAGGACAGCTGTTAGCACTTCACTGTTTGCTGCTACCATTTGGGTTTATATTCCTACCCACTGGTCGAATTTTACCATTTTCCTTTTTTCCCACTGTTGAGCCTGTGCAGGGATTGAGTATTCTCATTCCAGAATTACTGGGATGTCCCTTTCTTCAAAGAAAGGTGCTTCCCTCCCTCCACCATCAACGCTGCCCTCAGTTGCATCTCTTCCACTTCGCACACGTCTGCCCTCACCCCATCCTCCCGCCACCCCACCAGGGATAGGGTTCCTCTTGTCCTCACCTACCACCCCACCAGCCTCCGCGTCCAGCACATAATTCTCCGGAACTTCTGCCATCTCCAGTGGGATCCCACTACCGAGCACATCTTTTCTTCCTCCCATTTTCTGCTTTCTGCAGGGATCGCTCCCTTGTCCACTCGTCCCTCCCCACTTATCTCCCTCCTGGCAGTTATCCTTGCAAGTGGAACAAGTGCTACACCTGCCCCTACACCACCTCCCTCACCACCTTTCAGGGTCCCAAACAGTTCTCCAGATGAGGGAACACTTTATCTGTGAATCCGTTGGGGTCATATGTGGCCTCCTGTATATCGGTGAGACCCGACGTAGATTGAGACACCGCTTCGCCGAGCACCTACCAGAAAAATTCGAATCTCCCAGTGGCCAACTCATTATAATTCCACTTCCCATCCGCATTTTGACATGTCGGTCCATGGCCTCCTCTACTGCTGCGATGAGGCCACACTCAGGTTGGGGGAGCAACTGCCTGTCTGTCTGTCTGGGTAGCCTCCAACCTGATGGCACGAACATTGATTTCTCTAATTTCTGGTAATTGCCCCTCTCCCCTTCACCATTCCCCATTCCGTTTCCTTCTCTCACTGTATCTCCTTACCTGCCTGTCACCTCCCTCTGGTGCTCCTCTCCCTTCCCTTTCTTCCCTGGTCTTCTACCCTCCCCTAACAGATTCCCCCTTCTCTAGCCCTTTATCTCTTCCACCAATTAACTGCCCAGCTCTTTACTTCACCCTCCTTCTCCCTCTCCTGGTTTCACCTATCACCTACCACCTTGTACTTCTTCCTCCCCCTCCCCCCACCTTCTTACTCTGACTTCTTCCCCATTCCTGTCTAGTCCCGATGAAGGGTCCCAGCCCGGAACGTTGGCTGTTTATTCATTTCCATAGATGCTGCCTAGCCTGCTGAGTTCCTCCAGCGTTTTGTGTGTGTGTATTGCTTTGGATTCAGATTCATTCATCTGCCACACGTACATCAAAACGTAAAGTGAAATGCATAAATGTTTTTTTTTGCATTAGGAACCAACGCAATGTAAGCATTTTGTGTGTGTTGCTTTGGATTTCCAGCGTCTGCAGATCTTGTTCTGTTAGTGATTCCTCCAGTAGCTTTGCATTTCCTTGCACTGTGAAAGAATTAATAATCCTGCTTCAGACTTCCTTTGCCTTATGCGATTTTGGAGGTACGCTGTCAGGAAGTGGGATTCCAGTATTTATTTTGTCCCGGTGAATTAAGATGTGTCTGGCATGCCGACGCTCTGCAGTGTCCCAGTTCCAACACCGTACGCTTAATTTCACCCAACCCCTCACCCTGCTTTCAGGTTATGGGGCGGGTGGGGGGTGAAGAGACGCTGTTAAGTCTTTTGCAGGTGCCATGGTCTACCGCTGCTGCCCAAGGTGTGTTTGTTCATTGAATGTTCTCCTGCCCAAGGTTCAACAGTTGCAATTCAGCAGCAACAAGAACCATCGCGAAAGTGCTCCGCAGCAGATCAGAGCCTCCACCTTCTCCTGGCAGCAGGAGAAAGCACCCGCTCAGGTGGCCGAGAGTCCGGTTAGACACGGATCCTCTTCCTCTGTGTTCCCGTGGGAACAGCCAAGGGCATCCCTGTACCACAATCCCAGGAGCCCACAGCAGAACAACAAGACCAGTCACCTTGAATTGGATTCCAAGGACAACCACCTGGAAGAGTCGGTCAGGGTGCAAGTCCAGGAACTGAGGAAAGAAAACCAAGGTACTGTTTGACAAATCTTCTAGTAGTGGCAACTTGCTTCCATTTTCTTTTCAAAGGAGCTGAGGGGTTGTATGGAACAAAGAGGGTAGCTTTTCCATCCCGGCTATAATTTTTTTTTTTGGAAGAAGCTGAAATTCTAAAGTTGACACAAAATACTCTGCAGATGCTGGGGTCAAAGCAACACTCACAACACGCTAGAGGAACTCAGCAGGTTGGGCAGCATCCGTGGAAACGATCAGTCGATGTTTCGGGCCAGAACCCTTCGTCAGGACTGAAGAGGGAGGGGGCAGAGGCCCTATAAAGAAGGTGGAGGGAGGGTGGGAAGAAGGCTGGTAGGTTCCAGGTGAAAAACCAATAAGGGGAAAGGTAAAGGGTTGGGGAGGAGAAGCAGGGAGGGGATAGGCAGGAAAGGCGAAGAAGGAATAGGGGAAAACACAATGGGTAGTAGAAGGAGGCGGAACCATGAGGGAGGTGATAGGCAGCTGGGGGAGGGGGCAAAGTGACATAGGGGTAGAGGAAGGGAGGGGGAGGGAATTACCAGAAGTTGAAGAATTCTATGTTCATACCAAGGGGCTGGAGACTACCTAGACGGTATATGGGATGTTGCTCCTCCAACGTGAGTTTAGCCTCATCATGGCAGTAGAGGAGGCCATGTATGGACATATCCGAATGGGAAGCAGAGTTGAAGTGGGTGGCAACTGGGAGATCCTGTCTGTTGTGACGGACGAAGCGGAGGTGCTCGATGAAGCGGTCCCCCAATCTGCGTCGGGTTTCACCGATGTAGAGGAGGCCGCACCGGATGCAATAGATGACCCCAACAGACTCACAAGTGAAGTCTTGCCTCACCTGGAAGGACTGTTTGGGGCCCTGAATGGTGGCAAGAGAGGAGGTGTAAGGATAGGTGTAGCACTTACGCTTACAGGGATAAGTGCCGGGCGGGGGATCCGTGGGGAGGGACGTGTGGACCAGGGAGTCGCGGAGGGACTGATCCCTGCGGAAAGCGGAGAGGGGTGGAGAGGGAAAGACGTGCTTATCTAAATTCTAAAGTTGAATTTGACCTTAGCAAGCAAGGTCAAGGATAATCTCGAGGCACTGGGGCGTAGCAGTTGGCGTTACGGTGACCCGGGTTCAATTCCCGCCGCTGTTTGGAAGGAGGTTGTGTGTTCTCCCTGTGTGACTGTGTGGGTTTCCTCCCACATTCCGAAGACGTACCGGTTAATAGGTTAACTGGTCGTGTAGGTGTAATTGGACGGTGTGGACTGGTTGGGCCAGATGGGCCTGTTACCATGCTTAAATCTACATCTAAATCTTAGACAGACACTAAGAGAAAGAGGATAAGTTGGGTCCACTTAAGGATAAAGGAGGGAATTTGCACTAGGAGTCCAAGCAAGTGGCTGGGTACTGAATGAGTGCTTTGGGTTGGTATTTGCTGAGGAGAAGAAATTGGAAATAGGGCATTTCCCATTATCCTCGGCAATTTCCACCAAGGATCCTACCACTATACATACCTTTACCTCCCTCCCCCCACGCCCCTTTCCACAGGGATCGCACTCCCTCCGCGATTCCCTTGTCCGTTCGTCCCTCCCCACTAATCTCCCTCCCGACACAAATCCCTGCAAGCACCCTAACACTTGTCCATAGACCTCCTCCCTCACCCCCATTCAGGGCCCCAGGCAGTCCTGCCAGGTCTGGCAAATCTTCACCTGTGAATCTGCTGGGCTCACCTATTGTGTCTGATGCGACCTCCTCCACGTCGGTGAGACCCCTTGTAAATCGGGGGGGGGGGGGGGCACTTCGTCAAGCACCTCCGCTCCATCCGCCACTAGCGGGACTTCCCGGTGGCCAGGCGTTCTTACCCTGATTCCCATTCCCGTTCTGACGTGTCGGTCCATGGCCTCCTCATGGGCCAAGGTGGTCCACTCACCTCTCCCATCAGATTCCTTAGGGGAATTAAGGGTTATTAAGGGAAAAGGCAGGTAGGTGGAGATGAGTCCATGGCCAGATCGGTCATGATCTTATTGAATGGCGGAGCAGGCTCGACGGGCCAGATGGTCGACTCTTGCTTCTATTTCTTATGTTTTTATGTCCTTCTTCTCCAGCCCTTGACCTTTCCCAACCACCTGGCTTCACCTATCACCTTCCAGCTGGCCTCTGCCCCTACCCCCAGCTTTGTATTCTGGTGTCTTCCCCGTTCCTTCTCTGTCCTGATGAAGGGTCTCGGCCTGAAACGTTGACTATCTATAGATGCCTGACCTGCTGAGTTCCTCCAGCATTTGGTGTGTGTTGCACACACTAATTTTTGAGGTTAAAGAGCAGGTGATGCTGGGTCGTCAGAAACGCATTAAGGTGGATAAATCCCCTGGACCTGATGCACATAGGACCCTGGTCAGACCTCACTGTGCTCATTTCTGGTCACCTCACTACAGGAAGGATGTAGAAACTATAGCGGAGATTTACAAGGATTGCACAGCGTGCCTTATGAGAATAGGTTGAGTGAACTTGGCCTTTTCTCCTTGGAGCGACGGAGGATGAGAGGTGACCTGATAGAGGTGTATAAGGTGATGAGAGGCATTGATCGTGTGGACAGCCAGAGGCTTTTCCCCAGGGCTGAGGTGGCTAGCACGAGAGGGCACAGTTTTAAGGTGCTTGGAAGTAGGTACAGAGGAGATGTCAGTGGTAAGTTTTTTACGCAGAGAGTGGTGAGTATGTGGAATGGGCTGCTGGCAACGGTGGTAGAGGCGGATATGATAGGGTCTTTTAAGAAACTCCTGGATGGGTACATGGAGCGTAGAAAAATGGAGGGCTATGGGTAACCCTAGGTAATTCTAAAGTAAATACATGTTCGGCACAGCATTGTGGGCAGAAGGGCCTGTATTGTGCTGTAGGTTTTCTATGTTTCTGTATCCCAGAATATTGAACGAAGCAAGCGAGGAGTTTGCTGGGGCTTTGACTAGGATCTTTGTGTCTTCACTAGCAATAGGTGTGGTCCTGGTGGACAGGAGAGTGGCAGTGTTGTGCCTTTGTTCAAGAAGGGGATAATCCAAATAAATATTGGCCAGCGAGGTTCATATCAGTGGTCAGCAAGTTACTGGAGAGAAAACCGCGGGGTGCACATTCAGAAAGATACGACCTGCCTAGGGGCAGTCGGCATGGCTTTGTGCGGGGCTGTTCGTACCTTACAAACTTGATTGATTTTCTTTTTTCAGGGGGTGACTGACACGAGGTACTTGATGAGGGTACGACAGTGATCGTTATCCATGTGGATTTTAATAAGGCATTTGTAAAGGTCCCCTGTGGTAGGTTGATTCAGAAGGTAATGGTGCACAGGACCCAGGCTAAACTGCAATTTTGGATTGGGATCTGGCTTGCCCGTAGAAGACAGCGAGTAAGGGTGGAAGGCTGTTTTTCTGGCAGGAGGTCCGTGACGCAAGGATAGGTGCTAGGGTCTCTGTTGTTCAAGCATATGGATCCCTCCTTTGTAGAAGTCAGTGTCTTGGACCTCCAGAAAGTGGTCCACAGCAGGGATGATTGATAAGTTCATGGCCTAAGGTAGAAGAAGATGAGTTATACAGCTCTTGTTACATGCAGGTGTAGTTCAGCTCTTTGAGTGATTATGCAGAAACTTTGAAGTTGATAACTCACCACACACAACCCTGAGATTCATTTTCCTGCGGGCATACTCAGCAAATCTATAGAATAGTAACTGTAAACAGCATCAATGAAAGATCAACCAGAGTGCAGAAGACAACAAACTGTGTAAATGCAAATATAAATAAAAGATCAATAAATAACGAGAACATGAGACCAGGAGATGAAGACTATTAGTTGTGGGAACACCAGAAGTAGAATGAGTGTAGTTGTCCTCTTTTGTTCAAGAGCCTGACGGTTGAGGGGTAGTAACTGTTCTTGAACCTGGTGGTGTGAGTCGTGAGGCTCCTGTACCTTCTACCTGATGGCAGCAGCGAGAAGAGAGCACGGCCTGGGTGGTGGGAATCTCTGATGATGGATGCTGCTTTCCTACGACAGCGTTTCATGTAGATGTGCTCAATGGTTGGGAGGGCTTCTGGGCCGAATCCACTACCTTTTGTAGGATTTTCCATTCAAAGGCATTGGTGTTCCCATAATGCAGCCAGTCAGTACACCCTCCACTACACATCCATAGAATTTGTCAAGGTTTTTGAGTACTGTGCTCAGTTCTGGTCGCCTCACCACAGGAAGGATGTGGAAGCCATAGAAAGGGTGCAGAGGAGATTCACAAGGATGCTGCCTGGTTTGGGGAGCATTCCTTATGAGAATAGGTTAAGTGAACTCAGCCTTTTCTCCTTGGAGCAGCGGAGGATGAGAGGTGACCTGATAGAGATGTACAAGATGATGAGAGGCATTGATTGTGTGGGAAGTCAGAGGCTTTTCCCCAGGGCTGAAATGGCTGCCACAAGAGGGCACAAGTTTAAGGTGCTTGGGAGTAGGTACAGAGGAGATGTCAGAGGTAAGTTTTTACGTAGAGAGTGGTGAGTGCGTGAAGTGGGCTGCCAGCAACGGTGGTAAAGGCAGATACGATAGGGTCTTTTAAGAGACTTTTGGATAGGTACATGGAGCTTAGAAAAATAGAGGGCTGTGGGTAACCCTAGTAATTTCTAACGTAGGGACATGTTTGGCACAACTTTGTGGGCCGAAGGGTCTGTATTGTGCTGTAGGTTTTCTATGTTCTATGTTTTTGATGATGTACCAAACCTGCACAGACTCCTGAGGAATTAGAGGGGCTGTCGTGCTTTCTTTGCAATTATATTTATGAGGCGTCCAGAACAGGTCCTCTGAGATAGTGGAATTTAAAAGTTTCGTGATGCTCTCCAGCTCTGATCCTCCGATCAGTACAGGCTCATGGGCCTCTGGGTTCCCCCTCCTGTAATGTTCTTTCATTAATGTATATGAGTAAGACATTCTGGGTCAGGGGTTCACCCCAGACCCCTTGCTTAATGGTATTGGTCCAAGGCTGGAAAGGTTGGGAGCCCTTGTTCTAGGTTGAGGAGTTGGGTCCATCTCCCACCACCCCCCATCCGCAGCACATTCTACAGAGGTTGTATTGAGAGCATCCTGAGCAGCTGCATCACGGCCTGGTTCGGAAATTGTACCATCTCGGATCGCAAGACCCACCAGCGGATAGTGAGGTCAGCTGAGGAGATCATCGGGGTCTCTCTTCCTGCTGTCACAGACATTTACACCACGCGCTGCATCCGCAAAGCAAACAGCATTATGAAGAATCCCACGTACCCCTCGTATAAACTCTTCTCCCTCCTGCCATCTGGAAAAAGGCACCGAAGCATTCGGGCTCTCATGACCAGACTATGTAACAGTTTCTTCCCCCAAGCCATCAGACTCCTCAATACCCAGAGCCTGGCTTGACACCAACCTACTGCCCTCTACTGTGCCTACTGTCTTGTTTATTATTTATTGTGGTGCCTGCACTGTTTTGTGCACTTTATGCAGTCCTGGGTAGTCTGTAGTCTAGTGTAGTTTTTGTGTTTTTTCTTACGTAGTCAGTGTAGTTGTTGTATTGTTTCATGTAGCACCATGGTCCTGAAGAACGTTGTCTCATTTTTACTCTGTTCTGTACCAGCAGTTATGGTTGAAATGACCATAAAAAGTGACTTGACTTGACTTGACTTGAAGTGTGTGAGATTTGATTCACAGTGAAGCAAGACGAGGTAGATTATGTAAATAATATTTCCATAAATGCCTTGAGCAAACTGTGGAGTTGATGAAACATCTTGCAACTTAAGGGAGAATAATGCCTCTGTCTTAAGTGAATTATGAATTGGCATACAGTATATGGTGCAAAGCACTTTTCATACGAAACACCTTTATTTTTGTGTGCGTTGAGATCTCTCTCAGGATGTCAATTACTCCTTGTTTTCGTCTCTCGCAGTGCTGCAGTGTACGATGTCCGAGCTGGAGCTCTGGGTTCAGTCCCAGGAGAAGGAGATCAAAAACCACCTGAACAAGCTGCAGGAAGCGCAGTCGCTGCTGGAGAAATGCAGAGGCGAGCTGGCGGCGAAGGAATCGGCCCTGTGTAAGAGCAGGGACGACCTCGAGCGAGCAGCGGCGCAGCAGGAACAGGCGAGAAACAAGGTGTGACCGTCTCTTGGCAGGCCCAGCAGCACCTCATTCCAACAGCTACATACAACGTGGCTTGTGTACACAGAACAATCAGTATCAATAGAAATGTAAATAGAAGACTTTGTTTTGGTTTAGAGACATAGCGCGTAACAGGCTCTTCCAGCTCAACGAGTCCAGCAACCCACCTATTTAACCCTCGCCTAATCACGGGACAATTTATTAGATTAGATTAGATTGAGGACACACAGTCCCCTTTTATTGTCGTTTAGTAATGCATGCATTAAGAAATGATACAATGTTTCTCCAGAATGATATCACAAAAACACGTGACAAACCGACTTAAAAACTTTAAAAAAACCACATAATTATAACATATAGTTACAACAGTGCAAAGCAATACCGTAATTTGATAAGAACAGACCATGGGCACGGTAAAAGTCTCAGAGTCCCTCGAAAGTCCCGTGATCTCACGCAGATGGTAAACCTCCAGTGCCGCCAACTTGCCGATGCAGCATCCTGGAAGCATCTGACCGCAGTCTGCCTCCGAGTCCGTCCGAAAAACTCCGAGCCTGCGACCAGCTCTCCAACACTGAACACCGAGCAGCATCTCTGCTGAGTGACCCCGGCCCTGGCAACAGGCAATAGGCAATAGGCAAAGCCGAGGATTTGGGGCCTTCGTCTCTGGAGATTCTCGATTGCACAGTAGCAGCGGTAGTGAAGCAGGCATTTCAGAAGTTTCTCCAGATGTTCCTCCGCGCTTCTGACGGCTGTCTCCATCAAATCCGGATTGTGCACGGCACCCTACTTTACAAATACAACATTCATTTGGAATGGCCGCGCGCGATGCGTCGAGCCGTCATCTTCTCCTCCCTCCTAATGAGCAATTAACCGAGCAACCGGTACGTCTTTGGACTATGATAGGAAACTGGTCACGGGGAGAACGTACCAACTCCTTACAGCCGGCGCTGGATTTGAATTCTGAACTCTGAACTCTGACCCCCCCCCCCCCAGCTGTAATTGCATTATGCTATTGTGGCTTTCACTTCCTCAGCTTGAAATTCAGACCCACTTTGGAGATATTGGAGGTCTTTCCCCTTTCAACGTCCTACTTCGCCGGCTGCCACGGGAACATGTTCCAGCGATGTATCAAAGTGCAAAGTTCAAAGTAAAAATTATTATCAGGGCACGTGCATGTCACCATGTACAAATCTTAGATTCATTTTCCTGCGCGGTATACTCAGCAAATCTACAGAATAATAACTATTAACAGAATCAATGAGAGATCAACCAGAGCGCAGAAGGCAACAAACTGTGTAAATAAGTAGCAAAAAGATAACGAGAACATGAAATAACAAGATAAAGAGCCCTTAAAGTGAGATTGTTGGTTGTGGGAACATCTCAATAGATGGGTGTAGTTATCCCCTTTTGTTCAGGAGCCTCATAGTTGAGGGGTAGTAACATGGTGGTGCGAGTCCTGAGGCTCTTGTAACTTCTACCTGATGGCAGCAGCGAGAACAGAGCATGGCCTGGGTGGTGGGGATCTCTGACAATGGATACTTCTTCCCTATGACAGTGTTTCATGTAGATTTTCTCAATGGTGGGGAGGGCTTTATTCGTGATGTACTGGGTTAAATCCACCAGTTTTTGTAGGATTTTCTGTTCAAGGGCATTGGTGTTTCCATAACAGACCAGTCAATACACTCTCCACTACACGTCTATAGAAGTTTATCAAAGTTTTTGATTACTTGTCAAGTCTCCGCAATTCCATTTATGTGCTGGGTCCAGGACAGGTCCCCCTAAAAGTAACGCCCAGGAATTTGAAGTTGCTAACCCTCTCTACTTCTGGTCCTCATAGACCTCTGGTTTCCTTCTCCTGAAGTCTACAAACATCTCTCCTTGGTCTTGCTGACATTGTGTGAGAAGGTGTTACGGTACCACTCTGCCAAATTTTCATCCTCCCTCCTGTGTGCTGACTCATCACCACCTTTGATCTGGCCCTCAGCAGTGACGACGTCAGCAAACTTGTGCACGGGTGTTGGAGCTGTGCTTAGCCGCACAGTCATCGGTGTAAAACGAGTGGGACGGTGGGGGGGGGGGGACAAAGCACACGAGGACTCTACAACTCGTGTTCTCAGTACTATTTATTTTTCAGTATTATTTGATTTGTTTCTCTGCTCCCGCAGAGTTTACTCTGTACCCGTCTCATGCCATTCCTTTACTGGGAGTAGACAATCAGGGCTTCCCAACATTTTTATCTTAAATGCCATGGTCCAATACCATTAAGTATTGGGAACAGCTTCCTTCCAACTGTGATAAGACTGCTGAACAGATCCTGACCCAGATCTGGGCCGTACCCTCTAAATATCCGGACCTGCCTCTCAGTTTTTTTTGCACTACCTTACTTCCCATTTTTCTATTTTCTATTTATGATTTATAATTTAAATTTTTAATATTTACTAATTTTAACTTAATATTTTTAATATTTAATATTTGTAATCCAGGGAGTGTGAAGCACAGAATCAAATATTGCTGTGATGATTGGACATTCTAGTACCAATTGTTTGGCAACAATAAAGTATAAAGTAAGGTGTCCGTGCACACCAAGTCGGGAAGCTTCTTTATTATTCCTTTCTGGGTGAAGAACTGTAAAGTGCAGAATAAAGTTATTGCCGAGTTACAGACGAACCAGGCAAAGTCGTGGGGAGGTTGTGTCTGTGTGTTGCTTTGGAATTCCTGTATCTGCAGATTCTCCCTTGTTTGGGGAGGCGGTAATCTTCATTAGTGGCAGTGGTTTGCAAAAGGCAGTACTCGTTTCCCTGCAGAGAAATTGGTTGTTGTGCGTGAAAACACTTCATGTTTAACCGGTGGCAGGTTCCCTTCTCCACCTTCCTTCCCCCTTTAGCTAGCGCTGAAGTGTGAGGGGGTGGGGGGACTTGGCCTTGTTGGCTCGGAGGCAAAGAGAGAACGCTGTTTCAGCACTCCACTGAAGCAGCGGGAATTCACCGTACCTCAAGCTTTTCTCTGCGTCTTGGTGCGTGTGCTTGCTAGGGCAGGAAATATTCTAAACTCTGAACGATACAGACGAGATGAGGATGACCTCGGTGCGAGGGAGACAGGCGAATTCATGAAGCGTTATGTATTTCTCTGGGCAGCAGTGCTCTGAAGGGTTCACTTCCAGTCGTTGCCTGTAAGGAGTGCATACGCTCTCCCCATGACCGTCTGGGTTTCCTCCAGGTGCTCCGGTTTCCTCCCACCGTCCAAAGACGTACGGCTTCGGGCTGGTAGGTTGCGGGCACGCTGGGGGCGTGACGACACTTGCGGGCTGCCCCCAGCACAGTCCTCAGACTGTGTGGGTCGCCGGTGCAAAACCGATGCATTTCACTGTATGTTTCGATGTACGTGTGACAGATAAGGGTAATCTTAGCAAATCAGTATCAGTAACAATAGTTCATGCCTGTGTTGCAAAAAACTCTGTCCAAAACTTGATTAAGCTTTAGGGAAAAAATATCCAAGGTGGTTCTTCTGCCTTTCACTGGCAGGTTGGGCTGATTTCCCCTAAGATTTCTGCAGGCAGTGACTGTCTGTCTCCCTCCCCTCTCCCCCTCTCCCCCTCCCCCTCTCCCCCTCTCCCCCTCTCCCCCTCTCCCCCTCTCCCCCTCTCTCCCCCTCTACCCCTCTCCCCCTCTACCCCTCTCCCCTCTCCCCTCTCCCCTCTCCCCCTCTCCCCCTCTCCCCCTCTCCCCTCTCCCCTCTCCCCTCTCCCCCTCTCCAGTTTGGTTTTGTGAAAGTTCTGAACAATGCAATTTTGCATGTGTGTATAGATTTATGTATAGTGAAGATTGGTTTTATTCATTATTTATAAACTCAGCTTTTTTTTTAAGTGTTGTGCTGAAGTGGGACGGTATTCTGGTATCCTGACTGACAACTTACTTTGCTGTAACGAAACCCAATTACCCTTGGGATCAGTAAAGTATATCTATCTATCTATTTTCCAGTGCGCACTCCTTGAGCAGAAGTTGAAGCAGCTCTCCGAGGAGCTGAACTGTCAGCGGCAGAATGCGGAAAGCGCTCGACGCACGATGGAACAGAAGACCAAGAGCAGAGAGAAGGAATACCAGCAGGTTTGGAAAAAGTAGCGCTGAAGTTTTACCACATGCTCTCTGTGATCTTATCAGAGAAGTTCCTTGAAGTTTCTTTATGTTTTTTTATTTAGCTCGTAGTTCGCTGTACATTTTCTCAAACTGCCTTTCCTCTTCGGGCAATGGAACATAGAACACAGAACAGTACAGCTCAGGAACAGGCCATTCAGCCCACATTGTTGTACTGACCCAGCTAGAAAAGTAAATCAAAAACACCCAAACAAAACCCTCCTACATACACCATGTCCACATCCCTCCATCCTCCTTACATCCATGTGTCTATCCAAAAGTCCCTTAAAAAGCCTCTAATGTATTTGCCTCCAGCACCTTACCAGGCAGCACATTCCAAGCATCCACCACGCTCTGAGTGAAAAACTTGTCCTCTGAACCTACCCCCCCCTCTCACCTTCAACGCCTGCCTTCTGGTATTAAACATTTCAACCCTGGGAAACAGATACTCCCTGTCCACTCTGTCTTTGCCTCTCATCATCTTATAAACCTCTGTCAGATCCCTCCTCAGCCTCCGACACTCCAGAGAAAGCAACCCGTTTGTCTAGCCTCTCGTGATAGCACACGCCCTCTAAACCAGGTAGCATCCTGGTGAACCTCTTCTGCATCCTCTCCAAAGCCCCAACATCCTTCCTGTAGTGGGGTGACTAGAACAGTGTGCAATACTCCAGATGTGGCCTAACCAGAGTTTTATAAAGTTGCAACATAACCTCTTGACTTTTGAATTCAGTGCCTCGACTAATAAAAGCAAGTATTCCATCAGCCTTCTTAACCAACAATCGACCTGTGTGGCCACTTTCAAGGAGCAAGGTCTCTCTGATCAGCAACGCAGTGTACTGTCTCCCTGCATTTCCCCTACCAAGGTGCAATGCCTCACATTTATGATGTGGGCTAATCGGTGTGGGTTATGACTAACTCGTTCGGGCTGGGAAGAGAAAGAGGTAGATGGGATTCAGTGGCTGTCTCTGAGATAATGTAGTGTGGATCATCAAACTAACTCAACTCAAGTCAGCAGTATATTATGTGTGATTAGCAATTTATTGATTGGAGGATTTGATGGGATGCATCCATCACCAAGATTTAAGATTTGTCTACCTCCTCTAGATAGCTTTGAAAGTGATTGTATTACCGAGAAGGCTGTCTGTTTCAACATACCATGGTGTAACAAATGCACACTGTGTTTATGCTCCCTCTTAGTAATCCAGGGCTCGATAGAGTGGATGTGGAGAGGATGTTTCCTATAGTGGGGGAGCCTAGGACCAGAGGACACAGATAGAGTGGATGCGGAGAGGATGTTTCCTATAGTGGGAGAGTCTAGGACCAGAGGACACAGATAGAGTGGATGTGGAGAGGATGTTTCCTATAGTGGGGGAGTCTAGGACCAGAGCACACAGATAGAGTGGATGTGGGAGAGGATGTTTCCTATAGTGGGGGAGTGTAGGATCAGAGGACACAGATAGAGTGGATGTGGGGAGGATATTTCCTATTCTGGGGGAGTCTAGGACCAGAGGACACAGATGGAATGGATGTGGAGAGGATGTTTCCTATAGTGGGGGAGTCTGGGACTAGAGGACACAGATAAAGTGGATGTGGAGAGGATGTTTCCTATGGGAGTCTGGGACTAGAGGATACAGATACAGTGGACATCAAGAGGAAGTTTCCTATGGGTGGGGAGGTCTAGGATGAAAGGGCACAGACAGAGTGGATGTGGGAGAGGATGATTCCTATAAGGCACAGATAGAGTGGATGTGGATAGGATGTTTCCTATTGTGGGGGAGTCTAGGACCAGAGGACACAGATAGAGTGGATGTGGGAGAAGATGTTTCCTATAGTTGGGGAGTCTAAGACCAGAGGGCACAGATAGAGTGGATGTGGAGAGGATGTGGAGAGAGATGGTATTAAACAGGAAATTAGAAATGTGTGCAATAAAGGAACAGCAGTTATAATGGGTGACTTCAATCTACATGTAGATTAGGTGAACCAAATTGGTAAAGGTGCTGAGGAAGAGGATTTCTTGGAATGTATGCAGGATGGTTTTTTGAACCAACATGTCGAGGAACCAACTAGAGAGCAGGCTATTCTGGACTGGGTTTTGAGCAATGAGGAAGGGTTAATTAGCAATCTTGTCGTGAGAGGCCCTTTGGGTAAGAGTGACCATAATATGGTGGAATTCTTCATTAAGATGGAGAGTGACATAGTTAATTCAGAAACAAAGGTTCTGAACTTAAAGAGGGGTAACTTTGAAGGTATGAGACGTGAATTAGCTATGATAGATAAGGTTGCATGGATGAACTACAACAATTGTTCATCCCAGTTTGGCAAAAGAATAAATCAAGGAAGGTAGTGCACCCGTGGCTGACAAGAGAAATTAGGGATAGTATCAATTCCAAAGAAGCAGCATACAAATTAGCCGGAGAAAGTGGCTCACCTGAGGACTGGGAGAAATTCAGAGTTCAGCAGAGGAGGACAAAGGGCTTAATTAGGAAGGGGAAAAAAGATTATGAGAGAAAACTGGCAGAGAACATAAAAACTGACTGTAAAAGCTTTTATAGGTATGTAAAAAGGAAAAGACTGGTAAAGACAAATGTAGGTCCCCTACAGACAGAAACAGGTGAATTGATTATGGGGAGCAAGGACATGGCAGACCAATTGAATAATTACTTTGGTTCTGTCTTCACTAAGGAGGACATAAATAATCTTCCAGAAATAGTAGGGGACAGAGGGTCCAGTGAGATGGAGGAACTGAGCGAAATACTTGTTAGTAGGGAAGTGGTGTTAGGTAAATTGAAGGGATTGAAGGCAGATAAATCCCCAGGGCCAGATGGTCTGCATCCTAGAGTGCTTAAGGAAGTAGCCCAAGAAATAGTGGATGCATTAGTGATAATTTTTCAAAACTCGTTAGATTCTGGACTAGTTCCTGAGGATTGGAGGGTGGCTAATGTAACCCCACTTTTTAAAAAAGGAGGGAGAGAGAAACCGGGGAATTATAGACCGGTTAGCCTAATGTCGGTGGTGGGGAAACTGCTGGAGTCAGTTATCAAAGATGTGATAACAGCACATTTGGAAAGCGGTGAAATCATCGGACAAAGTCAACATGGATTTGTGAAGGGAAAATCATGTCTGACGAATCTCATTGAATTTTTTGAGGATGTAACTAGTAGAGTGGATAGGGGAGAACCAGTGGATGTGGTATATTTGGATTTTCAGAAGGCTTTTGACAAGGTCCCACACAGGAGATTAGTGTGCAAACTTAAAGCACATGGTATTGGGGGTAAGGTATTGATGTGGATGGAGAATTGGTTAGCAGACAGGAAGCAAAGAGTAGGAATAAACGGGACCTTTTCAGAATGGCAGGCGGTGACTAGTGGGGTACCGCAAGGCTCAGTGCTGGGACCCCAGTTGTTTACAATATATATTAATGACTTGGATGAGGGAATTAAATGCAGCATCTCCAAGTTTGCGGATGACACGAAGCTGGGTGGCAGTGTTAGCTGTGAGGAGGATGCTAAGAGGATGCAGGGTGACTTGGATGGGTTGGGTGAGTGGGCAAATTCATGGCAGATGCAATTTAATGTAGATAAATGTGAAGTTATCCACTTTGGTAGCAAAAATAGGAAAACCGATTATTATCTGAATGGTGGCAGATTAGGAAAAGGGGAGGTGCAACGAGACCTGGGTGTCATTATATACCAGTCATTGAAAGTGGGCATGCAGGTACAGCAGGCGGTGAAAAAGGCGAATGGTATGCTGGCATTTATAGCGAGAGGATTTGAGTACAGGAGCAGGGAGGTACTACTGCAGTTGTACAAGGCCTTGGTGAGACCACACTTGGAGTATTGTGTGCAGTTTTGGTCCCCTAATCTGAGGAAAGACATCCTTGCCATAGAGGGAGTACAAAGAAGGTTCACCAGATTGATTCCTGGGATGGCAGGACTTTCATATGAAGAAAGACTGGATGAACTGGGCTTGTACTCGTTGGAATTTAGAAGATTGAGGGGGGATCTGATTGAAACGTATAAAATCCTAAAGGGATTGGACAGGCTAGATGCAGGAAGATTGTTCCCGATGCTGGGGAAGTCCAGAACAAGGGGTCACAGTTTGAGGATAAAGGGGAAGCCTTTTAGGACCGAGATTAGGAAAAACTTCTTCACTCAGAGAGTGATGAATCTGTGGAATCCTCTGCCACAGGAAGCAGTTGAGGCCAGTACATTGGCTATATTTAAGAGGGAGTTAGATACGGCCCTTGTGGCTATGGGGATCAGGGGGTATGGAGGGAAGGCTGGGGCGGGGTTCTGAGTTGGATGATCAGCCATGATCATAATAAATGGCGGTGCTGGCTCGAAGGACCGAATGGCCTACTCCTGCACCTATTTTCTATGTTTCTATGTTTTCTATAGCTGGGGAGTCTAGGATCAGAGGGCACAGATAAAGTGGATGTGGAGAGGATGTTTCCTATAGCGGGGGAGTCTTAAGAGCAGAGGGCACAGTCTCAGAATAGAGGGATGGAGATGAGGAGGAATTTCTTTAGCCAGAGGGTGGTGAATCTGTGGAATTCATTGCCACAGGTGGCTGTGGAGGCAAAGTCATCGGGTATATTTAAAGCAGAGGTTGATAGATTCTTGATTAGTCAGGGTTTGAAAGGTCACAGGGAGAAAGCAGGAGAATGGGGTTGAGAAGGAAAAATAAATCAGCCATGATCGAATGGCCAAGTTCTTATCCTGTGTCTTATGGTCTAATAAGCAAGAGACAAACTCAAGTACCACCAGAACAAATGGGGAATTTAAGAATGTAAACTTGTTAGACTGAATTTATTTTTGATTGTGGTTGCCTTAAAAAAATGAAAGTTCACCAATATCTGGGCAAAAAATAAAACTTGTTCTTAGCTGGACTGAACATTGCATAACTACAGATTGCCAGGGTCCATTTGCAAACTGTCCAAGGAGCTGTCAAATAGCTCAAAGGCATTAATGGGTCTGGAGTCACATATAGACTGGGTAAGAGCCATAGATTTGCCGTTTTGTAAGATGCATCTGTGGCATTCACTGCACCAGACATCGGTGGAGACCAAGTCATTGGGTATGTTTAAAGCGGAGGTTTTCGATTAGTCAGGACATCAAAGATTATGGGGCCAAGGCACAAGAGAATGGGGTTGAAAGGGATAGTAAATCAACCATGATGGAATGACGGAGCAGGTCTGATGGGCCGAATGGCCTAATTCTGCTCCTATGCCGTATGCTCTTCCAGTGGTTCCCAATGTGGGGTCCATGGACCCCTTTGTTAATGGTAGGGGTTCATGGCGTAAAAAAGGTTGGGAAACCCTGGTTTAGGCAGATGGATACCTGGAAATAATTTGGAAAATGAGTAGCCTGGGTGGTCCGTGGTTGGGCTGAGTTGTTCTCCAATCTTAGCAATTTGCATACAAACGTTTTGTCACTGAGCGAGGAGACATCGTCAGTGCGCTGTCAATTGTTGCGTGTCCTCCAAGTGCTTGGCCTTCATGTACTTATCCGTCAGCTGACTGGATGTCATTTCGGAAGCGGAATGAGCAACTCCTCCTGGTCTCTTCCCAAGATGATCGCGAGGGGCGCAAACTTGACTGTGGATCAATGAGAGTCATGGCGCAAGCCAACACGCGGCGTGCAAGAGAATCCCTAGAGGCGTGGTTTCCACGAACAATTCTGTAAACAGACGTGTAGACCGCGATCCAATTTATAAACCAATGTGGGCAAAATTCCAGACCACAGCACAGAAAGATCGCCACGCAGCCAATCAGTGACGAGATTTCCTCTCCACGTCACAAATGACGACCAATCAACTGATTGATCAATACATAAAGGCCAAGCATTCGGAGGACACACCACGGTCAAGAGCGCACCGACGATGTCTCCTTGCACGGTGACAAAATGTTGGCAAGAATGGGAGAACAACTCAGCTCAACCAGATGGATATCTATATAGGCATCCGTTAGTCTCGTGAGACCATGGATTTGTGCCTTGGAAGGTCTCCAGGGCGCAGGCCTGGGCAAGGTTGTATGGAAGACCGGCAGTTGCCCATGCTGCAAGTCTCCCCTCTCCACGCTACCAATGTTGTCCAAGGGAAGGGCATTAGGACCCTTACAGCTTGGCACCGGTGTCGTCACAGAGCAATGTGTGGTTAAGTACCTTGCTCGAGGACACAACACGCTGTCTCAGCCAAGGCTCGAACTAGTGACCTTCAGATCACTAGACGAATGCCTTAACCACTTGGCCACGTGCCAACACTATATTTTTAAAAAATTGATACTCACCATTACATGATGTAGCCTTTTCATTGCCATGGTGGGCTTTGAACTTTTCAGCGAACAGTTGAGTATTCTGGATATTAAATCTGTAACTTAACTACTTTGCAGCCACATCTTGCTAATGGAGACTATCAGTAGCTGCAGCCTGGTTAACCTTGAAGATGTTGCATCTAACTAGGGTGTTCTGTAGTCAGACCCTATAATACACTCGTGAGACCACACTTAGAGTATTATGTGCAGTTTTGGGCTCCTTATTGTAGAAAGGATATACTGACGTTGGAGAGGGTTCAGAGAAGATTCACGAGAATGATTCCAGGAGTGAAAGGGTTACCGTATGAGGAATGTCTGGCTGCTCTTGGGCTGTATTCCCTGGAGTTCAGGAGTATGAGGGGGGATCTCACAGAAACATTACGAATGTTAAAAGGCCTGAACAGATTAGATATGGCAAAGTTATTTCTCATGGTAGGGGATTCTAGGACAAGAGAGCATGACTTCAGGATTGAAGGACGTCCTTTTAGAACTGAGATGTGGAGAAATCACTTCAGTGAGAGGGTGGTAAATTTGTGGAATTTGTTGCCACGAGAGGCTGTGGAGGCCAAGTCATTGGGTGTATTTAAGGCAGAGATAGATAGGTTCTTGATTAACCAGGGCATCAAAGGGTATGGGGTGAAGGCAGGGGAATGAGGATGACTGGAAGAATTGGATCAGCCCATGATTGAATGGCGGAGCAGACTTGATAGGCCGAATGGCCTACTTCTGCTCCTATTATCTTATGGTCTTATAGTTCTCGTTTGCTAGCTATTTGGCACCACAATTCAGAATTGGTTGTGATGAGTGGGACATTACTCCATCCTACTCCTCCCCTCCCCCCCCAAGAGTCATAGAAAATTACAGCACAGATACAAGCTTTTCGGCCCATCTAGTCCATGCCGAAACATTTAAACTGCTTACTCCTATCGGCCTGCACTGGGACCATTGCCCTCTATATTCCCACCATCCATGTACCTATCCAAACTTCCCTTAAGCACTGAAATTGAGCTCGCATGCACCACTTGTGCTGGAGGCTCGATCCATAGTCTCACCACCCCCTGAGTGAAGGAGTTTCCCCTTAAACCTTTCACCCTTTACCCATGACCTCTAGTTGTAGTTCCACCCAATGTCAGTGGAAAACAACCTGCTTGCATTTACCCTGTTTGTACCCCTCATAATGTTGTATAACCTCCATCAAATCTCCTCTCAGTCTTCTACGCTCCAGGGAATAAACACCTAACCCATTCAATCTTTCCTTATAACTCAAGTCCTCCAGTCCTAGCAACATCCTTGTAAATTTTCTCTGTACTCTTTCAACCTTATTTACATCTTTTCTGTAGCCGGGTGACCAAAACTACACACAATACTAGGCCTCACCAACATCTTATACAACTTCACTGTAACATCCCATCTCTTGTACTCAATATTTTGAAGTGCCAAAAGCTTTCTTTACAACCCTGTCTGCCTGTGACGCCACTTTCAATGAATTATGGACCTGTATTCCCAGATCCCTTTGTTCTACCACACTCCTCAGTGCCCTACCGTTCACTGTGTAAAACCTACCCCGGCTGGTCCTACCAAATGCAACACCTCACACTTGTCTGCATTAAAATTCCACCTTCTTTATGGAGAGATGCTAAATGCACTTCTAGCACTCGACCTCACCCTTTGTAAAGGCTAAGTTTCGAACCATAAAGTGGGCTTGAAACGATGTGTTTGCCTTGATCCTGTTGGCAGTGTTTTGCAAGCACTCCTGAGCTGAACAGGGCTTGCTTTGCTGTTGTTGTTTTGTCACTTGGTCTGAGTTACTCTGGGGGAGCATTGTGGGCATGCTATGCTGGTGCCAGAATGTGTGACGACACTTAGCGGGCTCTCTCTGGCACACCTTCAGGAGTGTATTAGTTATTAATGCAAGCAACACATTTCAATTTATGTCTCGAATTGAATTGACTTCATTTCTTACATCCTTCACATACATGAGGAGTAAAAATCTTTACATTACATCTCCGTCTGAAATGAGCAATGTATGAATTATAGTAATTTGTAATAAATAGTATGTACAGTAAGATATACAACAGAACAGACAATATAGCTTAGAAATACAATTGTATCAGCGTGAATTAATCAGTCTGTTGTCCTGGTGGAAGAAGCTGCCCCGGAGCCTGTTGGTCCTGTTGGTCCTGGCTTTTATGCTGCAGTACCGCTTCCGGGATGGTAGCAGCTGGAACAGTTTGTGGTTGGGGTGACTCGGGTCCCCAATGATCCTACAAACCCTTTTTACACACCTCTCTTTGTAAGTGTCCTGAATAGTGGGAAGTTCACATCAACAGATGCGCTGGGCTGTCCGCACCACTCTCTGCAGAGTCCTGCAGTTAAGGGAAGTACAGTTCCTATACCAGGCAGTGATGCAGCCAGTCAGGATGCTCTTCAACTGTCTGAGGTGAAAGAGGCGCTGTTGTGTTTTCTTTTAACCACACAGCCAGTACGTACCGACCACGTGAGGTCCTCAGTGATGTGTATGCTGTTCACTCTCTTAACCCTAGATCCATTGATGTCCACTGGGGTTAGCCTGTGTCCATTACTCCCGTAGTCCACAACCAGCTCCTTTGTTTTTGCAACATTGAGGGAGAAGTTGTTTTCTTGACACCACTATGTCAGGGTGATGACTGTTTCACTGTAGGCTGCCTCATTAAAATTTGAGATTAGGTCAATCAGTGTAGTGTCATCAGCAAATTTAATTAGCAGATTGGAGCTGTGGGTGGCGATACAGTCATGGGTATACAGGGAGTAAAGGAGGGGACGCAGTACACAGCCCTGAGGGGCTCCCGTGTCGAGAGTCAGAGGGGTGGAGGTGACGGAGCCCACTCTCACCACCTGCCGGCAATCTGACAGGAAGTTCAGGATCCAGCTGCACTAGTCAGGGTGAGAGCCGAGATCTCTGAGGTTCTGGAGGGAATTTGATGTAAATAAACTTGAATCTTGATCTTGCATGATAAATAAACTTGAATCTTGATCTTGCTTTATGTAATGTAATCCATATTGATGCCCTGTATTTTTAGGGTGATGAAGATCTGAAAGGTTAGTCAAGTCAAGTCAATTTTATTGTCATTTAACTATATACATGTATATAATGTATATAACCATATAATGTATAGAGAAACAAGACATCGTTTCTCCGAACCAGGGTGTAAAGCACAGTAGCACACTCAACACACATAATGTGATAATTTATGAAGGTAAGGATAAAATCTATAGATGAATCACACATAAATAACAAACTAGTGCATAAATTAAATATTGCAAGGTCCGGAACAGATTAACTGTGACACTTTGAACACGACGCGGCAGGGAGTTCAGAAGCCTGACGGCCTGAGGGAAGAAACTGTTTCCCATCCTGACCGTTCTTGTCTTTATGCATCGGAGTCTCCTGCCTGATGGTAGGAAGTCAAAGAGGATGCTGGATGGATGGGTGGGATCCTTGATAATACTAAGGGCCCTGCGTACGCAGCGGTCCTGATAAATGTCCCCGATGGACGGTAGGGAGACCCCTATGATCCTCTCGGCCGTTCTCACAGTCCTTTGTAGGGAATTCCGGTCCGATGCTCGGCTGCTCCCAGACCAGATGGAGATGCAGCTTGTCAGGACACTCTCAATGGTGCTCCTGTAAAATTCAGGCTTATTTGCCTCAGTCTTCTTTAAGAAGTGGAGACGCTGCTGTGCCTTCCTGTTCAGGGAGACGATATTGAGGGACCAGGTGAGGTCATCTGTGCTGGGAGCTCCCAGGAACTTGGTGCACTTAACTCTCTCTACGGAGGAGCCACGTATTCGCGAGGGTGAGAGTGGGGTGGTTTGTCAGCACCTTCCTGAAATCCACAATGATTTCCCTGGTCTCCTCCAAGCTCAGGCTTAGAATTTGGTCCCTTTGACATAATGTGCCAACATAGTGTATTACTGCTGTCATGGATGACAAGCAATGTAAAGGTGTCCTTGTTTCCCTAGGAACTGTCTGACCAGCAACGCGCCTATCAAAGCCTTGACCATCAGTGTAAACAGGAGAAGAACCAACTGAATCAGGAGATCCAGCAGCTCAAGGCCGAACACTTGGCTTTACAGGCTAAAATCAATCAAGTAAGCTTTGTCAATTTGCGCGAAATTAAACTTTTTGTAACTGTTGTGGACTGTTGCTCTCATAGTTTTGGTTTTTGCTCATCTATACCTATATCTAACAAAAGTGGTCATCAAGTACGTTTATGGTCAGCTGCTGCTGTAGCACCGGACAACCATTTTTTCGAAAGTAGCTTCCTCAGAATATTTTTTTATTGATAGACCACTTGAAGCTGATTGCAAGTATACTTTCAGACTGCCTGTGTCACGTAGGAATGTGGAGAAAAAGAAATTAACTTTTATTGAATATAATGCTTTTGATTGTATAACGGTGCCGATGCTTTGCAATAGTTCAACTAAGCTAAAAATGTTGTGTTGATGATTTTCGTTTGTACTCAGTGCTTGAGGCTCTCGCTTAAGTGTCCAACAATAATCAGCCAGCATTGATGGATTCCAGTTGCCCTGATACCATTTCTCCGTGACTGCAATGTCCTGGTGAAACCTTTCACCGTGCTTATCACTGACAGTGCCAAGATTGGCAAGGAAGGAGTCTAAATGGGAAGGCAGGAAATGTATCTTCAGTGACATGTTACACTTCGTGGTTTTGTATGCTTGAAGCATGTTGTCAACCAGCTGCATGTAGTTTGGTGCTCTGCAGTTGCCAAGAAAATTTCCAACAACATTCTTGAATGTCTTCCATGTGATTTTCTCCGGTCCCATTAGAAGTTCTTTAAATTGCCCGTCATTGATGACCTCTTTGATTTATAGACCAACAGAAATGCCTTCCTTAATCTTGACATCAGTTATTCTGACTTGAATTATGAATTGAAATAACAAACGTAGGCGATTTTTAAAAAATGGTGCGTGGGAAGGAGAGCAGCACTTCAAAATCCATAAGATGCACCCAAAAGTCTTCAGGAAGCAAGATCTTTATTGTCCAGTGCAACTCATCCCCTTCAACATTCGAGGTACTGTGCGTTCAGAGATGCTGTTCTGCACACCACTGTTGTAACACGTAGTTATTTGAGTTACTGTCAGCTTGAACCAGTCTGGCCACTCTCCCCGGACCTCCATTAACGAGGTGTTTTTGCCCATAGAACTCACAGCATCTCTGGACACACAACACGTTGAACTTTGAAGTGGATGGGCTACAGCTGCAGAAGACCACGAGCACACCCTCAGTGGCCACTTCATGAGGTACAGGACGCCCCCAGTAAAACGGCCACTGAGCATATTGCCAGAGCTTGTCTGAATCTCAAATGAGCAACCAGCTCTCTACTCAACCCTGGGTGGTGCAAAGGTCCCCTATGTGGGAATGTCAAGCAGATTTAAAGCCATACTGTGTTCAAAAAGAATCCATTAAGCATTCAATAAATTCAGTAACAAATGCTGAACTTTTGGAAAGTTGAAGGTTCTGAAGAACAGGCAGGAAGGTGGAACTGATTAGCTAGTGGCAGAAAAGGCTCAAGGGGCCAAGTGGCCTGCACTCGCTCCTATTTCTGTGTACTATGTAGTAAATCAAATTTAACGGGCTGGGTGAAATTGCCTAAACGTTTTCAATTATTTCAGCTTCTGGGGATCCGGACCACAGCAGAATATTTTCTAGGCCCAGTAAGAATGCATTTGTTCAAAGTTCAAAGTAAAATTTATTACCAGAGTACATACATGTCACCACATACAACCCTGAGATTCATTTTCCTGCGGGCATACTCAGCAAATCTATAGAATAGTAACTGTAAACAGGAACAATGAAAGAGATAATAGAAGACACGAAACTGCGCAAATGAAAATATAAATAAATAGCAACGAGAACGTGCGATAACAAGATAAAGAGTCCTTAAAGTGAGATCATTGGTTGTGGGAACATCTCAATAGATGAGTGTAGTTGTTCTCTTTTGTTCAAGAGCCTGATGATTAAGGAGTAGTAACTGTTCTTGAACCTGGTGGTGCGAGTCCTGAGGTTCTTGTACTAGTACCTTGTTGGGCTGGTAGTATGAGTTAGATTAGAGTTGCAGAGAGCTAGGAACCAGAGTGCCAGTACCATTAGTGGAGAGGTTGTGGAAATAGATGTTGTTAAGACCTCAGACAAAATCAGGAATCAAAAGGTTGAGCATGGTGTGACTAATGTCCTGAGTTGTGTATATTTTAATGCAAGAAGTATTGCAGGAAAGGTGGATGAGCTCAGGGCATGGATCAGCATGTGGAATTATAATATTGTAGCCATCAGTGAGACTTGGCTGCAGGACTGGCAGCTCAATAGTCAGGGGTTCCGTTGTTGTAGACGTGACAGAGCGGGGCGATTAACGGAGGCGTTACTAGTCTGGGAAAATGTCACAGCAGCACTCAGTCAGGACAGACTGGAAAACATGTGTTGTGATGGGTGGAACTGAGGAATAAGAAAGGTATGATCACTTCAATGGGACTATATTACAGACCACCCCTACAGTCCATGGGATTTGGAGGAGCAAATTTGTAGAGAGATTACAGCCTGTTGCAAGAAACATAAGGCTGTTATAGTAGGTGATTTTAACTTTCCGCATATTGACTGGGACTCCCATACTGTAAAAGGACTAGACGGGATAGAGTTTTTGTCTGTGACTTTACCTGGCTATTGTCTTTTGACAGATGGCGGCAGGGAAGCGGCTGGTGGATAAAGAGCTGGAAGATGTCAAGGCAAAATTGAGCTGGGCAGAGAAAGAACTCGCAACTCACCAGAAGAATGGGGACGACCTTCAGAAAAACCTTCAGGTGGGTTTGACGTAGATGGCGCTGTATTGAGGTCAAGTTACCTTGTTGATAACTGTGCCATTTATGGGTCTCGATAAGTGTTAGGTTGGTTTAAACACAGAACGGCAGGAGGACATTCAACCTCCTGAGCTTTTCATTGTGTTTCTATCTCCACAAGGCTGCATTTTTTTCTCCCCCCTTGTCCTTTGATGAAGAAAATTCTTATCACATCTGGCCTTGACGATTGAGCTGTCTTACCTTCGCACTGAACAGCTTCCAAAAGCCACAAAAGCTCTTGCGGATGGGTCAGTTTCCCCTCTTTCTAACTCACAACTTACAGGGAACTCCACCTTACCTTCTGTGCTCTCTCCCCAAAGTCAGCGGGACGCTATTACAGCTCGGTTAGCGCGACGCTGTCTACAGCTCGGGGCATCGGAATTCAATTCCGGCATCTCTGTATGTCCTCCCTGTGGAATGTGTGGGCTCCACACACATCCCCTCCCCCCCCCGGGTGCTCCAATTTCCCCTCACAGTCGAAAGAATTGGTCATTGTAAATTGTCCCACGATTAGGTTAGGGTTAAATCGGGCTGGGGGACACAGCTCAAAGGGCCAGAGGAGCCTATTCTGCGCTGTATCTCTAAATAAGTAAATAAGGTAGAATTCCTGCCAAAGGGTCTGGGCCCGAAACGCCGACTGTTTACTCTTTTCCATAGGCGCTGCCTGGCCTGCTGTGTTCCTCCGGCATTTTGTGTGTGTTGTTCGGATTTCCAGCGTCTGCAGATTTTCTCTTGCTTGAAGATAGAATTTAACTTGTTTTTCTTTTGTTATCATTGTGGTTAGTTCTTGCTGTACTCCTTCTAAGGCTGGTATAACTTCCCTGAGGTGTAGTTTAGAAACAGACGCCAGGCACTCGAGACGCATTTGGGGCAACACAGCACAGCACTATTACGGTACCAGCGACCCAGGTTCAATTCCTGTCGCTGCCTGTAAGGAGTTTGTACGTTCTCCCTGTGACCATGTAGGTTCCCTCCTGATGCTCTGGTTTCCTCCCACAGTCCAAAGATGTACCAGTTAGCGTTAGTGAGTTGTGGGCGTGCAACGTTGAAGCATGGCGATACTTGCAGGCTGCCCCAAGCAAAGTCCTCACTAATTTGACGCAAGGGGTGCATTTCACTGGATGTTTTGATGTATAATAAAGCTAATCTTTCGTCTAGAATATAACCTGCTGCTAGATTTCCACATACTGTTCCTCTTACTTTTAAACAGTTGATGAGATCATGTTAAGATTGGAGCCTCCCTGTTCTGGAAGCAGGGTGCAGACGATCTTTTCAAAAAAACTGTCTGTTACAATTTGAGAGTAGTGGGACATGTGATTCACCATTCCTTTATGAAATGCAGTGGGAGTAGGTGGCAGTGTTTTATCAAATCTAAACCAAGAGAAAATCTGCAGATGCTGGAAATCAAAGTAACACATACAAAATGCTGGAGGAACTCAGCAGGCCAGGCAGCATCCATGGAAAAGAGTAAACAGTCAACATTTTGGGCCGAGACCCTTCATTGGGACTGACTGCCTGATCAGAAACAGGTTTAATATCACTGGGATATGTTGTGAAATTTGTTGTCTTGCACAATTAAGTATTGCAATGTATTAAAAAAAACTAAATTGCAATAAATAATATAGCACTGTGCAAAAGTCTTAGGCACATTTATATATAGCTAGGGTGCCTAAGACTTTTACACAGTACTATAGTAATTTTATGTATTGCACTGTACTGCTGCTGCAAAAATGAAAACAAAGTTCATGACATGTGAGTGATAGTAAACCTGATTCAGATGTGGGTCTCTTTTGTGGACTGAGAGTAGGAAGGGGGCAGGGAGAGGGGAATCATGGTCCGGAAAAGGGGAAGGGAGAGGGAAGCACCAGAGAGACAATCTATAGTAATAAATAAACAATTGTTTGGAATCAGATGACCTTGCCTTGTGTCTCAGGACTGGGTGTGTCTTTGGTGACATGCCAAGTCTCCTCAAATTCCTAATATAGCCGCTGTCGTGCCTCCTTTGCAATTGCATCGATACGTTGGGCCCAGGACAGAGCATTGTTGGTAGAGTCAAGAGCCGCAAGCCAGCCCTCAAGGGTCAGGGACCAAGTGAGGCACTGAAAAGGTAGGGGTGGGGGTTACAGCAGGCAGTGAATGAAAAAAAAGGAGTGATCGCTTGCAATTTTTGTTCATTAAAGTTTTGCTGCTTGATGCTGGCATTTGAGTAGAAACTTGCAGCATAGAATGGAGCTGTCAACCTATCGTGTCCGTGCACCCTTGGTAACATGCAAGCGTTGGTTAAGTGACGTAACATTTATGCCACAAAACTGCTTGCTGATTACCTTCGCCAATAAGGGAGAGTCCAACCCATCTACCCTCGACATCCAATTTCATTACCATCACCAAATCCACAGTCAGAATCCGGGAGGTAGCCATAATCCAGAAATTAACCAGCCGTATACCGAGCGATTTCAAGTTCCTGGGTGTCGATGTTTGTGAAGATCTGTCCTGGGCCCAGCAAAGATGGCACACCAAAGGTCCAACTTAATGTCAGAGAAATGTATACAACATACACCCTGAAATGCTTTTTCTTCGCAAGCATCCACGAAGACAGAGAAGGGCCCCAAAGAATGAACAACAGATAAACGTAAGAACCCCAAAGTCCCCCCCCCCCACCAGCTCCCCTACCTCCTGCGCTTAAGCGGCAGTGAGCAACGGTCCCCCTCCCTCCACCGACAAAAAAAAGCATCAGTACCGCCACTGAGCACTGAAGTGTGAGCAAAGCAATAGCAAAGACACAGACTTGTAGTTACCCCACAGACTTCACATTTCATCCGGCATTTGACATACTGCAGATTCTCTCTCCCTAATAAGGGAGAAGGAGGTGTCTCCGTTTTCCCCAAAGCGAGCAGGGAGACGTAACAAACTCGCTGAGTTACGATATTAAAAGCCCGTTACGCCACTTTTTCGAGCTCTGTGCCTGAAGATTGCAAAGATCCCGGGTCTTCGGGAACACAGTGAAAGATTTTCCGGCCTCCCTGACGACACACGAGTCTCCTGCCGTGACACCGACCCGCGATCCGCCAGGGCCCTGAGATCTTAGACTTCCGAATCCGAGCCGGACTCTCAGGCCGAACCCCTGGCGTGCCGAACAACGGCCGGTCCTGAAACCCCGCGAACAGGTCCCATTCCCGCAAAGAACCAAAGTCAGCGCGTAACTCCAGGTCAGGGTCTTCAAAAGAATCCTAAAAGGGGAAAAATAAAGATATTAAAGATGGAAATAGAGCTGTTTCCGAAGATGCAAGCAAAAGGGTCGCCGTTTAGCGCCATCTTAACTTCGCTCCGCTTCCCGAGCGGTTAGGTTTCATGAGGAGTTTGAGGAGATTTGGTTTGTCACCAAAGACGTGCACAAGTTTCTACAGATCTACAGTGGAGAACATTCTAACTGACTTCATCAGCGTCTGGTATGGGGGGGGAGCTGCTGCACAGGATCGAAGTAATCTGCAGAGAGTTGTGAACTCAGATCCATCATGGGCACCAGCCTCCGTAACTTACAGAACATCTTCAAGGAGCGATGCCTCAGAAAGGCGGCGTCCATCATTAAGGACTCCCACCACCCAGGACATGCCCTCTTCTCATTGTTACCATCAGGGAGGAGGTACAGGAGCCTGAAGGCACACACTCAATGATTCAGGAACAGCTTCTTCCCCTCTGCCATCCGATTTCTGAATGGACACTGAACCCATGAACACTACCTCACTCCTTTTTTATTTCTGTTTTTGCACTCCTTATTTAATTTAAATATTTTGTGTATGTATTGTAGTTCATATAGTTTTCTATTATTATGTATTGCATTTTACTGCCACGAAGACAACAAACTTCACAACTTATGCTGGTGATAGTAAACCTGATCCTGATTACCGTGGCTATAAGAACAGGTCAGACAGAGGCTGGGTGTGCTTAAAGCGGGTGACCCCTGATAAAGTCATAGAGAAATACAGCTCAGAAACAGGCCCTTCAGCCCATCTAGTCCATGCCAAAACCATTCAAACTGCCTACTCCCATCGAGGTACACCAGGCCCATAGTCCTCCATACCACTACCATCCACATACCTATTCAAAATTCTCTTAAATATTGAAATCGAACTTATGCTGGCAGCTCGTTCCACTCTCTCATGATCCTCTGAGTGAAGATGTTCCCCTTTCACCTTTAACCCATGACCCACCCATCCTCAGTAGAAAAAGCCTGCTTGCATTTACCCTATCTATACCCCTCATAATTTTGGATACCTCTGTCAAATCTCCTCTCAATCTTCTGTGCTCCAAGGGATAAAGTCCTAACCTGTTCAATCTTTGCTTATTACTCAGCTCCTCCAGACCTAGCAAATTTTCTCTGCACTCTTTCAACTTTGTTTACATCTTTCCTGTTGGTAGGTGACCAAAACTGCACACAATACTCCAAGCTAAGCCTCTTTAACATCTTATACAACTTAGCATAACACCCCGTCTCCAGTACTCCATACTTTGATTTACGAAGGCAACGTGCGAAAAGCTTTCTTCGTGACCCTATCTCCCTGTGACGCCACTTCCAGCGAATTATGGACCTGTATTCCCAGATACCCAAATTGTTTCTCTCTCTACAAGACACGAGTCAGTGGAGTGATGGACTCTTACCCTCTTGTCTGGATGAGCGCTCTTCCAACACACTAAAGCAAGTAATTTGACATCTATCAAGCCATTACGGGCAATTTAATTCATAACTCAATCACAACCATATGTATTCATTCCACCTCAAGCTTATCAAATGTGTAGTCCCTGCTGCCAAGAGCAAGAGCAACAGGTGCAGGGAAACGCAATCGCTTGCACGTTCCCTTCCCATCTTGACTTGGAAATAACGTTCGCTGGTCATTCGTAGTCTCTAGATCTAAATCCTGAACTCCATGTCCAGCAGTGTTCACCAGAAGGACTAGAGCGATCCACGAAGGCAGCTTTTCACCACTTTCAGATTCAAATGGTTCAATTTAATTTCAGAGAAAGTATCTTCTTCTTCTTCATGTGCCTTGCACGTTACATGCTTGGGCGATCATGGCACTCCACATGGAACGATCCCTCGCAGCATCAATGATATCTCGCACACTGTTAGTTCTTTCACAATGTCCATATATTTTCTTCTTTGCCTTCCTCTTCCGCATTTCCCAGGCATACGGCCTTGTAATGTAAGGCATTCTATTTCTCCCTTTCTGATGACATGGCACAGGAATTTAAGTTTCCTCTCATTTAATGTTCTCATTAAAGTTCTTCTTGTATGGACACGTTGGAGTACTGTCTGCTTGGTTACCCTATCTCTATATGATATTTTCAGCATTCTTCTAAGAAATCACATTTCTGTTGCTTCTAAGTTTCTTTGGAGAGGAAGTATACAACCTGAAATTTTTTACTCTTCACGGACATCCATGAAACAAGACACCTCATAGAATGAATGGTAGAAACATCAGAACCCCCAAGCCTCACACTCCCCTCCCATCACACAAGCAGCAGCAGAAACAGTGACCCTCCCCCTCCTCCCACTTCCACCAGCAAGGACACCAAACCCCAACCCCCCACCATGCAAGCAATAGCAAAGGCCCCCCCCCCCCCCGCCCCCGTGCGTCCTCCGGGCCGTTCCTGAAGATAGCGAGGTGCCAGGCCGCACGGCCGGTCCGAAAGCCCACTGCCTGCGAGGAACCACTAAGTCACGTGCTCCGACACAACCCCAACCACTTAGGAAGGCACAAGAGAAGAATAAGCTGCTTTGTGGGCGAACTGGGTCTGCAAACTCTGCTGGGCCATCTTGCCTAGCTCCTCCCCGAGGACTATTATGGGTGGATCATAAAAGTGGGCATGTAACTGCCCAGATTCCAGAAATATTGAAGTTAAAAATGTCAATGAATTAAGGGCTTATGTGGTGGGACCCTATTGAACTTTTTTTCTTAAATTCCACATGAACCACAACGCTGACCCTTGTGACCCCCTTCAAGTTATTGTGGGTGCACAGCAGCAGGTACCAGAGTAACTTAATGATCTGGTTGTGTTTTTTTTTTTTGCTTTTGTGTTTTTAATTGCCTTCTAGTGTGCACTGAAGGAGAAGGAACGTGTTAGCGCCTGGCAAGAACAAAGTGCCCAGAGAATCGTGCACCTCGAAGCACAGCTGAAGAGGCTGGAGCAACAGTTAGCAGGAAGTCAGAGGTCAAGGGAGGAGATAAAAGGTAGGGCTCGGTTTTATTCCGTTGCTATTGTTGTGTCCTGACGTATGATCTCCAGTAAAGGGGATGAAAGTCAGTAACGATTACTTCGGGTGTATAGCACTGTGTTCTCAACTCCGAAGGCCGATAATAGTTCCTTTCAATTGAGTAGTATAATAGTTTCATAGTATAGAGCTCGAGTTGTTATTTAGACCATAAGATATAGGAAATAAGAGAGAATCTGCAGATGCTGGAAATCCAGAGCAATACACACAAAATGCTGGAGGAATTCACCCAGCCAGGCAGCATCTATAGAAAAGAGTACAGTGGACTTTTTAGGCCGAAGCCCCCGTTTCAGGACGTTTCAGCCCAAAACGTCGACTGTAATCTTTTCCATAGATGATGCCTGGCCTGCTGAGTTCCTCCAGTTTTGCGTGTGACACACGAGCTGAATTAGGCCAGTCAGTCCATTGAGACTGCTGCACCCAGATCCCACTCGACCCCATACACCGGCCTTCTCGCCATATCCTTTGATGCCCTGACCAATCAGGAAACTGTCAAATCCCACCTTAAATATACCGCAGTCTGTGGCAGAGCATTCCACAGTAAAAAAAAATTTCCTCCTTACCTCTGTTCTAAAAGGGTCACCCCTCAATTTTGAGGCTAGTTCTGGATACCCCCACTGCAGGGGACATTTCTCCCCACATCCACCCTCTCTAGTCCTTTAAACGTTCGGTAGGTTGCAATGAGATTCCCACCCCCTCCCCCGCATTCTTCGAAATTCTGGTGAGTACAGGCCCCAAGCTGCCAAACGGTCCTCATATGTTAATCCCTTCGTTCTCGGAATCACTGATGCAAAGTCTTTTTTGTGCTCCGACAGGGTGGATTTTATGAATAGCATTTTACTTTCCTGGCCTCTTATAACCTCTGTCAGATCTCTGGCGCTCCAGCGAGAACTGCCCAAGTTTATCCAGCCTCTCGTCCAATTGATGGAAAAGTAGAAAAGTGGTGGTGATTTTGTTCTTCCCTGCTGTTGGATAGCTGTGTTTTCTTAAAACTAGTGAAACACACTGGTTTCCTCGGCTGCGTAAGTCGAGGGAAGACACTCTCTTTCTTCTAAAATCTTTTTTATTACTTTTCCAAAATTATAAACAGAGTAACAATATTGATACAGAGAGATTGGAATAATCTTATTGTTGCATGTACAAAAAAGATTTCAAATAATACAGGTATAATAGACTTCCAAACTCTTAATATAATTAATCATAGAGAAAAAAGAAATAAAAAGAAAAAAAATACAAAGAAAAACCCAAAAAAAAGCAAACGGAACAAAACAAGGCTAGACCAATATCTTAAATCGAACACATTCAGTAACGCCGTCAACTCCGCTCCTCTATAAAGACACTCTCAAGTCCCGCCAAACTCGTGAGATTGAGACGGCTCGTCCCACCACAAACCCCGGTTTGTGTGGATGCAGTGTAATTTGCGACCCTGTTACAAATTAATGCCACGAAGTAACAGACAGTACACTGCACACGATCAAAGGAATTGTATTTGTGAATCTTAACTAAAGGGTTAGTAAAGAATAACAAAAAGAAAAGGGCCCATTCTAATTAAACAGTCAAATGTGCACAAGTTGGATCTCTGTCACTCACGCGCTGGGCCCTCAGTCAATGTGAAAGCACACACCACCTTCCGAAGGTCGCTCGCAATCCATCCTGAACTAACGGGTCTCCCACCAGACCGATTCTCCCCAGTGTCTCCTCTCTCCATCTCTCCAAGGCCAACTTTGTTGTCCCTCACCAAGAAAAAGCTCCCGCTAATTGGACGGCACACATTCCTCATCATCCCTCATCTTCAACAGTAACCCGAACAGGCTGAAAGCAGAACAGACTGCTCTTACAGAGCTGCTAAGCGAAATACCTACAGCATAACAGTAAAGATGTGAACCAGGGCATTACACTAGGACAGCAAGGTAGAATAGCAGTTAGGTTAACGCTATTACGTTGCTGGTGACCCAGGTTCAATTCCCGCTGCTGTCTGTAAGAATCTCGTCCGTTCTCCCTGTAAGCGAGTGCTGCAGTTTCCTCCCACAGTCCAAAGACCTATTCGGGTTAGTAGGTTAATTGGACATGGGTGTATTTGGGCAGTGCAGGCTTGTGGGCCAGAAGGGCCTGTTTACTGTGTTGGTATCTCTAAATAAAATAAAATAATTTTAAAAAATAGAATTACTGTAAATACTCAGTGAGTCAGGCAGCATCTGTGGTGTCTTTTAATAAAATCCAGGGCGCATAAACAAGGGGAAACAGCACAGAATCAGTCCTTTCAAGCAAGCCCCGATTTAGTCCTAGCCCAATCACAGGACTATTTACGATGACCAATTAACCTTCCAGCTGGAAACAAGAGAAAAGATACAGGTGCTGGAAATCCAAGCAACACACATCTATGGGAAAAAAAAGTACAGTTGGCAGGATTGGAGAAAAAAAGCTGAGGGCTAGATTTAAAAGGTGGAGGGAGGAGGAGAAGGGGAGAGAGAAACACAAGGTGATAGGTGAAGCTGGGAGGGGGAGGGAGTGAAGTAAAGAGCTGGGAAGTGGATTGGGGAAAGAGATACAGGGCTGGAGAAGGGGGAGTCTGATAGGTGGGGAAAGAAGGCCGTGGAAGAAAGAAAAGTTGGGGGGGGGAGCACCAGAGGGAGACGATGGGTGGACAAAGAGACAAGGTGAGAAAGGATAAAGGAAAGGTGAAGGGGGGGGGCATTATTGGATGTTTGAGAAATCGATGTTCATGCCATCAGGTTGGAGGCTACCCAGAGGGAATACAAGGTGTTGCTCCTCCAGCCTGAGTGTGGCCTCATCACGACAGTGGAGGAGGCCATAGATTGACATATGGGAATGGGAAGTGGAGTTAAGATGGTTGGCCAATGGGAGATCCCGCTTACTCTGGCAGACGGAGTGTTGATGCTCGGTGAAGCGGTCTCCCAATCTACATCGGGTCTCAGTGATATACAGGAGGCCACACCGGGAGCACCAGACACAGTATACGACCCCCAACAGACTCACAGGTGAAGTGTCGCCTCACCTGGAAGGACTGTTTGCGGCCCTGAATGGCCGTGAGGGAGGGAGGAGGTGTGGGGGCAGGTGTAGCACAGTGCGTATCCAGGATTGCTGTGCTCTGGAAGACCAAATTGGACCTAACCAAATCAGTCATTAAGACGTTTCCATTGTATAATGTGACACTGGGTGTTACATTTTTTCTAACTCAGCACTGTAAATGAAAAATGTTATTCCAGCTTCAGCAAATTTTAATTTCGTATTTCAGCTGAAAACCTGGCTCTGGTGTCCCAGCTTGAAGACCTGCAAGAGAAGTTGCGCCTCCAGAGCAGGGCAGACCCGGAGAGCGTGGACCCATCCTCGCACGACTCGAATAGAAGTGATGCAGGCGTGATCGGCAAATCCGACCACGATGAAGAGCCCAAGACTTATCAGTCAGAGGGTGAAAAGCCCGACGATGCGGAGACAGTACTGAGATCGCAGCTGGAAGCCGCAGAGGAAGCATTGGACTCGATGGAAAGTAGCCAACTCGGAAAGGTGGGGCAGAGGGACGACTTGGACCCAGGCCCTGGGGGCGACGAGGAGGATGATCACACTACGGGCCCGGCAGTGAGCTTGGGAACTGAACCGTATGGAAAACCAGAAGAATCCCAAGTTTTGGGGAAAACAGCGAAAGCACTCCGGAGTTCTGAAGAGGAAATGGAGACCAGACTCCCGGCGCTCAAGGTCGAAGCAAAGAAGGAATTGGGAGCCAGTGCCGCAGAAACCACGGTGGTGCCTGAAGAAAAGGCCGAGGGGGTCGACAGACCTGACAAGCCAGATACCAGGTACGCACGTCTTGGAGAAATTGAACTAAAACTGGAGGAAGTGGAAGGGAAAAATCAGGTGCTGCAGTGCGAGTTGGATAACGTGAGGCGAGAACTCGAAAGCAAAGTGGCCGAGGGCTGGAAGGATCGGCAAACTGTGGCAGAGCTGAGAAGGAAACTAAAGCAGGCTGCGAAGAGGTGCGCCGCAGAAGCCGAGCGCTCAAGCGCGCTGGGTGCCCGTCAGGCGGAGCAGATCGGTACGCTGGAAAAGGAGCTGGAGCAAGAGAGAGCCCTTGTGGTGAAGTTGCAGGAGGCCGCTAAGATGTTGGAGGACAAACGCAGTAAAGCCTCCCGACTGTCGCGATCCGGCGGTGGTCACGTGGGATCGAGTGACGAAATTGAGATCCTGCAGAATGCTGCATCCAAGAAAATGCAGCAGCTCCAGCAACAAATTGTAGATCTTAAGTGTGAAGAGGTTTGCATTGAGGAGATCATGAAGGCCAACAATGAAAACAGAGACGCACTGGAGCCTCTCAAGCAGAGAGACGCTCAAAGCCTTGAGCTCAGTCAGCTATCTTCAGATTCCTCAAATCACTCGAGTGATGATCCAAGTGGAACGACGGAACGTAAGCTCGACGAGGAGAATCTTGGCTTCACGGGAATCACGAAGGGAGGTGACAAAAGTCGAGAACTTTTCCTGGAATGCCTGAGGAGCCAGGTGCTTGAACAGTCTGGGTTTAGCAATCAGTTGAAAGAGCTTCAGAAGCACTTGGCTGAACTGCAGCAAAAATGCGAAGCGTTGACCAGAGAGAAGGAGGAAGCAGGGGAAGCCAAACGACGGGCCCAGGACATGTTTGATAACCTACAGTCCAGGATCCACAGTGAGACCCAGCAGTTAACAGTTGCCCTGGAAGCCCAAAGCAAGAACATCGAGGATCTTCTCCTGAGCCTGGAGGAGAAGGACGGCATTATTCAGGTCCTAAACAGACGTTTGCGGGGTGCTCTAAAAACTTTGGCGTGCATTAATCAGGAAAACCGAGACCTGAAGGCTATCTTGAAGACTGTCACGGTGACGTCTGACGGAAATCGTGCGAGCCCCCCCGAAGAGGCTGTGCTGGAACAGAGCCGCGGACGGGTTCCCCAAGCTAACCAAGGTGCGCGTGAAAATAGCAGCCCGTCGTCGATGGCTTCCTCAGCGCATGGTGCTGAAGAGAACGCGCAGGAATCGGAGCCGGGAAGGGTGCAACGATTGGAGCCCGGGCACCGTGAAAATGCTTTTGATGATCCGCTGCTTCTGCCCCGGGAACAGGTAACTGAAGCGTCCTGCTATAATGAACATGACAAAGCAAAGGTGCCCTTGCTGAATAGTCCCGCCGCGCAAAACGTACCGGGGACAGATGAGGTTGTTGAAAAGCAGCTGCCGGGTGAAGAAACCATCCACTTCAGAAATGTGCTTTCTGACAATGCGCTTGTAGCAGGCGAGCCAAAGGCAGACTCCGTTCCCCGAGGGGCGCAGGGGACGGCCTCCCCGCTTGACTCTGAACGGCAGGCTGTTGCCCAAGTGAAGCAGGGCGCTCAGATCCAAAGGCAGCTTGGTCGTGAAGGGTCTGGCAGTGGCGATGCCGTGAAGGACGGCCAACACATCAGATGTCCGGACGGCTTGCAGGTAAATGTCGGTGAGCGGGGAAAGGGGATGACAGTCCTTTGTGACAAGGAGACCCAATCCGAAAATGAACCACCGATAGAGAGGGCCACAGGAAGTGCTGACACCCGGACAAATACCCCTGGTTTAGAAGAAGAGAAGTCAGCGGGAGAGCTTACTGAAGAAGTGGAAGGTGTGAATCACCGATTGAACAAAGAAAGAAGTCAGGGAGTGGTTGACACTCTGAATGAGCGGTTGAGCTGTCTAGATGAAAAATGCAGAGTACTGGAGCGAGAAAAGGAGTGGCTGAGTTTGGAAGTTGGAAGGCTGCAGGAGGTAGCCAGTGGCTTGCAGCATGAGAAAGATGGCTTGATGGCCGCGATCCAGTCCGGCGAGGCCCTGCGTGAAGTGAGCACCGACGAGCAGAGCCGTCTCCGGGAGGAGCTGGCGGCGTTGCAGGAGTGGAAGCAGCGAGTTTTGGAAGATGCCGCTACCTCGGAAGTTCAGGAAGCGAGCGGCCAGGTGGAACTGCGCTCCTTGCGGGGCTCTCTGCTGGAATGGCAAAGCCACGCTGAGACGCTGGCAGGAGAATGCAGGTCCTTGAAGGATACAGCTGAAAATGCAGAGCTTTCGCAAAGACACCTTCAGCAGAAATTGCAGCAAGCCCTTTCTGAAAAGGCTGTTCTGCAGAACCAGGTAGGTAGAGTGTTTCTTAACTTCTTATTTCAGAACCAGGGTTAATATCACTGGCATATGTTGTGAAATTTGTTAACTTTGCCGCAGCAGTATTGTGCAATGCATGATAAGTGTAGAAGAAATTCTGAATTGCAGTAAGTATATAAATATAAATAAATAAATAAATAAATAAATATATATATATATATACACACACACACACACACACACACACACACACACACACACATACATACACATATATATACATACACACACACACACACACACACACACACGTGTAACATCTGAGACCCCAACTGACTCCCGTTGCCTAGGGTGAATAGCTGTTGACCCCGCCAAACAGTGCAAATGCTTTGGTGCGGATACGGTGTGAGGCACCCAAATATCAGCCACGACACAAATATCAAACACCGTACAAGGTGCGAGTACAGAAATACACTTTATAGTAATAATTGGTGACGGGTTAGCAGAAACAACTAAAAGAAAAGGCGCCACATAAGTAACTTAACAGTCTTGTGCACATAATATTTTAATACGTTGGAGCTCAGGCCTCCGATGCCATCCACAACGTCCTTCCGAGACTCCAGACATCATCCGAACCCCCAAGGCCCGGTATCTGGGCACGTGGCCAAGTGGTTAAGGCGTTCGACTAGCGATCTGAAGGTCGTGAGTTCGAGCCCCAGCCGAGGTAACGTGTTGTGTCCTTGAGCAAGGCACTTAATCACACGTTGCTCTGCGGCGACACTGGTGCCAAGCTGTATGGGTCCTAATGCCCTTCCCTTGGACAACATTGGTGTCATGGAGAGGGGAGACTTGCAGCATGGGCAGCTGCTGGTCTTCCATACAACCTTGCCCAGTCCTGCGCCCTGGAGAGTGAAGACTTTCCAGGCACAGATCCATGGTCTCCCAAGACTAACGGATGCCTATTGTAATTCATTGTTTTCTTATGGCTGCCCACAAGAAAATTAATCTCAAGGTAGGATATGGTGAGATATACGTACTCTGCTAAATTTACTTCGAACTTGGTAAAACAGGGCTGTGCTGTTACACCTTTATAAGGCACTAATTACTCCACGGGTTTCCAACCTGGAGGTCTAAAGACCTCTTGGTTAATGGTAGGTCTCCATTGCATAAAAAACATTGGGAACCCCTCATTTAGTCCACGACGGGAATATTATTTCCAACCCTGGTCGCAACACATGAGGAAGAATATGAAAGAACTTGAAAGAATAGGTTCAAGGACTTTCCAAGGATGAGAGTCTAACTCCAGGGAGTAAACTGTAGAAGCTGGAGTCCTTGGAGCAAAGAAGGTGAGAGGAGATTTGACATAGGTATCAAGCTCAAGTTTAATTATCACTCAAACATACGTGGTCGTAGTCGAATGAAACAGCGTTTCTTCAGGACCAAGGTACAAAACGCATTACCGCCAGCACACTGCACATAGCACATATGGTTATGGTTTCGGAAAAGCATACAGTCACAAAGAAAAAGTGTTGCCCAAGTCCCTGAATGTCCGACTCGTTCTTTCACCGAGCGAGCACCAGAGGGCAGCACTGGGAGGGGCCTGAACGGATCCCGGCGTGCCCGCAGAGGCCTCTCCCACACTGTCTTGCCAGCTTCTCCCCTAAACGCATGTAACAGGTGACCCCCGCGAGGTTGGCCAAATCCTCGCCACACCCGAGGCAGCACAGCTCCCCCACTGTGGGTCTCGGCAACGGGCCACTGCACCGGACTTGCAGTGTTCGACATCACCAACGTCCAACCGGGTCTTGTGATCACAATAACGGAGGAACTTCTTCAGCCAAAGGGTGGTGAATTTGTGGAATTCAGTGCCACGTGCAGCTGTGGAGGCCAGGTCATTGGGTGTATTGAAAGTAGAGATTGATAGGTTCTTGATTAGACATGGCATCAAAGGTTACGGAGAGAAGGCCGGGAACTGGGGTTGAGGAGGAGAAAAAAAACAGGATCAGCCATGATTGAATGGTGGAGCAGACTCGATGGGCCTACTCCAGGATTCTGCTCCTACGTCTTACGGTCTTATAACAACGTCCAAGTCAATGACTCGCACCGCACACCATCCCAACGGTACACAGCAAGTCCAGGCGACAATACAAGAACAGTACGCAATAAGTCCGGCTCCGTCGCTATTGAGCAACTCGCTGATGGGAGAGTCCTGCAGTTCCTGAGGTTCTTAGTATCTGGCAGTGACTTGCGGTCTTAAAAATAAAAGACGTACAAGATGAACAAATGCACCTTTGACTGGACCCAGAGTGGCAGCTGCATCCGAGCACACCGCCATCTTAGATGCCTATCTGAGTCTGTGAATGTTTTCAATAAGTAGAAAGAAGGCCTTCCTGTTAAAGAGCTGGAGATCTGATCAGAAGAGGCTAGGGGAGTTTGGAAAAGAATATAATATCTAAAGGCTGTGTCTGTAAAAGTGGTGAAAACTATCAGGGCTTTCTAGAGGAAACTGGCTAAGCACAGGCTGAAAACAAATAAACACAACTTTCGATGAACTTCCAGAAACTCTTAACCCTCACCCCGTTAACCTATGTTTCCTTTCTGAGATCTGTGCTGTATCAGGGCCATTGTTTTTAACTTTTGGGATTGGGTGTCAGTATAATGAACAATTCATTTGTATGTCTATCCACGGCCCCCTCTACTGTAAAGATGAAGCCACACTCAGGTTGGAGGAACAACACCTTATATTCCGTCTGGGTAGCCTCCAACCTGATGGCATGAACATCGACTTCTCTAACTTCCGCTAATGCCCCACCTCCCCCTCGTACCCCATCTGTTATTTATTTTTATACACACATTCTTTCTCTCTCTCTCCTTTTTCTCCCTCTGTCCCTCTGACTATACCCCTTGCCCATCCTCTGGGTTTCCCCCTCCCTGGGCCTCTTGTCCCATGATCCTGTCATATCCCTTTTGCCAATCACTTGTCCAGCTCTTGGCTCCATCCCTCCCCCTCCTGTCTTCTCCTATCATTTTGGATCTCCCTCTCCCTCTCCCACTTTCAAATCTCTTACTAGCTCTTCCTTCAGTTAGTCCTGACGAAGGGTCTTGGCCTGAAACGTCGACTGTACCTCTTCCTAGAGATGCTGCCTGGCCTGCTGCTTTGATGTGTGTTGCTTGAATTTCCAGCATCTGCAGAATTCCTCGTGTTTAAATTCATTTTTAGAAGTGGTTTATCACTAAATCAGAATTTCAATGCATGTACTTCAAGCCACTCCTGTTGCTCTGCTCTATTAATGGTCATGCATCAGAGTCAGGTTTAATATCACTGGCCTATGGCGTGAAATTTGTTGTCTTTGCGGCAGTAGAAAAATGCAATACATAATATTAAAGGAAAAAATGCGAATTGCAGTATGAATATGCATATAAAATAGTTAAATTAAATTAATTTGTTAAAAAAAACAGAAATATAAAAAGTAGTGAGGTAGTTCAGTGTCCATTCAGAAATCGGATGGCAGAGGGGAAGAAGCTGTTCCTGAATCGTTGAGTGTGTGTCTTCAGGTTCCTGTACCTCCTCCCTGATGGTAGCAATGAGAAGAGGGCATGCAGTAATGTGCAAAAGTCTCATATATAGCAAGGGTGCCTAAGGCTTTTGCACAGAACTGTATTTGTCAACGTGGAGCAGAGAGCGAGTTTGTAAATCTGGCAGGGGCAAACGATGTTGGTAATGGTGAGGGTGGGGTGCTGGGGGAAGGGTGTGGGACGGGCGGCAGAGAAGGAGTGCCAGGGATTGGTGGGGGTGGTGCGGGTGCAGACACACCCAGCCCTGAGGCACCAGACAAGGGCACCTGATTCTAAACAATTGGTTTATTGACCATTACAGAATGTCTCTCTGGTGCTTCCCACTCCCTTCCCCTTTTCCCAACCGTGATTCCCCTCTCCCAGACCCCTTCCCACTCTCAGTCCACTATAGAGACCCATATCAGAATCAGTTTATCATCACTCACATATGTCGTGAAATTTGTTTTTTTTGTGGCAGCAGTACAGTGCAATGCATAAAATTGTCATAGTACTGTGCAGAAGTCATGCCTGACTGTAGGTCACAAAGGCTCTGAGATGGTCCACATTCATCACTTGCTGAAATGCTTTTTGCAGGTGGAGCATCTACAGAATCTAGCAGCTGAGCTGAATAAAGAGAACAGTTACCTGCAGGGCCAGTTGAAGCAGTGGGAGAGTCCACCTACAGATAAAGAGGTGCCCATGGATTGTCGACAGCAGAGAGGCCTTCATGATGATCTCCTTCTAGCAAATATCCAACAGCAAGGTATCATAGACCATAGAATGGTACAGGCCCTTAGGCCTACATGTGTTTTTGTTATTTATTGAGCTACAGCGCGAATAGGCCCTTCCAGCCCTTCGAGCCACGCTGCCCAGCAATCCCCCGATTCCACTCTAGCCTAATCATGGGACAATTTACAATGGCTGTTTAACCTACCGACCGGTCAGTCTTTGGACTGTGGGAGGAAACGGGAGCACCCGAAGGAAACCCGCGCGGTCACGGGGAGAACGTACAAGCTCCTTACGGGCAGCGACGGGAACTGAACCCGGTTCGCCTGCACTGTAAACTGTCGTGCTAACCACCACGCTACCGCGCTGCGTCTTGCCGACCTTTTAACCTACTCCAAGATCAAAAGATCCCTTCCTTCCCCTGTAGCCTTCCATTTTTCTATCATCCATTTAAGAGTCTCTTCAATATCCCCAATATATCTATATCCCTGGCAGGGCATTCCCCACCACTCTCTGTTAAACCTCTGACATCCCTCCCCCTTTATACTTTCCTTTAAAATGATGCCCCCTCATATTAGCCATTTCCACCCTGGGAAAAAGTCACTGGCTGTCCACTCAATCCATGCCTCTTATCATCTTGGACACCTCTGTCGTCACCTCTCATCCTCCTTCGCTCCAAAGAGCAAAGCCCGAGCTCACTCGACCTATCCTCGTAAGAAATGCTCTCTGATCAAGGCAACATGCTGGTAAATTTCCTCTGCGCCCTCTCTAAAGCCTCCACATCCTTCCTATGATGAGGCATCCAGAACTGAGACCAATAAAACTCTGGTTAGACCACACTTGGGAGTATAGAGCTGCAACATTACCCTGCCGTTCTTGAACTCATTCCTCCTACTAATGAAGGCCAACACTCCAGGCACCTTCTTAACCACCCTATCAACTTGTGCAGCAACTTCAAGTGACCTATGGGCATGGGCCCCAAGATCCTTTTGTTCATCAACACTGCAAAGCGTCCTACCAGTAACCCCATACTCTCACAAATGGTGCTCAGTATCATCTGAATTAGCTTTACCAATCATTGACGATGAGCTAGAGAGAGATTGTGATGAAATATTTTAATTGAAACTTCGTTCAGAGATCAATGCCAGCATTTCAGAGAAAAGTGTCTTCTGTTAAGTCGTTTCTGATATAGAAGAGCACAATACAGGAGCAGGCCATTCGGCCCACAGTGTTATGCTGTACCAGCTAAAAAGCAAAAACACTCAAACACTAATCCTTCCTACCTACACGATGTCCATATCCCTCCATCTTCCTCACATCCGTGTACCTATCCAAATGTCTCTTAAAAGCCTGTAATGTTTTTGCCTCTACCACCATACCAGGCAGCACGTTCCAGACATCCACCACTCTCTGAGTAAAAAACTTACCTTTTGAACCTACCCCCCTCACCTTCAGTGCACGCCCTCTGGTATTAGACATTGTTTCCCAGGGTTGAAGATACTCCCTGTCCACTCTATCTATGCCTCTCATCATCTTGTAATCCTCTATCAGATCTCCCCTCAGTCTCCAGCGCTCCAGAGAAAACAACCCAAGTTTATCCAACCTCTCGTGATAGCACACACCCTCTAAACCAGGCAGCATCCCGGTGAACCTCTTCTGCACCCTCTCCAAAACCTCAACATCCTTCCCACACTGGGGTGACCAGAACTATGCACAATACTCCAGATATGGCCGAACCAGAATTTTATAAAGTTGCAACATAGATTCCTGACTTTTGAGCTCAATGCCTCGACTGAAAAAAGCATACGTTCTGTAAGCCACCTTAACCACCTTATCGACCTGCGTGGCCACTTTCAAGGAGCTGTGAACTTGGATCCCAGGATCTCTCTGTTCGGCAACAATGTAGAAGGGCACCTGTCGGCTGTAAGGTTGACATTCTGTTCCTAGTGTTTCTTGGCAGAAAACCAGCCGCCTCTGATGTAGGTTTTCCTTCTGTCCGGAATGTAAATAGTGAGAGAATCCTCACATCCTGTTTCACAGCCAAATCTGTTTTTACAGTCATTGAAGAGTACAGCCCTTCGGCCCATCTAGTCTGTGCCGAGCCATTTAAACTGCCTACTCCCGTCGACCTGCACCAGGACCACAGCCCTCCACACCCCTACCTATCCAAACTTACCTTAAACATACAGATTGAGCTTGCATGCACCACTTCTGCTGGCAGCTCGTTCCACCCGCTGAGTGAAGGAGTTTCCCCTCATGTTACATAGAAACATAGAAAGCCTACAGCACAGTACAGGCCCTTCGGCCCACGATGCTGTGCCAAACATGTACTGCACTTACTTTAGAAATTACCTAAGGTTACCCATACCCCTTGTTCAATCCCTTCCGACCTTTGTTCGTGACACTTCTCACGCTCTTAAACTTTTTGATGATTTTAAGTTCCCTGGCCCTCACCGCTTTATTTTCACCATGGATGTCCAGTCCTTATATACTTCCATCCCCCATCAGGAAGGTCTCAAAGCTCTACGCTTCTTTTTGGATTCCAGACCTAATCAGTTCCCCTCTACCACCACTCTGCTCTGTCTAGCGGAATTAGTCCTTACTCTTAATAATTTCTCCTTTGGCTCCTCCCACTTCCTCCAAACTAAAGGTGTAGCTATGGGCACCTGTATGGGTCCTAGCTATGCCTGCCTTTTTGTTGGGTTTGTGGAACAATCTATGTTCCGTGCCTATTCTGGTATCTGTCCCCCACTTTTCCTTCGCTACATCGACGACTGCATTGGCGCTGCTTCCTGCACGCATGCAGAACTCATTGACTTTATTAACTTTGCCTCCAACTTTCACCCTGCCCTCAAGTTTACCTGGTCCATTTCCGACACCTCCCTCCCCTTTCTAGATCTTTCTGTCTCTGTCTCTGTCTCTGGAGACAGCTTATCCACTGATGTCTACTATAAGCCTACTGACTCTCACAGCTATCTGGACTATTCCTCTTATCACCCTGTCTCTTGCAAAAACGCCATCCCCTTCTCGCAATTCCTCCGTCTCCGCCGCATCTGCTCTCAGGATGAGGCTTTTCATTCTAGGACGAGGGAGATGTCTTCATTTTTTAAAGAAAGGGCTTCCCTTCCTCCACTATCAACTCTGCTCTTAAACGCAACTCCCCCATTTCACGTACATCTGCTCTCACTCCATCCTCCCGCCACCCCACTAGGAATAGGGTTCCCCTGGTCCTCACCTACCACCCCACCAGCCTCTGGGTCCAACATATTATTCCCCGTAACTTCCGCCACCTCCAACGGGATCCCACCACTAAGCACATCTTTCCCTCCCCCCCTCTCTCTGCATTCCACAGGGATCGCTCCCTACACAACTCCCTTGTCCATTCGTCCCCCCCATCCCTCCCCACTGATCTCCCTCCTGGCACTTATCTGTGTAAGCGGAACAAGTGCTACACATGCCCTTACACTTCCTCCCTTACCACCATTCAGGGCCCCAAACAGTCCTTCCAGGTGAGGCAACACTTCACCTGTGAGTCGACTGGGGTGATATACTGCGTCCGGTGCTCCCGATGTGGCCTTTTATATATTGGCGAGACCCGACACAGACTGGGAGACCGCTTTGCTGAACATCTACGCTCTGTCTGCCAGAGAAAGCAGGATCTCCCAGTGGCCACACATTTTAATTCCACATCCCATTCCCATTCTGACATGTCTATCCACGGCCTCCTCTACTGTAAAGATGAAGCCACACTCAGGTTGGAGGAACAACACTTTATATTCCGTCTGGATAGCCTCCAACCTGATGGCATGAGCATCAACTTCTCTAACTTCCGCTAGGCCCCACCTCCCCTTCGTACCCCATCTGTTACTTATTTTTATGCACACATTCTTTCTCTCACTCTCCTTTTTCTCCCTCTGTCCCTCTGAATATACCTCTTGCCCATCCTCTGGGTTCCCCCCCCCCGCTTGTCTTTCTTCCCGGACCTCCTGTCCTATGATCCTCTCGTATCCCCTTTTGCCAATCACCTGTCCAGCTCTTGGTTCCATCCCTCCCCCTCCTGTCTTCTCCTATCATTTTGGATCTCCCCCTCCCCCTCCAACTTTCAAATCCCTTACTCACTCTTCCTTCAGTTAGTCCTGACGAAGGGTCTCGGCCTGAAACGTCGACTGTACCTCTTCCTACAGATGCTGCCTGGCCTGCTACGTTCACCAGCAACTTTTATGTGTGTTGCTTGAATTTCCAGCATCTGCAGAATTCCTGTTGTTACCCATAGCCCTCTGTTTTTCTGAGCTCCATGTACCTATCTAGGAGTCTCTTAAAAGACTCTGTCATATCCGCCTCCACCACCGCCGCTGGCAGCCCATTCCACGCACTCACCACTCTCTGTGTAAAAAGCCTACCCCTGACTTCTCTGTACCTACTTCCAAGCACCTTAAAACTGTGCCCTCTCGTGTTAGCCATTTCAGCCCTGGGAAGAAGCCTCTGACTATCCACACGATCAATGCCTCTCATTATCTTATACACCTCTTATCAGATCAGCTCTCATCCTCCATCACTTCAGGGAGAAAAGGCCGAATTCACTCAACCTATTCTCATAAGGCATGCTCCCCAATCCAGGCAACATCCTTGTAGATCTCCTCTGCACCCTTTCTATGGTTTCCACATCCTTCCTGTAGTGAGGTCACCAGAACTGAACACAGTACTCCAAGTGGGGTCTGACCAGAGTCCTATATAGCTGCAACATTACCTCTCGTCTCTTAAACTCCATCCACGGTTGATGAAAGCCAATGCACCGTATGCCTTCTTAACCACAGAGTCAACCTGCGCGGCAGCTTTGAGTATCCTATGAACTCGGACTCCAAGATCCCTCTGATCCTCCACACTGCCAAGAGTCTTACCATTACTGTTATATTCTGCCATTGTATTTGACCTACCAAAATGAACCACCTCACACTTATCTGGGTTGAACTCCATCTGCCACTTCTCAGCCCAGTTTTGCATCCTATCAATGTCCCTCTGTAACCTCTGACAGCCCTCCACACTATCTACAACACCCCCAACCGTAACCCAACCCTCCACTTCCTCATCCAGGTCATTTACAAAAATTGCAAAGAGAAGGGATCCCAGAAAAGGTCCCTGAGGCACTCCACTGGTCACTGACCTCCATGCAGAATATGACCCGTCTACAACCACTCTTTGCCTTCTGTGGGCAAACCAATTCTGGATCCACAAACCAAGGTCCCCTTGGACCCCATGCCTCCTTACTTTCACAATAAGCCTTGCATGGGGTACCTTATCAAATGCCTTGCAGTAATCCATATACATTACATCTATTGCTCCACCTTCAATGTGCTTAGTCACATCCTCAAAAAATTCAATCAGGCTCGTAAGGCACGATGTGCCTTTGACAAAGCCATGCTGACTATTCCTAATCATATTATGCCTCTCCAAATGTTCATAAATCCTGCCTCTCATGATCTTCTCCATTAACTTACCAACCACTGAAGTAAGATTCACTGGTCTATGACTTCCTGGGCTATCTCTACTCCCTTTCTTGAATAAGGGAACAACATCTGCAACCCTCCAATCCTCCAAAATCTGTCCTGTCCCCATTGATGGTGCAAAGATCATTGTCAGAGGCTCAGCAATCCCCTCCCTCACCTCCCACAGTAGCCTGGGGTACATCTCATTGGGTCCCAGTAACTTATCCAACTTCTTGCTTTCCAAAAGCTCCAGCACATCCTCTTCCTTAATATCTACATGCTCAAGCTTTTCAGTCCACTGTAAGTTATCCCTACAATCACCAAGATCCTTTTCCGTAGTGAATACTGAGGCAAAGTATTCATTAAGTACCTCTGCTATCTCCTCCGGTTCCATACACACTTTTCCACTGTCACACTTGATTGGTCCTGTTCTCTCACATCTTATCCTCTTGCTCTTCACATACTTGTAGAATACCTTGGGGTTTTCCTTAATCCTGCTTGCCAAGGCCTTCTCATGGCCCCTTTGGCTCTCCTAATTTCATTCTTAAGCTCCTTCCTGCTCGCTTTATAATCTTCTAGATCTCTGATTACCTAGATTTTTGAACCTTGCGTAAACTTTTTTTTCTTTTTGACTGGATTTTTAACAGCCTTTGTACACAATGGTTTCTGTACCCTACCATCCTTTCCCTGTCATTGGAAATTACCTATGCAGAACTCCAGGCAAATATATTCTGAACATTTGCCACTTTTCTGCCATACGTTTCCCTGAAATCATCTGCTCCCAGTTTATGCTTCCAAGTTCCTGCCTGATTGCTTCGTATTTCCCCTTACTCCAATTAAACACTTTACCAACTCGTCTGTTCCTATCCCTCTCCAATTCTATGGTAAAGGAGATAGAATTGTAATCACTGTCTCCAAAATGCTTTTGCACTGAGAGATCTGACACCTGACCAGGTTCATTTCCCAATACCAGATCAAGTACAGCCTCTCCTCTTGTAGGCTTATCTATATATTGTGTCAGGAAACCTTCCTGAACGCATCTAGCAAACTCCACCCCATCTAAACCCCCTTGTTCTAGGGAGGTGCCAATCAATATTGGGGAAATTTAATCTCCCACCACAACAATTATTGTATCTTTCCAGAATCTGTCTCCCCATCTGCTCCTCGATGTCCCTGTTACTATTGGGTGGTCTATAAAAAACACACAGCAGAGTTATTGACCCCTTCTTGTTTCTAACTTCCACCCACAGAGACTCAGTAGACAATCCCTCCATGACTTTCTCCTTTTCTTCATCTGTAACACTATCTCTGATCAGCAATGCCACTCCCCCACCTCTTTTGCCTCCCTCCCTGTCCTTTCTGAAATATCTAAAGCCTGGCGCTCTTAAGTAACCATTCCTGCCCCTGAGCCAACCAAGTCTCTGTAATGGCCACAACATCACAGCTCCAAGTACTGATCCACACTCTAAGCTCATCCGCTTTGTTCATGATGCTTCTTGCATTAAAATAGACACATCTCAAACCTTCAGTCTGGGAACGTTCCTTCTTTATCATCTGCCTATCCTCCCTCTCGCACTGCCTCCAAGCGTCCTCTGTTTGTGAGCCAACCTCCCTTTCCTCCGTCTCTTCAGTTCGGTTCCCACCCCCCAGCAATTCTAATATAAACTCCCCCCCAAATAGCCTTAGCAAACCTCCCTGCCAGGATATTGGTCCCCCTCGGATTCAAGTGCAATCCGTCCTTTTTGTACAGGTCACGCCTGCCCCAAAAGAGGTCCCAATGATCCAGAAATCTGAATCCCTGCCCCCTACTCCAATCCCTCAGCCGCACATTCTCCATCTCACTCTATTCCTATATTCATTGTCGGGTGGCATAGGTGGATAATCCGGAGATTACTCCCTTTGAGGTCCTGCTTCTCAACTTCCTTCCTAACTCCCTGTGGTCTGTTTTCAGGACCTCCTCCCTATTCCTACCTATGTCGTTGGTACCAATATGTACCACGACCCCTGGCAGTTCACCTTCCCACTTCAAGTTATGGTGGACGCGATCAGAGACATCCCGGACCCTGGTATCTTGGAGGCAAACTACCACCTGTGTTTCTTTCCTGCATCCGCAGAATCGCCTGTCTGACTCCCTAACTATAGTGTCCCCTATTACTGCTGCCTTCTTCCTTTCCCTACCCTTCTGATCACAGGGCCAGACTCTGTGCCAGAGGCGCAGCCACTGTTGTTTCCCCCAGGTAGGCCGTGCCCCCCCAACAGTACTCAAACAGGAGTACTTATTGTTAAGGGGGACAGCCACAAGGGTACTCTCTAGAATCTGACTCTTACCCTTCCCTCTCCTGAATGTTACCCACTTATCTGTCTTGAGGCCCTAGTGTGTCTACTTGCCTATAGCTCCTCTCTATCACCTCCTTACTTTCCCTGACCAAACGAAGGTCATCGAGCTGCATCTCCAGTTCCCTAACCCGGTCCCCAAGGAGCTGTAGCTTAACACCCCTGGTGCAGACGTGGCCTTCCGGGAGGCTGGGAGTCTCCCGGACTTCCCACATCTGACACCCAGTACAGAACACTGGCTTCACAGATATACGTCCTGTTTCTACTCTTCAAAGGTAACCTACCTCGCCTCGACCTGTTATCGCTGAAGCCGATAACCTTTGCCTTAAGTGTACCTAAAGACTTGGCGTCCACAGTCGCCTGTGACAAAGAATTCCACAGATTCACCACTCTCTGGCTAAAGAAATTCCTCTTCATCTCCATTCTAAATGGACAGTCCTCTATTCTGAAGCTGTGTTTTAGGCTGTCTCACCTTAGGAAACATCCTCTCCACATCCACTCTACTGAGGCCTTTCAACATCCAATGGGTTTCAATGAAGTCAGCCCTCATTCTTCTAAATTCTGGCCCAAAGCCATCAAATGGTCTTCATATTGACAAGCCGTTCAATCCCAGAATCATTTTCATGAACCTCCTTTAAACCCTGTCCAATGTCAGCACATCCTTTCTTAGATATGGGGCCCAAAACTGCTCACAATAAAGAGAAGGAGAAAAAAAACATAGCCCTTGAATTAAGCGCATTCCTGTGAGAATTTAGCACCAAGGGATTCTATGATTTGACAGATAAAACTCATTTTAACACTTCGTTATTTTTCAGACGCTGCCCAGATCACAGCAAGGAAGATGCAGGCTGACCTGGAGGCTTTGAAACGAACTGTGCAGAAGAAAAATGAGGAAGTTGACCATAATCTCCTCGCGTACGCGGATTTACCGAATGGACATCGAGAACCCGAGATAGCGCGGTCCGCCACCGCCGAGTCGCCTCCTCCTCAGGCAGAGCCGGAGAACCGAGGGGCATCTGCAGGTTGCGAGCCAGAACCCTTGGCCGATGGGTTCGTTGCGGAAGCTGAACGGGGCCCGGCTGACCCCGGCGAGAGGTCAGATTATGTCGGCCAGCCTGCGGGTCGCTCGGCGAGGTCGAGCTTCGGAGAACTTGCAATGAGGATCAACCCGGCGGAGCTCGCCACGAGAATACGGAGGAGCCGCCAGTTCCGGAATCACCTGTCCGTGGCGTTTGACGAAACGGAGTATGAGCCGTACGGGCTGCCTGATGTCGTGCAGAAAGGTGAGTGCTCATGAAGTGATAAGAACATAAGAAATAGGAGCAGGAGTCGTCCATCTGGCCCATCGAGCCTGCCCCGCCATTCAATAAGATCATGGCTGATCTGACCATGGATTCATCCCCATCTACCTGCCTTTTCCCCAGAACCCTTAATTCCCCTACTATGCAAAAACCTATCCAACCTTGCCTTAAATATATTTACTGAGGTAGCCTCAACTGCTTCATTGGGCAGAGAATTCCACAGATTCACCTCCCTCTGGGAAAAGCAGTTCCTCCTCATCTCCATCCTAAATTTACTCCCCCAGATCATGAGGCTATATCCTCTAGTCTAGTCTCACCTACCAGTGGAAACAACTTTCCTGCCTCTATCTTATCTATCCCTTTATAATTTGATATGTTTCTATAAGATCTCCTCTCATTCTTCTGAATTCCAGCGGATATAGTCACAGGTGACTCAGTCTCTCCTCATAGTCTAACCCCCTCATCTCTGGTGAACCTCCAAAGCCAGTATATCCTTCCTCAAGTAAGGAGACCAGAACTGCAGGCAGTGCTCCAGGTGCGGCCTCACCAGTACCCTGTACGGTTGCAACATAACCTCCCTGCTCTTAAATTCAATCCCTCGAGCAATGAAGGCCAGCGTTCCATTTGCCTTCTTGATAGCCTGCTGCACCTGCAAACCGACCTTTCGTGATTCATGCACAAGCACTCCCAAGTCCCTCTGCACAGCAGCATGCTGCAATGTTTTACCATTTAAATAATAATCTGCTCTTTCATTTTTCCTCCCAAAGTGGATGACCTCGCATTTACCAACATTGTTCTCCATCTGCCAGACCTTTGCCCATTCACTTAACCTATCTATGTCCCTCTGCAGACTCTCTGTATCCTCTGCACAATTTGCTTTTGCACTCAATTTAGAGTATTCAGCAAACTTAGATACACCACACTCAGCCCCCTCTTCCAGATCGTGAACAGTTGCGGGCCCAGCACCGACCCCTGCAGCACTCTGCTCACTACTGATTGCCGACCAGAGTAATACACCCATGTTTCCCAATTCTCTGTTTTCTATTAGCTAACCAACCATCTATCCACGCTAATATGTCACCCCCAACTATATGCATCCTCATCTTATGGAGAAGTCTTATATGCCAGCGGTCCCCAACCACTGGGCCGTGGACCGGTACCGGCCGCAAAGCATGTGCTACTGGGCCGTGAGGAAACGATACGAGTCAGCTGCATCTTTCCTCATTCCCTGTCACACGCTGTTGAACTTGAACATAGGGTCGTCAACTGTCCCGTATTAGCCGGGACATCCCGTATATTGGGCTAAATTGGCTTGTCCCATACGGGACCGCCCTTGTCCCGTATTTCCCCCGCTAAGGTAGAGCGTTCCTATGAAACCTTTCGTGCCAAAATGGCGTAAAGCGAAGAAGCAACTATCATTAATTTATATGGGAAAAATTTTTGAGCGTTCCCAGACCCAAAAAATAACCTACCAAATCATACCAAATAACACATAAAACCTAAAATAACACTAACATATAGTAAAAGCAGGAATGATATGATAAATACACAGCCTATATAAAGTAGAAATAATGTATGTACAGTGTAGTCGGGAAGATTAAGTCAAAACCGATTTGTGGAAAAAAAAATTGGCATGTACGCGCATGTGCATACTGGTGCCCGCGCAAGGCTTCATGGTCATGGTAGTCTTTCTTGGGGTAAACACCGTCCCGTATTTGACTGCTACTTTTGTCCTTTATTTGGGAGTGAGAAAGTTGGCAACCCGAACTGTAAAGGACATGTTGAGGTGAGTTTAACCCTACTGGAACACCCCCCTCCGCCCCCACCCCACCGGTCCGCCGGTCTGCAAGAATATTGCCAATATTCAACCGGTCTGCAGTGCAAAAAAGGTTGGGGACCCCTGTTTTATGCGGCACCTTATCGAATGCCTTCTAGAAATCCAGTAACCCAGGAAAAACACAGTCCAGGCTTCATAAGAGATAGGAACAGAATTGTGCCATTTAGACCAACAAGTCTGCTCCACCATTTAATTGTGGCTGATTTATTTTCTCCCTCAACCCCATCCTCAAAAGTTCAAAGTAAATTTATTATCCAAGTACATATACAACCCTGAGATTCATTTTCTTGCAGGCGCGCTCAATAAATCTGTAAAATAGTAACCATAACAGAATCAGTGAAAGACCGTACCAACTTGGGCGTTCAACCAGTTCTGCCTCATCCCGTAAACTTTGACACCCTTATTAATTAAGTACCTTCCGCTTTAAACATACCCAGTGACTTGAATTCCACAGATTCACTGTCCTCTGGCTAAAGAAATTCGTCCACACCTCCGTTCTACAGCGATGTCCTTGTATTCTGAGGCTGTGCCCTCAGTTCCTCATCTCCCCCCACTACACTGCATACTGACATCAGTCCAGGGAAGTTACATTGATTTAGGAAATTGTGTTAAATCTCCCCTGTAAAAATCAAGTAGCAAAGAAAGTTGGGCACTTGATGCATGGTTATGTAAAGTAAAGGCATCCGTTAGTCTTGCGAGACCATGGATCTGCGCCTGGAAAGTCTTCACTCTCCAGGGCACAGGCCTGGGCAAGGTTGTGTGGAAGACCGGCAGTTGCCCATGCTGCAAGTCTCCCCTCTCCACGACACCAATGTTGTCCAAGGGAAGGGCATTAGGGCCGATACAGCTTGGCACCAGCGTCGCCGCAGAGCAATGTGTGATTAAGTGCCTTGCTCAAGGACACAACACGTTACCTCAGCTGGGGCTCGAACTCACGACCTTCAGGTCGCTAGTCCAAGTTGGCCACGTGCCCATGGTTATGACTGACTATAATAGACCATAAGACATAGGAGCAGAATTAGGCCATTGGTCCATCGAGTCTGCTTTGCCATTCAATCATGGCTGATCCTTCTTTCTCCTTCTCAGCCCCACTCCCCAGCCTTCTCCCCGTAACCTTTGATGCCATGTCCAATCAAGAACCTATCAATCTCCGCCTTAAGTACACCCAATGACCTGGCCTCCACAGGTAACAAACTCCACAAATTCACTGCCCTCTGGCTAAAGAGATTTCTCCACATCAGTGTTTTAAATGGACTCCCCCTCTATCCTGAGGCTGTGCCCTTTTGTCCACCATGGGAGACATCCTTTCCACATCTGTTCTGAAACCAACATTCAAAAGGTTTTAATGAGATCCCCACCTCACCTTTCTGAGTTCCAGTGAGTACAAAACCCAGAGCCGTCAAACGTTCCTCGGATGAGAACCCTTTCATTCCTGGAACCATCCTTGTGAACCTCCTCTGGACCTTGTCCAGTGTCAGCACATCCTTTCTTAGATGAGGAGCCCAAAACTGTTCACAATACTCAAGGTGAGGCCTCACCAGTAACTCATAAGTGCCTTATAATGGAGCCACAAGTGGGAAACATAAAAGCGTTAAAAGTTTACCTTTATGTTTCACATGTGCGTCGAAACATACCGTACACTGAAATGCGCTGTTTGCGTCAACAACCAACACAGTCTGTGGATTGCGCTGGGGGCGGCCCGCAAGTGTGATAATATAGCACGCCCACGACTCACTAACCCTCACCCTGACTGAACGTCGCTGGAATGCGGGAGGAGGCACACACGATCGAGGCGAGAACGTGCAAACTCCTTACAGGCGGCGGCGGCGGGGAACGAACCCTGATCCGCTGATCGCTGGCGCTGTAAATCGATGGGCTAAACACCACGCTTCACACACCACACTTTTCACACAGCAGACCTTCAGGAGAGGGAGTCAAGGAGACTCTGCCCCTCCTGACGTGATTCGACGCAAACGATTTACCGCAGTGAAGTGTCTTCCAGGGATGCCTACCCTGAAGGAGTTTAAATCTTCCCTTCGATGGGAGTTCAGTGAAACCCTCTCTCGCTGCTCCCCCTCTGTGTTGCCTGCTGCTCCCTGACTGTCACCTTGTGTTTCTCTCTCCCCTTCCCCCACCTCTTAAATCTACTCCTCATCTTTCTTTTTTCTCCAGTCCTGCCGAAGACTCTCGGCCCGAAACGTCGACTGTACTTTTTTTCCTACAGATGCTGCCTGGCCTGCTGAGTTCCTCCTGCATTTTCTGTGTATTGCTCGGATTTCCAGCATCTGCAGATTTTCTCTTGTTTGTGATTTACTACAATTTCATTTGCTGTAATCACGTCCTTTAACATTCAGAATATAGACAGGTAAATGCACAAAATTGCATATTTGCAATAGTAGACCATCCCAACTTGCTGGTCCGCTTTAAATATGCAATACTGGTGTCTGTTCCAAAAGCCTCTTGAGTCCCTCCCAGGATCCGAAAATATACCAGTTTTTGTTACGGTGTTGAGGGACAGCTCCATGAATATAAGACGACTGTTTTCTACAGTCCTGAAGAAGGGTCTTGGCCCGAAATGTCAACTGTTTACTCTTTTCCATAGATACTGCCTGGCCCGCTGAATTCCTCCACCATTTAGTGTGTGTTGCTTTGAATATACAACCAACCAAATTATGGCGGCCAAACCGAAACAAATTTCCGCTAGCCTCAATTGCTACGGAGCTGTTATACTTGCATGGTGTGCCCCCCCCCCCCCCGCTGACATGATTGCTTCAAAAGTTGAATTGTTTACTCGATCCTTTAACATACAATCTTAAGTGTAAGCTAAATGTGATAGAGTGGTCAGCAAAAGATATGCCGTCCGTCGGTCCCAATCTACAAACTGCAGTGAACAAAGCACAAAGACGGAACTTATTCCCTTGGCTTTTGCCATGCCTCCCCCATGTGACTAACTACTACAATAACCATAATAAACCATATTGAGAGGTCAGCAAAAGATATGCCGTCCGTCAGTCCCAATCTACAAACTGCAATGAACAAAGCACGAAGACGGAACTTATTCCCTTCGCTTTGCCATGCCCCAATTAATGTGATTAGTTACCACAATGAATGCGCATCACAGAGTACAATGCAGGGCTCCTACACAGATGTTCAGTGACCATATAGATCTGCCCTGACCTGTGATTACATAGCAGGGATACACCTGCTAATAGCAGGAATGTTCATCTGTTGTCTTTCCCCTGTGTAGTTTCAATGGGACAAGGTCAGATTGTCCTACACCCTTCACTAGCCACAAAGTATCAGTTGGAAATACTGGCATGCCAGCCTCCGCTTGTGCCGAGATGAGGCCACCCTCGGTGGAGGAGCAACACCTTATATTCCATCTGGGTAGCCTCCAACCCGATGGCATGAACATCAATTTCTCCTTCCGCTAAAAAAAAACTTCCCTCCCCCTTTCCCTCTTCTATTTCCCCACTCTGGTCTTTCACCTCTTCTCTCCTGCCTATCACTCCCCTCCTCCGTCCCTTTCTCCTACGGTCCTCCCTCCTGTCCTATCAGATAACTTCTTCTCCAGCCATTGACCTTTCCCACCCGGCTGACTTCATCTTCCAGCTAGTTCTGCTGCCGCTCCCTGCACCTTATTCTGCCATCTTCCCCCTTCCTTCTCAGTCCTGAAGAAGGGTTGACTGTTTATTCACTTCCATAGATGCTGCCTGGCCTGCTGAGCTCCCCCAGCATTTTGAGTGGTTTGCAGTTGGAAGATAAATTGTGTACAAATTTTATTTCCCAAAGTAGTTCTCATTTGGTTAATCCAGAATGCCAGAATAATCACGAACAAATTAAGAGTGCATTCCATTATTAACATAAAATCTTCCACACCTTCTGCCTTTAAAATTGAAGGATTTTGTGTAGCCCCCTGGTAAGCCTCAGGCTCGCTCAGCTCGCTTTCATCTAGGGGGAGCAGCCTTCGGCCCTGCCAAATAACAGACAGTACACCATATGTGATTAAATGATTACACTTTATAGATCTTACTGGAACTATGTAATTAATGGAGATAAAATATAAAAGGAAAGTAAAAGGCGCCAAACTTATCAGAGTTCAACCACTTCGTGCACGATTGTTGAAGCTCAATTAACGGAGTCTTCTTTCCACTATTTGATCCCCTCCGACCTCCTCGACCCGCTGCCTGGGACCAACCACGGTTGTCGACCAAACGCTCCGCACGAGTCTGTCTTCGTCTCCTGTCCTCGCCGAAGACCCTGGACCTTGGAGACCCGTTTGGGGTCCGATCCATCGGCCAGCTTACAGCATCCCATCTCCTCTCTCTGTCCCCATCGCGCCTCCTGCCCCACAGCCCGTGAAGACAATAGCTTACAGACACACAAGAAAGAATAACATCTATCCCAATTGGTTAGCAAATGAATACAATTCTCTTATCAGTAATTATGACCCAAACAAGCTGCGAGAGAGAAGCACTTTCTCAGCAGTTAACGTAACAAAGAAGCCATTTTTATTTTTAACATAACAAAGAAGCCATTTTATTAGCCTTAGCAGTGACATGAAAGAAGAAACTCCTTACATTTGTTTGATCTATTTTGACCAATTGTCCCAGGTAGTGGTGATACCACAGGTTGAAACTTGATCTATTAACATGGCTTTTCCATGTGTGTTTTTTTTAACTAATTGAGTAACTTATTCGAAGATGGTTGGGTTGAGTCGTTCTCTGATCTTGGCAAGTTACTTGCCCAGGTTTTGTCGCCGAGCGAGGAGACGTCGTTGGCGCGCTGTGGAATGTGGTGTGTCCTCTGAATGCTCGGCCTTTAGGTACTTTTCAGTTGGCTGATTGGATGGCATTTTGGAAGCTCGATTCTGAATTTGAGTTACAAAACAAACCTGCTGACGATGTCTCCTCGCACAGCCACGAAACGTTGGCAAGTGTATTGCCAGGACCGGAGAGCAGTTCAACCCAGCCTGAGTGACTTATGGCTAGGATTGATTTTTTAATGCTTTTTCCTGTGTCATTCTGACTGCCCATCCTCTGTTCTCAGGCTTTGCAGACATTCCTTCCGGGTCTTTCTGCCCACACGTCCTGCGGCGAGGAATTCTGAATTCCGCGCTTTGTCCCCAGCAACAGGAGGAAGGGCCGTGCGACTAGCTTCAGGGCTGCAGGCGGAGATGGCGGCAAGCAAAATCGGTACAAAAACGATGAGCCGTGTCTGGTGGAAACGAAGGCTTCCACGCGATGGCTGTCAGAAAATAAGAACCTGTTTACAGAGTAACACGTACAAAAACACTGAAGTAACTCGGCAGAGTGGGCAGCATCTACGGAAGAGAAGAAACAGTCGGTGTTTCGAGCCGAGACGTCAACAGTTTATTTCCCTCCATAGGTGCTGCCTGACCTGCTGAGTTTCTCCAGCGTTTTGCCATGTGTTGCCTCGGGTTTCCAGCATCTGCAGAATCTCTTGCGTTTATGGTTTACAGGTCCTTATTAGGATAAGATTAATAGATTTGTAACTTGTAAAAGAAAAATTGTAAATGATTTATAGCAGAAGCCCAGGTTCCTGGGTCTCTTTCTCTCAAAAGTATCAGAATTGAATTTGCACAACCATTGACTCAACGTGGGTTAATGTGGATTTTGTTACTGATGTTTAAGTCAAGTCAAGTTTATTTTCATTTAACTATATACATGTATGACTGTCAAAGGAGATGTTTCTCCAGACCGAGGTGTAAAGCACAATAATATACACAACATAAAATAACTTATGAACATAAGGGTGAAATCTACAGATGAATCGCTAATAAATAACAAACTAAAGTACATTAATATTAAATATTGTCAGGTACAGAACAGATTAACCGGTGACACTTCGAATGCGGTGTGTCAGGAAGTTCAGAAGCCTGGTGTCCTAAGGGAAGAAACTGTTTCCGATCCTGACCGTTCGTGTCTTTATGCATCGGAGTCTCCTGCCTGATGGTGGAAAGTCAAAGAGGAAGCTGGTTGGACGGGTGGGATCCTTGATAATACTGAGGGCCCTGCGTACGCAGCGCTCCTGATAAATGTCCCCGATTGACGGTAGGGAGACCCCTGTGATCCTCTCGGCCACTCTCACAGTCCTTTGTTGGGACTTCCAGTCCGATGCTCTGTTGTTCCCATACCAGATGGAGATGAAACTTGTCAGGATGCTTTCAACTGAGCTCCTGTAAAATGCGGTTAAGATGGGGGTTGGGGGGAGCCTTGCTTGCCTCAGTCTCCTTAGAAAGTGGAGGCGCTGCTGTGCCTTCTGGTTCAGGGAGGTGATATCAAGGGACCAGGTGAGATAATCCGTGATGAGAACTCCTAATTTATTTCAAGTTTCTTTTTGATGTTCAGTGAAAATTAATCTTTTTGGTGCAGCCCTTTGCAGAGAGAGGTGCCTGTGCCTATTACTGTCGATACAGTACTGGAGGTTGTTACAAGAATTGACAGGATCACACTGTTGTGCGAAGCATCAGGAAGAGGCAGGCATTCCTCATCTGTAAAACAACCCAAGTCCAAAAATAAAAAAATGCCCATTGCATCTCCTGACCCGATTGTTATTAGTGTAATATTGATGTGACTCGGACACCGCTGTAGATTGAACAACCCCTTTCCACGTCCTGACGTCATACGCACTCTGACACTACGAATACTCACACAATACATTACATCCTCCTTCTCAAAATTTTTTTTACAACACTGTGAATTACCAAAACAATGCCTCTAGGTATGCCCTTCTTACAGTGCAACAACCATGACATAAACTAAAAAAAAACTTACCTTCTTGTACTGTATTCTGCATTGTATCTTACAATATTAACAGCAGTGTATTTTCTTTTACTAACATAGACTAATAAACCTTTCATTAGTCTCTGTATCTAGCTGGAAGTCTGACTTGTCTCCCAGACCGTGTATGATACAACTGTGACTGTGCTTGACCTTCATCCGTGTCAGTCTCGAATGACCTCTGTGTCTTTGGGGTCTGCATCACTCTTGGTGTCGTTTGTTTCCATGTCTGTATCTGTGGAAATGTCCTGTGCATCTGTACGTGGAAACTCCCTCTCGCCTGTCTTCAGCAGATGCTTCCTGTTCCTCCTGTTGGACTCTTCCATCCGGCGTGCGAACTATGAAGGATCTTGGTTGCTGATGTCTGTTCACAACCACAGCTGGTTGCCAAGTGTCTCCTCTCTCTATTCTGACATTTTCACCTGTATGCAGATCTGGCAACTGTCTTGTATGTCTGTCATAGTAGTCCTTTTGCTTTATTTGCTTGTACTTTTGCTTGTCACGTACTTGAGCATTACCTTCAGGAGCCAGTAGAGTTGTGGATGTTGGCAGTTTGGACTTCAGACGATGTCCCATCAACAGCTGCGCAGGAGAGAACCCCACACCCTCAATCGGTGTGTTGCAGTATTCAAGCAGAGCAATGTAAGGGCCACCGTTGCTGCTATGTGCCTTCTTGAGCATGTTCTTGAGTTTGTACGGTTCTCTCTGCTTGTCCATTAGACTGAGCGTGCCCTGGACTAGAAGTAACATGTTGAAATTCCCAGCTTTCTGAGAACCCTCTGAACTCACCACTGGCATATTGTGGACCATTGTCGCTAACAACAATATCTGGAATACCATGTCTTGCGAATGTCGACTTCATTGCAGTAATGACGCCTCGACTGGACGTGTCGCTTAACTTGGTGATCTCCGGATATTTTGAATAGTAGTCCACACAAAGCAGATATTCTGTACCATTGTAGTGAAAGGGATCTGTGCCAATCTTCTCCCATGGTCTTCCTGGTTGTGGGTGGGGAAGCAGAGGCTCTCTTGGATTGCTGTTTTTGTTTTCATTACAGACAGCACACTGAGACACAATGTCTTCTATCTGCGTTGATATGCCTGGTCAATAGAGAATGTCCCTTGCTCTTTCTTTACACTTCACTATCCTCAGGTGTGACTCATGAACTCTGTTGAGCATGTCCTGTCTCATTCGGTTTGGTACGATGAGTTTTGCCGTTTTAAACATTAGTCCTGATGCATAGCTGATTTCCTTTTTAAATGTCCAGTATTTCTGCATTTCCTTTGGAACATCTTTCTGCTGGCCATCCATTCATTGTAATGTCTCTTAGCATTTGCATTTCAGGATCATCTGCAGTCGCTTTCCTGAACATGTTCAACTTCTCCTCAGAGATGGGTAGCTGAGGTGTAACCCAGTTGACCTCCAGCTCTCTTCCTAGCAACTCTTCCTTTTGCTCTTTGAGGTAAGCACGGCTCAAAGCATCAGTGATGTGCAGTTCTTTTCCTGGCTTATAGGTGACTGTGAGAGTCTACCTCTGTAGCCTGAGAAGCATCCTTTGCAACCTCATAGGAGCTTGGTGGAGTGGCTTTTTGAAGATGCTCTCAAGTGGTTTGTGATCACTCTCAACCTGGATTTCTTTGCCATATACATATTGGTGGAATTTCTCACACCCATAAACTATGGCGAGTAATTCCTTCTCGATTTGAGCATATCGGCGTTGACAGTCCGTAAGTGCTGGTGATCCATACGCCACAGGCCTCCCATCCTGCAGTATAACAGCTCCTATTCCCTCCGAACTGGCATCCACAGACATCGTCACTGGTTTATTGACATCATAGAACTGAGTACTGGTGCATTGGTAACCAACTGCTTCAATGTGTCAAAACTTTTCTTTTGTTTGTCTTCCCAATGCCATTCAGTGTTGCTCTCTGGTAGCTTTCGGAGTGGAGCGCTGACCTCTGATAAGTTGGGAATGAATTTGGGAAGATACTGTATCATGCCCATGAACCTCAATAGTTCTTGTTTGTCTTTGGGTGGTGGTAGCTGTACCACAGCTCTGACCTTTTCATCATCTGGTTTTAGCCCATCAGCACTGAGCACATGACCTATGTATTTGATCTCTGTAGTTCTGATCTTACGTTTACTTTTGTTCCGTTTTAGGTTGTACTCACGTGCTCTCTCCAGGAGCTTCCTCAGTCTCTGATCATGTTCCTCAATTGTGTCAGCCCATATCAGCAAATCATCAATGATATTGACCACCTCGTCCAGGTCTTCAATCATTTGTGCCACGGATCTCTGGAATACCTCTGATGCAGAAGAAATCCCAAAGGGTAGACGCAGGAAACGATATCTCCCTATGGGCATGTTGAAAGTGCATAATTTGGAACTTTCTTCATCCAGCTTGATCTGCCAGAAGCCTTGATTTGTGTCTAATACTGAAAAGTATTTTGCATTAGGCATGCGGGAGACAACCTCTTCAACCGTGAGCAGTGGATAGTGCTGTCTTTTGATGGCTTGGTTGAGATCTTGTGGATCCATGCAAATCCTCGTCTTTTTTTCTGTGACCACTGTCACCATACTATTCACCCAGTCAGTCGGTTCTATTTGTCTTGTTATGACTTCTATCTTCCATTCTGTGTAGCTCCTCCACTACTCGATCCCTGAGAGCTACTGGAATCTTTCTCGGGGCATGCACGACTGGTGCAATAGTTGGATCAGTCTTGATATGGTGTTTCCCTGGTAAACATCCTAATCCAGAAAACAAGTCATCAAAGTCTTTGAGAATGTCATTTTCTTTTTCAACACCATAGATTCGCTTCACCAGGCCTAGCTTTGTGCATGTTGCTTTGCCCAGTATTGCTGAAACATGTTGCTGTACTATTCCAAACTCGATCTTGTATTTTTGACCTTTGTATGCACAGGTGAGTGCTTTTTTTGCCCAGTGGTGCCGTCTTGTGGTCGAAATATGCAACAAGCTTGCAGGTGGATTTTTCCATCCTTCCTCTGATGTCCAGTGAGTTGAATGTTTCTGCCGACATAACATTGCACTTTGCCCCAGTGTCAAGCTTAAATGTCACTTTCCTCCTGTTTATTATCAGATCTTGGGTCCAATCATCTTCATCCTCCATCTCTGCATTGTCAATATTCTTGATGCATCCCTCCTGTTCCACTTCAACTGTGCCAATGAACATGTCACTGTTGCCCTCACTCTGTTCCACAGCATGATTTTGCTTGCGTGCTCCTTCGTTCTGCACACCTTTGCAAAGTGATTTCTTTTCTGGCATAACTTGCATGTCTGACCAAAGGCTGGACATTTTCTGTATCCATGTTTATAACCACACCTGTTGTAATTAACTTCCTTTTGATCATCCTGTGGAGCTGGCTTTGTCCTACTCTTGTTAGTTTTCACAGTTTTTACTTTGTGCACTTCAATCTCTTCATTGAGCACTTTAACCTGACTTGACGTGATCTCGCTGGCACGGCAAACATCAATCGCCTTATCTAATGTAAGATCTGCCTCTCTCAATAGCCTGCCTCTCACTTGATCATCTCATATGCTGCATACAATCCTGTCACGTATTAAAGAATCATGCAGTTGTTCGAACTCTCATTCTTTTGCCTTGCTCTTCAAATCTGTTACGTAGGCATCTATGGTCTCCGTTGGTCCTTGAGCCCTCGTGAAAAACCAGTGTTGGGTGAACGGTAAGTTTTTTCTCGGTTCGCAGTAATCTTGAAACTTTTTTTTCAACACTTCAATTTTATCTTGCTCATCATCTTGGAAGACAAACGTGTTGCAAACCTTTATTGCCTCTTCTCCCACCACATGCAGAAACATAGCACATTGCACTTTCTCCGTCTTTTCAGCTAGGCCGCTAGCAGTGCAAATCAGCTCAAACTCCTGGATCCATATTTTCCAGTTTTCAGCAAGATTACCTTGTAGGCTTAAACTTGACGGTGGCTGTAACTGTGACATCTTCTCTTCCTTTTTATTTTTCACGTTTTCTTCTGACACCATGTAATATTGATGTGACTCAGACACCGATGTAGATTGAACAACCCCGTTTATTCATCAGACTTCCATTTTTAAAACCCTTTTCCACGTCCTGACGTCATACGCACTCTGACACTACGAATACTCACACAATACATTACAATTAACAGACTTCCTCCACCTCTGGCACTTCACATGGAGTTGAAAATGAGAGGAGATTTTCCCTTTTGAAGATAACAGGGCACATCTTTGCTGCCTCTGTGTTTTCCCCTCTGTCTTCCTCTAAATGTAATTTTACTGACTACCTATATGCTTGGGGCAGGTTCTGCTGTGGCCTAGAAGAGGGAATTGGATAAAACATATGATGAAGATGTGGAAAGTTACAGTGAGACATATATTTGGGTGCCAACATAGCACGTCCAGGTTGCTGTGCAGAAAAACACACAACGTACCAGGCAACAACAGCAAAACAAGACCTGTCCCTCCCTCCCTCCCGCCTAGGCACTCACCCATGTGCATTACACAATCCTCTAACCCCAAGGGAGGCCGCCTTCGTCTTCCGGTCTTCAGCGCCTGTGGATTGCCGGACTTTCTAGGGGCTGTCCCCATCCGGTACACAACCCCTTCTCATCATTACCATCACGGAGGAGATACAGGGGCCGGAAGACCCACTCTCAACGCTTCGGGAACGGCTTCTTTCCCCTTTGCCATCAGATTTCTGATTGGTCGATGAGCACAGCCTCATTATCCCATACTTCACACTGTTTGTTTATGGAAATGGGATTGGTAAAGGGCTAGCATGGATGTGATGGGGTGAATGGCCTGTGCTGCAGCCATTCGGTGACTTTAAAGCATTTTACTGTTGATACATTGAGATTCTAATCAGTCTCACCAATTCACGTTGATTACAGGTATTTAAATTAATTCATTGTGTTTTCCTGGTCAATAATAAGGCCACCTCATATTTTGACAAATGGGTACAAAATTATATTTTATGAGGCCTCATATGTTGAACCAAATTTATTTACAAAGTTCAAAGTAAATGTTACTATCAAAGTACATGCATGCCACCGCATACAACCCTGAGATTCATTTTCCTGCGGGCATCCCCAGCAAATCTATAGAATAGTAACCGTAAACAGGATCAGTGAAAGATCAACCAGAGTGCAGAAGACAACAAACTCTGCAAATGCAAATATAGATAAATAGCAATAAATAACAAGAATGTGAGATAAAGAGTCCTTAAGGTGAGATCATTGGTTGTGGGAACATCTCAATAGTTATCCCCTTCGAGAGCTTGATGGTTGAGGGATAGTAACTGTTCCTGAACCTGGTGTTGCGAGTCCTGAAGCTCCTGTACCTTTCTACCTGATGGCAGCAGCGAGAAGAGAGCATGGTCTGGGTGGTGGGGATCTCTGATGATGGATGCTGCTTTCCTATGACAGCGTTTCATGTAGATGTGCTCAATGGTGGGGAGGGCTTTACCTGTGATGTACTGGGCTGAATCCACTACCTTTTGTGGGATTTCTTATTTGTAAAAATAGGTGTTGGGATCTTGTTTAAAGATTTTATTTAATAATTGCATTCGATGTGGAATTTTGTCAAATGTGAAACCACCTCACCTGTATGGCTTATTTTGATAGCCATTGTATACAAATTCGTCACATTCAAATTATATTTGCTGTATGGGTGGAGTATTGTATTATATACCAAAGCCAATCTATTCTCGAGTATTATTACTTTCTTTGTGCTGAGCACGTTCAAAGTTACACATGCTGCTCTTGACACTTCAGATTTGTGGTAAGCAGCCCCACAGATGAAATCTGGAAGCAAATCGGATATTGTGCGATACAATTACCATGTTGGACTTTCATCTCAAGAAAGAAACAAACGTCACTTTTTCTAATGCTCCCGTTTGTATCAGCCCTCGTGCAGAGAGAGGATATTCATCGCCCACTGTAATGTTCGTTGGATTTTGATTCTGAATTACCATTGTGTTCTTTCAACCCAATTAATTGCCAGAGTTGCACAGATCCCCAGCTGGAAGAAGTCTGCCGACTCTGAAGCGGACTTCTATCTGAGCCAGCAACCAGCAGGTGTCATCGTTTACCACAGTATAAAGATTGCTCCATAAAGGGGAATGAATCACCCTGGGGATGTCTCGAGCACAGACTTGAATATTAATCTAGTTTATGGTGGTAACATAATCACATCTTGAATCAGCTGTTCTTGGGCTTCCAGCCGGGTACAGGTATCAATTATAACTGATGTATTGATGACAAACCTGGCCATCTTCATCAGGGATGAGGCCTGGGTTTGTTTAGCCCGGTGGTATTTAGACCCCCGTCGTCCGTCCCTCCTGATTGGTTAGCCCTCATCCAATCAGGTTTCTGCTCTCCCACCTCGTTTACAATCGAATTCCAGCTTTTACTTAGAGCGAGACCTCCGTCTTTGTTAAAATCCTTTTCCTCTGGTTTTATTTCAGTGGCTTCCTTCACCAGACGGTCCCAAAAGCCACTGGCATGGCACAGTAGTTTTGTGCCCTCGAAGTCAATCCTATGGCCATTGCGAATGCGATGTTCTGCTACAGCCGATTCTCCGGGTAACCCAAATGGACACACTTCCTGTGCTCCTTGAAGGCTGGAAGCCCGAGAAGAGTTTATTTGTCAGATATGCCGGTTAAAACTAGATCTATAATCATAGCATTGTTGGAATGGTAATATATCCAGTCTAGTTAATTTCCTCCCATTCTGAATGGGAATACCTTACTCCTAGATCAATAAATCACTGCTACTGAGAGGTAAGTGCCTACCTGCACTTTGTTAACCACATCTGCTCTGGCTGCATCAGGCACCTGAAGCAAAACCCCACCCTCCCTCCGTTGAAGTACACACTGACCAGTACAGATCAGGATAGGCCCTTCGAACCACGATGTTGTGTCCACCAACTCTAGTATCAATTTAACCCTTCCCTCCTGCAGAACCTTCTATTTTTCTGTCGTCCACATGCCTATCTGGGAGTTTCTTAAGGGCGGCTGATGCAGCTGTCTTTTACAACCACCCCAGGCAAGGCATTACACTACTCACCATTCTTTGTGTTAAATCGCTTACCTCTGATATCCCCCCACCCCAATACTCTCCTCCAATCAACTTAAAATTATGCTCCTCGTATTAGCCATTCTGCCCTGGGCAAAAGAGTCTGGCTGGCCACTTATCTATCATCTTTTATACCTCTCTCAAGTCACCTCTCACAATCCTTAGCTCCAAAGAGAAAAACTCTAACTCACTCTATCTTCATACACTGTCTAGTCCAGGCAGCATCCTGGTAAACCTCCGTAACCTTGCTAAACTTCACTGGCATTCCTCTGGTGTGGTCATCAAAAGCAGCGGGGGTCAGAGGTGGTAGGCCAGGGCAGGTGGTGTGGTCACTTGGTGCTCAGGAATGCAGCCTGGTCAGTGGGTAAGTTTGGGCCCATTGCCGGAGACTGGCACACCTGCTCTTTGTGTGTCAATGCCGCAAGTTATAACAGAGGACGGAAGCTATTGTCTCTGTGTTACCTTACCCGCACACCTCTCAACCCAGCCTGACGATTTCTATACGGTCATCATCATCATGTGCTGTGTGGTATGACATCATCATTATGTGCTATATGACGTGGGCGATCGTGGTCTACGGCCATGATTGTTCTTGGCAAATTCTACAGAAGTGCCTTCTTCTGGGCAGTGTGTCCTTTCAATACGGGTTGACCCCAGCCATTATCAGTACTCTTCAGAGATTATCTGCCTGGTGTCAGTGGTCGCATAATATGTGATTGTGATATACACCGGCTGCTGATATGACCTGCTCCCATGGGGAAGGGCTAAGCAGGTGCTGCACCTTACCCAGGGGTGACCTGCAGGCCAGCGGAGGGAAAGAGCGCCTTACACCTCCCTTGGTGGAGAGGCATCTCCACCCTGGCACCCGAATGTACAGTATAGAGTATACTGGGCAACCTCGCTACACGGAGGAGCAGGTTTGCTAGGTTGCTGCTGCAGCAGTACTGTCAATAACACTTCGTACAGGATTCTGTAATGATTTTTAACACGAACTACAGTGTTGCTCTTGTTCTTGAGAACATATTCATTGTGCAGCGCAGGGTACCCATGTATTTATAATCTGAAGGAAGCAGCCTGTTCAGTTTCAGGCTGGAGGGCCATTTTTGGTGGTATCAGATGCCGCTTGATTGTATGGCGTTAGCAGCTTCTGTGGAAGCGTGTGATGTACTCTGGTTGCCTACGTGATAAGGAGGTTACTCTTCGTCTGCCATTTGCAAATGTTTAAAACACAACTAAGCACAGCGAGGCACCACCCAGTGCTTGGATAGTTTCAACACCGGCCCAGATAGTCTGGAAGCCCGAGGGTCAGGCTGATTTCGCTCGCTTCCCCTGCGAATGCTCACTCCTTTCCCCGCGGGGCCGAGGCTGCGAACTGGTCTGGCTGCTCTGCGTTTTTGCCCCGCTGGTGAGATGAACTGGGGACCCAGGCTTTCGGCCTACTCCGGCTGCTCCCGGATCGGATCTGGGACTCAGTCTGGTTCAGGATGCCGTTGGCTGGCTTCTATTGTCTGCATGAATGTGTTTTTTTCTCTCTCCCTCTCTTTCTCGGCGCGGTTGGTTTTGGTCTTTTTTTTAAATCGGGTTATTCGGGTTTCTTGTAAGCAGACAAATCTCAAGGTGTATAATTTATATATTCTTTGGTAATAAATGTGCTTTGGATCTTTGAATCATCTGTGCAAGTTCAAATTAAATTTATTGTACAAAGTACATCTTGGTGTCACCAGGCACCAAGCCTGACATTCGTTTTCTTGCGGGCAGACTCAGTAAGATCAGGAATCTTAATAGAACCAATGAAAGACCGCTCCCAACAGGCAATGTGCAGAAGATAACAAACTGCAAGATGAAAGAAAATAATAATAACGAATAGACAATAAATATCGAGAACGTAAGATGAAGAGTCCTTGAAAGTGAGATCATTGGTTGTGGGAACATCTCAATGATGGGGCAAGTGAGTGTAGTTATCCCCTTTTGTTCAGAAGCCTGATGGTTGAGGGGTAGTAACTGTTCCTGAACCTGGTGGGGTGAGTCCTGAGGCTCTTGTACCTTCTACCTGATGGCAGCAGTGAGAAGAGAGCACAGCCTGGGTGGTGGGGGTCCTTGACGATGGACACTGCTCTCCTGCAACACCTCTCTGTGTAGATGTGATCAATGACGGGCGGGGCTTGACGGACAGCGGCGTATCAAATTAATTTTTGTAGGATTTTGCATTCAAAGGCAACCGGGTGTTTCCACACCAGGTTGTGATGCAGCCAGTCAATAGACTCTCCACCTCACATCTATAGAGGTTGGTCTTAAGTTTTAGATGTCATGCCGAATTTTCGCAAACTTCTAAGGAAGTAGAGGCACTACCATGCTTTCTTCATCATTGCTGGATAATATAATTCCCACTTCAAATAAGTGCTAGTTCAGGATATGGCAGGGCTGTTAAGCATTCTTACCACCAATTGCTGATTTTAAGGCTTTTAAGTCATAGGAGCAGAATCTAGCACAATTATTCTGCATCGTGGCTGAATTATTTTCCCTCTTGACCCCATTCTCCTACCTTCTCCCCGTAAACTTTGAGGCCGTTACTAATCTAGAGCCCATCGTCCCTTGCTTTAAGTAACTTGGCCTCCACATCCGCCTGAGGCAATGAATTCCACAGATTCACCACCCTCTGGCTAAAGAAATTCCTGTTAAACAAGAGTGAAGAAAGATGAGATGATCCAATGCCTTTTTTTTTTAAAACCCTCTAATTACAGCGTATATCTTCATATAACTCCCTTTGTTCCTAGGCTATTTATTGTCCTGGCTTTGTAAGAATCATAAACACAACATAACAGGATCATATTAATACAGGATAGAGCCAATATTACTATGCTCTTTTTAGTTCCACAAGAGCCTTTCCATCTCAATCTCTCTGGGGGGAAAGGTGTATTCAGAATCAGAATCAGGTTTATTATCATTGGCATGTGACGTGAAATGTGTTAACTTAACAACAGCAGTTCAATGCAATACAAAATCTAGCCGAGGAAAAAAAATAATCATAATAATAAATAAACAAGTAAATCAATTATGTATGTTGAATAGACTTTTTAATCGTGCAAAAACGAAATTGGTGAACCAAATTGGTAAGGGTGCTGAGGAAGAGGATTTCTTGGAATGTATGCGGGATGGTTTTTTGAACCAACATGTCGAGGAACCAACTAGAGAGCAGGCTATTCTGGACTGGGTTTTGAGCAATGAGGAAGGGTTAATTAGCAATCTTGTCGTGAGAGGCCCCTTGGGTAAGAGTGACCATAATATGGTGGAATTCTTCATTAAGATGGAGAGTTACATAGTTAATTCAGAAACAAAGGTTCTGAACTTAAAGAGGGGTAACTTTGAAGTTATGAGACGTGAATTAGCTAAGATAGACTGGCAAATGACACTTAAAGGATTGATGGTGGATACGCAATGGCAAGCATTTGAAGATTGCATGGATGAACTGCAACAAATGTTCATCCCAGTTTGGCAAAAGAATAAATCAAGGAAGGTAGTGCACCTGTGGCTGACAAGAGAAATTAGGGATAGTATCAATTCCAAAGAAGAAGCATACAAATTAGCCAGAAAAAGTGGCTCACCTGAGGACTGGGAGAAATTCAGAGTTCAGCAGAGGAGGACAAAGGGCTTAATTAGGAAGGGGAAAAAAGATTAGGGAAGTGGTGTTAGGTAAATTGAAGGGATTAAAGGCAAATAAGTCCCCAGGGCCACATGGTCTGCATCCCAGAGTGCTTAAGGAAGTAGCCCAAGAAATAGTGGGTGCATTAGTGATAATTTTTCAAAACTCGTTAGATTCTGGACTAGTTCCTGAGGATTGGAGGGTGGCTAATGTAACCCCACTTTTTAAAAAAGGAGGGAGAGAGAAACCGAGGAATTATAGACCGGTTAGCCTAACGTCGGTGGTGGGGAAACTGCTGGAGTCAGTTATCAAAGATGTGATAACAGCACATTTGGAAAGCGGTGAAATCATCGGACAAAGTCAGCATGGATTTGTGAAAGGAAAATCATGTCTGACGGATCTCATAGAATTTTTTTTGGATGTAACTAGTAGAGTGGATAGGGGAGAACCAGTGGATGTGGTATATTTGGATTTTCAGAAGGCTTTTGACAAGGTCCCACACAGGAGATTAGTGTGCAAACTTAAAGCACACGGTATTGGGGGTAAGGTATTGATGTGGATAGAGAATTGGTTAGCAGACAGGAAGCAAAGAGTGGGAATAAACGGGACCTTTTCAGAATGGCAGGCAGTGACTAGTGGGGTACCGCAAGGCTCAGTGCTGGGACCCCAGTTGTTTACAATATATATTAATGACTTGGATGAGGGAATTAAATGCAGCATCTCCAAGTTTGCGGATGACACGAAGCTGGGCGACAGTGTTAGCTGTGAGGAGGATGCTAAGAGGATGCAGGGTGACTTGGATAGGTTGGGTGAGTGAGCAAATTCATGACAGATGCAATTTAATGTGGATAAATGTGAAGTTATCCACTTTGGTGGCAAAAATAGGAAAACGGATTATTATCTGAATGGTGGCTGATTAGGAAAAGGGGAGGTGCAATGAGACCTGGGTGTCATTATACACCAGTCATTGAAAGTGGGCATGCAGGTACAGCAGGCGGTTTATAGCGAGAGGATTCGAGTACAGGAGCAGGGAGGTACTACTGCAGTTGTACAAGGCCTTGGTGAGACCACACCTGGAGTATTGTGTGCAGTTTTGGTCCCCTAATCTGAGGAAAGACATCCTTGCCATAGAGGGAGTACAAAGAAGGTTCACCAGATTGATTCCTGGGATGGCAGGACTTTCATATGAAGAAAGACTGGATGAACTAGGCTTGTACTCATTGGAATTTAGAAGATTGAGGGGGGGTCTGATTGAAACGTATAAAATCCTAAAGGGATTGGACAGGCTAGATGCAGGGGGATTGTTCCCGATGTTAGGGAAGTCCAGAACGAGGGGTCACAGTTTGAGGATAAGGGGGAAGCCTTTTAGGACTGAGATTAGGAAAAACTTCTTCACACAGAAAGTTGTGAATCTGTGGAATTCTCTGCCACAGCAAACAGTTGAGGCCAGTTCATTGGCTATATTTAAGAGGGAGTTAGATATGGCCCTTGTGGCTACGGGGATCAGGGGGTATGGAGGGAAGGCTGGTCAGGGTTCTGAGTTGGATGATCAGCCATGATCATAATAAATGGTGGTGCAGGCTCGAAGGGCCGAATGGCCTACTCCTGCACCTATTTTCTATGTTTCTATGTAAAACAGAAATACTGTATTTTTTTTTAAAAGTGAGGTAGTGTCCAAAGATTCAATGTCCATTTAGGAATCGGATAGCAGAGGGGAAGAAGCTGTTCCTGAATCACTGAGTGTGTGCCTTCAGGCTCCTGTACCTCCTACCCGATGGTAACAGTGAGAAAAGGGCATGCCCTGGGTGCTGGAAGTTTTTAATAATGGACGCTGCCTTTCTGAGACACGATTCCCTAAAGATGTCCCGGGTATTTTGTAGGCTAGTGCCCAAGATGGAGCTGACTAGATTTACAACCTTCTGCAGCTTCTTTCGGTCCTGTGCAGTAGCCCCTCCATACCAGACAGTGATGCAGCCTGTCAGAATGCTCTCCACAGTACAACAATAGAAGTTTTTGAGTGTATTTGTTGACATGACAAATCTCTTCAAACTCCTAATTCCTTTCTTGCTTCCCATCTTTGGTGTTCATTCTGTAGCTGAGAGAATTTCCCAACAAACTATCTCTGAATATCACCGAACACTCATTATATTTATTGGGGGAACACGCACAAAATGACTCTGTAGGTCAGGCAGCATCTATGGAACAAAATAAATAGGTGACTTCTAAGGCTGAGACCCTTAATTGCATGTTGCTCAAGGCTGCCAGCATTTAGGTAACTTCTTGTGCCTATATTTGTTGGAATGCTTATGAATTGAAAGAGCTATTTCTTACACTAAGTTTCATCACCTTTGTGGAGTGAGATGTATTCATGCAATTTTATCTTAAGTTGGGAGATCCCTGGATTCACCCTGGGTGCTTTATCAATGACAGATTGGAGCCAAATGGATCGTAAACACAAAATACTCTGCAGATGCTGGGGTCAAAGCAACACTCACAACACGCTGGGGGAGCTCAGCAGGTCGGGCAGCATCTGTGGAAACGATCAGTCAACGTTTCGGGCCGGAACCCTTCGTCAGGACTGAAGAGGGAAGAGGCAGAGGCCCCATAAAGAAGGTGGGGGGAGGGTGAGAAGGAGAAGGCTGGTAGGTTCCAGGTGAAAAACCAGTAAGGGGAAAGATAAAGGGGAGGGGGTGGGGAAGCAGGGAGGGGATAGGCAGGAAAGGTGAAGAAGGAATAGGGGAAAACACAATGGGTAGTAGAAGAAGGTGGAACCATGAGGGAGGTGATAGGCAGCTGGGGGAGGGGGCAGAGTGAAATAGGGATAGGGGAAGGGAGGGGGAGAGAATTACCGGAAGTTGGAGAATTCTATGTATATACCAAGGGGCTGGAGACTTCCAAGTGAATGTCTGGAGTTCTAGGTTGGTTTTGATGTTAGTTTTCAAAGACCTCCATCCCTTTCACTGCACTTAGAAGTGGTGCTAATTTAATGTCAGTTGCCATTGGCATTGAGCTCATCCTGGTTGGCTTTTGCAAGTTCTGTGGACCAATACTAGGGATAACCAGTGAGACCTACTTACTTAGATACCATCAATTATGCCGCTGGCATTTAGGGCAGCAATGAAGGTCCTCCATCCCTGGCATCCAGGGCTTCCTTCATCATGTCTGTAGTATCCTCTCAGTTTTCACTATTGTCAGTCATGAAAGTCCCGGGTGGAGACTCAGGAATACCGTCGCACTCTCAGATGTAAGATCACCAAATTATAGGAAAGATGTCAACAAAATAGAGAGAATACAGAGAAGGTTTACTAAAATGTTGCCTGGGTTTCATCACCCAAGTTACAGAGAAAGGTTGAACAAGTTGGGTCTTTATTCATTGGCACGTAGAAGGTTGAGGGGGGACTTGATAGAGGTGTTTAAAATTATGAGGGGGATAGATAGAGTTGATGTGGATAGGCTTTTTCCATTGAGAGTGGGGGAGATTCAAACAAGACGACATGAGTTGAAAGTTAAAGGACAAAAGTTTAGGGGTAACATGAGGGGGAACTTCATTACTCAGAGAGTGGTAGCTGTGTGGAACGAGCTTCCAGCAGAAGTGGTTGAGGCAGGTTTGGTGTTGTCATTTAAAGTTAAACTGGACAGCTATATGGACATGAAAGAAATGGAGGGTTATGGGCTGAGTGCAGGTAGGTGGGACTAGGTGAGAGTAAGAGTCTGGCACGGACTAGAAGGGCCGAGATGGCCTGTTTCCGTGCTGTAATTGTTATATGGTTATGTAGAAGGGTTCTTTGTTGCTCTTTCTGTAACTGTTTTGATTTGCCAGTCAGCGTTGTTAGCCCTGAGCTGAACCCCTGAACCTGGAGGACCGGTGGACCACTCTTAGCATGGCCTCTACCCTTTGACCCTGTTTGGCATGGGTGACCCTTACCAAGGGCCAAAGCACAAATCCCTGACTCCAGCCAACGTATCTGTCCGGGTCATTGGGGCACACAAGTCTTCAAACCCAACGACAAGGCTGTAGTCCTCTTGGAGGCACCAGTGAGACCTAGCTGCTTTTAAATGGAGTTTCTTTCCCCGCCTCTGAGGTACAAGCTCTGAATTAATACTTTCTTTTATCCATGATTTCAACATAGAAAAATAGAAAACCTACAGTACAATACAGGCCCTTCGGCCCACAAAGTTGTGCCGAACATGTCTCTACCTTAGAAATTACTAGACTTACTCATAGCCCTCTATTTTTCTAAGCTCCATGTACCTATCCAAAAGTCTCTTAAAAGACCCCATCATATCTGCCTCCACCACCATTGCTGGCAGCATTTTTAATCATTTTTAAATGATTAACATTTTTAATCATTTATGTATACAGATATCCAATATGCTGAATTGTTGAATTTAATCTTCTATTTAAAAAAATCACTCTTTGCTAGTGATTCTATTTGAGGGGCTTCTAGAAGGAATTCTATTTCATGTCTATGAAAAATATTGTCCACTGTTAATCGATCAGATTACTCCCTGTTGTCGCCTTCTATTAAAGCCCATGGGACACTGGCCCTTCAGAAGCATCACTGATACTTGTGAAAGAAAGAAAATTGCAATGTATCTTCTGAACAACTGTGTGACATTTTAGACAATAGATAATAGGTGCAGGAGTAGGCCATTTGGCCCTTTGAGCCAGCACCACCATTCACTGTGATCATGGCTGATCATCTACAATCAGTACCCCGTTCCCGCCTTCTCCCCATATCCCTTCAGTCCGCTATCTTTAAGAGCTCTATCTAACTTTTTCTTAAAAGAATCCAGAGAATTGGCCTCCACTGCCCTCTGAGGCAGAGCATTCCACAGAACCACAACCCTCCACGTGAAAAAGTTTTTCCTCAACTCCGTTCTAAATTGTCTACCCCTTATTCTTAAACTGTGGCCTCTGGTTCTGGACTCCCCCAACATCGGGAACATGTTTCCTGCCTCTAGCGTGTCCAATCCCTTAATAATCTTGTGTTTCAATCAGATCCCCTCTCATCCTTCTAAATTCCAGTGTATACAAGCCCAGTCGCTCCAATCTTTCGACATATGACAGTCCCACCATCCCGGGAATTAACCTCGTGAACCTACGCTGCACTCCCTCAATAGCTAGAATGTCCTTCCTCAAATTTGGAGACCAAAACTGCACACAGTACTCCAGGTGTGGTCTCACTAGGGCCCTGCACAACTGCAGAAGGACCTCTTTGCTCCTATACTCAATTCCCCTTGTTATGAAGGCCAGCATGCCATTAGCTTTCTTCACTGCCTGCTGTACCTGTATGCTTACTTTCAGTAAGACTTGTTTTGAACACAAGGATCTTACAGGAGGTAGAGGACCAGCCAATCCTCATGGGGGTGAGGGGGGAAATCAGAAGAGGACGCCAATTTCCTGGGTGTTCGTATCTCTGGGGATCTACCTTGCACCCAACATATTGATGCTGTTACAAAGAGAACACAACAGGGGCTATATTTCACTAAGAATTTTGAGATTTGATACGTCACCAAAGACACTGGAAACTCTCTACAGGTTTGCCACGGAAGGCATTCCAACTGGCTGCATTGGGTATGGTGGGGCAGGGGGGGCAGAGCACAAGATCAAAATGAACTGCAGAGAGTTGTAAAGCTCCATCATGGGCTCTGACCTCCCCAGCATCCAGGACATCTTCAGGGAGTGATGCCGCAAGAAGGTGGCATCCATCATTAACGACCCCCACCACCCAGGACGTGCCCTCTTCCCATTGTTACCATCAGGGAGGGGGTACAGGAGTCTGAAGGCACACACTTAATGATTCAGGAACGGTTTCTTCCCCGCTGCCATCCGATTTCTGAATGGACATTGAACCCATGAACCTCACATGTTGTCAAAACAGCTGACATGGACCACCAACACCTCGCTGCTTGTAGAAACGCCACAACAAAGACTCTTCTTCCTCAGAAAGCTGGAACAGGCCAAACTCCCACAAAAGCTGTCGCTTAACTTCTACAGAAGCACAATTGAAACCATCCTGACCAACAGCGCCACCGTGTGGTATGCCAGCTGCACAGCCGGTGAGCGACAAGACCTGCATCGCGTGCTGAAGGCAGCCCAGCGAATTGTCAGGTTGGAGCTCCCAGGACTGGACACCATCTATTCCAGCAGACTCAGGAGGAAAGCAATCAGCATAACCAGAGACACCACACACCCCGGACACTCCCTTTTTGACCCGCTGCTGTCCAGCAAAAGGTTCAGGACACCTAAAGCCAGAACAAATAGACTGAGGAACAGCTTCTATCCCAGAGCTGTGGCCTCCATCACACCGCTCCCACAGAACAGTGACTGAAACTGTGAGCACACACATGCACACACAGGGACTCAAATGCTTGCACTAATGACACTTTGTGCATTACTGTGATATTCTGGTGCTGCTGCAGCTTAATTTCTGCTACTTATCCATTTAATACTGTTTTTCTATTACTGTCTTGTTTTTATCTACCGCTTTATTTAAAGCACATCCTTTCTTTGATAAGGAGCCCAAAACTGCTCACCATACTCCAAATGAGGCCTCACCAGTGCTTCATAAAGCCTCAACATTACATCCTTGCTTTTATATTCTAGTCCTCTTGAAATGAATGCTGAAGTCGCATTTTCCTTCCTCACCACAGACTCAACCTGCAAATTAACCTTTAGGGATTCCTCCTCATCTCTGTTCTAAAGAAACATTCTTCTGTTTGGAGACTGTAGCTTCCTGTCCTAGACTCCCTCACAACTGGATCACTCCTCTCCGCGTCCACTCTATCCAGACCTCTAAATAAATAAATAAATAAATAAAGGCATCCGTTCATCTTGCGAGACCATGGATCTGCACCTGGAAAGTCTTCACTCTCCAGGACGCAGGCCTGGGCGAGGTTGTGTGGAAGACCGGCAGTTGCCCATGCTGCAAGTCTCCCCTCTCCACGACACCGATGTTGTCCAAGGGAAGGGCATTAGGACCCCTACAGCTTGGCACTGGAGTCGTCGCAGAGCAACGTGTGATTAAGTGCCTTGCTCAAGGACACAACACGTTGCCTCGGCTGGGGCTCGAACTCACGACCTTCAGGTCACTAGTCCAATGCCTTAACCACTTGGCCACGTGCCCACAGACCTTTAAATATTCGGTAAGTTTCAACGAGACTCCCCCTTATTTTTCTAAACTCCATCGAGTACATGCCCAGAGCCGTCAAACACTCCTCATATGACAAGCCTTTCGATCCCGATATCTTTTTCATGAACCTCCTCTGCAACGTCAGCACATCTTTTCTTTGATAAGGAGCCCAAAGCTGCTCACAATACTCCAAGTGAGGCCTCACCGGTGCTTCATAAAGCCTCAGCATTACATCCTTGCTTTTATATCCTAGTCCTCTCGAAATGAATGCTGACGTCGCATTTTCCTTCCTCACCACCGCGTCAACCTACAAATTAACCTTTCGGAATTCCTCCTCATCTCTGTTCTAAAGAAACATTCTTCTGTTCGGAGACTGTAGCTTCTTGTCCTCGACTCCCCCATCCTCTCCACCTCCACTCTATCCAGACCTTTAAATATTCGGTAGGTTTCGATGAGACGCCCCCTCATTTCTCTAAACTCCGGCGAGTACAGGCTCAGAGCCATCAAACACTCCTCATAAGTTAATGCTTTCATTCCTGGGGTCATTTTAATAAATCTCTGGACCATCTCCAATTCCAATACCTCCTTTCACAGATATGGGGCCTAAAACTGCTCACAATACTCCAAATGTGGTCAGACCTATCCCTTATAAAGCCTCAGCATTGCGTCCCTGCTTTGACATTCCAGTATAAGAATTCCGTGAATGAAACAGAAAAAGTGAGTCATACTGCCCTCTGAACTTTTGCCTATCGATAAGATCGGTCAGGTTTAATATCACCGGCATATGTCAATGGTTCCATTTAATGTCAGAGAATGCACGCAGTGTACGACCTGAAATTCTTACTCCTCACAGACATCCGTGAAACAGGGAAAAAAAATCCCAAAGAATGAATGACAGAAAAACGTTAAAACCGCAAAGCCCCTTCCACCCTCCCATGCGCAAATGTCATGAAGTTAGTTAACTTTGTGGCAGCAGTACAATGCAATATATGATAGTGTAGGAAAAAAAATGTGAATTACGGTAAGTATATGTACGAGCGGTGATTGCTAACTCAGTTGAATTATCAACTTCAAACTTTCTGCATAATCACTCAGGGAGTTGAACTGCATGTGCCTGTAACGAGAGCCGTATAACTCATCTCCTTCTACCTTAGGCCACGAGCTTATCAATCACCCCTGCTGTGGGCACTTTCTGGACGTCCAAGATCCGTATGCTCCACGACCGCTGGACTAAGTGTGTAAATGTAGGAGGGGACTATGTTGAAAAATAAATGTACTAGGTTTTCTAAAACTGACTCCTTCTCCTTCATGAACTTATCAATCACCCCTCCTATAAAATAGTTAAATTAGTAGTGCAAAAATAGAATTTTTTTTTATTGAAGTACTTATTACAGGACGGGTGACCCCAGACATAATCAATACTCTTCAGAGGCTGTCTGCCTGGCGTCAGTGGGCGCATAATCAGGACTTGTGATCTGCTCCTCATACGACCATCCAACACCTTCTCCCACGGTCTCACGTGACCCTGATGTGGGGGGTCTAAGCAGGTGCTACACCTCGCCCAAGGATGACCTGCAGGCTAGCGGAGGGAAGGAGCACCTCACACCTCCTCTGGTAGGGACGCATCCCCGCCCCGCCACCCTCTATAAGTAATCCTGTTCTTTCCGGAGAGATCAAGTCAGGTCAAATTTATTTATAAAGCACATTTAAACACAACCCATGTTGACCAAACTGCTGTACAATCCATAACAGGTAGCTAAAATCACAAATACAAGAAACACAGATATAAACAACGAGGCACACAGCTTATAGGCACAAAGTAAACAACACATGAGCCGAAGCACAAGCCAAAAATATCAGCCATATCAGGAAGATTAAAGGTAAATTTTGAGCCTGGACTGACAAGAGTCACTGGAGGGGGCAGAACTGATAGGGAGGGGAATGCTGTTCCACAGTCTAGGGGCTACAACAGCAGAGGTGTGGTCAATTTAGATCGCAGAACAGCCCCGAGCCCCAAGTCAGCCGACCTGAGGGACCTGGAAGTAGAATACGGGGTTAGAAGGTCTGCGATATAGGAGGGGGCCAGCCCATTTACAGCTTTAAAAACAAACAGGAGAACCTTAAAATCAATTCTAAACCGTACGGGAGCCAGTGGATGACAACAAAATACTGACTGACAAGGAGCCGTTCACTTCGATCGCCGGCTAGTCTTTAAAGGGCTTGTTTTCCACCTCCTTCTCCAGCCCACCGCGCCCCACCCAAATGATCTGTGTTTTTTTTGTGCATGAGTTACAGAGGGGCGTGAGTGACTGTTCGCATCCTAGGAATGTTAGACAGCAACATCTCCGGACAGCTAGCTAAGCTGTACAGGAGCGTAGCAGGGAGAGGATAGCTACCAGAGAACCTTCTGTTCAATGCCGTTGCAGAGAGATAAAGACCATAAGACTATAAGACAAAGGTGCAGAAGTCAGCTATTCAGCCCATCGAGTCTGCTCCGCCATCTTATCACGAGCTGATCCATTTACTCCTATTTAGTCCCATTCCCCCACCTTCTCACCATAACCTTTGATGCCCTGGCTACTCAGATACCTGTCAATCTCTGCCTTAAATACACCCAATGACTTGGCCTCCACTGCTGCCCGTGGCAACAAATTCCACAGATCCACCACTCTCTGGCTAAAAAAAAATTCTTTGCATCTCTGTTCTGAAAGGGCGCCCTTCAATCCTTAAGTCACGCCCTCTCGTACTAGACTCCCCCATCATGGGAAGCAACTTTGCCACATCCACTCTGTCCATGCCTTTCAACATTCGAAATGTTTCTATGAGGTCCCCCCTCATTCTTCTAAACTCCAAGGAATACAGTCCAAGAGCGGATAAACGTTCCTCATATGTTAACCCTCTCATTCCTGGAATCATTCTAGTGAATCTTCTCTGTACCCTCTCCAACGTCAGCACATCCTTTCTTAAATAAGGAGACCAAAACTGCCCACAGTAGTCCAAGTGAGGTCTCTTATAGAGCCTCGAATAAACATTGAACAATACAGGCCCTTCGGCCCACAATGTCGTGCCGACCTTTTAGCCTCCATTTTTCTTTAATCCATCTAAGAGCCTCTTAAATGTCTGTAATGTAGCCTCTACCTTTACCCTTCGCCTGTGTCTATCAGACACCTACCACACTGTTTTAAAAAAACCTACTTCTGGCATCCCCCCAATACTTGCCTCCAATCACATTAAAATTACGTTCCTTCATATCAGACATTGCTTTCCACTCTGTCTATGTCGCTTATCATCTTGTACACCTCTACCAAGTCACCTCTCATCCTCCTTCACTCCAAAGAGAGAAAAAAACCCCTAGCTGGCTCACAAGATCAGCTCTCTGTTCTAAGCAGCATCCCGAGTAAGTCTCCTCCGCGCCCTCTCTAAGTCTTGCACACCCTCCTTCTCTTGAGGTGACCGAAACCGAACGCAATTCTCCGATGGGTCTTAACTGAATTTAGTACCGGCTGTGGAAGTTAACCTGTAATTCTCTCTGCCTTCACGAATGCGCGCTAATGCTTGAGAATGTGCGCCAGTGCTGCTGAAAATGTAGGAACACAGAATAGTACAGCACAATACAGGCCCTTCGTTGTGCCGACCCTCAAACCCTGCCTCCCATATAACCCCCCACCTTAAATTCCTCCATATACCTGTCTAGTAGTCTCTCAAACTTCACTAGTGTATCTGCCTCCACCGCTGACTCAGGCAGTGCATTCCACGCACCAACCACTCTCTGAGTAAAAAACCTTCCTCTAATATCCCCCTTGAACTTCCCACCCCTTACCTTAAAGCCATGTCCTCTTGTATTGAGCAGTGGTGCCCTGGGGAAGAGGCGCTGGCTATCCACTCTATCTATTCCTCTTATTATCTTGTACACCTCTATCATGTCTCCTCTCATCCTCCTTCTCTCCAAAGAGTAAAGCCCTAGTTCCCTTAATCTCTGATCATAATCCATACTCTCTAAACCAGGCGGCATCCTGGTAAATGTCCTCTGTACCCTTTCCAATGCTTCCACATCCTTCCTATAGTGAGGTGACCAGAACTGGACACAATACTCCAAGTGTGGCCTAACCAGAGTTTTATAGAGCTGCATCACTACATCGCATCTCTTACACTCTGTCCCTCGACTTATGAAAGCTAACACCCCATAAGCTTTCTTAACTACCCTATCTATCTGTGAGGCAACTTTCAGGGATCTGTGGACATGTACCCCCAGATCCCTCTGCTCCTCCACACTACCAAGTATCCTGCCATTTACTTTGTACTCCGCCTTGGAGTTTGTCCTTCCAAAGTGTACCACCTCACACTTCTCCAGGTTGAACTCCATCTGCCACTTCTCAACCCACTTCTGCATCCTATCAATGTCTCTCTGCAATCTTCGACAATCCTCTACACTATCTACAACACCACCAACCTTTGTCTCCAAACTTGCCAACCCACCCTTCTACCCCCACATCCAAGTCGTTAATAAAAATCACAAAAAGTAGAGGTCCCAGAACCGATCCTTGTGGGACACCACTAGTCACAACCCTCCAATCTGAATGCACTCCCTCCACCACCTTCCACAGGCAAGCCAATTCTGAATCCACCTGGCCAAACTTCCCTGGATCCCATGCCTTCTGACTTTCTGAATAAGCCATTGAGTTGAAGAGCGTCACATGAGATAGGCCCCACGAGCTTCTCTCCCACAGCTCCTAATCTGATTTGGCATCTCAGGAGTAAGATACACCAACTAGTGGAATGGTGCCACAGCAACAACCTGGCACTCAACGTCAGTAAGACGGAAGAGCTGATTGTGGACTTCAGGAAGGGCAAGATGAAGGAGCACATACCAATCCTCGGTGGGATCAGAAGTGGAGAGGGTGACAAGCTTCAAGTTCCTGGGTGTCAAGATCTCTGGCCCCAGCATATCGATGCAGTTATAAAGAAGGCAAGACAGCGACTATACGTCATTAGGAGTTTGAAGAGATTTGGAATGTCAACAAAAACATTCAAAAGCTTCTATAGATGTACTGTGGGGAGCATTCAATCCACGATACATCTATATGAGAAGCTGCAGAGGGTTGTAAATTTAGTTAGCTCCATCTTGGGCACTAGCCTACAAAGTTCCCAGGACATCTTCAAGAAGTGGTGTCTCAGAAAGGCAGCATCCATTATTAAGGACCTCCAGCACCCAGGACATGCCCTTTTCTCACTGTTACCATCAGGAAGGAGGTACAGGAGCCTGAAGGCACACACTCAGTGATTCAGGAACAGCTTCTTCCCCTCTGCCATCCGATTCCTAAATGGACATTGAAACCATGAACACTACCTCACTTTTTAAAAACATTTCTGTTTTTTGCAATGATTTAAAATCTATTCAATATGCGTATACTGTAACTGATTTATCTATTTAGTTTTTCTTCTAGATTATGTATTGCATTGAAACGCTGCTGCTAAGTTAACAAATTTCACGTCACATGCCGGTGATAATAAACTTGATTCTGATTTTGATTCAAAGTCCTTTAACATTCCCTTCGTGTGCTTCTCAATTTCCACCTTGAATGTCCTCTTCACCTCAACCTATTTGGTTTGTTCTTTGGGTAAGGAAGTCTTTCATGAGTTTTCTTTTAGGTTAATGTGTGATTCAAGATTCAAAAAACTTTATTGTCATTCTAACCGTACATCAGCTCTGCAGGGCAGAATGAGACAGCGTTTCCCAGGAGCAGTGTAATCATAACATAACAAACGCAACACTAAATAATAAACATAACAATAAATAGTAAAACACAACAGCCACATGTCAGTTAAAATCAGTTATAAGTGTCCAGTGCAAGTTAAAAGTGTCCAAAGCAGAGTCAGGTAGAGCAGCTATTTAGCAGTCTGACTGCCTGTGGGAGGAAGCTGTTTAGTAGACTTGTGGTTTTAGTTTTGATGCTCCTGTAACGTTTGCCTGATGGCAGAAGAGCAAACAATTCATGGAGAGGGTGTGAGGGGTCTTTAATGATGTACCGTGTCTTCTGGAGGCATCGACTCTGAAAGAGGTCTTGGACAGAAGGTAGGGAGACCCCAATAACCTTCTCTGCTCCCCTAACCACCCTCGGCAAGGCTTTTTTGTCGACAGCACTGCAGCTGGATGGAGTACCAGGTTGTGATGCAAAAGGTCAGCACACTCTCAACCACGCCTCTGTAGAATGTAGTTAAGATGTTAGTGGGGAGTGATGCTGGAGAGATTGGGCGGATGTGGAGAGGATGTTCCCATGGTGGGAGTGACCAGAACTAGACTGCACAGCCTGAAAGTTGAGGGTGCACCCCTTTAGAGCAGAGGTAAGCAGGAATTCTTTCAGCCAGGGATTGGAATGCTCTGCCGCAGGCAGCGGCGGAGGGCAAGACCGTGGGTATATTTAAAGGGGAAGTTGATGGTTTCCTGATCGGTCAGGGCATCAAAGGATATGGCGAGAAGGCAGGTGTGTGGGGTTGAGTTGGATCCGGGATCAGCCATGAAGGAATGGCAGAGCAGACTCGATGGGCTGAATGGCCTAATCCTGCTCCTGTGTCTTATGGAGCTATTTGTAAATTACAAATAGGACATTTGACAGATAGGACCTTTCATGCACCTGGTGCACACTAACCGACGTACAGTATTCTTACCTGGTATTTTTTTGTATGGGAAAAATACATTAGAAACATAGAAAACCTACAGCACACTGCAGGCCCTTCGGCCCACAATGCTGTGCTGAACATGTCCTTACTTTAGAAATTACCTAGGGTTACCCATAGCCCTCTATTTTTCTAAGCTCCATGTACCTATCCAGGAGTCTCTTAAAAGACCCTATTGTTTCTGCTTCCACTACCGTCGCCGGCAGCCCATTCCACGCACTCACCACTCTCTGTAAAAAACTTAACCCTGACATCCCCTCCGCACCTACTTCCAAGAAAGCATTGTTGAAGTTGCTGTCAATTAGATGACACGGAAAATCAAACTCCATTCCATTCTCTCAGGTGGATATATAAAGAATTCCATGGTACTATTGAAAAAATTAAGAATAGTGATGTTAGTAAGGCCAGTGATGTTGTGGGGATGGAACTGGACTCTCTGACGGTGGTGTCTGAAAAGAGGATGCTGTCCAAGTTGCATGCCATAGACCCATCTGATCCTTGCCTCCTAAACCTCATGTATGCTGCCTTCTTCCACCTGACTAGATTTTCCACCTCACTTGTCACCCATTGTTCCTTCACCCTACCATTCTTTATCTTCCTCACCGGGACAAATTTACCCCTAGCATCCTGCAAGACATCTCTAAACATCGACCACATGTCCATAGTACATTTCCCTGCAAAAACGTCATCCCAATTCACACCGGCAAGTTCTAGCCTTATAGCCTCATAATTTGCCTTTCCCCAATTAAAATTTTTCCTGTCCTCTCTGATTCTGTCCTCTTCCATGATAATGCTAAAGGCCAGGGAACAGTGGTCACTATCCCCCAGATGCTCACCCACTGAGAAATCTGTGACCCGACCCGGTTTGTTACCTAATACTAGATCTAGTATGGCATTCCCCCTGGTCGGCCTGTCAACACACTGTGACAGGAATCTGTCCTGGACACACTTAACAAACTCTGTCCCAAGGGAACTAATCGGGTGCCAATCAATATTAGGGAAGTTGAAGTCACCCATAATAACAACCCTGTTATTTTTGCACCTTTCCAAAATCTGCCTCCCAATCTGCTCCTCTTTATCTCTGCTGCTACCAGGGGGCTTATAGAATACCCCCAATAGAGTAACTGCTCCCTTCCTGTTCCTTACTTCCACTCATACTGACTCAAAAGAGGACCCTGCAACATTACCCACCCTTTCTGTAGCTGTAATAGTATCCCTGACCAGTAATGCCACCCCTCCTCCCCTTTTTCCGCCCTCTCTATCCCTTTTAAAGCACTGAAATCCGGGAATATTGAGAATCCATTCCTGCCCTGGTGCCAGCCAAGTCTCTGTAATGGCCACTACATCACAATTCCATGTATGTATCCAAGCTCTCAGTTCATCACCTTTGTTCCTGATGCTTCTTGCATTGAAGTACACACACTTTAGCCCTTCTACCTTACTGTCTTTACGCCCTTTATTCTGCTTCTCTTTCCTCAAAGCCTCTCTATATGTTAGATCTGGCTTTACTCCATGCACAATACATGCAGCTCCCGCATGACCTTTATCCTCCTCCACCTCACTGTCTGCTCTAACACTCTGGTTCCCCTCCCCCTGCAGATCTAGTTTAAACCCCCCGGAGCAGCACTAGAAAAATGAGTGGAAGTAATGACCACTCCCCCTCCCCCACTCCTGTTGGACTGTTTGTGGTAACTTTTTTTAAATATCCTTTCTTACTTCTCTCCTAATATTTGTTTATCTGTGCACTTGTAATGCTACTGTGACACTGTAATTTCTTTTGGGATCAATGAAGTATCTATTATGATGATTTATACCCAGGCATCATCCCTAATGAAAATGGCAGAGTTGGTCATTGAAACGTCTGTTATAATCAATATCTGTACCCAGTTGGAAGCCCAAACCAAAAAGAGTTTATTTGTAATAACTAAATAATTAGTTTTAACTAACTAAATCAGTTAAACTAATAATTAAATTCAACTAAAAGCTAATTCACGTATATGAAATTGTTGGATTATCACAGAAGATACATGTTAACCTAACATATTAACCTCTCTGAATGCTGAGCTGGTAATTTTAAGTGGACAAGAAATTCTAAGCTATGTCAATGGATAAATTAAATCTTGGTTTGTCTGTGAAGGTTCTTAGTCATCCTGGTCACTGTATATCAAGCAGTGGTAAATCAAAACAACTGGACTTGCTGTGTTGTCTAGAAGACGTTTCACCACTCATCTGAGAGACTTCTTCAGTTCTGATCCATGGTGTGTAGTTTTCCGGCTTATAGACTCTGTGAGTTGGTTAAAGGTGTAGTGATCATATGAGGGTCGTTAAGAGCCGTAGAGTTAATGAGAGGGTCATTAGTCTTAGCTTTGCACGAACAGAGGTGTGAACCGAAGGGTTTTGACCCGAAACATTGACTGTACTCTTTTCCATAGATGCCGCCTGGCCTGCTGAGTTCCTCCAGCATCCGCACATTTTCTCTCGTTTGTGGAGCTGTGAACTATTGTGGAGACGCTGGGGCGGAGATGTTAGGAGTGCATTGTACACAGTACCCCACTCCCTCTGTCCAGGGATAAACAGATCAATATCAATTATGCTATCCAATGCAATGAGGACTGCACAGATCTGTATATCGGCGAGACAGGACAGCCTCTTCACAAACAGATGGTCCAACATAGGAGGGCTAGCACCTCAGATCAAGGTCCAGCTGTATATAGAACATCTCCTCTGTACCTACTTCCAAGCACCTTAAAACTATGCCCCCTCGTGTTAGCCATTTCAGCCCTGGAACCAAGCCTGTGACTATCTACACAATCAACGCCTTTCATCATTTTATACACCTCTATCAGGTCACCTCTCATACTCCATCGCTCCAAGGAGAAAAGGCCAAGTTCACTCAACCTAAGGCATGCTCTCCAATCCAGGCAACATCCTCGCAAATCTCCTCCACACTCTTTCTATAGTATCCACATCATTCCAGTAGTGAGATGACCGGAACTCCAAGTGGGGTCTGACCAAGGTCTTGTATAGCTGTATACCTACACCTAAAGGACAAGGGGTACTCCTTTGATGATAACAATGTGCATATTTTGGACAGGGAGGCAGGTGGTTTGAAAGAGGGCGGGTTAAAGAAGCCACCTTTGTCAAACTTGGAAACCCATCCCTGAACACCATCTACTTACAATGCAGTCCTAACATCTCCACCCCGGCGTCTCAATAAACAATAGGTGCAGGAGTAGGCCATTCAGCCCTTCGAGCCAGCACCACCATTCACTGTGATCATGGCTGATCATCCACAATCAGTACCCTTTTCTTGCCTTCTCCCCATATCCCTTCACTCCGCTATCTTTAAGAGCTCTATCTAACTCTTTTTTGAAAGCATCCAGAGAATTGGCCTCCACTGCCTTCTGAGGCAGAGCATTCCACAGAACCATGACTCTCTGTGTGAAAAAGTTTTTCCCCAACTCCTTTCTAAATTGTCTACCCCTTATTCTTAAACTGTAGCCTCTGGTTCTGGACTCGCCCAACATCAGGAACATGTTTCCTGCCTCTAGCGTGGCCAATCCCTTAATAATCTTCTATGTTTCAATCAGATCCCCTCTCATCCTTCTAAATTCCAGTGTCTACAAGCTCAGTCGCTCCAAACTTTCAACATATGACATTCCTGCCATCCCTGGAATTAACCCAGTGAACCTACGATGCACTCCCTCAATAGCAAGAATGTCCTTCCTCAAATTTTGTCTCCACAACAGTTTATACCTCCATTCATTAACTCTACGACTCTTAACGACCCTCATATGGTTATTATACTGTTAAACAACTCTTAGAGTCTATAAGCCGGAAAACTCCACACCATGGATCAGAACTGAAGAAGCCTCTGGGATGAGTGGCCAAATGTCTTCTGGACAACACAGCAAGTCCAATTGCCTATAGCTGGATATGAATCTTGGCTTCCATCAAAGTTTATGAGAATTTGTTCTGTGCAGTTCGGTTACAAAATTCATTTCCTAAATTATAAGGATAGGAGAATAGTAATGCTAGCAGTGTCTATAAAACACCAGATAAATAAGAGAACGGATTTTTGTCCCATCGCAAAAGATTTCGCCGACATCAGAAATTTAAAGGTGCAAATCCGGCCAAGGAAAACGGGCGGGAGTAGAATCTGAATTGGCAGCGGGACTGACCAATCGGATACTAGACAAGCAAGGCGGGGGCGCGACTGTTCAGTGAGTGAGGGTGGAGCGATCCAATCAGAACGAGGAGAGGTGAGCAGGACGATCCAATCGCAGGGCGGTGGATGGGCGGAACGTTTGATTCCCTTTAATTGCGTGCTGTCGCCATCTTGTGAAAAGTCGTTGGGAGCGACTGGGGGGATAAACGTAAAGGTGTCTTAAAATTAAATCCTCAGCATTCTCACGTTGTTCATTCTTTTTTTTTTAAAAAAAAAATGGTAAAAATCTTTATCGGGAATCTGCCTCGTATAGCGACGAAAGAAGAGATCAAGGAGCTGTTCGAAAAGTACGGCAAATTGACCGAGTGCGATATCATCAAGGTGAGGTGGTGCCAGGGGGATGAAATAAATAAGCCAGTTTACAAGATAGTGATATTTTATTCCCGGCTGGTGGGTTTCAGGCAGAAAACCGGGAGGCTTTTTTTAAAAAAAATCCCATCTGAAGTAACGTCAAGGGGAACAGAATTGCGGAGGGCCCACTGTGATGGTGGGAGTGTTGCATTAAAATCATTCCCCCGGCTGCTCCAGTGGACCATAGGACATCCCAACCAAAAGGCGATGGATCCACCAGATCTATTGAGAAGGTTTCCATGTACTGTTACCCTCTTAGAGAAAGATAAATAAACATCTGAAATGTAGATGTGAAAAGGTATAAGCGCAAGAAGTTGTCTATTTCAATGTGTTTGGATTTGGGCTTCATAGAGGGAATGGCCCTGGGGGAAAAAATACTCCTCCCCTGTGACTTCAGAATTAAAATGCAGCATATTGGAAGAGAACCTCTTGGAAAAAATGTGGCATGGATGGTATTGGGATGTATTGGCTTAAAAGGAAAATTGTATCATTTCGTAGTCTCTTTTCCAGTGTGTTTTCTAGACCATTACATAGTTTTGAAGTTCACTGACTAGTCAGGCTCCTGGCTTGAGTTTCATCTCATAGATGTGTAGTTGTTACAGGGTTTAAAGGGTGGAAGGTACATTTATTATCGAAGTATGTATGCAGTACACGACTCCTGAGGTTTTCCTTCTCCAGATAGACGTGAAACAAAGAAAGCTGTGGAAGTCTTTCAAACCCCTCCCCCCCCCCACACACACACAAAAAAACATACAAACCACCTCTAATTTAAATCACGATGTCACCAAGAGCATCAACCTTGAGATTTGTCTGCTAACAGGCAGCCACAAAACAAGAAACCTGAAAGAACCCAATTTTTTAAAAAAAAGACCAGCACCCAATGCATAAAAAGGGGGGGAAAAAACACAAATCATGCAAGCGATAAAGGGAGCAACAGCATTCTGAACCAAATTGAGTCCATAAACCCAGTGATTGGCAATGGTTGCTGCAGTTATCTTGTCTGTTAATCATCTGGAATCTCTAATGGGCTTGAGCACTTTGTTGGAAGTTAAGGTGTTTTCTGAGACCCTGGCTTCTAATGGTGTGTTCCCGGGAGTGTGCTCTCGCTGTCTTAAATTGTAAGTTTGTAAGGTCCATGGAAACACATTGGTGTACAGAAACTTAGCACAAGTGGTTGATGTCTTGTCTTGAGCAAATAATTCTGATCATGTACATTTGCTCCTTTACAAAGTAAAATTTATTGAAGTACATACACGTCACCACATACAACCCTGAGATTCTTTTTCTGTAGGCATACTCAGCAAATCTATAGAGTAGTAACTGTAAACAGGATCAATGCAAAAGCATAGAAGGCGGCAAACTATGTAAATGTAAATCAATAGTAATAAATAAGAGAGCAGGTAACAAGATAAAGGGTCTTTAAAGTGAGATCATTGGTTATGCGAACATCTCAATAGGTGAGTGTAGTTATCCTCTTTTGTTCAAGAGCCTGATGGTTGAGGGGTAGTAACTGTTCCTGAACCTGGTGGTGTGAATCCTGAGGTACCTTCTACCTGATGGCAGCAGCCAGAAGAGAGCATGACCTGGGTGGTGGGGGTCTCTGATGATGGATGCTGCTTTCTTATGACAGCGTTTCATGTAGATGTGCTCAATGATTGGGAGGGCTTTACCTGTGGTGGACTGGGTGGAATCCACTACCTTTTGCAGGATTTTCCATTCAAAGGCATTGGTGTAATGAACTGATATCTTATTAGTGCCTTTTCTGTACTTAGGGTAGCAAGCAAAATCTTTTGAGTGTTGATCACTAATTCAAATCTAACTACATTTATTAGCAAAGCAAGTATGCAGTTTATAACCCTGAGATTCACCTTCCCACAGACAGCCACGAAACAAAATCGTGGGACCCATTCAAAGAAAAACATCAAACACTCATTGTGCCAAACAAAAAAGAAATCACTCAAACAGCAGAAACTGAGCGAATAACACACAGAAAACATCAAACTGCAGAGCCTGTAAACTGTCTAGGAACATTAATTCCACATTGTAATAATGTTTTAAAAGCTTATTTTAAATATTTTGTTTATGGTCCTTCATTTCTGATCCCTCCTCTCTACCAGAAATGGTCTGTTTCTGTCTACCTCATATTTTCATCATTACAGCTCTATAATCTTTATCGTTTGCAGGTCAATGTGAGTGTTAGTTTACTTTGTCAACATTCTATATGACTTTATAACATCCAGATTAAAGAGGGTGATCATCTATTATTTTCGGAACTGAATGCGTATTTTGCATCAGTCTTCACAGTGGAAGACGTCTGCAGTATACTGGACATTCATGAGTGTCAGGGAAGTGAAGTTTGTGCAGTGAAAATTACGACTGAGAAGGTGCTCAGGAAGCTTAATGGTGTGAGGGTGGATAAATCTCCTGGACCTGATGGAATGCACCCTCGAGTTCTGAAGGAAGTAGCTGGAGAGATTGCAGAGGCATTACCAATGATTTTTCAAGAATAGATTCTGGCATTGTACCGGATGGCTGGAAAATTGCAAATGTTACTCTGCTATTTAAGAAGGGTGGGAGGCAGCAGAAAGGAAACTGTAGACCTGTTAGCCTGACATCAGTCGTTGGGAAGTTGTTGAAATTGATTGTTAGGGATGAGATTACGGAATACCTGGAGGTACATTACAAGATAGGCTAAAGCCAGCATGGTTTCCTGAAAGGAAAATCCTGCCTGACAAACCTACTGCAATTCTTTGAGGAAATTACAAGCAGAGTAGGCAAAGGAGATGCAGTAGATGTGGTATATTTGGATTTTCAGAAGGCCTTTGCCACATGTGAGACTGCTTAGCAAGGTAATTGCCCATGGAATTACAGGGAAGTTACTAGCATGGGTAGAGTGCTGGCTGGTCAGTAGAAAACAGAGTGGGAGTAAAAGGATCCTATTCTGGCTGGCTGCCGGTTACCAGTGGAGTTCCACAGGGGCCGGTGTTGGGACTGCTGCTTTTTACGATGTATGCCAGTGATTTGGACTACGGTATTAAGGGATTTGTGGCTAAATTTGCCGATGATACAAAGATAGGTGGAGGAGTAGGTAGTGTTGAGGAAACAGAGAGCCTGCAGAGAGATTTAGATAGTTTAGGGGAATGGGCAAAGAAGTGGCAAATGAAATACAATGTTGGAAAGTGTGTGGTCATGCACTTTGGTGGAAGAAATAAACGGGCAGACTATTATTTAGATGGGGAGAGAATTCAAAATGCAGAGATGCAAAGGGACTTGGGAGTCCTTGTGCAAGATACCCTGAAGGTTAACCTCCGGGTTGAGGCAGTGGTGAAGAAGGCGAACGCAATGTTGGCATTCATTTGTAGAGATACAGAATATAAGAGCAGGGATGTGATGCTGAGGCTCTGTAAGGCACTTGTGAGACCACACTTGGAGTATTGCGTGCAGTTCTGGGCTACTTATTTTAGAAAGGATATACTGATGTTGGAAGGGGTTCAGAGAAGATTCACGAGAATGATTCCAGGGATGAAAGGGTTACTGTATGAGGAATGTCTGGCAGCTCTTGGACTGTATTCCCTGGAGTTCAGGAGAATGAGGGGGAATCTCACAGAAACATTCCGAATGTTAAAAGGCCTGAATGGATTAGATATGGCAAAGTTATTTGCCATGGTAGGGGATTCTAGTTCAAGAGGGCACGACTTCAGGATTGAAGGACGTCCATTTAGAACAGAGATGCGGATAAATTACTTTAGTCAGAGGGTGGTAAATCTGTGGAATTTGTTGTCACGGGTGACTGTGGAGGCCAGGTCATTGGGTTTATTTAAGGCAGAGATAGATAGATTCTTGATTAGCCAGGGCATCAAAGGGTATGGGGAGAAGGCAGGGGAGTGGGGATGACTGGAAGGATTGGATCAGCCCATGATTGAATTGTGGCGCAGACTCGATGGGCTAAATGGCCGCCTTCTGCTCCTATATCTTATGGTCTTATGAACTAGAATATAAAAGCAAGGATGTAATGTTGAGACTTTATAGAAACACTGGTGAGGCCTCACTTGGAGTATTGTGAGCAGTCTTGGGCCCCGTGCTGGCCTTATGTGCTGACACTGGAGAGGATTCAAAGGAGGTTCACAAAAATGATTCCAGGATTGAACGGTTTGTCAAATGAAGAGCTTTTGACGGCTCTGGGCCTGTATTCACTGGAATTCAGAAGAATGAGGGATGACCTCATTGAAACCTATTGAATGGTGAAAGGCCTTGATAGAGTGGATGTGGAGAGGATGTTTCCTATGACAGGAGAGTTTAGGACTAGAGGACGAAGAATAGAGGGGCATCCTTTTAGAATGGTGATGGGGAGGAATTTCTTTAGCCAGAGAGTGGTGAATCTGTGGGGCTCGTGGGCACAGGCAGCTATGGAGGCCTAGTCATTGGGTATATTTAAGGCAGAGATTGAGAGATTCTTGATTGGTCAGGGTGTGAAGGGATACGGGGAGAAGGCAGGAGATTGGGGCTTAGAGGGAAAATGGATCAGCCATGATGAAATGGCAGAGCAGACTCGATGGGCCAAATGGCCTAATTGTACTCCTGTATCTTGTGGTCTTTTAATAGTGGGGTTGAAATTTGCAGTTTTGAGAAACAAACCTAAAATGAAGCGAGTGGATATTGGCATTTGAACATAATCTGTGGTCAAAGACTAAGTCGGGGAACCTAATCGCCCGCCTTCATTCAGGGTTGCTTGGGCTAGAGAAGCTGAAAAAGTAAAAACTGTTATTTCCTTTCAATTAGAATTATGGCTTTGTGCACATGGAGGACAAAGAGGCGGCAGATGAGGCGATCAAGAACCTGCACCATCACAAGCTCCATGGGCTTCCCATCAACGTGGAAGCCAGCAAGAGCAAAGTGAAGACCTCGACCAAGCTGCACATCAGCAACATCAGTAGTGAATGCACTAACCAGGAGCTGCGGGCCAGGTTTGAGGAGTATGGACCTGTCATTGAGTGTGACATTGTCAAGGACTACGCCTTTGTGCACATGGAGAGGGAGGAGGATGCCATGGAAGCCATCCGAGGGTTTGATGGCACTGAGTTTAAAGGTGAAAGAGCTTGGGGGGGATTAGGGGTGCCGTGCTGACCTTATCTGCAAGATTCCAATTACACCTGTAGCTCTCCCTGTAAATTATGGTTGAAGGGAAAAAAAACATCGTCAGCTATTCCCTCCTAATTTTCCTTTAAAGAATTAGAATTGTCTTTTGAGGAGGCGAAGAAGGGAACATCTTGGAGTTTTCCAAGCGAATAGTTCACTGTTGCACATCTGACCAGTGTAATATTGAACACTCCTAACGTTCTTTCATAGAAACGAAAGCAAGATCGGCCCTAATCATCCCACGCCTAATTGTCCATGACAAGCTGGCGTGAATTGTTGGCTTTGTGCTACTGAGGCCCACTTGGTGAAGTTTTTTCTTTTGGGTTTGGGCACAGGTGGCAGTGAAGAAACAGCAGTTATATTTTTCATCTGGGGCCATGTGTGTCTGGAAGGGGGCAGCCTCCCATGGTAGTGTTTCCTTAACCCGCTGCCTCTGTCCTTCTCAGCGGTGGGCATTGTGTGTTTGCAGTGTACTGTTGGAGTAATCTAGGAGGATAAGCAAAGTGACCGAACAGCATAATCTTGGTCCAAATTCCTAATCTGGATTAACCTAGTTTAGGTGGGTTTAGCTGGTCCTGATTTTGTGATTATCGGTAAATTTGGGAAATCTTTGAATCCCAAATTTTAATAGATTAGTCAAACTTCCATGTCATGCTCAGAGGAGAGGACTGGCCACTTATCCATAGTAGTAACTGGCAGATCTGGAATTAATTCCTGGCCTTCAGGAGACACGAGGAGAATTCGTGACTTATTCTGTGGAATGTGAAGTTCCTAAACCTTTTGTCCTAGATGTGAATTAACTAGTGTTTAAATAAATGTACGTTGATTATAGAATTGACTTTTAATTTCAGTTTCTTTTCTATTGGGAAAGCTGGGTGGAGGGAGGAAAAATACCATTTAGAATTCCCAGTGTCTAATCTCTGGTGGCTTGTGACAGAAGAGACCAACTCTGTGCCCACGTAGCTTGAACAGCTTTGTGTTGCCCTATGCAGTCAAAATCCCTTGACACCCGTCATCTAGACTACAAGTGAAAAGTGCCTGCTTGAGCAAGATGCTGCACTCTAGTAGGACCTGGCACAGGAAAACAAGGTAGGTGACATTCAAATTGCTGGCCAATAGCCAGGAACGTGAACGTTTGTAGTATGTGGAGATAACTGGGCTAGGGAGTCTTTGTTTAATATGGCAACCTCAGCAGTTTTTTTTGGTAACAAGAGTTCATGTCATTACGCATTAATAACAATGTAAGTGTTGCGGTTGCATTGCTGTCGTTACTCTTACACAAGTTCATGGACCGCTTGCCACGTCTTGTTTTTATTTGGCTCTTGTTATGTCCTTTGTTGTATCCCGTTTTCTGTCCCCCATGAGAGTTGGCTCGAAGTGTTCTCCTGGGTGCAGAATGGGACTGCTGTTTTCATTTATGACTGTAACATCTGTACACTTAAAAGGGCTGACTTCACAATCCAGTGCTTCCAGGAATGGAGCATCCAAGATTCCATCATTTCCCCAGCCCAAATCTTTAGGTAGTTCGCACCCCCTCCCCCACCCCCGGAGATCTAATCCCATCCACCTGCACTGGGAGGGTAGCCCTGCCATCTCAGTACTCTGTGCAACTTTAAGTGATTTTTCTTCATATACACAAATGCCATCTGGTTCCTTGTGCTTGCTCCAGTATACATGACTCATCTATTCCCAACACTCAATTCCTTCTCTGTTCCCTTAATTCCCCAGAATTCCCAAAAAAAAAATTCCAATACCGTCTGCAAGAAGATGTCGTGATTTTATATATGACTGGCCCCTTATAACTATGTTCCCTTTTTGTGGATTAGTGAAAATAGTCATTAAAAAAAAGTCTGAGTGAAGAAGTTCCCCTCGTATTCCCCTTAAACTTTTCACCTTTCACCCTTAACCCATGACCCCTGGTTGTAGACCCACCTAACGTCATTGGAAAAAGCGTGCTTGCATTTACCCTATCATTACTCCTCATGATTTTGCATACCTCTGTCAAATCTCCCCTCAATCTTCTACATTCTACGAAATGAAGTCCTAACCTTTCCTTATAATGCAGCTCTTCCAGTCCTGGCAACATTCTTGTAAAATTTCCCTGTACTCTTTCAACCTTATTTATATCTTTGCTGTAGGTAGGTGACCAGATTTGCACATGATACCCCAGATTAGGCCTCACCAACGTCTTATACAACTTTAACATCCCATCTCCTGTACTTGTTATTTTGATTTAGGAAGGCCAAGGTAGCCAAAGCTTTCTTTATGAACCAATCTGCCTGTGCTGCCACTTTCAAGGAATTATGGACCTGTATTCCTTTGATCTACCACATTCCTCAGTGCCTCCTGTTCACTGTGTAAGTTCTACCAAGTGTAACACCTCGCACTCGTCTGCATTAAGTTCCATCTGCCATTTTTCTGCCCACTTTTTTTCAGTTGGTCTAGATTCCACTACAAGCTCTGACAGTCTTTTTTTGCTGTCCACTACACCCACCCCCAATCTTGGTGTCATCTGCATATTTACTGATCCAGTTAACCACATTATCACCCAGGTGATTGATACAGATGACAAACCGCAATGGACCCAGCACTGATCCTGCAGCACTCCACTAGTCACAGGTCTCCAGTCCGAGAGGCAACCATCTACCCCGACTCTCTGGCTTCTCCCACAAAGCCAATGTCTAATCCAATTTGCTACCTCATCTTAAATGCGAACGACTGAACCTTCTTGACCAACCTCCCATGCAGGAGTTTGTCAGATGCCTTGCTAAAATCCATGTAGATAATATCCACTCTCTTCCCTTCATCACTGTAACTTCCTCACAACTCTGTAAAACTCTACCACGCACAAAACCATGCTGACTATCCCCAGTGCCATGTCTATCTAAGTACTCATATATCCAGTCCCTTAAAATACCTTCCAACAAAAAGCTCCTAGTGCTTTCTCAGCGTACATGACAAATAGACTCTTCTCGGGCTTCCAGTCTGTACCCAGCCGGCCGCCTGAGAAAGTTTATCCACTTTCCAATAACTTTCCCACCTCTGATGTCAGGTTTGCTGGCCTATAATTTCCAGGTTTATTTTTAGAGCCTTTCTTAAACAGTGGAACATCATTGGCTTATCCTCCAATCCTCTGTACCTCACCTGTTGCGAAGCATGATTTAAATATCTCTGTTAGGGGCCCCTGCAATTTCTGGACTTGCCTCCCACAGGGTCTGAGTGAACACCCTGTCAGGCCCTGGGGATTTATCCACCCTAATTTACCCTCAAGGCATCAAACACTTCCTCCTCTGTAATCTGTACGGGGTCCATGACCTCGATGCTGCCATGGCTCACTTCTATAGACTGTCTTTCTCCCGGGTAAATAACGGATGCAAAATACCCATTTAAGATCTCCACTATCTTGTTTGGCTGCATAGATTACCATTCTGATTCCAGAGGAACAATTTTGTCCCTTGAAATATTTTCTGCTCTTGTTATATCTGTAGAATACCTTGGGATTCTCCTTCACCTTCTCTGGTAGACCCCATTTAAGCCCTTCTGATTTCTTAAGTGTTTTCTTGCATTTCTTATACTCCATGAGGATTCATCTGTTCCAACTTGCCTATAACTGCTATGTACCTCCATTTTTTTCTGAAAAGAAAGAAGGCCCTCAATATCTCTTGAAAACCAAGGTTCCCTAAACCTGTTATCGTTTGCTTTTTTATTCTAACAGGCACATATAAGCTTTGTACTCTCAAAATTTCACTTTTGAAGGCCTCCCAGTTACCAAGTATGCCTTTGCCAGTAAACAGCCTGTCCCAATCCATGCTTGCCAGATCATTTCTGATAACATCCAAGCTGGGCTTTCTCCAATTTAGAATCTCGACCTGTGGACCAGACCGATCTTTTTACATATTTACTTTGAAGCTGATGGCATTATGATCATGAGATGCAAAGTGTTCCCCTTCTGTCAACTGCCCTGTCTCATTCTCTGACAGGAGAGCAAGTATCACACAGCCTCTTGTTGGGACTTCTATGTACTGATTAAGGAAACTTTCCTGAGCACTGTAGACAAACTCTGTCCCATCTAGTCCTTTTACAGTATGCGAGTCCTGGTCAATATGTGGAAAGTTTAAAATCTCCTACTATAACAACCTTGTGTTTCTTGTAGCAGTCTGTGATCTCTGCAAATTTGTTCGTCTAAGTCCCTTAGACTGTACGGTGATCTATAAACGTGGCCATTCTTTTCTTATTCCTCAGTTCCACTCATAAAGCCTTGCCATTGGAGTTCTCCAGTCTATCCTGACTGAGCACTGCAATGACATTTTCCTTAACTAGTATGCCATCCCTCCTTCTGTTTAAAACAATGGAACCCTGGAATAGTGAGCTGCCAGTCCTGCCCCTCCTGCAATCAAGTCTCACTAAGGGCTACAATATCATAATTCCATGTGTTGATCCATGTCCTGAGCTCATCGGTCTTTCCTACAATATTTCTTGCATTGAAATATACGCAGCTCAGGACATTAGTCACACCGTGCTCACCCTTTTGATTCCTTACTTTGAGGTCTTAACTACATCTGTCTCCATAACCTCTCCACTAACTGTTCTTGCACTCTAGTTCCTGTCACCCTGCAACTCTAGTTTAACCACCCACCCCACTGCCTCCAGTTCAGGTTCAAAGCTTCGCAACATCTCAACAGCAATCCTGTTACGCCCTCATGGCATCTCACTTATTTCAATGAGATCACTTTTCATTCTTCTAAGCTCCAGAAGGAATGCAGATCCAACCTGATTAGCCCGTCTTGATGGCTCAAAAATCCCATCCCAGGGACTAGTGTGGTGAATCTCCACTGGATTGCATCCAATGCCCCTCTGAGATTTCTGAGGTAAGGGTTGCTCTCTTCCAGGGGTAGCCTTGAATGATTGTTACAAAAGCAACCCCTTTCCATGTGCCATCTGCCTTAGCTACTTGCTGTCCCTGTTTGCTAACATTTTGTGATTTGTCCGCAAGAACACCTAGATCTCACTGTCCTTTATTTATTTGCAATGTGTTTCTATTTGCATAATAAACTGCCTTTTGAATCATTGACAGAGGTGTATGACCCCGTGCTTTGCTGCATTCAACACCATTTGCCAAATCTTCACTATATCATGTGGTAGAGCCACAATATCCTCGTCACTACATGAACCGATCCTTGGCACATTCCACTAGTTAAGCCTTTCTGACCTGAATCAGTTAATGCCAGCTCTCCGTCTCCTTTGTGATAACAGGTTTTCAATCCATGCTGACACGCGTGGTTAGTTACAAAGAGTCCTGCACTCGTGCACTTGCTTCTTCAAGGTTTTGGAGCTTTGAGTAAGGATTGAAAAGCAGCAGTATATCAGGACCACATGCAAAATGCTGGATGAACTCATCAAGTCGGGCAGCATGTATGGAGGACAATACTTTCGGGCCAAGACGGAAGATTGACTCCCCCCACCCAAACAAGTCTTTCCACACCAGAAGTCATAATAGTTATCTTAGGGTTGGAAGATGGTCTCGGGTCCTTGAACATTATGGTTATTCAAGGGTATCCAGTGGTGAGTGAATAGGTCAAGGTATGGCTCCCTTGTGCCTTGCAAGACTGCTTCCAGTCAAATATCCCCTCCACCACTCACAGCTAGATTAGGCCAAAAATGTGATACCTTGGCACGATGAGCGTTGGATGGCTGGTGTCTAGGGAACACCAGGGTCGGCACGGTAGCGTAGTGGTTAGCACAACACTTCACGGTACAGGCGACCCGGGTTCAATTCCTGCTGCTGCCTGTGAAGAGTGTGTAAGTTCTCGCTGTGACCGCGTGGGTTTCCTCCGGGTGATCCAGTTTCCTTCGGCATTCCAAAGATGTACCAATTGGTAGATTAATTGGTCATTGTAAATTGTCCTGTGATTAGGGTAGAGTGAAATTGGGGGACTGTGGGGATTCTGCACTGTATCTCAGTAAATAAATAAGCTGAAATAAACTGCTTCTGCAAAGGGGTGGCAATCTTGAGGAATTAATGTGTAGGGGAGCAGGGCGAAAGGAAGGAAGTGTTAGGTCTGGTCAACTTATGAGAACCTTGTGTCTCATTCCACTTCCCTCTGCTGCTATCGCATGTATTTCCTGAATGAGACTTGTTTTGATTCTGTTGGTTAAGAACAAAATTCTATTTTCAGTCACATCAATAACTGTTTCAATTTTGTTTCCGTCTATCATTTTGTAACATTTCAAGTTCCGTTTCCTTATCGTTTTACCTTGTGGGTTAGAACGAGAGCAGCAACATTGTAAGATGAGGATTGCAATAGCAAAAAAAGTAACACTTGCAACTGTGTTTGCTGTGTGATTCTTCTTCATCTCAGTATCCCTTCCACACGGGTACCTCATTCGACTCGGTGTTTTACTGATACTGAAACATGGGGAAGACTGATCTTGCAATGAATCCTGAAGAAGGCTGAAAACCTCTTCCTGGTGTTCAGTACAATGTCATTTTGGCCAGTTTTAAAATTCTATCTGTATGTATTTTGCCTGCTTTGTGCAGATGGTAATCTTTGTGAATTGCTTAACCAGTTTTGAAGTTACATATTGAAAATGTGCTACAAAATTTGGAAAGAGGCTGTTACTAACAATTTGGTGGCTTTTCCATCCTTTGAGACTTTTTTTTCGCTAGCAAATCTTCAATCATATAAGAACTTGACAGCTGCCACCGTTTTTTTTTGGTGTGGCTTCTAAGAATGTAATAAGGGAATGTTTTATTTTCTTTTGCCATACCCCAGCTCATATCTTTCTGCCTTTTCAACACCTGGTTATTATGTCTAAGCAATGTTCTCTGTCCTGAAAATCCATTGACTGGGGTAGCTGAATCTTACGCTGAAGATCCTGGGGGAATAAAATGTTCTGTCCTCAGAATATCGGTTTACGGAGATTTGATTCTTGACTGGGGTCATGTTGCTCATGCACCCCCACCCCATGCTAATATCTTGTGGGTTCCACCGCTTTTTGATTTTTTTTCCTTTAAGGGGAGCGTCATGATTAGCAATGTACAGTGGCCAATTTGATGCTTTGACTCTTTATAATTTGTTGGAGGATTCTCCATGGGAATACTGAAGGGCAGCGTGGGCCTTGTTGGTTCACAAGTTATTGGTTTGATAAGCAGAGTTTGTTGGGGTGGGGGAATTCAATGTTGTATCAGTAAATTTGTTTACGCTGACACTGGCTTTCTAGTGAATTTTCTTTTAAGTCCAGAACGAGGGGTCACAGTTTGAGGATAAAGGGGAAGCCTTTTAGGACCAAGATGAGGAAAAACTTCTTCACACAGAGAGTGGTGAATCTGTGGAATTCTCTGCCACAGGAAACAGTTGAGGCCAGTTCTTTGGCTATATTTAAGAGGGAGTTAGATATGGCCCTTGTGGCTAAAGGGATCAGGGGGTATGGAGAGAAGGCATGTACAGGGTTCTGAGTTGGATGATCAGCTATGATCATACTGAATAGCGATGCAGGCTCGAAGGGCCGAATGGCCTACTCCTGCACCTATTTTCTATGTTTCTGTGTCCCTCACTAGGTTAGTTGAGAATAGCAAGGAATGAGTGTCTTTAAACTCAGTGATAGAATTGGGGGAGGGTGGAAGAGGGGAAAATGAAGGAAGGTCACTCTTGTAATCTCCCTAAGGATCTGTCAGCTTTACCTCTCCTCTTCAGCCAGGCCAGTATATGTTGCCATTATTGGAATGTGATCCTCAGTTCTTCGTGGAACTGAGGAGAAAGGGAAGATTCTATGAATACTGCATCTCAAGAAATCACTCAGTCATCTAAAAGTTTTATCCACTGCCGTAGCTTTGATTGGGCATGTTCTGCCTGATTAACATCTCTGAATATAGGAAGTGTAGCTATGATTAAATTCATTGGAGGTAGAGATTAGTTAATTTTATCAAAAAAAAAGCTATTTTCCTGTTTGTCTTTTTACAATGTGTCACATTGTGCTGAGTACTAATATTTCAGAGCTGTCATTGAAATCTTCAGTCAGTTCGATCAAGCAAGTAGTGTTCCTTTTTCACCCTTCACAGTCCCACTTCCCCCAACTGAGCAAAGGTGATCATTTGACTCCCTAAAGACACCGTAACTGTCTTTGGTAGTAGTTATAATTAATTTGGTCCTGCCCAGCTTTGCATATGGTTTCAACATAACCACAGCAAGATGTTATTGAGCAAACTCTTCCGTCTTGTTTTTAAAGGCAGACGGATCCATGTCCAGCTGTCGAGAAGTCGGCTCCGGACACAACCAGGGATGGGCGACAAAAACGGCTGTTTTCGGTGTGGTAAAGAGGGCCACTGGTCTAAAGAATGCCCCAAAGATCGCGGTGGTTTCGAAGGCGGATTCCCTTGCAACTATCCCCAACCTTACCCAGTGCGGCCCATGTCAGCGTACGGAGAGCGCCCGGTGTACGACGAGCGGTATGGGATGGCCGAGCACTACGAGAGCTATTTGGCACAGCCTTGTGCGCCAATGGGAGATCCCTACTATGATCGCCGGTCAAGTCAGCTTCCACCTATAGGCACCCCAATGAGCGATTGCGTCCCTGGCGGGTTAGACCCCTATGGGAGGCACGCTGTGCCGCCTCCTCGCCCTTCCTGTTACAACAGGGATAGGAGCCCTCTGCGTCGGATGCCCATGGCCTCCTCGAGCACTGCATATGGGTTTGAGTACTCTCAAGTCTCTTCAGCAGCCATGTCCACTAGATCTCCGTATGACGTGCCAAGCACAGCGGGGAATGCCTACGTGGACCGAATGCAGTACTCTATGTTCTGATCCAAAGGTGAGGCACCACCCACTTTCCAACTGCAGATGTGTGTCTGACATTGCAGACTTGGCTTATTCAGTGTCTAATGCTCAAGGGACCGGAAGGTTTCCTCACCTCCTGGTCCACCCCCTTCTCCCAAACCAACCTCGCCCCATCCATATTTTTATTTTCATCCCCCATTTTTGTTCAGTATCTTGGGGTTGCTAATACAGGCCTTGGCACTCTTTGGGCTGTGGAGGGATAGCGGGAGTGTCGGATGGTTGACATAACTGCTTCTAACCACTGCGTCATTCTTCCTTTGAGCTGTTGGACGTTTCTGGTGACTTGGCATGACAGTCGGGTTATGATCTCCCGTAGTTGTTGAAACACCTTCTGACCTACATTTCTTCCATGAATTGGGTGGGTGGGGGGCAAAAGGTGTCAATTGGAAGCAGTTGTAGAACTTAACGGTGAAGTCAAAGTCTTCGGGAGAGGTGGGATGGAGAATATTGTCCAGTGATGCCCCGTAGCCGCCTTGGTTATTGATCTATAGTTGATTTGTACTACTGTAACCTCAACCAGAAAATGCTTTTGCCAAAATTACCAAGGAACTTAACTGTTTTGATTTTTTTCCCTCTCTGTGTTGCCAAGGACATTTTTTTTTTATTGTGCATTAATTACTGGATATCTTCAAGTCTGTTTCTCACATGGCTTATGTAGGACAGGGTGAAATGGCTGCCAGTTTTCAAGGGCAGTCAAATCGGGCTGCTGACACAAGGTGAAACCTGTGCCTTTTCATGTGAAAATTAAAAAAAAACTGATGTCCATGTGTGCTTCTTTATTTCTTGCAGGAGTGGTAATTATCCCTTGACAAGAGAGTCGGGTTTTCCAAATACACGTGCAAATCTTCGGGTTGTAAGGGATGTGTTCATCGCCCGGATGTAAAGCAAAAGCTGTTTGGTGTGATGCAATACCCCAATATTTTTTATTAAAAAAAGAGTCAATTAAAATGTACTTTTGGTTCCTGATCTGAACTTACTTTCTCCATTTTGACAGAGACCAATCTTTCTGTGGCCTGGTCTTGTTCTGCGTGTATTTTCTTACCATTTTGGTAACGTTACTTGTGCTAGTTAGAAGTATATTGCACATCTGTCAGTAGTTTTAAAAAAAAACTTTTTTTTAGTTATGCGTTTCCTTGTATTAAAAGCTTAACAATAAATACCAGGAATTTCACATTCAGTTTCTGGCTCTGTGTTGCTGTCCATGTTTGATCCTTGTGAATTGTGTGGGATGAGCTGCATCTTCGTTGCTTCAGATATCTGAGTCGTAGCACCTGCCCTCAGGGACTCTGGGGCCACACACCTTGCCTCCAGTTTGCCTTTAGCGACCTGATCCATTGACTTCCTTTCGAGGAGCGCTGTTGTACGAAGGTGAGGTGCAAGAAGAACACGGTCTGGTTGAATACCTGGTTCAATATCCAGTGAATCCTTGCGTGGACCGCAAACTCGCCACTCTGCCACAGTTTTATTTGAGGTTCAACATAAATAAGCCTAATTGATTCAGGTGGCAGCTCAGTCGAGTAACTATTCTGCTATCTGTTTTTTTTTTATGACTGTTATGTTCTGTGGAGGCCAAGTCATTGGGTATATTTAAGGCAGAGGTTGATAGGTTTTTGATTGGTCAGGGTATGAAGGGATGCAGGCAGAAGGCAGGAGCTTGGGGCTGAGAAGGAAAATAGATGAAATGGCGGAGCAGACTCGATGGGCCAACTGGCCTAACCCTGCTCCTATATCTTAATGATTTTATAGTCTCAATCTCAAATACAAGTTTTATCTGGACGAAACAGTAGTGTAGCAGATAGCCTAGTGCTACTGCTGTGCCAGAGGCAACCCAGGTTCAATTCCTACTACCGTCCTTAAAGAATTTGTTTGTTCTCCCCATGACTGCTGGGTTTCCTCCGGGTGCTTTGCTTTCCAAATATATTCTAATTTTGGATCTTGTTGATGATCACCGGTGAAGGCTACTAATAATTCGAGGCTATACAAGGAGCATAAATAGTAGTTAGTATTGGAGGAACTATTCATGACATTTTTTTCTCACTGCCACCTATTGGGCAGAGGAGTTTATTACACCTCTAAATAATTAAACCTCCAATTAATAATCATGGATTGAGTTCCCATGCGTCATGGCTTTTACATATTCCTCTCTGCTTTGCTAAGTTGGTGTTTATCTAAAGAGGTACATGGGTAAGTGCAAGCAGGTTTTATCCACTGAGGTTGGGTTGGACTACAACCAGAGGTCATGGCTTAATGGAGGAAGATGAAAAGTTTTAAGGGGAACATGACAGGAAACTTTTTTTTTCCACTCAGAGGGCCGTGAGAGTATGGAATGAGCTGCCAGCACAAATTCATTGTTTTCAATGTTTTTAAGAGAAGTTTGGATGGGTATATGGAAGGCTATGGTCCCGGAGCAATTCGATGGGAGTAGGACTAGATGGCCTAAAGAGCGCAGTTTCCGATCTGTACTTCTCTATAGCCTAGCCGTCCATTGCAAGTCTGCAAGTTTAGCTGAGCTATTCGCCCCCTGATGTACTTTTGCTTTGCAGCCCTGATCACAGGATCTGCATAAACACAAAAGAGAATCTGAAGATGAAGGTTCTTGGCCCAAAACATTGACTCTTTATTCCTCTCCATAGATGCTGCCTGACCTGATGAGTTCCTCAGGGTGTGTGTGTGTGTGTGTCCCTTGCCCCTTACCCTCCCTTTCTCCCCAAGGCCAAATATTATTGTTACGATTCAACAGCCTAAATGCTCTGCATTGCAGACTTAACCTGTAGACCAACCTGAGAGTTGTCCTGCCATTTTTATTCTTGGAGATACTGCACCAGATGTTAGCAGGCCCTTCCCCAATGAGAGAACACTGCCCAATTACATCCATGTGACCTATTCATCTACTAACCCATACACCTTTAGGAATGTGGGAGGAAACTGAAGCACCCCAGCGGTCATGGGAAGAACATGCAAGATATCGGTGGAATTGAACCTGGATTGCTGGGGCTGTAGTAGCTTTACACCACTGCAACATCCAGATTAAACTTGTATTTGACATTGAGACCATGAGATATAAGGAGCAGAATTAGGCCACTTGGCTCATCGAGTCTGCTCTGCCATTTCATTGTGGCTGATCCACGATCGGGTACAAATGCAGACAGTGCAAAGAGTTCAATTGCACCACAGAGGCAAAATCAAAAAAGGCTGAAGAATGCAGGGCTGAAGGTGCTGTACTTAAATGCACGTAGCCTTTGGAATAAAGTGGGTGAATTTATGGTGCAATTAGAGATTGGTGGATAGGATGTTGTGGGCATCACTGAGTCGTGGCTGAAAGAAGGTCCTAGTTGTGAGCTTAATATCAAAGGATATACTTTCTATCAAAAGGACAGGCAGGAAGGCATAGGCGGTAGTGTGGCTCTGGAATTACATCTTTAGAAAGAGGTGACATAGCACCAGAAAATGTTGAATCTTTGTAGGCAGAGTTAAGAAACCATTTTTTGTTCGGCGGTTTGATCGAGGCATGACTGTGCAGGTGTGTGAATGTCAGTGAGTCAGACTGGCGGGAGAAGTTTAAAAGCATCATTTTTTCTTCAGTGGCTTGATCGAGACACGACTGCAGGCACATGTACGGCAGTGAGTTAAACTGGCTGGAAGAATTTTAGAAGACAGCTTTATAGAGCGGGTGTTGGGAGTAGAGGGAGTCAGAGTAGGAGGGCTTTGGCAATAATGGGTCGAGGCAAGTTAAGCTACTTGTGAGGAATAGGAAGTATGTCTATGAGGTTGGTGTTCTGTACTGGGTGTCGGATGTGGGATGTCCCGGAGACTCCCAGCCTCCAAGATGGCCACATCTGTGCCAGGTGCATCGAGCTGCAGCTCCTTGGGGACCGGGTTAAGGAACTGGAGATGCAGCTTGATGACTTTCGTCTGGTCAGAGAGAGTGAGGAGGTGATAGGTGCTATAAGCAAGTAGTCACACTGGGGCCACAGGAGACAGATAAGTGGGTAACAGTCAGGAGAGGGAAGGGTAAGAGGCAGATACTAGAGAGTAACCTTGTGGCTGTCCCCCTTAACAATAAGTACTCCTGTTTGAGTACTGTTTGGGGGGGGGGGGTACCTACCTGGGGGAAGCAACGATGGCCATGCCTCTGGCACAGAGTCTGGTTCTGTGGCTTAGAAGGGTAGGGAAAGGAAGAGGGTTTCAGCAGTGATGGGGAACTCTGTAGTTAATGGTGATTCTGTGGACGCGGGAAAGAAACGGATGGTAGTTTGCCTCCCAGGTGCCAGGGTCCGGGATGTTTTTGATTGTGTCCACAATAACCTGAAGTGGGAAGGTGGACAGCCAGAGGTCGTGGTACAAATTGGTAACAATGACATAGGTAGGAAAAGGGAGGAGGTCCTGAAAATAGACTAAAGGAAGTTGAGAAGCAGGACCTCAAAGGTAGTCTCAGGATTACCACCTGTGCCATGTGACAGTGAGTTTCGGAATCGAGTGAGGTAAATGTGTGGCCTGGAGCAGGCAGCAGGGACCTCTTGGGGCAGGCATGACCTGTGCAAAAAGGACAGGTTGGACGTGAATCCGAGGGGGACCAATATCCTGGCAGGGAGGTTTGCTAAGGCTATTGAGGAGAGTTTAAACTAGAATTGCTGGGAGGTGGGAACCAAACTGAAGAGATGGAGAAAGGGCAGTTGGCTCACAAATCGAGAAAGCTTGTAGACAGTGTGAGAGGGAGGATGGGGAGGTGATAGAAAGGAGATATGCTCAGACTGATGGTTTGAGATGTACTATTTTAATGCAAAAAGCATCATGAACAAAGTGGATGAGCTTAGACCATGGATCAGTACTTGGAGCTATGATATTGTGGGCATTACAGAGACTTGGATGGTGCAGCGGCAGGAATGGCTACTTCAAGTGCCAGGCTTTAGATGTTTCAGAAAGGACAGGGAGGGAGGCAAAAGAGGTGGGGCATGGCACTGCTGATCAGAGATAGTGTCAGGGCTGCAGAAGAGGAGGAAGTCATGGAGGGATTGTCTACTGAGTCTCTGTGGGTGGAAGTTAGAAACAGGAAGGGGTCAATAACACTACTGGGTGTTGTTTATAGACCACCCAGTAGTAACAGAATCATCGAGGAGCAGACAGGGAGACAGATTCTGGAAAGATGCAATAATAACAAGGTTGTCATGGTGGAAGATTTTAATTTCCCCAATATTAATTGGCATCTCCTAGAGCAAGGGGTTTAGATGGGGTGGAATTTGTTAGGTGTGTTCAGGAAGGTTTCCTGACACAATATGTACATAAGCCAACAAGAGGAGAGGCTGTACTTGATCTGGTATTGGGAAATGAACCTGGTCAGGTGTCAGGTCTCTGAGTGAGAAAGCATTTTGGAGATAGTGATCACAGTTCTATCTCCTTTACCATAGCATTGGAGAGGGATAGGAGCAGACAAGTTGGGAAAGTGTTTAATTGGAGTAAGGGGAAATAAGAAGCTATCAGGCAGGAACATGGAAGCATAAATTGGGAACAGATGTCCTCATGGAAATGTGTGGCAAATGTTCAGGGGATATTTGTGTGAAGTTCTGCATAAGTACGTTCCAATGAGACAGGGAAAGGATGTTAGGGTACAGGAACCATGGTGCACAAAGGCTGTTGAAAAGCTAGTCAAGAAGAAAAGAAAAGCTTAAAGGTTGAAAAAACTAGATTATAAGGCTAGCAGGAAGAATGAAATTAGGAGAGCCAGAAGGGGCCATGAGAAGGCCTTAGTGAGCAGGAGTAAGGAAAACCCCAAGACATTCTACAAGTATGTGAAGAGCAAGAGGATAAGTCATGAAAGAATAGGACCAATCAAGTGTGACAGTGGAAAAATGTGTATGGAACCGGAGAAGATAGCGGAGGTATTTAATGAATACTTTGCTTCAGTATTCACTACAGAAAAGGACCTTGACAATTGTAGGGGTGACTTACAGTGGATTGAAAGGCTTATGCATATGGACATTTAGAAAGAGGATGTGCTGGAGCTTTTGGAAAGCATCAACTTGGATAAGTTACTAGCACCAGACAAGATGTACTCTAGGCTACTGTGGGAAGCGAGGGAGGAGATTGCTGAGCCTCTGGTAATGATCTTTGTACCATCAATGGAGACGGGAGAGATTCTGGAGGATTGGAGTGTTGCAGATGTTGTTCCCTTATTCAAGATAGGGAGTAGAGATAGCCCAGGAAATTATAGACCAGTGAGTCTTACTTCAGTGGTTGGTAAGTTAATGGGGAAGATCCTGAGAGGCAGGATTTATGAATATTTGGAGAGGCATAATATGATTAGGAATAGTCACCATAGCTTTGTCAAAGGCAGGTCATGCCTTACGAGCCTGACTGAATTTTTGAAGATGTGACTAAACACATTGATGAAGGTAGAGCCGTAGGTGTAGTGTATATGGATTTCAGCAAGGCATTTGACAAGGTACCCCATGCAAGGCTTATTGAGAAAGTAAGGAGGCATGGGATCCAAGGGGACATTGCTTTGTGGATCCAGAATTGGTTTGCCCACAGAAGGCAAAGAGTGGTTGTAGACGGGTCATATTCTGCATGGAGGCCGGTGACCAGTGGTGTGCCTCAGGGATCTGTTCTGGGATCCCTTCTCTTTGAGTTTTATAAATGACCTGGATGAAGAAGTGGAGGGACAGGTTAGTAAATTTGATGATGACACAAAGGTTGGGGGTGTTATGGATAGTGTGAAGGGTTGTCAGAGGTTACAATGGGACATTGATAGGATTCAAAACTGGGCTGAGAAGTGGCAGATGAAGTTCAACCCAGATAAGTGTGAGGTGGTTCATTTTGGAAGGTCAAATATGATGGCAGAATATAGCATTAATGGTAAGACTCTTGGCAGTGTGGAGGAATAGAGGGATCTTGGGGTCCATGTCCATAGGACACTCAGAGTTGCTGTGCAGGTTGACTGTGTGGTTAAGAAGGCATACGGTGTGTTGCCTTCATCAACCGTGGGATTGATTTTAAGAGCCGAGAGGTAATGTTGCAGTCGTATAGGACCCCGGTCAGACCCCACTTGGAGTACTGTGCTCAGTTCTGGTCATCTCACTACAGGAAGGATGTGGAGACTATAGAAAGGGTGCAGAGGAAATTTACAAGGATGTTGCCTGGATTGGGAAGCATGCCTTACGAGAATAGGTTGAGTGAACTTGGCCTTTTCTCCTTGGAGTGATGGAGGATGAGAGGTGACCTGATAGAGGTGTATAAGATGATGAGAGCCATTGATCATGTGAATAGTCAGAGGCTTTTTCCCAGGGCTGAAGTGGTTAACACGAGAGGGCATAGTTTTAAGGTGCTTGGAAGTAGGTACAGAGGAGATGTCAGGGGTAAGTTTTTTACTCAGAGTGGTGAGTGCGTGGAATGGGCTGCCGGCAATGGTGGTGGAGGCAGAAACAATAGGGTCTTTTAAGAGACTCCTGGATAGGTACATAGGTACTTAGAAAATTATCCTAGGTAATTTCTAAAGTAGGTACATGTTCGGCACAGCATTGTGTGCCAAAGGGCCTGTATTGTGCTGTAGGTTTTCTATGTTTCTAACTGCAAGGGTAAAAGAACCTTTATGGGAATCATACATAAGCCTCCAAATAGTAGCCACAATGTGGGGTTGAGATTGCAAAGGGAGCTGGAAAGGGCATGTAGTTGTATAGTTGTAAGGGGGGACTTCAGTATGCAAGGGGATTGGGAAAATCAGGCTGGTGTCGGATCGCAAGAGAGGGAATTTGTTGAATGCTTATGAGGTGGCTTTTTAGAGCAGCTCGTGCTTGAGGAAAGGCTATCTTAGATTGGGTGTTGTGTAATAATCCAGATTTTATTAGGTAGGTTAAGGTAAAGGAACCCACTCTGGAACCATGCCAGAATCAAATGATTTTTGAAGATCATAACCAATGCATCTGCTGTCTCTTCAGCAACCTCTTTCAGCACCCTAGAATGTGGTCCATCTGGTCCGGGTGACTTATCCACCTTAAGGCCCTTCAGGTTGCTCAGCAGATCTCCTTTGTAATAGCAATGGCACTCATTCCTGCTCCATTTCCTCCTCCTCCACCCCTCTCTTCCTCCTCCTCCTCCTCCACCCCTCTCTTCCTCCCACCCTCCTCCCCCTCCCTCCACCCTCCTCCCCCCTCCTCCCCCTTCCTCCCCTTCCTCCCCTCCTCCTTCCTTCCTCCTCCTTCCTTCCTCCTCCTCGTCCTCTTCTCCCCCTCTCCTCCCCCCTCCTTCTCCCCCTCCCCCTTCAAAGACAAAGAAACCCATTAAAAAAAAAGACTCAAATTCAAAAACAAAATGTTCAAACAATGTAAGTAAGCAAGCAGCATTCGGAACTGAAGTGTACGAGAACGAGAGTCCGTCCACAGCCTCAGTTCAAGGTGGAGCCGGTGGGGGGTGGGGGGGGGGTCGCAGGATAAATGTCACGGAGCAGCGAGCTGAGCCAGCCCAGCCGTTGCCTGTGGCCCTTTCAACCTGGCCGGTGCAAACATTGGGTTCAGTCACTCTGGTATGTTCTGGGACCTAGACCGTGTCACCTCGATTCGGCCCGGCGCTTAAATCGATCGAATCTCGGGTCTTTCCTCGCTCTCAGTTGCTTCGCCCTCCACTCGCCTCGCCTCAGCTCTGCCACATCGAATCGCCTCCAAGTCCAGAGGGAAGTTACAGGCAATAGCGGTGATCGTTTACCAGAGAAAGAGCGTGATTAATTAAGTATTTAGTTGTTTCCTTTGTTCTGTTTGCCGACACTAAGAAGCCGCCAAGCTTCACCAGTGCCACGTAAACCACAGTTTAGAAACGGTTGTAAGAACTCAAGCCATTAACTATCTGTGAAATGAGGAATATTGACACCATCCTTGTGGCCCTTTAAGTTTGACTCATTGCTATTTCCTTTATTACTTGTGTCCGGTTATATCGAGTTAACAGTTCCCTTCCCACTGTTTGCCCTGGTACACTATTAATCTTCGAAGCCCGGAGGTCGATCAGACACCTGGAAGTCGTATCCCGATGGCCAAAGGCTACAGGCCCGGAGGCCTGGCCTATGGTTGGAAGACTGTCGGTGTGTGTGGGGATGGGAGGGAGGACAGGGGCTTGTCTTGACATCGTTTCTTTGTTGCTTGTTGAGTTCTGTGTTGTTCTGCGCCAGGCTTTGCAGGCATGTTACGTTGGCACTGGAATGTGCGGCCGCGGCACATCACTAGGTTGTGTTGGTTGTTAACGCAAGTGTATGTTCCGACGCACAGCGCTCTGCGCAAGTCCTGGGCACATCTATACAGCCAAGGCGCCTGAGACTTCTGCATGGTACTGTGTTTGTCAACGTGGAGTGGAGAGCGAGCTTGTAAACCTGGCGGGAGGGAGAGGACTTTGGGAATGGCGAGGGTGGAGTGTGGGACAGGTGGCAGAGAGGGGGTGCCAGGGGCAGGGGTGGCATGGGGGCAGACACCAGGCAAGGCCATTTGATTCCGAACAATTGGTTTATTGATCATTACAGAATGTCTCTCCGGTGCTTCCCGCTCCCTCCCCTCTCCCTTCCCCTTTTCCGCTTCACTTTTTTAAGATAATGGTTTTATTCGTGGATGAGTATTTTGAACAGTTTATTGACTAAACATGGGAAAAGGGGACTAACTTAGATGGGAATCTTGGTTGCTCATGGACCAGTTGGGCGAATGGGCTTGTTTCTTTCTATCTGTCTGTCTGTGTGTCTGTCTGTCCATCTGTCTAGGTGTCTGTCCGTCAGTCTAGGTGTCTATCCCTCCATCTGTCTAGGTGTCTGTCAGTCAGTCTTGCTGTCCATCTGTCTAGCTGTCTGTCTGTCTGTCCATCCAGGTGTCTTGTCTATCCGACTGTCTAGTTGTCTGTTTGTCAGTCTGGGTGTCTTGTCTGTCCATCAGTCTGGGTGTCTGTCTGTCAGTCTAGAAGTCCGTCTGTCTAGGTGTCTGTCCGCCTGTCTAGGTGTCTGCCCGTCCGTCAGTCTAGATGTCCATCTGTCTAGGTGTCTGTCTGTCTGTTTGTCTGTCAGTCAAGCTGTCTGTCTGTCCATCAGTCTAGATGACTGTGTGTCAATTGATCTAGATGTCCGTCTGTCTGTCCATCAGTCTAGATGACTGTCTGTCCATCAATTGATCTAGAATCTGTCTGTCCGTCAATTGATCTAGACATCCGTCTGTCTATTGATCTAGATACATAGATACGTGTCACGCACAACACGCTGGAGGAACTCAGCAGGTCGGGCAGCATCCGTGGAAACGATCAGTCAACGTTTTGGGCCGGAACCCTTCGTCAGGACTGAAGAGGGAAGGGGCAGAGGTCCTATAAAGAAGGTGAGGGGAGGGTGGGAAGGAGAAGGCTGGTAGGTTCCAGGTGAAAAACCAGGAAGAGGAAAGATAAAGTGGTGGGGGAGAGGAAGCAGGGAGGGGATAGGCGGGAAAGGTGAAGAAGGAATAGGGGAAAGGGTAGTACAATGGATAGTAGAAGGAGGCGGAACCATGAGGGAGGTGATAGGCAGCTGGGGGAGGGGGCAGCGTGAAACTGGGATGGGGGAAGGGAGGGGGAGGGAATTACCGGAAGTTGGAGAATTCTATGTTCATACCAAGGGGCTGGAGACTACCTTGATGGTATATGAGGTGTTGCTCCTCCATCCTAAAGACCTTTGCAACCTAAAACGTGCCCTAAGACCTTTGCACAGTACTGGAAATGTCATAAATAAATCTGAATTTGCAACATCTTCACACTGGAAATATTAGACACATCTCACTCCACCTACAATTGCCTGACCTGCAATTCTCACCGGTTTCTGTTTGAACCGTTCGGTATTTAAGCTTTATTATTTATTTTTTTTCCCTTGTACCTCTGTCACTAGATGGAGCTGTTGTCCTACGTGGCTTTGACATGTCTGAAAGCACATTTTCAACCGTGGCTCAGGAAGTCCAGCCATTCAGCTTTTATCTGTCCCGCTTACATTGGAACAGTAAATGAAACGCACAGTTTGCCCCAGTGACCAACGCAGTGCCTGCAAGTGTCACCAATATGGGGTGCCCACAAATCCTTAACCCTAACCCGTACGTGTATTGTTTTGGACTGTGGGAGGAAACCAGAGCATCCGGAAGAAACCCACGTAGTACAAACTCCCCACAGAGAGTGATGGGAATTGTAAAGTGCCACTGGCATGATAGAACATAGAAATCTACAGCTCATTACAGGCCCTTCAGCCCACAATGTTGTGCCGACCATGAAACCTACTCTAGAGACTGCCTAGAGTTTCCCTACCGCATAGCCCTCTATTTTTCTAAGCTCCATGTACCTATCTAAGAGTCTCTTAAAAGACCCTATCGTATCCGTCACCACCACCTATTGCATTCCACGCACCCACCACTGTCTGTGTGAAAGACTTACCCCTGACATCCCCTCTGTACCTACTTCCAAGCACCTTAAAACAGTGCCCCCTCGTGTTAGCCATTTCAGCCCTGGGAAAAAGCCTCTGGCTATCCACATAATCAATGCCTCTCATCATCTCCATCAGGTCACCTCTCATCCTCCGTCGCTCCAAGGAGAAAAGGCCTACCTATTCTCATAAGGCATGCTCCCCAATCCAGGCAACGTCCTTGTAGATCTCCTCTGCACCCTCTCTATGGTATCCACATCCTTCCTGTAGTGAGGCCAAGATTGGACGGGGTGAGCACGCTTAAGGGGCCAGGTAATCACCGCCCTTTTTGCAGGCACTTGTGACCTGCAATTACTTCTGCTGTTCTTTTACGTAGCTGTAGAAACTTTTACAATCGGCACTCTTTCTCCCTCGCCTCTTTATGTCATATTCAAGGACCTCCAGCGGTTGATTCTGTTTGTTTGTTGCTGCTCCCCAGGCGGTTGGCTCTTTGGGGCAACAAATGAACTGTTGGGGGAACTCATCGGAGGAATCACCTCCCAACTGTGTGTACTTGTGGAAAAGTAAAGTGGTTCAAATCTCAGGCCCCCTATGTCCCTAATGCAGTCATTGGTGAGCTGGAAACTTGTAAGGCCTGTAAATTATTTAATTCTTTCTTTCTCAATCTTTTTTATTAAGTTTCAAATTGATAAACACGACAGTGATAATGATACAAAGAGATCGGGATTACATTGATAAGGGTTAACGTATACAGACACAGACTCCAAGCAACGTATGTAATTTAAGCCTCCTAATCTCTTAATAACTGAACATGAAAAAGATTCAAAAAATTTTATACGAAGAAAAAGTCCCCCTACACTAAAAAAAACAAAAAAAAACCCAAAACAAAACAGAACAAAACAAAGGCTTGGCTGCCATGTTTCATTGGTTAAAATCATTATTTGTCATTAACTCCGCTCCTCTATACACAAACAAAAAAATATTGACATGGATTCAGAAAAGGTCAGCTTATATCATTATATCAGTTGAGGCTAGTTCATTGGCTATATTTAAGGGGGAGTTAGGTATGGCCCTTGTGGCTAAAGGGATTAGGGGGTATGAAGAGAAGGCAGGTACAGGGTTCTGAGTTGGATGATCAGCCATGATCATACTGAATGGCGGTGCAGGCTCGAAGGGCCGAATGGCCTACTCCTGCACCTGTTTTCTATGTTTCTATGAAAATATTGAATAAATGACCTCCAAGTTTCTTCAAATTTAGCCGAAGGATCGATAGTACCACTCCTAATTTTGGAAAGATTAATGGAAAGATTCTAATCCCCCTATTACATTTCAATGGTTTTCCCAAACTATAACATGTTTAAACTTGGAAAAATTATTTAATTCTAATGAATTGGTATAGGAAATAGTTTTATTTCCCATTACATACATATTTGGCGTATTAGTATTAATGATATCCTTTGATGTGCTGGCTATCTTGTATGTGCAAAGGCTGGGTCTCAAGCCACGGTGTTGCCTGATTACAGTTGCTGGGAGAGAGGCATCAGAACTGGTGTGCTCCACAGGGATGGTGCACCATCCAGGCTGGAGTCAGTGCCCAGTGTCTGCACGGCAGAAGACAAGTTCTGTTGTGGTCGTCTGCAGATTTCAGCGGTATTGGGTGGCTTGAGGTCTTTTATTGAGTGGCTGTAACTTTTTATCTTATACTTGTGCTATGGGTGCTTTGTGCTGTGTGTGACTGTTGGTGTTGTGTTTTGTACCTTGACCCCAGGGTAATGCTGTCTCATTTAGCTGTATCCCTGCATGGCTGAATGCCAATTAAATTTGAATTGCATTGATTAAATATAGGGAAATCTAGCAGCATCAGGAGGAAAGGAATTGTTGGATATTATGGTCAAACCCTGCAACAGAGTGTGGGAGATCCTTCCCTTCTCAGCTCAGGGGTCGGTCCACAGCAGAGGCCTCACCTGACCCTTCTGACCGCACCTCTCAACAGGAGCTCTTTTTCCATTGCCTCCACCTGCATGCCCACTTGTTTGGCAAGAAGTCATCCTTCCCCCACCCCTTCACTGATGACCCCTTCTCACATCTCCAACACTCCCCTTCCTCTTGGTCTCTCACCCTCTCTTGACCTTTGCATCTCTAATTTCCACCTGTTTCGGACATCTGCAGTCCCAAGTGACTCCCACTCCTCCCTTGCTTTCTGTCCCTTCTTTAGTTAGCCATGAGGAAGCGCATATTTTGCCAAAGGAAATTTAAAACATGGCAAGTTTACAGTTCTCCGGATCATTGAACTCCTCAGAGAACAAAACATATTGCTACTTAAAGTGTTCATGCGTGAATGGTGACCTTCCAAAATTCTTCAGATTTCTGGAACAATTCCGTCAGTTTGGAAACTGCTCTTCAAGGAAGGTTGAGGAGATACAATTGGGATTACACTGGACAACAGCGATTTTGTTTCCTGAATATTTTTGGGTGTACCCTATGGATTTTGGGCTTCTGATCATGACAGTCACATTGAAATTTCCTTATTACACACCATTAAAAATTGCCTATATTTAAATGCGTAATTCAAGTTACAATAACTGATGACAAGATTAAGGAAGGCATTTTTGTTGCACAAAGGTCCACAAATCAAGCAGGTCATCAATGACAGGCAATGCGAAGATCTTCTAGTGGGACCGGAGAAAATCGCATGGAAGGCGTTCAAGGAAGTTGTTGAAGATTTCCTTGGCAACTGCAGAGCACCAGACTACGTGCAGCTGGTTGACAACGTGCTTCAAGCACACAAAACCATGAAGTGCAACATGTCACTAAAGATTCACTTTCTTCATTCCCATTTAGACTTCCTCCCTGCCAATCTCGGCACTGTCAGTGACGAGCACGGTGAAAGGTTTCACCAGGATATTGCGGTCACGGAGAAATGGTATCAGGGCAACTGGAATCCATCAATGCTGGCTGATTATTGTTGGATACTTAAGCACGAAGCCTCAGACACCAAGTACAAATGAAAATCATCAACAAAGCAATTTGAGCTTAGTTGGACTATTGTAAAGCATTAGCACCGTGAAGCTATTAAATGCATTATATTCAATAAAAGTTAATTTCTTGTTTCTCCAAATTCCTACGTGATACAAGTAGTCTGAAATTATATTTATGTTCAGCTTCAAGCAGTCTATCATAAACAAAAAAAAATTCTGAGGAAGCAAGAATTTTGAAAAAAATTGTTGTGCAGTATTACTGATCCAAAGTATTGGCTCCACTGTGACAATTCATTTGGAAAAGATTATTAATAACCTTATTCAGTGGTGAAACAAACAAAGGAGTACAACGTACATTTATTATCAAAGTATGTATACATTATACAACCTTGGGATTCGTTTCCTTGCAGGCAGCCACAAAACAAAGAAACGTGGAAGAACTCATAAAAAAAATTGTCAAATACCTAATGTCCAGAGACTTTTACGGCCTGTTACACCGCTGGCGTTTCAGGCAGTGGTAAAGGTCCTCCATCTCTGGGGGTGTTCCAGGCTTTCTTCATCATGCCAGTAGCTTCCTCTCGGTTTTCACTACTGTCAGCCATGCAAGTCATGGGTGGAGACTCAGGAATACCGTCACACTCAGATGTAGAAGGATTTTTCATTGCTGTTTCTGTAACAGTTTTGTTTGACCAGTCAGGGTTATCGGCCCTGAGCTGAACCCCCGAACCTGGAGGACTGGTGGACCACTCTTAGTCTGACCTCTACCCTTTGACCCTGTTTGGCATGGGTGACCCTACCAAGAGCCAAAGCACAAATCCCTGGCTCCAGTCAACAACACTGACTAGCAACTGAGGCAGAGCGTTCCACAGATCCACAACTCACTGGGTGAAAAAGTTTTTCCTCAACTCCGTTCTAAATGGCCTACCCTTTATTCTTAAACTGTGGCCTCTGGTTCTGGACTCACCCATCAGCGGGAACATGCTTCTTGCCCCCAGTGTGTCCAATCCCTTAATAATCTTATATGTTTCAATCAGATCCCATCTCATCCTTCTAAATTCCAGTGTATACAAGCCCAGTCGCTCCAATCTTTCAACATATGACAGTCCCGCCATCCCAAGAGTTAATCTCGTGAACCTACGCTGCACTCCCTCAATAGCAAGAATGTCCTTCCTCAAATTTGGAGACCAAAACTGTACACAATATTCCAGGTGTGGCCTCATCAGGGCCCTGTACAACTGCAGAAGGACCTCTTTGCTCCTATACTCAACTCCCCTTGTTCTGAAGGCCAACATGCCATTAGCTTTCTTCACTGCCTGCTGTACCTGCATGCTTACTTTCAGTGACTGATGAACAAGGACACCTAGATCTCGTTGTACTTCCCCTTTTCCTAACTTAACTCCATTCAAATAGTAATCTGCCTTCCTGTTCTTGCCACCAAAGTGGATAACCTCACATTTATCCACATTAAACTGCATCTGCCATGCATCTGCCCACTCACCCAACCTGTCCAAGTCACCCTGCATTATCATAACATCCTCCTGCTAACACTGCCACCCAGCTTTGTTTTGGTTTGGTTTCCTCCCACGTTATACAGACCTAGGGCCCTGGCAATGTTGCCTCTAAGGCGGGTGCGTGCGCGCACGCATCTTTTGCCGCTAGCGCACAAAGGAATTTACACTGTGCCAGAAAGCTTGTCACCCTCGGCCTCATCGGCACGTTCAGCATACTTCACCATCGTACACAATCGTCTTTCCTTTCCCGGCTTCCGACGTGGAGAATGCTGACAACGTGGAGCTGGCAGTGATTTGTCCGCAGATTTTTAGAGCTGGCTTATTTACGCTGTTTTTATCAGAGGAGTTATTCAGTGTGCACATGCTGTTGTCACTGGGCAAAAAAAATTGCACGGCACAAGATTTCTGCGCACACTGCTTATTACCAATGAGAGGGAACATTGGTTATTGGTCACAACAGTGTAATTGAGCAACGTGGCTCACCAGGCCAGAAGAGCCTGTTACCCTGCCGTATCTCCAAATGAAATAAAGAGGTTAGTTTATGTATTAGATTATGAGAACACTCAGTCCTCTTTTATTGTCATTTAGAAAAGCATACATGCATTAAGAAATGATACAATGTTTCTCCGGAGTGATATCACAGAAAACAGGACAGACCAAAGACTAACACTGACAGAGCCACATAATTATTACATATAGTTACAGCAGTGCAAAGCAATACCATAATTTGATGAAGAACAAACCATGGGCTCGGTAAATAAAGTCTTAAAAGTCCCCGAGTCGATCGACTCCCAAGTCCCTGATAACAGGCGGCAAAAGGGAGAAACTCCCTGCCACAAACCTCTGGGCACCGTCAACTTGCCGATATTAATATGGTTGGTTGAAGAACAGAGACGATCTGTGGTTTGTTTTTAAACTGAGATTGGCACACAATCAATGCTAGGCCCCAGGCTGTTTGAATGTGGTGTTCACAGCTTAAATGAAACACATTAAAATACATTGATGAAAGAAAGCTGAGTGCGAGACTGTGAGGACTGTGCAAAGGGACACAAAAGCAGTAAGGAAAGAGATGGAAATATCAAGTTATTCACAGTAGAGTAAAGAATTGCAGAACATTTTTCAAAAGGTGAGAAATTAAAATGGCGGGAGGAGAAGATGGCGGCACGACGCAGCGCGCGCAACCTCTCTGGTGAAATGATATCATATTTGTTAAATAGCGGACTGTGCACAATTCTGATTTGATGGAGACAGATGTGAGAAGGTCAGAGGAACATCTGGAGAAACTTCTGAAATGCCCGGTTCGCTGCCGCTGCTACTGTGCGATCCAGAATCTCTGGAGGGAAGGCCCCAAATCCTCAGCTTTGCCTGCTGCTGGTGACCGAGTCTGGGGTCGAAGCGCTCGGCAGAGATGGTGCTTGATGCTGGGTGCTCGGTGTCGAGGGCTGGTCGGAGGCTTGAAGTTTTCGGACGACTCAGAGTCGGACTGTGGTCGGGTGTGGCAGGGAGAGTTTTCTTCCTTCTCCCGTCTGCTTGAGATGTGGGACTTTCGAGAGACTGAACTTTTTTACTGTGCCCATGGCCTGTTCTTCATCAAGTTACAGTATTGTTTGCACCTATATGTTATAATTATGTGGTTTTTGTCAGCTTTTCAGTCTTGGTCTGTCTTGTGTTTCTGTGATATCACACCAGAGGAATATTGTGTCATTTCTTAATGCATGCATTACTCAATGACAATAAAAGAGGACTGCGTGTCCTCTTAATTATAATCATAATTAGCAAATGTCTCCTCGTGCTGCTGGTGTATAAACCAGTTAACGGGGCAAGAGGGACTTTACTGCCATCTAAAAGAGAAAAGAATTCTTGATGAAACTCCAAACGCCACCACTGAAGTTTTGCCTTACACACCTAAGCAAGGGTGCATTTGCTTAGGAGGAGAGATGGTACACCACCGTAGCGTAGGGCCAGTAATCAGCGACCGGGGTTTCGAGTCCTGCCGCAGTCTGTAAGGGGTCGATAGAGTGAAAGGTACTGACAGAGTGGATGTGGAGAGGATGTTTCCTACGGTGGGAGAGACTGAGACCAGAGGACACAGCCTCAGAATGGAGCGGAGATGAGGGGCATTTCTTCAGCCAGAGGGTGGTGAATTCATTGCCACAGGCGGCTGTGGAGGCCGAGTTATCGGGTGTATTTAAGGCAGAGGTTGTTAGATTCTTGATTAGTCAGGGCATGAAGAGATATGGGGAGAAGGCAGGCGATCGGGGCTGAGGGGAAAAGTGGATCAGCCATAATGAAATGGCGGAGCAGACTCGATGGGCCAAATGGCCGAATTCTTGCTCCCACATCTTATGGCTTTATGGGTTTGTACGTTGTCCCCGACACCGTGTGGGTTTCCACCGGGTGCTCTGGTTTCCTCCCCCATTCCAATGACGGGCGTACAGATTAGGATGAGTAATTTGTGGGCATGCTGTGTTGGTGCCGGAAGCACGAATCTGGGGATGCGCTGGTCGTTGACGCACACGGCACATTTCACCGTGTGTTTGCCTGTTCTCTGATGTACATGTGGCCAATAGAAGTAATCTTTACCCTTAGGCGTTTGGCTCACAGGATTGGTTGTTGTGTTGAGCAGCTGTGGAGGATGGGCCTGGAGCCTTGAAGGGTGAGTAATTGCCTCTTGAACATGTGCAAAATTGATAAAAAGATAACATGGTGTATAGTTAAGACATGGCCAAGGAAGAACAATTTGATCATTTTTCTATTGAGAATTTTTGAAACTCCGAAAACTATGGATTTAGAGACTTCCTTACCCTGGAGGGCTGTGGATAGATACCCTGTTGAGGATACTCAAAGTTGGAATCAATCGGCTTTTGGACATTCGTGCTATTAAGTAGAGGTAGATTTTAGATAACTTGGTTGTAATCTCAGGAGTACAGTGATTTCCCCAGGAGAAGGAAGGTCCTATTGCTCCTCAGAAATGAGACCTGTGTGCCCCTCCGAATTTAATTAGTGCCTTCAATGTTGGCACTAATTCAGAGTCTTCAATTCAGAGTCTTGTTAGATTCAGGTTATTGTCATCTGTACCAGGGGTGGCGGGGTGGAGATGAGACTCTGCCAAAGGAGGTGTAAAGCACTCCTTCCTTCCTTCCTCAGTGTTCACTTCAAATAGTGGATTTTGGTGTGTTATTTCCCTGACCTTGTTCCACCATTTAACAAGATGATGGAACCTAACCCATGTACCTTTGGACATTTTCTCCTCACCCTTTGAAGTCTTTGCTTGATAGATCTCCCATCAATATCACTTGGCCTTGCCGTGTGCAGAAGAGAGTTCTAAAGTTCCCTCACTATCAAGGGTGCTACGCCATTGACATGACCGCTCTTTGTCCATCTCCAAATGTCTAGCTTCCCTCCTCAAGTATAACATCTATGATTTACAAAATTGGTCACCTCAGCTTTAGAATTAATGGTTACCCCGGCGTTGATTTCTATTCCTGGAAGAGATTTCTAAACTCTTGTGTTTGGAAGTATTTCCTAAGGATGACCTGATTCTAATTTTGTTGTCTTGCCTGTATTCCTAGACAGTTCATTTCTGCTGCCTCGCTTCAACTTAACTTGAACGTCAAGGGTTGAATTGTAAGGAGAGATTGGACAACGCAGGATGCCTCTCCCCAAAATGGAGAAGATTAAAATCAATCTGGCAAGACCAAAAGATTTAGGAGTAGAATTAAGCCATTCAGCCCATCAATGCTACTCCATCATTCGATCATGGCTAATTTATTTTCCCTCTCAACCCTATTCTCTCTGACGTCCTGACTAATCATGAACCCATCAGCCTCTGCTTTAAATATACCCAACGACTTGGCCTCCATAGATAGCTGTGGCAATGAATTCCACAGATTCGCCACACTTTGGCTGAAGAAATTCCTCCTCATCTTTTCTTTCTTTTCAAATCTTTTTATTGTTATATTATACAAAAGAAATAACACGAGTACATTGAAGTAACAACACTTACAATGTCTCAAAAAAGACATTATCTTAAAGATTGCAAAAAAATTTGTGATAACAGAATAAACCTACTAAGCAGAAAAAGTGAGAAAAAAAAGAACCCATTAGGTGTACGACCCCAGAGCCATGCATCATACAAAAAGCTTCTAAAAATAAACATCAAACCGCCAGCAAGAAAAGAAAATATATCAAAAAATTTACAATTAGATCGTGGAAAAAAATCTATCAATTAGCTCAAATGATAATAACGAGCAAATGAGCTCGATCTTTTCTCAAAATCAAATAAAGGTTCAAAGGTTCGACTTCTAATTTTCTCCAAACTAAGACATAGCATCACTTGAGAGAACCATTGTGACAAAGTGGGAGCTGATGTATTCTTCCACTTCAACAAAATGGCCCTCCTAGCTATCAATGTAACAAATGCAATAACATGTTGGTCAGACACAGAAATACCATGAATATTTTGAGGAATTATTCCAAAAAGCACAGTTAATTTATTAGGTTGTAGATTAATTTTAAGTGCTTTAGAAATTGTTGAAAAAACTGACTTCCAGAACTGTTCCAATATAGAACAAGGCCAGAATATGTGCATCAGTGTAGCTGCATCAGTTTTACATCTATCACGATGACAGGTCAAGAGCTTTAAGTTCCTCGGGGTCAATATCACAAATGACCTGACTTGGTCCAGCCAAGCAGAGTCCACTGCCAAGAAGGCCCACCAGCATCTTTACTTCCTGAGAAAACTAAAGAAATTTGGCCTGTCCCCTAAAACCCTCGCTAATTTTTATAGATGCATCGTAGAAAGCATTCTTCTAAGGTGAATCACAACCTGGTATGGAAGTTGTCCTGTCCAAGACCAAAAGAAGCTGCAGAAGGTCGTGAACACGGCGCAGCACGTCACACAAACCAATCTTCCATCCTTGGACTCACTTTACACCGCACGCTGTCGGAGCAGTGCTGCTGGGATAATCAAGGACACGACCCAACCAGCCAACATACTTTTCGTCCCTCTTCCCTCTGGGAGAAGGCTCAGGAGCTTGAAGACTGGTACGGCCAGATTTGGGAACAACTTCTTTCCAACTGTGATAAGACTGCTGAATGGATCCTGACCCGGATCTGGGCCGTACCCTCCAAATATCCGGACCTGTCTCTCGGTTTTTTTGTACAACCTTACTTCCCATTTTTATATTTTCTATTTATGATTTATAATTTAAGTTTTTAATATTTACTAATTTTAACTATTTTTAATATTTAATATTTGTAATCCAGGGAGCGGGAAGCGCAGAATCAAATATCGCTGTGATGATTGTACGTTCTAGTACCAATTGTTTGGCGACAATAAAGTATGACTGTCAACATTAGAAAAGATCTCTTCTAAATGGTCGTCCCTCCATTTTGAGGCTGTGCCCTCTGGTCCTAGATTCCCCCCCCACTATAGGAAACATCCTCTCCACGTCCACCCTGTCGAGGCCTTTCAGTATTCGATAGGTTCCAATGAGAAATGTGCTGCCTTTCTGGAGCTCCTTATACAAGTGGGAGCTGGAAGTGTACCAGTGGTGAATAGTGTCCAACCAGCCATGGTAATCAACAGCAGAGGAGATTCAGCAGATGCTGCAAAACCCAGAGTAGCACACACAAGATGCTGGAGGAGCTCGGTAGCTCAGGCAGCATCTACAGAAAGGCATGAAGAGTAGATATCCTTGGGTGTGTTGGTTGTTAATGCAAGCGATGCATTTTGCTGTATGTTTCGACGCAGACGTGACGATAACTAGACCATAAGATATAGGAGCAGAATTAGGCCATGTGGCCCATCGAGTCTGCTCCCCCATTTCATCATGGCTCTCTCCTCTCAGCCCCCAATCTCCTGCCTTCTCCCCGTATCCCTTCATGCCCTGACAAATCCAGAACCTATCAACCTCTGCCTTAAGTATACACAATGACTCCACAGTGGCGAATCTTGAATTCCACAGATTCACCACTCTCTGGCTGAATAAATTGCTCCTCATCTCCGTTCTAAAAGGATGCCCCTCTGTTCTGGGGCTGTGTCCTCTGGTCTTAGAGACCCCACCACAGGGAACATCCTGACATCCACTCTATTGAAGTCTTTCAACATTCAAAAGGTTTCAATGAGATCCTCCCCGCCCCCCATATTCTTCTGAATTCCAGTGAGTACAAGAGCCATCAAACGCTCAAATAAACGTAAATCTAAATATTGCTCACGTCTAAAGCTCGCTGTATTTTCGTGTTTGGCAGTGAAACTGGTTCTACCGAGCCCTAAAGTTATTTCAGTTGGCAGCTTGGTGTCGGGATGTGATACAGATCGTAGGGGAGTATAGCACAGGAAAAGCCCCTTCAGCCCACAACAAATTGACAAGCTCACCTAATTAATAATCAAATGCCCAACTTAACCAATCCCTTCTGTCTCCACAATGTTGATTCCCTCCCATCTCCTAGGAGGAGAAGATGGCGGCACGACGGCAGCGCGCGGCCTCTCCGGTGATTGATATCTGTATTCTGTCAAGTAGGGTACCGTGCACAATCCTGATTTGATGGAGACGGACGTGAGAGCACAGAGGAACATCTGGAGAAACTTCTGAAATGCCTGCTTCACTGCCACTGCTACTGTGTGGTAACCCGAATCTCCGGAGCGGAAGGCCTCAAATCCTCGGCTTTGCGTGTTTCAGCGGCCAGGGTGAGGTCGAAGGCGCTTGGCAGAGGATGGCGCTCGGGAGGCTGTATCGGAGGGGCTGGTCAGAAACTCGAAGTTTTCGGACGGATGGAATCAGTGTCGACTGTGGTCGGCTGCTTCCAAGGCATCGGCAATTTGACAGTGCCTGGAGGTTTTTGGCAGGGAGTTTCTCCCTTTTGCCGCCTGCTATCGGGGACTCGGGAGTCGATCGACTCGGGGACTTTGGGACTTGTTTTTACTGTGCCTGTGGTCTGTTCTTTATCAAATTATGGTATTGCTTTGCACTGCTGTAACTATATGTTATAATTATGTGGTTCTGTCAGTGTTAGTCTTTGATTTGTCCTGTTTTCTGTGATATCACTCCAGAGGAACATTTAGAAATGTATGCATTTCTAAATGACAATAAAAGAGGACTGAGTGTTCTCATAATCTAATCTAATCTAATTCATATGCCTATCTTGAGCATCTATATCATGCATACCTCCATCACCAGCCCAGGGAGGGCAATCTAGGCACTCACCACTCCCTGCGTTTCTTCAAAAGCAGCCTGTCCTCCACATCTCCTTGAATATAACCCCAACCTGAAATGCAGGCTCTGTGGTACTAGATATTTCAACCCTGGGGAGAAAGGTACCGGCTGTCCATCATAACCTTATAAACAGAGAGTGAGCAGTTTCAAGTTCCTGGGTGTCAAGATCTCTGAGGATCTAACCTGGTCCCAACATATCGATGCAGTTATAAAGAAGGCAAGACAGCGACTACACTTCATTAGGAGTTTGAGAGATTTGGGATGTCAACAAATAACACTCAAAAACTTCTATAGATGTACCGTGGAGAGCATTCTGACAGGCTGCATCACTGTCTGGTATGGAGGGGCTACTGCACAGGACCGAAAGAAGCTGCAGAAGGTTGTAAATCTAGTCAGCTCCATCTTGGGTACCAGCCTACAAAGTACCCAGGACATCTTCAGGGAGCGGTGTCTCAGAAACACAGCGTCCATTATTAAGGACCTCCAGCCCCCAGGACATGCCCTTTTCTCACTGTTACCATCAGGGAGGAGGTACAGAAGCCTGAAGGCACACACTCAACGATTCAGGAACAGCTTCTTCCCCTCTGCCATCCGATTCCTAAATGGACATTGAACCCTTGGACACCATCTCACTTTTTAAATATACAGCATTTCTGTTTTTTACATATTTTTAAGTCTATGCAAAGTCTATACTGTAATTGATTTACTTGTTTATTATTATTATTTTTATTCTATTTATTATTCTTTTTCTCTGCTAGATTATGTATTGCATTGAACTGCTGCTGCTAAGTTAACAAATTTCACATCACATGCTGGCGATAATAAACCTGATTCTCTTTCTTTTTAAATCTTTTTATTAATTTTTCAAAATTACAAACTCAATAACAAAGTTGGTACAAAGAGATTGGAAAAATGTTCAACAACATATATAAGATGAATTTTAAGTGACATAGGTATAAAAGACTTCCAAACTCATAATGAGATTAAACATTAAAAAAGAAATAAAAAGAAAAAAATATATATATAAACAAAAAAAAACCCCAAAAGAAAAAAAAAGAAAAAAACCCCAAGAAAAAAAACAAAACAGGGCTAGACCAACAGCTTATATCGGACATGTTCAATAATGTCGTTAACTCCGCTCCTCTCCTCATATAATTTAAGTTTAGAAAAAAGATTCGGAAAGGTCAGATTACATCATATGAAAATGTTGCATAAAAGGTTTCCAAGTTTCTTCAAATTTAACCGAAGGGTCAAAAATATCACTTCTAATTTTTTCTAAATTTAAACTTAATATGGTTTGAGAAAACCATTGGAATGTAGTTGGAGGATTAGTTTCCTTCCAGTTCAACAAAATAGATCTTCTCACTATTAAAGTAACAAAAGCTATCATTCGACAGGCTGAAGAAGACAAAGATCTATGTTCTACCATTGGCAATCCAAAGATTGCCGTAATAGGATGAGGTTTTAAATCGAAGCATTGAACTGTTGAAATAATATCAAAAATGTCTTTCCAATATTTTTCCAAAAGAGGGCAGGACCAAAACATATGAGTTAAAGAAGCCACTCCAGAGTGACATCTATCACAAGTAGGGTTTATATGGGAATAAAAACGAGCTAGTTTATCTTTGGACATATGAGCTCTGTGTACTACTTTAAATTGTATTAATGTATGTTTAGCACATATAGAAGAAGTACTAACTAATTGAAAAATTTTATCCCATTTCTCTGTGGGTAGGGAAAGTTGAAGTTCCCTTTCCCATTCATTTTTAATTTTGTCAGATATATCTGGCTGTAATTTCATAATTATATCATAAATTATTGCTATTAATCCCTTCTGCAAAGGATTAAAACCTAAAATTTTATCAAGAGTGCCAGAAGGATTGGAACTGATTCTCATTCTGATTCTGAGCTCTATCAGATCTCCCCGTGACACCCTCCCGAAACTGAGTTTGTGATCCCGCAGCCAGCCTGGCTTCAAGTAGAAGGGGGGACAAACGGGGTTATTCCCTGCTTCCCTTTCCGATTCAAGTAGCGCTGGGCAGGGCCAGCTTTAAATATAATCTCACTTCACCCACCAGAAAAAAAGTTGGAAATTGTTGATTTTATATACTTTTTATAAGATACTAGTTGAACTAATTCAAGACTAAAATCGTAGTTTCTTTCTTAGATAATTTGTATTTTTATTAATCTGTATCTTTGACAAACTCACATTTGCCATGATAGTATGTGGCATTTTGCCTCTGGTTACTGGTGGGAAGTGGTATAACCGTTAAATAACGGTTTGACACCCTTTTTTGTTTTTTTAATTGGCTAGGTCTTAGTGTTGGCGTGCTTTTGTGGTGAGCACGTGCAGCAAATAACTTCAGCAGCTAACTTCAGCCGCCAATCTTCTTCAGACGTTGGATTTTTTTAAAGCTTCCCAGTCATCCAACTTCCCACTCACTTTTGCTGCCTTAAAAAACCAAGGTAAGGGCATATAAGTGGGAAGTTGGATCATTGGGAAGCTTTTAAAATCCAACGAAAGACAACTAAAAAAAAGCTATAAGAAGGGAAAAGATTAAATATGAGGGCAGATTAGCCAATAATATAACGCAAGACACCAAATATTTTTTCAGTTATATGAAGAGTAAAAGGGAGGTGAGAGGATATTGGACCACTGGAAAATTATGCTAGTGAGGTAGTAATGGGGTACAAAGAAATGGTAGACAAACTTTTGACAGATGTACTTTGCATCTGTCTTCACTGTGGAAGGCAGTAGCAGTGTGCCAGAGATCCGTGAAGTGTCAGAGAGCAGGAGTGAGTGCCATTGCTATTACAAAGGAAAAAGTACTACTCAAACTCAAAGTGATAAGTCACCTGGACCCGATGGACTACATCCCAGAGTCCTGAGAGAGGTTGCTGAAGAGGTAATGGATGCATTGGTCATGATCTTTCAAGAATCATTTCATTCTGGCATTGTCCTGGAGGATTAGGAGATTGCAAACATCACTCCACTCTTTAAGAAAGGAGCAAGGCAAAACAAAGGAAATTATAAGCCAGTTAGCCTAACCTCAGCCGGCTGGTGGTTTAGTGGCATCAGCGCCGGACTTCGGAGCGAAGGCTCCCGAGTTCGAATCCAGCCGGCTCCCTTGCACGCTTTCCATCCGTGCTGGGTTGAGCATCGAGCTAGCAACTCGGCCTCGTAAAAATAAGAAAGCCTGCTTAAAAAAACGTCGTCATGATGGCGTCCTGATGTCTCCACTCGGAGTTAAGCACTTTCTTCTTCTTCTAGTCTAACCTCAGTGGTTGGGAAAACGTTGGAGTCTATTATGAAGGATGAGGTTTCAAGGTTCTTGGAGACTAATAATAAAATAAGTCAAAGTCAATATGGTTTCTGTCAAGGAAAATCTTGTATGACAAATCCATTGGAGTTCTTTGAGGAGGTAACAAGCAGGGTGGACAAAGGAGAGGCAGTGGATGTCACTTACTTGGATTTTCGGAAGGTGTTTGATAAGGTGCCACACATGAGTCTGCTTACATAAGAACACAAGAACAAAAGCTTAATGAGAGAAAATCCTATGACGTTACAGGAAGGATACTGGCATGGATAGAGGAATGACTGAGAAGCAGGAGTCAGTGAGTGGGAATAAAAAGGGCCTTTTCTGGTTGGCTGCCGGTGACTAGCGGTGTTCCTCAGGGGTCAGTATTGGGACCGCTACTTTTCACATTGTTTGTCAATAATTTAGATAATGGAATTGGCAAAAAAAGTGGCAGATGGAATATAGTTTTGGGAAATGTACAATAATGAATTTTGGTAAAAGGAACAATAGTGTGGACTATTATCTAAATAGGGAGAAGGTTCAAACATCAGAGGTGCAGAGGGACTTCAGACTCCTCGTGTAAGACTCCCAGAAGATTAATTTACAGGTTGAGTCTGTGGTAATGAAGGCAAATGCCATGTTGGCATTTATTTCAAGGGGAATAGAATATAAAAACAAGGAGATAATGCTGAGCCTTTATAAAACACTAGTCAGGCCACACTTCGCATATTGTCAACAGTTTTGGGCTCCATATCTCAGAAACGATGTATTGTCATTGGAGAGAGTCCAGAGGAGGTTCATGAGGATGGTCCCGGGAATGAAGGGGTTAACATATGAGGAGCATTTGGCAGCTTTGGGCCTGTACTCACTGGAATTTAGAAGAATGCGGAGGGATCTCATTGAAACCTACCGCATGTTGAAAGGACTAGATAGGGTGGATGTGGAGAGGATGTTTCCAATGGTGGGAGTATCCAGAACTAAAGGGCACAGCCTCAAAATTGAAGTGCAACCCTTTAGGCAGAGGTAAAGGGGGTTTTAGCCAGAACATAGTGAATCTATGGAATGTTCTGCCACAGACTGCGGTGGAGGCCAAGTCCGTGGGTATATCTAAGGTGAAAGTTGACAGTTTCCTGATTGGTCAGGATATCAAAGGATCGATGGGCTGAATGGCCAAATTCTGCTCCTATGTCTTATGGTCTTATAGACCTGAATATGGTTTGTAGACTAGATTTAAAATGCAGCTCTGAACAATGGGTTCCTAAGCGTCATGAACCACAATTAATTGGAAGACCAGACATTGCTGATTTAAATTCATTTGGGTGTCTGCAGTGTAGGTGCGAAGAGGCAGGTGTGAAGGTTGAGTGTATTTCAAAGAAAGCATTGTGGATGCATTGTAACTATGGAATTGTCCTTTGATCTTTAGCACATAAAATGTCATGTAGTGTTGGGTCAAACAGGCCTTTTTCTTCCAAAAGGGTCTCAATGTGATGCCTGCCATGTCTCATTTTGTCGAATAAAGAGACTTCTTCATATCTACTGGTTACTCCTTTCTGGTGACTGTTCACACGACAACATTAACATATTATACACATGTTAGAATTTATGATTGGATTATCTTTATCCAAGAATCTTCCTCACCAGCCCTTTACCTTTCCCTCCCACCTGGCTTCCCTGATCACCTTCCAGCCATCCTCCTCCCCCCACAACCTTTTTAATTCTGGCATCTTCCCCCCCCCCCCCACCACCCCCTCCCCACTTCCTTCTCAGTCCTGAAGAAGGGTCTTGACCCAAAACGTTGACTCTTAATTCATTTCCATGGATGCCATGTTCCTCCAGCATTTCGTGTGTGTGTGTGCGTGTGTGTGTGTTGCGTGTTGCGTGTTGCTTTGGATTTCCAGCATCTGCAGATTCCCTCGTGTTTTTAACGCGGGTCATTGCCCTGTCACGAGCTAAAACCGAGCCGAATAGGTGACCTTGAGGTAGTCAGCGTGGATGGTCGCAAGTATCGAATCGAAGAGTATTGAAGAGGCTAGTCATCAGGGTTAGTTATTACATCAGTAATTCCACTTATTCCCGTCCCTTATGGCGTAGAACCTCCCTTCTTGATCTTTTTTTAAAAATCGTTCCACTTCCATTTCTTTCTTTGATCTGACAAGTGTTATTTTATCTCGACTCGTAGCCATTAGCGGCCAGTACTTAGGGGAGGGATTATTTGCATCAAGCTGATCAGGCAGGTGTCGTTTGAAGCCGTCGCATGGAGCGACTGGGCAGCAAGCGCGGCAGGAGCCGCACGAGAGACATGGGGAGTCGTGAGCTCGGAGAGCTTCAAAGGCTGGAGTTGCTCATCGGACGGGGACTCCAGTAGGGCCGGCCTCAGGGGTGACGTCGTCTTGCGTTTGTTGTCGGTGAACTGGCTGTTGGTATCAGAATCAGCTTTAATATCACCGGCATATGTGGTGAAATTGATTAACTGTACGGCAGCAGCACAACACATGATAAATGTAGAAATTAAATAAATGAATTACAGTTATATATATATATATATATACACACACACGTATAAAACAGTAATTAAGTAGGTATATATAAAACAGTGAATAAGTAGGGCAAAAGCAGAAATCAAATAAAGTTACTGTAAGGTAGTGTTCGTGGGTTCAACGTCCGTTTAGAAATTGGATGGCAGAGGGGAAGAAGCTGTTCCTGAATCGCCGAGTGTGTGTCTTGCTCCTGTACCTCTTTCCTGATGGTAGCAATGAGAAGAGAGCATGTCCTGGGTGATGGGGGTCCTTAATGATGGATGCCGCCTTTTTGAGGTACCGCTTCTTGAAGATGTCTTGGTGGCTCCCATGATGGAGCTGACTGAGTTCACAACTCTCTGTAGCTTCTTTCGATCCTGTGCGGTAGCCCCCTCCCACAGCCCGCCAAACCAGATGCTGAAGCAGCCAATCAGAATTCTGACTATTTTTTTCTCCTCACCTGGCATTTCATTTGTCTCAAATTTCAAAATAAATTTTATTATCAAAGTACAATATCGCCACGTACAACCCTGAGATTCATTTTGTTTTGCAGGCGTACTCGATATATCTACAGAATTAATGAAAGACCGTCCAACCAAAGTGCAGAAGACAACGAAGTGTACAAATACAAAAAAAGAAGAAATAATAATATTAATAAATAAATCAGAAATAAACATGGAGAACATGAGATGAGAAGTCATTGAAGGTAAGTCCATTGCTATCAGAGAGAGAGAGAGAGCCTGTGACATGTCAAGGTGCTGGGTTATGCACAGGAGCTTTTGGTGGACTAGATCATGGTGTCTTTGGGGGTTTTGCTTGTGTGCTGGGTTGGGGGGGTGTGATGCTTCCTGCTGGAATAAGTTGGCAGGGGGAGCAGGGTTGATGTTTTGCTGCTACTTGTGCATGGCAGGGGGAGGGGGGGTGCTTTGGGGCTCTGAAATTTTTCTGTCAGTCATTCTTTGGGTTCTTCTCCTGTTTCATGGATGTCCGTGAAGAGTAAGAATTTCAGGTTGTTCACTTCCTACATTCTCTGGTGTTAAATTGAACCGCTGAACCTTTAGTTGTGGGAACAGTTCAATGATGGGGGCAAATAAAGTTGAGTGAAATTGTCTCCTGTGGTTCAGGAGCCTGATAGTTGAGGGGTAGAGACAGTTTACCTGATTTTTTTTTTTCTGGCTAATGTCAGAATCGGGTTTATTATCACTGACACAGGTCATGAAATTTTGTTGGTTTTGCGGCAGCAGGACAGTGCAAGACGTTAAAAATACGACAATTATAAATATATAGTTTAAAAAAGTGTAAAAAGAGAGCTAACTAGTGAAGTGGCGTTCATGGATTGTTCAGAAACCTGCTGGCAGAGGGGCAGAAGCTATTCCTAAAACGTTGAGTCTCCTGTACCTCCTCCCTAGTGATAGTAATGAGAAGAGGGCACGTCCTGGGAGATGAGGGTCCTTAATGATGGACACTTTGGTGCTTTTTAATATGTGAGTAATTTATATATATATATATAGTTTAAGAATTCATGTTCATTTAACTAATTCACATGGGTTATATGTATAAATACGTGAATTGCATATGTCTTGACACTCCCACGTGATACGTGCACGCCTCACTTAAACACGAAGCTAGACTCGCGTTTCAGACTCCAGTGAGGGAGTATGGAGGGATATGGTCCGTGTGCAGGTCAGTGGGACTAGGCACAAAATGGTTCGGCACAGCCAAGAAGGGCCAAAAGGCCTGTTTCTGTGCCGTAGTTTCTATGGTTTCAGTGTCATCCTTTGAATTAGTTTAATGCTTTGAAGTTACGGGTGCTACTACCTTTAGGCACTTAAGTGGGGTTTAGCCTGTCTTACAAATGAACGACCACCCCGTCGCCGTCTTTATCACCCAGCCAAGACACTGTAATCCATAAAACATTCCTATAACCATGAAACCAAGCCACCATGTTTCGTCTCCACTGTTCTCTCCCTTCTCTATCTAAGCCATTGGCTCCATCTGTTAGTTGGAGGATCTGACTCATCGTTAATTGAATCTACCAGGGCTGTGTACAAAGCCCCCTCCTTTACTTTCTGTGTACCCATGACTGTGTCACCACCCACAGCTCCAATCTGCTAATTAAATTTGCTGACAATACTACACTGATTGGCCTAATCCCAAATAATAATGAGGCAGCCTACAGAGAAGCAGTCATCTCTCTGACACAGTGGTGTCAAGAGAACAACCTCTCCCTCAATGTTGCAAAAACAAAGGAGCTGGTTGTGGATTACGGGAGTAATGGAGGCAGGCTAACCCCTGTAGACATCAATGGATCTGGGGTTGAGAGGGTGAACAGCTTTAAATTCCTCAGCATAAACATCACTGAGGATCTCATGTGGTCTGAACATACCGGCTGTGTGGCGAAAAAGGCACAACAGCACCTCTTCCACCTCAGACAGTTAAAGGAGTTTGGTATGGACACCCAAATCCTAAGGACTTTCTACAGGGGCACAATTGAGAGCATCCTGACTGGCTGCATCACTGCCTGGTATGGGAACTGTACCTCCCTTAATCGCAGGACTCTGCAGAGAGTGGTGCGGACAGCCCAGCGCATCTGTAGATGTGAACTTCCCACGATTCAGGACATTTACAAAGTAAAAAGTGTGTAAAAAGGGCCCGAAGGATCTTTGGGGACCTGAGTCACCCCAACCACAAACTGTTCCAGCTGCTACCATCCGGGAAACAGTACCACAGCATAAAAGCCAGGACCAACAGGCTCCGGGACAGCTTCTTCCACCAGGCCATCAGACTGATTAATTCATGCTGACACGACTGTATTTCTATGTTATATTGACTGTCCTGTTGCACATACTATTTATTATATATTACTATAAATTGCACAATGCACATTCAGATGGAGATGTAACGTAGAGAGTTTTACTCCTCGTACATGTGAAAGATGTAAGTAATAAAGTCATTTCAATTTACTGAAAACCAACTGCAGTGATTGGGTTGAAGGGACGTGGAACCAATTCACTCTCCTTCTGGCGGGGAGAGGCCAACACACAAACTTGGCCTCATCTCTTCAGGTCATCCCGTTGTGCTTTAAATCCAATCATTTAATTCTGACGGGGACTCTGTAATAATTCGGAGGTGTCGGGGAGGGGGGTGGAACCTTGGTGTTAGATTGAGTGAGGAGAAAGACAGCCATCTGCTCCAGCTTCCAGTTATTTTATTCAACACAGTTAACGTTACAGGACTACAAAACAAGACCACAGCTACAGCCAGATAAAGAACAGTTGTTATATTGCGCCACAGAATTGGACAAGAATCTATTTGTTTTTGCACAGACGACAAAACGGGGCCAACGATCGCTGACGCACTTCTCTTCTGGGGTCATGCTTCTGTCTAGTGCAAAGGGAAGTACCCAAGAAAAGAATGGTTTGCAATGCTGTCCAAGTTACTGACAAGATACTTCACAGTCTTGGTTATCAATCTTCTTTGCTTCACTGTTCAAATTCTCTTTGGCTTCACCACGGTTTCCTGGACGTGATCCCTGGACTCAAGCTGAACTGAATGTGCTTGTTCACATTTTCTCCGGAGCTCTATAAAACGTTTGGAGATGATGGAGGGGAAAAAATCTGGTGCTCTTTAAAAAAAAATCAGGTCATTGTAACACCAGCCAGTTCTCCAATCTACCTAACCCAGGCCTGAATCAACAGTGTCTTGGACAGGCATGTCCAACTGAAAATTGGGGTGCTCCCAATAAAATCAGTTTCAGGCATGGAATTAGAACATATAACATAGAAGATTACAGCACAGGAACAGGCCATTCGGCCCACAGTGTTGTACTATCCCAGCTAAAAAGCAAATCAGAAACACCCAAACACTAATCCCTCCTACCTACACCATGTCCACATCCCTCCATCTTCCTCACATCTAAACATCTTTTAAAAGCATCTAATGTATTTGCCTCTACCACCATACCAGCCATCCACGACTCTCTGAGTGAAAACCCTACCCCTCACATCCGCCTTTGAACCTAGCCCTTCTCACCTTCATAGGACGAGACATTTCTACCCCGGGAGAAAGATACTCCCTGTCTACTCCATTTATGGCTCTCATAATCTTGTAAACCTCTATTAGATCTCCCCCCTCAGCCTGTGGGAATTCTGAACCAAATAGAGCAAACCACAGTACAGAAACAGGCCCTTCTGCCCATCTAGTCGATACTAGATCTGTTATCCTGCCTAGTCCTGTCAAGTCCCATCAACTTGGACCACAGCCCTCCCTACCCCTCCATATCCATGTACCTACCCAAACTTCTCCTAAACACTGAAAGCAAACCCACCCATCATTGTTCCACGCTCTCGCCAGCCTCTTAGTGACATCGTTCCCCTGAAGAAGTACTGGGAGCAAGTTTAACAGAAAACTAGGCATATTTCTTTTGACTCCTGGGCTCACAAACACAAGTCTGCCTCATCACCTCACACGATCATGGCCAATCTTTCTGGACCTCCCCTCCTGCTGACATTTCTCCGTGTCCTTCGACTCAAAATCGGAATCGGGTTTAATATCAAATTTAATACTTCAGTGAATATATTTAAGACAAGGTTGGGTAGATTTTTGCATAGTAGGGGGATTAAGGATTATGGGGAAAAGGCAGGTAGGTGGAGATGGGTCCATGGCCAGATCAGCCATAATCTTATTGAGAAGGTTGATGGGCCGAATGGCCTCCTCCTGCTCCCCTTTCTTATGTTCTTATCACTGGCATATGTCATGAAGTTTGTTAACTTTGTGGCAGCAGTACAATGCCGTACATAGTAATAGAGAAAAAAATGAATTACAGTAATCATACATATATTTTAAATAGTTAAATTAAGTAAGTGTAGAAACAGAACTAAAAAAGTAGTGAGCTAATGATCATGGGTTCAATGTCCATTTAGAAATCAGATGGCAGAAGGAAAGAAGCTATTTCTGAATCGTTGAGTGTGTGCCTTTAGGCTCCCGTACCTCCTTCCTGATGGTAGCAATGAGAAGAGGGCATGTCCTGGGTGGTGGGGGTCCTTAATGATGGACGCCGCCTTTCTGAGACATTTGCTCTTTGAAGATGTCCTGGATACTACAGAGGCTATTTTACAACTCTCTGCAGCGTACTTCAGTCCTGTGCAGTAGCAACACCCCTCCCCGCAGCCCATTCCAGACAGTAATGCAGCCAGTCAGGATGCTGTCCACAGTACATCTGTGGAAATTTGCTAGCGTTTAAGGTGAAACTCCAAATCTCCTCAACCTCCTAATGAAATATCGCCACTGCTTTGCCTTCTTTACCAGGTTAGGTCCTCGGAGATATTGACACCCAGCAACATGAGATTGCTCACTCTCTCCGCTTCTGATCTCTCTATGAGGATTGGTTTGTGTTCCCTCGTCTTACCCTTTTTGAAGTCCACAATCAGCCTGAAGTCCGTATCTCTCAAATATCGATCCACCTCTTTGAGATGAATAAATCCAAGGGGAGAGGCTTAGTCTCATCATGCAAACGTCAGGAGCCTGGCAGTGGAAGTGGCTTCACACTATGCCGTGTGTGAGCACAGAGGCTCTCGCCTGCCCTGCCAATCCTAGTCACAAGGGACACACCACGTGGTCTGCTTTTCTTGTCTGTAAGTTTTCAAAAGACTAACCGCTGGTAGTTATTAGGTGAGACACGTGCTATTGAAAACGTTGAACTGGCTCACATACACCCTTTCTCAAAGTGACTTTCATGAGGCCACCCTCAGGGTGACAACGTTGACTCTTTACTCTCTTCCATCCATGCTGCCTGGTCTGCTCAGTTCCTCCGGTGTTTTGTGTGTGTTACTTCGGATTTCCGGTATCTGCAGTTTTCCTTGTGTTTGTGCCTTATATTCCAGCTGGGTAGCCTCCAGCCTGATGGTATAAGTATCGATTTCTCCTTCCAGTTTAAAAAAAAATCCTTCCTCTCCCATCTCTTACCTTTTCCCTCCTGTCTATCACCTCCCCCTTGTGCCCTTCATCCTCCCCTTTTTCCTGTTGTCCACTCTCCTCCCCTATCAGATTCTTTCTCCTCCAGCCCTAGACCTTTTCCAACCACCTGGTTTCACCTATCATCTTCCAGCTAGCCTCTTTTCCCCTCCTCCCCTCCATCCTTTTCATTCTGGTGTCTCCCCCACTTCCTTCTCGATCCTGAAGGAGGTCTCGGCCCAGAGCGTTGAGTGCTTGCTCTTTTCTATAGCTGCTGCCTCCTCCAAGTAGATCACAACCTCGTCGTAGGGTTTGGAGGCTCGCGTGCCTCAATGACCCGGAGAGCCGTGTCGGCTGGCGTCAGGGCTTTGAGCTTTGGCTCTTGGTAAGGGTCACCCACGCCAAACAGGGTCAAAGGGGTAGAGGCCAGATTAAGAGTGGTCCACCGGTCCTCCAGTTTCAGGGCTAACAACCTTGATGGGTCAAACAAAATTGTTATGGAAACAGCGATGAAGAACCCTTCTACCCGCGGAACCCGTGGAATGCACTGCCTGAGTCAGTGGTGGAGGCAGATACACTAGTGAAGTTTAAGAGACTAGTAGACAGGTATATGGAGGAATTTAAGGTGGGGGGTTATATGGGAGGCAGGGTTTGAGGATCAGCACAACATTGTGGGCTGAAGGGCCTGTACTGTGCTGTACTGTTCTATGTTCTACACCTGAGTGCAACGGTATTCCTGAGTCTCCACCCGGGACTTGCGTGACTGACGGTAGTGAAAACCAAGGACACCCTGAACACCGTCAGCGATTTCAGGCATTTCAGGATGTATATGATACACATTTCTCTGACATTAAATTATACCTTTGAACTTTTGAGATGGAGGACTTTCATCGCTGCCCTCAACGCCAGCTGCGTAACCGGCAGTAAAAAGGTAAATAGATGCTGCCCAACCTGCTGAGTTCCTCCAGCTTGCACTATGCTTTCCTGCACTGCACTTTATCCAGCGCCTGTTGTTATTTCATTTGGAGGTATGTCACTGTAACAAGCCCTTTCTGTGCTGTCCACATACACCCATGTGATCCACTAACCTACTGACCCCTGCGTCTTTAGAACGTGTGAGGAAACCAGAGCCCGGGGAGGAAATCCACATGGTTACAGACCCTTAAACGTTGAAATCAAGCTCACCTGCACCACTTGTGCTGGCAGCTTGTTCCACACTCTTTCCACCCTCTGAGTGAAGTTTTCCCTCATGTTCCCCCTTAAACTCTCACTTTTCACCCTTAACCCATGACCTCTGGTTGTAGTCCCAGTGGGAAAAGCCTGCGTGCGTTTCCCCTGTCTGGAGAACATAGAAGAGTTCAGCACAGGAACAGGCCCCTTGGCCCACAGTGTTATGGTGAACCAGCTGAAAAGCAAATCAAAGACCCCCAAACACTAATCCCTCCATCTTCCGTCCATGTGGTTATCCAAACACATCTTAAAAGCCTCTAATGCCTCCACCACCACACCAGGCAGCACATTCCAGGGATTCACCCCTCTCTGAGTAAAAACCTTACCCCTCAGATTCCCCCTCTCACCTTCAATGCACTCCCTCTGGTATTGGATTCCAACCCTGGGAAACAGATACTCTCTGTCCACCCTATCTAAGCCTCTCATAATCTTGTAAACCTCTATCAGATCTCCCTTCAGCCTCCGGCACCCCAGAGAAAACAACCCAAGTTTATCCAGCCTCTTGTGATAGCACACGCCCTCTAAACCAGGCAACATGCTGGTAAACCTCTTCTGCACCCTCTCCAAAGCCTCAACATCCTTCCCGTAGTAGGGTGACCAGAACAGTACGCAATACTGCAGATGTGGCTGAACCAGAGATTTATAAGGTTGCAACGTAATCCCCTGACTTTTGAGCTCAATGCCTCGAGTAATAAAAGCAAGCATTCCATAAGCCTTCAAAATTTTGCTTGCCTCTATCTGATCTGTATGAACAAGCTTTCCACTCTAGCTTGACAATAATAATATATATTAATGACTTAGACGAGGGAATTAAATGCAGCATCTCCAAGTTTGCGGATGACACGAAGCTGGGTGGCAGTGTTAGCTGTGAGGAGGATGCTAAGAGGGTGCAGGGTGACTTGGATAGGTTGGGTGAGTGGGCAAATTCATGGCAGATGCAGTTTAATGTGGATAAATGTGAGGTTATCCACTTTGGTGGCAAGAGCAGGAAAACAGATTATTATCTGGATGGTGGCCGATTAGGAAAAGGGGAGGTGCAACGAGACCTGGGTGTCATTATACACCAGTCATTGAAAGTGGGCATGCAGGTACAGCAGGCGGTGAAAAAGGCGAATGGTATGCTGGCATTTATAGCAAGAGGATTCGAGTACAGGAGCAGGGAGGTACTACTGCAGTTGTACAAGGCCTTGGTGAGACCACACCTGGAGTATTGTGTGCAGTTTTGGTCCCCTAATCCGAGGAAAGACATTCTTGCCATAGAGGGGGTACAAAGAAGGTTCACCAGATTGATTCCTGGGATGGCAGGACTTTCATATGATGAAAGACTGGATCAGCTAGGCTTATACTCTCTGGAATTTAGAAGATTGAGGGGGGGATCTTATTGAAACGTATAAAATCCTAAAGGGATTGGACAGGCTAGATGCAGGAAGATTGTTCCCAATGTTGGGGAAGTACAGAATGAGGGGTCACAGTTTGAGGATAAAGGGGAAGCCTTTTAGGACCGAGATGAGGAAAAACTTCTTCACACAGAGAGTGGTGAATCTGTGGAATTCTCTGCCACAGGAAACAGTTGAGGCCAGTTCATTGGCTATATTTAAGAGGGAGTTAGATATGGCCCTTGTGGCTAAAGGGATCAGGGGGTATGGAGAGAAGGCAGGTACAGGGTCCTGAGTTGAATGATCAGCCATGATCATACTGAATGGCAGTGCAGGCACAAAGGGCCAAATGGCCTACTCCTGCACGTATTTTCTATGTTTCTATGTTTCTATAACTATTTGAATTCCAGCAGTAACTAGGACTTTAGTATTCAGTGCTCTAATCATTGAGGTACCTGTCATTTTGGACCAACTATTTCACCAGTATTGCAGAAGACCATGACTTGGAGTCATGACTGTGGTGTTGACCTTTGCCCTTTGCTCCTTGACCTTGGGCTGCAGCAGTCCTGTGGCAAACCTGTGGCAAATCCGACTTCCCCATGTCGACTGCAGTGGAGAAACAATCTGTGCCAATGCCCCACACACACGCGCGCGCGCACACACACACACACACACACACACACACACACACACACACACACACACACACACAATGCTGGAGGAACTCAGCAGGCCAGGCAGCATCCATGGAAAAGAGTAAACAGTTGACGTTTCGGGCCGAGACCCTTCACCAGGACTGGGAAGGGAAGGGGGAAGAAGTTGTGGAGGGGAGGGGAGGAAGAAGTACGAGGTGGTAGGTGACAGGAGGAACCGGGAGAGGGGGTGAGGGGGGTGAAGTAAAGAGCTGGGAAGTTGATTAGTGGAAGAGATAAAGGGCTGCAGAAGGGGGAATCTGACAGGAGACAACAAAAGACCACGGAAGAGAGGGAAGAGGAAGGAACACCAGAGGGAGACTAGGAGATAAGATGAGAGAGGGAAACAGGAATTGGGAATGGGGAAGGAGAGCGGTGTTGGGGAGACAATTACCGGAAATTCGAGCAATCTATGTTCATGCCATCAGGTTGGAGGCTACCCAGACCCCTGTGTCTTTTTCTCTCTTTCTCTTTAAACCCAGCAACACATCCAAACCGAGCGAACCTAACCACATGGTCCGGGGAAGGAAGAAACACCTGGTCCTTTCTTACATCTGTCATTCTGCAGGGCTGTGAATCATAAATCCCCTCGACTGGATCCAATGGGTGGGATTGCTACAAAAGGCTTATTCGCTCAGCGGCCTCTTTTTAAGCCAGGAGTGGGACCCAATGTGATCTTCTGCTGCTGTAGCCCGTCCACTTCATGGTTCGACGTGTTGTGCGCTCAAAGATGCTTTTCTGCACACCACTGTTGTACCAGGTGGTTATTTGAGTTACTGTCGCCTTCCTGTCAGCTTGAACCGGTCTGGCCATTCTCCTCCGACCTCTCTCATTAACGAAGTATTTTTGCCCACAGAACTGCCACTCACTGGTTGTTTCCTTTTTGTTTCTCGCACTGTTCTCGGTTGGGAATCTCAGCAGTTTCTCAGATACTTTGGCACCGACAATCATTCCACGGTCAAAGTCACCTCTTCTCCCCCTGTTCTGATATCTGGTCCGAACAACAGCTGAGCCTCTTGACCACGTCTGCATGCTTTAATGCCTTGAGTTGCCGCCCGATTAGGCGTCTAGCGAGCCTGCGCACAGGAGCACCGACTGACGCGGCCACTCTGTGTACCTGAAACTCTTCCGTGTTAGCAACGGGCAGGGCCCCAGTCACACCAAGCGTTCTTGTCGCGATTGAGAAAGCCCCGCGAAGCCCTCCAGAATCGGAAAGATGAATTTGTATATTTGCGATGGGATGCTGCTGAGCGGGCACTTGCAGCCAGAGGAGGAGAGTTTTGAAACTTTGGCATCCCCTTAGGATCCGGGGCTCAAATATCACCGTGGCTCGGTTAGGGCTTAAGGTTACTCGGGCCCTGGCATCCCAGCCAAAGAGCCATCTCCAAAGGACAAGGAGCCTCGCTGTAGGGTTCACAGCCAACTACCGCCCAGGCTCAACGGGGTCTCCCCCCCTCAGTCATTCGGACACGGGCAGCACTGAGGTCCGGCAGTCCTGCGCCACAGTGCTTTTGTCTTGCAGCTGGGCGGCCCTGCAGCCCTGTAGCAGGGCCCTCCTGGCGTACTTAATGGCGTTGTTCTTCACGGTGACGAAGAAGAGCGTGTTGATCATGCTGTTGCTCACCGCGATGCACTTCACGACGTAGTACACTGTGATTGAGTGCCTCTCCCGCAGGAGCACGCTGGGGAAGAAATCCCGGACGATGGCGTACCCGTAGTACGGGGCCCAGCAGAGGATGTAGGCCGTCAGTATCGCCATCAGGACCAGGACTGTCTTCCGCCGGGCTCTCAGCCGCTTCTTGATCTGTTTGGTTTGCACACCGGGCACAATCTTGAACCACAGCTCCCTGCTGATCTGTAGGTAGCACAGCGACATAGTCACCACAGGAGCGGCAAACTCCAGGACGAAGAGGAACAGAAAGTAAGACCTGTAGAAATGCACCTTGTCCATCGGCCAGATCTGCCCGCAGAATACCTTCCCTCCGCCGCCGCCGGGGAAGGTGTCGAAGGTGGTCTCGGTCATGAAGTAGGCCGAGGGGATGGAGATAACCAGGGACACGACCCAAACGGCAATCAGGATGCAGTAGGCCGTCTGTAACTTCATGCGAGGCTTTAGTGGGTGCACTATCACCAAATACCTACAGGAGGGCCAGAAACAGGAAAATACAGAGGGAAGTAAGTGGGTTGCAGAGATCGACCATGAGTGACAAGACCAGGTCCTTTAATGAGAGAAGGGTTACCAGAAAGAAACTGATAAATTTTGAAGTAAATACTTTGACATTTCAACTCATCTCCATTTTTACTGAGACGAGGAGGAGAATTAAAAATAAAATAAAGATGATCTTTCATAAGTTATCTTTTGCAGCCGATGGGATGTTATGCTGAAGTTGTGTACAACATTGGCAAGGCCCAGTTTGGAGCATTGTCCGCAGATTTGGTCACCCACCTATGGGAAAGATGTAAATAAGGTTGAAAGAGTACAGAGAAAATTTACAAGGATGTTGCCGGGTCTGGAGGACCTGAGTTATAAGGAAAGATTGAATACGTTAGGACTTTATTCCTTGGAATGTGGAAAATTGAGGGGAGATTTGATAGAGGTATACAAAATTATGAGGGGTATAGATAGGGTAAATGCAAGCAGGCTTTTTCCACTGAGATTGGGTGGGACGACAACTGGAGGTCATGGGTTAAGTGTGAAAGGTGAGAGGTTTAAGGGGAACATGAGGGGAAACCTCTTCACTCAGAGGGTGGTGAGAGTGTGGAACGAGCTGCCAGCACAAGTGGTGCATGCCAGCTCGGTTTCAACATTTAAGAGAAGTTTGGATAGGTACATGGATGGTAGGGGTATGGAGGGCGATGGTCCCAGTGCAGATCAATGGGGGTGAGCTGCTTAAATAGTTTGGCATGGTCTAGATGGGCTGAAGGGCCTGTTTCTGTGCTGTACTTCTCTATGACTAACAAACCTAAAATCTTTAATAATTTTTTCTTTGCGTCAGCATGGTAGAGTAGTGGTTAGCACTGCAGTTTACGGTGCAGGCGATCCGGGTTCAAATCCCGCCGCTGCCTGTAAGGAGATTGTACGCTCTCCCCGTGACCGCGTGGGTTTCCTCCCACAGTCCAAAGACGTCACGGTTGGTAGGTTAATTGGTGATTGTAAATTGTCCTGTGATTAGGATAAAATTAAATTGGGTGGTCACTGGGCACGGCTCAAAGGGCCGGGAGGGCTTATCTCAATAAGGTAAAGGTTACATTTATTTGGCACAAGTACGTCGAAATATACAGTGAAATGCACCATCTGCATCAAAACGAATCAACAAGGATCGAGCTGGGCAGCCCACAGGCGTTGTCACTCTTCCGCCATCGGCGTAGCACGCCCACAACTCACTGACCCCAACCAGGACGTCGTTGGACTGTGGGAGGAAACCAGAGCACCCGGAGGAAACCCACGCGGTCACGAGGGGAGATCCTGAGGAATCGTGGGGGAAATCAAACCCCTATCTTACAGCCGGCACTGGTGAAGCGCTCTGCTCCGTGCAACACCATCGTGCCCCTTGCTTGCTTCTTCCCGTCCTGACCCCGAAACCCAGGTTTGGCAGGCACAGCAAAGCTCGACGGTGAGCTCAGTAATGAAGTGTTAAAAAAACAAGCAGAAGAGTTCAAAGGGAAGTTGAGAAAAAATGTTTTTGAGTTGGAACTTGGATCAGTAGAGGCCCTTCAGCCCAAGATGGTGTGCCAACTTTTTTAACCCACTGAAAGGTCAAAGCTAATCCTTTCCTTCCACACAGCCTGCCAATTTTTCTATCATCCATTTGCCCACCTAAGTATCCCTGATGCATAAAGACAAGAACGGTCAGGATGGGAAACAGTTTCTTCCCTCAGGCCATTAGGCTTCTGAACTCCTGGCCGCATCGCATTCGAAGTGTCACCGGTTAATCTGATCCGTCTTTTAAAATGAATGCACTTTAGGCTATTGATGTGTGATTTGTCTGTTGGTTTTATCCTTACCCTCACAAGTTGTTGTGTGTACTTGCACGGTATTCACACCGATCGGGGCTCGGGTGGTCAAGGCATCGCGACCTCCCGGTTTTGGCGGGACCCAGGTCATACCGACCCTGGACGTACGGAGTCTGGGAAAGTTGCTTCTCTCACCATTGAGTCCGGTGGCTGTTAGCGAGGGGTTAACAAGCCGCGTCTCTGGAGACGCCCGGCAAAAGGGGTTTCATACAAGTATATAGTTATACAACAATAAACTTGACTTATGAGAGGTGATTGATTAAGTTTGTGGCCTAAGGTAGAAGGAGTCAATTTTAGAAAACCTAGCACATCTATTTTTCAACATAGTCCCCTCCTACATTTACACACTTAGTCCAGCGGTCGGGGAGCATACGGATCTTGGACTTCCAGAAAGTGTCCACAGCAGGGGTGATTGATAAGCTCGTGGCCTAAGGTAGAAGGAGATGAGTTATACAGCTCTCGTTACATGCACATGCAGGTCAACTCTTTGAATGATTATGCAGAAAGTTTGAAGTTAATAACTCATCTCCTTCTGCCCTGGGCCACGAGCTTATCAATCAACCCTGCTATGGACACTTTCTGGAGGTCCAAGATCCGTATGCTCCACGACCGCTGGACTAAGTGTGTAAATGTAGGAGGGGACTACGTTGAAAAATAAATGTGCTAGGTTTTCTAAAATTGACCCCTTCTACCTTAGGCCACGAACTTATCAATCACCCCTTGTATGTCTGCCTCCACCTCCACCCCTGGTAGTATATTCCACACACCCACTATTTCTGTGTTTAAAAAAAAAATGCGTCTGGTATCCATTCCCTCCCCATACTTTTATTTAGTCAACTTAAAATTATACACCCTCATCTAAGTCATTCACACCCCGGGAAGAAGTCTCTGCTCGACCTATGCCTCTTATCATCTTGTACACCTCCATCAAGTCATCTCTCATCCTCCTTCACTCCAAAGAGAAAAGCCCTCGCTCGCTCAGTCTGTCCTCATAAGATGTGCTCTCCAATCCAGCCAACATCCTGGTAAATCTCCTCTGCACCCTCTCTAAAGCTTCCACATCCTTCCTGTAATGAGGTGACCAGAACCGAACACCATACTTCGGCAGTCTAACCAGAGTTTTATAGAGCTGCAGCATTACTTCGCACCTCTTGAACCCAATCTCCCGATTAATGAAGGCCAAAGCATCACACATCTTCTAGAAGGTGTTGTTGGAAACAGCAGCTTTTTCAAAAATAATACTTCTTTATAAGATTTGTACTCCTAAAAAGCCATCTTGTAGACATTCTAGAAACGCTCCCTCTTGGAATCCTGCACCGACTTGACTTTCCCAATCTACCTGCATCCCCATGACTATTGTAAAATTGTCCTTTTGGCATGCATTTTCTATCTCCCCTTGTAATCTTTAGACCACATCCTTGCTACTGCTTGGGGTTCTGCATCCAACTCCCTCCCATCAGGGTCTTTTTACCCTTGCAGTTTCCTTAGCTCTATCCGCAATGATTCACCACCCATGTCAACTCTTTCTAATGAGTTAATTTTAGTTTTTTTTAAAACGAAGAAAGCCATGTCACCCACCCACCCATCCCCACCCCCACCTTCCTGCCTGTCATTTCAATACAATGTGTATCCTTGGACATTAAGTTCCCAGCTATAATCTTCTTTCAGCCATGATTCAGTGATGCTGACAATGTCATGTATGCCAATCTGTAACTGTGCTACAAGTTCATCTACCTTATTCTGTTTACTGTGTGCATCCTGTTTGCCTTCAGTCCTGTATTCACCCTTTTCGATTTTGTCCACCTTTTACGTTGCAACTCATCCAGTTGACTGCAATTTTGCCCTATCAACAGCCTCTCCTCACTACACATGACCTCTGTTTGTAACACAACTATCTCATCTTCAGCCCTATCACTCCAGTTCCCAATCCCCCTGCCAAATTAGTTTCAACCCACCCGAACATCTCTAGCCAATCTGACCACAGGAACATTAGATTCCCTTGGGTTCAGATGTAAACTGTCCCCTTCCTACACGTCAGACCTTCCCCAGAAGAGATCCCAAAGATCCGTAAATCTGAACCCCGGTTCCTCAGCCACACAGTCACCTGCCAAATCACCCTATTCTTACCCTCACTGGCACGTGGCACAGGCAGCAATCCAGAGATGACTACCCTGGAGATCCTGTTTCTCAGCCTTCTACCTAGCTCCCTAAAATCTCTCTTCAGGACCTCCTCACCTTGTCTAACTATGCCATCGGTGCCAGTATGTACCAAGACTTCTGGCTGCTCACCCTCGCCCTTGGCATGGGCCCGATCCGAGACGTCCCTGATCCTGGCTCCAGGGAGGCAACATACCATCTGGGTGTCTCTCTCACACCCACAGAATCTCGTCTCTGTTCCTCAGTTCATGAAATCTCCAACCAACACTGCAGTCCTCTTCATCCCTCTTCTCTTCTGAGCCTTCACACCAGACTCAAGTTACAGAGACCCGGTCGCTGTGGTTTCCTCTGGTAGGTCGTCACCCTCAACAGTATCCGAAGTGGTATACTTTTTATCGAGGGGTATGGCCACGGGTGAACTCTGCACAGGGTGTGCATCTCCCCTCCTTCTCCTGACCGTCACCCAGTAACTTGTCTCCTGCAACCTAGAGGTGACTACCTTCCTGTAGCTCCTGCCTATTGCCTCCTCATTTTCCCGAACGAGTCGAAGGTCATCGAGCTGCAGCTCCAGTTCCTTCATACGTTCTCCGAGCAGCTGCAGCTCGGCGCACCCGGTGCAGGTGTGTTTATCTGGGAGCCCGGACTTCTCACATCCCACCCACGGTACAAAACACTGCCCCTAGAGCCATTTTCACTGTACTGTGTACTAACGGATGAGGAATGAACAGAGAGAGAGGGTAACTTACAAGACAATCAACCTCACCCAAAGCTGACCTCGCCCAAGGCTGATGAGCCAAAGCCTCTCTGAAGACTGGCTCGCTCACAGGAATGGCCGCTCCCCTTGCACCTGCGTTACATGTACTCCCTCTTTTTAACGAATCCCTCTCGCTGACTGGTCGCTCCTCAAATCAGAAAAGCCGCAACTAAACTCTGCCTTTGAACTCTCGATCGCCACCCTGATTAAAAAGTAACCCTTTTCACACACCCCTGCAGTGGATTGTCCAATAATACTTCTTGTAAGATTTGTACTTTTTAAAGAAGCCCATATAGTTTTCACAGTGGCAGAAAGCGGTATAGCAGCTAAACTAACGATTTATTACCTTCCTCATTGCTCATTGGCTAACATTACCATGTGATGTATTTTAGTTATATAACCTATTAACTAGCTTATTTCTATCTAAGGAATTTTCCTTATCTTATCTATAGAAATGTTGGATTTTTCAGAGGCACCATCTTTTCTTCTTTTTCATTCCTTTGCCTTTGCATCCAACAGCCTCTTAACTCATTTCTCAGCTCTGTATTCCATTTGTTTAGTATTTGTAAGTCTGTTTGTACTCTGAGATAAACGATCATTAGAATTAAGACTGCTCATCATTTTTGACTCCTGGAAGACTGCTAAGGATGAGGAAACAAATAGACATCCAACAGTGAAGAGCTGAATGGGGCAAAAATGAACACTGTCATTCAGGCCAACAAAGCCAATACTTGATTGTTGAGGCGACTTTATAGCAACAGCTTGAGGGAAAATCGTCAGAGATGGTTACAGATCGAGAATGGGCACTCAGTGACTAACTTCACAGCCGTCAATGATATTGATGCATTCAAGGCTAAAACTGGGTTTCTCAGCTGGCCGTGTGGCGCTGAAGTGGAGCGAGTGACCTTGGAGAGATTTGAGAATTTTAAGTTTCGGAACTGGCCCGTTCCAAAGCCAGTTTAAGACGCAGACATAGGGAGAGCTGAGCTGAACACGCAAGTGAGGTCATCATGGAGTCAAAGAGCAATACAGCACAGATACAGGCCCTTCAGCCCTGTAAGTCAATGCTACCCCACCAGTCCCAATTTCCTGCATTCAGTCCGTATCCCTCCGGGCCCCTCCCTTCTACGTACCTAACTAAGCACTTCTTAAGTGATAATATTGTATCTCGTGTGGGCATGTGGCCAAGTGGTTAAGGCATTGGACTAGTGATCTGAAGGTCGTGAGTTCGAGCCCCAGCCGAGGCAGCGTGTTGTGTCCTTGAGCAAGGCACTTAACCACACATTGCTCTGAACGACACAGGTGCCAAGCTGTATGGGTCCTAATGCCCTTCCCTTGAACAACATCGGTGTCGCGGAGAGGGGAGACTTGCAGCATGGGCAACTGCCGGTCTTCCATACAACCTTGCCCAGGCCTGCGCCCTGGAGAGTGAAGACTTTCCAGGCGCAGATCCATGGTCTCGCAAGACTAACGGATGCCTTAGTAATATTGTATCTGCCTCAATCATTTATGAGAGGATGGTACTGATTGACTTTCATTGATGGAGGGTGAAGGGGGGGGGCCATACAGGAACCACACTAGAATGCCAACCAAAGTTCAGTAGAGGGGAGGTGGTGCTGATGATATGGAGCTGGAAGCTTCGGTGATAGATTAAAGCTCAGTTCAGGGCCAACAGCTGGAACCAAGAGGCTTGAGGCACAGAGGTGAGGTGGGCTAGATTAATATTTCTGAAAAAGACCCACTGCGGTATCTGGAGATGTTCTCACCTGTCGACTGCTATGACCAAGAGAGCGTTGGTGGAGACGTAGAGGGAGACCATCCTGAGGTAGTTCACAGAGGAGCAAAGAACGTGTCCGAAGTTCCAGGACAGCTCCCTGACCACATAGTAATCCATCTCGAAAGGGCAGCACACGATGGCCACAATGAAGTCGGAGACAGCCAGGTTGACGATGAGAAGGTTGGTGATGTTCCTCAGGTTCTTGTACCTGGCCAGGGTGACGATGAAGAGGAGGTTGCCAACGCCGCAGACCAGCATAATGCAGACCAGCACGACGCCAATCACCACCCGAACCTGATAGGTCTTGACGGCGTCCTCCTCTCCTCGCGAATCGAGGGATGTCACGTACTGGTCGTACTCACAACTCCCGTTCCAGTGGGTGCTGGCGTCCACCAAACTTAAGTCAATGTACCGTGAGAAGTTGGCACAGGGATCCGCCATGGCCGAATCTCCCCAGCTCACCAAACCCGGGATCTCTTCCTGTGGCAACGTTGGGTAATATTCCTGTTCTATCTGTATGAAGTAAGTCTTTTTCTACAATTTGCAGGTTGCTAAAGTCTTGATTGTTGGAGCAGGTGGCTTCAGCTTAATGCTGGAACTGTGACTCTGGGTTAGCGTGGTTTGAAGGAGGAGGAGCATCTTCAAGCCAAGCCCACTTGAACTTAGCCAATGGAGTGAGAGGAGAGAGGGCTCACCTATTCACCTGCGGAGGAAAAGAACAATGCCATTAGTTATTGGCTTTGGTCCTGATCCCCGTTTCTATGGCTAATGTGTCGCAGGGTGAGCTTGTGACTCTGGAAGGGTTGTGTTAGTGACCGGTTTTCGCACTGCACCAGATTTAGCGGAAAGCTTCCTGAATGTTTCCTGCACTCCCTCCTTCTCTCTGTCTTCATATCGCTACCTTGCTTGCTCTTTCCCTCTCTCCAACTTTCCAACTCTACCTCTGTTATCTTTTTCTCTACACTGCTCTTTCCCTCTAGCTTGCTTTCTTTCTTTCTCTACATCTCTTCCTTGTTCTGCTTCTCTCTATCTCATTCACTCTCTCTCTAACCCCTCTCTCTTGCTCTCTAACCCATTCTCTCCCTCTCTCTACCCACCTCTCTCTCCACCTGTCCAGCTCTCTGCCACCCTCTCTTACCCCCTTAACCCCTTTACACATTACCTCACACCCCTCTTTTCTTAAGGCATCCGTTAGTCTTGCAAGACCATGGATCTGCACCTGGAAAGTCTTCACTCTCCAGGGTGCAGGCCTGGGCAAGGTTGTATGGAAGACCGGCAGTTGCCCATGCTGCAAGTCTCCCCTCTCCACGACACAATGTTGTCCAAGGGAAAGGCATTAGGACCCGTACAGCTTGGCACCGGTGTCGTCGCAGAGCAATGTGTGGTTAAGTGCCTTGCTCAAGGACACAACACACTGCCTCAGCTGGGGCTCGAACTCACGACCTTCAGGTCGCTAGTCTAACGCCTTAACCACTTGGCCACGTGCCCACTCACACCCCTCACCCACCCAATAATCCCTCCTTGCCCTCCCCAACTCCCCCCTCAGCCCCCTAGCCCCAATCACTCCTCACCTCACCAACCACACTTCTCCCCAATCACCCCTCAATCCTCTCCCTCAGCCTTTAACCCTCACCCCCTCTTCTGTCCTCCTCACTCTCTCCCTCTCCCTTCCCTACCCATCCCCCAAACCCCTCCCCTCACTCATTACTCACTATCCTTCCACTCCCCTCAGTCCCCACACCCCCTTCACCCCTTCCTCCCTCGCCCTTTCCCATCATCCCCACTCCCATCCCCTCCCCACTCACTCCTTCCCTACCCCCGCCCCTACCCATTCCCCACACCCCTCTCCCTCACCAATCACTCACTCACCCTTCCCCTTCCCCATTTGCCTCAGCCCCCCTCCCCCTCCCCACACCTTCCTTCCCCCTCAACACTCACCTACCTTCTCTCTCCCTCAACCTCTCTCTCTCTCTCTCTCTCTCCAACGACTCACAGACGTGCTTCTTCCCCTCCACCACCGGATTCCTGAACGCTCTCCGATCACAGCCGCACTATCCCCTTTCTGCGCGCCGTTTATTTATTTTGCCGTCGCTAGTGACTTTGTGTTTGTGTTTGGGTGAGGGGTGACTGGGGGAGAGAGAGGGGAGTGGGAGGGGGTGGAGGAGGTGAGGAGGGACGAGGAGCGATTGGGAGGGGAGGAGGTGAGGATAGTAAATTTGTGTCCTGACTGCTGCTGCCAGCCGCCAACACACTTCGCACCAGCCGTTCTGAGACCAGCGAACTTCCCCGTCCATTGTTTATCCTCCGCGCCCTCTGTCCGCAGTGACTCACCACCAATCCCCCTCTCTATCTGCGACGGTATGTCTGACGGTCCTCTTTCTCGTCCCCCCACATCCAGCGCGTCCTCTCCACCCTCCCCCCGGCCAACCCCCTCCTCTACTCTGCATTCACTGTCTGTCATCTCCCCTCCCTCTGTCTCCCCACCCCACAGCTTTATCGGTCCCCGCAGAGCTCTCTCGCTGCTACGACCACCCCTCACCCGCCACCCTCCTCCACCCCCTCCGTCCATCTCAGGTGAAGTGAATCTACGATCTAATTCTGCACGTGTCACTTTGAGGGCCGTTTTCTAGCAGGCATTTGCGGGGAAATCGAACTTGTGGAAGACTGCACATAAAGACTGACAACCAACATCAAGAGAAGACAGAGCAAATTAAAATAAACAAAATCAGTAACTCATATTCAGAGTACGAGTTATAGAGGCCTTGGAAGTGCGTCCATAACAATAAGCTCACACAAAATGGCGGAAGAACCCAGCAGGCCCAGGCAGCGTCTATGGAAATGAATAGACAGTTGACAGTTTCGGGCTGAGATGCTTCCTCAGGACTGAGAAGGGAAAGGGGGAGATGCCAGAATAAAAAGCTGTGGGGGTTGTGGGGGGAGGAAAGGAGGCTAGTTGAAAGGTGATAGGTGAAGCCAGGTGGGTGGGAAAGGTCAAGGGTGGAGAGACGAGACAGGGCCATCAGCCATACCGTTGCAGACAGAGAGGGGGATCAGTGGTGAGTTACTGCAGGCAAAGGGAGCGGAGAATCAACAATGGACAGAGAAAGCGACTGGTGCCAGAATCGCTGTCGTGTACAGCACTGCTCATCCCTCCACTCCCCCAACCCCTCTCCCCCAGTCACCCCTCCCTCCTCCCCCTCACCCAAACACAAAGTCACTAGCGATGGCAAAATAAATAAACGGCGCGCAGAAAGGGATAGTGCGGCTGTGATCGGAGAGCGTTCAGGAATCCGATGGCGGAGGGGAAGAAGCACGTCTGTGAGTCGTTGGAGAGGTGGGGGGAGGGAGAGAGAGAGTGGGGGAAAAGAGAGAGGGTGGGGAGAGAGAGGGGGGAAGAGAGAGAGGGGGGAAGAGAGAGGGGGGGGAGAGAGGGGGGAGAGAGGGGGGAGGGGGGGGGAGAGAGGGGGGGAGAGAGGGGGGGAGAGAGGGGGGGGAGAGAGGGGGGAGGGGGGAGAGAGGGGGGGGAGAGGGGGGGAGAGGGGGGGAGAGAGAGAGGGGGGGAGAGAGGGGGAGAGAGAGAGCGGGACTAGAGAGTGCGGAAAGAGAGAATGGGGAAGAGAGAGAGAGTGAGGAGAGAGAGAGAGAGTGGGGGAGAGAGAGAGGGGGGGGAGAGAGAGAGAGTGGGGGAGAGAGAGAGAGGGGATGAAAGAAAGGGAAGAGAGGAGAGAGAGAGAGAAATAGATGTGAGTCATTAGAGGGGAGAATAGAGAGAGGGAGGGTGACAGGTGAGGGTAGTGTCGGGTGATGAGGAGGAGGAGGGTGGGTAGGCTACCTTTCCCTCACCATCACTCTCCTGATGAGATCTCCATCCCCTGCTGTACTTCTCTCCACTCCTTCCTTCACTCCCACTCTGCCCAGATGAATCAGCTGAGTCCTGCTGAGTAGGGATGTATAAGTTATTGTAGAAACAATACTGGTGAATCTGACAACGTTAATTTCCCCAGGAATCATGAACTCTATTAAACAGAAATTAGCAGACCTTGTACTGGATTGTAAGTGAATGATTGCTCGAGATGAGCATTTCCAGGGAGACATCTGCGAGGGACGGGTTTGCGAGTTGGGGATTTGATATTCTTGTTGCTGTTTTTTCCCGTGTGGGCGATATATTAGTTTTTGTGCGAGGGAAGAGGTTGTGGGGGGGTTTGAGATTTGTGCGATTTTGATTCTTTTTTTGTGCGGGGGGGCATGGGTTGATGGCTTTCTTTTAACAACTTCTGTGGTTTTCTTTGTTCCGTGGCTATCTGGAGAAGACAAATTTCAGAGTTGTATTCTGCATACATACTCTGATAATAAAATGAACCTTTGAGTATTGTTATTATGGCACAACCGTTGCTTCTCTGTGTAGACCAGACCAGGAAAAAAAATGCACACCTTCCTAGTAGCTCATATCTACCTTAATAATACTTTCAGATAAGAAATTATCTCTCCGCTCCACATCGGCAAATAAATTACTGTGCAAAAGTCTTAGACACATATATAGCCCAGCGGTCAGGCAGCTTATTTCCCAGATAGCCCCAAATCCCTTATGAGGACTCAGTCTCCCGGCATGCGTAATATGGAGCGGAGAGCAAGTTTGTAAATCTGCTGGGAGGAAAGGATGTTGGGATGTTGGGAATGGCGAGGGTGGAGGGGCAGGTGGCAGAGAAGGAGTGCCAGAGATGAAGGGGTGGCGCAGTTGCAGACACCGCCCCCCAGCCCTGAGATGCCAGGCAAGGTCATCTGATTCCAAACAATTGGTTTATTGATGGCTACAGAAGGTCTCTCTGGTGCTTCCCTCTCCCTCCCCCTTTTCCCAACCGTGATTCCCCTCTCCCCGACCCCTTCCCACTCTCAGTCCACGATAGAGACCCCTATCAGAATCAGGTTTATCATCACTCACCTATGTCACGAAATTTGTCTTTCTTTGCGTCAGCAGTACATAAATTTACTACGGTACTCTGCAAAAGTCTTAGGCACCCTAGCTATATATGCGTAAGACGTCTGTACAGTAGTGTATCTGCGATAATGTGTTTTGATAGAGCTGTGTACGATGACAAGAGGCATGGAGTGAACTGCCAGCGCCTTTTCCCCAGGGTGGCAATGGTTAATACACGAAGTCTTGATGAAGGGTCTCTTTTCCAGACATCTCACCCTGCAAAAACTCATTTCAGGGAGGTAGCACCATCAATTTGCGGGAGACTCCCAGAACTTCCGGGAGAGGTGGGATGTCGGCAATAGAGTAGCTCCTTAGCAGCTAACCAGCTAGCTTAAATAACGTTAGCTTTGCTAATGAACGAATGACACCTGTTAAACTCACCTCAACATGTCTTTTACAGTCTTAACCCACCATGGGCAATAGAACAGTCACCGTTGCAAACAGCACAGTGAGCAACACTGTCATTATTTTTGACCCCTATTAGGCAGGGGTACACGCTAGTGTAGTCTGGGGTGACGTACGTTTTATATTTTCTTTCTTTTGGAACACTCTGCCATGGTGTGCGCTCTCGCTCTCTCTTTCTCACGCTCTCTCGCGCTCTCTCGCTCACTCACTCTCAAAAAAATTGATTTCTGAGATATTGTATATAATTTGCGGGCATCAGGGAGCCGCTATTAATATGCGGGAGACTCCCGGAACTTCCGGGAGAGATGGGATATCTGCTTTTCCATGGATGCTGCCTGGCCTGCTGAGTTCCTCCAGTATTTTGTGTGTGTTGCTTTGGGTTTTCAGCACCTGCAGACTTTCTTGTGTTTGTGTTAATACGGGGGGGGGGGTGCAGGGGACATCATTTTAAAGTGATCGGAGGAAAATGTATTGGGGGGGTTGTCAGAAGTAGGGTGTTTTTTTCACACAGAGAATGATGCTGCCTGGGGTGGTGGTAGAGGGATGTTTGAGAAACCTAATTTTTCTGTAAATGCTTGCAAAAAATTGAGTATTCTGGTGACTTTGTTAATAAATTCACTTTGACTTTGACGTTCGTGCACGATGGAAAACATGGAGGAAAGACGGAAAAGTTCGATTGATTTTGGAGTAGGTTAAAAGGTCAACACAACATCATGGGCCGAGAGAAGCCATATTGTCCTATGATCTATTCCTTGAGTTACTGAGTAATAGAAGCGAACTGGAGGCCATTCAGCCCTTTATATCAGTGCTGCCCCTTGGAAGGAAGTTTCCAATTGGTTCATCCGGCACGGACACAGGCCCTTGGGGCCAGCCAGTCCTTGCCAACCAAGATGCCCACCTATGCTAGATCCACTTGGCCACATTTGGGCCACGTCCCTCCACACCTTTCCTATCCACGTCCGACTGCCTTTTAAATGATGTTCATGAAGTTAACGCAACCACTTCCGGTTCTATGACTGTGATTGTTCTTGGCAAATTTTTCTACAGAAGTGGTTTGCCATTGCCTTCTTCTGGCCTAGGGGGTGAACCCCAGCCATTCTCAATACTCTTCAGAGACTGTCTGCCTGGCGTTAGTGACATGTGATCTGCACCGGCTGCTCATACAACCATCCACCACCTGCTCTCATGGCTTCACGTGACCCTGATCGGGGCGCTAAGCAGGTGCTACACCTTACCCAGGAGTGACCTGCAGGCTAGCGGAGGGAAGGAGCGCCTCACACCTCCCTTGGTAGAGATGCATCTCCACTCCGCCACCTTCGGCATAACAAGTTGCCCCTCAGATGCCTCATAAATCTTTCCCCTTCACCTACGTCTTCTAGATCTGGATTCCCCAACCCCAGCCACCTTGAAAAGAATAGAAAGACATGAGGAAAGAAGATTAAGCTGCGTCGTGGACAATCTGGAAGTAGTCACCCAGGTCTACAAACACCTCTGGCCTCATCTCTTCTAGCTCCTCCTCCTTTTAGGGGCTTTTGGTATTGCTTGGATGGTGGGGGGAAGGGGTGGAGTTGGTGGTTTTGCTGGTGCAAGTGGGGGGAGGCGGAGGGAGAGGGTCAAAGCTCCTGCTTGTGCGCTGGGAGGGGGGCTTCGGGGATCTGTTGGTGTCTATCATTCATTCTAAAGGGTTTCTTGTTTGGTGGATGTCTGTGAAGAGTAAGAATTTCAGGTGGTATACTGTTCACATTCTCTGATATTAAATTGAACCATTTGGACCCTGGTTTTTTAAAAAAAAAATCTGTGCACATTCGCCTTATCTATGCCTCTCACTTTTTAACGTACCTCATAAAGTCAACGCCAGTTGGCGGTGTAACGGTATCAGCACCGGTCCTCAGGGGCAAGATGGCCGGCCCCTCGCACGCTATCCACCTGAGCTGGGTTGAGCTAGCAACTCGGCCTCATTAAGACCATAAGACCACAAGACAAAGGAGCCAAAGTCGGCCATTCGGCCCATCAAGTCTGCTCCGCCATTTTATCATGAGCTGATCCATTCTCCCATTTAGTCCCACTCCCCTGCCTTCTCACCATAACCTTTGATGCCCTGGCTACTCAGATACCTATCAATCTCTGCCTTAACTACACCCAATGACTTGGCCTCCACTGCTGCCCGTGGCAACAAATTGCACAGATTTACCACCCTCTGGCTAAAAAAATTTCTTTGCACCTCTGTTCTGAATGGGTGCCCTTCAATCCTTAAATCATGCCCTCTCATACTAGATTCCCCCACCATGGGAAACAATTTTGTCACATCCACTCTGTCCATGCCTTTTAATATTCAAAATGTTTCTATGAGGTCCCCCCTCATTCTTCTAAACTCCAAGGAGTACAGTCCAAGAGCGGACAAACGTTCCTCATACGTTAACCCTCTCATTCCCGGAATCATTCTAGTGAATTTTCTCTGAACCCTCTCCAACGTCAGAACATCCTTTCTTAAATAAGGAGCCCAAAACTGCCCACAGTACTCCAAGTGAGGTCTTACCAGTGCCTTATAGAGCCTCAACATCACATCCCTGCTCCTATACTCTATTCCTCAAGAAATGAATGCCAACATTGCATTCGCCTTCTTCACCACCGACTCAACCTGAAGGTTAACTTTAAGGGTATCCTGCACCAGCGCTCACAAGTCCCATTGCATCTCAGAACTTTGAATTTTCTCCCCACTTAAATAATAGTCTGCCTGTTTATTCCTTAGCCATACTTTATTGATCCCGGGGGAAATTGGTTTTTGTTACAGTTGCACCATAAATAATTAAATAGTAATAAAACCATAAATAGTTAAATAGTAATATGTAAATTATGCCAGGAAATAAGTCCAGGACCAGCCTATTGGCTCAGGGTGTCTGACCCTCCAAGGGAGGAGTTGTAAAGTTTGATGGTCACAGGCGGGAATGACTTCCTATGACGCTCTGTGTTGCATCTCGGTGGAATGAGTCTCTGGCTGAACGTACTCCTGTGCCCAACCAGTACAATATGTAGTGGATGGGAGACATTGTCCAAGATGGCATGCAACTTGGACAGCATCCTCTTTTCAGACACCACCGTGAGAGAGTCCAGTTCCATCCCCACAACATCACTGGCCTTATGAATGAGTTTGTTGATTCTGTTGGTGTCTGCTACCGTCAGCCTGCTGCCCCAGCACACAACAGCAAACATGATCGCACTGGCCACCACAGACTCGTAGAACATCCTCAGCATCGTCCGACAGATGTTAAAGGACCTCAGTCTCCTCTGGAAATAGAGATAGCTGCCAAAGTGCACAAACATACACTTTCCAACATTGTATTTCATTTGCCACTTCTCTGCCCATTCTCCCAATCTATCCAAGTCTCTCTGCAGACTCTCGGTTTCCTCAGCACTACCGGCCCCTCCACCTATCTTTGCACCGTCAGCAAACTTAGCCACAGAGCCATCTATTCCATAATCCAAATCGTTGATGTACAATGTAAAAAGAAGCGGCCCCAACATGGACCCGCTTTAAAAACAGGTAAGTGGCGAGGTTGCCGCTCGACGTGCCACAGGGCGCGGAGAGGACACAAAGTCAACGCTCAGCGCCCTACAGGAATGAAGCCTTAGCCTGTGGAACTGCTCCCTATAAATCAGTGCCTCGATTCCTAGCAGCGTCCTTGTAGCCATTCCCTGATCCTTTCCCCGAAGCCCTGTTGATCCTTTGTGTGAATACTCCTGTAAAATTCACCGCAGGCTCCAGATTGTAACTTGCATCACAATATCCTCTCCCCCGCCCCCCTCCCCACTTCATCTCTGCTTCACTGCTTTGGCCGCTGCCTTCAATCAGTGGTGTCTGGCGGCTGACCTCCATGCCAATGAACAATCACTTGCTTGCTGTGTGTTTGTGCGTGTGGCTGAAGCTGAAATACAATCATTATCCATCCTCACCGCTCTGGACCGAGGAGGGAGATACGAAAATTGGCCATGCGTGCCAAAATCAGGTTGAATATCCCTGACATCCGTGGTGAAATTTGTTGTTTTTGCGGCAGCGGAACAGTGCAAAAAATAAAAAATTACAAAATGATAAATTAGAATAAGAAATGTTATCGTGTGCCCACCATCTCACGGACATCTCTGCCACTTCACTCGTCCGGGCTGCTGTCCCCAGATGCTTCATATCCTCCCTGAACCAAAGAACTCAGAGCATGCATTTCTAAATGACAATAAAAGAGGACTGCGTGTCCTCATAATCTAATCTAAGTGACTACCGCCCAGTGGCACTGACGCCGATCGTCAAGAAGTGATTTCAACAGCACGTATCACAAACTCCACTCCTGCCGTGCTAGACGTTTATAGACATAGACATAGAATAGTACAGCACAGTACCGGCCCTCAAACCCTGCCTCCCATATAACCCCTCCCCACCTTAAATTCCTCCATATACCTGTCTAGTAGTCTCTTAAACTTCACGAGTGTATCTGCCTCCACCACTGACTCATGCAGTGCGTTCCTGTGCTTACTGACGGAACCACTCTCGGACAGATGCTATAGCACCTGGCCCTGACACACCTCGAAAACAGGGACCCTTACGTCAGACACGAGGAAATCTGCAGATACTGGAATTTCAAGCAACACACATAAAAGTCCTGACGAAGGGTCTCGGCCCGAAACGCCGACTGTACCTCTTCCTAGAGATGCTGCCTGGGCAGCAACTTTTATGTGTGACCCTTATGTCAGAATGCTGTTTCTAGATTTCATTTTGGCATGCAATACTATCATCCCACAGACCGTGGTGAACGAATTTCTACTCCTTGGTCTAAATGCACCACTGTGCATCTGGGCGTTGGACTTCCTGACCGTCAGATCTCAGATAGTCAGGATGCACAATCGCTCCTCCCTCCCCATCATTCTCAACGCGGGCAATCCCCTACCCCCGGCCCCCAGGGCTGTGCGCTGGGCCCACAGCCGTACGCTCTGCTCACACGCGTGACTGCACGGCCAAACGCTCGAGCAATCGTGTTGTCAAGATCACCGATGGCCCGACGGCGGCGGGTCTCGTCGCCAACGACGACGAGACGGCCGACAGAGAGGAGGTGGAAGAGCTCAGGGCCCGGTGCCTGGCAAAGAGCCTCTTCCTTAACATCAACACGACAAAGGAGATGGTTATCAGCTACAGGACAACTCGCACCGCACTCGCACACCCCTCTTTACATTGGCGGCATAGCCGTGGAAAGTGCGAGCAGTTTCAAGTCCCTGAGAAACCACATCTCATGGTCCCAGAACACATCCTACAAAGTCAAAACAGCTCACTGATATCTCTATGTTCTGAAGAGAGCCGGACCTTGCCCATCTATGCTCACGTCATTCTATAGAGCATCCTAACAAGCTGCATCACCACTCGCACTGCTGCAGACAGGAAGGCGCTACAGCGGGTAGTCAAAACAGCCCAACACATCGCTGGCACCAGCCTACCTGCCAACAAGAGCCTGCGTACAGGGAAAGGGCCAGTAACGTCGTGAAGGATCCCACCCACCCCTGCTCATGGACTGTCTGCCCCTCTCCCATCAGGGAAGAGGCTACATAGCATCCACACCAGGACCACCAGACTCAAAAACACCTCCACCCATAATTTCCCATCAGTCACCTTGTGTACAGCCTGGCGCCACCTTATGGACACATTATCAATCTACGTATATAAGCTATCTTATGTATTTTGATATATGGCATGCGTTTTAAAAATTATTATTGTGTTTTTTATTTTTTGTGGGGTTTTTTGTGCTGCATCAGATCCGGGATAACAATTATTTTGTTCCCCTCACACTCATGAACAGGAGGTATTAAAAATATATTACAAGTTAATTAAATAAGAGGCATTGATCGTGTGGATAGACAGAGGCTTTTTCCCAGGGCTGAAATGGCTGACACGAGAGGGCACAGTTTTAAGGTGCTTGGAAGTAGATACAGAGATGTCAGGGGTAAGTTTTTTCACACAGAGAGTGGTGAGTGTGTGGAATGGGCTGCCGGCGATGGTGGTGGAGGCGGATACGATAAGGTCTTTTAAGAGGCTCCTGGACAGGTACAAGGAGCTTAGAAAACTAGAGGGCTATGGGTAACCCTAGGTAATTTCCAAGTTAAGGACATGTTCGGCACAGGTTTGTGGGCCGAAGGGCCTGTATTGCGCTGTAGGTTTTCTGTGTTTCTAATGCAAGTAAAGACCAGGTGAACAAGACTTACGCCAGACTGTGTAAGAACAGCAGATACCTGTTCCTCAAACACCCGAGGTTTTTTACGTTAATCTGGCCGATCTGAGATGAGAGTTATTTCCAGATTTCTCAGACGACCTGGGTCCCTCGGTGGCCATGGCCGGCTCTTACCGCATCTCTCTGGTTAAGCGGTCACCTGCAAAGCCAGTCCGTACAAGTACCTGGACAGGGGAGGGCGATGGCCCAGGTTTAGGTCCTTGGGGACAGTTCAGTGCGGACTAGATGGGCCAAACGGCCGGTTTCTGTGCCGCATGACTGTCATTTTAAATGGTTCAGTCTGTTAAGAGTGTTACTCCTGTCCAGGTCTCTCCCTTTCGGCTTGCTCAGATGCGGCTTCTGGGTGGGTGCAAGTTAAAGCCCGAGGCCACTCCGTCCTTCTAACCTGTTCTGCCGTTTAGTACGATAATGACTGACCTGGCCGGAGCCTCAGCCCCACGTTCCGGCGGTGCCCCGCTTGTCTAAATGCCCGTCGACAGTCGTTGTCGAGCTCCCTTAGCAGGTGCGCTCTATTCTATCCCTCCATACTGAGGCCGTGCCCTCTGGTCTTAGATTTCCCTCCCGATGGCCAGTTGAATTAGATAACCAAGACCCCCGACCCTCATCCCACAACCCCCGAGGATGAAAAGCAAGCCCGCGGTTTCGCTCCACTCCCGAGTCACACAGAAGCCACCTGATAATTTCGCTACACAGACACACACACTCACTTCTCAAAGATCAGCCCGAGTCCTCAGATCCTACTTGCCCTCCACCCAGAAGTTGCAGAAGTATCTTCAGCACCCCCCGGGGCAATAGAGGAACACTTTTTTTTTGTCCTTTGCTTGTCCGCAGATGTTTGGGTCTGGGTGAGTCACAGCGCCGGCGAGAAGCAAATGAAAATTACCTTCGCTTCTTCGGCTGCCTTCAAATCAAGTGTTCAGAATGGACGGCGTGACAAATCGCCTCTATCGCTGCTCTGTCTCCTCAGCGAAGAGTCCTCAAGCCTTACCTGTGATTTCCCCCCTCGCCAAGGTGCCGCGGTCTCTCCTTTGCGGCAGGATGTCTCGGGGGGTGGCCGGCGGGGAGGATTCTCGCCGCGCCGTGCTGGGGTGGGGTGCGCTCCCCTCGTCCCTCTGCCCCGGCTCCGGGGATCTCGCTCGCTGGCGACCTGTCTGCCTTCGCTCGGCCACTCACTGACTCAGTGCCCCCTCGCCGTCAGGAGGAGCTGATTCACCCGCCGCAACGTTGTCTTAAAGGAGAAGTCCCGCCTTCCGAACGAGAGGCGACGCCGGGAGGACCCGGTGTGAGGAAACAAAGACGGTCCCCCCACCCCGGGGAGGAGGGGGATGCTGTGGTTTTGGGGGCTGTCACTAAGGAACTCGGGGGGGGGGTGGGTTTGACGCGATGAGACAACACCTTGTGCTCCGCCTGGGTAGCATCCAACCCGATTGTATGAACACCCATTTCTGAAACTTCTCCCCTCACCATCACCCCCCCCCCCATTCCTGTTCCCCTCTCTCACTTTATCACCTCCCTCTGGTGTTCCCTCCCCCCCCTTCCCCTTCTTCCATGGTCTTCTGTCCTTTAACATCTGTCGGACGATGCTGAGGATGTCCTACGAGTCTGTGGTGGCCAGTGCGATCATGTTTGCTGTTGTGTGCTGGGGCAGCAGGCTGAGGGTAGCAGACACCGACAGAACCAACAAACTCATTCGTAAGGCCAGTGATGTTGTGGGGATGGAACTGGACTCTCTCACGGTGGTGTCTGAAAAGAAGACGCTGTCTAAGTTACATGCCATCTTGGACATTGTCTCCCATCCACTACATAATGTACTGGTTGGGCACAGGAGTACATTCAGCCAGAGACGCATTCCACCGAGATGCAGCACAGAGCGTCATAGGAAGTCATTCCTGCCTGTGGCCATCAAACTTTACAACTCCTCTCTTGGAGGGTCAGACACCCTGAGCCAATAGGCTGGTCCTGGACTCATTTCCTGGCATAATTTACATATTACTATTTAACTATTTATGGTGTTATTACTATTTATTATTTATGGTGCAACTGTAATGAAAACCAATTTCCCCCGGGATCAATAAAGCATGACTATGAGTATCAGATCCCCTCTTCTCCAGCCATTTATCTCTGCCACCTATCAACTTCCCATCTCTTTACTTCACCCTCTCCCGGTTTCACCTGTCACCTGCCACCTCGTACATCTTCCTCCCCTCCCCTCCACCCTTCTCCTCCTTTTCAGTCCTTTTATCCAGCCCAAACCGTCAACTGGTTACTCTGTTCCATAGCTGCTGCCTGGCCTGCTGAGATCCTGCAGCATATTGTGTGTGTGTGTGTGTGTGTGTGTGTGTGTGTGTGTGTGTGTATTTCCAGCATCTGCAGAATCTCAAAGTTGCTGGTGAACGCAGCAGGCCAGGCAGCATCTCTAGGAAGAGGTGCAGTCGACGTTTCAGGCCGAGACCCTTCGTCAGGACTAACTGAAGGAAGAGCTAGTAAGAGATTTGAAAGTGGGAGGGGGAGGGGGAGATCCAAAATGATAGGAGAAGACATGAGGGGGAAGGATGGAGCCAAGAGCTGGACAGTTGTTTGGCAAAAGGGGATATGAGAGGATCATGGGACAGGAGGCCCAGGGAGAAAGAAAAGGGGGAGAGGGGGAAACCCAGAGGATGGGCAAGGGGTATCACTAACCTCTCATATCCCTTTTGCCAATTAACTTTCCAGTTCTCAGCTCCATCCCTCCCCCTCCTGTCTTCTTCTGTCATTTTGGATCTCCCCCTCCCCCTCCCACTTTCAAATCTCTTACTAGCTCTTCCTTCAGTTAGTCCTGACGAAGGGTCTCGGCCGAAACGTCGACTGTACCTCTTCCTAGAGATGCTGCCTGGCCTGCTGCGTTCACCAGCAACTTTGATGTGCGTTGCTTGAAATTCCAGCATCTGCAGAATTCCTCGTATCTGCAGAATCTCTTGTGTTTTTGCACTTACCCTATAAACACCCCTTAAAATGTTGAATACCTCTAGCAAATCTCTCCTCATTCTCCTGCGCTCCAAGGAATAAAGTCCTAACCTATTCAACTTTCCCCCACAAAAAGAAACCTCAGGTCCTCAGGTCCCGGCAACATCCTCGCAGATTTTCTCAGTGCTCTCTCAATCTTAATGATATCATTTCTGTTGCTAGGCGACCAGAACTGCACACAATACTCCAAATTAGGCCTCAACAGCACCTTATAGAAATATGCTGGCTGGGAGGCGTTAATGTGTTCTCCTCAGTGCCAGGTGCTCCAGTTTCCTTCCACAGTCTAAAGACGTACCGGATGGTGGGTTAATTGGTCACTGTAAATTGTCCCGTGACTAGGCTCGGGTTAAATTGGGGTATTGCTGGACAGCATGGCTCGAAGGGGCAGAAGGGCCTATTCCGCAATGTCTCTCAATAAATAAAAAACTATTTCAATGCAGGTTGGGTTTTCTTCTGTTTCGTGGATGTCTGCGAAGAGTAAGAATTTCAGGTTCTATACTGTATACATTCTCTGACATTAAACGGAACCATTTAAACCCCGATGTTTAAAAAAAAAACTGTGCACGTTCGCCTTGTTGACACGGTTCATGTTTTAATGCACCTCATTAGGCCAATGCCAGCTGGCAGGGTAGTGGCATCTGCCACTAGGACTGGTCCTAGGTTCGAATCCAGCCGGCTCCCTTGCACACTTTCCATCCGCGCTGGGTTGAGCTTCGAACTAGCCACTCGGCCTCGTTAAAAAAAAAGAACAGTCAAATGCTACGGAAGTGGCAAAAAAAAGCAGCCCGATGCACCACTAAGCGTGAAAAAGAACAACAACATTGTGTAGATTTAAAGTAAAGCATGATAGATTAGTAAGAACGTCAATGGTTACGGGGAGAATGCGGTTGAGAGGGAAAATAAATCAGCCGTGATGGAATGGTGGAGCAGACTCATAGAAACATAGAAAATAGGTGCAGGAGTAGACCATTTGGTCCTTCGAGCCTGCACCGCCATTCAGTATGATCATGGCTGATCATTCAACTCAGAACCCTGTACCTGCCTTCTCTCCATACCCCCTGATCCCTTTAGCCACAAGGGCCATATCTAACTCCCTCTTAAATATAGCCAATGAACTGGCCTCAACTGTTTCCTGTGGCAGAGAATTCCACAGATTCACCACTCTCTGTGTGAAGAAGTTTTTCCTCATCTCGGTCCTAAAAGGCTTCCCCTTTATGCTCAAACTGTGACCCCTCATTCTGGACTTCCCCAACATCGGGAACAATCTTCCTGCATCTAGCCTGTACAATCCCTTTAGAATTTTATACGTTTCAATAAGATCCCCCCTCAATCTTCTAAATTCCAGAGAGTTTAAGCCTAGTCGATCCAATCTTTCATCATATGAAAGTCCTGCCATCCCAGGAATCAATCTGGTGAACCTTCTATGGCAAGAATGTCTTTCCTCAGATTAGGGGACCAAAATTGCACACAATACTCCAGGTGTGGTCTCACCAAGGCCTTGTACAACTGCAGTAGAACCTCCCTGCTCCTGTACTCGAATCCTCTTGCTATGAATGCCAGCATACCATTCGCCTTTTTCACCGCCTGCTGTACCTGCATGCCCACTTTCAATGACTGGTGTACAATGGCACCCAGGTCTCATTGCACCTCCCCTTTTCCTAATCGGCCACCATTCAGATAATAATCTGTTTTCCTGTTCTTACCACCAAAGTGAATAACCTCACATTTATCCACATTAAATTGCACCTGCCGTGAATTTCCCCACTCACCTAACCTATCCAAGGCTTGATGGGCCAAATGGCCTAAATCTGTTTCTCTGTCAAGTGCAGCAGTTTTGAGAAAGAAAATGCGCTTAAAGCTGGAAAGACGGGGCACTCACGGGGTTTCCTATGCGTGCCGCCGAGGCTCTGAAAGAACACGGAGGAATGCTTCTTCTTTTTCTTTATATGTCAATGACTTGAACGACTGAATAGATGGCTTTGTGGCCAAGTTTGCGGACAATACAAAGATAGGTGGAGGGGCAGTTAGCATCGAAGAAGCAGAGAGGCCACAGAAGGACTTAGACAGATTAGGAGAATGGACAAAGAGTGGCAGATGGAAAACAGTGTCAGGAAGTGCACTTTGGTGGAAGAAACAAGAGACTAGATTATTTTCTGAAAGGAGAGAAAATTTTAAAGATCGGAGGTGCAAAAGGACTTGGGGGTCCTCGTGCAGGATTCCCTAATGGTTAATTTGCAGATTAAGTAGGTGGTGAGGAAGGGAAATGTGATGTTAGCATTCATTTCAAGAGGACTGGAATATAAAAGCAAGGATGTAATGTTAAGGCTTCACAAGGCAAAGGTGAGGCCTCACTTGGGGTACTGTGAGCAGTTCTGGGCTGCTTATCTAAGAAAGGGTGTGCTGACATTGGAGAGGGTTCAAATGAGGCTCACGAAAACGATTCCAGAACTGAACGTCTTATCAGATGAGAAGTCACAAACCAGAGGAAACCTGCAGATGCTGGAGATCCGAGGTAACGCACGCAAAATGCTGGAGGAACTCAGCAGGCCAGGCAGCATCCATGGGAAAGAGTGAACAGTTGATGTTTCAGTCCTGCTGAAGGGTCTCGGCCTGAAACGTTGTCTGCACTCTTTTCCAGAGATGCTGCCTGGCCTGCTGAGTTCCTCCGACAATAGGTGCAGGAGTAGGCCATTCAGCCCTTCAAGCCAGCACCACCGTTCACTGTGATCATGGCTGATCATCCACAGTCAGTACTCTGTTCCTGCCTTCTCCCCATATCCCTTGACTCCATCTAACTCTTTCTTGAAAGAATCCAGAGAATTGGCCTCCACTGCCTTCTGAGGCAGAGCATTCCACAGAACCACAACCCTCTGTGTGAAAAAGTTTTTCCTCAACTCCGTTCTAAATGGTCTACCCCTTATTCTCAAACTGTGGCCTCTGGTTCTGGACTCCCCCAACATCAGGAACATGTTTCCTGCCTCTAGCGTGTCCAATCCCTTAATAATCTTTTATGTTTCAATCAGATCCCCTCTCATCCTCCTAAATTCCAGTGTATACAACCCCAGTCGCTCCAATCTTTCAACATATGACAGTCCCGCCATCCCGGGAATTAACCTCGTGAACCTACGCTGCACTCCCTCAATAGCTAGAATGTCCTTCCTCAAATTTGGAGACCAAAACTGCACACAGTACTCCAGGTGTGGTTGTATACAATGGCAAATACTGTATGCACTTTGATGACAAAATTTATTTTTCATGTAGATGTATTCAATGGCAGGAAGGGCTTTCCCCCGTGATGTACTGTGCTGAATCCACTACCTTTTGTAGTATTTTCCATCCAAGGGCATCGGTGTTTCCATACCAGATAGTAGGCTCTCCGCTGCACATCCGTAAAACTTTCAGATGTCACGCCGGATCTCCCGAGCAAGAAGAGGCGCTGCCAAGTGTTCTCCGTGATCGCACTTGCGTGCTGGGCCCAGGAGTCCAATTCCCGCCGCCGCCTCTGGGAAGTTTTCACGTCCTCCCAGTGACCCTGGCGTGTTCCAGTTCCAAAGTCGCACGGTTTGGGTTCGGGCCGGTGAGCCGCGGGCCTGTTGTTGGCCGTCGACGCAGAAGCGAAGCATTTCGCTGTATGTATACATGTGAGAAAATATTTATATAGGCACCCGTTAGTCTCATGAGATTTGCGCCTTGGAAGGTTTCCAGGGCGCAGGCCTAGGAAAGGTTGTATGGAAGACCGGCAGTTGCCCATGCTGCAAGTCTCCCCTCTCCACGCCACCGATATTGTCCAAGGGAAGGGCATTAGGACCCATACAGCTTGGCACCGGTGTTGCCGCAGAGCAATGTGTGGTTAAGTGCCTTGCTCAAGGACACAACACGCTGCCTCAGCCAAGGCTCGAACCAGCAACCTTCAGATCACTAGACCGACGCCTTAACCACGTGGCAACGCGCCCACAGTGAAAATATTAAATGTTAATTAAAAGCCAGGGTCCCACACGAAACACTCCTCAGTAATCATCACTGCAATTCTGCCCTTGTTTTGTTTGGACACTCCGATATGTTGGCTCTGCCGCGATGGGGCCACACTCAGGTTGGAGGAGCAATACATTATATTCCATCCGGGTAGACTCCAACCTGATGGTATGAACATCGATTTCTCAAACTTCTAGTAGTCCCACCCCCTGCCTTCACCATTTTCCACTCCCAGTTTCCCTTTCTTACCTTCTCTCCTTCCCTGCCCATCACCTCCCTCGGGAGCTCCACCCCTTTCCCTTTCTTCCACGGTCTTCTACCCTCTCCTATCAGATTCCCCCTTCTCCAGCCCATTATCTCATCCACCAATCAACTTCCCAGCTCTTTACTTCACCCTTCCCCCCTCTCCCGGTTCCACCTATCACCTACCACCTTGTACTTCGTCCTCCCCTCCCCCCGCCTTCTTACACTGGCTTCTCATGTCATGGTCCCTTCTGGAAATCCCCCACCATGCCACTTACCTCAGGAATTGGGCCTCAGTCGCCTCATTTAATTTCCAGTCACTCCCAGGTTCCACTAACTACACATACCTGCTTCCCATCAGAAACTGCAGGACAAAGACCCTGTGATCACAACAAGGAGCTGCCAGTTCGTTGGTCGACTCTTGTATGAGTAGTCTCGTTCCATGGTTCTTAGAACTATCAGTTCTAAGGCTAGCATCATTCCTTAATTCTCTACTAAAACCAAGCCTTCGGCTAAAGACTATCTGGACACCAAATCCACGCTTGCTACTGTCCGTAACACCTCCCGATTTGACCTCCACACCTGTGTTCAGCACTTGGGTTCGTACCACCGCCACGTCCTTGCAACATCTCATCTTTTTTCTTCCTCCCCCCACCCCCAGTCCTGATGAGGGGGTCTCGGCCCGAAATATCAACGGTGCACTCACTCTTTTTCATAGACGCAGCCTGGCCTGCTGAGGTCTTCCAGCGCTTTGTGTGTTTTTTGTGCAATGAATTGTGTGGTGCTTCCACCTCGTTGCGCTGCCTTCCTGGGTGGAAGGTACACCTTGTCTCCTTTCTAACCTGAAGATATGAGTTTATGGTTATGTTCTTCCCAATTCAGTGTGAATTAGCACCCAAATTCTTGAGTTTTAATATTTTCTGAATCCAAGTCATTGGGTGTATTTAAGGCAGAGATTGATAGGTATCTGAGCAGCCAGGGCATCAAAGGTTATGGTGAGAAGGCGGGGGAGTGGGACTAAATGGGAGAATGGATCAGCTCATGATAAAATGGCGGAGCAGACTCGATGGGCCGAATGGCCAACTTCTGCTCCTTTGTCTTATGGTCTTAACACTAATTGTGGAGCCCAAGCCTGCCATTGTGACTGTATCTATTGATTCTATTGTACTTTTGTACATAAAGCTCAAAATCCCCCCCTTTTCCCCCCTCTTACATTTGTGTTTTGTGCATAGAACTCAACATCCCCTTTTCTCCATTTTGTCTGTTTACCATTTCTGCTCCTTCCGGTCGTCACAGGTGCTGCTCCTGAACAGAACTCGAGGAGGGGGTTGAACCGATCATCAGCAGTGGAGAGGGAACATGGAACTGCCAAGCAACGCACACTCGCACAAATACGCTGGGGGAGCTCAGCAGGCCGGGCAGCATCTGTGGGAAAGAGTAGACAGGCGACACTTCGGGCCGAGACCCTTCGTCAGGACTGGAAAGGAAGACGAGAAGTCAGAGTAAGAAGTTGGAGGGTGAGAGGAAGATGTACAAGGTGGTAGGTGATGGGTGGATCTGGGAGAGGGGGAGGGGCGAGTTAAAGAGTCTTTGGTGTGGCAAATCGGATATAAACTGACGCTTTAATCGGTGAAGCAGAATGCGCTAGATTCATGTCCGCCCTAGTGAATTCCAATATGCTATGTACTTCCTATGCTTAATATACACAGTGGGTGCAAAGGAATCTTCATTTAAGACTGCATGTCTGGGTTCAGCCATGAATTGATGCAACTTCAACTCAACTCGTGTAATCTCCTCACTGCTGCACAGTTCCACAACCTATGGACTCAATTCAGAATCAGAACTGGGTTTAATATCGCCGGCGTATGTCATGAAATTTGTTGTCTTTACAGCAGCAGTACAATGCAATACATAATAATAGAAAAAACTGAATTACAGTAAGAATATATATATTACATAGTTAAATTAAATAAGGAGTGCAAAAATAGAAATAAAAAAATTAGTGAGGTGGTGTTCATGGGTTCCATGTCCATTCAGAAATCGGATGGCAGAGGGGAAGGAGCTGTTCCTGAATTGTCGAGTGTGTGCCTTCAGGCTCCTGTACCTTCTTCCTGATGGTAGCAATGAGAAGAGGGCATGTCCTGGGTGATGGGGGTCCTTAATGATGGACGCTGCCTTTCTGAGGCACTGCTCCTTGAAGATGTCCTGGTTACTATGGAGGCTGGTGCCCATGATGGAGCTGACTGAGTTTACAACTCCCTGCAGCTTACTTCGACCCTGTGCAGTAGCCCCCCACCCCTCACCACACCAGACGGTGATGCAGCCAGTTAGAATGCTCTCCACAGTACATCTGTAGACATTTGTGAGTGTTTCAGGTGACACTCCAAATCTCCTCAAACTCCTAATGAAATATGGCCGCTGTCGCGTCTTCTTTATAGCTGCGTCGATATGTTGGGCTCAGAATAGATCCTCAGTGATATTGACACTCAGGAACTTGAAATTGCTCACTCTCTCCCCTTCTGATCCCTCTATGAGCACTGGTGTATGTTCCCTCATCTTACCCTTCCTGAAGTCCACAATCAGTTCTTTCGTCTTACTGACGTTGAGTGCCAGGTTGTTGCTGGGGCACCACTCCACTAGCTGGCATATCTCACTCCTGTACGCCCTCTCGTCACCACCTGAGATTCTACCAACAATGGTTGTATCGTCAGCACATTTATAAATTTTCAAGGACTCTGCAGTTCATGTTGTCAACATTTTTTATTCATTTATCTGTTTATCTATTTGTTTATTATTTATATTGTTTTTGTATTTGCACAGTTTATCTTTTGCAGATTGGTTGCTTATTGATTGGTTTCTTCTGCAGAAAGAAGCTGCAGAAGGTTGTAAATCTAGTCGGCTCCATCTTGGGTACTAGCCTACAAAGTATCCAGGACATCTTTAGGGAGCGGTGTCTCAGAAAGGCAGCGTCCATTATTAAGGACCTCCAGCACCCAGGACATGCCCTTTTCTCACAGTTACCATCAGGGAAGAGGTACAGAAGCCTGAAGACACACACTCAGCGATTCAGGAACAGCTTCTTCCCCTCTGCCATCCGATTCCTAAATGGACATTGAACCCTTGGACACTACCTCACTTTTTTAATATATATTATTTCTTTTTTTTTTGCACGATTTTTAATCTATTCAATATACATGTACTGTAATTGATTTACTTATTTATTATTATTTTATTTTTGTTTTTTTTTCTTCTATATTATATATTTGTTGCAGTGAGTGACTGAGGCAAACCCAAGTGCAGGACACAGGCACGGAGGTTAAGGTAGGACGCTTACGTGGACCTGAACGTTCGACAGCAAACAGGAGGGACCTTGACATGGAGCCTTGACACGGAGGTGCGGGGTTTCTTAGGTAAATCCTGAAACTGGAGCCAAACTAAGAACACATGGTCATAAGCAGCCGGGAAACGTTAATCACCACACAGGTAAAACCAACGATCTGGCAACTATCGGTTGTAAGGCTGGGGTTCTTACACTTCAAGTCCCGATGGAAACCAGGTGTGCCATTAGCAAAGAAAATTAGAAGCAATTGGGAAATTACCGTTCAGAACCATGGCACAATCAAAGGAAATTAGAGAAAACCAGGGAATAAACAATCAGGACCATGACAGTATTGCATTGAACTGCTGCTGCTAAGTTAACAAATTTCACGACACATGCTGGTGGTAACAAACCTGATTCTGATTCTGATTTGTCAGTCTTTGTGTGTGGTTTTTCATTGATTCTATTGTATTTCTTTGTATCTACTGTGAATGCCTGCAAGAAAACGAATCCGGGTAGTAAATGGTGTCACGTGACCGGCAACAATAAATATAGAATTGAGTCAGGTTTTATAAAAGCAAACAAACACTTATTGATCTCTGCTCAAAAATAGCGAAATGTATTTAAACGACTAACTTAACCGGAAGTTATCTGCTATACGGCAACTCTGGAACAGTTCTTAAAAGGGTAAATGCGAAAACAGTTCTTAGAAGGGTAAATTCGAAAGTCCAAGAGATTTATACAGTCAATTAGGAGAGACATTCCTGAAGAAAAGAATTCCTCGAAGACGTGACGTTACTGTTGATCCCAGCCTGCTTTGTCTGCAAGATTCACGACAACGGAAATAAAATGGTTTGAAGGAACTGACCTTTCCCTCTGGAGAATAGACACTGCACAACCCTTCCTGCTTTAGCAGTGGTTATCTCATGCAGGTCACTATTTCTTGAACGAAGATTCAATAAAGGTCAATCCTCTCCAAAACCGCCAAATGATATCAGCTTTACTCGACTCGGCAAATTCCTGAACTTTGGTAAGGTCTTCACTCTCCAATACTACTAACAATAGAAAGTAGAACTCTACTTTAAAACAAAACTGTGTCATAAGACTAATACGCAGCATAACGGAGTATCTGACGAATTAAATAACGAACTAAACTTAAAACTCAGCTGGAAAAACTAACTGCGTCTGTCTGTCTGTCTATGTCTTGTTTTACGGCGGTTGGCATCCAGCTTAATGGTGCATTACCGCCACCTTCTGCTCCGGAACGTGCACTAGACATATAATCTAAATCCCTTCACCCAATCTCGCTCGCGCGCACGCACGCACATACCCACACACACACAAACCTACACTTTACCCTCCCATCTTTGACCATCCTAGTACCCTATTCCTGTTTATCCGTCATATCTTATAAAAAACCCCTGTACCCCTTAAAAACGCTAAAAATACCCGGACCTGTGCTCTCTCACCCATGCCCAGCAACCCTTTTAATGTGAATTCCTGCACCCCAATTCCCTTAGTTTAATTCTCATCATCTCTCTCTGTATCCCATACTTCCTGCAACTCAGAACTACATGTTCTGCTGACTCCTCTTCCTGACATTCCTCACACAAACATGTCTGGTGTTTCCCCATCATTTTCAATATTTTGCTTAATGCACAGTGACCCAGTCTTAACTTAGTCCACACAGTTTCTCCTCTTCTGTTTCCACCACCTACCCTCGTACCTGCAACAATTTTTTGTATTTGATATAAATGCCTCCCTTTCCCCTCCCTGTCCCATCTTTCTTGCCACATTTGGTTGACTTTTTCCCAGATTACACGCTTAACCTCTGCTTTACTGATACTAATGTGCATTTCTACATTCTCTTTCTTTAATGCCCTCTTTGCCAACTCATCCACCTTCTCATTCCCCTTCACCCCTACATGTGCTGGAACCCATAGAAATTTCACCTGACTTCCCTGATTTGCAATCACACCAGAGGTCTCCCTTTATACAAGGTGAGAACGTGTCATCATGTGACCTCACACTGGCGGGAAAATTACATCACCCCACCATCACATGACCATTACCTCATGCTCATAAGATACTCAATTACATCATGGTCATAAGACAGTCACAAGATATCCATGAGGTATGTAACAATGGTGATATATACGTACTTGATAAGAAATTTAGACCATAAGATATAGGAGCAGAATTAGGCCCAGTGAGTCTGCTCTGCCATTTCATCATGGCTGATCCATTTTCCCTCTCAGCCCCATTCTCCTGCCTTCTCCCTGTATCCCTTCATGCCCTGACCAATCAGGAATCTATCATTTTTGTGGCACTGCCTTGAACCCTCTCCAGTGTCAGCACATCCTTTCTTAGATAAGGGGCCCAAAACTGCTCACAATTCTCCAAGTGAAGCCTCAACATTATACCCTTCATATTCCGGTTCTCTCGAAACGAATGCTAACATCGCAATTGCCCTCCCCACCGCCGACTCAACCTGCAAATTAACCTTCAGGGAATCCTGCACAAGGTCTCCCAAGTCCCTTTGCACCTCAGATTTTTGAAAGTTCTTTCCATTTCCAAAATAGTCTATGCTTTTATCTCTTCTAACAAAGTGCATGACTGACCCTGTATTCCATCTGCCATTTTGTTGCCCATTCTCCTAATCTGTCAAAGGAGGAGAAGATGGCGACACGACGCAGCTTGCGCGGCCTCTCCGGTGAATAGTATCTGTTATCTGTCAAGTAGGGTGCCGTGCACAATTCTGATTTGATGGAGACGGACGTGGGAGCATGGGGGAACATCTGGAGAAACTTCTGAAATGCCCGCTTTGCTGCCACTGCTACTGTGTGATCCGAAATCTCCGGAAGAGAAGGCCCCGAATCCTCGGCTTTGCTTGTTGCTCGGCGGCCAGGGCGGGGTCGAAGCGCTCGGCAGAGATGGCACTCGGTGCTCGGTGTCAAAGGGCTGGTCGGAGGCTGGAAGTTTTCGGACGGACTCAGAGTCGGCTGTGGTCGGGTGCTTCTGGAGGTTTATGGCAGGGAGAGTTTCTCCCTTCTGCCGCCTGCTATCGGAGACTATCCGGAGTTGATGGGAACTTTGAGACTTTTTTTTTACCGTGCCCATGGTCTGCTCTTTATCAAATTATGGTATTGTTTTGCACTGTTGTAACTATATGTTATAATTATGTGGTCTTGTCAGTGTTAGTCTTTGGTTTATCCTGTTTTTTTTGTGATATCACTCCAGAGGAACATTGTATCATTTCTTAATGCATGCATGCATTTCTAAATGACAATAAACGAAGACTGAGTGTCCCATAATCTAAGTCCTCCTGTTGCCTTCTTTCTTTCTCAAGGCGACTTGCCCCTCCACCTGTTATTGGACATAGGACCATTAGAACAGGCAAATTCAAAGTCTTATGACTAAGAATGTTCGAAACCATCACAAAAATGGCCCTGTTCCTTTGTTTTCCTGCTGGCTGGCAGGTCTTAGGCTGTGTCTGTTGAGGCCTGAGTGTGAGGCAGGGGTCAGGAGACTGATTAATTTCAGGCATCAGTGTTTGTCGTCTTAAAATAATTAAAGAAGAGATCAAGCAATCTGGCGGGATGCAATTTCCTATTTTACACTGTTAAGATCTTCCGCCGTGGAGAGTGTGTCTCAGTTTTTATCTGGTCTAGAAAGCAGTCGACATGAAACATTTTGTTGGCATAAACTGCACAGCACAATGATCAATGCTGATTCACAAGAGTATTGGGGAGGGTTACAGGCTTCACGTACGCGCTACTCTGTCATATTTCAATGCCTGGAAATGCTTTTGGCATCTTGAGCTCACCGCACCAAAACTGCTGGAGAAGATGACTCCTTCAAAGAGGAACAGACTCCTATGGGAACGTTCCCGGAGGGCGATGCGTCTCGCAGCGTGCTCTCTGCTGCTGTCCTGGGAAGAAGGGATGGGGCGTTCAATCCTTCGTCAGAGATGATTTCAGTCCGTTTAAATTAATGAACTGGAGCGATTTTGGCAACAGACCTGCATCTATATAGTACATTTCAAACAGGAATTTAAAACCAGCTTCAGATAAACTAAACAACTGCACCAGGAAGGACATTTTAACCATCAGTAGTTATGGGACAATACGGAGGTAATTTATTTAGCCATAAATCTCAGCCATCGGATTTAATTAGAACACAGAACAGCAAACTTTGCAAAGCCCAGCTTGCTTCCATTATTTTTAAACGCTGATACTCTTGAAGAGCAGTAGTTTCTCTGTCAGTTAGTCACAGCTGTGCTCCGGAAAACTGAGAAATGAAGTACAACACTGTGTGTAAGTCTTGGCACAGACACACACACACACACACACACACACACACATAAATATAGCTCGGGTGCCTAAGACTTCTGCACAGGACTGAACTTGCCAACGTGGAGCGGAGAGCCAGTTTGTAAATCTGCTGGGAGAAAAGGATGCTGGAGATTGGCGAGGGTGGGGGCGCCAGGGGAGGGGTGTGGGACAGGTGGCGGAGAGGCAGTGCCAGGGGCGGAGGGTGGCGCGGGTGAAGACACACCCAGCCCCGAGACACCAGGGTCACTTGATTGCAAGCAATTGGTTTATTGATCATTACAGAATGTCCTTCTGGTGCTTCCCCTCTCCCTTCCTCTTTTCCCAATTGTGATTCCCCTTCCCACTCTCAGTCCACAAGAGAGACCCATATCAGAATCAGGTTTATCATCACTCACACCTCTTTCACATCAGATGGTTGAAGAAGTTTGGTTGAGTCCTCAAATCCTAAGAACTTTCTCCAGGGGCACAATTGAGAGCATCCTGACTGGCTGCATCACTGCCTGGTATGGGAACTGTACCTCCCTCAGTCGCAGGACTCTGCAGAGAGTGGTGCGGACAGCCCCGCGCATCTGTAGATGTGAACTTCCCATGATTCAGGGCATTTACAAAGACAGGGGTGTAAAAAGGGCCCGAAGGATCACTGGGGACCCGAGTCACCCCAACCACAATCTATTCCAGCTGCTACCATCCCGGAAACGGTACCACAGCTTAAAAGCCAGGACCAACAGGCTCCGGGACAGCTTCTTCCACCAGGCCATCAGACTGATTAATTCACGCTGACACAACTGTATATCTATGTTATATTGACTAACCTGTTGGACGTACTGCTTATTATAAATTACTATAAATTGCACATTGCACATTTAGATGGAGATGTAACGTAAAGATTTTTACAGCTCATGTGTATGAAGGATGTAAGTAATAAAGTCAATTCAATTCTTTATTTTTGCATCGGCAGAACAGTGCAATACACAAAATTACTACAGTACTGTGCAGAAGTCTGTGCGCTGAAGTTATATACATATATGTGTTTAAGACCTTTGCACAAGACTGTATCTCTGCATATGAGGGGAGATAGTGGAATAAATATTCAAGCTAGTATGCAGGCCATTAAAACTGATTACCCAAATGAATAAAAAGCTTTTCTATATCACTTCCAGTATTTGAAGGGATTACAGTAAGCCGGGCCTGATGAAGGTGCTTGGCCGGAAAAGTTGACTGTTTAACTCCTCTCCATAGATGCTGCCTGGCCTGCTGAGCTCCCCCAGCGTTTTACAGAGGCATTTCAGAGCACACCAAGGCCCTCCGTGTTGGCAAAGGATCAATTGGGAGGGATACTTTATAAATCTGACAAGGAAGAATGCTGAGAATAGTCCAATTGTCCCCTTGAGGCTGGTCCTCTGTTCCCTACGATCAATAACATTCAATGAGAGTGTTTTTGATATGTCGCCGTGGAGACGGACCGTGGAGAACATTCTCACTGGCTGCGTTACCGTCTGGTATGACTGGGGGGAGGTGGAGGTCCTCGCCACAGAAGTGAAATAAGCTGCAGAGAGTTGTAAACTCAGTCAGCTCCCTCATGGGCACCAGCCTCCGTAGTGTCCAGGACATCTTCACGGAGCGGTGCCTCAGAAAGGCGGCGTCCATCATTAAGGACCCCCACCACCCAGGACATGCCCTCTTATCATTGCTACCACCAGGACTGAGGTACAGAAGCCTGAAGGCACACACTCAGTGATTCAGGAACAGCTTCTTCCCCTCTGCCATCCGATTTCTGAATGGACATTGAACCCATGAACACTACCTCACTACTTTTTTATTTCTATTTTTGCACTACTTACTTAATTTAATTATTTTATATATATATGTACACTTAGTGTCATTCAGGGTGTTGGCACGTGGACAAGTGGTTAAGGCATCGGTCTAGTGATCTGAAGGTTGCTGGTTCGAGCCCCAGCCGAGGCAGCGTGTTGTGTCCTTCAGCAAGGCACTTAACCACACATTGCTCTGCGACGACACTGGTGCCAAGCTGTATGGGTCCTAATGCCCTTCCCTTGGACAACATCGGTGGCATAGAGAGGGGAGACTTGCAGCATGGGCAACTGCCGGTCTTCCATACAACCTTGCCCAGGCCTGCGCCCTGGAAACCTTCCAAGGTGCAAATCCATGGTCTCACGAGACTAATGGATACCTATATATAAAGTGTAATTCACATTTTTCTCTCTATTATTATGTATTGCTGCCACAAAGACAACATATTTCACAGCATGTGCTGGTGACATTAAACCTGATTTTGATTCTGACTTCCCTCTATTCCCAGAAAGCTCAAACAGATGCCCGCATACTTTCATTTCCTCAATTTACAAATTCAGTCGATCTTACCTCTGTCAGGGGCGGTGGTAGAGGCAGATACATTATGAACACTAAGGAGAGTCTTAGAATGGCACATGGACGAAAGAAGACGCAGAGGGCTATGGGGGAGGGAAGGGTTAGATTGATCTTGGAGTAGGTTAAAAGGTCAGCATAACATTGAAGACCATAAGATAAAGGAGCGAAAGTAGGCCATTTGGCCCATCGAGTCTGCTCTGCCATTCAATCATGGGCTGATCCAATTCTTCCAGTCATCCCCACTCCCCTGCCTTCTCCCCATACCGTTTGATGCCCTGGCTAATCAAGAACCTGTCTCTGCCTTAAATACACCCAATGACTTGGCCTCCACAGCCACACGTGGCAACAAATTCCACAGATTTACCAACCTCTGACTGAAGTAATTTCTCCACATCTCTGTTCTAAATGGACGTCCTTCAAACCTGAAGTTGTGCCCTCTTGTCCTAGACTTCCCTACCATGGGAAATAACTTTGCCATATCTAATCTGTTCAGGCCTCTTAACATTCAGAATGTTTCTATGAGATCCCCCCTCAATCTCCTGAACTCCAGGAAATACAGTCCAAGAGCTGCCAGACATTCCTCATACAGTAACCCTTTCATTCCCAGAATCATTCTCATGAATCTTCTCTGAACCCTCTCCAATGTCAGTATATCCTTTCTAAAATAAGGAGTCCAAAACCGCACACAATACTCCACATGTGGTCTCAGGAGTGTAGTATAGAGCTTCAACATCACATCCCTGCTCTTATATTCTATACCTCTAGAAATGAATGCCAACATTGCATTCGACTTCTTCACCACCATTGTGGGCCGAAGGGCCTGTACTGTGCCATTCTATGTTCTGTCTTGTCCGCTGGGAGAGACAAACTTTCACAAGGCAATGAATAAATAAACCTCTCATTAGATAAGCATTATTGTGAGCAGTTTTGGGCCCCTTATCTAAGAAAGGATGTGCTGACATTGGAGAGGGTTTGAAGGAGGTTCACGAAAATGATCCAGGATTGAAAGGCATGTCATACGAGGAGCATTTGATGGCTCTGGGCCTGTACTCACTGGAATTCAGAAGAATGAGAGGAATCTCATTGAAACCTATCAAATGTTGTAAGTCCTTGATAGAGTGGATGTGGAGTGGAGGTTTCCTATGGTGGGAGAGTCTAAGACCAAAGGGCACAGCCTCAGAATAGAGGGGCGTCCTTTTAGAATGGGGATGAGGAGGAATTTCTTTAGCCAGAGAGTGGTAAATCTGTGGAAGTTGTTGCCACAGGTGGCTGTGGAGGCCAAGTCTTCATGTATATTTAAGGCAGAGGTTGATAGATTCTTGATTGGTCAGGGCATGAAGGGACATGGGGAGAAGGCAGGAGATTGGGCTGAGAGGGAAAGTGGAGCAGACTCGATGGGCCAATTGGCCTAATTCTGCTTCTATACCTTACGGTTTAACAATAAATGTCATCCTTAGATAAAAGAATTATTGAAGGGATATAAAGAGTTAGAACCTGTGCCCGCTGGCAAGAGCTTGATGATCAGGGACACCGATGTAAAAGTTTGGGAAACTTAACATTTTTTTGTAGCCACAGTAATAGAACATTACACTACATTACAGGCCCTTCTGCCCACAATCTTGTACTGACCCGTCAGGACTCGTCTGCAGAGCAGGAGGCCGCGGAATGAGTTGGAGACCGCTCCTGGTGGACCTTACGCGCCAGTTTTAAAAAGCGAGTGGGGCCTGGTCAGGATTTGCCCAAAGAGTGGGATATTGCTTGGGTTAATAGCGACTAGGGGCAATCGGCAAGGGGTTTGAGCAGAGCGGCTATTGCGGGAGCGGGCCAGTGTTAGGGTGGTGAGGCCTTGGCTCAACAGGTGCAGGCTAGAACTGAAGTTTGAGAATTTGGAGGCACAACAAGTGTAGGCAGGATGGAGGTTCACGCAGTTGCATTGTCCTCTTGTGAGATGTGGGGTTTTAGGGTACCTAACTCCCCCTGCTGACTACATCTCCAGGAATTGCTCCCTGACTGGCAGGGTCTAGATCTGGAGCTGGAGCTGGATGTATAGATGAGTCTTTTACTGAGCTGGTCATGTTTCAGGTTATAGGTGGGTGACCACCAGGAGAGGTAATGGAGTACACAGTCAGCGCAAGATTCCCTGTGGCCATTCCCCTCAGCAGCAAGTATACCCCTTTGGATACTGACCTATGTGGTCATAACAGCCGCCTCTGAGACTCAGCAGGGAGGGGTAAAGTCAGGCAGAGCGGTAGTGATAGGAGACTCATTAGTTTTCTAGAATTAGAAAACGCATGTAACGAGGGCAAAGTTACAATAGTCATGGGGGATTTCCAAAATCAGGTTGGTGCTGGATCCCAAGAGAGGGAATTTGTAGCATGCCTACAAGATACCTTTTTAGAGCAGCTTGTGGTTGAGCCCACTAGGGAAAAGGCAATTCTGGATTGGGTGTTGTGTAATGAGCCATATTTGATGAGGGAGCTTAAAGTAAGAGAGTGAACATAATATAATAGAATTCACACTGCAGTTTGAGAGGGAGAAGATAAAGTCGGATGTATGGCACTGTGCAAAAAAATCTTAGGCACCCTAGCTCTATATATACGAAACACTTTTACATAATACTGTATCAGTAATATAGTGGAGTGAAGGGAATTACAGAGACATGAAAGAGGAACTGGCTAAAGTTGATTGGAAGGGAACACAAGCAAGGATGATGGCAAAACAGCAATTGTGAGAGTTCCTGGGAGAAATTCGGAAGGCACAAGATAGATACACCCTGAAGAAGAAGAGGCTTTCTGAAGGGAGGATGAGGCAACAATGTGTCACAAGGGATGCTAAAGACAGCATTAGATTTAGATTAGATTATGAAGACACGTAGTCCTCTTTTATTGTCCTTTAGTAATGCATGCATTAAGAAATGATACATTATTTCCTCCGGTGTGATATCACAAAACACAGGACAGACCAAGACTGAAAAAACTGACAAAACGACATAATTATAACATATAGTTACAACAGTGCAACAATACCATAACTTGATGAAGAAGTCCGTGAGCACAGTAAAGTTCAAAGTTTCTCAAATGTCCCACATCTCACGCAGACGGGAGAAGGAAGGAAAACTCTCCCTGCCATGCCGGCCACAAACCGACTCTGAGTCATCCGAAAACTTTAACATTAAAGCAAAAGAGAAGGCGCATGATACAGTAAGAATCAGTAGGAAGTTAGAGGATTGGGAAACTTTTAAAAACCAACCGAAGGCAACTGAAAAAAAAGAGAGAAATGATGAAATATGAAGGTGAACTAGCTAATAATATCAAAGAGGATACCAGAAGGTTTTTCAGATACATAGACAGTAAAAGAGAGGCAGAAGTGGATTTGGACTGCTGGAAAATTATGCTGTAGAGGTAGTAACGGGGCTCAAAGAAATACAGACAAACTTCACTGTGGAAGACACTAAGCCAGCTATCCGAGAGTGCTGGGGGCAGAAGTGAGTGTCATTGCTATTTTCTAAGGAGAAGGTGCTTGGAAAGTTAAAAAGTTTGTACATAGTTAAGTCACCTGGATCAGATAGAAAACACCCTGGGGTTCTGGAGGAGGTAGATGAAGAGATTCTGGAGACCTTTCAAGAATCACGAGATTCTGGAATGGTTTGGAGGACTGGAACGTTAGCAAATGTCACTCCACTCTTTAAGAAGAGGGGAAGGCAGAAGAAAGGAAATTATAGACCAGTTAGCCTGACTTGAGTGGTTGGGAAGACTTTGGAGTCCATTATTAAGGAAGAGGATTTCAGGGTACGTGGAGGAACATGATAAAATAAGTCAAAGTCAGTGTGACTAACAATTCCCATAGTATTACAGGAAGGATACTAACATGGAAAGAGGATTAGCTGATTGGCTGGAGGCAAAGACGCAGAATAAAGGGGGTCTACTCTGATTGGCTGACAGTGACACAGGGGTCAGTATTAGGACTGCTGTTTTACATGTTATATGTCAATGACTTGGTTGACTAAATTGATGGCTTTGTGGCCAAGTTTGCAGATGATACAAGGATAAGTGGAGGGGCAGGTAGTGTTGATGAAGCAGGATGTCATCGGAAGGACTTGGACCGATTGGGAGAATGGACAAAGGAGTGGCAGATGGAATATAGTGTACGGAAGTGTATGGCCGTGCATTTGGTAGAATGAATAAAATTATAGAGTCACAGAGTCATACAGCACAGGAACAGGCTCTTTGGCCCAGCTGATCCATGCTGAAACTGCCTACTCCCATCGACCTGCACCAGGAGCACAGGCCTCCTTAACCCTATCATCCATGTACCTATCCAACCTTCTCTTAAATGTTGAAATCGAGCTCGCATGCACCACTTGTGCTGGCAGCTCGTTCCACACCTTCACGGCCCTCTGAGTGAAGAAGTTTCCCCTCGTGTTCCCCTTAAACTTATCACCTTTCATCTTTAACCCATGACCTCTGGTTATAGTCCCTTCCAACATCAATGGAAAAAGCCTGCTTGCATCTACCCCTATCTGTACCCCTCATAATTCTACATACCTCTGTCAAATCTCCTCTCAATTTTCTACGTTCTAAAGAATACAGTCCTAGCCTGTTCAATCTTTTCTTATAACTCAGGTCCTCCAGTAGCCTTGCACGACATGTGGTGTTAGATTGAGAGCAGAATATCCCCTTACACAAAGACAGACGCAATTCCCAATCCCAACCAATACTGACAGACTGCGTTTCAAAAGAGTCAATTTATGATCAAAGTATACGACCTAGGATTCATCTTCCTCACAGACAGCCACAAAACAAAGAAACACCATGGAACCCGTTCAAAGAAAAACATCAACCAACCACCCCTCCATGTGAAAAGAAAAACAATACTCGCCGAAGGCTAGGAATCCTGCGGCGTGTAACTCGCCTCCTGACTCCCCAAAACCTGTCCACCATCGACAAGGCTCAGGTCAGGAGTGTAAGGGAACACTCGCCACTCACCTGGGTGAGTGCAGCTCCATCGACACTCGAGAAGCTCGACACCATCCAGTACCAGGCAGCCCACTCGATTGGTACCCCTTCCACACGCGTCCAATCCCCCCACCATCGATGAACACTTACAGCAGTGTGTACTATCTACAAGATGCACTGCAACAACACACCAAAGTTCCTAAGGCAGCACCTTCCAGACCCCACGACCACCACCATCTAGAAGGACAAGAACAGCAGATACCTGGGAACACCGCCACTTGGAAATCCCCCTCCAGGTCACTCACCATCCTGACTTGGAACCATACTTATACTTATACTTTATACTTCATTGTCGCCAAACAATTGATACTCAATTGATAATCAATCATCACAGCAATATTTGATTCTGCGCATCCCAATCCCTGGATTACAATTCAATAGTAAATATTAAAAATTTAAATTATAAATCATAAATAGAAAATAGAAAAATGGAAAGTCAGGTAGTGCAAAAAAACCGAGAGGCAGGTCCGGATATTTGGAGGGTATGGCCCAGATCCGGGTCAGGATCCATTCAGCAGTCTTATCATAGTTGGAAAGAAGCTGTTCCCAAATCTGGCCGTACGAGTCTTCAAGCTCCTGAGCCTCTCCCGGAGGGAAGAGGGATAAAAAGTCTGTTGGCTGGGTGGGTCGTGTCCTTGATTATCCTGGCAGCACTGCTCCGACAGCGTGCGGTGTAAAGTGAGTCCAAGGATGGAAGATTGGTTTGTGTGATGTGTTGGGCTGTGTTTACGATCTTCTGCAGCTTCTTTCGGTCTTGGACAGGACAACTTCCATACCAGGCTGTGATGCACCCTAGAAGAATGCTTTCTACGGTGCATCTATAAAAATTAATGAGGGTTTTAGGGGACAGGCCAAATTTCTTTAGTTTTCTCAGGAAGTAAAGGCGCTGGTGGGCCTTCTTGGCAGTGAACTCTGCTTGGTTGGACCAAATCAGGTCATTTGTGATATTGACCCCGAGGAACTTAAAGCTTTTGACCTGTTCCACTTGCGCACCACCGATGTAAATTGGGTCGTGCGGTCTGCTACTCCTTCTGAAGTCAACAACCAATTCCTTCGTCTTGCTGACGTTGAGGGATAGGTTATTGTCTTCGCCCCATGCCACCAGGTCCTTGATTTCCTCTCTGTACTCAATCTCATCATTACCCGAGATATATCTCGCCATTCCTTCATTGTCGCTGGGTCAAAATCATGGAATAACAGCACTGTGGGTGTACCTACACCTCAGGGACTGCAGCAGCTCATCACTCACCTTCTCAAGGGCAACTAGGGATGGGCAATAAATGCCGGCTTAGCTGATGGCACCCACGTCCCGTAAATGAATACATTTTTTAAAAATACATGCAAACAGCAACAGACTATAATGAATGAGAAAACACAGAGCATAAAACAGAAAATTGACAGAGTCCAGGCATATTCAGTTCAGCTCTGTGTTCACCGCCTCGATTCAAGATTGCCCAAAATAGCAACAAACAAAAAGGAGCGGCCAGAAACCAGAAACACATCATAACGTGAACCACAGAGTCCAATCCACAAACCGTGTCGATTAGACCTTGCCAGAGACCCAGGACTCCAGCACCATCGTCTGATGGCATCGAGGGAGAGAGAGACCACTTGAACACAGGGACCTTCCTTCAGGAGCAGCGAGTCAAAGGGAGTGAGAGGGAGAGAGAGAGAGAGAGACCGTCACACGCAGGCGCCTTCCTCCGACAGTGGCGAGTGAGAGGCTGGTAGATGGCGCTGAACGCCCGCTCGCCCTCCGCACTCGCCTCGATGACTTCAATCTCCCTTGGTGCTTTAACTGGTGAGATTGGCAAGAAATGGGGTCAGTCGTGGGGTCTGCGCCCCCACCTCCGTGCTTCTTGGCACGCTTCACGGAACACCTGCGGAGGAAGCAAGGCCCAAGATCGCTCAACTGGCCCGAAAACACACCATCAAAATGTAGGCCACAGGATCCAGAACCACACTTGGAAGCAAAAGAAGAACTGAAAGAAGTAGTTTCGTGAACCATCTGAAAGACGTCGCCCTTGGCCGTGTTGTTTGCTGGCTCCATCTTCAACTCCTGTTGTCCGTAAAATGATCAGGAGGAGAAATAGTCAAGATCAAGGTCAAAGTTCAAAGTAAATTTATGTACTATTAAAGTACATATATGTCACTATATAGAACCCTGAGATTTCTTACTCCAGGACCTTGGGCAACATCGCTTGGGGCCACCAGGTTTGACATTAAAAAAAAATAATTATAGCGGAGTTGCATATTCCTTTGCAGTCAAGGTCTCTAATTTGTCCAAAGCCTTTTGACTGAATTTCCATTAGATCAACAACCTGATTTGGTAGAGGCAAGCAAATTTATGAGGGGTATAGATAGGATAAATGAAAGCAGGCTTTTTCCACTGAGGTTGAGCGAGACTGTAACTGGAGGTCTTGGGTTAAGGGTGAATGGTCAAATATTCAAGAGGAACATGAGGGGGAACAACTTCTCTTAGATGGTGGTGAGAGTGTGGAACGAGCTGCCAGTAGAAGTGGAGGATGTGGGCTCTATTTCAACATTTAAGAGAAATTTGGATAGGTACATGGATGAGAGGGGTATGGAGGGCTATGGTCCCAGTGCAAGTCGATGGGGGTAGGCAGTTTAAAGGGCTTGGCACAGACTAGATGGCCTGAAGGGCCTGTTGCTGTGCTGCAGCACTCTACCTGATTTTTTTTGTGTGTGTGGCTGTATTTTACAAGTGCTCACTACCTTGTAGATGCTATGTGTGCTTTATGCTGTGTATGACTGTTAGTATTGTGTTTTGTACCTTGACCCCAGAGTAACGCTGTCTCATCTGGCTGTATTCATGGGTGTTCATGTACAGTTGGATGACCATTAAACTTGAATTGAACTGAAATCTTCCGGCAGTAATGAAAACTCAGGCATGAATAATTCAGCTGGAAGTGTGGAAAGGAGTTTTCTTTTGGTGTTTTCATTGAGAGCATTTAGTAGGTAGTGAGAATTTAAGAAACTGCATAAGCATAAGTGTTTGCTGCAAAGTGTGAAGACAAAGAAACAAAGGAAATAGCTCACTGTTATCCATTTCTGTCACACAGGGCAGATAGTATCTGTCTGAACCATTTTAGAACTATTAAAAACTGGCATGCTGAATTAATCTCTCGCCTTTCCAGACAGATTAAATGTCAGCGGCATTTCGTCCTGCCCTCGCAAGGAAACGCCGCGTGCTAGCAGCGTCTAACCAGTGGAGAGCCACAGAGGTCGGTTATGGATTCCCTGCTGTGCGCAGTAATGATATGGATGAGATTGTAACTCGGCAGGTGGCGCCTAACTTGGTGATTATAATGCACCGTGGAATTCAAAATGGGATCAAGGTCAACGGGGAAAGCAGGCAAAGGGACTGGCAGATGGAATTCAGCTTGGACGAGGACAAAGTAATGCACACTCTAGTCCAGGACACGCACCGTGAACGGCAGAGCCCCGGACAGGGGGCGTCCGGAAGGGAAGTGGTGGCACAGAGAGGCGTGGCGATGGTGACATTTACAGGGTATTCTTGCCCCTTGACAGCCAAGGCAATGAGTTACATTCCTAGACAACGATCCGCAGTGCGATTTCCTGTAACGTGTCCAGTGATGACAACGGGACGCATAAAATTGCCAGATTCAAGTGGGTGCAGCGTCTGTTGGTGAAAACTAAGGTGTTTCTGGAAAAATACGGAAGCAACCGTACCACAATTGTGTGTTCTGAACCATCTACAAAATGAATAAAAAGGCACCCAAATACTAATCCCTCCAACCTACACCATGTGTACATCCCTCCATCCTCCTCACCTCCATGTGCCTATCCAACTGTCTCTTAAGAGCCTCTAATGTATTTGCCTCTACCACCATACCAGGCAGCACATTCCAGGCATCCATCATTCTCTGAGTAAAAAACTTACCCCTCACACCTACCCCCTCTCACCTTCAATGCATGCCCTCTGGTACTAGGGCAGATCCCTGGGGAACAGATACTTTCTGTCCTCTCTATCTATGCGGGAGGAGAAGACGGCAGCACGCCGCACGTGCGCAGCTCTCAGGTGAAAAATGATGTCGTATCTGTTAAATAGGGGCCGTGGACAATTTCTGATTTGATGGAGAATGGACGTGAAAGCACAGAGGAACATCTGGAGAAATTTCTGAAACGCCCGTCCGCTGCTGTCGGGAATGTGTGGTCGGGAATCTTTCGGAGGGTAGGCCTCAAAATCCCCGGCCTTGCCTGCTTTTGGCGACCGAGAAAGAGGTCGAATCGTTCGGACAGAGATGGCGCTTAGTACTCGGTGTTGGAGAGCTGATCAGAGCTGGAAGTTTTCGGATGACTCAGAGTCGGACTGTGGTCGGCATGGCAGGGAGAGTTTTTCTTCCTTCTCCCGTCTGCGAGAGATGTGGGACATTTGAGAGACTTTGAACTTTACTGTGCTCACGGACTTTCTTCATCAAGTTATGGTATTGTTGCACTGTTGTAACTATATATATAATTATGTGGTTTTGTCAGTTTTTTCAGTCTTGGTTTGTCCTGTGTTTTTGTGATATCACACCGGAGGAAATAATGTATCATTTCTTAATGCATGCATTACTAAATGACAATAAAAGGGGACTGCGTGTCCTCATAATCATAATCATAACCTTGTAAACCTCTACCAGCTCTCCCCTCAGTCTCTGTCGCTCCAGAGAAAACAACCCAAGTTTATCCAGCCTCTCGTGGTAGCACACGCCCTCTAAACCAGGCAGCATCCCGGTGAACCCCTTCTGCACCCTCTCCAAAGCCTCAACATCCTTCCTGTCGTGGGGCAATCAGAACTGTGTGCAATTGTTCAACTCATTTATATATATATAAATCATTGTTTGATTAATTTTATAAATATGTGCGTGTGTATGTGCATATGTATAGAAACACACATATTGGTCAATTTTTATATGTGTATATATTTATTTATTTTTTGTACATAGGTGAATATATAAAAGTGGAAATACAGTATAGGAAAGTTACTCTGCAAGGATAATAACCATTCTATATCTCAATCCAACAATAGGCAGGGTCTTTCCAAGGGCAGAGGATTTGAAAATTAGAGGGACCCTGTTTTAATGGGTGAGGGTTGAAAGATCAGCACGATGCTTCACAGTACCCGCCATGGGGGTTCGATTCCCGTCGCTGCCTGTGAGGGGTTTGTACGTTCTCCCCGTGACCACGGGCTCCATGTCCATTCAGAAATCAGATGGCAGAGGGGAAGAAGCTGTTCCTGAATCGTTGAGTGTGTGCCTTCAAAGCTCCTGTACCTCCTCCCTGATGAGGGCATGTCCTGGGTGACGGGGGTCCTTAATGATGGACGCCACCTTTTTGAGGCGTCTGCTCCTTTTGGACAACCTGGATACGACAGAGGCCAGTGCCCATGATGGGGCTGACTAATTTTACCACTCTCTGCAGCTTATTTTGATCCTGTGCTGCAGGCCCTCATAACTGGTCATTGTAAATTGTCCCGTGGGGCTAGGACTGAATCGGGAGACTGCCTGGCGGCGAGGCCCAAAGGACCAGAAAGACCTAATCCGCACTGCATCTCAATAAGTAAATTTGAGGCTGTATAACTTAAAGAATTGAAAGTATTGATGCACAATAGGCAATTGTTAATTCACAACGAGAAACACTGATGAAAAGTTCCCGCTTTCTGAGTCTCCCGACGACAAGGTGTCAGAAGAGCTGGGCAAACCGGGTGCTCCTGCGCAGGCCAAACTCACCCTTGGTGCACCGCCCTACACGTGCACGTGCCGCAGACTGTGTTCGCGTTCGGTTCGTTACTCCGCGAGGCTTTCCCCGTCTCGCCACTGAACTGAGGCCACGGCCCGCAATTCCAGAGCTCCCGGGCCGGCCGCAGCGACGAACTGGCCTCGTGGCCGTGGACTCACCCTCCTGAACTTTAGTTTGGCTTCGCACCACCTGCTCTCACACAATGCGTTTTTGACAGCCTTCTTTAATGGGTTCTACTGGGACTCTTTGTTTTGTGGCTGCCTGTAAGAAGGCAAATTTCAGGGCTGAACGTAAAATTCAAAGTAAATTTTATTATCAGTGTACTGAGATGCATTTTCCCGTGGGCATACTCAGCAAACCTATAGAATAGTAACTGTAAACAGGATCAGTGAAAGATCAACCAGAGTGCAGAAGACAACAAACTGTGCAAATGCAAATATCGGTAATTAACAATAAATAACGAGAGCATGAGATAAAGAGTCCTTAAAGTGAGATCATTGGTTGTGGGGACATCTCAATAGATGAGTGTAGTTATTCCCTTCTGTTTGAGAGCCTGGTGGCTGAGGGGTAGTAACTATTTCTGAACCTGGTGGTGCGAGTCCTGAGGCTTCTGTACCTTCTGCAGCGATGAAGGAGTGTGGCCTGGGTGGTGGGAAATCGCTGATGATGGATTCCGCTTTCCTGCGACAGTGTTTCCCTGTGCAGGCCGGTGTAGTTACTTCAAACTTTGAGTCAAACTCTTACTCCTTGGTGGCTTAGCTGTACAGAATGGTGGGGGGGGGAGCAGCTGAGTGTCGCAGCTTGTTTCAAGGCCCCTCCGTTGGGGAGGGGATAGTCCTCACACTCGATATACCGCATTGGCTGAGGCTGCCGTGGCAAAGGGGGTCACAGCAGGGTGAAAGGAACCGAACTCTCTTGGTTGAAGGTGATACAATGATCAGGTAATTTTGTGTTAAACAATAAATTAAAAGTGAAAGCGTTTTCTCTTAAAGAGGAGGATTCTGTGTCGACTGGGGAGGACAGAAGATGCTTTTCTGTTAGTGACCCACCCAGAGAAATGCATGGACATTGTACAGAGATTGGAAGGTGGTACGGTACGAGTCAGAGGTGAGCAGCGGGCAGGGAAACGAAGATAACGTTTTTCACTAACCCGCTTGCTGGTTCCACTGCAAGTTTCTTGGTTTCATTCAGAGGGCAGGAGATGAATATTGAAAATAGTTCTCAAAGCCTGCCTCTCTGATCCAGACGGAAACCAGCAAAGGTAAGGGAATTATTCCAGCCATCCCCATCCTCCTCTTCAGTCCACATTCAACCACTCCCCTCTTTCCCTCCTTCACCTGCTCCCACCCTCCCCTCTTCTCCCCATTCCTCCCCTCTTCTCCTTCCCTTCCTTTCTCCTCCCTCCCCTCTCCCTCATCCCTCTTCTCTCCCCTCCCCATCCCTTCCCCCTTCTGTCCTCCACCATCCCCTCACCCCATCCCTCTTCTTCCACCCTCCTCCCCTTTTCTCCCCCTCTCCCCTACTTCCTCTCTCCTCCCTCCCTTCATTCCCCTCCCCTCTGCCCCAACCCTCTTCTCTTCCCTCATCCATCTCCCCGTCCCTCTTCTCCCTCCCTTCCTTCCCCTTCCCCAACCCTTCTCCCCATTCCTCTTCTCCCTCCCTCTGCCCCAACCCTCTTCTCTTCCCTCATCCATCTCCCCATCCCTCTTCTCCCTTCCTTCCTTCCCGTACCCACCCTTCTCCCCATTTCTCTTCTCTTTCCCTTCCCCTGCCCAGTCCTCTTCTCCCTACCTCTGTCCCTTTTCTCCCCCTCCTTCTCCTCCCCGATTCACCCCTCTTCCTCTCCTCCCACTCTTCTCCCTTCCCCCTCCCACCTCACCTCCCCTCCTCTTCTCCATCCCTCCCTCCAATCCCCTTTCTCTCTTCTCCCACCTCTCTCACGCCCTCTACTCCCTTCTCCCTCGCTACCCCCTCCCTTCCTCCCTGCCTCTTCCCCCTTACTCACTCCCCAGTCCCCTTCCTCCCCTCTCCCCAGTCAGATCTCATTTACCTGCCTCTCTCCTGTCCAGAGGAACCATCGCTAACATCAGAGACGCAAAGTCCAACTTCCACTGACGTGGAACACAGCATTTTAAACAAAACTCTTCAGAACTGACAGATCAAAGGAGCCATTGTCTGAGGAAAGGCCAAGCTGGAGCTGGAAGTCCTCCATTAACATCTCTCTTTAATGTACGGGCCCTGCTCTGTGGGCAGGAGAGCCCTTGAGGAATCGGTGGAGAGCGACAACAGGAGCCTGAGAGGCAGGTGCACCAGGACACATTTTACCCAAGAGATTCACAGCTTTTTAGCGAAGCTGTGAGGTTTCAGTCTCCCTCATTTAACCCAAAACATTACTTTGATGAAACAAGTGTTGAGCACATCGTTCACAGACCATGGAGTGGTTTGAGATCACCAGCATAGGTTGTGAGCGTTGTTAACCTTGCAGCAGCAGCATGATGCGACGATAGAGCAAAAACGTGTGAGTTACACTAAGCCTATATTAGTTACATCAAATAAGTAGAGCAAAATTATATGTTATAATTATGTTGTTTTGTTAGTTTTTCAGTCTTGGTCTGTCCTGTGTTTTGTGATAGAACCATAGGACTATAGAAACTACAGCACAGAAACAGGCCTTTCGGCCCTTCTTGGCTGTGCCGAACCATTTTCTGCCTCGTCCCACTGACCTGCACACGGACCATATCCCTCCATACACCTCCCATCCATGTATCTGTCCAATTTATTCTTAAATGTTAAAAAAGAACCCGCATTTACCACCTCGTCTGGCAGCTCATTCCATACTCCCACCACTCTCTGTGTGAAGAAGCCTCCCCTAATGTTCCCTTTAAACTTTTCCCCCCTCACCCTTAACCCATGTCCTCTGGTTTTTTTCTCCCCTTGCCTCAGTGGAAAAAGCCTACTTGCATTCACTCTATCTATACCCATCATAATTTTATATACCTCTATCAAATCTCCCCTCATTCTTCTATGCTCCAGGGAATAAAGTCCTAAACTATTCAACCTTTCTCTGTAACTGAGTTTCTCAAGTCCCGGCAAGAACCTTGTAAACCTTCTCTGTACTCTTTCAACCTTATTAATATCCTTCCTGTAATTTGGTGACCAAAACTGAACACAATACTCCAGATTCGGCCTCACCAATGCCTTATACAACCTCATCATAACATTCCAGCTCTTATACTCAATACTTCGATTAATAAAGGCCAATGTATCAAAAGCTCTCTTTACGACCCTATCTACCTATGACGCCACTTTTAGTGAATTTTGTATCTGTATTCCCAGATCCCTCTGATATCACACCGCAGGAAATACTGTATCATTTCTTAATGCGTGCATTACTGAATGACAATAAAAGAGGACTGCGTGTCTTCATAATCTAAGAAAAAAGAGACATAAAAAAGTAGTGAGGTGGTGTTCATGGGTTCAAATGTCCATTTAGAAATTGGAGGGCAGGATCACAATCAGGTTTATCATCACTGGCATGTGTAATGAAGTGTGTTAACTTAGCAGCAGCAGTTCAATGCAACACATAATATAGAAGAGAAAAAATAATAAATAAAATAAAAATATTAATAAGTAAATCAATTACAGTATATGTATATTGAATAGATTAAAAGTCATGCAAAAAACAGAAATAATATATATTAAAAAAGGGAGGTAGGGTTCAATGTCTATTTAGGAATTGGATGGCAGAGGGGAAGAAGCTGTTCCTGAATCGCTGAGTGTGTGTCTTCAGGCCTCTGTACCTCCTTCCTGACAGTAACAGTGAGAAAAGGGCATGTCCTGGGTGCTGGAGGTCCTTAATAATGGACGCTGCCTTTCTGAGACACCGCTCCCTGAAGATGTCCTGGGTACTTTGTAAGCCAGTGCCCAAGATGGAGCTGACTAGATTTACAACCTTCTGCAGCTTCTTTCGGTCCTGTGCAGTAGCCCCTCCATACCAGACAGTGATGCAGCCTGTCAGAATGCTCTCCACGGTACAGCTATAGAAGTTTTTGACTGTATTTGTTGACATGCCAAATCTCTTCAAATGCCTAATGAAGTATGGTTGCTGAAGTATAGAAGCTATTCATGAATCGTTGAGTGTGTGGCTTCAGGCTCCTGTACCTCCTTCCTGATGGTAGCAATGAGAAGAGGGCATGTCCTGGGTGATGGGGTCCTTAATGATGGACGCCGCCTTTCTGAGGCACCGCTCCTTGAAGATGTCCTGGATGCTACGGAGGCTGGTGCCCATGATGGAGCTGACTGAGTTTACAACTGTCTGCAGCTTACTTTGATCCTGTGCAGTAGACCCCATCCCCCATACCAGACGGTGATGCAGCCAGTCAGAATGCTCTCCACGGTGCATCTGTAGAAATTTGCGAGTGTTTTTGGAGATATTCTAAATCTTCTCAAACTCTTCCACACACACCAGCGTGCTGGGTTCAATATTTTTTTCTCTCCTACAGATCTCAGTGCCGCGTATGGGCCAGCCAAGAGGTTGGGCAACCTTTTACTCAAACAGTTCAAAGGTTCAAAGATTCAGTTAATATCACAGTATGTACACAGAATACAACTCTGAGATTCGTCTTCTCCAGATAGCCATGAAGCAAAGACCATGGAGGTCGTTCAGAGAGAAACAGCCAGCCCTGCACAAAAAAGAGAATGGTAACATGATCATCAACCGCACCCCCCCGCACAAAATACTATAAGAACATTAGCCCCTAACCCCTCCTCCCCCACACACAAAAAATGAGAAAGAACAGGCGAACAATGACACAGCGCACAATGATGATGTCACAAGACACGGCACACAATGATGATGTCACAAGACGACACACAATGATGATGTCATATGACACAATGATGATGTCACAAGACACGGCACATAATGAAGATGTATATGTCGTCATGTACATCCCTGAAGTTCATTTTCTTGTGGGCATACTTAATAAATCCAATTATCATAACAGAATCAATGTTGATTGGTTGGCATCTGTCTGTCTCGAAGGACAATGGATGATCATTATCATCCCAAGCTTGGGCGGGAGGTGTGGAGATCCTGAGATGCCCAGTCGTCAAGATCCCCCTCTCGGTGGAGTCCAAAGGAAAGCTTACGAAGCAATATGTCTGTCACCAGCTCGGCTGCCGGAGCTGCCGGAAGGATGTCCGGTGACGTCCGACCGCCTCAGGGGCTCCACTCCGGATTTGCTGTCTGGGTTTTACTCCGTAGCCTTCGTCTCTCCCGAGGCTGCCCACGAGGCAGTGGGGCTATTTACCCATCGCTGGGGGTCTGGTTCACGAGACCCGGACGTGTCCACACAACCCGTGAGCCTGCGTGCTACGTGTGCAGGGGCCGGACCTCCTCCCCGTCCTCTGTAGCTCAGCCCGAGTCCGAGAGGAGTTCAGTTTCCGTGCGTCGCCGGCGAGGAGGCACGACGTGAGGCTTGCTGTAGGAGGGGCTGTGTACTGGCAGGGAGAGACTGACACATTCAGCTCTCCTGTTCCCGAGACTGCTCGCCAGCGGTGGGAGCTGGGAGTGAGAGCGACAGGCACGACCCCACTACACGACCACACTAGGCACGTCACAACAACCATTTTGACAGCTGATGTAAGACTGCATCGATAGGGCGGGCAATCAGTGTGCAAAAGACAGTGGAACTGCAGATACAAAGAGAAAGAGAAAATAAACAAACAAACAAGCAGTAAACATCGAGAACGTGAGATGAAGAGTCCTTGAAAGTGAGTCCATAGGTTGTGGGAACATTTCAGTGATGGGGCAAGTGAAGTTGAGTGGTTATCTCTTTTGGTTCAGGAGACTGATGGTTAACTGTTCCTGAACCTGGTGGTGCGAGTCCTGAGGCTCCTGTACCTCTTTCCTGATGGAGCAGGACCTGGGTGGTGGGGGTCCCTGATGATGGGTGCTGCCTTCCTGCAATAATGCTCTGTGTAGATGTGCTCAATGGTGGGGAGTTCTTTACCTGTGATGGACTGGGCCGTATCCACTACTCTTTGTAGGATTTTCAGTTTCACTTTAACCCGTGACCTCAAGCGCTAGTCCCACCCAACCTCAGTGGGAAAAGCCTGCTTGCATTTACCCTGTCTACACCCCTCACAATTCAAGATCCAGACACCGTACACTTATTATCAAAGAATGTACACAGCTTTGAGATTCGCTCGCTCGCAGGTAGCCACAAAGCAAGGAACCCGAAAAAAGCCAACTAAAGGAAAAAAAGAACAAAAATAAAAATAAGAGACCAACCCTCGATGCCCAGGAAAAAAAAAACAAATCATGCAAACAACTGAAGTGAACAACAGCAACCCGAACCAAAACGGAGTCCTCAGGTCCGAACCTCAGAGCAGTCCGGAGTAGGCCCAAAGCCTCGCTTATCAGTTCATCATATTTGTGGGCACGGAGCACAGCAGCCGGGGCAGCCTTCGCAGCCTCTGTGCCGTGGAAATAACCATTGCAGAGAAAGAGCAAAATCGGCTCTCGTTCCGACCAATACCCTGTCTTTTCAGTCTAGCTGGGCCACCGTTTAAATTGAACAGACAGCAAAAGGGTCCAGAGCCCTGGAGAGAGGAGTGAACATCACGGAGAGCAAGCTGAATTGGCCCTCGCCTCCAATCTGGGCTGGCGCTTAAATTGTCTAATCAGCGGAGCCAGGCACCGCTGCTACGAAAGGCCCCGGGCCTACACCACGCTGCCCGGCAACTTGCTCCGGGCCTAGAGTTTGTCGCCCAGCTCGAAGCCGCTCTCAGGCTCTTCAAAATCAGTTTAGAACCCAGAGCGATCCAACTTCGCACCCGGGTCAGTTCAACGAGCACCGGGTGTTCCCCGTCTGGGCCCTGACTTCTCCTCTCGGCACCCAGAGAGATCCAACCTCGCGCCCTAGGCCAGCTGTACAGACGTCGGAACTCCATCTGCAATGATTCACCTCCCGAACTCGCCTCTCGCCATAATTTAACACCTTTTTACCTCAGAATGGGTATTTTGTCCGCCTCTATCAAATCCAAACCCCCCCCCCCCCACCCCCAGTGTTCTATGCTCCGGGGAATAAAGTCCAAACCTGAGACCACTTCTGAACGGCATCCATTTACAGGTGAATAACCTTCGAGTGGTCACCCATCTTTATCTTCTGCAACCTATCGTGGTTCGGAATGTGCTGTCTGGATGGATGAAGGGAGTACTTTCATAAGGCAAAGAACATAGAACAGGACAGCTCAGGAACAGGCCATTCGGCCCACAATGTTGTGCTGTACCAGCTAAAAATCAAAAACACCCAAACACTAATCCCTCCTACCTACACCATGTCCACATCGCTCCATCTTCCTCACATCCACGTGCCTATCCAAACGTCTCTTAGAAGCCTCTAATGTATTTGCCTCTACCAGCAGACCAGGATTCCAGGCTGAGTTAAAAACTTACCCCTTTGAACCTACCCCGCTCGCACCTTCAATGCACGCCCCCTGGTATTAGACATTTCAAACCTGGGAAACAGATACTCTCTGTCCACTCTATCTGTGCCTCTCATAATCTTGTAAACCTCTATCAGATCTCCCCTTGGCCTCCAGCGCCCCAGAGAAAATGCCCCAAGTTTGCAATCTGTTTGCAATCCTCCAGATGTGGTCTAACCGGAGTTTTATAAAGATACAACATAACCTCCTAACATTTGAACTCAATGCCCCGACCAATAAAAGCAAGCATTCCATAGTCATAGTCATAGTCGTACTTTATTGATCCCGAGGGAAATTGGATTTCGTTACAGTTGCACCATAAATAATTAAATAGTAATAAAACCATAAATAGTTAAATAGTAATATGTAAATTATGCCAGGAAATAAGTCCAGGACCAGCCTATTGACTCAGGGTGTCTGACCCTCCAAGGGAGGAGTTGTAAAGTTTGATGGCCACAGGCAGGAATGACTTCCTATGATGCTCTGTGTTGCATCTCAGTGGAATAAGTCTCTGGCTGAATGTACTCCTGTGCCCACCCAGTACATTATGTAGTGAATGGGAGACGTTGTCCAAGATGGCATTAAACTTGGACAGCATCTTCTTTTCAGACACCACCGTCAGAGAGTCCAGTTCTATCCCCACAACATCACTGGCCTTACGAATGAGTTTGTTGGTTCTGTTAGTGTCTGCTACCCTCAGCCTGCTGCCCCAGCACACAACAGCAAACGTGATCGCACTGGCCACCACATAAGCTTTCTTAATCACCTCACCAACCCCGTGCCCACATTGTGGTCATGGAGAAACGGTATCAGGGCAACTGGAATCCATCTGATTATTTTTGGACACTTAAAGGAGAAGCCTCAGACACTGAGTACAAATCATCAACAAAACATTTTTAGCTTAGTTGAACGATTGCAAACATCAGCACCATGTTGCGAGTAAGTGCATTATATTCAATAAAAGCTAATTTCTTGTTTCTCCAAATTCCTACGTGATACAAATAGCCCGAAATTATATTTATGTTCAGCTTCAAGCAGCCTATCGCAAACAAAAAAAGATTTCTGAGGAAGCAAAGCTTTCGAAAAAACATATTGCTCAGTGTTGTGTTTGACTGGGGTCCTCTTGTCGACTCATTGCGGATTCATAGAATCTTAGAGCTTGCATGGAGACACCTCAGTCCAACACATGTTGTTAGTTATTCTCCCCATGTTCGTTATCAACTCACCCTCATACTAGGGGCAAATTTACAGAGGCCAATTTGCCCACGTTTTTGGGATGGGGAGGGGGGGGGAACCAGAGGTATTCCACGTGGCCACCGGGAGAACGTGCAGACTCCATACAAATAGCGCCCAAGGTCAGAATTGAACCAGGTCTTGGGTACCAGCTTTGAGAGGGAACCAGAGCGCCCAGAGAAATTCCATGTGGTCACTGGGAGAACGAGCAGACTCCGCACAGACAGCGTCCAAGGCCGGGACCTGAACTAGGTGAGGTGGTGTTGGGATTTAGGAAGGCGGCTGTCCAACTGCCGAGGAGGGAGGGGAGGGAACGTCGACTCAGACCATGAGAGGCCTGCGTCGGGCATTTTCATGCCTTACAAGGCGCAGATTGGAAGTCTGTGTGGGGCGCCACTCCTCGCACAGACACTAGAGCAACGTGTAGTTAAGTGCCTTGCTCAAGGGCACAAACACGCTACCACAGCTGAGGCTCGAACGAGCGACCTTGAGGTAACTAGACGAACGCCTTAACCACTTGGCCACTTGCCGAGGGAACTCTGCAAAGACTGATAATGCAGAAACAAATATGGCACTGAAGGGTGGCATTGATTTTGGTGGCACGCAACCCACCACCCCACTTTGCCCATGAAACACCTCCCCTTCCCCTGCCTCTCCAATTCCTTTGTGACCATTCCTGATGCACCTCGGCAGGGCAAATGTAAGGAGACAGTGCACTGTTGGGGGCAACATCCTTAACAGTGTTGCTGAGCAGAGAGATCTTGAGGTCCAAGTTCATAGTTCCGACTCACACGTGGCCAAGTGGTTAAGGCATTTGACTAGCGATCTGAAGGTCGTGAGTTCGAGCCCCAGCCGAGGGAACGTGTTGTGTCCTTGAGCAAGGCACTTAATCACACATTGCTCTGTGACGACACTGGTGCCAAGCTGTATGGGTCCCAATGCCCTTCCCTTGGACAACATTGGTGTCGTGGAGAGGGGAGACTTGCAGCATGGGCAACTGCTGGGCTTCCATACAACCTTGCCCAGGCCTGCGCCCTGGAGAGTGAAGACTTTCCAGGCGCAGATCCATGGTCTCGCAAGACTATTGGAAGCCTTTTTTATGACCACAATGCCCTGGTGAAACCTTTCACCGTGCTCGTCCCTGACAGCACCAAGTCAGGGAAGAAGTCTAAATGGGAAGGCAGAAAATGAATCTTTAGTGACATTTTGCACCTCATGGTTTTGTATGCTTAAAGCATGTTGTCAGCCAGCCGCCTGTAGTTCAGCGCTCTGTAGTTGCCAAGAAAATTTTCAACGATATCCTTGAATGCCTTCCATGCGGTTTTCTCCAGTCTCACTAGGAGTTCTTCGAACTGCCTGTCGTCAATGGCCTGTTTGATTTGTGTGCCTTAATTTTAGGAAGCATCTGTCTCAAATATCAAAATCCTTCACAGAAATTTCTATCCTTTCTAAGCCCTGCCCTACCACATAGTATCTGTCCTGCCTAAGCATGCCTGGACAAGATAGAAAACTTTTCAGCTTACTTTGTGGGCAACATGTTAAATGACCTGAATTATGAATTAAAGTAACAAATATAGGCAATTCAAAAAATAGTGCATGGTAGGAAAATTTCATGGAGAGTTTCATTATCACCGGCAGCCCAAAGTTCACCAGATACACCCAAAAGTGGTCAGGAAGCAAAATCTCTGTGATGCCAAACAAAGTGGTGTATTAGGCCAGGCTTCTTGAAATAAAATCTCCCGAGGGGGTTGGTAGGAAAGTCACTTACAATAAATTACCTTTGTCATTAACTGCCTTAATTTCTCCCTTCCTGAGGGCCAGTTGATGGAACTGTCCCCTTGAGGACACGGTCTGAGAAGGGCTTTTAACTCGAATGTGGTCCTGACAGTGCACAGACACAAAAGAACGTGAATCAAGATAACATTATGCTCTCAACTTCATCAGAACTGCAGACAGCTCAGTCATTTGGTGAATCAGTCAGCTGGTTCTCAGGACCCCTGTTTTAATCGTTCTTCCAATAATTGAATCTGGAGAGTAAAGAAATGAAATGAAACACAAGTGTGCTAACGAGAGTAATCTGATTTCCAAAATGTCACAGCTGCCCGGATGAATCGGACGGTATCGATTGCCACTGCATTAGCCCACAGAGTCAGAGAGGAAGATCAAAAGCCGGCGCAGGAACTGGACCGAACGCCAGGTCGGGATGAGATTTTTCTGTTTTTAATTATAACAAGTTCCCTCTCAAGTTAACTGCGCTAACGCTGGAGGAACTCAGCAGTTCAGGCAGCATCTACGGAGAGGAATAAACAGTCGACGTTTTGGGCCGAGACCCTTCTTCGGGACTGAGGAGGAAGAGGGAAAGATCCCAGAATAAGATGGTGGGGGGAGGGGGGGGTAAAGGAGGGTAGCTGGAAGGCGATTGGTGGAGCCGGGTGGGTGGGAAAGGTCAAGGGCTGGAGAGGGAGGAATCTGATAGGAGAGTGGCCCACAGGAGAAAGGGAAGGGGGTGGAGAAGTGATAGGCAGGTGAGAAGAAGCTAACAGTTAGAGTGGGGAATAGAGGAAAGTGGGATTTGTTCATTGAAAGGAGAAATCGAAGCTCATGCCATCAGGTTGGAGGCTACCCTGATGCTCCTCCACCCTGAGGGTGGCCTCCTCTCGCCACGAGGGGAGGTCATGGACCGACACATTGGAACAGGAACGGGAATTAACATGTCTGGCCACCAGAAGGTTCCGCTTTTGGCGGATGGAGCGGCCCCCCCCTCCCCCATTTACGACGGGGTCTTGCCAACGTAGAGGAGGCCGGATTGGGAGCACCGGACACAATAGACGTCCCCCTCCCCCAGCAGATTCGCAGGTGAAGTGTTGCCTCACCTGGAAGGGCTGTTTGGGGTGAGGGAGGACCCGAATGGACAGGAGTAACCCTTGTGGGGGTTAAGTGTCTGGAGGGAGATCATTGGGGAGGGACGAACAGACAAGAGAATCACGGAGGGAGCAATCCCTGTGGAAAGCAGAAAGCGGGAGGTAAAGATATGTTAAGCGGAACAATGTTAGACTTAAGACAGAATGAGACACTGTTAGACTTAAGACAGAATGAGAATGAGACAGACAGAATGAGACAATGTTAGACTTAAGACAGAATGAGACACTGTTAGACTTAAGACAGAATGAGAATGAGAAAGATACTGTATTCCGAAAAGTACCCTACTTAGAGAGGGGCAGGCTGTATTTACTTTGCCCTTGAAAGACTTCAATTTCATCAGTAATTTTCACGTTACTTGAACAGCTGGTAGAGTCGTGGAGGACCTCAGCACAGAAATAAGCTCTTCGGCCCATCTAATGCATGCCTAACTGTTACTCGGCCCAGTCCCGTCGACCTGTACCTGGACCACAGCCTTCCCTCCCCCCCCCACTATACCCTTCCCATCCGTGTACTTAACAATATTTCTCTCAACCGTTGTAATCGAACCCACATCTATCAGCAGCTTGTTCCACACCTTCTGTGTGAAGAAGATCCCCCCTTCAAATTCACCTTTCACCCTTAACCCATGACCTCTGGTTGTTGTCTCACCCAACCTCAGCGGAAAAAGCCTGCTCGCATTTACCTTGCCTATATCCCTCATGAGTTTGTACACCTCTATCAAGTCAGCTCTCATTCTCCTGCGCCCCAGGGAATAAGTCCGAAATGTATTCAACTTTTCCCTACAACTCAGGTCCTCTAGACACAGGAATATCCTTGTAGACTTTCTCCGCACTCTTTCAACATTATTCATTGTAGGTAGGGGACCAAACACTTCACACAATACTCCAAATTAGGCCTCACTAATGTCCTGTACAACTTCAACATAACATATCCCATCTCCTGTACTTAATACTTTGATTTACGAAGGCCAATGTTCCAAAAGCTCTTTTTGCCACCCTTTTAAGGAATTATGGATCTGTATTCCCAGTCTGCGGAATTTGCTGCCACAGATAGCAGTGGAGGCCAAGTCATTGCGTGTTTTTAAAGTGGAGGTTGATAGGCTCTTAATTAGTAAAGGTGTCAAAGGTTACGGGGAGAAGGCAGGAAAATGGGGTTGAGAGGGATAGTAAATCCGCCATGATGGAATGGTGTAGCTGACTTGATGAGCTGAATGGCCTAGTTCTGCTTCTATGTCTTCTGGTCTGGCCTTCAGTCCTTCTGCACTCTTCAGAGCCCTATTGAAGTTATTTTTGACGTGAAATATGGTCAATCCTCCTTACAATTCGGGAGCTCGCCAACACTTCCTGCTGGAGTGGGTCTGGTCTCCCCAGGTCACTTCCTGCTGGAGTGGGTCTGGTCTCCCCAGGTCACTTCCTGCTGGAGTGGGTCTGGTCTCCCCAGGTCACTTCCTGCTGGAGTGGGTCTGGTCTCCCCAGGTCACTTCCTGCTGGAGTTGATCCAGTCTTCCAGGACTAGTGGGGGTCTGTTTCAGTTTAGATTAGATTAGATTCAACTTTATTGTCATTGTGCCGAGTACAGATACAAAGCCAATGAAATGCACTTAGCATCTGACCACAAATGCAAAGAATAGTGTTATTTACAAAATAACTGCAAATAAAAAAAAGTGCTACAGCACACAAATATAAAAGTACTGAGACAGTACAATACGGGTGCAATACTGCTTAGTGCTGTGATGTGAGGTTCAGCAGGGTCACAGTCTCAGGGAAGAAGCTCTGCCTGTGCCTGCTGGTGCGGGAGCGGAGGCTCCTGTAGCGCCTACCGGATGGGAGGAGAGTAAAAAGCATCTCTATCTATCCCCCTCATAATTGCTAATGCTTTTTTTTACAATCTGGAACCAAGGTCAACGCAGGCTCTGTCGTCAAATTACGTTAAGAGGACAAGATGAGGCCATCTTCAGGGTGGAACGAGCAACACCTTATTTCCCCCTGGGTCACTTCCCTGTTCTTCTATTCCCCACTTTGGCTTTTCACCTCTTCTCACCTGCCTATCACCTTCCCCTGGGTCCCCTCCTCTTTCCCTTCCTCCTGTTGTCCACCCTCCTCTCCTGTCAGATACCTTCTTCTCCAGCCCTTGACCTTTCCCACCCACCTGGCTTCACCCATCACCGTCCAGCTACCCCCTTTCCCCTCCTCCACCCCTGCCCTTTTATTCCGGCACCTTCCCCCACTTCCTTCTCGGTCCTGGAAGAAGGGTCTCGGCCGAAACGTCGGCTGTCTATTCACTTCCATGGCCGCTGCCCGGCCTGCTGGGTTCCTCCAGCATTTTGCGCGGGTCGCTTTGGCCTTCCAGCGCCCGCGGACTCGCTCGTGTTTAAGCAGACGGCTCCGTGTCGCTTTCGGCTCAGTCACTGGCGTTTACAAGACGACGCGGTGAGCGCAACGCCACCGCAGCGCCGGTGACCCTGGGTTCAGTTCCTGCCGCTGCCTGCAAGGAGTGCACACATTCTCCCCTGTGACCGCGTGGGGCTCCCCCCCACAAACCGAAGCCGTGCGGGTTAATAGGCCAATTGGTCACATGGTGTAATTGTGCGGCGCGGGTTAATTGGGCTGGAGGGGCCAGTTACCGTGCCCTATCTCTACAGGACATGAAATTTATAAGACTCAACGTCCGCCGGACCGAAGTTCTCTGTCTATCTGCTCCCTGTACAGCGTCTTGTTCCAAAGGAAGGAGACAGCAACGACAAAACTCACTCTCGCCTTCCTGCCACCAGCTTGGCCTTTGACCGAACGAGGGAAAGGGCGCTTTAAAGACCTGGATTTCAGACCTGTCGCAAATTCGTCCCCTCTCGGGCAGTGATCTCTGTTTCAAAGATAAGGACCCACAGGGAACTGGGAAGGCAACGTCAACGTCGTTTCTGCAAATGCCTCCACATCTCCTGCATCCTTTCTCAGACGACACCAAAGTTCAGTGGGCTCCTGTGGGAAGCCATATCTTTCGCCAGCTTGACATCGGACTCTCAAAACAGATACTCTTCACTTCACCTCCCGCTGGTGCCTCTTTCCCTCCCCTTTCTCCCATGGCTCACTCTCCTCTCCTATCAGATACACAAGGAAGTCTCCAAAGCAACCCACACACAAAATGCTGGAGGAACCCCGCAGGCAAAGCAGGACTGCAGGGAGAGAAGCTGCCCACAAGTCTGATGGTATGTGCTTTCAGGTTTTTGGACCATAAGATCTAGGAGCAGAATTCGGCCATTTGGCCCATCGAGTCTGCTCTGCCATTTCATCATGGCTGATCCATTTTCCCCCCTCAGCCCCCATCTCCTGCCTTCTCCCCGTATCCCTTCACACCCTGACCAATCAAGAATCTATCAACCTCTGTCTTAAATATACATAAAGACTTGGCCTCTACAGCCACCTGTGACAACAAATTTCACAGACTCACCTCTCTTTGGCTAGAGAAATTCCTCATCTCCTTTCAAAAAGGATGCTCCCTCTATTCTGAGGCTGTGTCCTCTGGTCTTAGACTCCCCCACCACAGGAAACATCCTCTCCACGTCCACTCTATCAGGGCCTTTCAATGTTCCATAGGTTTCAATGAGGTCACCCCTCATTCTTCTGAATTCCAGTGAATATAGGCCCAGGGCCATCAAACACTCTTCACACGACAAGCCTTTCAATCCTAGAATCATTTTTGTGCATTTTCGTTCTGTGATAAGGGACCCAAAATGGCTCAGGATACTTCAAGTGAGGCCCTTTGTATCTCTCCTATGCTGGTCCTGAACTCTCCCTCTCCCTCTCTTATTTTTAAAAGCACTGTGGCCTGCTCTGGGCCTTGAGTCTACAAGCTCCGCTGTGTGGTGAGCTGAGGCTGAGGCTGCGGGCCTGCTCTGGGCTCCGTGTCTACAAGCTCCGCTGTGTGGTGAACTGAGGCTGAGGCTTCAGGCCTGCTCCGGGCCTCGAGTCTACGGACTCAATTTCATTTTGAATGCTTTTGCTTACTTTTATTGTTTGCACGATTTGTGTCTCTTCCAGACATCCCACCCTGCAAAAACTGATTTCAGGGAGGTAGCATCATCAATTTGCGGGAGACTTCCGGGAGAGGTGGGATGTCTGCAATAGAGTAGCTCTTTAGCAGCTAGCCAGCTAGTTTAAATAACGTTAGCTACGCTAATGAATGAATGACACCTGTTAAACTCACCTCCATGTCTTTTACAGTCTTAACCCACCATGGGCAATAGAAAAGTCACTGTTGCAAACAGTGCAGCGAGCAACACTGTCATTATTTTGACCCCTATTAGGCAGGGGTACACTTTAGTGTAGTCTGGGGTGACGTACGTTTTATTTTTTTTTTGAACATTCTGCAATGGCGCGCTCTCACTCGCGCGCGCTCTCTCTCTCTCGTGGTCGCTCGCACGCTCTCAAGTGCTCTCACTTGTTTTCTCTCTTGCTTGCTCTCTCTCCCTCTCTCGCTTGCTTTCCAGCTCGCTCTCTCTCGTGGTCGCTCTTGCACTCTCTCTTGTTCGCTCTCAAAAAAATTGATTTCCGTGATATTGTATATAATTTGCGGGCATCAGGGAGCCACTATTAATATGCGGGAGACTCCCGGAAGTTCTGGGAGAGGTGGGATGTCTGGATTTGAGTCTTTTCCTTTTTTTTCTTTCTTTCTTTCTGTCTCTTTCTCTCTCTCTCTCTCTCTCTCTCTCCCCCTCTCTCCCCCTCTCTCTCTCTCTCCCTCTCTCTCTCTCTCCCTCTCACATTGGGAGTTAGTTGTCTTTTTTAAATGTTTTGTTTTGGCGTTTTTTTGTTTTGTGGCTGCCTGAAGGGGGACGGATCTCAAGGCTGTATAATTCATACATACTTTGATAATAAATGGACTTTGAACTTTGATTTGCTTCACTGAAAAGAAGATGAAAGCCTGTCTGCTCCTAACGTACTGACGTTCATTACAGATTTTTACCTATTAATCATATTTCCTGCTGAGGAGAGAGAGAACACATCTATTCCATCAATTCTGGGCTTGAGTGAAACGTCAGGTGACAAAGGCTCTGCATGATACTGTGTTTATAAAGCAGCTCGGCCGTTAAAATGATTACTGACACAGAACTGACAAGCAAAATTTTATTTTGACTAAATATTTTCACGCCGACGAGAAATGAGTCAATTCCTGCATCTTTCAGGCAGCCTGGGCTCGGAGGAGGGGTGGAGAGCTCTCACAGAGAAAATTGCGGAGTGATTTTGTGTGCCTTGTGGGTGACAAGATAATTTCATGTATTTCTGAAATAATGCTCGGCTTCTGCAGGTTGTCATTAAGCTGAGGGTGTTCATTTTAACCAGAGAGGTCTCCGGGAGTGTTCTTATTAAAATTATTCTGCTTGCACGCCTGTTCTGCAGCGGAGAAAATGATTTAGCAGGGAGAGTTACTGATCCCTTAACACCACCATTCAATGCAAAGATTCTCAAAGCAGATGATTTGCACTTGGCATTTTAAAGATATTTTATGCGCTTCTTTGGGAGATTACGCTTTCTCCTGATCTTTTCATATTCACCGTCTGGCTTGCCGAATGAACGCTGCTGATAACAAAGGTGCCAATTTCTAGATTCAGTCACGCCCGCACCAGTCAGCAGACTGGGTGACTCGAGATTAAAGTGGAATCTGACCCCATCTGTTCTGACAACAAGAGCTCGACATTTACTTCTCCTCCTTTGCCTCTGCTTTATGGTGATGTTATAACGGTGACTGCCATCATCATTGCAAAAATATAATGAAGCTTTGGGAGGTCACGAGGGACTTGTATATACGCAAATGCAAGTCATCTTCTTTTAATAATTCCCCTCAGCTCTTGTCACTCTTTTACACTGACTCAAAGTAAAATACACTGCACAAAACCAAACTTTGTTTCCCGGAATAATGGGCGGGTAACTGTCTCAATTATTTTATTTAAGACACAGATTTTGACGTTGCGCAAACAAAGTCACTGGAGAGAGGGACTGGTACTGTGGCTGTGAAGTGGTCTCTTTATTCAAGAAAATGAGACAGAGCAGGCATCGTACTGACGACCCGTTCGGAGGGAAAAGGCCTGTTTGACCTAACACTACATGGCATTTTGTGTGCGCAAGGTCAAAGGACAATTCAGATTAAAGTCAAAGAGCAATTCAGGCTAAGGTCAAAGGACAAGTGCATTTTTACAACGCTGCCTCTGAACTACACTCCACTCTCACACCTCCCTCTTCGCACCCACACGACAGACACCCAAATAACGAATTTAATCAGCGTTGTCTGGTCTTCCGCCTAACTGCGGCTCACTGTTCCTAGGAACCCCTGGTCCAGAGCTGCATTTTAGATTTAATCCACGGTTCATATTCGCATCTGGAGACGGGGGGCTGAAGTTATTTGTGAACCCCCAAAAAAACGCCAAAACAGATCTATACTTTATTGTCGCCAAACAATTAATACTAGAGCGTACAATCATCACAGCGATATTTGATTCTGCCCTTCGTGCTCCCTGAAGTACAAATCGATAGTAAATACTAAATATTTAAATTATAAATCATAAATAGAAAATAGAAAAGAGAAAGTAAGGTAGGGCAAAAAAACCGAGAGGCAGGTCCGGATATTTGGAGGGTACGGCCCAGATCTGGGTCAGGATCCGTTCAGCAGTCTTATCACAGTTGGAAAGAAGCTGTTCCCAAGCTCTTCAAGCTCCTGAGCCTTCTCCCGGAGGAAAGAGGGACGAAAAGTGTGTTGGCTTGGGGGGGGGTCGTGTCCTTGATTATCCTGGCAGCACTGCTCCGACAGCGTGCGGTGTAAAGTGAGTCCAAGGACGGAAGATTGGTTTGTGTGATGTGCTGGGCTGTGTCCACAATCTTCTGCAGCTTCTTCCGGTCTTGGACAGGACAACTTCCATACCAGGTTGTGATGCACCCCAGAAGAATGCTTTCTACGGTGCATCTATAAAAATTAGTGAGGGCTTTAGAGGACAGGCCAAATTTCTTTAGCTTTCTCAGGAAGTAAAGGCGCTGGTGGGCCTTCTTGGCAGTGAACCCTGCTTGGTTGGACCAAGTCAGGACATTTGTGATATTGACCCCGAGGAACTTAAAGCTTTTGACCTGTTCCACTTGCGCACCACCGATGTAAATGGGGTGGTGCGGTCTGCTACTCCTTCTGAAGTCAACAACCAATTCCTTCGTCTTGCTGACATTGAGGGATAGGTTATTGTCTTCGCACCGTGCCACCAGGTTCTTAATTTCCTCTCTGTTCTCAATCTCATCATTACCCGAGATACGGCCTACAATCGTGGTGTCATCAGCAAATTTATATATTGAGTTCAGGGAATTCGGGGAACTATTGGGGAATTCGGATTTTCTGGGTAAATGCGATATAGTCCTCTGAAGCCTTTATGGACAGTAGTATTTACTTCCCCACCACCAAAAGACAAAGTAATGTTAACATTAATACAGAACAGTACAGCACAGCATAGCACAGGCCCTTCGGCCCGCAATGTTCTGCCAACCCTTCAGCATCCTCTAATCTCAGTCTAACCCTCCCCTCCCACATAGGCCTCCATTCTTCTTTCATCCCTGTGCCTCTCTAAGAGTCTCTAACACTGCCTCTGACAGCCTGTTCCATGCACCTGCCAATCTCAGTGTGAAAACCTCACCCCTTATACTTTCCTCCAATCATCTTAAAATCATGCCCCCTCGTAATCATACTCTCTAGTCCAGGCAGCATCCTGGTGAATCTCCTCTGCACCCTCTCTAAAGCTTCTAAATCCTCCCGGTAATATTTATCGATGTTGGTTTACAAGACGGTTGAGTGCTTCCTCTACAGCAGGGTTCCCAACTTGGGGTGTACGGGCCCCCTGCTTAATGGTGTTGGTCCATGGCTTAATAAAAGGTTGGGAACCCCTTCTCTAGTCTCTATTTGTAATCTGAACCCAATCCCAGCAGTCCACGACCTGCCAGGCAACCACTTATTCCTGAGATTGATTGATTTATTTAATAAATATGTGATGCAGTGCATCGAGCGAACCCGCAGACCCAATTAACGTCACTGAAACCCTCCCAACCACTGAGCACACCTACTTGAAACGTTGCTGTAGAAAGGCAGCATCCATCATCAGAGACCCCCACCACCCAGGCCGTGCTCTCTTCTCGCTGCTGCCATCAGGTAGGAGGTACAAGAGCCTCAGGACTCGCACCACCAGGTTCAGGAACAGTTACTACCCCTCAACCATCAGGCTCCTGAACAAAAGGGGGCAACTACGCTCATCTATTGAGATGTTCCCACAACTGATGACCTCACTTTAAGGACTCTTTATCTCATGTTCTCGTTATTTGTTGCTATTTATTTATATCTGCATTTGCACAGTTTGTTGTCTTCTGCACTCTGGTTGATCTGTCACTGATCCTGTTTACAGTTACTATTCTATAGATTCGCTGAGTATGATCGCAGAAAAAAGAACCTCAGGGTTGTATATGATAATAAACTGATAATAAACTTTGAACCCTAACTTAATCCCCTCCTGATTCTTGTGCAATTGGATTTGGTTGGCAGATTGATGTTTTTCTTTTATGGAAGCTTGTATGGTGTATAGCTCCAGGGTTGTGCTCCCAATGGGTTTTTTTTTGGTTAGTAGGGGTTCTTTTCTCCTTTCTTTTTTCCAAAAAAAATAGTTTCAACATTTTGTTTTTTCTTATTATTATTGGTATACTGTTTAGCTTTGATAATTTAACTCTTATTGCACATATTGATATGTTGATTTGATTACTTTAATGTATTTTTTGCTGATTTTCAATAATAATTAATAAAAAGATTTAAAAATGAAAATGACCCCCAACTTGATCACGGGACAATTTACAATGAACCAGCTAACCTGCCGTTGGGCAGTGGGAGGAAACCGCAGCACCCCGGGTGAAGCCCACCCTCTCCCCGTGGAGGCCGTGCGGAGACTCCTTACAGAACGGTGCTGGGATGGAGCTCCGAACTCCGGGAATGGCCCGCGCTAACCGCTACGGTACCGTGACGCCCCTACGAAGCGGGAGAAGTAGGAACATGACCAGCAAAGGTTACGCAGATATACTTTACAAATTACCTATGTCCTGCCCTTGCACGAGACCCTAGATCACCAAGGATCTATATTCCAGCGACATGTGTTCTTATTATCCTCGAACGTACAAAGTTCAAAGTAAATTTTATTATTGTCTCCACGTGCAACGCTGAGATTCATTTTTCTGCGGGCATACTCAGCAAACCTATAGAATAGTAACTGTAAACAGGATCAGTGAAAGATCAACCAGAGTGCAGAAGACAACAGGCTGTGCAAATGCAAATATAAGTAAATAGCAGTAAATAACGAGAACATGAGATAAAGAGTCCTCGAAATGAAATCATTGGTTGTGGGAGCATCTCATTGATAGGGCAAGTGAGTTTATTTATCCCCTTTTGCCAACAGCCTGATAGTTCGGGGGAGGGGCGGGGTTAGTAACTATACATACAGAGGAATGCTAGAAGATAAGCTTTTATTTTTTAAAAATCAAAATAAAAACAGAAAACGCTAGAAATACTCGGGAGGCCAGGCCACATCTGTGGAGAGAGAAACATAGCTCACATTTCCAGTGAAAGACACCTCATCAGAACTGAGGACGGAAAAGAATCTTGTTAAGGTGGGGATGGTGAGGTGGGGGGAGAGAGGGGCACATGCCACTGAAAGGTAGAACAGTGGTGACAATGGGAAAAACTGTAAAGGTTTGGATCCATTCTTCAGTTATGTGTTTTCATATTGGTATACTCTGGTGGTTTGCCTTGGAGGGCAGAGAAGTTCTCTCCTGAGCTTTTGTCAATATTTATTCCTCAATGTAATAAAATTATTACATCCTGATTGCTACATTTTCATTGGTAGGAGCTGTTATGTTTCATAACCCCAAAACATAGAAAACTAATTGAAAGGAAAACGCGGGAGCCAGGAGATAAAATGTGTATGCTTGTTTTTCCTTCAAGCGTACGCCTGACGCGGTAGTGTGATGACGTATACCATTTACGTAGTTTTACACTTAACCCGTAATGAATTATTTAAAGAAACAAAGAATGCTAAATCAGCAACAGGTTTACACTATTACTCAAATATTGATGATGGATGGCTCTTCGCTTGTGATGATCAGGAGCGACAGCACGATTGTCGGTGACTGTAGAGGCCAGTTCTTGGATCTGCAGAGACACGGGAGTAGCTGGGATGCGGGCACTTGGGGAGCAGGAACCTTCCTGCACCTCCTCTCCTCTTCAGTAGCCGCTCGTTCTGGATCCCTCTGAATTCTTGGCTAGACCGTGGATCAGCGTTCTCCTGCAGTCCCTGTCACAAGCCAGCTCTGCAACCCGCTGACCTCGATATTTGCCTGAGAGAGCTGCTGCTTAAGTTGGTCTTTTCACCTCTTAAGCACCATGATCTCTCTTTCCCTGAGCGAGTTCTCCGTAGAGTAATGCTTTTGGTAACCTGGAGTTGTCCATGCAAGACAACTTGGAAGTTGAGCTTTTTTTTAGATTATGAGAACACTCAGTCCTCTTTTATTGTCATTTAGAAATGCATGCATGTATTAAGAAATGATACAATGTTTCTCCGCAGTGATATCACAGAAAAACAGGGCAAACCAAAGACTAACACTGACAGAACCACATAATTATAACATATAGTTACAGCAGTGCAAAGCAATACCATAATTTAATGAAGAACAAATCATGGGCACGGTAAAAATAGTCTCAAAGTCCCCGAGTCGATCGACTGCCGAGTCCCCGATAGCAGGCGGCAAAAGGGAGAAACTCCCTGTCATAAGTCTCCAGGCACCGTCAACTTGCCGATGCCTTGGAAGCAGCCGACCACAGCCGACACTGAGTCCATCCGTCCGAAAACTTCGAGCCTCTGACCAGCCTCCCGAGCGCCATCCTCTGCCGAGCGCCTTCGACCTCTCCCCGGCCGCTGAAACAAGCAAAGCCAAGGATTCGGGGCCTTCTGCTCCGGAGATTCCGGTTACCACACAGTAGCAGCAGCAGCGAAGCGGGCATTTCAGAAGTTTTCCAGATGTTCCTCCGTGCTCTCACGCCCGTCTCCATCAAATCAGGATTGTGCACGGTCCCCTACTTGACAGATTACAGATATCAATCACCGGAGAGGCCGCGCACGCTGCCGTCGCGCCGCCATCTTCTTCATTTTCCCTTCTCCAGGACCTCGTCGTTGGAGACACGATCCTGCCAGCTGATACCCATGATGGATTGGGGGCAGTGCCGATGGAAGCACCCGAGCATCCGGATTTGCTTGCGGTACCAGACCCGGGCTTCGGAGCCGTATAGCGGTGTTGTGGCGACAGCAGCCCAGCGCACCTGGATTTTTGTGGACAGACGCAGCCGGTGGTTCGCCCACACACAGGTTTCTAGGGGCAGAGCTAAATCAAATGTCTCCAAGAAGAGACTTGTCGTTGAGTTTGGAGGGTTGCGTTCCTCAATCACCTGGAGAGCTATGTTGGCTGGAGTCAGGGCCTCATGCTTTGGCTCTTGGTAGGGTCACCCATGCCAAACAGGTCAAAGGGTAGAGGCCAGACTAAGAGTGGTCCACCGATCCTCCAGGTTTGTGCGTTCAGCTCAGGGCTAGCAACCCTGACTAGTCAAACAAAATTGTTACAGAAACAGCCACGAAGAATCCTTCTACATCTGAGTGCGACGGTATTCCTGAGTCTCCACCCAGGACTTGCGTGAGTAACAGTAACGAAAACCAAGAGGAATCTACTGGTTAGGAACGGCCATCTCATCGCCAATTTCTGAAACATCTAGAACCATATCCGCTTGGTTTGCAAATGAAATCAGGAGGCCTTCAATCTATTGATCGATGGTCCAACCTGCATAGTTTTAGTCTTCCTCTTGAAGGATTCATGAGAGTGGAATGGGTGAGATATCTAATAAACCATTTTGAGTTTATAACAGGAGTTACCAACCTAGGGTCCATGGTATGGGACCGATTAACCAGTGACACTTCGAGTATGATGCGACAGGGAGTTCGGAATCCTGACGGCCTGAGGGAAGAAACTGTTTCCCATCCTGACCGTTCTTGTCTTTGTGCATCGGAGTCTCCTGCCTGATGGTAGAAAGTCAAAGAGGAAGCTGGATGGATGGGTGGGATCCTTGATAATACTAAGGGCCCTGCGTACGCAGCGCTCCTGATAAATGTCCCCGATGGATGGTAGGGAGACCCCTATGATCCTCTCGGCCGTTCTCACGGTCCTTTGTAGGGACTTCTGGTCCGATGCTCGGCTGCTCCCAGACCAGATGGAGATGCAACTTGTCAGAACACTCTCAATGGTGCTCCTGTAAAGTTCGGTTAAGATGGGGGGGTGGGCCTCACTTGCCTCAACTCCTTGAGGAAGAGGAGATACTGCCCGTGCCTTCTTGTTCAGGGAGGTGACACTGAGGGACCAGGTGAGGTCACCTGTGACGTGAACCTCCTAGGAACTTGGTGCACTTAATTCTCGCTTTACAAGCCATATATATCTTGCTTCAGGTTTCTCATATCTTAATGGTATTGGTCCATGGTATGGAAAGGGTTGGGAGCCCCTGGTTTAGAAGGAAGGGGTAGATTCTGAGGGACACTGCCAGGTCAGAGAGGACGATGGACAGCCTACAACCAGGCGGTACCCTGTAAGAACACTTAGATTAGATTAGATTATGAGGACACTCAGTCCTCGTTTATTGTCATTTAGAAATGCATGCATTAAAAAAATGATACAGTGTTCCTCCAGAATGATATCACAAGAAAACACAGGACAAACCAAGACTAAAACTGACAAAACCACATAATTATAACATATAGTTACAACAGTGCAAAGGAATACCGTAATTTGATAAAGAGCAGACCATGGGCACAGTAAAAAAAAAAGTCTCTAAGTCCCGATAGACTCATCATCTCACACAGATGGCTGAAGGGAGAAACTTTCCCTGCCATGAGCTTCCAGCACCGCAGACTTGCCGATGCAGCACCATTGGAAGCACCCGACCGCAGCGGACTCTGAGTCCGTCCGAAAACTCAGAGCCTCCGACCAGCCCCTCCGACACCGAGCACTGAGCACCATCTCTGCCGAGCGCTTCGACCCCACCCCGGCCGCCGAGCAACAGGCAAAGCCAAGGACTTGGGGCCTTCCCCTCCGGAGATTCTGGACCACACAGTAGCAGCGGCAGCGAAGCGGGCATTTCAGAAGTTTCACCAGATGCTCCTCTGTGCTTCTCACGTCAATCTCCATCAAATCAGGATTTTGCATGGCACCCTACTTGACAAATAACAGACATCACCACCGGAGTGGCCACTGCGAGCTGTGTCGTGCCGCCATCTTCTCCCCCCTCCTTTAGAACTGAGATGAGGAGGAACTGGAACCTAATGCAAGTCTATCCAAGGCTGAGAGTTTCGGTTCTTATGGGAATCATTTAGATTATAGAGACCAGGCTGGAAGCTGTCGTCTAATGATTGGGTCAGTCATGATCCCAGCGAAAAGCAGAGCGACGCCTGTTCCATTTTGTTTCTCTGACCTGAGCCCCAAGTTAGCGTCTTACGACTTGCTCCTGGGTCTTTGAGATGTTATGGGCATGGAACTGAAACTCGTATACCCATGACGCCCACAATCGTTTCTAAAAGTAAGACACCTCGGATGTGAGGAACCTGAGGTAGGACATGTGTCTCATATAGCGAAAGTTAAGTGCACCACGTTCCTGGGAGGTTCACATCATGGGCAGACTCACCCGGTCCCTCAGTATCACCTCTCTTATCAAGAAGGCTCAGCAGCATCTCCACTTCCTGAGGAGATTGAGGGAAATGAGGAACCCCCTATCCCCATCTTAACCAATCTTCGCAAGAGCACCATTGAGAGCGTCCTGACAAGTTGCATCTCCATCTGGTCTGGGGGCAGCCGAGCATCGGGCCGGAAGTCCCTACAAAGGACTGTGAGAACGGCCGAGAGGATCATAGGGGTCTCCCTACCGTCCATCGGGGGCATTTATCAGCACCGCTGCGTACGCAGGGCCCTTAGTATTATCAAGGATCCCACCCATCCATCCAGCATCCTCTTTGACTTTCTACCATCAGGCAGGAGACTCCGATGCGTAAAGACAAGAACGGTCAGGATGGGAAACAGTTTCTCCCCTCAGGCCGTCAGGATTCTGAACTCCCTGCCGCGTCACATTCAAAGAGTTACTGGTTTGTCTGTTCTGTACCTGACAATTATTTAACTTATGCACTTTAATTTGTATATTTATGCATAATTCATCTGTAGGTTCTATCCTTACTTTCCTAAGTTACTGTGTGTTATGTGTACTATTGTGCTTTACACCCTGGTTCGGAGAAATGTCTTGTCTGACGGTGAACATGTATATACTTAAACGACTTGAGTGCCGATAGACAAAATTTTAAGGCTCAGGAGACAACAGGGACAGTGAGAGAATAAATGCATCATCACCATAGAGTATTGCTCCTGGAGCGTTTCTGACGCTGGGTACAATGTTTTTGGCTTGTATTGTTATCGTGTGTTGTGTGTACTACAGTGCTTTACACCCTGGTCTGGAGAAACGTTGTCTTGTTTGACGGTATACATGTATATAGTTAATTGATTAAACTTGACTAGACTATGGAAATACTCAAAAGGTCGGGCAGCATCTGCAGAGACTGTAAAAGGTGATGACCTTCATTAGAACCCTCATTATCAGTGACCACAACAACCCCCTAGCCCTGACGTGTCCATTTTTCCAAATCAGAGCCTGATCTCTAAGTGTTCCCCCAATCTCGCCGGTGGTGTCTGCACCAAATTGTTGCTTCACATTCTGCAGTTTCCTTCGCTCAGTCCCTCGGCCCCTTTAAAACTCACGAGGCCTTGAGTCATCCTACCAGTCTTCTCCTTCGCAAGGCAGTTATCTTTGATTGCTTCTGGAAATGGGTTTGTCTGCGGCAGGATCTGTAGCCAGAAGGTAGAAAGCTTCAGCCTCATTTCACGGCAAAATAAAGAACAGCTTTGAAGACTTCGGGAACAGGCAAATTAAAACAAAAAGAGAGCTCGGTGCACTGGATGATAAAAGTCTGTGGCAATCTCATTCAGCTGGGTAGCAAGGAGGAAGTCTTTCCTGGAGATAATCTCCAGCTAGAAAACTAAACATTAGTAGGATCACAGAGGAATGGTTATCACCCCTCAGCCATCAGGCTTTTGAAACAAAGGGGATAACTTCACTAGCCCCCTTCACTGATCAGTTCCCACAACCTATGGACGCACTTTTAAGGACTCTTCATCTCACGTTCTCGATATTTATTGCTTATTTATTTCAAAGGTTCATTTTACTGTCAGAGGATGTTTCCAGTACGCAACCTGAAATTCTTACTCTTCACAAACATCCACAAAACAAGAGCCCCATAAAATGAATGACGGAAACATCGAAGCCCTCCCCCCCTCTGTCTGTTTTTATATTTGCACAGTTTGTAGACGTCTGCACTCCAGATGAACACCACTAGTTGGACGGTCTTTTATTGAATCATAACCAGGTTTAATATCAGTGTCATGAAATTCAACCTTCCAGCGGCAGCAGTACGGGACATGCCCTCTTCTCATTGTTACCGTCAGGGAGGAGGTACAGGAGCCTGAAGGCACACACTCAACAATTCAGGAACAGCTTCTTCCCCTCTGCCGTCCGATTTCTGAATGGACTCATGAACTTTTTAAAAAAATATATATTACTTCTGTTTTTGCACTATTTTTAATCTATTTATATAGATTACTATCGTCATCGTGGCTGTCCCTCGAGGTCGAGGATGATGGTCTTCGTTCCGTACGGAGCAAAGACGCCTGTGCGTGTATTTGTTCAACGTGGACTTGATGTTGCACTCCAAGAAGCACACGGTACTTCACAAATCAACCAACTGATTCCAGTGGCATGGAAACCACGACGATTGGAGCTGATGGATTTGTTGCAGCCTTCATCCGCCTTCACAGCCGTTGAGTTCGAAGTAACTTTGCCTGTTCCACCGTTGAGGTCTTGGTTGGATTGTTCTTTGTCAGGGACCTCACCCTCGACCTTACCGCCATGGGTGACCCTACCAGGAGCATAGCTCCAGACGGCATCGCTCTCGGGGTCTCAGGACCACACAAGCTTCTCCACCACGACAAGGTGACAATCCACGGATTACTATCCATAGATTACTATATACTTAATATTTATTTTCTTTCTATATTTATCATGTATTGCTTTTTTTTTGGGTAATTTATTTTTTATTGAATTGCAGCTGCTCGGTTAACATATATCAAGATGTTAATAATCCTGGCAACACACACAAAGTTCTGGAGAAGCTCTGCAGGCCAGGGAACATCTGTGGAAAAGAGTAGGCAGTCGACGTTTCAGGCCGAGACCCTTCATCTCGGTCTGAAAGGTTGACTGTTTACTGGTTTCCATAGCTGCTTCCTCCAGCGTTTTGCGGGCATTGCTCAGGAAGTTGACGGGCCAAGGGTATATCACTTGGAATCGGGCGGTTAACACCCCTAGCTGGCCAGCTATTCCCGGTCTACACCTACGCACTTGGGGTGCCGTCTACGGTTTTGCTGTCCTTGACTTGGCGAGGGCGCCTACCTGCTCTACAGTGCCAGCTTTGCCAACATGGTGAGAGGTCGAGGAGGCCTGGCCTGCATTGCCCGACAGGAGGTGAGCTCTTTAAAGTGCACAGGTCGATCAGGGAGTCTCCCCCTCCGTAGGTCTACGGGGCTTGGTCTTAAAGTAAAAGGGAAGCCTCTTAAGACGGAAACGAGGGCTAGTGTGGGTGACACAGGTTCAATTCCCGCCGCTGCCAGTAAGGAGTTTGTAACGTTCTCCACCGTGACCGCGTGGGTTTCCTCCGGGTGCTCTGGTTTCCTCCCGCAGACCAATTGGTCAGGTAGGTTAATTGTCCCGTGATTAGGCCAGTGTTAAATCAGGAGGGGCAGTGCGGTTCGAAGGGCCAGAGGGCCTATTCTGAGCTGTATCTCAATAAATAAGCCAACAGATTTCTTCACAGAGCGGCGAATCGTTGAAATTCTCAATCTCGAAGGGCTTGGGAAGCTCAGACATCGACCTACCTGAACATAAAGCTTGGCGCTGAGTAGCTGAGTGGGCTTAATAGGGTCAAATATCTCTTCTCCCCATTTCCTTGGTTCTCCAATTTTCAAAGGTTTCCAAAAAAAAAGGTTTCAAAGGTACATTTAATGTCAGAGAAATGTATACAATGCACATCCTGAAATTCTTTTTCTTCACAAACATTCATGAAAGGCAGAGGAGTGCCCCGAGGAGTGAATGACAGTTAAATGTTCAAACCCCAAAGCCCCCCTTCCAGCTCCTCGCTCCCATGCATAAGCAGCAGCAAAGCAACAAATCCCTCCCTCCCCCACCAGCAAAAAAAAGCGTCGGCGCCCCCCACCGAGCACTCGAGCATGCAGCAAATCAACAGCAAAGACACAGACTTGCAGTACCCCAAAGACTATTCATTCACCCGGTATTCAACATACCACAGGCTCTCTCTCTCTCTCTAATAAAGACTATTCGTTCACCCGGTATTAAACATACCACAGTCTCTCTCTCTCTCTCTCTAATAAAGGAGAAAGAGATGTCTCCGTTTCACAGCGAGAGAGGAGACATAACAAACAATTCGCTAACTTACGATGTTAGAAGTCTGTTGCGTCGCTTTTCCCGAGTTCTGTGCCCAAAGAACTTGGGTCTCTGGGCACACAGCCAGCAGCCAGCTCGCTGCTTTCGATCTTCCGTCTCCCATGGCACACCGACCTCGAGTCCGCCCGCCTCCAGAGTCACGAAAATCCGGCACCTTGGAGGCGCACTAGACTTCCAGGCCGCGTCCTTGACATATCGAACATCGGCCAGTCGTGAGACCCCGAGAGCGGGTCCCGTTCCCGCGAAGAACCGAAGTCAGCGTGTAACTCCAGGTCAGGGTCTTCAAAAGAACCCTGAAAGGGAAAAATAGAGATATTAAAGATAGAAATAGAACTGTTTCTGAAGATGCAGGCAAAGGAGTCACCGTTAGAGGCCATCGTCCTCCTAAGCTCCAATTTAGAATCGACAAGTCTGAAGCCTGAGTAACTGTTAGCGATGGTTATCGGCGTTTTACAGTGTCTCCGTGTCTGTAGGTCCTGCTCTTAATACTTGAGGACAAAGTTCTGGGCCTTCACACCTGTGTGGGTCCCATTCCAGGAGGAGGTCAGAATCAATCAGATTTACTTTTGGGGTTTCCCTTCCTCCACCATTGATCCTGTGCTTACCTGCGTATCCTTAATTTCCCCAGACCGTAAGACGTCAGAGCATAATTAGGCCATCTGGCCCGTCGAGTCTGCTCCGCCATTCAATCATGGCTGGTCCTTTTCTCCCCCCCACCCCCTACTCACCTCCTCAGACATCAGCACTTAGCCCATCTTAACAGGGATAGAGTTCCTCTCCTCCTCAACCACCACCCCCACGAGCCTCCGCATCCAACGTGTCATTCTCCACAACTCCAACAGGACCCGCCACCAAACACATCTGTACCTCCTTCCCCCTCTCCCCGCCAGAGATTTCTCTGTGATTCCATTGTCCATTCATCCCCCCCCCCAATAATAGTCTCCCTCCCGGCACTTATCCCCGCAAGGAGCAGAAGGGCCACACCTGCCCGGTCACCTCCATCCAGACAGCCCTTCCAGGCGAGGCGACAACACTTCACCTGCAAATGTCTAGGGGGCCATCTACTGTGTCCAGCGCTCCCACGCGGCCTCCTCGTAGCCTTGTCCGGTACACTCAACCCTCCATCTGCAAAAAATCAGAATTCCCCGGTGCCCAGCCGTTTTAATCCCAATCCTCATTCCTGTTCCGACATGTCCAATCCCATGGCCTCTTTTCCTGCACTCTCAGGTCGGAGGAGCAACACGTACTCCGTTTGGAGAAGATGGCGCGACGCAGCGCGCGTGGCCGTCTCGAATGAATATCAATTATGTGTAACTAGGGGCTGTGCACAATCCTGATTTGATGGACACAGCTGTGAGAGGCACGGAGGAACATCTGGAGTAACTTCTGAAATGCCCGCTTCGCTGCCGCTGCTACTGTGCGATCGAGAATCTCCAGAGACGAAGGCCCCAAATCCTCGGCTTTGCCTGTTGCCCGTTGCCGGGGCCGAGGTCGAAGTGCTCGGCAGAGATGGTGCTCGGTGCTCGGTGTCGGAGAGCTGGTCGGAGGCTCGGAGTTTTCGGACGGACTCGGAGTCGGACTGTGGTCGGATGCTTCCAGGATGCTGCATCGGCAAGTTGGCGGCGCTGGAGGTTCACCGTCTGCGTGAGATGATGGGACTTTCGAGAAACTTTGAGACTTTCTACCATGCCCGTGGTCTGTTCTTATCAAATTACGGTATTGCTTTGCACTGTTGTAACTATATGTTATAATTACGTGGTTTTTGTTAGTTTTTAAGTCGGTTTGTCATGTGTTTTTCGTGATATCATTCTGGAAAAACATTTTATCGTTTCTTAATGCATGCATTACTAAATGCCAATAAAAGGGGACTGCGTGTCCTCATTATCATAAACATCATATTTATGATCATAATCATAAACATAAATATGATGGCAAAATATAGTATTAATGACAAGACTCTTGGCATTGTGGAGGATCAGAGGGATCTTGGGGTCCGAGTCCATAGGACACTCACAGCAGCTACGCAGGTTGACTCTGTGGTTAAGAAGGCATATGGTGCATTGGCCTTTATCAATCATGGGATTGAGTTTAGGAGTCGAGAGGTAATGTTGCAGCTGTATAGGACCCTAGTCAGACCCCACTTGGAGTACTGTGCTCAGTTCTGGTCACCTCACTACAGGAAGGACGTGGAAACTATAGAAAGAGTGCAGTGGAGATTTACAAGGATGTTGCCTGGATTGGAGAGCATGGCTTTTGAGAATAGGTTGGGTGAACTCGGCCTTTTCTCCTTGGAGCAACGGAGGATGAGAGGTGACCTGATAGAGGTGTATAAGATGATGAGAGGCATTGATTGTGTGGATGGTCGGAGGCTTTTTCCCAGGGCTGAAATGGTTGCCACAAGAGGACACAGGTTTAAGGTGCTGGGGAGTAGGTACAGAGGAGATATCAGGGGTAAGTTTTTTACTCAGAGAGTGATGAGTGCATGGAATGGGCTGCTGGCAATGGTGGTGGAGGTGGATACGATAGGGTCTTTTAAGAGACTTTTGGACAGGTACATGGAGCTTAGTAAAATAGAGGGTTATGGGTAAGCCTAGTAATTTCTATGGTAAGGACATGTTCAGCACAACTCTGTGGGCCGAAGGGCCTGTATTGTGCTGTAGGTTTTCTATGTTTCTAAACCTGATGGCATGAATGTCGATTTATCCAACTTACGGCAATATCGGCGCCCCCCCCCCCCCCCCGTTCTTCAATTCCTCACTCTGGCATCTTAGCTCTTCTCCTCAACTGCCGATCACTTCTCCCTGGTCCCCCTCCTCCTTCCCTTTCTCCACTGGGTCTACTCTCCTATCAGCTTCCCTCTTCTCCAGCCCGTCACCTTTTTCACCTATCACCTTCCCGCTTCTTACTTCTGGCCCCTCCCCCACCCACCTGGCTTCACCTATCACCGGCCAGCATGTACTCCCTCCCCTCCCCCCCCCCTCTGACCCTGCTTATTCTGGCTTCATCTCCCTTCCCTCCCAGCCCTGAAGGAGGGTCTCGGCCCGAAACGTCGACTGTTTGTTCACTCCCACGTACGCTGCCCGACCTGCTGAGTTCCTCCAGTATTTTGTGTGTGTGTGTGTGTGCTGCTCTCTGTTGTTACTGAGATATGTCATGAAATGTGTTGTTCCGTGGCAGCAGCAGAATGCAAGACGGGTGAGTCCTGGGCTGGACGTCCTGCTCGCTTAAGGAAGGGGAGGCGTCTCCCACATTCCGGGTGTGGTGATCGCCGGAGGGGCACTGTCTGGCTGGAGGTCACTCACGTGTCCTCCCCTACACGATGTGCCCATAGAAACTCCATCTGCCACTTCTCAGCCCAGTTTTGCATCCTATCGATATCCCGCTGTAATCTCTGACAGCCCTCCATACTATCCACAACACCTCCAACCTTTGTGTCATCAGAAAACTTACTAACCCATCCCTCCACTTCCTCATCCAGGTCATTTATAAAAATCACAAAGAGAAGGGTCCCACAACAGATCCCTGAGGCACACCACTGGTTACCAACCTCCATGCAGAATATGACCCGTCTACAACCACTGTTTGCCTTCTGTGGGCAAGCCAGTTCTGGATCCACAAAGCAAGGTCTCCTTGGATCCCATGCCTCCTTACTTTCTCAATAAGGCTTGCATGGGGTACCTTATCAAATGCCTTGCTGAAATCCATATACAATACGTCTACTGCTCTACCTTCATCAACGTGTTTAGTCACATCCTCAAAAAATTCAATCAGGCTCGTAAGGCACGACCTGCCTTTGACAAAGCCATGCTGACTATTCCTAATCATATTATGCCTCTCCAAACGTTCATAAATCCTGCCTCTCAGGATCTTCTCCATCAACTTACCAACCACTGAAGTAAGACTCACTGGTCTATAATTCCCTGGGCTATCCCGACTCCCTTTCTTGAATAAGGGAACAATATCCGCCCTCCAGTCCAACCCCTGAACATTTTGCCAGCTGGGTTTCAAGTGAGTGTCTCCCCCATGCTCCAGTGCGTATTTATACGTACCTAATCACCATTGCAGTAATGGTTATCAGCCTATCATTAGATGTGTTTGTCAGAGCCTGTTGTGCACAATTTGACTTTCGTTCTCCACTATACATTTATTATCAAAGTATATACATTACCGAATCTTGAGATTCATTCCCCTACAGGCAGCCACTGGACAAAGAAACACAAAAGAACTTTAACCTCCAGGTTGAGTCTGTGGTGAAGAAGGCGACTGCAATATTGGCGTTCATTTCTAGAGGTATAGAGTTTAAGAACTGGGATGTGATGTTGAGGCTCTATCAGGAACTTGTGAGACCACACTTGGAGTACTGCGCGCAGTTTTGGGCTCCTTATTTTAGAAGGGATATACTGACATTGGAGAGGGTTCAGAGAAGATTCATGAGAATGATTCCAGGAATGAGAGGATTATCGTATGAAGAATGTCTGGCTGCTCTTGGGCTGTATTCCCTGGAGTTTAGGAGAATGAGGGGGGATCTCATAGAAAGATTCCAAATGTTAAAAGGCCTGAACAGATTAGATATGGCAAAGTTATTTCCCATGGTAGGGGAGTCTAGGGCAAGAATGCACGACTTCAGGATTGAAGGACGTCCATTTAGAACAGAGATGCGGAGTAATTACTTTAGTCAGAGGGTGGTAAATCTGTGGAATTTGTGGCCACGAGCGGCTGTGGAGGCCAAGACATTGGGTGTATTTAAGGCAGAGATAGATAGGTTCTTGATTAGCCAGGGCATCAAAGGGTATGGGGAGAAGGCAGGGGAGTGGGGATGACCGGAAGAATTGGATCAGCCCACGATTGAATGGCAGAGCAGACTCGATGGGCCGAATGAATCCTACCTCTCATGGTCTTAACTCATTAAAAAAAAAGACTATCAAACACCCTAATGTGCAGAGAAAAGAAAATCAAAACAGATCACGCAAACAACAACCGCAAGCAAACGGCCATCTGAACTGAAGTCCTGCAAAGAGAGTCGGAGATCCGTAGCTCAGCGCAGAGCCGAGTAAACATCGCAGGGGAGCGAGCTGAACCAGCCCGTCCCTCGCCCGCACGCCCGACACTTAAACTGTCGTCCAAACATCGGGTTCCGGTTGCTCCAGCACCCTCTGGGGCCTGGGCTCTGAGGCCTGGTCCCTGACACCTCGACTCGGCCTGTGCCCAGCCTCTCCAATTCATCCTGGCGCTTGAATCACTGGGTTGAAAAGTAGGAACGCTAATTTCACTTGGACCTCAAAAGGTACCAATCTGTTGTTAATGGAAGCTGACAGATGCTTTTGAATCTTATTACCTTTGCTCAAGTTCAAAGTAAATTTATTATTAACATGGGTACTGTGTGTGTATTTTTGTGTGTGTGTGTGTGTGTGTGTGTGTGTCAGCATTTACTGCCTTGAGATTTGTTTCTTTGCAGGAGTTTACAGGAAAATAATGATATACAATGGAATTTACTTAAAAAAAAGCTGAACATAAAGACTGACATTCCATGTGCAACAGAAGAGAAATATTTTATACTTCATTGTCACCAAACAATTGATACTAGAACGTACAATCATCACAGCGATATTTGATTCTGCGCTTCCCGCTCCCTGGAGTACAAATCGATAGTAAATACTAAAAATTTAAATTATAAATCATAAATAGAAAATAGAAAAATGGGAAGTAAGGTAGTGCAAAAAAAACTGAGAGGCAGGTCCGGATATTTGGAGGGTACGGCCCAGATCCGGGTCAGGATCCATTCAGCTGTCTTATCACAGTTGGAAAGAAGCTGTTCCCAAATCTGGCCGTACGAGTCTTCAAGCTCCTGAGCCTTCTCCCGGAGGGAAGAGGGACGAAAAGCATGTTGGCTGGGTGGGTCGTGTCCTTGATTATCCTGGCAGCGCTGCTCCGACAGCGTGCGGTGTAAAGTGAGTCCAAGGACGGAAGATTGGTTTGTGTGATGTGCTGCGTTGTGTTCACGATCTTCTGCAGCTTCTTCCGGTCTTGGACAGGACAACTTCCATACCAGGTTGTGATGCAGCCTAGAAGAATGCTTTCTACGGTGCATCGATAAAAATTAGTGAGGGTTTTCGGGGACAGGCCAAATTTCTTTAGTTTCCTCAGGAAGTAAAGGCGCTGGTGGGCCTTCTTGGCAGTGGACTCTGCTTGGTTGGACCAAGTCAGGTCATTTGTGATATGTTGCAAATAAAATATAATACTGAGAACATGACTTCTAAAGAGTCATTGAAACTGAGTCTGTAGGTCACAAAACATTTCAGACTCGTGGTGAGTGAAGTCATCCACTTCAGATACTGCTGGTTGTCGGGTAATAACTGTTCCTGAACCTGGCGGTGTGGGACCCGAGGGTCCTGTACCTCCTTCCCCTCGGTAGTAGCGAGAAGAGAGCACGGCCTGGGTGGTGGGTGTTTTCTGTGCTGGACGCCCTTTTTCTGGTGGCGACAATCCATGCAATAAATGTGCTCAATGGTGGGGAGAGCTTTGCCTGTGGCGGGCTTTTTAACTCTTTCTGTGCGTAGGCACTGGCGTTTCCCTACCAGGCCACGATGCAACCAGTCAGGATACCCTCCACTGCGCACGCATAAAAGTTTGTCAAAGTTTTAGATGGCTCTGTGCGAACTTCTAAGAAAGCAGAGGCAACACCTTTATCAATTCTCTCTGCGCTCTTTCAACCTTAACGACTTCTTCCCCGTCGGCGGGTGACCAGAACTGCACACGATACTCTGAAATTTGGCCTCACGATGTAACATCCCAGCTCCTGCACTCAGTACTCTGATTTATGAAGGCCAATGTGCCAAGAGGTCTCTTTACAAACCCCGTCTACCTGTGACACCGCTTTCTGCGAATTATAGATCTGTATTACCAGACGTTCAGCTCTACCGCACTCCGCAGTGCTCCGCCTGGTCCTATCCTGGATGTATAAGTCGCTGAGTTGTAAAGTGCAGAGAGTTGTAAACTCAGCTCCATCGTGGGTACCAGCCTCCATAGTATCCAGGACATCTTCAAGGAGCGGTGCCTCAGAAAGGCGGCGTCCATCATTAAGGACCCCCATCACCCAGGACATGCCCTCTTCTCATTGATACCATCAGGAATGAGGTACAGGAGCCTGAAGACACACACTCAACGATTCAGGAACAGCTTTTTCCCCTCTGCCATCGGATTTCTGAATGGACATTGAACCCATGAACACCACCTCACTACTTTTTAATTTCTATTTTTGCACCTCTTATTTGACTCTATATATTTACTGTAATTCAGTTTTTCTCTCTGTTCTATTACCACGTATTTCATTGTACTGCTGCCGCAAAGTTTACTAATTCCGCAACGTACGCTGGTGATATTAAATCTCTACATCAGTGAAACCCGACGCAGATTGGGGGACCGCTTCGTCGAGCACCTCCGCTCCGTCCGCCACAACAGACAGGATCTCCCGGTCGCCACCCACTTCAACTCTGCTTCCCACTCCCGTTCAGATATGTCCATACATGGCCTCCTCTACTGCCATGATGAGGCTAAGCTCAGATTGGAGGAACAACACCTCATATACCATCTAGGTAGTCTCCAGCCCCTTGGTATGAACATAGAATTCTCCAACTTCCGGTAATTCCCTCCCCCTCCCTTCCCCTATCCCCATTTCACTCTGCCCCCTCCCCCAGCTGCCTATCACCTCCCTCATGGTTCTGCCTCCTTCTACTCCCCATTGTTTTCCCCTATTCCTTCTTCACCTTTCCTGCCTATCACCTCCCTGCCTCCCTCTCCAACCCCTTTATCTTTCCCCTTTCTGGTTTTTCACCCAGAACCTACCAGCCCCCTCCTTCCCACCCTCCCTCCACCTTCTTTATAGGGCCTCTGCCCTCTCCCTCTTCAGTCCTGACGAAGGGTTCCGGCCCGAAACGTCGACCGATTGTTTCCACGGATGCCGCCCGACCTGCTGAGTTCCTCCAGCGCGTTGGGAGTGTTGATGTTAAACCTGATTTTGACTGTGGGGAAGCTGGGGTTGTCCCCCTTGCTGCCATGGAGGTGGAGAGATAATGGCAGGTTTAGATGGTGCAGATGAGGAGAAGGCAGACGGCTCAGGAGGGACTAGGTCACGGACTTTAGTGTCGGGCAAAAGGGCGCAGGTCGAGGAGAATCTCTACTTAAACAGGGAGGTGAAAATGGCCATTCACTCCTTCTGGCGGGCAAGGGAAGGTAACCTGCAGGGCTATAATGGAAAGGCTGAGAGGGATGCTTGCCCATGACCCAATGGGCCAAATGGACTCCTCCTGTAGCAGTATCATTCCAGGCACAAAATCAGTCCCTCTCACTTCCCTGGCTGCCAGGTAAGAATGCCAGCTTACTCAGAAAGCAGAGGAATTATTCCATCGCCTCCACCCTGACAGGGAATATCATGCCACTGCACACCAGCAGTTCAATTCAAATGAGAGTGATGCTGGGATACATCCTCGGATGCACCAGGACACACCATCAGTGCTGTAACCTGGGGCCATCGGGTGTTTCGGGTCCTTCAACATTCGATACCCTCGTCCAGGCGGCCCAGCCGGGGTTGGTCAGGCCCCGGCTTGTGTCCCAGTGGCATCGGTCCACGGGTCACACCTCTTGATCCATCGGCATCTGGAGGCCCCCAGCCTGCATCTTAACACCATTGGTCCACGGTCACACATCTTGATCCATCGGCATCTGGAGGCCCCCAGCTTGTATCCTGACACCATTGGTTCACGGTCACACCTCTTGGTCCATCGCCATCTGGAGGCCCCCAGCTTGTATCCTGACACCATTGGTCCACGGTCACACCTCTTGATCCATCGGCATCTGGAGGCCCCCAGCTTGTATCCTGACACCATTGGTCCACGGTCACACCTCTTGATCCATCGGCATCTGGAGGCCCCCAGCTTGTATCCTGACACCATTGGTTCACGGTCACACCTCTTGGTCCATCGCCATCTGGAGGCCCCCAGCTTGTATCCTGACACCATTGGTCCACGGTCACACCTCTTGGTCCATCGGCATCTAGAGGTTCGCTCAGCAGCCTCTGTGACAGTTCTGAGGTCTCTTCTGTTTGCAGCCCCCGTAATGCCAAGGAGACAGTAGGTTCTGCAGAACGAGCAGCCAGCCCTACCCCCATAGGCTCGCATCGTGCCCTCCACCCCGGTCTCTGGGACTGCCCTACCAGCTCCTGGTGCTTGGCTTTCTCACGCTCAAACGCCTCCTCGATCCGGTCTTCCAAAGGAATGGTCAGTCCCACCATGACCACCTGCTTTGAAGTTTCTGACAGAGTGACCACGTCAGGCCTCAGGGGTGATGATGCTGCGATGAAGTCAGTGAATTTCAATTGCTTGCCAAGATCAAATCTCAGATACCATGGCGAGCAAGGCCGCTGGTGATCTGGGCTGAGGCTGTGGTTGGTCTCCGGCTAGGGGTTAATGAGACAGACACAGTAGGTCTCCTTCAAGCATCGAGGTGATGGTCTGCCTTTGGTGGGCAAGGACTGAATAGTTCCTGTTTCTCTTTCCCGTGGAGGACAGGGAATTCATCATTGTCAATCCGGTCTTGCCAAGGAACTGTCAGCTTTACCATGCTGTCAGACCTCCTACTGTGCGGCTTTTGACAAAATGGCCATGGCAGATGCTGGAAATCCAGGCTGTGGAGATCAACCTTGATCATGCTGAGGTTCTGACTCCACGCACTTGACCATTCACCCAGACTGGGCGCTTCCATCTTGTCTGACTCGAGCCCTGGATCCATGGTCTTTGCCTGTTTGCTCTGTCGGTGCTGCCCCCCAGTGTTCGATCGGCGGAATGACAGGCTGGATTGCCGGGGACTGCGCCATCAATTTGCAGGACATGTCACTCAGGGCCTTGGACTATATATACGTGTTTTTATTGCGTGACTGTTTATTTTCCCTCACTATTTTGAATGCGCTGTGTATGTTTTGCATCTTAGACTCAGAGGAACGCTGTCTCGTTTGGCTACATCCATGTATGGTTGAACGGTAATTAAACTTGACCTGATTTGATTTGGAATATGTTTAGAGACTCAGTTCTTCCCCGAGCCTTCTTTGCTGCATTTTATCATTAGTACAAACATTCAGCACCTCTACAGGAGAGGAGATTTTGTAGAAATGAGTCATCCCGCCGGCTAGTGTACAAAATTTACATAATCCCACAAAAGTGGATTGAGCCGTTGAGCACATCTACGTGAAAACCCTGAAAAGCAGCCTCAGAGATCCCCACCACCCAGCCCCTGCTCGTTTCTCGCTGCTGCCATCAGGTAGAAGGTACAAGCGCCTCAGGACTCGCACCACCAGATTCAAGAACAGTTACCACTCTCAACCATCAGGCTCTTGAACAAAAGGGGATAACTACACTCACTTGCCCCATCCACTGAGATGTCCCCATAACCAATGATCTCACTTTAAGGACGCTTTATCTTGTTATTTCATGTTCTCGTTATTTATTGCTATTTATTTATCATTTGCATTTGCATAGTTCGTCGTCTTCTGCGTTCTGATTGATCTTTCACTGACCCTGTTATAGTTACTATTCTATAGATTTGCTGAGCATGCCCGCAGGGAAATGAATCTTAAATTTGTACGGGGTGACAGACACGTATTCTGATAATAAAATTTGCTTTGATCTGAAAGTATACAATGTTGCTGGCAGCAAAGTGGGACTACAGCGGTCTAATTGTACACTGAGGGCTGAAGCCCGGTGAGATTTTGATTGATAATGCCTGACATTCCTAAACTGGCAGAAACATTTCTTTTGTTTGCCGTGCGCCTGCTGTGAGAGCAGGTTTCAAAGATAAAAGCAGCCAATGTCTTCAAGCGCCACCCAAAATACCATCGTGTAATCAAGAAATGATTAGTGTTGAATTCATTCTAATAGGTATTTCAGTCACGGATGTCTGGCATATTTGCTAATTATTTAAACACTGTATCATGCCGGCAGACTTCAATTTGTCTGTGAGCTATTGCTTAAGTTATTGTGTGACTAATGAGATAACTGGCACCGTAATGTGTGTTCCTGTCGAAATTCCAATGGGAATACTTCTGCGGTCTGATGAACAAAATATTAGTCTTTACGTTTCTACGGCATCTTTTGTTCCCCAGGACATTTCAAAGCGCCCTCTGTCCCTCAGGATATCTCAAAGCACTCTACAGCTGCTCCCGAAGCACGATCAAGAGACCTGAAGACCGGCGTCAGTCAGGTTGTGGTTCAGAAACGTGAAGCCAGGCTCGATCACTCTCTAATTTCCACATCCTCTGAGTAGTGTTTGTGTGTGTGTGTGTGTGTGTGTGTGTGTGTGTGTGTGTGTGTGTGTGTGTGTGTGTGTGTGTGTGTGTGTGTGTGTGTGTGTGTGAATTCTCCAGTTTTTTTTTACTTGTGGCCATACTAATGCCATGGCTCCTCCGTGAGGAGAGTCAAGTGCGGTGAGTTCCTAGGAGTTCACATAGTCATAGTCATACTTAATTGATCCCGGGGGAAATTGGTTTTCATTGCAGTTGCACCATAAATAATAAATAGTAATAAAACCATAAATATTTAAATAGTAATATGTAAATTATGCCAGGAAATAAGTCCAGGACCAGCCTATTGGCTCAGGGTGTCTGACCCTCCAAGGGAGGAGTTGTAAAGTTTGATGGCCACAGGCAGGAATGACTTCCTATGACGCTCAGTGCTGCATCTCGGTGGAATGAGTCTCTGGCTGAATGTACTCCTGTGCCCAACCAGTACATTATGTAGTGGATGGGAGACATTGTCCATGATGGCATGCAACTTGGACAGCTTCCTCTTTTCAGACACCACCGTCGGAGAGTCCAGTTCCATCCCCACAGCATCACTGGCCTTACGAATGAGTTTGTTGATTCTGTTGGTGTCTGCTACCCTCAGCCTGCCAAAACATAGCACCTCACATTTATCAGCATTAAACTCCACCCGCCATCTTTCAGTCCACTCGTCTAACTGGCCTAAATCTCTCTGCAAGCTTTGAAAACCTATTTCATTATCCAAAACCCCACCTATCTTAGTATCATCTGCATACTTACTAATCCAATTTACCACCCCATCATCCAGATCAATATATATGACAAACAACATTGGACCCAGTACAGATCCCTGAGGCACACCACTAGACACCAGCCTCCAATCTGACAAACAGTTATCCACCACTCTCTCTGGCATCTCCCATCCAGCCACTGCTAAATCCATTTTACTACCTCAATATTAATACCTAACGATTGAACCTTCCTAACTAACCTTCCATGTGGAACCTTGTCAAAAGCCTTACTGAAGTCCACATAGGCAACATCCACCGCTTTAACCTCGTCAACTTTCCTAGTAACCTCTTCAAAAAATTCAATAAGATTTGTCAAACATGACCCTCCATGGACAAATCCATGTTGACTGTTCCGAATACAACCCTGTCAATCCAGATAATTATATATACCATCTCTAAGAATACTTTCCATCAATTTACCCACTACTGACGTCAAACTCACAGGCCAATGATTGCTAGGTTTACTCTTAGAACCCTTTTTAAACAATGGAGCAACATGAGCAATATGCCGATTCTCCGGCACCATCCCCGTTTCTAATGACATTTGAGATACTTTTGTCAGAGCCCCTGCTATTTCTACGCTAATATAGTCATCAAAGATCTCACCGTTAAAGGAGTGGATGTCGTTTTCGGATTTCGATGGACAACCGAAGAGAAAAGAGTAACGCCTTACAGTGGCAGTGGGCTGAGTCCATTTCTGCCGCTAACCGTAAGGAGTTTTTGTACGTTCTCCCTGTGACTGTGTGGCTGCCCTCCAGATGGTCCAGTTTCAGCCCACGTTCCAAAGGCACACGGGTTTGGGCTGATCACAAACACAAAGTCTGCAGATGCTGGAAGTCCACAGCAACGCTGGAGGAACTCAACAAACTCAGGCAGGGGTCTATGGAAATGAATAAACAGTCGACCTTTTGGGCTGAGATGGAAGGGGAAGACGCCTGAATAAAAAGGTAGGAGGAGGGGAAGGAGGCTAGCTGGAAGGTGATAGGTGAAGCCAGGTGGGTGGGAAAGGTCAAGGGCTGGAGAAGAAAGAATCTGATAAGAGGGGAGAGTGGAAAATAGGAGAAAGGGAAGTGGTGGGGGAACCCAAGGGGAAGTAATAGGCAGGTGAGAAGAGGTGAAAGGTCAGAGTGGGCAATAGGTCGGGAGGGGTTTCAGGAGAAATTTCTTCACTGGAAGAATTAATCAATGTCCATGCCATCAGGTTGGAGGCGACTCAGATGGAATATCAGGTGTTGCTCCTCCACCCTGAGGGTGGCCACATCTTGTAAGATGCGAGCATGCTACCTTGGCGCCAGAAGTGTGCCAACACTTGCAGGGAGGCTGTCCCTCATCTCTTCCTAAGACTGTGACGGTTATTGATGCAAACAAGGCATTTCCACTGTATGTTTCAATGTACATTTGACAAATAAAGCTAATATTTCTGTCTTCCACTGCAGGAAACCTGCTTTTATAGTCTTGGCTGGTCCACTTGAACCTCTGGTCAATGGAGATGACCTCAGCAATACTGATGGTGGAGGTTCCAGCAATGATACCCATCACCCAGAGGACAGGATTGGAGGGCTGCGGATGTTGTTCCCTTATTCAAGAAAGGGAATAGAGATCGCCCAGGAAATTATAGACCAGTGAGTCTTACTTCAGTGGTTGGTAAGTTGATGGAAAAGATCCTGAGAGGCAGGATTTATGAATATTTGGAGAGGCATAATATGATTAGGAATAGGCAGCATGGCTTCGCCTTACGAGCCTGTTTTGAGTATTTTGAGGATGTGACTAAACGCACTGATGAAGGTAGAGCAGTAGATGTAGTATATATGGATTTCAGCAAGGCATTTGATAAGGTACCCCATGCAAGGCTTATTGAGAAAGTAAGGAGACATGGGATCCAAGGGGACATTGCTTTGTGGATCCGGAACTGGCTTGCACACAGAAGGCAAAGAGTGGTGGTAGACAGGTCATATTCTGCATAGAGGCCGGTGACCAGTGGTGTGCCCCAGCGATCTGTTCTGGGACCCCTACTCTTTGTGATTTTTATAAATGATCTGGATGAGGAAGTGGGGGGATGGGTTAGTAAATTTGCTGATGACCCAAAGGTTGGGGGTGTTCTGTATAGTGTGGAGGGTTATCAGAGGTTACAGCAGGACATCAATAGGATGCAAAACTATCGATTTGAGAAGTGGCAGATGGAGTTCAACCCAGACAAGTGTGAGGTGGTTCATTTTGGTAGGTCAAATATGATGGTAGAATGGTAAGACTGTTGGCATTGTGGAGGATCAGAGGGATCTTGGGGTCCGAGTCCATAGGACACTCAAAGCTGCCAGACAGGTTGACTCGTGGTTAAGAAGACATATGGTGCATTGGCCTTCGTCAACTGTGGGATTGAGTTTATGAGCCAACAGGTAATGTTGCAGCTATATAGGACCCTGGTCAGACCCCACTTGGAGCACTGTGCTCAGCTCTGATCGCCTCACTACAGGAAGGATGTGGAAACCATAGGAAATTTACAAAGAGGAAATTTACAAAGATGCTGCCAGGATTGGGGAGCATGCCTTTTGAGAATAGGTTGAGTGAACTTGGCCTTTTCTCCTTGAAGCAGCGGAGGATGAGAGGTGACCTGATAGAGGTGTATAAGATGATGAGAGGCATTGATCGTGAGGATAGTCAAAGGCTTTTTCCCGGGGCTGAAATGGCTAACACGAGAAGGCACAGCTTTAAGGTGCTTGGAAGTAGGTACAGAGATGTTGAGGGGTAAGTTTTTTTTACGCAGAGTGGTAAGTGCGTGGAATGGGCTGCTAACGATGGTGGTGGAGGCGGATACGATAGGGTCTTTTACGAGACTCCTGGACAGGTACATGGAGCTCAGAAAAATAGAGGGCTATGGGTAACCCGAGGTAATTTCTAAAGTAAGCACAGGTTTGGCACAGCATTGTGGGCTGAAGGGCCTGTATTGTGATGTAGGTTTTCTATGTTTAGATTTTGCATGGACTTATAAATTTTTTTTTCTTTTCCAAGTTTATTATGGATCCAGTGTTTGTCACCATCTCTCAACATTCCCACTAGCTCTCTTGGCTTCAAGGGGATAATCTTAGGGCTATTGATTACCAATACCACAACCTTGAACAAATCATAAGAATTTCATCCGTACCTTTGTTCTAATGAAAAGCAAGTCTGAGTACTGGAAAACTGATCCAGAGATGTGGCTTTGAACACAACACGGCCACTGGGGAACTTGAACTGCAACAATTATGTAAATCTGCAATGAAAGTTAACTTCACTTACAGCAACAACAAACCTATCAGGTCGTCATGGAGACCCATTTGGTTTACTAATTCTGTTAAGGGAGGAAGATAGCTATTCAAACTAAGTTGTGGCCCACGAGGGCAATGTCTCCTGCACATGATAGCCCGCATCTGAGGGTTTTAAAGGAAATGTCTATATAGATTGTTAGGGTGTTTTTGGGAGTTAGCACATATAGCAAATAACTTCAGCCAGCAATCTTCAAATATGGATACAGACTCCAGATTAAATTTAAAACACACCTCTGAACAATGGGTTCCTTAAGAACCATGAACCACAGTCAACTGGAAGACTGGACAATGTTGATTTAAATTCATTATTTGAGTGTCTGAAGTGGGCGTGTGAAGGTTGTGTGCAGTTCAAAGAAAACATTGTGGATGCATCGTAAATATGGAATTGTCCTTTGACCTTGAGCATATAAAATGTCGTGTAGTGCTGGGTCAAACAGGCCTCTTCCTCCAAAGGGGGTCTCAATATAATGCTCACTCTCTCTCATTTTGTCAAATAAAAAGTCTGCTTCATATTTACCAGCACTTCTCTCCAGCGACTTCGTTCATGTGATAGAAATGTATGTAACTTATGTTATTTAGAGATACAGAATGGTAACAGGCCCTTCTGGTCCAAACACACCCATGCGACCAAGTAACTAACGAACCTGTGCGTCTTTAGAATGTGGGAGGGAACCCACAAATTTAATCAATGGCCCTACCCAAGTCCATCTTAATACGTTCCTAACCCATGTCTTCGAATGCTCTGAATCAGGTTTAGTATTACCGAAAGATGCTGACTTTGCAGCAGCAGTACAATGCGATAGATGATGAATACAGGGAAAAAAACTGAATTACAGTAGTGTATACATGCATATTAAATAGTTAAATTAAGATAAGCTGTGCAAACACAGTAACTTAAAATAAAGTTCCGAGGTCGTGTTCACAGGTTCAATGTCCACTTAGAAATCAGATGGCAGAGGGGAAGAAGCTGTTCCTGAATCGCTGAGTGTGTGCCTTCAGGCTCCTGTACCTCCTCCCTGATGGTAACAATGAGAACAAGGCATGACCTGGGTGATGGGGGTCCTTAATAATGGAAGTCGCTTTTCTGAGGCACTCCTCCTTGAGGATGTCTTGGATATTACGGAAGATGCTCCCGCACTGGCCTGCTTTCGGCCCTTACAGGCTGCATCTCTAAGCTCTGTCATTAAAACCTCCAACAAAAACAAAATGATCTCATAACTAACCTTTGTGCCCATCAAATATTACATGTTAGGCTTTATCTGTGCTTTGTTAAGGATATTGTCACTTTTGAACTTACTGATATGTGTATTACGGGTGGCAGGGTGGAGATACATCTCTACCAAAGGAAGTGTAAGGCGCTCCTTCCCTCCGCTAGCCTGCAGGTCACCCTTGGGTAAGGTGTAGCGCCTGCTTAGTTCCCCCGATCAGGGCCACTTGACGCCCTGGGAGCAGATGGTGGATGGTTGTACGGTGCAGATCACAAGTCCTGGTTATGGGACCACTGACACCAGGCAGACAGTCTTTGAAGAGTATTGATAATGGCTGGGGGTCACCCGTCTTGGAAAGGCACTGCCCAGAAGGAGGCAATGGCAAACCACTGGTGTAGAAAATTTTGCCAAGAACTATCATGGTTATGAGACCGTGATCGCCTACGCATTGGACATGGCACATGATGATGATATGTGAGTTGGTGTGTAGACACAAGAGACTGCAGATTCTGGAATTCAACCAGCACATGACCTGCTGGAGGAACCTCGGGGTGGTGTATAGTGAGGAATTGTCGATATTGTTGAAACCCTACATCAGATTGGAGAGTGGAGGGGGAGATTGCCGGTGTAAAGTGGTGAGACAGAGGCCAGAGATGATCGATGGACTGGAGAAGGGAGTACTGGATGACAAGTTGATGAGAAAAGTAGGGGAGAGCAGCTGGGATGGAGTTCGGAGAGAGGAGATGCATGCATGTGTCTTGAAAACTGTTTCTCCTCGCTGTCCATTTGGTCCAGTGATACTCCTCAGTTACTGACTTGCCAACCAGTTGAGGGGGTGGGGGTCGGGGGGAATCTATCACTATTTAAACTTCAGCAGGCACAGAGTAATGCTTTTTGGCTGGGTGGATAACACTCTCAGCTGTGACAGTCAAGTACCACTCCAAAGGCTGTACACAACAATCTGACACTCTACGAGACGGCAATACTACCACCTTTCAGAGTCTAAACCAGGGGTTCCCCACCTTATTAATGCTTTGGCCCAATACCTTCAAGCAAGGTGTCTGTGGACTGCAGGTTGGGAACCCCTGCAACCCTGGTGTCATCTGCTCCATGGATACACTGAACCTCATTTACGAAAATTCATGAGGTTCTGGAGAGGTCCCAGAGGATCAGAAACCCACAATTTACCACCATTATTGAAGAACAGAGGGGAGAGAGAATGTGTGTTCCCCAGAAGGTAATGGTTAGATCTCACCAGTCAGTCTGTTACACCGCTGGCACTTAGGGCAACAATGAAGATCCTCCATCTCTCTCTGCTTGGCCATCCTACTGTGCCCCAGGGTCCTCATTTCTGCCTCTACGGTAGGGTGCCAAGCTGTCTTTGGTCTTCCGCATTTCCTCCACCCTTCAAGGGTCCAAGGTCTTGACGATAGAGCTGGCCTCTCTTCTCATCATGTGCCCATCCATCTCCAACGTTTCCTTACCATGACGGTGGCCACGTCCTCTCGACGACACCAAAGGAGTAGGGCACGGCTGGAGGTCTTCCTCGGCCAGAAAATACGGAGGATCTCCTGGATGCTCGTGGCCTGGTATGACAACAGCTTGGCAAGGCTGTCCTCTGTCACGCGCCAGCGTTTTGACCCGTGCAAGAGTACGGACAGAACACAGCTCTGGTCCCGCTTCGCCTTGGGTTTGGACGCTTGTACTTGGTGACCAGTCAGCTGCAGAGGTTCAGCAAAAAACTCTGCGCTACCATGCACCATTGGGCAAAAGAACACTATTAACAAAAATAAGCAACATAAAATAATCTTACCTCTTTTTCTTGCCGAAGCAGGCTTCCTTCGGGTGGACACCCCTCGAGTGTGGGACCCTATACGGAGTAACTGCCAGGAGGCTGATAAGTTGCTGGAAGTTCACCAAAGGCGAACTTTTGCCCAGAGAGCACAAGGCATAGCAGAGCTGGTACCGTTCTGCCAGGTTAAAAATTGACCTTTAACCCGCACGGTCAGAAGAAACCTTTTCATCCTTTAATGCAGCATTTGTCGTTATGACAACCCCCTGACCCTCGGATAATGAGTAGCCAAGGCACTGGGAGAACCGTTTAAATGCACTCTTTATTTTCAATACAATAAGAATTCAGTAAATAGAGATTATAATATTCCAAACTTCAAATGGGAACATCAAGGCCACCCCATTCATTAGTAAGCCTTTTAAGGGAACACTTGGAGCCGCCCAGTAGAACCACAGTGTTTTAATGAACCCTGAGCAGCAACCAGTCCTCTCCCACACACTCGACAAGCTTTCACTTCTGCTTATTCACCCAGCCGGACGAAGCCACAGACGGCAATTTATCAAATGAGTCGGCGTCGAGGCAAACATATACGTCAAGCGGTAACGAAAACAGTTATCAGGCTGGATTTTGTGCTCTCTTTCTGAAACTGGGGGATGTGAGTGCTAACGTTAATCAGATTTTATAAAGGGTCACAACAATATAACCTTAGTCCACATTGTCCCATCTAACTCCCAGGGCAAGCAGAACATGGGCTAGGCACAGAGTAAAGCTCCCTGTCCTGTCGCACACTCCCATGGCAAGAAAATGAAGGGTTCGATCTAAACCAAAGCTCCTCTCAACTCTGTTTCTTCAACTGCTGCAAGCACAGGTTAGGTACTAAACGTAAAGCCCACACCACACTGTCACAGACACTCCCAGGACGCGGATGGCACTGGCTCCGCGTACCACCGCCCCATCTAAGAGAAGTGACCTTACAGGGCAGATTATATACAAACTTCCCCCTGCAATAACCGGTCTAGTGTTTCCACCAGGAATACACAACACACGTCCCCTGCACCAGCCAATAGTTACACTTGCCCGAACTAGCTTCTACCACTTCACAGGTGTGTTACCAACTTGCTTCAGCTGACAACGAATGGCTACATGAGGAGGCAACTCCGATTCTTGATGGAGAGGTAGGTGATGATCTAAGTTCATAGTCTGCCTTTTATTTTTTTTTGAAATGACATTTCCACCGCAGACTATATTTAAGGTTCTGGGTGAAACACGATGTCAAGTTACACGTAACTGATCACCATAGAATGCATGTGGTATCAAGACCAAACCAGCTAAGGCAAAATAGCAGACTAAGCCCACCAGAAGCCCCATCAGTCTGTACTATGGGAGCTGCTGTGCATTTTCTACAATTTCAATTTTCACCCGCTGCACATCACTGTTGCAATGCAGTGTACTTTATTCAACATCAATTTTTCCAGACTTGGCAATTTATAACACATTCGCCAACTTCTATAAACAGCAGATCGAGTACAGCAAAGAAAGCATTTTAAAACATATACAACACCCTTACAAATCGGGATCGGTTTTTTTTGGGATATTATTTAAAGTGGTTCTGTAAGGTTTCTGGTGCTCCTTTCTCTTCTGATGGGAGAGGTAACTCCTAGTTCCTGTCCTCGTTTAGCTCCATGGAGCCAGGGGGCTTACTTTTCAAGTACTATACCACAGTGCTGTCTGGGTCCTAGCGCACGTGCCCACCCCGCCAGCACTGGTGGGCTTTCACTGATGCTGTCCTTGGCAGCCATCCTCAGATCTCGTTTTACAACAGGGATTGGAGTAGGGCTGGTTTTCTCATCTCCATTAGGCTGGGCACTGGCAGGAACAAGGGCTGGGGGTGATGATGCTCCAGAACGGTATAGGGGCCAGTTTGAAGTTTTCAACACCCCGTCTTTCAAGGATGAGCCTGAAGACCCAAAAACGTAGACGGCTGCTAGCTGTGAACATTCAGCTCGGGGCCCTGATGACTGGTAAGATTTAGGTCAAACGTCTAACTCATTCTCAACGCGAGTGGCCGCGGCAAAGAGAAGATAACGTAAATCAGAAACTCCTCGCAATGCAGGAGAGAAGCCGGTCAGCGCGGTTGAAGAAGAAAACGCTCTGCACTCCGAAAGGCTGAGGCAGTGCTTTGGCGGAGAGGTGGATGGAGCGGGGAAAGGGACAGTCTTGACTTGCAGGGTCACAGGTTGGGATCATTCCCTGTGGGACAACGGGAAGGGGCTGATAATTCTTGGCACCGTTATGGCACTGAGTGCGTACTAACTCTGGCCTCACTTGGCACTAGGGTTAACACAACTGAGATGGTTCCTTTCCGAAAACATGAAAATACTTGCGGCCGATAACCGGCAACCGGATATCACTCGCTGCAGAGTTAACACTGCCGTGGCTTTCCCGGGACATGGGACAACATCTCACTATTTTCACCCCCTCCTTCCCCTAGGCAGAATCTCTCTGTTCTCTCCTCTGGGCGTTACTTCTCTTCTTTTATACAAAGTGTTTCAGCCAGCTGTAAGGGTGGGCAGACCGCAGTATCTACGGGAGCTGTGCGATGCCCTTAGCTGCTCAGTTCTGTCCTGCGTCCTTCTGAACTTGCCTCTGAGGTGTTTAAGCACTGGGACGAGGTAGAGCTTGTCTGCACAAGTGAGTGGGGAGCACCCATGGAAGGGTGAATCAAGAACTGGTGCACAAAGAGGTGCCATGGATATGGCAGTGTACCAGACAGAACTAATTCCTACATCTGTACTGACTCACGGAATAAGGTCAAAGCCTGCACACGCCTCCCCACTGGATCCAGGTACCTCTTGCCTAAACCCACAACCAGTGCGTTACAGTGTACCCCAGTTTCTAATGACAGTCCTGCGGCCGCAGATCGACTAGGGAGCACGCGAGGATGTCTGCACGTGATCTAGATGGTGTCTGGACCGCCAGCCCCATCAGTCCCGCTAACCACAAGGCCCTTCTCTCTCCAGACCGTGCAATGACACTGAACCTCCGAGGATCTATCGATCTACACTTCTGCCTTTTAAAAAAAAACATTTCAAATGAGACGTGTGTGAAGAACTCTCTCGAAAAATATTGCTCATCATCTCCAAAATCGAACATGTATCAGAAATTCCTTTTCAAAATATTTAACTAAAACCAATCTTTGATAACTTTGAGTCAACGAACAACTGAGGCCTCCAAGTAATGGAAGCTCCCCTGTCTGCCTGCCAGTGTTAGGTTTTAGATTACAAAAATAACCCCTTTGCTATCTTCCTCCTGACGTTGCTCAAGATTCATAATATTCTGAACTTTTATAAATTCCCTTGGCTGACGCTTATTGTCAAGTTGAGGGCAGAACACCTTCCATTTTCTATATACATCATGGAATTTACAATGTTATCAAATTAAAGCAAGTATTTAAAAGCAGTTTAGTAACTCAAGTACATCTCGTATCTGGTCCACAGCAAGATACACCTGTTCTTGCACAGTCTATCCTTCCTACTTCTAACTTCCAAAACCTTTCTCATCGAGCATCTCTCTGACCATTTTCTCACCTACCCTGCCATCTTTCCTACCTCCTGCGTGCTGCCTAGAATTCTTCAGATGGCCTGTTCTTGACTGGTGAGGCGCCACGCAACTGTGTGCCAACGATGAGCTGGCAAACCTCCCCCTGTTTGCCTGCCAGTGTTAGATTTTAGATGACAAAACTAAACCCTTTGCTTCTGAAGCATCTCTTCCTGGAACTGCTTAAAATTCACAATGCTCTGAACCTCTTCCAAACCCTCGTCGTCGCCCAGAGGCAGGGAGTGGGAAGCTTGACACAGTAATGGGGAGAAAAAAGGAAGCGAGAGTTAGCAGATCAAAGGAGAGGTTTTTTTAAAATATAAGTTGAGGCTAATGCAGTTTTAACCTGATGCCAAAAGTGCTCAGATGATTTTTTAAAAAGTGGTGGAGAATGGAAGTCTTATCTAAATTGCAACGCAAGCACAAGGTTGCGCCCATTGCAAATTTTATAACAAGAGAAAATAGATTGGTGTCTATACTACAGAAGTTTTGTCCAGTTCTGATCACAACTGTTGGGTGGGTGTGACAAAGAAACACCTATACTGTAAAAAAAAACTTAAAAGCCATTTAAAAAAAAATCCCACTTTAAACTGATCTACAATTTTCACCACAGCAACTGAGTAAAGAGAATTATTTTTGACAGAAGTTTTGCAATGCAAATTCCTGTAAAGCAGATAAACCACTCCAACACCTGACACAGCAAAGTTTGGCAAAATGCAGTTTGCTTTTTTGCCCACTTCAAGGGCAGGTTTGTTTTCTTTTAAAAGTAATTAACTGGTTTAAAGTTGAGGGACATCAATGGGGGGGGGGGAGACTGCTGGCACGTGAAATTGAACCAACGGGAATGAAATGCACAAAATCAGGTTTGACGCTCTTGCCTAACCTATCCCATCTTTCCGCGTCATTTTTTTAAAAATAAATAAGCAGATATCCCTAATGCTGCATGTGGCCCCTTTATTTAATGGCTTGTTTGCTCACTCCACACTCCCCACAGTCTGGTTAAAGAGCAAGGAAGGGGAAAACTGCGGGAGAGCGAAGATAAAAGCAGGTTTGTTGGGGGGGGGGGTTAGAGATAAAAATGAAATGGCACCAACTGGGATAACATGTCCGATGGCTGCTTGTGGAATACGCATTTCCAGCCTGGCCTCTTTTGTACACATTCAAGTAGACAGTGACCACTCTGGCTTAGATTGGGTGGGGGGGGGGGTGGGAAATAAGAAGGGACATGTTGAATTACAAGCTTCATTTTAGAGACCCATCAGCCTTTCAACATCATAAAAACCTCGTCGCCATATGGCCCTACGGAAAAAAAAACTACAACCGGATACCCATTACTTGTCGCTAGGATCACATTATTCCGCAGGAAACACATCCCGTTACACGCTTGGGTTCTCTTTTCTTTGACTACGTTCCGGTAAACCGAGAACAGTGCTTAGTGTTTCATGAATCAGTGCTGCTGACCAGTCCAGAAGTATTGGCATTTTTGTTTCACTCCCTGAAAGAAAAGCATCGATTTACTAAATCCCAAAACTCCCGCCCTCCCCTCCCACCCCCACCCACCCTCTCCACATTCCCCGGGAACGCCAGGCATAGAGTCATTCAGAGAAACAAGCTGGAATCGACTGGAATGACGTGCGAAGTGTGGAACGGTGTGGGCATCTGAACTCTGGTTTTAATATAGCTTTTTTGGAGTCTCTGCCTATTTCTTCTTGAAGAAGCTGAACCTCTTCTCCCGGTCTTTCTCCTTGCTGTCCTTGTCCCTCCGCAGAGTGACGGTCTCGCCGCTGTTGGGCAGGATGGGGGGCATTGTCATGGCGCGGGTCAGGCCCTGGGGGGTGACGGGGTGCCGGTCCTCTTGACTGGAGGAGATTGACCTGGTGACCACATCGATCCAGCTGCTCATTTCCGCCTGCAAAGCACAGCCTCGTGAGTAAACACAGCCAGTCGTACCCTCCCCTACTGCGATCCTCCCCGACTCCTCAGTAAGGGTGAGGAGAGGTCAAATGCCCGCGTGACAGGAGATCCAATTGCCAGTTAGAAGCACCAAATCTGATTAATTCACTGGCTACCAGTGATTTGATGTAGGCGAGCCAATTCACCATGCAAAGCAATTTACTATTTAACAAGATCCATAATTCCTTGCAGGCCTTCGAGCCGTGCTGCCCAGCAAACCGCGCACCCCCGCCGTCCCGATTCAACCCTATCCTAATCACGAGACAATTTACAATGAGCAATAGCAATTAACCTACCAACCGGGACGTCTTTGGTCTGTGGGAGGTAACCCACGCGGTCATGGTGAGAACATACAAAACTCCTTACAGGCAGCGGCGGGTGTGCTGATCTTTAGAGCTTATCGCGAGAACCAGGAGATTCTGGCCCCGGCGGGGCATCAAAACTTGTCCCCGATTGCTCTGGGGTACTGACTGCAACTTGTCGACTGTACAGCCGTAGCAAAGGGGGTGTCACGGTAGAATAACGCTCTTACAGCGTTAGTGATCATCAACTGTGGTTCAATTCCTACCTCTGCTCGTAAGGAGTTTCTACGTTTCCCCCCGTGACTGTGTGCGGTTTCCCTGAGAATTCTCCCCGCAGGAGGATTAGTGGGCTGCGGGCATGCTATAGAAACCTAGAAAATAGGTGCAGGAGTAGGCCATTCGGCCCTTCGAGCCTGCACCGCCATTCAGTATGATCATGGCTGATCATCCAACTCAGAACCCTGCACCTGCCTTCCCTCCATACCCCCGATCCCTTTAGCCACAAGGGCCATATCTAACTCCCTCTTAAATATAGCCAATGAACTGGCCTCTACTGTTTCCTGTGGCAGAGAATTCCACAGATTCACCACTCTCTGTGTGAAGAAGTTTTTCCTCATCTCGGTCCTAAAAGGCTTCCCCTTTATCCTCAAACTGTGACCCCCCGTTCTGGACTTCCCCAACATCGGGAACAATCTTCCTGCATCTAGCCTGTCCAATCCCTTTAGAATTTTATACATTTCAATCAGATCCCCCCCTCAATCTTCTAAATTCCAGCGAGTATAAGCCTAGTCGATCCAGTCTTTCATCATATGAAAGTCCTGCCATCCCAGGAATCAATCTGGTGAACCTTCTTTGTACTCCCTCTATGGCAAGGATGTCTTTCCTCAGATTAGGGGACCAAAACTGCACACAATACTCCAGGTGTGGTCTCGCCAAGGCCTTGTACAACTGCACTAGAACCTCCCTGCTCCTGTACTCGAATCCTCTACGTTACCACCGGAAGCCTTGACACACTTCCCGGCTGCCCAGCACAATCCTCACCAACTTGACCTGAAGCAAATGATGCCTTTCATTGTGTTCTTCGACGTGCACACGACAAAATAAAGTGGATCTTTAAAAACAGCTAATCTCTCTTTCTTTAAAGGCTTCTATGTACAATGGCAGTGCTCAAGTCTTGGGAACAGTTGCATCATGTACAATTCTAGAGCCAGCTTGGTGTTTTGTATATATATATTCATTCAAGGGATGTAAAAGAAAGAAAATCCACATCAGAATCTTAAATGATGCTAAATACTGATTAGTTTCACCCAGATTCCAGCTACAGCCAAAAGGCAGTTCTTCCATGATCATACACGCAATTTGTGCCCTGGATCGAGAACGCTTAATCTACTGACCCACCCAACCTTAACCTTCAGCTTTCCTGGTGCATCTGCAGGCAAGGTGACAAGGCTGAGCTACCCACCACCCTCCAGCATTACTGTGCATTCAGCAGACCCCAGGTTAAGTCAGGGAGTACTACAGCACAGAAACAGGCCCTTTGGCCCATCTAGCCTGCGCTGTATTCTGCCTCGTCCCGTCAACCTGCACCAGAACCACAACTCTCCCGTTAGCGCACCTATCGAGATTTCTCTTAAGTGTAAAAGTCGAACCCACTTCCGCTGGCAGCTCGTTCCATGTTCGCTCCACCCTCCGAGTGAAGAAGTTCCCCCTCATGTTCCCCTTTCACCCTTCACCCACGACTTCTAGTTCTAGTCTCACCCAACCTCAGTAGAAAAAGCCGGCTTGCATTTACCCTATCACTACCCCTCACAGCTTTGAATACATCTATTAAACCTCCCCTCGTTCTCCTACACTCCAGCGACTACAACCTATTAAACCTCTCCCTATAACTCAGGCCCTCAAGACCCAGCAACATCCTTGTAAATTTCCTCTGTACTCTTTCATACTGATATCTTCCTTATAGGTAGGTGAGCAGAACTTCACACAATGCTTTAAATTAGACGTCACCAACATCTGATACAACTTCAATGTAACATCCTGACTCCTGTACTGAATGTACTAAAAAGCTCTCTTTGTGACCTGATATTCCTGCGATGCCACCTTCAAGGAATTATGGATCTGCATTCCCGGATCCCTGTGTTCTACTGCACTCCTCAGTGCCCGACGGTTCCCTGCCAGAGTTTTGATCAGATGCTAAGTGGCCGTCACTTACCTCATCCTTGGCCTGGAACAGGAACTCCTTTCCTTCACTGAGTCTGTGATGGAAAATAATTTTATTCAGTTACCGTGTTTCCATTCAACTTGATCAAACTTTCAGCCCCCGCCCGGAGGATCTGACCTGGACCCAACATATAGGTGCAGCTACAAAGAAGTTGTACAACAGTGGCTATATTTCATTCAGAGTCTGAGGAGATATGGTATGTCACAAATTTCTACAGATGTACCGTGGAGAGCATTCTGACTGGCTGTATCACCGTCTGGTATTGGGGGGGGGGGGGGGGAGGAGGCTACAGCACAGGATCAAAGTAAGCTGCAAGAGAGTTGTAAACTCAGTCAGCTCCATCATGGGCACCAGCCTCCGTAGTATCCAGGGCATCTTCAAGGAGCGATGCCTCAAAAAAGCAGCATCCATCATTAAGGACCCCCATCACCCAGGACATGCCCTCTTCTCATTGCTACCATCAGCGAGGACGTACAGGAACCTGAAGACACACACTCAGTGATTCAGGAACAGCTTCTTCCCCTCCGCCATCCGATTTCTGAATGGACATTGAACCCATGGACACTACCTCAATACTTTTATATTTCTATTTTTGCACAGCTTATTTAACTATATGTGTACTTACTGTAATTCATGTTTTCCTCTATTACTATGCACTGCATTGTACTGCTGCCACAAAGACAGCAAATTTCACGACATATGCCAGCAATATTAAACCTAATTCTGATTCTGACACCGCATTTCAGCTTACCTGGAGTTTAACAACAAGGACAGCAACAGCTTGGCAAGTCCAGATTTCATTATCTCATTACTATTTTGTGATTCCTTTCCCCCTCATGACACTTAACTGTTAAATAATTAACCTTAAATGATTAAATGGGACAAGGCCAATGACAACGGATCAAGAGGATTCGGGAACCTGTGGAATTCACTGCCACGGACGACTATGGAGGCCAAATCATTGGGTACATTTAAAGACGAGATTAATAGATTCTTGATATGTAAGGGTGTCAAAGGTTGTGGGGAGAGGGGGGAAGGCAGGAGAATGGGGTTGAGAGGGATAATAAATCAGCCATGATGGAATGGCAGAAGAGAATCAATTGGCCAAATGGCCTAATTCAGCTCCTATATCTTATGGTCTAAGAGGAATAATTAGTTGCCAACCTCACGGGAATCTGAGTGTTCTACAGACAAGAGGAGGAACATGGCCTACTGTGAAGAGAAATCGGCCCATCATCGCCGAGGGCAGTGTTACGGTATTTTCTGATATTTTCCTCTCAGGAGATTTAACCATCAATTATTTAACCTTAAGCAATTAATTGACAGTTAATTTCAGTACAATGAGTGGGCCTGGCCAGGAGTAAAGTGGGTTGACAGGCAGGATGGTCTTCCATTGATTCTGTTACGTTTCCTGGATTTACTGAGTATGCCCACAAGAAAACAAATCTCAGGGTTTGTTATATGGTGATATGAAATATGGACTTTGATAATAAATTTACTTTGAACTTTGAAGCTATCGAAGAAGAATGAGGTGCCTTGAATGAAGAAATGGTTCAGGAACATCTGAGACAAAAAAAAGTCCTGCCAAAGGGTCTCAGCTTGAAATGTCCACTGTACTTCTTCCCCCACAGATGCTGCCTGGCCTGCTGAGTTCCTCCAGCGTTTTGTGTGTGTTGCTCCTTATGAAAAATGTCAGATTTTAAATACCAACAAAAACAAAACGGATTAGAAAAGAATTGAAGGGGATGTGGAACTAAGAGCGTCACAAAAAATGTACGAGAAAAGATTAACTGCCAAGAAGACCTCCTCCGAGAGGACCACAGCCTTAATCGTGGGAATGGAAGCTTGAGTGCCTCAGTGACCCGGAGAACTATGTTGGCAGGAGTCAGAGCTTTATGCTTTAGCTCCTGGTAGGGTCACGCGTGCCCAACAGGTCAAAGGGTAGAGACTAGATTAACAGCAGTCCACCGGTCCTCAAGGTTCAGCTCAGAGCTAACAACCCTGACTGGTAAAACAAAATTGTTATGGAAACAGCAATGAAGAACCCTTCTATACAGACAGAGATGGAGGATCTTCATTGCTGCCCGAAACGCCAGTGAAGTAACGGGCAGCAAGTATCTCTGGGAATCCGAAAGTGTCCTATGAACACTACCAACGGCAGTGCGTGGAGAGCGGAGCAGTGAATGACAAAAAGGTGACTCGTACATGGATGCCAGGGCAGGACGAAGGTATGAAATGAGTAACTTGCTTTTGCCTTTACCGGGGAAGAGGGCCATTCCCAGTCAAGGAGGAGATAGCTGAGACACTGCATATATTAAACATTAAACGAACAGATGCGTAAAAAAAATGTTGGCTGAACTTAAAAGTAGGTAAGTCACCAAAACTGGGTAAGAGACATTTGAGAATTTTGAGGGGTGGGTGGGTGGTAACTGACCACAGTCTTTCAATGCTCTTTGGACAGGAGGGTGGTGCCAGAGGGCTGTAGAGCGGTGAATGGAAAGGAAGGATAAGCCCAGCGACTGTAGCCAACCAGTTTAGAAACGTAGAAAACATAGAATCATAGAAACGCCAGGTAAACTGCGACAACTTTTGGCAACATGATCTGGAACAGGATTAATAGTTGAAAGGAGGAAAATGGAATAATTGAAGCTAGACAGTACAAGTTTGCTTAGGGAAAATTGTGTCATGTATGGGACATTGAATACTATAAAACATGGCCTTCAACTCACTTTGTTAATTAAGCTAATGATATATACCGTGAATTACAATAAGCGTATATATACAAATTCAATAGCTAAATTAAGTAAGTAGTGCAAAAATAGAAATAAGGTAGTGAAGTAGATCATGGGTTCAATATCCATTCAGAAATCGGATGGCAGAGGGGAAGAAGCTGTTCCTGAATCGTTGAGTGTGTGCCTTCAGGCTCCTGTACCTCCTTCCTGATGGTAGCAATGAGAAGAGGGCATGTCCTGGGTGGTTGGGGTCCTTTATATAGATGCTACCTTCTAAAGGCATTGCTCCTCGAAGATGACCCGGATGCTGGGGGGGAGGCTTGTGCCCAAGGTGGAGCTGTGATAATTCTGCTGAAGGGCTTTGGCCTGAAACATCGACTGTACTCTTTTCCATAGATGAGTGTTGCTCGGATTTCCAGCATCTGCAGATTTTCTCTTGTCTGTGGTAATATTACGCTTTGTGTTGTGTGCCGGTTATGTGTACTGTGCTGTGCACCTTGGCCCGGAGGAACACTGCTTCGTTTGGGGGTATACATGTACACGCTTGAATGACAATAAACTTGAAACTTGCACTGTGAAGCTTTAAGAGGATGGGGATAAATTGCTGGGAAATAATAAAGAGGCAGGCTGAATGAGCAGACACGAAGCCAATAGGGAGAAATATGAAGTGATATAGTTCACAATTCAACAGAAGCAACGAATATAAAAGCAGGGAAGTCAGAATCAGGTTTAATATCACTGGGATAACATCATGAAATTTGTTGTTTTGCGGCAGCGATATATTGCAATACATAATAATAAAACTGAATTACAGTGCTTGTGTATGTGTATATTATTATTATAGAATCATTATTATTTGTTGTCGGTGTTCATCAGGGTAACGAAGCAGTTAACGCAATGCTTTACGGCGCCAGCAACCAAAAGATCGGGGTTCCAGATTAGAATGATTGAATAGGTTAGGACATCGTTCCTTGGAATCAGAGTCACCGGCGTGCGTCGTGAAATTTGTTAACTTCGGGACGGCAATGCGTGATAAATACAGAGAAAAGAACTGAGTTATCGTAAGTATCTGCATGTATCTACAATAGTTAAAGTAAGTAGTGTAAAAACAGAAATTTTAAAAAAAAGTAGTGAGGTGGTGTTCATGTCCATTCAGAAATCAGACGGCAGAGGGGAAGAAGCTGTTCCTGAATCACTGAGTGCGTGCCTTCAGGTTTCTGTACCTCCTCCCTTAATTTCCATAAAACAAAGCTGATCCAGCCGCTGGTGGAGTAATATATTTCAATCCTGGACTCATTATAGGAAGTGCGTGAAGGCATTGGGGGAAAGATCTACAAGTACGGATCTGGACAGAGGTGACGAGACAGAAGAGGAACATGGAACTGGGGACAGTGAATGACGGGAGGTTGTTGTCCGGAGTGCCTCTCTAAGTCCGACCCCCATGTCCCCTTCGTGAGAGGTGGGGATGGGGAAGGCCGGCCGGCCAACAGGGCTCTGGTGAAGCGGTCCAATTCCTTGTGTAGTGGATGCAATGGACTGCAGAAGTGCCGATAAACTCCAACCATACCATCGACTTCAGAGGATGATGGAGACGGGAGGTCATGGATGACCTGTGCTCCACTCAGGAGCTAAGGGCCCAACGCAAAACAAAAAGATGTTCTTGTAAGTGAAGAAGCAAGGACTAATAGCCACAGATATAAAGTAAGGAATTATATAAGAATAAGGGGTGAACATATATATGGGTCGAACAACCTCCCCTAGCATTGCAGGCATTCTACTTCTCTATAATTTCAGAACATAATAACTATAATAAGCTTTTTCAAAAAATTCTTTACAAACTTTGGTGGTTTAGGTCCCAACTGGAACATTTTGTACAATCCAGACCACTGCAAAGGGGGCGAGAAGATTTACCAGAGTGCGTCAGGGATGAGGCACGGTGAAGAAGAATTTGGATATTTAATACATTCAATACCCTGAAGACAAACGACAAGATTAAAGAGGAGCTATTTCCAACGTCATGAGTGTCAAGAGACCCACGGAAATTCGACAGAAGCATTAGAGAAGGACAGAGGAGAGGTGGTTTACAGAGCAAGCTGTTGTGATTGGGAACATATTGCTTGAAGGGGTAGCCAATGTAGATTCAGTCACACAGCTTTAAAGGAGGAATTAAGTCAGCATGTGGGAGAGGAAAACATTTACAGGGCTGAAAGATTAATTGGATCATTCTCGTGGAGTAACGACGAGCCAAACCGTCTCCATCCGAGTCAAGATGAAGTTTAATTGTCATTCAACCAGACATGAATACAGCCAAATGAAACAGTGTTGTTCTGGGGCCAAGATGCAGAACATGACACCAACAGTCACACACACACACAAACACACACACACACACACACACACACACACACACACACACACACACATCACAAAGTTCATATAAGATAGCAAGCACATCAGTAAAATGCAGTCAAACACAAAAAATATATAGCTCAAATCCCTGAGTCCATGAACAATGCAGCAGTCTGCAGTCGAAAACAAAACAGCTTGCCTTCTGCCGAGCGAACACCGGGGGGCAGCACCAGCTTTGGTTTGGACGACAGGCCAAACTGCCTCCTGTGGAGCGCCCCGACTCTGACGCCTCTCTCCTGGGCAGCTGTAAACAGGTGACCCCGCGGCTTGAGGCCTAGTCCTTACTATGGCCGAGGTTACGTAGCGCCACCCCCCCCGCCACTAAATCTTGCAGCATTCTAATGTACATTAACAATGTCCGAGAGGGTCTTGCGATCATATGACAAGTGATTAAGATAATCACGTTAGTCCTGACGAAGGGTCTCAGCCTGAAATGTCGACTGCACCTCTTCCTAGAGGTGCTGCCTGGCCTGCTGCGTTCACCAGCAACTTTGATGTGTGTTGCTAAGATAATCACTGGCTGTTAGGCACCCCACCGCTTTCGCACACTCCTCCTTGACGCAGGCAGCTGCACAACCTACGCCAAGTCCAGCTCCTTCACTTTCTCCGCCAATGAGCAACCCGCTGATGGGGTAGACCGGGACTTTTAAGTTCCTGATGTCCAGCAGGGTGTTGTGATCATAAAAAAAAACACTTAAAAAGGATAACAACACCTTTGGTTGACCCCGTAGAACCCGCTGCAATAGATCACACCACCATCTTACTGGAAAACACCCGTCCTTCTGACCAGTGTGAGGCTGTAATGTTTGAACAGTTTTGTGTTCTATCAAGGTGAGGTCATGACTAGATCAGAATGAGAATCAGGTTTAATATCACCGGTGCATGGTGTGAAATTCATTAACTTTGTAGCAGCAGTCCAATACATGATAATATAAGAAAAAAAATGAATCATGGGTAGCGTTTATGGGTTCAATGTCCATCCAGAAATTGGATGGCAGAGGAGATGAAGCTGTTCCTGAATCACTGAGTGCGTGCTTTCAGGCTCCTGTACCTCCTCCCTGATGGTAACAATGAGAAGAGGGCATGCCCTGGGTCATGAGGGTCCATAAGAACGGAGCCAACTTTTTGAGGTACCGCTCCTTGAAGATGTCTTCGACGCTACGGAGGCTGGTGTCCATGATGGAACTAGCTAGCTTACTTCAACCCTGTGCGGTAGCCCCCCGACCCCCACCCCCCACCATACCAGGTGGTGATGCAGCCAGTCAGAATGCTCTCCTCAGTGAATCTGCAGAAGTCTGAGTGTTTTAGGGGACAAACCAAATCTCCTCAAACTCCGAATGAAATATGGCTGCCGTCCTGCCTTCTTTGTAGCTGCATCGACATGTTGGGACCAGGTGAGGTCCTCAGAGATATTGACACCCAGGAACTTGCTCACTCTCTCCACTTCCGATCCCTCTATGAAGATTGGTGTGTGTTCCCTCGTCTTAACCGTTCTGAAGTCCACAATCAGCTCTTTGCTCTCACCGATACTGAGCGCAAGATTGGTGCAAATCTGATCTGTAATGTACTAGTGCACGGTACTCAGTACTTATGGGCTTTAGTTATATAATAGAGTTCTGCGGTGCAATACTAAGAGAGGGGAGGACTGTACGAGGGAAACAATGGATATCAGGTACGACCCTTACCTAAGTTTGAAGACACATTTCCTTTTCTTATAATCGTGTGCCACCTCGCAGATGGCATCTGTCAGGCTGACTGGAACCTCTCCATGGTACGGAATACCACTGTTGGCATTCTTGGAGTCTTTGTAAAAGCCAAGGCTCCTGTTCCTCAGGACACAGTACACATTCTGCCACGACCTGAGGTAGAGAAAAGCGCAGCAGAGTTAGCTTGATGGCGCCATACGCAAATCGGTTTGGAGTGGTCCTTATCTGTTGCAATTGCGAGGAAACGAGTTCAGATGCTCTGCATACCCGCTGACTAGCGCCTTGGAACATGCTGCTGACCGAGCACCGGAAACGGAAGGAGAAACTCCTGCATAGAGAACGAGGGAAGTAGCTGCGGGGTCTGAGGGCGAGGAATGACCCGCTGTTTGGCCAACTTAAGCGCCGGGCCAGTTCGAAAGGGTCAGGGTACCGGGACTGGAGGCGAGGGATGGGCTGGTACTTCTCACTATTGCGCGATGTTTGCTCGGCTCTCACTGCAGTGGCACTTGGGCTTAACGTCCGTCGTCTCGTAACATTTACTCTGCTTTGGAACAGACTGCGGCTGGTGCACGTGCCAGCTGCAGTGATGCCCGGCTTTGCATCTTTCATAAAAACTCCAGTTCTGAAACTACTTGCTTGCTTTTGTTGTTGGCACAATTTCTCTCTCTTTCTCTCTCTGTGCATTGATGGTCTTTTTGTTAAAATAGAACTAGAAACACAGAAAACCTACAGCACAATACAGGCCCTTCAGCCCACAGTAGGCTTACCGATAGCCCTCTATGTTTCTAAGTGCCACGTACCTATCTAGAAGTCTCTTAAAAGACTCTATTGTATCCGCCTCCACCACCGTTGCCGGCAGCCCATTCCACTCTCTGAGTAAAAAATTTACCCCTGACATCTCCTCTGTACCTACTCCCCAGCACCTTAAACCTGTGTCCTCTTGTGGCAACCATTTCAGCCCTGGGGAAAAAAGGCTCTGACTATCCACACGATCAATGCCTCTCATCATCTTATACACCTCTATCAGGCCACCTCTCATCCTCCGTCGCTCCAAGGAGAAAAGGCCGAGTTCACTCAACCTATTCTCATAAGGCATGCTCCCCAATCCAGGCAACATCCTTGTAGATCTCCTCTGCACCCTTTCTATGGCTTCCACATCCTTCCTGTAGTGAGGTGACCAGAACTGAGCACAGTACTCCAAGTGGGGTCTGACCAGGGTCCTATATAGCTGTAACATTACCTCTTGGCTCTTAAACTCAATCCCACGGTTGATGAAGGCCAATGCACCGTATGCCTTCTTAACCACAGAGTCAATCTGTGCAGCAGCTTTGAGTGTCCTGTGGACTCGGACTCCAAGATCCCTCTGATCCTCCACACTGCCAAGAGTCTTACCATTAATACTATACTCTGCCATCATATTTGACCTACCAAAATGAATCACCTCACACCTATCTGGGTTGAACTCCATCTTCCACTTCTCAGCCCAGTTTTGCATCCTATCAATGTTGTCCCGCTGTAAGCTCTGACAGCCCCCCACACTATCCACAACACCTCCAACCTTTGCGTCAAATGGTGGGGTCTTTTTGTTAAAATGGTGGCTTCTTTTGAGGTTCTTTGTTTTGTGGCTGCTTGTAAGGAGACAAATCTCAAGGTTGTATTGTGTATATATGTTTTGATAATAAATGCACTTCGAACTTCGAAGTGGCTCAGAACATCACAACATGAGATCTGTATGGGTGGAGCTTGGAACCAGGAGGCTGAAAACGTCAAAGAACTGCCAAAGAGCAGCAGAGATGTAGAGGGTGGAATTAAACATGAAATTGGAGAAGCCACCATTATGGAGCAATTGGGTGATTATAATCCACAAATCGATTGATCAAACTGAACCAATATAGCTCCATCAGTCATTGAAGGTGGCGTCACAGGTAGATAGGGTCATTAAGAAAGCTTTTGCACATTGCCCTTCATAAATCAAGGTATTGAGTACAGCAGATGGGACGTTACGTTGAAGTTGCATGAGATGTTGGTGAAGCCTACTGTGTGCAGTTCCTGTCACCTACCCACAGGAAAGACGTAAACAAGCTTGAAAGAGTGCAGAGAAAATTTACAAGGATGTTTTGCTAGGACTGGAGGACATGAGTTATCAGGTAAGATTGAATAGGTTGGGGCTGCATTCCTTGGAATGTAGAAGATTGAGAGGAAATTTCTTATGATTCCTATTTCTTATGTTCTTTTGCCACTGAGGTTGGGTGGGACAACAAGGGTTAAGGGTAAAAGGTAAAAAGTTTAAGGGGAACATGAGGGGAACTTCTTCACTCGGGGGGTGGTGAGAGTGCGGAATGAGCTGCCAGCAGAAGTGGTGCATGCCAGCTTGATTTCGACACATAAGAGAAATTTGGACAGGTACATGGATGGGAGGGGTATGGAGGGCTATGGTCCCAGTGCAGGTCAATGGGAGTAGGCAGTTTAGAAATGTGCAGCATGGACTAGATGGGCTGAAAGGCCTGCCCTGTGCTGTACCTTTTCCATGACTATGATGTACTGCAAAGGAGGAACTTTTGGAATGCATATGTGATATTATTTTTTTAATTTGAGGAACCAATTAGAAGAGAGCTTATTGTAAGTTAGTGTAGGTGCCATGCCTCTCTACCTGTATTGTATTTTGTGTTGCGTTTTTATTTATGGGTAATTTGTCACTGGTATAAGTGTAGAGCACAGTTACATATTCACACTTCATCTTTGTTCAGTTTCTTAGTCTGGTTAGAGTAGGGAGTAAGTCGGGGCGGGGGAGAATGATTTTTTTTTTGGTGACTGCTTATCACTTAGATACGTTTAAAAACGTAAGACTGTTTGAAAATGCTCAGATTGCTTATTTCATTATATCTCTAGTCTTAGTTTCATTAGTTTTATTGCTGCAAGATCGTTCATCTTTGCTGGTTTCTCAATAAAGGATCGAAATGTACTTTCTTCGACTCTGGAGCTTCGTTACTTGTGGAACGCATTACAGTGTCAACACCCCCACTCCCCCCCACCCCACCGTGCTTAGTCTCCAAGCAGTTTCGGCTCTATGTGAAAGTAACCGCTCCGATTAGGTAATGTGCAACAAGAGATAATCAACAATATAATTCCAACGTGACTGGAGGAAAGAATTGGGGGGGGTGGGGTGGTCAGAGGTAGAATTTTTTTAAATGGTGGGTGCATGGAATGCCCTGCCGGGGTGGAGGTAAGGGAAGATACCTTAGGGGCATGTAGGAAACTTAGATAGGCACTTGAATAATAGAAAAATGGAGAGTTATGTAGGAGTTTCCACTGTTGTGCCGTAGACGTAAAGGGGACTGAGAGTGGCGCGAGTTCTCCTGAAGATGTCAACCATCTCCTTTGCCTTGTTGACATTACGGAAGAGGTTATTTGCCTGGCACTGGGCCTTGAGCTCTTCCACCTCCTCCCCCTCCCTCTCTCTCTCTCTCTGTAGGCCGTCTCATCACCGATGGTGACGCACCTCACTGCTGTCGACTCATTAGTGAACTTGATAATGCGATTGCTTGGGAGTTTGGCGATGCTTTTGGGAGTGAGCAGAGTGCACAGCAACGGGCTTAGCACACAGCCCTGGGGGGGCACCAGTGCTGAACCTGAACGAAATAAATACGAAGGCTACAAGGTGCAATTGACTACTACAGATATGAGAAATTTGCTGAATAGGCTGACGAGCTATTAAAGAATCTATAATCATAACCATTACTCATTCCCATCTGGCACAAATATAAATTGGGAAAGAGGGCTCAACCATGGATTACAAAGGATATTATGAATAGTATTAGACTGAAAGAAGGGAAAAGTAAAATTTTCAGTGGACCTGAGGGTGGGAAGCGAGAATGGAAAGGTTAAGAGGAGGGAAATGGGGTAAATGTACTGGGAGCACAACAACGGACTATAAAAACTTCTCTCCGAGCAGAGCAGTTATGTTTTGTAATTCCAAAACATAAAACTAATTGAAAGCTTAAAAAAAAGTGTTGGGAATGCACGTCTTAGTTCTGTTTTTACTTTTGGTGAGGCACGTGCTTATGATGTGGTGGCGTGATGACGTACGCCATTCACATACAACCCACAATAAATTATTTAAATGAACAAGAATGCTTAATCAAACAATATACTTACAATATTACTCAAATATTACTGAAATATTAAATACACAACAGACAGTGAAGGGCAAAGCATAGAAGAAGTCACAGTCATGCACTGCAACCAAGTATCCCAGTTATGACTTGGACTTCCGAGGTCAAGAAAGTGGAACTGCCCCAATGCAACAGCCTTTCTGCTTTAAAAACTCTCCTGCAGAGAGTTCATTGTCATTGCTCGATACAATGGACAACCAACATTTCAGTTTGATCTATGCACACTCCAGCTAGTTTTACCATTACCGGTCTCGTACCTGCTGCTGGCTTTCTTGTTGTGCGATTCCCATTCATGCTTTCGACACAAAATGCCTTCCATTTGTACCGCCGCTGTGTCTTGTGCCTTGCTGACCTGGATACTGTCGGACTCGGGCCGCGGAGATGATTGCGGGGTCTTCTGAGCCGGAACATTCTCCTTCTTCGATTCCGTACTTGTCCCGTTAACTGGTTCTGGTGCTTCAGAGACCTGGAATACAAGCCAAAAACACTTTACCCAGCGTCAGAAACGCTCCAGGAGCAGTACTCTATGGTGATGATACATTTATTCTCTCACTGTCCCTGTTGTCTCCTGAGCCTTAAAATTTTGTCTATCAGCACTCAAGTCGTTTAAGTATATACATGTACACCGTCAGACAAGACGGTTCTCCGAACCAGGGTGTAAAGCACAATGGTACACATAACATACAAATAACACACAGTAACAAGGATAAAATCTACAGATGAATTATACATGAATAAACAAAGTAAAAGTGCATAAATTAAATATTGTCAGGTACAGAACAAATCAGTGACACTTCAAATGCGATGCGACAGGGAGTTCGGAATCCTGACGGCCTGAGGGAAGAAACTGTTCCCCATCCTGACCGTTCTTGTCTTTATGCATCGGAGTCTCCTGCCTGATGGTAGAAAGTCAACAAGGATGCTGGATGGATGGGTGGGATCCTTTATAATACTAAGGGCCCTGCGTACGCAGCGCTCCTGATAAATGTCCCCGATGGTCGGTAGGGAGACCCCTATGATCTTCTCGGCCGTTCTCACAGTCCTTTGTAGGGACTTCCGGTCCGATGCTCGGCTGCTCCCAGACCAGATGGAGATGCAACATGTCAGGACGCTCTCCATGGTGCTCCTGGAAAACGCAGTTAAGACCCAAACCCAAATTTAATCACTCCACTGCTGATCTCGGTAGGTGTCAACCCTCTAAACTGGAATTCCTTCCTGAGCCCCTCTGCTTCCTTGCTGAAAATGCTCCTTAAAGCCTCTCTGGGCAGGCTTCTGGTCGCCTGATTATTTCCTTAAGTGGCTTTGCATTAGGAATAGTAACAAATAAAAATATACTGTGAACCTCCTTGATGTTTTTTGCTTCTGGACAAATAGAAATACAATTTGTTTTGATCCCAATGGCATATGTTTTTAAACTAATTGAAGGTACAAGGTAGCGTAAGCACCCAGCACATTCTGCACTGGCTGCAGAGCTTCAAATGTTATGTCGACTGCAATACGTCCATCTGTTGGTTAGTTTTACCACAAGTTAAGAACAGTTTCTGCTAAACTACTGGAATGGATAGGATCTTCAGGGAATGACTAACCTCTGCTGGGCACCTCATCAGGATCACAAAGTTGGCTGAGGGCAAGAGGCAGTGAAGCCTGCTCCCACTGTGTCAAATTATCAAATCAATTACAGTGAACATTGATTTTTCCAACATAGAATCACAGAAAAAGGCAGAAAGAAACATGACTGAGATGGGCTCTTAACATATCTGATGAGGCCCTGAGGGCTCTCCTTCACCTTTTCTGACTGGGCAACCTCATGCCTTCTTTTCCCCCTCCTGATTTCTTTCTTAAGCGTTTGCTTGCATTTCTTATACTCCTCAAGTACCTCATTTGTTCCTATGCATGTCCTTTTTTCTCTTACTTCAATATCTCTCGAAAACCAAGGTCCCATAAGCCTGCTATCCTTGCCTTTGGTTCTGACAAGCACATACAAGCTTCAGCCTCTCAAAATTTCACTTTGGAAGACCTCCCACTTACCAAGTACACCTTTGCCAGAAAACAACCTGTCCCAGTCCACACTTGCCAGATCCTTTCTGATACCATCAAAATTGGCCTTTCTCCAATTTAGAATCTTAATTTGAGGACCAGACCTATCCTTTACCATGATTACCTTGAAACTAATGGGATTAAGATCACTAGATGCATAAACTTGTCACCTGCCTCGTCTTGATGCCTAATAGGAGGATCAAGTATTGCACACTCTCTCGTATTGATTAAGGAAACTTTCCTGAACATATTTGACAAACTTTATCCCATCTAGTCCTTTTACAGTATTAAAAGTCAGAGAAAACTACAGCACAAGAACTGCAGGTAACTTTTCTCCCCTTCCCTCTTCAATTCCTCACTTTGGCTTCTTACCTCGTCTCCTCACCTGCCCATCACCTCCTCCTCTCCTAACAAATTCTGTCTTCTTTTGCCTTTTCCACCTATCACCTCCCAGCTTCTTACTTCATTCTTCCCTACCCCAGCCACCTGGCTTCACCTATCAACCTTCGAGCTAGCCTCCTTCCCCTGACCCCACCTTTTCATCCTGGCATCTCCCCCCCCCCCCCCACCAATCCTTCTCAGTCCTGAAGAAGGGTCTTGGCCTGAAACGCCAATTGTTTATTCATTTCCATAGAAGCTGCCCCATCTGCTGAGTTCCTCCAGCATTTTGTGCATGTTATTCTGGATTTACAGCACCTGCAGAATCTCTTGTGTTATGAATTACAGTTATGTACAGTGTTTTCATAATTTTTCCCCTGTAAATGCCTACAATAAAAAGAATATCAAGGTTTTAATTCTAATTTATCTTACAGCACTTCCTTCACCTCAGATGGCTGAAGAAGTTTCGTATGGCCCCCCAGATTCTAAGAACTTTCTACAGGGGCACAATTGAGAGCATCCTGACTGGCTGCATCACTGCCTGGTATGGGAACTGTACTTCCCTTAATGGCAGGACTCTGCAGAGAGTGGTGCGGACAGCCCAGCGCATCTGTAGATGTGAACTTCCCACGATTCAGGACATTTACAAGGACAGGTGTGTAAAAAGGGCCCGAAGGATCATTGGGGACCCGTCACCCCAACCACAAACTGTTCCAGCTGCTACCATCCGGGAAATGGTACCACAGCATAAAAGCCAGGACCAACAGGCTCCAGGACAGCTTCTTCCACCAGGACGGCAGACTGATTAATTCATGTTGATACAATTGTATTTCTATGTTACATTGACTATCTTGTTGTAACTTATAATATTTATTATAAATTACTATAATTGCACATTTGAACGGAGACGTAACAAAGATTTTTACTCCTCATGTGCTTGAAATATGTAAGTAATAACGTCAATTCAATTCAAATACAGCCTGGTTACGGTCTCCTCCAGCCCTTCAGTCAACAAGCAACAATCCACTAAATTGAACTGAACCAAACTAAGCTGAACACTCCTAGGCTGTTTCAAGGACTCTGTGGATTGATGCTTTATATTCTGTGTGTTTCTTTTAACTGTTTGTGCAATTTGTTCATTTTTTGCCCATTGGGTACTTAATGTTTTTCTTTGAACGAGCTCCACAGTGGCTCTTTGCTTCATGGGAAGACGAATCTCAGGGTTGTATACTGCACACATTTTGGAGCCTCTGATTCCAGGAGGAGATCAGAGGCCGAGTGTCTAGTGTGAGTGACTCACCTCCTGACACTGGAAAACACGTCCGACATCCATAAAACACAAGGAATGGGATAGGATTTACCTAGATCCATCAGCGCTGAGGAAGCTCAACATTGTCGAAGACAAAGAGCCAATCCACCACCTTAAACAATCATTCTCTCCACTGCAGTACGCCCAGCCTACAGAATACACTCAGCTAGGATATTCGATTAAGACATCACAAATCCACCAGCTCTGCCTTCAGGGCAGAGCAGGGCTTGAGACACAACAACATCACTTGCAGGCTTCCCTCCAAACCATCGTGACTTAGATAGGCACTCAGCGGCCACATTAATAGGTACACCTGCTCGTTAACGCAAATATCTCATTGGCCAATCATGTGGCAGCAACTCGATGCATTAAAGCATGCAGACATGGTCAGAACGGGGTAGAAATGTGATCTAAGTGACTTTGACCGTGGAATGATTGTTGGTGCCAGATGGGGTGGTTTGAGTGATTGTTGGTGCCAGATGGGGTGGTTTGAGTATCTCAGAAACTGCTGATCTCCTGGGATTCTCACACACAACAGTCTCTAGAGCAGGGGTTCCCAACCTGGAGTCCACAGACCCCTCAGTTAATGGTAGGGGTCCACAGCATAAAAATAAAAGGCTAGGAACCAACCCCCCCCCCCGACTCTAGAGTTTACAGAGAATGGTGCAAAGAACAAAAAATACATCTGGTGAACAATGGTTCAGAGGGCAAAAATACCTTGCTAATGAGAGGTCAGAGGAGAATGACCAGGCTGGTTTAAGCTGACAGGAAGGCAACAATAACTCAACAGTGGGGTGCAGAAGTGCATCTCTGAACGTACAGCACATCGAAACTTGAAATCCACGGATCACAGCAACAGAAGATCTCCAACATACACTCAGGGTGCGTTGCTGGTGCTTTATCAATACTGGATCTAAATTCTAGACCTTCATCATGTAGACTGCAGTGGCTAAGAAAGCAATATGACAGTACCCTCTCAAAGGGAATTTGTGATGGCAGTACAGATCCCCGAAAAGTGAAAGAGATTAAAGAAAATGAAAGCTTCATAATTGTAAAACCTCCAGAGAATTTAACTAGTCACCACTTCTTTTCTAAAATACCAGCCCAGTTAGCATTGCACGGGAATGTCATGCAAAGCACAGATAAAAGGGGAAAGAGAGGAGAGGAAGTAGATGAGAAGAAGAAAGCACTTACTTTCACTGCCACATATGACAAGACATCATCTTTCAATGGTCTCATCTCATCCAAAGGCTGAAAAGGAAGGAGGAGCATGCATGGTAACTAACAGAGTCATAGAGAAGAACAGCACAGAAACAGGCCCTTCGGCCCATCTAGTCCACGCCGAACCATTTGAACTGCCTCCTCCCATCGACCTGCACCAGAACCACACCCCTCCATACCCCGACCATCCACGTACCTATCCAAACTTCTCTTCAACCTTGAAATCCAGCTCGCACGCACCACTTGCACAGGCAGCTCGTTCCACACTCTCACCACCCTCTGAGTGAAGAAGTTTCCCCTCATGTTCCCCTTAAACTGCTCACCTTTCACCCTTAACCCATGACCTCTAGTTGTAGTCCCACCCAACCTCAGTGCAAAAAGCCTGCTTGTATTTACCCTATCTATACCCCACATAATTTTGTATAGCTCTGTCAAATCTCCTCTTAATTTTCTACGTTCTAAAGAATATTCAATCTTTACTTATAACTCAGGTCCTCCAGACCCGGCAACATCCTTGTAAATTTTCTCTGCACTCTTTCAACCTTGTTTACATCTTTCCTGTAGGTAGGTGACCAAAACAATACGATCGGGGCCCAATAAAACTGGTAAGCATCACCCCACATCAGGCTGGCAATTGCATCCATTGGCCACTTTATTAGGCACACCTGCTCGTTAATGCTAGGTATCTGATTAGCCAATTGTGTGGCAGCAGCTAAACATACAAAAGCATGCAGACATGGTCAAGAGGTTCAGACCAAACATCAGAATGGGGAAGAAATGTGATCTTGGTGACTTTTGACTGTAGGATTCCTGTTGGTGCCAGACAGGGTGGTTTGAGTATCTCAGAGACTGCTGACCTCCTGGGATTTTCACGCACAACAGTCTCTACAGTTTACAGAGAATGGTGCGAGAGGCAGAAAAAAAAAATCACCCAGTGAACGGTAGTTCTGTGCGCAAAAATGCTTTGTTTATGAGAGAGGTCAGAGGATAAGGGCCAGACTGGTTCAAACAGACAGGAAGGCAACAGTAACTCAAATAACCACACATTGCAACACTGGTGTGTGGAAGATCATGGACATGTACTTAGTGTCCACTTGGTGTACAGGAGGTGCTAAGTCTTAAAACTATACAATTGCCTCTTTAGGCTGAATTTCCAAACAGTAAAACGCCCCAGTATGCTTCCCAGATTAGTTACCAGTCAGGATTTTAACACCTAGGTGGATTCTGGGACAAGTGACTCAAATCTCAGACTAAGGGGCCTTTCAAGTGGTTATTGGATCTTAACTGGTCTCTCACGGCCTTAGGACTTACCTGGTGTGACTCTGTTTCTGGGTGCATTCCATTCTGAGCGACGGGCTCCACGTGGTTAACGATGTCACCATCCCTGTAAGTAACAAAAAAAAAGCCATAACGCTAAATGAGCGTAAAGTTTTGAAGAGTATGTCACAGAATTACTGAAGGCTTTGGGTACCACTCCATCTCTGGCATCTTTACAAACTTAAACGCTGTCTGAGCTTTAGCTGAGCCAAGAGCCTATTCTCATTCTTTGAGGAGGGACGTGATTTAGCTATTGGTCTGGACCACTTTTCCTTCCCGATGAAGATTTCAAGAGAGATCATACAAAATCCTCCCTTATGTCAAGAAAGATTACTAACACATCAGTTTGAATTTGGACCCATATAGAAGAGAAAAGAAAACATCCTATCACATGCAGTGGCATGGTAGTGTAGTGGTTAGCACAACGCTTCATGGTACCAGTGGCCTGGGTTCAATTCCCGCCAATGTCTGTAAAGGGTTTGCACTTTCTTCCCCGTGACCGCGTGGGTTACCCATGGGTGCTCTGGCTCCGTGGTGAGGTTTGAAGGGCGGAAAGGTCTATTCCGCGCTGTCTGCCAATAAGTAATTTAAAACATCTATTCAGTAAGATCATGACTGGTCTTTTATGCCATTGACACTTTCCTGCCTCGATTCCAAAGATCTATTGAGCTCAATCTTGAATACTATTAAAACACCAGTATCCCAGGATCGATTCTGCCACTGTGGGGAATTTACATGTTCTCCCACTGACCGCCTGTGTTTCTTCAGGGTGCCCCAGTTCCCCCACATTGCAAAGATGCATGGATGAATAGGTTAGTTGGTCAATAGGTGTAATTAAGTGGCTTGGGTTCGTTGGGCCAGAAGGACCTGTTCAAAGATTCAAAGCACATTTGTTATCAAAGGACGCAATAAATTATACACCTTGAAATTAATCTGCTTACGGGCAGCCACAGAGCAAGAAACCCGAATAACCCAATTAAAAAGTTTAATAAAAAATCTAAAAGATAGATAGAGTTAGAGAGAGAGAGAGAGAGAGAGAGAGAGAGAGAGAGAGAGAGAGAAAGAAAGAAAACACACACACATCGTGCAAACAGCAGAAGCAAGCCAACAGCATCCTGAACAGACTGAGTCACAGATGTGCTGGGTCTCTCAATAAAATAAAAAATATTCTCAGATACCTAGGGGTCCCACATCCTCTTGGGTAGACAATTCTAAAGATCTGCTAGCATCTAAGTGAAGGATTTCAGTCCTGGTGGCTAATTCCCTTACTGTGAGGCTGACTTTAGACGCTACAGTTTGAAGAAATGTCATTCCTGCGCCCATTTTGGTTTCAATGAAGCTTCCTCAAATTCTTCTCCTGGACAAGAACGTCGCAGTAGCACAAACACGAGAAGATCTGCGGATGTTGGGAACCCAAAGCAATGCTGGGGAAGCTCAGCAAGCCAGGCAGCAACTACAGAAAAGAGTTAACAGCTGACATTTTGGGCTGAGTGTCCTGATGAAGGGTCTCAGCCCGAAACGTTGGCTGTTCACAATTCTCCATGAATGCTGCCCGGCCTGCTGTGTGTGTGCTGCAAATAGCAATGGCAGTCCACTGCACTTCATGCACAGGGAACCCATCCCTGCAGCTAAGTGCCTAATTGCTGCGTGCTGTTACCGTGACTGCTGACTCTGCTCTGCCTGACTTCCAGCCTCCTGGCTCTCCTCTGCTACCACGGAGATGTGTGGCGTTGGGGGCGACGGCGGTGGAGGTGGTTTTAATTTCCTCTCCTCCTCCTCCTGCTTACGGCGGATCTCTTGCTGTTCCAGCTGTAACAGAAGAGAGAATTGGCATCGGGTTTAATATCACCAGCACATGCTGTGAGATTTGTAGACTTTGCAGCAGCTGTACAATGCAATACATGATAATAGAGAAAAACTATGAATTACAGTAAATATATATATAAACCAGTCAAATAAGCAGTTCAAAAATAATGGGAAAAAAAGTAGTGAGGTGGTGTTCATGGGTTCATTGTCCATTCAGAAATCAGATGGCAGAGGGGAAGAAGCTGTTCTTGTATCATTGAGTCATTGAGTGTGTGTCTTCAGGCTCCTGTACCTCCTTCCCGATGGTAGCAGTGAGAAGAGGACACGTGCTGGGGGATGGGGGTCCTTAATCACGGATGCCGCCCTTTTTAAGCATCACTCTTTGAAACTGTCCTTCTATTCTGAGGCAGTGCCCTCTGGTCTTGGGACTCTCGAACTATAGGAAACTACACGTCCACTCTCTCGGCCTTTCAGTATTTAATAGGTTTCAGAATGAGAATCAGGTCTAATATCACCGGCACATGTTGTGAAATTTGCTGTCTTTGTAGCAGCAGTACAATGGAATACATGATAATAGAGGAAAAAAAACTGTCAATTACATTAAGAATACATGTAAAATAGTTAAATTAAAATAGAAATAAAAAAGTAGTGAGGTAGTGTTCATGGATTCAATGGCTATTCAGAAATCAGATTGCTATGATCTTGTAAACATCTCTCTAACCAGTGCAGCTCTTTGGCTGGCATTTATACTTTGATGTTGGCTTGTTTTGGCAGTCTCAGTGCGTTCATTTGGAAATTGCTTCTTGCCTACACACCATGTGTTCTGGGAGAGATAATCTGGGCAGAACTGGAAGTTGGTGATTTTAGTTGAGCCTCGGGCCGTCAGTCTGAACTGATCTGTCAAAAAATTTTAAAAAATCCAAGAAATTCCAGCCTCTTCTCACTGGAATTCGGCTGAATGAGGGGGGTGACCTCATTGAAGCCTATTGGATGTTGAAAGGCCTCGATAGAGTGGACGTGGAGAGGATGTTTCCCTGTGGTGGGGGAGTCTAAGACCAGAGGACACAGCCTTAGAATAGAGGGGCGCCCTTTTCGAACGGAGATGAGGAGGACTTTCTTTAGCCAGAGAGTGCTGAATCCGCAGAATTCGTTGCCACAGGTGGCTGTGGAGGCGAAGTTATTGGGTATATTTAAGGCAGAACTTGATAAATTCTTCATTACTCAGGGCATCAAATGTAATGGGGAGAAGTCAGGAGATTGGGATTGAGAGGGATGACGGGTCAACCATGATGAAATGGCGGAGCAGACTCAATGGGTCAAATGGCCTAATTCTGCTCCTATATTTTATGGTCTTGTAAGTCTTTAGACTTTAGATATTTGCAGGAGCAAACTAGTAAGAAAAGGACATGCATCATTAAAATGGCTCTGTTATCTATTTTTCTCTTTGTTACAAACAACTACCACAGTTACAAACACAAGAGATTCTGCAGATTTTGGTAACCTAGGCCGACACACACAAAATCTGGAGGAACTCTGCAGGTCGGGCAGCATCTATGGAGGGGAATAAACAGTGGACATTTTTGGGCTGAGACCCTGCATCGGGATTGGAAAAGGGGGAAGATGCCCGATTAAGAAGGTGGGAAGGAGGGGGAAGACGTACAAGGTGAAGCCTAGGTGAGGGGGAAGGTGGGAGGGTAGATGAAGTAAGAAGCTGGGAGGTGATAGGTGGAAGAGGTAAAGGCCAGAAGGAGGAATGACAGTGGAGCATGGAGGAAAGGGAGGAGAGTGGGGTACCAGAGGGAGGTGATGGGCAAATGAGAAGAGAAGGCATATGGGGAACTGACAAAGTGAGACAGGGAGAAGGGTGAAATTACTGGACGTTGGGGAAATCAATGTTCATGCCATCAGGTTGGAGGCTATCCCTATCCGGACAGAATATGAGGTCTTGCTCCCCAATCTCAGTGTCGTCTCAACGTGGCAACAGAGGGGGCCATGGACCGACATGGGAATGGTAGGTCGGACTGAAGTGGGTGGCCACAGGGAAATCCTGCCTTCACACGTGTACGACTGACAGTATTTCCTAAAGCAACAAAGTGCTGGAGGAACTCAGCAGGTCAAACAGCATCCATGGAAATGAACAAATAGTCGATGTTTCAGGCCGAGACCCTTCTTCAGGACTGAGATGCAAGAGGGAAGACACCAGAATAAAAAGGTGAAGGGAAGGAGAGTAGCTGGACAGGTGACAGGTGAAGCCAGGTGGGTGGGAAAGGTCAAGGGCCGGAGAAGAAGGAATCTGATAGAAGAGGGAAGTGGACCTTAGGATAAAGGGAAAGGGCGGGGGAACCCAGGGGAGGTGATAGCAGGTGAGGAGGTAAAAGGCCAGAGTGGGGAATAGAGGAAGAGGGGAAGGGGAAGTAGTTTTTTTTAAATCAGAAGGAGAAATCGTTATTCATGCCATCAGGTTGGAGGCTACCCAGACAGAATATAAGGTGTTGCTCCTCTAAATCTGTGATTTCCACTACAGAGGAACACAGCGGGTACCCAGGAGCACCTTCCACTGTATAAACACGTCACATGGAAGCATATAATCTTTTCTTTGTCGTCTCCAGGTTTATATTCTGGAACTCCTCACCAGAGGGGAACTATGGCGCACCAACAGAAACACTGCTGTAGTTCGGAGAGAAAGGTTATTACCTCCTCTCCCAACGCAATTAGAGATGAGGAATAAATTCCTGCTTTGCTACAGGAACCAAGTAAACAAACCTTCTCAACTTACACTCAGTGTCTACTTTATTAGGTTCTTCCTGTAACTAATAAACTGGCCACTGCGTGGATGTCTGTGGTCTTCTGCTGCTGTAACCCATCTACTTCAATGTGCTGTGCGTTCAGATGCACATTGGTGTTGTAACGGGTGGATATTTGAGTTACTGTCACCTTCCTGTCAGCTTGAACCAGTCCGGCCATTCTCCTCTGACCTCTCTCATTCACAAGGCATTTTCGCCCACAAAACTACCGCTGACTGGATGTGTTTTGTTTTTCGCACCGTTCTCTGTAAACTATAGAGGCTGTTGTGTGTGAAAATCCCAGGAGATCAGCCATCTCTGAGATACTGAAACCACCCAGTCTGGCACCAATAATTATTCCATGGTCAAAGTCACTTAGATCACATTTCTTCCCCTTTCTGCTGTTTGTTCTGAACAACTGAACCTCGTGACCATGTCCGCATGCTCTTATGGACTGAGTTGCTGCCACGTGATTGGCTGATTAGATATCTGCATTAACAAGCAGGTGTCCCTAATAAAGTGTCCGCAGAATGTATGCGACGTTGACCGTGTAATGATTGTTGGTGCCAGATGGGGTGATTTGAGTATTTCAGAAACTGCTGACCTCCTAGAATTTTCACACACAGCAGTCTCAAGAGTTTACAGAGAATGGTGCAGAAAACCATCCCGTGAGTGGTAGTTCTGTGGGCGATAAAGCCTTGTTAATGAGGTAGGTCAGAGGAGACTCCTACAAAATCCTACCTTGGCGCCTCACCGTGGCGTAGGAGTGACACTGGCCGAACATCAGCGAAGTACAGCGGAAATTCGTTCTCTGGCAGGTCCAACCTAGCCATGAAGGTGATGTTCCATCGGTATACTACTAGACTAGGTCTAATAGTAGGATCGTGGCTGGCTAAGTCAAGGAGGTGAGCATGCCTTCGCTACTTTGTAGGTTATGCCTCTTCAGGCAAGGGCTGCACCCAACGAGGACGCCCGCAGCAGGGCGTCTGATGGTGTCTGCGGCAGATGAATCCAAAAGGGTCAATTTAGACCACTTAGAAGAGTGGGCTGAAAGATGGCAGATGAAGTTGAATGCTGATAAATGTGAGGTGCTACGTTTTGGTAGGACTAATCAAAATAGGACATACATGGTAAATGGTAGGACATTGAAGGATGCAGTAAAACAGAAGGATCTAGGAATAATGGTGCATAGTTCCCTGAAGGTGGAATCTCATGTGGATAGGATGGTGAAGAAAGCTTTTGGTATGCTGGCCTTTATAAATCAGAGCAATGAGTATAGGAGTTGGGATGTAATGTTGAAATTGTACAAGGCATTGGTAAGGCCAAATTTGGAGTATTGTGTACAGTTCTGGTCACCGAATTATAGGAAAGATGTCAATAAAATTGAGGGAGTACAGAGGAGATTTACTAAAGTGTTACCTGGGTTTCATCTCCTAAGTTACAGAGAAAGGCTGAACAAGTTAGGTCTTCATTCTTTGGAGCGTAGAAGGTTGAGGGGGGACTTGATAGAGGTATTTAAAATTATGAGGGGGATTGATAGAGTTGACATGGATACGCTGTTTCCACTAAGAGTGGGGGAGATTCAAACAAGAGGACATGAGTTGAGAGTTAAAGGACAAAAGTTTAGGGGTAACATGAGGGGGAACTTCTTTACTCAGAGAGTGGTAGCTGTGTGGAACGAGCTTCCAGCAGAAGTGGTTGGGGCAGGTTCGATGTTGTCATTTAAAGTTAAATTGGATAGATATATGGACAGAAAAGGAATGGAGGGTTATGGGCTGAGTGCAGGTCAGTGGGACTAGTTGAGAGTGAGAGTTTGGCACGGACTAGAAGGGCCGAGATGGCCTGTTTCCATGCTGTAATTGTTATATGGTTATTTGGTACAGCCACCTTGGTGGCATGCGGAGGAACCAGAGTGCTGGTCAGTGGATGGCATCACTGGACTAGTTAGTTGTCACTGCAGGGGCAGCTTCCTTATCAGCTAAGTCTGTTCCACTCCTGTGTACCACTTAGCACCAGATCTGGAAGCCCAGAGAGACTGTACGGTGGAGACACGACCCCGTCTGTCTGATTACTGTGCAAGGCGTGAAAAACAGTCAACGTCGAAATCGATGGACAGCCGAAGAAGAGAGACAGAGGAGACTGGATCAAGATGACGGGAAGGCGACAGTAACTCAAATAACCACCCACTGAAACAGCATCTCTGAATGCACAAGGTCGAAACTTGAAGTGGATGGGCTACAGCAGAGAAAGTCCAGGGTAGATATGCCCAATACCAGAGGGCATGCTTTGAAGGTGAGAGGGGGCAGGTTCAAAGGGTAAGTTTTTTACTCAGAGAGTGATGGATGCCTGGAATGTGCTGGTATAGTGGTAGAGACAAATACATTCGAGGCTTTTGAGAGATGTTTGGATAGGTACATGGGTGTAAGGAAGATGGAGGGATATGGACATTGTGTAGGTGGGAGGGATGAGTGTTTGGGGGCTTTCTGATTTACTTTCGGCATAATACTGTGGGGTTCCTGTGCTGTACTGTTCTATGACCACAAACACAGAACTCTTTTTAGCCTCTTTATTAGGTACCTCCTGCACCCAGACTGGGCACCGAGTATGTGTTTAACAATGGCAGAAGTGGAAACAGCATTTCAAGTGAGGGTTGCTGGACAGACTTGAGAATTAACGGCCCCTTGTTTGAACTTCTTGTGCAAGTTAGCCAGTCTGGGCTGGGATAAAGAAAAGTGAGAAGGCTGGGAAAATAAGACATTGGCCTGGAAAATGAAAATATTAGCTCTTGCACCCGTTTATCTTGATAAACGTGTGAGAAACTGGGGAATGCAATCCACATTCTGACTAAGCAGAATCAGAACCAGGTTTAATACCACCGGTATGAGTCGTGAAATTTGTTAACTCTGCCGCAGCAGTGCACTGCGATACATGATAAATGGAGAAAACTGAAATTACAGGAAGTAGATATTTAATAGTTAAATTAAATAAGTAGTGCAAAAACAGAAATAAAAAAAAAAGTAGTGAGGTAGCGTTCACGGGTTCAACGTCCATTCAGAAATCAGATGGCAGAGGGGAAGAAGCTGTTCCTGAATCGTTGCGTGTGTGCCTTCAGGCTTCTGTGCCTCATTCCTGGTGGTAGCAATGAGAAGGTCCTGGGTGAGGATGGACGTTGCCTTGTTGAGGCTCCGCTCCTTGAAGATGTCCTGGATACTACGGAAGCTGGTACCCGTGATGGAGCTGACTAATGGCTGATTTGTATTTGTGCGTACGGGCTACACCACAGGCCTGATTTATACTTTTGCGTAGCCCTACGCCGTGGCGAGCATGCGTAGTTGTGTCTGCGTTGCTCTGCGATTCACCGCCAAAACGCTAGTTGGCGGTGGGGCTTCTATGCCACTGTGTTGAGTTTCTTCGTGAGAGACATGGATGAGGAAATGCATTCCAAACATTTTCGGATGTCGGCAGGTAGATTTCACGATTTGGTTCATCGTCACCAACCAGCTATTTCGCATCAGTGTACATGGTGGAGAAAAGCAACTGGAAATGCGTATGAGGAAATGCGATGCTACCAAGCAGACCAATCACAGTTGTTGCGATCTGCGTCGCTGCGGCACGTGTTTCATTTTTGTGGAGGTGCACGTCACCCTACGGCGTAGGGTACACGGTACCTACGGCGTACATTTGACGCACAGGTATAAATCAGCCTTTAGTTTACAACTCTCTGCAACTTATTTCAACCCCGTGCGGTACCTTCTCCCCGCCACCCCCCTTGCCCTATACCAGACGGTGATGCAGCCAGTCAGAATGCTCTCCAGGGCAGTTTGACACCATTCCCAAGTCCAGGGCGGAGCATGTGAAGACATGGGGTGGGGCGGGGGGTAGGTAGGGGGCTGGGTTACAACTTAGGAGAAGACTCTAAACTTACAAAGGAGGCTGCTAGGGCAAGCACAGGGGAAAATGTTCTGGTTGTGCAGATCGTGATCAGCTTATGCAACTGTGAAGCTTCCTTCCACGGAGAATGCTGAGAATTTAGAACCCATTCTCACACGCTCACACGGCGAAAGGGTGGAAAATACCTAAGCTCCATTCATGAGCACACACACAAAGGAGGAAGTTTAATGCCGAGAGGTGGAAAGAGACTGGTGCGGTCAATCAGCGCTGGAACAGAGCTGTGGTGCCAAATAGAGCCATTTGTAGCACGCAGCACTGCACTTACTGTTGTCAGTTTCTCCAGGGCCATGAACCGCTCATCCCAAGCCGCGGCTGCCTTCTCGAACCCTTCGTGCCGCTTGATGAGGTTCTCGGCGTCGTCTACGCTGCTTCCGACTTCCGCTGCTCTGACGTATGGCTCCTGACTCACCAGCCAGGCCTCTGCAACGGCTGCGTCTCGTCCGAACTGGAGCACTTCCATCACTGGGGAGGAGAGCAGGGAGAATGTATTACAAAGAGCGCACGACATGGGAACAGCACCAGAATATAAAAGCAAGCAATGAAATGCCGAGGCTTTACAAAGCGCCAGCGAGGCCTCACTCGGAGTATTGTGAGCACCTTTGGGCCCCTTATCTTAGAAAAGATGTGTCGACACTGAAGAGCGTTCACAGAAATGACTCCAGGATTGAATAGTTTGTCACATGAAGAGCCTCTGACAGCTCTGGGCTTGTATTCACTAGAATTCAGAAGAAAGAGGGGTGACCTCATTGAAACCTATCGAATTGTGAAAGGCCTCAATAGAGTGGATGTGGAGGGGATGATTCCTGTGGTGGGGGAGTTGAAGACCAGAGGACACAGCCTCAGAACAGAGGGGCGTCCTTTTAGAACGGAGACGAGCAGGAATTTCTTCAGCCAGAGTGGTGAATGTGGTGAATTCGTTGCCACAGGTAGCTGTGGAGGCCATCTTTATGTATATTTAGGGTAGAGACTGATAGATTCTTCATTGGTCAGGGCATGAAGGGATGCAGGGATACAGGGAGAGGTCAGTCATGATGAACAAACTCATTTGTAAGGCCAGTGATGTTGTGGGGATGGAACTGGACTCTCTCACGGTGGTGTCTGAAAAGAGGATGCTGTCCAAGTTGCATGCCATCTCGGTCAATGTCTCCCATCCACTACATAATGTACTGGTTGGGCACAGGAGTACATTCAGCCAGAGACTCATTCCTCCGAGGTGCAGCACAGAGCGTCATAGGAAGTCATTCCTGCCTGTGGCCATCAAACTTTACAACTCCTCCCTTGGAGGGACAGACACCCTGAGCCAGTAGGCTGGTCCTGGACTTATTTCATAATTTACTGGCATAATTTACATATTACTATTTGACTATTTATGGTTCTATTACTATTTATTATTTATGGTGCAACTGTAATGAAAACCAATTTCCCCCGGGATCAATAAAGTATGACTATGAAATGGTGGAGCAGACTCGATTGACCAAATATGGCCTAATTCTGATCCTATATTTCATTGTCTTATGGTTTAAGTAGGTTATAAGTCCTCTCGGGCATCCCTGTAGACCTGTGAAGGAAGAATTTCTTTAGCAAGAGGGTGGTGGATCTGTGGAATTCATTGCATAAATCCATTCATGTGTTTATGATGGACTTCCCTCCCACAATCACATTATTTTCTGCTATTAAGGAAGCTCCAGCTTTCAGAATCCGTAAGCATTTCAAGCAAGGTATACAGGGTGATAAGAGCTGGACAGAGACCTTTTCCCCCCAGGTGGAAATGGCTAATACCGGGGGGCATAATTTTAAGGTGTTGGGAGGAAAGCACATGGGGGGTGGGTGGGAGAGTGTCAGAGAGTTGGGGGTGGGTGGAACACCCTGCTAGGGGCAGATATCTTAGGGGTATTTAACAGACTCTTAGATAGGCACACGGATGAAAGAAAAATGGAGGGCTGTGTGAGGGGGAAGGGTTAGATTGATCATGGGAGTATTAGAATCAGAATTAGGCTTACTATCACCGGCATATGTCATGAAATTTGTTAACTTCGCAGCAGCAGTACAATGCAATACATAATACCAGAAAAAAAACATGCTTTACAGAAAGTATACAAAATAGTTTAATAAAATTAAATAAAATAGAAACAAAAATATAGTGAGGAAGTATTCATGGGTTCATACAGAAATCAGACAGCAGAGGGGAAGAAGCTGTTTCTGAATTATTGAGTGTGTGTCTTCAGGCTTCTGTACCTCTTTCCTGATGGTAGCAGTGAGAAGAGGGCATGTCCTGGGTGATAGGGGTCCTTAATGATGGACGCAGCATCATTAGTAGGCTAAAGGATCAGCACAGTGTTGTGAGCCGAAGGGTCTGTTAAATCCTTCAACAATGAATCGAAGTTTCTTTCTGTGAATTGTGGTATATGGGGCAGCGATTACCATTTATTTAGCATTTGGCTGTTTTTATACGAGGCCCAGTTGCTAGCTCGATGCTCAACCCAGCACAGGTGAAAAGGAGACGGCCGGATTCGAACCTGGAACCACTCGCCTCGAAGCCCACCGGCCGGCTTTCAATGATGAATACCACTCGCATATTTAAAGCCACCACTACCAGCCTAATGCTTACTGAGCCGGCAGTACCCCCCCAGGCTCTGCCCCCGTGCAAGTGAACCAGCCGCATCACCCATGACTGTTCCACAACCTTCTCCCCAAACGAGCGCAACTGGCCCGGCCTCCAAGCAGAATGCCGGTATTTTAGAAGTCACATTCTTGCTTGGTCAACTGCACGGCTGATATTATAAGTAATACCAGCAAGAAGGAGAGCCTGTCTGTCCCCGAGTCCGGGGGAGGCTCGGAAGAGCGACGCAGAAGATCGGAACAGTGGTCTGCCCGGCCTCGTTGATGCCCGAGCGACCTCTCTCTCCCTCACTAGCAAACGGGAGCCTGTCTGAGATACAGGCATGCTGGGTTAAAGATAGTTGTTTTTAATGGACTCTAGATCAAGGTCTCTTTTTTTTGGGGGGGGGGGGCTTTTGTTATTGCATGCATGACGGGGGGGTGATGTCGGAGCTCTTGCTGGTGCAAGTGGGGAGAGGGGGAGGGTCGATGCTTCTGCTGCTACTTGTGTGTGGGAAGGGGGAGCTTTGGGGTTCTGATGTTTCTGTCATACATTCATTCTTTGGGTTTCTTTCTGTTTTGTGGATGTCTGTGAAGAGTAAGAATTTCAGACTGTAAACACAAAATAATCTGTAGATGCTGGGGTCAAAGCAACACTCACAACACGCTGGAGGAACTCAGCAGGTCGGGCAGCATCTGTGGAAATGACCAGTCAACGTTTCCATGGATTCTGCCCGACCTGCTGAGTTCCTCCAGCGTGTTGTGAGTGAGAATTTCAGACTGCATACTGTATACATTCACTGATCTTAAAACTGAACCTTTGAACCATTTAATTTGCATGAAGCAGGGCTTCAGGGGTGATTGCCTTTTGGTTAATATCAGTGAAAACTGGGATCAGTGCAGGAATGGTGTGGTGGCGTAAAGCACTGAGTGAACCACACAACTAACCTAACTAGCATTTCATACATTACATTGGCTTCTAGTGACAAGGGAAGTTTTGTCGTCAGGAATTGCTGATTTTTCAATATTAGCAACACGCAACGCAGACGGCAAGGCGCGAAGGCCTGCTACTCTCTGGCGGAAGTTTTCACCGGTGTAGATGAACAATTCTCACCAAGCTGCAGCCAGTCTTCCTTCTCCTTCCATTTGTCATTGACTTCTTTCCTCCTTTCCTGGAGCTGCGATAACTTCTCCGCAATCTAACAGGAAAGTCCAAAGTAAATTTTTGAAAAGTTATTCAGCTGCATTGCGGCCCTTTGTGCTGCACCACCCAGCAATCCCCCGATCTCAACCCCAGCCGAATCACCAATTAACCAAAGACCCGTACTTTGGAATGGGGGAGGAAACCGGATCACCCGGGAGAAACATAACAAGGAAATTCACAGCATAACAAGGAAATACTATAGAAAAACTGCACGGAAAAGACTGCCAACTAGTGTGAAAAAGACAATCTGTGCAAATACAAGAAGAATAAATTAAGTTAATAAATAATACTGAGAAGATAAAGTAAAAACTTCTAGATCCCGTATTGGATCCATGCATTTTTAGACTTATGAGAGTTTTTCCTCTCGTTAAATAGACGAAAAAGCCTTCTTGCTTCAGGGAGGCAAACATGCTTATAATGTAATCACCAGTAAAAGGTTATTGAAGTAAACAGTATACCATCGGAAAGCTACACACACAAAATGCTGGGGGGACCCAGCAGGGCAGGTAGCATCTGTGGAAATGAATGAACAGTCGACATTTTGGGCTGAGACCCTTCTTCGGGACTGGGAAGGAAGAGGAGAGGTCAGAGTAAGGTGGTGGAAGGGAGGGGAGGATGTACAAGGTGGCAGGTGACAGGGGAAACCAGGAGGGGGTGAGGGGTGAAGTAAAGAGATGGAAAGTTGCAGGCGCGCACACACACACACACACAAAATGCTGGAGGAACTCAGCAGGCCAGGCAGCACCTATGGAAAAGAGTACAGTCGTAAACACAAAATAATCTGCAGATGCTGGGGTCAAAGCATGAGGAGCAACACCTCATATACCGTCTAGGTAGTCTCCAGCCCCTTGGTATGAACATAGAATTCTCCAACTTCCGGTAATTCCCACCTCCTCCCTTCCCCTATCCCTATGTCACTCTGCCCCCTCCTCCAGCTGCCTATCACCTCCCTCTTGGTTCCGCCTCCTTCTACACAAAATAATCTGCAGGTGCTGGGGTCAAAGCAACACTCACAACACGCTGGAGGAACTCAGCAGGTCGGGCAGCATCTGTGGAAAAGATCGGTCGACGTTTCCGGCCGGAACCCTTCGTCAGGATGCACAAACGTCGACTGATCTTCTCCACAGATGCTGCCCGACCTGCTGATTTCCTCCAGCGTGTAGTGAGTGTTGCTCCGCCTCCTTCTACTACCCATTGTGTTTTCTCCTATTCGTTCCTCACCTTTCCTGCCTATCACCTCCCTGCCTCCCTTCCCACATCCCTTTATCTTTCCCCTTATTGGTTTTTCACCTGGAACCTCCTAGCCTTCTCCTTCCCCCTACAGTCCTGGCGAAGGGTTCCGGCCCGAAACGTCGACCAATCTTTTCCATGGATGCTGCCCGACCTGCTGAGTTCCTCCAAAGAGTACAGTCGATGTTTCGGGCTGAGACCCAAGAGATAAAGGGCTGAAAAAGAGGGGAATCTGATAGGAGAGGACAGGAGGCCATGGAAGAATGGGAAGGGGGAGGAGCACCAGAGGGAGGTGATGGGCAGGGAAGGGAAATGGGAATGGGGAACGGTGAAGGAGGGAAAGTGGGTACTGTGAGAGTTGGTGGGTTTATAAAAGATATCAGTCATTGAGATGGAGACAGAGAGATCGAGAAAGGGGAGGGGAGGTATAGGGAATGGACCATGTGAATTTGAGAGCAGGGTGGAAGCGGGAGGCAAAGCTGATGAAATCGATGAGCTCAGCACGGGTACAGGAAGCAGCAGCGATGCACTTGTCGATGGAGCGTAGGATGAGTTGGGGAGCGATGCCGGTGTAGGCTTGGAACGGTACCATCACAGACACCGATTAGTATTACTGTACTAATAGCAGGCATTTGGAATCAGGGCAGCCAGTTAAAACAGGGTCATTCTCAGGTGAATAATTAGACTCGCAGAAATGTACGAAGGATGATCCTACCTCATCCGAAGCGTAGTGGTTCTTGGCTAGAAGGGCATTGCCCATCTCAATGCTTGCAGTAAAGCTGTCATCCCGGGCATCGATTTCTGACTTGATCCCCTGATGGTTCTTTATGGTCAGGTCCGCAGAAGAGACGTCCCTGCAAGGGGAGAGTGTAGAGATTCAGCGGTGGCCCAGAGAATGAAAGCGTTGCGCCCGGCTGTTTCGCACAGACCAGAGCCAGAGATGCTCGAACCTTTAACAAAGGATCGCCAGGGAAGAGGCTACGCACGCCAGGACCACTAGACTCCAAAATAGTTACGACTCGTCAGGCTGATCAATACCTTCACCCATTAACCCACCGCATGCATCACCCACCCCTCTCCACACACCCTCATCCCCCTCCCTCTTGCTGCCATTTACGCTTTACACCTCACACCTACACTGACACACTCACTATCCTACAGTTTGCACATGTGCCTTGCTGCTACCTAGAAGAGTTCCTCTTGCCAAGAGTCACCTTGTCACTTTACCAGTTCCTGTCAAGAGCCTCCCTACCGTCCATCGGGGACATTTATCAGGAGTCCTACACACACAGGGCCCTCACTATTATCAAGGATCCCACCCAGCCATCCATAAGATGTCAGAGCAGAATTAGGCCATTCGGCCCATCGAGCTTGTTCTGCCATTCAATCATGGCTGATCCTTTTCTCCCCTCCCTAGCCTTCTCCCTGTAACTTTTGATGTCATGTCCAATCAAGAACCGATCAAGCTCTGCCTTAAATGCACCTGATGACCTGGCCCCCATAGCTGCCTGTGGTAATAACTTCCACAAATTCACCACCCTCCGGCTAAGGAAATTTCTCCGCATCTCCGTTTTAAACGGATGCCTCTCTGTCCTGAGGCTGTGCCCTCTTGTCCAAGAAACATCCTTTCCACATCTACTCTACTCTGTCTTTTAACATTCGAAAGGATTCAATGAGATCCCTCTCATCCTTCTAAATTCCAGCGAGTACAGACCCAGAGCCATCAAACGTTGCTCTCATTTCCAGAATCACCCTTGTGAAACTCCTCTGAACCCTTTCCAATGCCAACACATCTTTTCTTAAGAGATGAGGAGCCCAAAACTGTTCACAATACTCAAGGCGAGGCCACACCAGTTCCTTATAAAGCCTCAGCATCACATCTTGCTCTTGTATTCAAGACCTCCTGAAAAGAATGCTAACATTGCATTTGTCTTCTTCACCACCGACTCCACCTGCAAGTTAACCTTCAGGTTGTTCTGCACTAGGCCTCCCAAGTCCCTTTGCATCTCAGATTTTTGGATTCTCTCCGTTTAGAAAATAGTCCGCACATTTATTTCTACTACCAAAGTGCATGACCATGCATTTTCCAACTTTGTATTTCATTTGCCACTTTCTTGCCTATTCTCTTCATCTAAGTCCTTCTGCATCCTACCTGTTTCCTCAACACGACCTGCCCCCTCTGCCAATCTTCGTATCATCTGCAAACCTGGCAACAAAGCTATCTATTCCATCATCTAAATCATTGATATACAGCACAAAAAGAAGGGATACTATTTGTGTTGAGTCTGTACATTGTCCCTGTGGCCTTGTGGATTTCAGCTCGTGCTTCGGTTTCCCCCGTGACCTTCAGGCTAGCAGAGGGAAGGAGCGCCTTACGCCTCCTTTGGTAGGGACGTCGACTCCATGAAGTCAAAAACGACAGTTATGCTTTAACATACACTGAGCATGGCTCCCCCAGGCCCCGCAATCTTATCCAAGAGCCAAGTCCGCACAACTTGAGCTGTCTCTCGACACCCACAATCCCGTCTGGGGATGCAGGTAGGAGGTACCTGTATGAGCTGCTGCTCCATACCGTCCACTTCCTTGCCCTTGTCCACCATCCCGACATGCCATAGCAATCAGTCTTTCCACCTGGAGGTGAGGGAGGTCCCCAATGGAAGCCCCTTTCCGAGGGAGTTCTTCCCATGTACCTTGGGGATCTGGGGTGGAGGCTGCTGCATAGGGCAGTGCCCTGCACTAAGTTCTTTAGCTTGTACACGGATCTCCCAGACGCATGTCACTTCTGCGGGCTGGAGGAGACCGTGTACCATAGGTACATGGAGTGTGTGAGGCTGCAGCCCCTTTTTGCATACCTGCGTGGGCTGCTTCTCGTTTTCTGGTTACACTTTAGCCACACTTCTACACGGTCATCCAGTAAGGAGGGGGGCATGGAGGGATGAGGACGTCCTTGTCAACTTGCTCCTGGGGCTGGCGAAAACAGCCATCCGTGGGTCTTGGAAACGAGTGGTGGGAGGATCTCCCCAGGCAGACTGCCTGGCAATGTTTAGGGGGTATATTCATGCCTGGGTAAATATTGAGAAGGGACACGCGCAGTCCACGGCAACCACAGAGGCGTTCCGGGACTGTTGGCTCCGCGGGGGGTATTGCAATCATTGACAGAGATGGAAACATTTTAGTTTAATGTGTATTGTCTATTTGTAGTGAAGTAATAGTGTTAGTCACTGGTTTGTATATATTGTAGCACTAAGTTTATAATAAAGATATTTGGATATTAAAAAAAAATAGAAGAAATGGTCCAATGCCCACCCCCGCTCCAAGGACGAGATTTGAAATACCTTGGTTTCTCCTGAGCGTCCATTTGCCTGGTGACATCATCCATCCAGAGCATCAGGGCTCGGACCAGGTTGAAGAAGCGGAACTTCTCCACCGAGTCCGACAGCATCTGCTTGCGCCCCTTGCTGGCGTTGAGGAGGGCATTCCAGGCGTCCACGACGTTATCCTCGTGCCGCTGGATGTCCTCTGCCTTCTCGCCGGCGTACGCCGACCGCAAATGACAAGCGTCGTCCTGTACCTGCTTCACCTGTGTTGCCACAAGGGAAAACATCGGGTGGTCAGCAGCACAATTAACAAACGAAGATAACACTCAGTGGCCGCTCTTACTAGGTACGGGTGTGGTCTTCTGCTGCTGTAGACCGCTCCTTCAAGATTCAACATATACGTTCACAGATACTCTTCTGCACATCACTGTTGTAACACGTAGTTATCTGAGTTACTGTCGCCTTCCTGTCAGCTTGAACCAATCTGGCCATTCTCCTCTGACCTCTCTCATTAACACACAACTGTTGCTCACCTGATATATTTTGTTTTGTTTTCACACCATTCTCCGTAAACTCTAGAGACTGTTGTGTGTGAAAATCCCGGGAGATCAGCAGTTTCTGAGATACTCAAACCACCCCGTCTGGCACCCACAACCATTCCACCGTCAAAGTCAGTTAGGTCACATTCTTTTCCCATTCTGATGTTTGGACTGAACAACAGCTTGACCATGACTACATGCATTTATGCCCTGAGCTGCTGCCATATTGACCGGCTGATTGGATATCTGCATTAACGAACAGGCGTACCTAACAGAGCAGCCACTGAGTGTATAGCACTACAACTTCTTTAAAGGGCCAGCCTTCAAGATATTTTCAAAGGCATATCTCAACATCAAAACACAATGAGAACAATGTTCTCCTTGAAATAAAGGTTAATAGACCTTGAAGCAACAGACACAAAATGCTGGAGGGATTCAGCAAGTCAGGCAGCATCTATAGAGGGAGAATAAACAGTGGATGTTTCGGGCTCAGTATTTAATTATTATTTTCTTCTTCTATATTATGTATTGCATTGAATTGCTGCTGCTATGTTAACAAATTTCACGGCACATGCCGTTGATAGTAAAACTGGGGGGGGGGGGGGGGGGTTCTGATTCTGACTGACTAGGTCTGATGAGATCAGGAGATCCTAAAAGAGTTGGACTAGGTCATTCTGGGTTTAGAAAGGATAAACAGAGGGCAGCTCGTCCCAACCGCAGTTTCTTCAAGGATCAGGAGACCACGAATGAAAAGAGAATGTAAAACTGTACAGGGAGTTGCAAAGTAGAATGAGGAAGCGGGTGGCTACGATCTGGAAAACCTTGCCCGTAAAAGATGATGGTGACAGAGGGGGTCTGCCACAGGTAATTTCTTCTTTCTCCCCCACCTCAGCCCCACCACTAGTAGCCCTGTAACTCTCATTACCCTGTGGGCAGTGCTGTCGTTACGTTTATCAGGTGCACGTGCAGTATGGATGCTCTTGTTCGTACTTGCGTACTCCGGGACCGTGGCAAGCTTGGTTGCATCCTGTTTCAGGGAGGGGACCCGACTGATGGGCGGGGTGTCGTTAAAAAAAAAAAATAGAGATGTCAGTTTACGCGGGCACGTAATCCGTGCTGGCTCAGCGGACGAGCGCCGGACCCAGAAAAGTGACCCGATTTGGTCGCGCAATGTCACTGTGATCTTATTGTGCTGCGCAGTGTGCACCTTCGCACTGAATATCCCATGGTGGCTTGCCGTTTGATCTTTAAAGTCCGCACCTTCACAAGGGCACTCGGCCCTCTCCAAAACCCAACGGCGTGACAACGTTGAAAGAAGCTGATTGGGGTTTTCAAAATATAGTTGGGCAGAGAACTGAAGGAAATAACCAAAAGAACCCCTGGGGGAAGAGTGAGATATTATGCCTGCTGGGATTCTTTGACAAGGAACTGGCTTAAACTGAGTGCCCTTCTTCTCTGTCATAGTTCTCTGAATCCAAAATCTTAGAAGTAACAGCTCTGTCTTCTTCCTTTTGTACCCAAAGGTATCAAGAGCTCAGAATGGCCTAAGAAAGGAATGTGTTGGCATTAGAGTGGGTCCAGAAGTTCATGAGAATGATCCCAGGAATGAGAGGGTTAATGTATGAGGAGCATTTGGCGGCTTGGGGCCCGTACTCGCTGTAGTTTAGAAGAATGAGGGGGAATCTCATTGAAACCTATTGAAAGGCTCAGATGAGAGTGGAAGTGGAGAGGATGTTTTCTACAGGGCGGGAGTCTAGGACCAGAGGGCACAGCCTCAGAATAGAGGGGGCGTCCTTTTAGAACAGAGATGAGGGGGAATTTCTTTAGCCAGAGGGTGGTGAATCTATGGAATTCGTTGCCACAGGCGGTTGTGGAGGTCAAATCATTGGGTACATTTAAAACAGAGGTTGATAGGAATGTTAGTTAGCAAGGTTAGAGGGAGAAGGCGGGAGAATAGGGTTGAGAGGGATAATAAATCAGCCATGATGGAATGGCAGAACAAGCCTGATGGGCCAAATGGCTCTTATGTCTTAATGTCTAAATGCGTAGCAGTCAGATAGAAATGGACAGAAGCAGGTCTGGAGGGAGAACAACAAGGCACAGAGTAAACGAGGGAAGGAATATTTTCAACCCTGACCTGTGCGCTCAGCGCCTGAATGTCATGTTCGTACGTGGTGTGCATTCGGTGCATCCTCTCGACCGTGTTCAGATCCCGGCCCATTTCCTCGGGAAGCTGCTTCTCCTTCTCCTGGATGCGGTCAAGGGTCTCCCTGGCGTCGTGGTAGAAGCTGTGCAGCTCGTACGAGGCCGCCAGCATCTGGGTCCGGGTGTCGATGAGCTCCAGGAGGTCAGCCCAGGCTTCGTTCAGCCCGTCCTTCCACTCCGCAATGGTGGCGTTCTCCGAGTGGCCCAGGTCAATCTGCTCGTCGGCCATTCGATTCACCGAGTCCACGCGCTCCTGCCCGATGCTGCTGGTGTCGCGGGCAAACTCACGGAATTTATCCCGCAGCATCTAGACACAGGAGGAAAAGAATCAGTCTTGACCTGCATTTGCATAATAATGGCGAGGGGGATGGTATTACAAAAATAGATTACGGCAGTACATTCTGGCTGATGGAAATTTAAAACCTTTTCTGGGTTTTAAATCCCTGATTTATGGACATCCCATCCATATAAATTTTTAAAAAAGTTAAAGTCTGTCCGGAGTATTGAGGCCCATCAGGCCAGTGCTTGTGCCAGTTTCTATGGCGTGAAGCGACTGAGAGTACAAGACTCCTCCCCCACCCCCCCGCGGATAGGACGCCAGTCTACCGCAAGGTTAACCCCCAGCATTTGCCGGTACCCATTTTCAGCTGGGTGGACTGGAGCAGAGTGTGGTTAAGTGCCTTGCTCAATGACACAAGACGCTGCCTTGGCCGAGACTCGAACCCACGACCTTCAGATCGTGAGCCCAATGCCCTAACCATTTGGCCACGTGCCACACCATCTATATAAATAAGCTGCCATAAATATCGAATTCAAACCAAAACCAGCTTGAGAAAGATCTTGTTTATGTGTAACTCAAGGGATTCTGCAAATCTGCACACACACTAAATGCTGGAGGGACTCAACAGGCCAGGTAGCATCTATGGAAATGAATAAAGAGTTGACTTTTTGGGCCCAGACCCTTCTTCAGGACTGAAAAAGGGGTAAGATTCACCTATCACCTTCTTGATACCCTCCATGCCCTCCTCCCACCCTTTTTTAAAAAATTCTTTCCCCTTCCTTTCCAGTCCTGAAGATGGGACTCATCCTGAAACGTCGACTGCTTATTCATCTCTGTGGAAGCTGCCCGGCCTGCTGAGTTCCTCCAGCACTTTGTGCGTGTTGCTCTGGATTTCCAGCATTTGCAGACTTCCTCGTGTTTAGAATCTGCAGAGGATGGGAAATCCAGAGCAAGCTTTCATGTTTATGTCGGAGCTGCTTACATATCCTTGCAGTAATCAGACACCATTGTGTTTTATGATGGGAGGCCACTTGAGAGAATTTCTTTTATAAACTGACAAGCAATCGCTTATTGATAACTTGTGTAATGATACTCTACTGCTTATTGATAACTTGTGTAATGATACTCTACTGCATAATGTAACATCCTCTTGTACTACAAGCCCAGAGAAACCAGCCATTGTGCGAGGGACATCTTGATTCTGTACCATTGTAAAGCGGGCAGGGGAAAATAAATTTTTAAAAAGCATGCTAATTAGAACACCATCCATTACATTACTGCAGAGGGAAGGTTAGCCATACCAAGTGATTTTGTGTATTTTTATACTTATGAATATCTGTGAAAGTGGAACCCATTCGTAACTTGGGGAATGACCTGTACAGGTTAATTTTAATTCCCAATTTTAGTCTGATTTTCGACTATATCATACAGCTATATAACCCATGGGTTACAGAATATCCGGTTCAAAGACACAAGAGGAAATCTAGAGCAATACACACAATGACTTGTATTTTTTTTTTCTTTCTCCTGTGCATTAAGTGTTGGTCTACCTTTCTTTTCTTTAAATTGGGTTCTTTCAGGTTTCTTGCTTTGCGGCTCCCTGTGGGCAAGCAAATCTCACGGTTGTATAATTTATGCATTCTTTGGTAATGGAATCTTGATGTGCTGGAGGTTCAGGCAGCAATCAGGTGATGGGAATGAACAGTTGACGTTTCGGGCCCAGACCCTACATCAGGACTGTGAAGGGTCTTGGACTGAAAGGTCGGCTGTCTGATCAGCTGAGCTCCTCCAGCACATTGTATATTTCCAGTTCAAAGTCCAAGATAAATTTTATTATCAAAGTACATAGATGTCACCATATACAACCGTGAGATTCATCTTCTTGTGGGCAAACTCAACAAGTCTATGGAATAATAACTGCAACAGACACAATGAGAGACTGTCCAACTAGCACCAGAGTGCAGAAGGCAACAAACTCTGCAAATGCATAAATTAGAAATAATAACAATAAATAAATGAGCAATAAATACCGAGAACATGAGATGAAAGTTGCGTCCGCTGGTTGTTGGAACATTGCTGAGCTCATAAACGTGATGATGAGTAGCACCTTCTCAGAGTGGGTTCCTGATCTCTCCGATCCTTGGAGTGAGATTTCTTTTCTGCCCTCTATGATCTTAAATCCATGCCCCCCCACCCCAGTTATCACCCTGCCTGCCAAGTGATACCTCCTTCCTACTTAGCATACCTCAGCCTCCCGCAATTGTGTTCACCACAGACACTTCTGAAGGAAACGACCTACGTGCCCAATCTTTTACTGTAGTTACAATTCTCTCAGTGAAGTAAGGTCACAATACCCCCTGCACCTTGCTCTGTAGTCAGCTCTCTTCTGTAATATGCTGATAGGTATGAACTGATTAGCATTTTAACAATTGATCAGTAACCGAACCCATTTGTTTTAACGGTCTCCTGTTTTTTTTTGAGTGGAAATACCCAGCAACGCCAGGCAGAAATGCACGCCAAGGGCATTCTGTCATTTTCGCTCAGTGCACCGAGAGCAGGACCCCTTGTCTGTGTAATTATTTACTGGGATACAGTGCGGAATAGTGCCCTCTGGCCCTTCGAGTCCAGCAACCCCCAACTTAACCCTCGGCTAATTATGGGACAATTCACAATGACCAGCCGGCGCGTCACTGGACTGTGGGAGGAAACCCACACGGTCACGGGGAGAACGTACTAACTCCTTACAGGCAACAGTGGGAATTGAACTGGGTCGCTGGTACTGTGAAGCATTGTGCTAACCACGCTCCATTTTCCAAAGACGTACAGACGGGTCAGTGCGTGCAATTGGCTCCTTAGGCCGGAAGGGTCTGTTACTGTGCCGTATCTCTAATTAAAAACTAGACTAATATCCCGAGGCTTCTAATGTTGATCCAAGGACAGGAGTTGAAAATAGGAGGACAAAGCCACCAGTCACATTCGCAGTGAGCACAAAACCACCTGGTTGCAACAAAGAACTATTTTGTTCGTTAACGTTTTTTACTGGAGGAAATCCACAGTCTTTACCAGGTGACTCCACATGCATTAATGTGTTTGACCTCAGAAATGGTCCAACAAGCTCACGATGCGATTAGAGATGATCTTGCCAACAACACCAGCACCCTGGGTGTTATGTACGTATGGAGCAAGAACTACAACTGAGTAGTATAAATATTTTTTACTTGTTAGTAATAGTACACGCAGGGCAACTTACGGTGTGGACAAAAGACATGTGCCCTTGAAAGCCCGTGCCCAAGAGGGACTGCACGCAGGAGGCCAAATCGATTCACTGTGCAATCGATCGGCCACACGCGCGCTCGCCACATTCTCGCAATCCATCTGATTCGGTACACTGTCAATGGATGAGATGGCTTTGGGATGCAAGAACTCCAAACAGTGGAGTCAATCAGGAAGTAATCAGAGATCAGGACTTGCACCAACGGTTACTACCCCTCTTGAACAAAAGGGGATAACTACACTCATTTCTGTTGTTCCCCACAACCAATGCTCTCACTTTAAGGACTCTTTATCCTGCTATTTCATGCTCTCATTATTTATTACTATTTATTGATATTTGCATTTGCACAGTTTGCTGTTCACTGATCCTGTTTACAGTTACTATTCTATAGATTTGCTGAGTATGCCAGCAGGAAAAAGAACCTCAGGGTTGTACGTGGTGATGTGTATGTACTCCAATAACAAATTTTACTTTGAACTTTTGAGATATAAGGTGGGTGACTGAAAAAGGATTAAACAAATGCTCAGCCCCTTCAACTTGTACTCATCTCAATCTGTCAGTTACAAACGGAATGGATGGGATGGGAGGCGTTTAAAGAAGGCACTTCGTTACTTACGGTGACATGCTCGTAGTCCTGACCCAGCTCGTGGGAGCCTGCCACTATCTCCCGCTCGGCAATCCACTGCTCCAGGTCGTCCACCTCCCGCTTGAGCTGGCAGAGACGCAGGCGCTCCTGTAGCTTCTCCCTCCGCTCCTCCGCCAGGTCTTTCAGGCCGGCGTATAGCTTGTCCACCTGCGACTGCCTCAGGGTAATCCGGTCACTGCGCGGGTGAAAGTTCTCACGTAAGTCTGAAGCGCCAAATCCGCAATTACTGTACACCCGGGAGAACGTTCAGACCCATCTGTTTTGCTGCCATCCGTCATATTTTGTTTTAATTTATGTGCAGGTTACGGGTGCCTGCGAGACTGGAGTTTATAGCCTCTGTGGTGACGGTGGCGGTGAACAGTCGCTGTCAATGTGGTGTAAGTGCTCTCAAGATGCTATTGAGTCTCTATCTACTCTCTGACCCTCAGGGTTCTTCCGGGAGTCAGGAATTACGAGCAGTTTTAATTCTAATGATCGCTTCTTTTAACGTACAAACATACAAATACTAAGCAAGCTAAATAAAGAGCTGAGAGGCAAAGAATACAGAGACAAAAAGATAGAAAAGAATAAAAGATGGCGCCTTTGAAATAGCCTTCACTTCTATAATTGAGATAAGGAACTCCTTAAGATAGAAATAAGCTAGTTAATAGGCTATGTAATTAAACTAATTACATCATGTGGGTCCGGTGCTAATACTTCGCCAATGAAAAATGAGATTGGTGATAAACTGTTAGTTTAGCTGCCATACTGCTTTCTGCTGGTTGAGGATAAACCACCCATACACTGTGCAAAATACATAAAAACTACAAATCTAATAAAAAGAATTTATATTAAAAAAACAGTGGTTTCCAACAATGCTATTAGTGTGGCAGTGAAGAAACAGGAAGACATTTCCAGGTCAGGGTGGCGGAGGGAAATCTGTCATGTGGTGTTCCCATACAGGCACCTCTGTCTTTGAAGGTATAGAGGTCCTCGATCTGAGAGGTACAGGAAGGGTAGTCGGCAATGTTAGCCTTCATTTTGAGAGGACTAGAATATAAAAGCAAGAGGCTTTATAAGACAAGATGGCACTTGAAGTATTGTGAGCAGTCTTGAGCCTCTAAGAAAGGACGTGCTGGCATTGGAGAAGGTTCAGGGGTGATTTACGAGAATGATACTGGGACCGAAAGGGTTAATGTATGAGGAGCACTGATGGCTCTGGGCTTGTACTTGCTGGAGTTTAGAAGAATGAAGGGGGAATCTCATTTAAATCTATCATATATTGAAAGCCCTAGACAGAGTGGATGTGGAGAGAATGTTTCCTATAGTGGGGGACCAGAGGGCACAGCCTCAGAATAGAAGGATGTTCCTTTTGTATAGAGATGATGAGGAATTTCTTTCGCCAGAAGGTGGTGAACGTGTGGAATTAACTGCCACAGACGGCTGTGGAGGCCAAGTCATTTGGTATATTTAAAGTGCAGGTTTATGTATTCTTGATTAGCAAAGGTGTCAAGGTTATGGAGAAAAGGCAGGAGATGGGGCTGAGAGCGACAAATCAGTCATGATGAAATAATGGAGCAGACTCAATGGGCTGAATGGCCTATTTCTGCTCCTATGTTTGTGGTCTTATGGTCAAAGTAACTGCAGGGCATTTTGCTGATGGCAAACTCTGCAGACATGTTATAACAGTAAAGGTGGGTGATCGAATAAGATGATTAATAGGTCTGTTGTGATGACCTTTTAACCTTTTCTCTGAGATCAATCCAACCCTTTCCTCCTATACAGCCTTCCGTGCAATCACACCCCTAAACTGGACCTTGTAGAAGATGGAAGGGCTTTTGGTAGTCAGGAGCTAAATCACTTGCTACAGGTCACAAATCCTCCAAATTCTCTTGCAATCACAACACCTACATGGGTAGACCAGTTGCTTCTTTCAGTGGTGAATCCATTTGCCAATGGAGGACCCTGTACCGCTAAATGTTAAAGGGGTTAGACTCTTTCTCTCGGTAGAAATGGTTTTATGCAATCAATATCTGCTCTACATTTTGTGTTGTATGCAGGCGTGGACTGCTTCATTATCTATATCAAGTTCCACAGACTCTAATGAGTCAAACAGCTTTTCATACCAATTACAGGTAACAACTGGATTAAACCAAAGTAATTCCCAATCTGGAGTTCCCAGGGTCTTACCAAAACTACGCCCATATTCTATGGCCTTCATAAATCAAAGTATTGAGTGCAGGAGATGGGATGCTATGTTCAAGTTGTATAAGGCATTGGTGAGACCTAATTTGGAGTATTGTGTGCAGTTCTGGTCACCTACTGACAGGAAAGATGCGAATAAAGATGAAAGAGTACAGAGAAAATTTATAAGGATGTTGCCGGGTCTGGAGGACCTGAGTTATAAGGAAAGATTGAATAGGTTAGGAGTTTATTCCTTGGAACGTAGAAGATTGAGGAGAGATTTGATAGAGGTATACACAATTATGAGGGGTATAGATACAGTAAATGCACGCAGGCTTTTTCCACGGAGGTTGGGTGGGACTACAACCAGAGGTCATGGGTTAAGGGTGAAAGGTGAAAAGTATAAGGGGAACATCAGGGGAAACTTCTTCACTCAATGGGTTGTGAGAGTGTGGAACAAGCTGCCAGCGGAAGAGGTGCACACGAGCACAATTTCAACGTTTAAGAGAAGTTTGGCCAGGTACACAGATGGTTGGGGTATGGAGGGCAGTGGTCCCGTTGCTGGTCAATGGGAGTCGACAGCTTAAGTTGTTCGGTATGGACTAGATGGACTGAAGGGCTTATTTCTGTGCTGTCCTTCTCTATGACTCAATTATATGGGGTCAGCATTAATATTTCACCTTGACAAATGAGGTGATGAGCAGAAATCTCACACTTCCCAGTGTTACTGACGAAACTGGTATGAGGGCATTTGAATCAGCAGACGGGTGGAGGGAGTAACGATCCCCACTGGGAGCTAAGGGAAGAGGAGGGGAGGAGGAGGAGGAGGGGGGGAGGAGGAAGGGGGGAGGAGGGGGGAGGGGGGAGGAGGGAGGAGGGCCAAGAGGACGAGGGCGAAGAGGACATTTACATGTATTAGGAACTTGCCATGGTGTGTTGATGTGACATGCAACAAAAAACATTCAATAATTATAAAGAATTATATAAACATAATGCTAGAAGTACAGATATGGAATAAAATGTTCATAAAATGCCAGCATATATTTACAATGGAAAAAGCATTATAAAAATTGGTTTAATGTGTTTACAGCACAGTGACTGAGGTAAGATAGAGGGGGAAGAGGTTGGGGGTTTGAACGAGAATGGTTGATCAGATTAACTGCCAGGTGGAAGAAACTTCTAAGGTGGTGTGAAGTTTTTGGTGTTATAGCCCTATAGTGATTTCCAGAGGATTATATGATGCCCGTGATGCTGCTGTGAGCGAATTTTTCACTGCACCTGTGTACTTGCGCATATGACACTGAACTCAACTTTGGTAAGGAAATGCTGACGGGTATAGCCATCTCAGTCATCGAGACCCCAGCATTGAAAAGGGAGGAATCAGATATCAGTGTCCTCTCCTACAACAAAGCCCAACGATCCTGACGCAATAAAAGAGGAAGTCAATTTGGGGTAATACTTGGCAAAGTGATAGGACCCCCGGCAGCTGTGGCTCTGAAACGGAAACCTCACAACGCATTCCTGTACAGAGTTGGCACTGACCTCTCAGGGTGGCTGTTTGATACCAGGCTCCTGCTGAGGTTGGAGAGCTGGTGAATAGTTTGTGCGTAGTCCTCCAGTGACTGCTCCACCACCTGGTGCTTCTTCACCATTGCCATTGCACTCTGCTCGTCCTTTTCACACAAGAACTGCAGTTAAGACTGGAGAACAATTCACCAACAAACACGCCCCACCCAAACCGAATGCCGCCGCCTGCTATCCGCTATTGGGAATTAGCTGGGCAAACTGGCTACTGCAGGAGAGGGAAATTATAACACAACACCACCGTAATAAATGAGTTCGACACACAAGAGATTCCCAGATGCTGGAAGTCCACCTGGAATTCTGGAGGAACTCAGCAGTTCGGGCAGCATCACCGGAGAGAAATAAACAGCCGTTGGTTCAGGCCAAGACCCTTCATCAGTTTTCAGTCCGAAATAGCAACTGTTTATTCCCCTCCACAGATGCTGCCTGGTCTGCTGAGCTCCTCCAGCATATTCTGTGCGATACAATAAATGAGCTGATGTACTGTGGAATATACCTTGACCTCACGGACTCAACATATACAACATGGCATCTAAACTCCAAAATTTGTTCCTTTTTTTAAGTGAGGTAGCAGGCAGGCACTTTCAAAGGTTACCAAATGGATTCTTCAGCCAGGTCTCTTTGCAGAGAGAAATTGAAAATATGTCCCATAATGTCCCACATGTGGGCGCGTGGCCAAGTGGTTAAGGCATTGGACTAGCGATTTGAAGGTCGTGAGTTCGAGCCCCAGCCGAGGCAGCGTGTTGTGTCCTTGAGCAAGGCACTTAATCACTCATTGCTCTGCGACGACACTGGTGCCAAGCTGTATGGGTCCTAATGCCCTTCCCTTGGACAACATTAGTGTCGTGGAGAGAGGAGACTTGCAGCATGGGCAACTGCTGGTCTTCCATACAACCTTGCCCTGGAGAGTGAAGACTTTCCAGGTGCAGATCCATGGTCTCGCAAGACTAACAGATGCCTTTTCAATGTCCCAATATTTTCCTCCAGGAGTAAGGGAAGACGATGATTATATGACGGTGCTCACTAGCAGACAATTTGAGTCTGCGCATACATCCTAGTTTGGGTTACTAGGAACTAGGCAAGCTTTACAGGGACATCCAGGAAGGGGCATTCTTTACAGGAGCTTCAAGGGACTCTGGCAAGGTTTCTTGGGAAAAGATCATGTTTGCCTTGTTGGAAAAAGACAATTGTTTTCTTGAGAAAAGACAATGTTCGCTGGGTCTCCCAGGAGTGGCAGCAATGTTTGCAGAGCTCCTCAGGAGAAATGTTTGTGGGGGCTTGCAGAATAACCATCAACTTTTGCAGGAGTTCCTGGAAGAAGGATAATATGCTACCTGGAAGAGAGGCAACTTTTGAGGAGCTCCATGGGGCCACGTTAATATTTGCTGGGGACTCCCTGAGGAAGGAGGTTGTTTTCAGAGTCTCCCTGGGAGAGGATCAATGCTTGAGGGGTTTCCTGGGAACTGGACAATATTTAAAGGGCTCCCTTGGAAAGTGTCAAGGTTTCCAGGAACCCTAATCCACAGAAATGTTTGACAGCACCTGCTTGCTAGGTCCAAGATCAGCCAATTTTCGCTTCATGGTCAAGTCTAGTGGCAGTCCTTTCTTTGGTCCCACATCCCAATCAGTGAGGGAATGATTTGAACATCAAGTTCAGCCCTGATCACTTTAAACGGTCCCACTCTCGGTCACAAGCTGGCAGTAACACAACAGAGCATTTCATGACAAAGGAAGCAATCCTGGCTCATTTCTATTAAGTTCTGTTTTAAAAACGCCAAAATTGATTTTCTACATATATCTGGCACCCAACTATCGAATGAGTGCGTGCAAAATGCAGGTATTTCTTTGAACTGTATACGGTTTGATTTTTTTTTGGTACCTTAGCCCTCTCTTCTGACATCATGTGAAGCTCTTGCTCGCCCATCCAAGCCTCAGCCTCAGCCGCGTCAAAGTAGAACTGCTGAGCCTTTTGGGATTCCTGCAGCCGATCGTTGCGTTTGTCCGTCTCCTCTTTCAGCTGCTTCCACATCTGCTGGAGGTCCCCCAGGCGGGCTCGCAGCACCTCCGAATCGATGCGCCCTGCTTTGGCCATCGTCTCTCCACGCTCCGCGATATCGTCTATTCGGGGCTGGTGACCCTGGATCTCTTTCTGAAGGGTCTGAAGGACCAAACGAAACGTTAGCTATTTCCCCACTTTATGATCGTCATTAGGATATTTAAACAGAGAGCAGGGAACAAGCCATAGACCCCATCCGCACAGACACAGATGCTGGAAATCTACAGCAATACACACAACGTGCTGGAGGGGCTCGGCAGGTCAGGCAGCATCTGTGGATGGGAATAAACAGTCAATGTTTCGGGCTGAAACCCTTCATCAGGACTGGAAAGTAAGGGGGAAGAAGTCAGAATAAGAAGTACAAGGTGGCAGGTGAAACCGGGAAAGGGGAGGGGGTGAAGTAAAGAGCTGGGAAGTTGACTGGTGAAAGAGATACAGGGCTGGAGAAGGGGAGATCTGATGGGGGAGGACAGAAGACCATGGAAAGAAAGGGAAGAGGGAGAAGCACCAGAGGGAGGTGATGGGCCAGCAAGGAGAGAAGGTGTGAGAAAGGAAACAAGAATGAGAAATGGTGATGGAAGAGGGGCAATTACCAGAGTTTGAGAAATTGATGCTCATGCTATCAGGTTGGAGGCTACCCAGACGGAATATAAGGTAACACACAGCAAAGTTGCTGGTGAACGCAGCAGGCCAGGCAGCATCTCTAGGAAGAGGTACAGTCGACGTTTCAGGCCGAGACCCTTCGTCAGGACTAACTGAAGGAAGAGTGAGTAAGGGATTTGAAAGTTGGAGGGGGAGGGGGAGATCCAAAATGATAGGAGAAGACAGGAGGGGGAGGGATGGAGCCAAGAGCTGGACAGGTGATAGGCAAAAGGGATATGAGAGGATCATGGGACAGGAGGCCCAGGGAGAAAGACAGGGGGAGGGGGGAACTCATAGGATGGGCAAGGGGTATAGTCAGAGGGACAGAGGGAGAAAAAGGAGAGTGACAGAAAGAATGTGTGCATAAAAATAAGTAACAGATGGGGTACGAAGGGGAGGTGGGGCCTTAGCGGAAGTTAGAGAAGTCGATGTTCATGCCATCAGGTTGGAGGCTACCCAGACGGAATATAAGCTGTTGTTCCTCCAACCTGAGTGTGGCTTCATCTTTACAGTAGAGGAGGCCGTGGATAGACATGTCAGAATGGGAATGAGATGTGGAATTAAAATGTGTGGCCACTGGGAGATCCTGCTTTCTCTGGCGGACAGAGCGTAGATGTTCAGCAAAGCGGTCTCCCAGTCCGCGTCGGGTCTCGCCAATATATAAAAGGCCACATCGGGAGCACCGGACGCAGTATATCACCCCAGTCGACTCACAGGTGAAGTGTTGCCTCACCTGGAAGGACTGTTTGGGGCCCTGAATGGTGGTAAGGGAGGAAGTGTAAGGGCATGTGTAGCACTTGTTCCGCTTACATGGATAAGTGCCAGGAGGGAGATCAGTGGGGAGGGATGGGGGGGATGAATGGACAAGGGAGTTGCGTAGGGAGCGATCCCTGCGGAATGCAGGGGGGGGGGGAGGGAAAGATGTGCTTAGTGGTGGGATCCCGTTGGAGGTGGCGGAAGTTACGGAGAATAATATGTTGAACCCGGAGGCTGGTGGGGTGGTAGGTGAGGACCAGGGGAACCCTATTCCTAGTGGGGTGGCGGGAGGATGGAGTGAGAGCAGATGTACGTGAAATGGGGGGAGATGCGTTTAAGAGCAGAGTTGATAGTGGAGGAAGGGAAGCCCCTTTCTTTAAAAAATGAAGACATCTCCCTCATCCTGGAATGAAAAGCCTCATCCTGAGAGCAGATGCAGCGGAGACGGAAGAATTGCGAGAAGGGGATGGCGTTTTTGCAAGAGACAGGGTGAGAAGAGGAATAGTCCAGATAGCTGTGAGAGTCAGTAGGCTTATAGTAGACATCAGTGGATAAGCTGTCTCCAGAGACAGGGACAGAAAGATCTAGAAAGGGGAGGGAGATGTCGGAAATGGACCAGGTAAACTTGAGGGCAGGGTGAAATTTGGAGGCAAAATTAATAAAGTCAATGAGTTCTGCATGCGTGCAGGAAGCAGCGCCAATGCAGTCGTCGAAGTAGCGAAGGAAAAGTGGGGGACAGATACCAGAATAGGCACGGAACATAGATTGTTCCACAAACCCAACAAAAAGGCAGGCATAGCTAGGACCCATACGGGTGCCCATAGCTACACCTTTAGTTTGGAGGAAGTGGGAGGAGCCAAAGGAGAAATTATTAAGAGTAAGGACTAATTCCGCTAGACGGAGCAGAGTGGTGGTAGGGGGGAACTGATTAGGTCTGGAATCCAAAAAGAAGCGTAGAGCTTTGAGACCTTCCTGATGGGGGATGGAAGTATATAAGGACTGGACATCCATAGTGAAAATAAAGCGGTGGGGGCCAGGGAACTTAAAATCACCGAAAAGTTTAAGAGCGTGAGAAGTGTCACGAACATAGGTCGGAAGGGATTGAACAAGGGGTGATAAAACTGTGTCGAGGTATGCAGAAACAAGTTTGGTGGGGCAGGAGCAAGCTGAGACAATAGGTCGGCCAGGACAGGCAGGTTTGTGGATCTTGGGTAGGAGGTAGAAACGGGAAGTGCGGGGTGTGGGAACTATAAGGTTGGTAGCAGTGGATGGGAGATCCCCTGAGCGGATAAAGTCGGTGATGGTGTGGGAGACAATGGCCTGGTGCTCCTTAGTGGGGTCACGGTGGGTTTAATAATAAGGTTAGGATTAGTGCGGAGGGAGTGGAGAGCAGAGCGTTCTGAAGGAGTGAGGTTGGAATGGGGACAAGGTGCGGTGAAGTCGAGACGGTTGATGTCCCATCGGCAATTAGCGATAAAGAGATCCAGAGCAGGCAGAAGGTGTTGCTCTTTCAACCTCAGTGTGGCATCATTGTGACAGGGAGTAGAGGAAATCATGGACTGACATGTCAGAATGGGAATGGAAAGGAGAATTAAAATGGGTGGCCTCCAGCAAATCCCAATTTAGATTATGAGGACACTCAGTCCTTGTTTATTGTCATTTAGAAATGCATGCATTAAAAAAAAATGATACAACTTTCTTCCAGAATGATTATCACAAGAAAACACAGGACAAACCAAGACTAAAACTGACAAAACCACATAATTATAACATATAGTTACAACAGTGCAAAGCAATACCATAATTTGATATAGAGCAGACCATGGGCACAGTAAAACAAAAGTCTCAAAGTCCCAATAGCCTCATCATCTCATGCAGACGGCAGAAGGGAGAAACTCTCCCTGCCGTGAACCTCCAAGCACCGCAAACTTGCTGATGCAGCACCAGTGGAAGCACCCAACAGCAGCGGACTCTGAGCCTGTCTGAAAACTTCGAGCTTCTGACCAGCCCCTCCGACACAGCATCTCCGAGCACCATCTCTGCCGAGCACTTCGACCCCGCCCCGGCTGCCGAGCAACAAGCAAAGCCGAGGACTCGGGGCCTTCCCCTCCGGAGATTCTGGATCACACAGTAGCAGCAGCAGCGAAGCAGGCATTTCAGAAGTTTCACCAGATGTTCCTCCGTGCTCTCACGTCCATCTCCATCAAATCAGGATTGTGCACGGCACCCTACTTGACAGATAACAGACATCACCACCGGAGAGGCTGCTGCGAGCTGCGTCACGCTGCCATCTTCTCCTCCCTCCAATTTTTGTGGCAGATACAGTGAAGGTGCTCAACGAAGCCATCAAGCCTGCTCTGCTGATCATCATATGGCTGAAGTCCGTACCTCAAGCCCTCTTTCACCCTGAACTCCAGGTTCCTATTCCCTTAAAGTTCAAAAATATATCAACCTCCATCTAGAATACAATAAACACAACTCCATATTAAAAATAACGATCCTGACCCTTCAGCCCAACAGCGCCTCTGTAACCAACTTCTTAACAATCTCAACAAAGTTTGGAGCTATTTCCTATCCCGGCTCAGCTTTTGATTCTGACTTCTGCAAGTTCTCAGTTCCGTGACCGGAGCTTCCCATTTACCTCACTGTTTATGGGACTTGCTATGATTTGTGGCTGCCCCATCCAAAACGGTCGAAAGGTGTTGGAATAGGGTCTAGAATTGTTATTTTTCTTGCAGTTTAACTTCATTAATGCTTGCTCAATTTTTATAAGACCTCATTCCTTTATTTCATAAGGAGCTTGAGGCCAAAAAACACTCAGAAACTTCTACAGATGTATGGTGGGGAGCATTCTAACTGGCTGCATCAGTTTGGGGGGGGGTGGTTACTGTACAGGATCGAGGGAAGCTGCAGAGAGTTGTAAACTCAGTCAGCTCCATCATAGGCACCAGCCTCCATAGTGTCCAGGACATCTTCCAAGAAGCGGTGCTTCAAAAAAGGCAGCGTCCATCATTAAGGACCCCCATCACCCAGGGCATGCCCTCTTCCCATTGCTACCATCAGGTACATAAGCCTGAAGGCACACACTCAACGATTCAGGAACAGCTTCTTCCCCTCTGCCGTCCGATTTCTGAATGGACATTAAACCCTGAACACTACCTCACTCCTTTTTTATTACTTTTTTTTGCACTACTTAATGTAACTATTTAATATACATATTCATACTGTAATTCACAGGGTTTTTCTCCCCTCTATTATTGTACTGCTGCAAAGTTCACAAATTTCAGGACATATGCCGGTGATATTAAACCTGATTCTGATAAATAAGAGAGAGAGTGTGTGTGTGCGTGGTGTGTGTGTGTGTGTGGTGTGAGAGTGTGTGTGTGTGTGTGTGTGTGTGTGTGTGTGTGTGTGTGTGTGTGTGTGGTGTGTGTGGTGTGAGTGTGTGTGCGTGGTGTGTGTGTGTGGTGTGAGAGTGTGTGTGTGTGTGTGTGTGTGTGTGTGTGTGGTGTGTGTGGTGTGAGTGTGTGTGTGGTGTGTGTGTGGTGTGAGTGTGTGAGAGTGTGTGAGTGTGTGTGTGGTGTGTGTGTGTGCGTGTGTGCGTGTGTGTGTGTGTGTGTGTGGTGTGTGTGGTGTGAGTGGTGTGTGTGGTGTGTGTGTATTTGTTCAGATAATTTTCTGTAATTGTAGTTACTATTAGCTGGTTCCGTATTTTTCCAGAAGTTTCTCTGTCACGCTCCTGAACTTATTTCACCTTTTATCAATGGAATGTCCTTTATCTTTCTATTCTGAACTGGATTTGAGGGTATAATGACCACGAATTCTTTGTTCTTTTTTCTTCGTTCTCTCCCTTGTTCTCAATGAGTTGATTACTGTTATTTCCTTCTTTTGAAACCGAATAAAATGGCTCAAGATTTACACCTTATTTTCCACTTCTGAAGAACGTCAGCATCAAACATCTCTAGATCCAACGTCAAATATGAACGCTACGACATACACAGAACTCAGCCAGTCAAACAGCATCTCTGGAAGGAGGTTATACAGATTCCAGCCTCTGGTTTATTCAAAGATTAAAAGTACTTTTATTATCCAAGTACGTATGCAGTATACAATCCTGAGATTTGTCTTCCCACTGACAGTCACGAAACACAGAAAGAAAACCATGGAACTCGTTCAAAGAAAATCTACCAAAGCCCCAGCTTGCAAAAAAAACCCCAGAACAAATCACACAAGTGGCAAACAAAAACCGAGTGAAAAAAACAGAATATAAAACACCAAACCATAAATCATCGAACAGTCTAGGAATATTTAATTCATTTCAATCTAGCGCTCGGTCAGTCGTTGACTGAAGGCGGCAGAGCTAGTCTGCCCCAATCGAAAATCGTCCAAAATAGCAACCAAAAAAAAAAGGAGCAGCCAGAAACCAAAAACACATCATAATATGAACTACAGAGACCCATCCACAATTCATGTCGATTAACCCTTGCCCAAGACCCAGGACTCTGGCACCATTGAGCGAAAGGAGGGGGGGGGGGGTGCGGTGGCAGGGGGGGGGGAGAGAGAGATAGAGAGAGAGAGATAGAGAGAGAGACCATTTGAATTTTGTTTTCCATTACTAACATTTTAACCTCTTTTATGACTTCTCAGAATTAATCACGGTCAAGGTCAAATCAGTCTACTGTTAGAGCCTGTTATCTACATTTTGGCGGCCTGATTTCTCGCCGATCGGGCAATATGGCGCTTTGCTGTCTCAGAGAGTGTTCCATGAGACTGCCATCAAAGCTTGCAGCACAGAGGCCAGGGGTGCGAGCCCATCTCTCGCCGACTAAAGCGCCAAGAAAGATTGAAATCATTGAGGTGGGTGCGGAGGCCGAGCGAGTGTTCAGCACTGTCTACTGGCCTCTTGCTCCTTAAATATACCCAATGACCTGGCCTCCACAGCCGCTTCAAATTCACCACAGAAGTAAAAAGGAGTGAGTTAGTGTCCATGGGTTCAATGTCCATTCAGAAATCGTATGGCAGAGGGGAAGAAGCTGTTCCTGAATCACTGAGTGTGTGTCTTCAGGCGTCTGTACCTCCTTCCTGATGGTAGCAATGAGAAGAGGGCATGTCCTGGGTGATGGGGGTCCTTAATGATGGATGCTGCCTTTCTGAGGCACCGCTCCTTGAAGATGTCCTGGACACTACGGAGGCTGGTGCCCATGATGGAGCTGACTGAGTTTACAACTCTCTGCAGCTTGCGTTGACTCCGTGCTATAGCAACACCACCCCCCACCCCCACACCAGTATTAGCCAGTCAGAATATTCTCCACGGTACATCTGTGGAAGTTTTCAGTTGTTTCAGGTGACAAACCAAATCTCCTCAAACTCCTAGTGAAATATAGCCGCTGCCTTGCCTTCTTTGTAGCTGCATCGATATGTTGGGATCAGGTCAGGTCCTCGGCGATATTAACACCCGGGAGCTTGAAATTGCTCACTCTCTCCACTTGTGATCCGTCTATGAGGACTGGTTTTATCAACCTGCAGTCTCTAGTATTACATACTGAAATCCCTTTCATCATATCCGTGCAAACCACCCTCTCCTTGACTGGTTATTACACCAGTGTCACAGAAGGGCAAAAAAAATTAATTATGAGCTGGATGAGAGTAATCTGCAATTGACGGCCTTACAGAGCAAAGGTTACACACTGTATCTGTGTCGGCAAGTCTGCCAAGGCACACGTGGGCAATTACTTCAGTGAGGAACAGATGTACAGGAGCAGGTGCTGAGCAAGCCTTGTTGGAACGCGGAGCGTTTTCCTGAAAAGGAAGCGACCCCAGTCGTGCCCGGGACTCACCTGGTTCTTTTTAATGAGCAGCTGCACTGTTGGCAGGTTGTTTCCGTGGTCAGTGGAGGTAGCGAGTGGCATCCGCTCATTAACCCACAGCTGGAGGGGGGGAGAGAGGGGGGTGAGGGAGGGAGGGGAGGGGAGAAGGGGGAGAGGAGAGGGAGGCAGGAGGGGGAGGGGTGATGGGAGAGAGAGAAGGATGGAGGGAGGGAGGGAGGTATGGAGAAGGAGAGGAAGGGGAGGGGAGGAGGGAGAGAGGAAGAGAGAGAAATTATGACTTTGCAAGATTCTAAACACATTTAATAAAACAATTTAAAACAAATGCAATTGAATTCTCCTCTAAAGTAGGACTCCATTTTTAGCTAGGTTGGCAATGAAACAAAATACATACGTATTCCTGCAGTTCAAACATTAAGTCAATGCTAGACTCCTCGATTTGTTGAACGCAGGTTTTGCTGGAATCACACCTCCAGTCAGAAACCTGCCCCTTAAATCTGGGACTTGCATAGTAATTGATAAGCCCAGCACAGGGAGAAGGCCAACATGCACAGAATCCTGGAGGAATTCAGCAAGTCAGGCAAAAAGAATAGTCAGAGTCTTGAGCCAAAACCCTTCATTAAGACCCCTCCATAGACCGTGCCCAACTTGCCGAGCTCCTCCAGGATTTTGGGCGCTTTGCTCAAGATTACTGGCATATACAGAACCTCTTGTGTTTAGGACAGGGAGAGGGCCAGATTATGGGCATTGCTGTATTAAAAAAATAATTCCCATATTACTGACACTGTTGATAGCATTAACTACACTATACTCAAAGGCTTGCTGGACATTTTAGAGTCAACACAAAGATATACAGCTGGAACTGCATGCAGTCCAGGCAGGGGAGGGAAGGCAGATGTCCTTTCCCTTGGGCATCAGTGATGCCCACAGGCATTTATGCCATCTCAATGGCCTCCCGCTCATCACTAAAGATAGTTTTCCCAGAAAGGTCACTGAATGGACGGAAGCTATCAAGTCCACACTCCCCACCCTCTCTCCAAATCCCTGCTGATTGCCCCCCCCCGCCCCAAGTAGGTTTATCCAGCTGAGTTTTGAATATCACAAAATTCCCATTCCCGTTCTGACAGGTTGGTCGGTCCATGGCCTCCTCTCGTGCCACGATGAGGCCACCCTCAGGGTACAGGAGCAACACCTCGTATTCCAGCTGGATAGCCTCCAACCTGATGGCATGAATATCGATGGGCAGGTGAGAAGAGCTAAAAGGCCAGAGTGGGGAATTGAAGAGGGGAGGGGGAGGGAAAAATTACCGGAAAGAAAAATCGATATTCCCTTTCTCCTACGGTCCCTCTCCTCTCCTATCAGGTTCCTTCTTCTCCAGCCCTTGACCTTTCCCACCCACCTGACCTCACTATCACCTTCCACCTATCCTCCTTCACTTCCCCCCCATATTTTTATTCTGGTGTCCTCCCCGCTTCCTCTCCAGTCCTGAAGAAGGTTCTCGGCCCGAAACGTCGAACGTTTATTCATTTCCATGCAGATGGTCAGCCTGACCTGCTGAGTTCCTCCAGCATTTTGTGTGCGTTGCTTTGAATATCACAATTAAATCTGCCTCCTGTCTTCATTCATGTGTATGTGGAAACACAGGATCAAACAAGTATCTGATCCGTTATTTTATGGAGACAAAAAGATGGTGCAGTGAGTAAAGCCAAATCTTAGACACTTACAACTTCGTCCTCCAAGTCCCGATTGAACTGATGGCCCTCTTTGGAGGCCAAGAGGTTTCTGCGCCTTTCTTCGACAGGCCTCATCATCTCTTGGAATCTCTCCTCCACCCTCCTCTGCTTGGCATCTATCTCCACGACATTCGTGTCCTCTTGCCCCAGGGCCTGCGCCTGGTTCTTCAGCTCTTCCAGCTCCTTTTGTCGGACCTGCATCTGATTTTCCAGCATCTGCAAGACATGGTAGGATGAAGAAAGGAAATTATAACATCATCATCAAGAACCACCCACCACCCGGGCCATGCTCTCTTCTCACAGCTGCCATCGGGGGCCTTAAGTCCCACACCACGAAGTTCAGGAACAGCCACTGCCCTTTAATCAGCAGGTTCCTGAACCAGCGTGGATAACTTCACTCACTTCAACACCGAACTGATTCCCACAACCTATGGGCTCACTCACACACTCACTCACTTCATCTGATGTTCTTGATATTAATTGCTTGCTTGGTTGTACAGTTATTCATTTATTCATTCATTCATTCCTGTCTGCCTGTCTCCTTCTTTTTGTATTTGCACAGTTTGTCACAGGAAAGCAGCATCCATCATCGGGGACCCCCGCCAGCCAGCTCATGCTCTCTTCTCGCTGCTGCCATCAGGAAGAAGGTACAGGAGCCTCAGGTCCAGGAACAGTTATCCTGAACCAGCGTGGATAACTTCACCCAACTCAACTATGAAGTGACTCCACAACCACTTTCAATCACGATTACACCCTCTATTTGTCTGTTTATTTATTTATTACACTTGCACAGTTTCTCTTCTTTTGCACGTTTGTTGCTTGTCTGTAGTTTTTCATCGATTCTGTTGTACTGTGAATGCCTGCAAAAATGAATGCTGACGTATACATACTTGAATAATAAATTTCTACTCAACTTTGTAGAATAATTCAAATTTATTGTCATTTAACTAGACAGGATGTATATAACATATAATAAAGGCATCGGTTAGTCTTGCGAGACCATGGATCTGTGCATGGAAAGTCTTCACTCTCCAGGGTGCAGGCCTGGGCAAGGTTGTATGGAAGACTGGCAGTTGCCCATGCTGCAAGTCTCCCCTCTCCACGCCACCGATGTTGTCCAAGGGAAGGGCATTAGGACCCATACAGCCTGGCACCGATGTCATCGCGGAGCACTGTCTGATTAAGTGCCTTGCTCAAGGACAAAACACGCTGCCTCGGCTGAGGCTCGAACTCACGACCTTCAGATCGCTAGTCGAATGCCTTAACCACTTGGCCACGTGCCCACATATATATGGGTGTGTGTGTGTGTGTGTGTGTGTGTGTGTGTGCACGCGCGTATATATATGCAAATATATACATATGGGTGGGTGTGGGTGTGTGTGGGGTGTGGGTGTGGGTGTGGGTGTGTGTGTGTATATATATATATAAATTAAATAATCATAAATATATTCGTATATAGAAACGAGACGTTTCTCCGAACCAGGGTGTAAGGCACAATAGCACACATAACACACACTTAGCACACGATAACTTATAGAGGCAAGGATAAAATCTACCGATGAATTATGCATAAATTAAATATTGTCAGGTACAGAACAGATTAACCGGTGACACTTCAAATGCGATGTGGCAGGGAGTTCAGAAGCCTGACGGCCTGAGGGAAGAAACTGTTTCCCATCCTGACCGTTCTTCTCTTTACGCATCGGAGTCTCCTGCCTGATGGTAGAAAGTCAAAGAGGATGCTGGATGGATGGATGGGATCCTTGATAACACTAAGGGGCCGGATTATGCTTTCTATATTTTTTTGGATTAATATTAAGACAGTACATCCTCATGTTACAGAGGGGTTGCATTCCTAGAATACCAATTGATTTGCAATTTTCCATAAGGCAAACCCTTAAAAATATCTGTTGTTTCACTCACATTTTACATTTACTTAACATCTTTCTCATATAAGTTCAGTAATAGTGAATTTTTTTCCCCTTCTATTGGTCATGATTCCACTCCTTACACTACAGGGCTTCTTAAAGTTGTTATAGTCAGCAGTGGTCACTTGGATAAGCTCCCACTACCTATTAAATGCTCCCAATGGTGTGCGCCTCAAATAGCCTCCAATAACCGAGCCTAGCTTCTGGCCTTCATGTGTGGACCCATTTCTACTGACTGGAGAAGGGGCAAAGGTGGGTTACTGGCACCTTAAAACCAGTTGCTTCGGGCAGATGGGGCTCGTCAGCTCACCTGGGAGAAGGAAAACTCTGATCTCAAACCTCCGCTGCCTTGTGGCTGTACCCAGTCAGGAGGAACACTTAGGGAGTAAACCCGGAGAGAAAAATCTGGAGCTGGGGTCCCTAAGGCAGTCCAACATTGAGTTCAGTGTTGACTGGCAACTCATGCGATGCTGCTTGTACCAAACTGTATCAGTCTCTGCCGTCCCTTTGGGTTCATCGGATGCCTGGAGAGGGGGAGCCAGCTACACGGCAACAGCTCGCTCCACGCTTGCGTATCTAGCGTCCACCTGCTGAACCGTGTCTACGCCCACCTGGACAAGCCAGCGAGCACTGTGAGGGTCATGTTTTTTGACTTCTCCAGTGCGTTCAACACCATCTGCCCTGCTCTGCTGGGGGAGAAGCTGACAGCGATGCAGGTGGATGCTTTCCTGGTGTCATGGATTCTTGATTACCTGACAGGCAGACCACAGTACGTGTGCTTGCAACACTGTGTGTCCGACAGAGTGATCAGCAGCACTGGGGCTCCACAGGGAACTGTCTTGTCTCCCTTTCTCTTCACCATTTACACCTCGGACTTCAACTACTGCACAGAGTCTTGTCATCTTCAGAAGTTTTCCGATGACTCTGCCATAGCTGGATGCATCAGCAAGGAAGATGAGGCTGAATACAGGGCTACGGTAGGAAACTTTGTCACATGGTGTGAGCAGAATTATCTGCAGCTTAATGTGAAAAAGACTAAGGAGCTGGTGGTAGACCTGAGGAGAGCTAAGGTACCGGTGACCCCTGTTTCCATCCAGGGGGTCAGTGTGGACATGGTGGAGGATTACAAATACCTGGGGATACGAATTGACAATAAACTGGACCGGTCAAAGGACACCGAGGCTGTCTACAAGAAGGGTCAGAGCCGTCTCTATTTCCTGAGGAGACTGAGGTCCTTTAACATCTGTCGGACGATGCTGAGGATGTTCTATGAGTCTGTGGTGGCCAGTGCTATCATGTTTGCTGTTGTGTGCTGGGGCAGCAGGCTGAGGGTAGCAGACACCAACAGAATCAACAAACTCATTCGTAAGGCCAGTGATGTTGTGGGGATGGAACTCGACTCTCTGACGGTGGTGTCTGAAAAGAGGATGCTAAGTTACAAACAACACACATCAAAGTTGCTGGTGAACGCAGCAGGCCAGGCAGCATCTCTAGGAAGAGGTACAGTCGACGTTTCGGGCCGAGACCCTTCGTCAGGACTAACTGAAGGAAGAGTTAGTAAGAGATTTGAAAGTGGGAGGGGGAGGGGGAGATCCGAAATGATAGGAGAAGACAGGAGGGGGAGGGATGGAGCCAAGAGCTGGACAGGTGATTGGCAAAGGGGATATGAGAGGATCATGGGACAGGAGGTCCGGGAAGAAAGACAAGGGGTGGGGAGGAACCCAGAGGATGGGCAAGGGGTACAGTCAGAGAGACAGAGGGAGAAAAAGGAGAGTGAGAGAAAGAACATGTGTATAAAAATAAATAATGGGTGGGGTACGAGGGGGACGCAGACACACATTCTTTCTCTCACTCTCCTTTTTCTCCCTCTGTCCCTCTGACTATACCCCTTGCCCATCCTCTGGGTTCCCCATCCCCTTGTCTTTCTCCCTGGGCCCATCACCTGTCCAGCTCTTGGCTCCATCCCTCCCCCTCCTGTCTTCTCCTATCATTTCGGATCTCCCCCTCCCCCTCCAACTTTCAAATCCCTTACTCACTCTTCCTTCAGTTAGTTCTGACGAAGGGTCTCGGCCCGAAACGTCGACTGCACCTCTTCCTAGAGATGCTGCCTGGCCTGCTGCGTTCACCAGCAACTTTGATGTGTGTTGCTTGAATTTCCAGCATCTGCAGAATTCCTGTTGTATGCTGTCTAAGTTGCATGCTATCTTGGTCAATGTCTCCCATCCACTACATAATGTACTGGGTGGGCACAGGAGTACATTCAGCCAGAGACTCATTCCACCGAGATGCAGCACAGAGCGTCATAGGAGGTCATTCCTGCCTGTGGCCATCAAACTTTACAACTCCTCCTTTGGAGGGACAGACACCCTGAGCCAATAGGCTGGTCCTGGACTTATTTCATAATTTACTGGCATAATTTACATATTACTATTTAACTATTTATGGTTCTATTACTATTTATTATTTATGGTGCAACTGTAACGAAAACCAATTTCCCCCGAGATCAATAAAGTACGACTATGACTATGACTATGACTTAAGAATCTAGCCTTTAAAATGGCCGATTGTGTGTGGGAGGGGGAGGGTGGCTTTAAGGCTCCAATGTTTTTCTGTCGTTCATTCTTTGGGGTTTTTTTTCTGCCTGTTTCGTGGATGTCTGCGAAGAGTAAGAATTTCAGGTTGTATACTGTATACATTTTCTGATGTTAAATTGAACCACTGAACCAGTGAAAATGTGGAGACTGTGTGTGGTTTGACTGGATGCGGACACACAACTGAATATACTACTCAATGAGCCTGATGAAGGGTCTCGGCCTGAAACGTCGACTGTACCTCTTCCTATAGATACTGCCTGGCCTGCTGCGTTCACCAGCAACTTTGATGTGTGATACTACTCAATGACATGAGTGGTACCGCAGGTGAAAAGTCCTGGAGTTGCAGATGGAGCTGGACATCACTGAATGTGCAATTATAACTTTTTGTCATGACCAACTGAATTGCAATTCTTTATTACACAACACAAAATTTGGTGCACTTGCCCAATTAAGACGCCCATTTTTGAAAAATAATCAGAGCAAAACAAACTGAAAGCAAAACTACAAACCAGTAAAATTTGAAGTGCTCAGAGTAAGTTTTGACGCGGTGCAAATTAATTCAGAGATTAACACGAGTCATTTTTTGGAGTGAACGGCTTAAAGCGGGCTGACATGGTAGCGTAGCGGTCAGTGCAACGCCATTAAAGCGGTGGTGGACCGAGCTCAATTCCCACCGCTGTCTGTAAGGGGTTCACACGTTCTCCCCGAGACCGCGTGGGTTTCCTCCCCCACCCCCCGGGTGCTCCGGTTTCCTCCCCCACTCCGAAGATGTAGCAGTTGGTAGGTTAATTGGTCGTTGTAATTAGCCGAGAGTTGAATCGGGGATTGCCGGGTGGCGCGGCTTGAAGGGCCGGGAGGGCCTATTTCGCGCTGCATCTCGATAAGTAAATAAATACACGGAAAGGGATTTGAGGCAGTATGGTTAGCAGAATGCTTTATATTAGAGGCAACCTGGGTTCAATTCCTGCTGCTGTCCGTCAGGAGTTTGTCCATTCTCCCCATGGATCTCCCCCAGGTGCTTCGGTTTCCTCGCACATTCCAAAGGTATATGGATGAGTAAATTAATTGCTCACATGGGTGTTACGGGGCAGCGCGGTTTTCTGGGTCGGAAGGGCCTGTTACGAGAGGGCATGGCTTAAGGATTGAAGGGCGCCCATTCAGAACAGAAATGCGAGGTCAGAGGGTGGTGAATCTATGGAATTTGTTGCCACGGGCGGCAGTGGAGGCCAAGTCATTGGGTGTATTTAAGGCAGAGATTGATAGGTATCTGAGTAGCCGGGGCATCAAAGGTTATGGTGAGAAGGTGGGGGAGCGGGACTAAATGGGAGAATGGACCAGCTCATGATAAAATGGCGGAGCAGACTCGATGGGCCGAATGGCCGACTTCTGCTCCTTTGTTTTGTGGTCTTTGTGGTTACCGATGCTGTATCTCAATGCCCGCTTCGCTGCCGCTGCTACTGTGTGGTAACCGGAATCTCCGGAGCAAAAGGCCCTGAAATCCTCGGCTTTGCGTGTTTCAGCGGCCGGGGAGAGGTTGAAGGCACTCGGTAGAGGATGGCGCTCAGGAGGCTGTATCGCAGAGACTGGTCGGAAGCTCGAAGTTTTCGGACGGACAGACTCAGGGTCAGCTGTGGTCGGCTGCTTCCAAGGCATCGGCAGTTGTCAGTGCCTGGAGGTTTATGGCAGGGAGTTTCTCCCTTTTGCCACCTGCTATCAGGGACTCAGGAGTCGATCGACTCGGGGACTTTGAGATTGTTTTTACCGTGTCCATGGTTTGTTCTTCATCAAATCATGGTATTGCTTTGCACTGCTGTAAATATACGTTATAATTATGTGGTTCTGTCAGTGTTAGTCTTTGGTCTGTCCTGTTTTCTGTGCTATCACTCTGGAGAAACACTGTATCATTTCTTAATGCATGTATGCATTTCTTTAGAGGACTGAGTGTTCTCATAATTTAATCTAATCTAAATTTAGTATCAGAGAATGTATACAGTACACAACCTGAAATTCTTACTCTTCACAGACACCCACGAAACAGAGAAAAAAAAACCCAAGAATGAATGACAGAAAACGTTCCAACTTCTAGATAAATAAAACGAGAAACAGGGTTGTAGAAAAAATACGACAATCCATTGACCACGCTCACGTTTCAGACACATGGTTTTTGAACTGCAGAACATTTGAAGAATCATTACAACTCCACACTTTCAAGGTCAGCTCAGGATGCTTAGTGACAGTATCCGTGAGGATTTAACCTGGATCCAACATACCGACATATCTACAAAGAAGGCATGACAGCAGCTACAGTTCATTAGGAGTTTGAGGAGATTTGGGACGTCGCCAAAGACACTCGCAAATTTCTATATATGTACCGTTGGGAGCATTCTATCTGGCCGCATCACCGTCTGGTACAGGGGGAAGAGGTGCTACAGCACAGGATCAAAATATGTTGTAAACTCAGTCAGCTTCATCATGGGTACTAGCCTCTGTCGTATTCAAGACATCTTCAAGGAGCGATGCCTCAAAAAGGCGGCGTCCATCATTAATGACCCCCATCACCCAGGTCATACCTTGTTCTCATTGCTACCATCAAGAAGGAGGTGCAAGAGCCTGAAGACACACACTCAGCGACTCAGGAACAGCTTCTTCCCCTCTGCCATCTGATTCCGGAATGGGCATTTAACCCATGAACATTACCTCACTACTTTTTTTTAAATTTATTTTTTTGTACTACTTAATTTAACTATTTAATACATATATCTGCTGTAATTCATGTTTTTTCCCTCTTTTCTATTATGTACGGCGTTGTACTGCTGCTGCAAAAGTTAACAATCTTCACGACCTATGCCTGATACTGACTTTTCACCACTGACAAATGCAGGCAAATGGGAGTAACTCAGTTAGGCAACTTGGGTCTACCTGGGTGAGTTGGTCCGAAGAACCTGTTCTCCTGCAGGACAGCTCTATGACTGTGAATATTGTGGATTATCTGTATTTTAGAATAACTGATTAAATTTCCCGTGACGTTTTCTCCTCTCTCCGCAGCGCCGAGGCTGGGAGACTGCTCCGGATTTCATGCCTGCAAGCTTCATGGTGATCTGCCCCGCTGTGTGATGAAATGAGGCTGAGGGCCTGCTCTGGGCTTCGTGTCAATGGACACAATTTTGTTCTGAATGCTGTCGCTTGCTTTTATTGTTTACACCATTTCTGTCCCCCCCCCCCCGCCCCTGTATTGGGTGTTAGTCTTTTTTTTAAATTAGAGTTCTTTCAGGTTTCTTGCCTTCTGGCTGCCTGTAAGCAGACGAGTCTCAAGGTCGTATAATTTAGACATACTCTGATAATAAACGTACTTCGATCGAAATCCCGATACGACCTGCCTCCGTGTGTGAACTTTGCCCCTTGCAAAGAACAGCATCTCCTCATTTCGATATTAAATTCCATTCTCAAGAGGTGGGGAAGATACCTTTGTATTGCTGTAATAAAACGCTTTTTAGCACTGCCGGTTGGCACAACAATTCCTGTGCGTGCCAACTCTACAAGTCCAATAGCCAATAGGCCAAAGTCCATGTGCAAACAGGTTTAACCTGCTTCTGGCACAGCTCATTTTCCATTCTCTGGATTTGTCCCAACAGAAGTGGTAATTTGGCACTTCTAGGTTAACATGCTGGTAACAACTGTCTACCAGTGCACAAAGGAAACCAGAGAAAACAAAACGAGGCAATGTTGCGGCTATAGAAAACTCTGGCTAGACCAGACTTGGAGAACCGTGTTCAGTTCTAGCTGCCTAAGGCTTTTGCATAGTACCGTATTTGCCAACGTGGAGCAGACAGCGAATCTGAAAATAAGGCGGGAGCAAACAATTTTGGGAACAGCGCGTGGAGAGATGTGAGACAGGTGGCAGAGAAGGAATGCTGGGTAGGGAAGTGGCGTGGGTGCAGACACACCCAGCCCTGAGACACCAGGCAAGGTAATTTGATTCCAAACAATTGGTTTATTGATCATTACAGAATGTCTCTCTGGTGCCTCCCGCTCCCTCCCCTCTTCCTTCCCTTTTCCCCCCAACTATGATTCCTCTCTCCTTGCCCCCTTCCCACTCTCGATCCACAATAGAGACCCCTATCAGAATCAGGTTCATTGTGATTGGAAGGATCAGGAAGCTTTAGAGAGGGTGCAGAGGAGATTTATGAAGAAAGATTGACTTTTCTCTTTGGAGAGGAGGATAATGAACAGTGACTTCATGGAGATATACAAGATGATAAGAGGCATAGGTCGAGTGGACAGTCAGAGACTCCCCCCCCACCCCAGGGTGCAAATGGCAAATACAGAGAGGTATAACTTTCAGGTGTTTGGAGGCAAGCATAGGACGGATGTCAGAGATAAAGCTTTTACACAGACAGAACCATGAGATTTATGACTTCCTACATGCAGGGCATCAGCTGAAACAACCTAATTGTCTCGACAGACTGTAATGCCCGGTTCGCTGCCGCTGCTACTGTGCGATCGAGAATCTCCGGAGGGAAGGCCCCAAATCCTCGGCTTTGCCTGTTGCTGGCGGCCGGGTTGGGGTCGAAGCGTTCGGCAGAGATGGTGCTTGGTGTCGGAGGGCTGGTCGGAGGCTCGAAGTTTTCAGACAGACTGAGAGTTGGACTGTGGTCAGGTGCTTCCAGGATGCTGCATCGGCAAGTTTGCGGTGCTGGAAGCTCATGGCAGGGAGAGTTTTCTTCCTTCTCCTGCCTGCGTGAGATGTTGGGACTTTTGAGAGACTTTGAGTCTTTTTTTTACTGTGCCCATGGTCTGTTCTTCTATCAAATTACGGTATTGCTTGCACTGTTGTAACTATATGTTATAATTATGTGGTTTTTGTCAGTTTTTCAGTCTTGGTTTGTCCTGTGTTTCTGTGATATCACACTGGAGGAACATTGTTTGTATCATTTCTTAATACATCCATTACTAAATGACAATAAAAGAGGACTGCGTGTCCTCCTAATCTAACCTAAGTGCCACCACATCCCCTTCCTTGTAGTAATGTGCTTCTCTGGGTTGATAAACGTGACAAAGCCCATGTTACCCAGGAGATCATGGAAGCAGAGGCAGTCAGAGCTGAGTGTGTTCAGTCCAGACAAAAGATGTTGGGGAGAATTAACAGAGGTTCAGAATTTTAAAGGACATTAGCCATGTAAAGGAGAAACTGATTCTAATGGCAGGATTGTTAACTGGGTGGATGCAGGGTTAATCCTTCTGCTGGTCAGGGGTGGTGGCAGAGGCAAATAAATTAGGGACATTTCAGAGACCCTTAGATAGACACTTGTGTGAAAGAAAACTGGAGGGCTATGTGGGAGGGAAGGGTGCGATAGTCATAGTCATACTTCATTGATCCCGGGGGAAATTGGTTTTCGTTACAGTTGCACCATAAATAATTAAATAGCAATATGTAAGTTATGCCAGTAAATTATGAAATAAGTCCAGGACCAGCCTATTGGCTCAGGGTGTCTGACCCTCCAAGGGAGGAGTTGTAAAGTTTGATGGCCACAGGCAGGAATGACTTCCTATGACGCTCTGTGCTGCATCTCGGTGGAATGAGTCTCTGGCTGAATGTACTCCTGTGTCCACCCAGTACATTATGTAGTGGATGGGAGACATTGTCCAAGATGGCATGCAACTCGGACAGCATCCTCTTTTCAGACACCACCGTCAGAGAGTCCAGTTCCATCCCCACAACATCACCGGCCTTACGAATGAGTTTGTTGATTCTGTTGGTGTCTGCTACCCTCAGCCTGCTGCCCCACCACACAACAGCAAACATGGTAGCACTGGCCACCACAGACTCGTAGAAAGAGACTGATTGTGGAGTAGGTTAAAGGGTCAGCACAACGTTGAGGGCCAAAGGATCTGTACTGTTCTAAGTTCTATACTGACATATACATTTAGAATAGGGGTTCCCAACCTTCTTTATGGCATGGACCAATATTGTTAAGCAAGGGGTCCATGGACTCCTGGTATAGAAGGATATAACTACGATTGCCTGAGATTGTGAGAAATGACTTTTAAAAAGTTCTTGTCGGCAGCATTGATATAGGTGACATTTGCTGACCATATTCATAGAACATAGAAACCATTACAGGCCCTTCGGCCCACAATGTTGTGTCGACCATGTAACTGAATCTAGAAACTGCCTAGAATTTCCCTACTGCATAGCCCTCTGTTGTTCTAAGCTCCATGTACCTATCTAAGAGGCTCTTAAAAGACCCTGTTGTATCCTATCATATTCATGCTGGGGTGCTCTCAGGGATCATCTGCAAGAAAACCTCACGTCAAATTAATACTATTAGTTCAGCCAACAGCATTGAGCCTTTGCTGTGGACGGAAAAACCTCTGAGGAGTCAAGTCTCTCCCTTTTGAAAAGGGCAAGGACTAACCTCGTGGAGGATCTCTAAATTCTGACTTGTGCTGTTGGAAACCACTGTCTTTTTAAAATCTCACTGTTTTAAAGATTTGTACTTTTTAACCAACTCCTGTATTTCTCACACTCACGGGCAGAAAGCGGCACAGCAGCTAAACTAACGGTTTATCACCTTTCTCATTTTTCGTTGGCTATGTATTAGCACATTACCCACGTGATGTAATTGTTTTAATCATGCAGGCTAGTAACTAAGTAATTCCTATCTATGGAATTTTCCCTATCTTATCTATAAAAGTGATAGATCTTTCAGAAGCACCATCTTTTATTCCTTTGTCTTCCACCCCTTAGCATTAATTCCCCTCTTAGCATTGTTTCTCAGCTCCTTAATTAGTTTGCTTAGTATTTGTATGCTTGTTGGCACTCTAAAGTAAACTGAGATCTTGGAATTAAGATTGCTCGCCATTTTTGATTCCCGGAAGAATCCTAAGGATCAAAAAATAAACAGGGATCCAAAACTGCTCTCCAATAATTTTCCCATGACAGATGTTTAATTGACTGGCCTGTACTTACTTGGTCCACGTCGTTTAAGAAAAAACACCACATAGGTCATCCTCCATTAATTTAATACCACACTTATTACCTTGCCGCACAGCCTATGCTATTTCCTCCCTTGTAAGGGCCTGGAAATCAAATTTTGGGTTGGGCGATTTAACCAGTTAAAGACTTCTCTCGATTAGTCTTCTCTCAATCTGTTTCTAATTTCCAGATTAGATTAGCTTTATTTGTTACATGTACCGCACTGTGTAAAAGTCTTAGGCAAGACTTCTGCACAGTATTGTATCTGTCGATGTGGAGCGGAGAGTGAGTTTGTAAATCTGGTGGGAGGAAAAGGACTTTGGGAATGGCGAGGGTGGAGAGCTGTGGGAGGGGTGTGGGACAGCTGGCAGAGAAAGAGTGACAGAGGGGGAGACAGACACACCCAGCTCTGGGACACCAGACAAGGTCATCTGATTCCAAACGATTGCTTTACTGATCATTACAGAATGTCTCTCTGGTGCTTCCCACTCCCTCCCCCTCCTCCCAAACATGATTCCCCTCTCCCTGCCCCCTTCCCACTCTCAGTCCACAATACAGACCTATATCAGAATCAGGTTTATCATCACTCATATATGTCATGAAATTTGATTTTTTTTTGCGGTAGCAGTACCGTGCAATGCATAAAATTACCAGAGTACCGTGCAAAATTCTTAAGCCCCCCGAGCTTACGACTTTTGCACAATACTGTACATCGAAACATACAGCAAAATGCATCGTTTGCTTCAACAACCAACACGGTCTGAGCACGCGCTGGGGGCGGCCCGCAAGTGCCGCTGCGCTTCCGGTGCCAACGCAGCGTTCCCACAACTTACTAACACATACGTCTTTGGAATGTGGGAGAAATCCGGAGCCTCCGGAGGAAGCGCATGCGGTCATGGGGAGAACGTACAAACTCCTTACAGACATTGGGCAGGACCTGAATCTCTAACCCTGGCACGGTAAAACGTCACGCTAACCGCTACGCCACAGAGCCGCCTGCCACATTACCACGCAGCACTCGCGGCATCAATTTCGTAAAAGCCTACATTAATTATTTGATTCACCCAGCTGCCGCGGACAGTCTGTCCCGAGTTGCAGGGCATACCTGTTGCTTTTTCAGAAGGATGCTGACACTGGTCAAGTCCTTGCCGTGGTCGTCGGACTGCAGCTGTGCGTCCAGGTCGTTGAGCCACGAGTCCAGGTCTGCGCAGCTCTGCGTGAACAGCTCCGTGCGGTTGGCGTCGAACAGGCACTGAGCCTTGGTCTTGGTCGTGGACTCCAGCTCATCCCAGAGCCTGTGGAGGTCACTGAGTTTCTCCTCCACGATGGGCTTGGTGTCCGGCTTCTCAGATATGAGCTGCTTCCCGTCCTGCAGAACAAAATAAGGTCAACCCGTCCGTCACTGACTACTTAACAAACCTGCAAATCCATTAACGCAACGGAGGGGTGTCAAACTCATAAGAACATAAGAACTAGGAGCAGGAGTCGGCCATCCAGCCCAACGAGCCTGCCCCGCCATTCAATAAGATCATGGTTGATCTGTCCGTAAATTTAGCTCCATCTACCTGCCTTTTCCCCATAACCCTTAATTTCCTTACTGTGTAAAAACCTACCTAACTGTATCTTAAATATATTCAGTGAAGAAGCCTCAACTGCTTCCCTGGGCACAGATTCACCACTCTCTGGGAAAAACAGTTTCTCCTCATCTCCATCCTAACTCTTCTCCCCTGAATCTTCAGGCTATGTCCCCTAGTTCTAGTCTCACCTACCAATGGAAACAACTTTCCTACTTCTATCTTATCTATCTCTTTCTAATTCCCCAGTAAAGGGAACATATAACAGAGACAGGCAAGAGTTAGCCACAGTAAAATCGGGATGAGATAATCACAGCCAGGACATCGCAACTGCCCTCAGCTGGGCTAGTTCCAGGGGCACAAGGATCCAAAGTCAGACAGGTTCCTCACTGCGGACCACTCAGCAATGCCCAAGCTGAATAAGTGCTGAAGGGAGGGGTACCAGAGGGATACCCACATAAATACCAATGCGTGAATCAGGGGCAAAGTTGGCGAAGTGATGCGAGTAGAGGGATAAACACTTGCCCCAGGATCCATTCTCTTACCCACATCCTCTTGAGGACTTGACCATCCTCCCTACAGTTCACTAAACCCTAGCCTCACCTGCTGAGTTATTCCAGCACTTTGTGTGTGTGTGTTGTCCTGGGCTTTCTTTGGGTTCGCTAAACTTCTGAGTTTGTGCTGGCTGCAGATTCGGAAATGGGAGCCTTTGCAGCCAAGTCCAAGTCGTTAACGTACATTATTAAAAGCAGTGGTCCTGGTACCAAATGTCAAGGAACAGTGCTGCATACTTCCTTCAACACAAGAAAGTCTGCAGCTGCTGGAAATCCAAAGCAACACACACACACAAAATGCTACAGGAAGCCATCAGGTCAGGCAGCATCAAGTTGACTTTTTCGGGCCAAGGCCCTTCTTCAGGTCTCCTCTCATGACAAGATGAGACCACCCTCAGGGTGGAGGAGCAATACTTTACATCCTGTCTGGGTAGCTTCCAACCTGGTGGCATGAATGTCAATTACTTCTTCTGGTAAATCATATTCCCTCACCCCTTCCTCTATTCCCACCTACTCACCTGCCTATCAGCTCCCCCTGGGTCCCCCTCCTCCTTCCCTTTCTCCTATGGTCCACTCTTCTCTCCCATCAGATTCCTTCCTCTCCAGCCCTTGACCTTTCCCACCCAGATGGCTTCCCCTACCACCTTCCAGATAGCCTCCTTCTCCTCCCCTCGTCTTTTTATTCTGGCATCCTCCCCCTTTTCCTTCTCAGTCCTGAAGAAGGGTCTCGGCCCCAAACGTCGACCGTCTATTCACTTCCGTAGACGCTGCCTGACTTACTGAGTTCCTCCGGCACTTCGTTTGTATACTTCCTTCCAGTTCAAGAAACTCTTCACTGCAATTATTTTTTTTTACCTGACACTTGGTCAAGTTTCTGGTCCTGCTGTTGCTGTCCCTTTGACCCCAGTGGTTTTGAGATCTTGAAATGCTGGCTGTGGGGCATTTTACGTCTCACCTAATGAGGTTTTTAGGGCCTTGAATTATCGTCTGAAGAGCAACTGCTCCCAACTGGGCCCCATTTATCCCACAAACTTCAAATTTGATGGGCACATACATACATTTCCTCATTAAAAACGATCAGCTTCTCACATCATCCCCCACTCCCCCCCGCCTCACCCACCTACCTTTCATAAGACCACAAGATATCGGAGCAGAATTAGGCCATTCAGCCCATCGAGTCTGCTCTGCCATTTCATCATGGCTGATCCGTTTTTCCTCTCAACTCCATCTCTTGCCTTTTCCTCGTATCCCTTCATGCCCTGACCAGTCAAGAACCTATCAACCTTTGCCTTAAATACACTCAATAACCTGACCTTCACAGCCACCCGTGGAGATGAATTCCACAGATTCACCACTCCCTGGCTGAAGAAATTCCTCCTCATCTCCATTCTAAAAGGACGCCCCTCTATTCTGAGGCTGTGTCCTCTGGTCCTAGACTTCCCACCATAGGAAAAGTCCACTCCACATCCACTCTCGAGGCCTTTCAACACTCAATAGCTTTCAATTCGGTCACCCCTCACCTATCTTGTACTCCTACCCCTCTGCCCTACCTTATTATTTTGACTTTGTTCCCCTTCTTTTCCAGTCCTAATGGATAGTCTCGGTCCGAAACGTCCACTGTTTACTCTTTCCCATAGGTGCTGCCTGACCTGCTGAGTTCCTCTGGCATTTAGTGTGTGTGCGTGTGTGGCTCTGGATTTCCAACATCTGGAGATGGGTTTCAGCCCAAAATGTCAACTGTTTGCTCCTTCCCGTGGATGCTGCCTGACCTGCTCAGCTCCGCCAGCACTTAGTCACTCTCAAGTTAAATACGATTTCCCTTTAACAAATCCAGGTTGATTGTCTTTAATCAATCCTAGTGTCTGTTAATTCGGTCCATGATTAACAGTTGTAAATCTTTCTCCACTGCTGGGGTTAAAATGACTGACTGTCGCAAATGAATTTATTGTTACACCCACCCAAGTGCATATAATTTATAATTAACTATTCTCCACTCAGTGGGTTTTTCTTTTCTGTCGCTATTTCATGACACATCATGCGGAAAGATGAACTAGAAAAACTCATATTCTCTGGAAAGATTGAGGGGAGCAAACCTAGGGGAAGACCTCGGCTTATGTACATCAAAAAAAGCTAAAAGCATGCTGGCCTTCATAACAAGGGGAATTGAGTATAGGAGCAAAGAGGTCCTTCTGCAGCTGTACAGGGCCCTGGTGAGACCACACCTGGAGTACTGTGTGCAGTTTTGGTCCAAATTTGAGGAAGGACATTCTTGCTATTGAGGGAGTGCAGCGTAGCTTCACAAGGATAATTCCCGGGATGGCGGAACTGTCATATGTCAAAAGATTAGAGCGACTAGGCTTGTATACTCTGGAATTTAGAAGGCTGAGAGGGGATCTTCTTGAAACATATAAGATTTATTAAGGGATTGGACACGCTGCAGGCAGGAAGCATGTTCCTGCTGATGGGTGAGTGCAGAACCAGAGGCCACAGTTTAAGAATAAGGGGTAGGCCATATGGAACGGAGTTGGGGAAAAACTTTTTCACCCAGAGAGTGGTGGATATATGGAATGCTATGCCCCAGAAAGCTGTGGAGGCCAAGTCTCTGGATGCTTTCAAGAAAGAGATGGATAGAGCTCTTAAAGATAGCGGAATCAAAGGTAATGGGGATAAGGCAGGAACTGGATACTGATTGTGGATGATCAGCCATGATCACAGTGAATGGCGGAACTGGCTCGAAGGACTGAATGGCCTACTCCTGCACCTATTGTCTATTGTCTAAAAGCATAGCCAGGTGGCTACACATCGAAGAAATGGAAGTCACCCAAGAAACGAAGGATAGATCTATATGGAAAATCGTGGTCACCAAAGTCCGCATCCGATATGGTGCCTAGACAGACAGACAGTCGCTATTTCCTTGCTTATACCTGGAAAAATTGCTGCAGTTTCTTTTCCTCCCACTCTTTCTAAAGTCTGTTTGCTGAACAAATAGAGGGTTTAGGGATGATCGCCTCTGAGTCATACTCTCCACCTACACACAAACCTGTTGGCTGACAGAGCACTCTCAATAATGATTGTTTAACATAAAACGCTCTTTGCTCTGTCTGCCGCAAAAGACGGGACTTTCCTGGTGGCCACTCACTTTGATTTCACTTTCCACTCCGACACGTCGGTCCGTGGCCTCCTCCGCAGCCTCGACGAGGCCACTCTCGGGTTGGAGGAGCAACACCTCACCTGGGTAGCCTCCAACTTGTGATGGGATGAACTTCTCTAACTCCCCCCCCCCCCCTTCACTCTTTTACCATTCCCCACACTGGCTCCCCTCTTTACCTCCCTCTGGTGCCCTTCCTCCTTCCCTTTCTCCCACATTCCACCCTCCTCTCCTATCAGATTCACATTCTTCTTCAGCCCCATACCCCTTCCATCTGTACCCTCCCAGGTTCTTGCTTCATCCCCCTCTCCCCCACCCACACTCCTTTCCCCTCATCTGGCTTCACCAGGAGTTTGTCCTCCTCCCCCTCCCCTTCTGACTCTGGCTTCTTTCCCCTTCCTTTCCAGTCCTGACAAAGGGTCTCAGCCCAAAGCATCTGCCGTTTATTTCCCCTCCATAGATGCTGCTTGACCTGCTGGGGTCCTCCAGCACTTATTGTGTTTGTTGCTCTGTATTTCTGGCATCTACAGAATCCCTTCTGTCGTTTCAACATAGAAGTAGTAGAAATTGTTCACGCATACAGGAAGGAGTTTACATCCTGGCTAAAGCATTTATGCACCGAGTGTCCTCAGACAGCATTAGCCTCTCTAAATGGTTACCTCGACCGCCTTAGTGATACAGAACGGAATAGGTTCTACTGGCCCTTCAAGCAGGGCCGCCCAGCTACCCCCTGCCCAATTTAATCCTAGCCTCATCCCAGGGCAATTTACAATGACCGATTAACCTACTAACCGGTACGTCTTTGGCTTGTGGGAAGAAACCAGAGCACCCGGAGGAAACCCGTTGCATTCCACAGGGAGGACGAACAAACGCCTTACAGAGGACACTGGGATTGAACTTTGAACCCCGACACGCCAAGCTGTCGGGCTAAACCAGGCTCATCTTGTCCAGCCAATACCGAGCGTCTTGGGACAGCATTTGTTCATTATGTGCCGTGTCCTATAACGTGGGCGATCATGGTTCCATGACCATGATTGCTCTTGGCAAATTTTTTCCACAGAAGTGGTGTGCATCGCCTTCTTCTGGGCAGAGTCTTTACAAGACAGGTGACTGCCCCCCCCCCCCCCACCCACAGCTATTATCAATACCCTTCAGAGATTGTCTGCCTGGTGTCAGTGGTCGCGTAACCAGGACTTGTGATCTGCACCGGCTGCTCGTACAACCATCCATCACCTGCTCCCATGGCATCATGAGACCCTGACTGGGGGGCTAAGCAGGTGCTACACCTGGCCCGCAGGCGGAGGAAAGGAGCGTCCTACACCTCCTTTGGTATCTCGACCCTAACACCCATTACCCTCTCTGAATGGCTACCTTGTCTATCTTGTCCAGCCAGTCCTTGTTGGAGGCGAGCTCGGCCATGAAGGCTTGGTGTTTTTGCCACTTGGTGTGGAGGTTCCGAGCCTCGTCGTAGGACATATCCTGGGCAGTCAGCATCTTCTCATTGATCCAGAGTGTGAGCTGGGGGGAAAAGAAGCGAAGAGAAAGATGTAAAAACAGGGCAAGAGGGCATTAAACCTGCTCCGACGTGCAACTAATCACGAAGAGACTCACCTCCACCCCAGTTACCTGTCTGCACCTCATCCCTTAGAAGCCTTAGGTCCCACACCACCAGGTTCAGGAGTAGTTATTACCCTACATCCTGATCTCGGCTTGAAACGCTGACTGTTTATTCACCTCCATAGATGCTGCCTGACCGACTGAGACCCTCCAACATTTCGTGTCTGGCACTCTGGATTTCCAGTGTCATCAGAATCTCCTGTGCTTACCCTGCTCCTGAACTGGTGAGAATAACTTCATTCATCGATGCTCTGAACTGATTCTACCACTGACAGACTCACTTTCAAATACTCTTTACAACCCATGTTCTCAGTAACTTTTTTTTGGCACAGTTTACCTTCTTTTTGCACATTTTACATTGTTTGTGTATAGCTTTTCATAAAATTCCATAGTATTTCTTCTTCCTGGAGTATTGTGTGCAGTTTTGGTCCCCCTAATCTGAGGAAAGACATTCGTGCCATAGAGGGAGTACAAAGAAGGTTCACCAGATTGATTCCTGGGATGGCAGGACTTTCATATGATGAAAGACTGCATCAACTAGGTCTATACTCATTGAAATTTAGAAGATTGAGGGGGGATCTTATTGAAACGTATAAAAACCTAAAGGGATTGGACAGGCTAGATGCAGGAAGATTGTTCCCGATGTTGGGGAAGTCCAGAATGAGGGGTCACAGTTTGAGGATAAAGGGGAAGCCTTTTAGGACCGAGATGAGGAAAAACTTCTTCACACAGAGAGTGGTGAATCTGTGGAATTCTCTGACACAGGAAACAGTTGAGGCCAGTTCATTGGCTATATTTGAGAGGGAGTCAGATATGGCCCTTGTGGCTAGAGGGATCAGGGGGTATGGAGAGAAGGCAGGTACAGGGTTCTGAGTTGGATGATCAGCCATGATCGTACTGAATGGCGGTGCAGGCTCGAAGAGCCAAATGGCGTACTCCTGCACCTATTTTCTATGTTTCCTGTAAATGCCTACAAGAAAGTTCATGGTAAATTTATTATGAAAGGACAGATATGTCACTATATACAACCCTGAGATTCATTTGCTTGTGGACAAGGAAAGGATTTTCTGTTCAAAGGCATTGGTGTTCTCATACATGGCTGCATCACAGTCTGGCATGGGAACACCAATGCCTTTGAATGGAAAATCCTACAGAAGATAGTGGATTTGACCCAGTACATCATGGTAAAGACCTCCCCACCACTGAGCACATCAACATGAAACGCTCTCGTAGGAAAGCAGCATCCATCATCAGAGATCCCCACCACCCAGGCCGTGCTCTCTTCTCGCTGCTGCCATCAGGTAGAAGGTACAAGAGCCTCAGGACTTACACCACCAGGTTCAGGAACAGTTACTACCCCTCAACCATCAGGAAGGAGGTACAGGAGCCTCAGGACTCGCACCACCAGGTTCAGGAACAGTTACTACCCCTCAACTATCAGGCTCTTGAACAAATGGGGGTAACTACACTCACTTGCTCATCCATTGAGATGTTCCCACAACCAATGATCTCACTTTAAGGACTCTTTATCTCATGCTCTCGTTATTTATTGTTAATTACCGATATTTGCATTTGCACAGTTTGTTGTCTTCTGCACTCTGGTTGATCTTTCATTGATCCCGTTATAGTTACTAATCTACAGATTTGCTGAGTATGCCCACAGGAAAATGTATCTCAGGGTTGTATGTGGTGACTCAGATACTAAAATCTTGACCTTTGAAGTACATGATGCTTGTGGTAATATAAATGCACTTTGATAATAAATTTACATTGAACTTCTGAACTTTTATGCAGTAAAAATAGGGTCACAGCCGAAGAATCCACCGCACAAGCCCTGGGACGGATCCTGACTGCTGATACTGCTATGTGGTCACACCAGTGTAGAGAAATTCCTGAATTTGTAGATCAGATTAAGGTTTATTTAGCAGATGTATATCAAATAAATGTGAAATGCGTTGTCTGCATTAACAGCCAACACACCCAAGGACGTGCTGGGGGCAGCCCGCAAGTTTTCTGGTGCCAATGTAGCATACCCACGATGCTTGTCAAAACAACACAGACCACAAAATACAGCCCTTTCCTCTCTCCTCTGTCCCACCCACACAGACGGAAAGCTCTCCAACTCCAGGACGCATCTTGCACCGCCAGGCTTCGGCCGCTGGGCCACGACCTCTGGATTTCCAACTGACCCTTCAGCATCGACTCCCAGACCAGCCGACTGGCTCCACAGCTCGAACGCCAAGCGCGCCAACTGACTGGCCCCCGCGCCTCCTGCTTGCGTGGACGAACACCGAACTGGGACAGCCCAACCACCATGGACGTCCTTCGTTCCCACGTCCACACTCAGCGCGGAGCAGAGGTCTGGACTCTGGATGTTTCTCGCCCCACATCCACGCCGATGGCTTTTCGAGTGCGGAGCGGAGGCCTCAGTGCCAGCTATCCTTCATCACTCATCCATGTCGCTGCAGTTCTCCTTCCGGTAGGATGGCAGCGTGCTCTGTTGCAGTGACCTCTCTGAGTCCAAACAGAGGTGGAATTGTTCTTCCTTTGCAGTTCTGTGCGATCGCAAGACAATACTGAGAATATCAAGTGCTGCTAGGTCCGTCCCACTGGGGGGCTGCTTGATGATGGCGGAGCTGGACTTGTTGCCAGCACCTACAGCCTCCCAAGGAGGAAGGTCTCGAAGGCGGTGCATGGCCCAGCTAACGGTGCAAAGGATTTGCCTTGGACATCTTTACTGTGATTGCACGGCTCTGCAGGACCTCAGTAACGTAGAATGTGGCAAGTCCGGTCCACTTCTTCAGTGGCAAGACTAGACAGCTGGAGAGCCGTGAGCCTCGGCTGTCGCACAGACCGGGCCTTCATGCCGCGGGGCTGCCTGCTGCAGCCGGATAGGGAGGGAGATGACAGAGCCGGGGCGGGAGAGTGCTGGAGTCCGTGTTGGGTTGAGAGCTGGCCATCCCTTCAGTGCTGCTCTCCTGTGTTCACTTGGCGGGAGACGAGTTAGATTGTGTTCGTCTACGGCAGCACCAGTGCGCGGTGAGAACTGCTGCACCATCTGTCTACAGGCCATGACACTCAGGTATATATAGTTATAAAAGTATATATTTCCATCCAGGGGGTCAGTGTGGACATGGTGGAGGATTACAAATACCTGGGGATACGAATTGACAATAAACTGGACTGGTCAAAGAACACTGAGGCTGTCTACAAGAAGGGTCAGAGCCGTCTCTATTTCCTGAGGAGACTGAGGTCCTTTAACATCTGCCGGACGATGCTGAGGATGTTCTACGAGTCTGTGGTGGCCAGTGCGATCATGTTTGCTGTTGTGTGCTGGGGCAGCAGGCTGAGGGTAGCAGACACCAACAGAATCAACAAACTCATTCGTAAGGCCAGTGATGTTGTGGGGATGGAACTGGACTCTCTGATGGTGGTGTCTGAAAAGAAGATGCTGTCCAAGTTGCATGCCATCTTGGACAATGTCTTCCATCCACTACATAATGTACTGGGTGGGCACAGGAGTACATTCAGCCAGAGACTCATTCCACCGAGATGCAGCACAGAGCGTCATAGGAAGTCATTACTGCCTGTGGCCATCAAACTTTACAACTCCTCCCTTGGAGGGTCAGACACCCTGAGGCAATAGGCTGGTCCTGGACTTATTTCATAATTTACATGTTACTATTTAACTATTTATTACTATTTTCTATTACTATTCTAGTACTAGTTGTTATTTCTATGGCTATTTACTATTTACTAGTAGTAGTATTACTATTACTTTTTCTATTACTATCTATTATTTATGGTGCAACTGTAATGAAAACCAATTTCCTCCGGGATCAATAAAGTATGACTATGACTATTTTTTTGTGACTGCATGTTTTCAGCTATCATGACTATGTGTGTCCTTATGTGACTATTGGGATACTGTGTTTTGCATCTTGGCCCCAAAAGAACGGCGTTTCTTTTGGCTGTAGTCAATGTGTGGGCACGTGGCCAAGTGTTTAAGGGATTGGACTGGTGATCTGAAGGTCGTGAGTTTGAGCCCCAGCCGAGGGAATGTGTTGTGTCCTTGAGCAAGGCACTTAATCACACATTGCTCTGCGACGACACCGGTGCCAAGCTGTATGGGTCCTAATGCCCTTCCCTTGGACAACATCGGTGTCGTGGAGAGGGGAGACTTGCAGCATGGGCAACTGCTGGTCTTCCATTCAACCTTGCCCAGGCCTGCGCCCTGGAGAGTGAAGGCTTTCCTGGCGCAGATCCATGGTCTCGCAAGACTAACGGATTCAATGCCTGGCTGAACGACAATTAAACTTGCGCAGTGTGGAGCGGGGCCTGACTTCTAACTCTGTCCATAAGCCCTAATATGACCTCTGACCTCACTGTCCCTGAACCTTAACCTGACCCCCTAACTCCCCACTCACTGTCCCCAAAAGCATCCTTCCGAACTTAAAATGACCACAGAGCCTGGGCCACGATCTTGACGGACACCGCAGCTCGCTCCATCCTGCATGAGATCCTTCTTCTGTTAACGTGCTGCCAGCACTACAACCATAACTGTCTACGAGAAGTTTCACCCGGCAAGACTTTGTGCTTACTCTCTGAGTGGTTTTGGTTTCTTTGCCAGTAACTGCTACAGACGGGTTACCAATGAGGGCTGATCAACGCAAAACTCAGAAGCTTGGTGAACTGTGAGGAAGGCGGTTTCACTGCTATGGGACAGTACAAAAACATCTCTTTACCAACACCATCTGCTGCCGGAGGAAGGTCCCTGCGTTCGAATGGTCTCTTTCTCTCCACCTTGCTCGGTGCTGCCAGAGGAAGATGTCTGCATTCGAATGGTCTATCTCTATCTGTGCCAGAGTCCTGGGTCTTGGGCAAGGTTTAAATCGACGCGGTGTGCGGATTGGACACTGGATTTCGCGTTATGATTGTTCCTGGCTTCTGGTTGCTCTTTTGTTGTGATTTCGGGACAGACTGGCTCTGCGGCGTGAAGCAAACGAACTGCACAAAGCAAGACTGAACGGAACTGAATATGCTCGGACTGGTTGGATGATTTGTGACTTGGTGTTTTATATTCTGTGTTTTTCGCTCTTTATTTTTCCCTTTGCATGATTTGTTTTTTCTTCTTGTGCGCTGGGGGTTTGATGTTTTTCTTTAAAAAAAGGGCTACAAGGTTTTTTTTTATTCTCTGTTTCGTGGTTGTCTGCGGGGAAGATGTATCCTGCATATATACTTTGATAATAAATGTACTTTGAATCCTTTTGAATCTCGTCCCTTGGATTGAATTTGCACTTCAGTCAACATACATCCACCTGAGGCCATCTTCCTAAGCACAGGACACCTCCACCCCAATGTGGTAGGAGCAGACATACACCTGACTTATAATTCAGGACTACGCCCAATGGTTCATGTGGTTTAGGAGGCATTTCCCAGCAGGGGTCACTAGGAGATGCTGCGGAGCAGCTTTGGGGCTGTTATGAATTTAAAGCTGAGCTGTTCACCTCTGTAAAATAGAAGGCAGTAATGCCTTAACAGCCACACAGGTTTTGTACGAACAGCAATGGTCAAGCAGTGGATATAGCTAGTGGGAGTGGATTAGAGTTTCTGGGTACATGTTTCAGGATGAATACACCAATAATTTTCCACTTGGATCTGCGACCACAGCAGCAGGTCCAGGAACAGTTATTACTACAACCACCAGGCTCCTGAACCACAGGCAATTCCACAGATGCCGGAAATCCGGAGCATTTACGGAAATGAATAGATACCTGACATTCGGACTTGGTCCGCAACGTTGACCGACCATTCATTTCCACAGACCCTGCCTGACCTGCTCAGCTCCTTCAGCAGCATTGTGTGTGTGAGGTACCCAAACCAGCAAGGACAACTTCACTCACCTCAACTCTGAACTGATTCCACCACCTACAAGTCTTTACAACTCATGCTCTCAGTATTATTTATTTACTTTTAAAAAAAATTTACACGACTTGTCTCCTTTTGCATATTGTTCATAAAATTCTTTATTTTTCTGTAAATCCCTGCAAGGAAATGAACCTCGGCCTGCGCTGACGTATATGTACAAGATAATAAGAGGAATAGATAGAGTGGATAGCCAGCGCCTCTCCCCCAGGGCACCACTGCTCAATACAAGAGGACATGGCTTTAAGGTAAGGGGTGGGAAGTTCAAGGGGGATATTAGAGGAAGGTTTTTTACTTAGAGAGTGGCTGGTGTGTGGAATGCACTGCCTGAGTCAGTGGTGGAAGCAGATACACTAGTGAAGTTTAAGAGACTACTAGACAGGTATATGGAGGAATTTAAAGTGGGGGCTTATATGGGAGGCAGGGTTTGAGGGTCGGCACAACATTGTGGGCCGAAGGGCCTGTACTGTGCTGTACTATTCTATACGTACTCTGATAATAAATTCACTTTGACTTCGGAGAAAATGTGATTTAGGAACCCCTGCAAGTACCTCATCGAAAAATTGAAATTCAATTCTCTTTTAAAAGTTGCTATTGTACGCGATCTTAAACGCTGAAGAGAATGATTTACACTAGTTTTAGTGCAGATTAAACGATTAAACCCGCTGTTGTTTCTTTAAAGGACACTAAAGAGCATTCCAAATAAGGAGTGTGTACTTGTCAAGTTATCCGGGCAGCAGAACCGCCAAACTGAAGTTACCTCCTGGCAATCCTGAAGGAACTTCTGCAGCTCCAGGTTATCCTTCAGCTTCTCAGCAAGGTCATTGGCAGTTTGGCGATTCCTCCGATGTCTGGAATTATAAGAGAAATTTACGTTTCAGTCAGGGATGGCACCAGTAAGGAGCAGATATGCATGTCATGAGTCATGATTATTGGGCAACTCTGGTCAAAGTGATCTTATAAAACTAATTGTACCATAAAAGAGATTTGTATCTCTCCAATTCACATAATTTATTTACTTTAACACCAGTAAAAGTCAAATAAAGATACAGTCGCCCCTCCTTATCCGCGAGTTCCGCATGCATGAATTCAACCCACCGCAAATTGAGAAAACCTGGAAGTGCTCTTCCAGCACTTGTTGTTCGAACATGTACAGACTTTTTTTTGTCATTATTCCCTAAGCAATGCAGTATAACAACTATTTTACATAGCATTTACATTGTAGTAATTATTGTAAGTAATCTAGAGATATATACGGGAGAATGTGCGTAGGTTATCGTGGATTGGGATCGAAAAAAAAACGGAAGTTCTCTTACTAAGTAAGTCAGAACAGATACATCCAGTATTATTTAGCGTCAGTTAGTCAAACGTTTGTCTTAGTATATAGTATATATTTCACCTTTCTATGCATATGTATTACGACTTAAATATTAAGTGTATTATGACGTTGATTCTATGAAAATATTTTTGTAAGAGAAGCATTGTCATGTTTTTCCACATAATAAGAACAAACATATAAACCTTGTAATTTGATTCATGTACTGTTAATGAATGTTAAATTCATGAATCATTCATGAATGTTAAGAGGCCTGAACAAATTAAATATGGCAAAGTTATTTCCCATGGTAGGAGAGTCTAGAACAAGAGGGCGCGACTTCAGGATTGAAGGACGTTCATTCAGAACAGAGATGTGGAGAAATTACTTTAGTCAGAGGGTGGTAAATCTGTGGAATTTGTTGCCACGAGCATCTGTGGAGGCTAAGTGATTGGGTGCATTTAAGGCAGAGATAGATAGGTTCTTGATTAGTCAGGGCATCAAAGGATATGGGGAGGAGGCAAGGGAGTGGGGATGACGGGAAGAATTGGATCAGCCCGTGACTGAATGGCGGAGAAGACTCTATGGGCCAAATGGCCAACTTCTGCTCCTATATTTTATGGTCTTATAGTCTTATAGTCTTATAAAACACTTAAGAAACGTATGTTTCAGCACCGAGTTCGGGAACGGAAATTCCCGAGCTCGATCCAGTGACAGAGTGCTCCCGAGCACTGTCCATCCCTGCCGGGTTGATGTAGAGGAAGAAAAACCCAAAACCCACTGCGTTGCTTAGTAATAACTGTAGCTCTATTCGGGACAGGGCTTTTCTCACTTTATCCTTTAAAATTGTTCCAATCGTTGACCGACTGTAGCCTAACGCTTTTCCAATGATTGATGGCGTTTCACCTCTTTCCAATCGCTTTATTATTACCACTTTATTTTAAATCGTGATCGTGATTATTTTCATGAACAGAAACACTGCGGATTCAGAGCTCCGCCACCAGGTCCTAATGTCCACCGCACTGACACAGGTTAAATAACATCCGGGGCTCCACTGGGTCCCAAGGTCCACCGCATTTAGACAGGTTGAAAAAGGGACTTGAGCATCCGCGTTTTTTGGTATCCGCAAGGGAGCCCGGAACCAATCCCTCGCGCATAAGGAGGGCCGACTGTACTGCACTATTCAGGGAACAGTGAAAAGGGAATGCGATGAGCTTTTATTGGTTGAGGATGAAATACAAAAGAACCTTAGAAACTGAAGTAATCGGCGGCCACTAACTTGCTTGAAACCACTCTCCCCCATTTTACTGTTCCACCTCATGTCAGCCCTGAATATCCAGCCCCTCCCTCCGTCTCAGTCCACACCCTCATCCAGGGGTTCCCTACCTCTTGTTGAATGGTAGGGATCCATGACATAAGAAAGGTCGGGACCACCCCCCACCCCCCGTATAGTCTGGAAATTGCAGATGTCCTCCCAGCACCCATCTTAGAATTTTAAGTTGTAAAAATCCTCCCGGGAGGGGGGAGAAGATGGCGACACGACAACAGCGCGTGTGGCCACTTCGGTGATGATGTCTGTTATCTGTCAAGTAGGGGACCGTGCACAATTCTGATTTGATGGAGACGGTCGTGAGAGCACGGAGGAACATCTGGAAAACTTCTGAAATGCCCGCTTCGCTGCCGCTGCTACTGTGTGGTAACCGGAATCTCCGGAGCTGAAGGCCCTGAAATCCTCGTCTTTGCGTGTTTCAGCGGCCGGGGAGAGGTCGAAGGCGCTCGGCAGAGGATGGCGCTCGGGAGGCTGTATCGGAGGGGCTGGTCGGAAGCTCGGAGTTTTCGGATGGATGGACTCAGGGTCGGCTGCGATCGGCTACTTCCAAGGCATCGGCAAGTTGACGGTCCCTGGAGGTTTATGGCAGGGAGTTTCTCCCTTTTGCCGCCTGTTATCGGGGACTCGCGAGTCGATCGACTCGGGGACTTCTGAGACTTTTTACCGTGCCCATGGTCTGTTCTTTATCAAATTATGGTATTGCTTTGCACTGCTGTAACTATATGTTATAATTATGTGGTTCTGTCAGTGTTAGTCTTTGGTCTGTCCTGTTTTCTGTGATATCACTCCGGAGAAACATTGTATCATTCCTTAATGCATGTATGTATTTCTAAATGACAATAAAAGAGGACTGAGTTTTCTCATAATCTAATAGTCATAGAGAAGCACAGCACAGAAATAGGACATTCGGCCCATCTAGTCAGTGCCGAACCATTTAAACTGCTTACTCCCATCGACCTCCATATCCCTAACATCCATGTGCCTATCCAAACTTCTCTTAAACATTGAAACCGAGCTCGCATGCACCACCTGTGCTAGCCGCTCGTTCCACTCTCACCACCCTCATGAAGAAGTTTCCCCTCATGTTCCCCTTAAACTTGTCACCTTTCACCCTTAACCTATGACCTCAGGATGTAGTCCCACCCAACCTCAGTGGAAAAAGCCTGCTTGCATTTACCCCCATCTATACCCCTCACAATTTTGTATACTGTGATGCACTGTGGTGTAATGGTGAGCGCATTGCTTTTACAGGGCAGGCAATCACCGAGCTGGGTTTCATTCCCGCTGCTGTCCGTAAGGACTGTGCACATTCTCCCTGTGACGGCATGGGTTTTCTCCAGCTGCTCTGGTTTCCTCCCACATTCCAAAGATGTACGGTTAGCGTTAACGGGCAGTGGGTACTGGAAGCACGGTGGCCCAGCACAATCCTCACTGATTTGGGTTGACAAAAACCAAAGCATTTCACCCCACGTTTCAATTTACACACAGTACGCTTTCAATGGGCTGGGGGGGACCGACTATATGCATTTTGTGTCGCTGTATTTTTACTGACATTCTGTATGGGTCGGCTGTCTAATATGAGCGAGGACTGGGCCTCAAGCTGTGGTGTCACCTGGGGGGGCGATGTGGCTGGAGGGGACAGGCTCTACTGTGGTTGATGCCGCGAGTTCTTTACTCCTTTATAGCGTGATTGTGATACCATATCTGGTGTGTGCTTTGTGCTGTGTATGAATGTTGGTCTTGTGTTTTGTACCTTGACCCTGGAGTAACACTGTCTCACCTGGCTGTATTCATGAGTGTTTACCGATGGGCGAATGACAATTAAACTTGAATTGAATCAAATAAATAAAGCCAATCCTTATATCCAAATCCTTTTCACCTAAATTCCAGTGGTGTGAATCAACTAAATTTCTCTTTAAACCAGACAAACGCTGCCCCATATCCAAGTTAATGATCTGGATCGGAACGAAGGAATTAAGTTTGTGGATGATACCAACATTTGTATAGCACACAGTGAAAAACGTTGTCCAAGGTTACAGCAGATGGAAGTTTAACTTAAGACAAGTGGGCAGTGATGCATTTTAGGAAGTTAAAGCAGTGCAAGACAACACAATCAGGTTTAGTATCACTGGCTTATGTTGTGAAATTTGTTGTCTTTGCAGCAGCAGTTCAATGCAATACATAATAATAGAAAAACATGAATTACTTCAAGTGTGTGTGTGTGTATTTTATATATATATATAGTTAAATTAAATAAGTAGTGCAAAAATAGAAATAAAAAAGTAGTGAGGTAGTGTTCTTAAAAATGTAAACACGAGGAATTCTGCGGATGCTGGAAATTCAAGCAACACACACCAAAGCTGCTGGTGAACGCAGCAGACTAGGCAGCATCTCTAGGAAGAGATACAGTCGACGTCCTGACGAAGGGTCTCGGCCTGAAACGTCGACTGTACCTCTTCCTAGAGACGCTGCCTGGCCTGCTGCGTTCACCAGCAACTCTGATGTGTGTTGCGTGAGGTAGTGTTCATGGGTTCAATGGCCATTCAGAACTCAGACGGCAGAGGGGAAGAAGCTGTTCCTGAATTGTTGACTGTGTGCCTTCAGGCTTCTGTATCTTTTTTGTGATGATAGCAATGAGAACAGGCATGACTTCAGAGATGACCGTCCTTAATGATGAATGCCGCCTTTCTGAAGCATCGCTCCTCGAAGGCAGCTCTGCAGGTTACTTCGATTCTTTGCATGAGCAATCCCTCCTTCCCCAATACCAGACAGTGATGTAGCCAGTCAGAATGTTCTCCACAGTACATCTGTAGCAACTTGAGAGTGTCTTTGGTGACATGCCAAATCTCCTCAAGCTCCTAATGAAATATAGTCGCTGTCAGGCCTTCTTAGTAGCTGCATCGACATGTTGGGCACTGCTGAACGGCTCCAAAGGTTGGGCTTACAATCTTTCTGCATATTAATCCATCTGCTGGAACAGCTTGCAAACTTTTCAGAACTAGTAGCATTTTACTTCCAATTAGACCAAGGAAACCGAAATCTTCCAGAAAAAAATGCACTCTCCTACCAAGCTGGCATGCACGCTGTAAAAAATGCTACTTCTTTTTTTGGTAATTTGGGTTTGAGGATTCTTTCTTTTAATCTATTGGCTGTATTTTGATATCAGCATTCACTGATCGTCCTCAACTTCTCCTTCAGCTTGTGAGGCCATTCAGAGGGCATCCGAGATTCAACAGCATTGCTGGCAAGCTGGTGACAAATACAGGACCTCCCTGGGTTAGAAATGCCATTTATTTTATTTTAGACCATCAGGGCATAAGGCATGCAGCCCATCCAGTCTGCTCCACCATTCCACCATGTCTGATTTATTATCCGTCTCCACCCCGTTCTCCGGCCTTCTCCCCTAACATTTGGCGCCCTGACTAATCAAGAAACTATCAACCTCTGCTTTAAATATACCCAATGACTTGGCCTCCACAGCCGTCCGTGGCAATGAATTCCACAGATTCTGATTGGTGGTCGCTAATAATTATTCATTATTAATGGCACCAGTGAATAATGCTTCCAAAGGAAACATCCTCAAGACAACTCACAAGGCCATTGCTTTCACTTCTTTTACGTCTTCTTTTTATTTCAGATGTGGTTTTTGCTACTGTTGGAGCCTGTTATTTACACTCTGGCGCTGCGATTTTGGGCCAGTCAGGCAATCTGTCTCTGGGAGGGGTCCACAAGGCTGTGAGTAAAGGGTACTGCATGGGGGCCAGGAAGCCAGGAGATGTGGCGAGAGCCCACGACCGTCTCCGCCTCTGAGCGCTGAGGAAGACTGAAATCATCGAGGCAGCTGCGGAGGGCGGGCGACTGTTCGGCGCTGTCTTACCAGCCTCTCGCTCGCTGCTCTCGAGGGGAGGTCCCTGTGTTCGAGTGATTTCTCTCTCTCCCTCAATGCTGTTGGCGGATGGGGCCAAGCAAGGTTTAATCGAGGCAGATTGTAGACTTGGACCCAAACTCAAGTTTATGATTTGTTCCAGTTTTTCTAGTTATGGTCGCTCTTTTTTGTTACTACTTTTGGGTGATTTTTGAGTCAGAGTGGCCTGCAGATAATGAACACTGAGATGAATTGAACTAAAACATGCCTTTTGACTTTGTGTTTTATATTCTGTGCTTTGGACCCCAAAATCCTAAGGGCTTTCTACAGGGGCACATTGAGAGCATCCTGACTGGCTGTATCAGTGGCCACGGGAGGTACGGGAACTGTACCTCCCTAAATCGCAGGACTCTGCTGAGAGTGGTGCGGATGGCCCAGCGCATCTGTAGGTGTGAACTTCCCACTATTCAGAACACTTACAGAGACAGGCATGTAAAAAGGGCCTGAAGGATCATGGGGACCTGAGGCACTCCAACCACAAACTGTTCCAGCTGCTACCATCCCTAAATGCCAGGACCAACAGGCTCCAGGACAGCTTCTTCCACCAGGCCATCAGACTGATTAATTTATGCTGATACAATTGTATTTCTATGTTATATCGACTGTCCTGTGGAACATACTATTTATTACAAATTATTATAAATTGCACATTTAGACGGAAAGAATTTTACTCCTCATGTATGTGAAGGATGTAAGTAATAAAGTCAATTCAATTCATTCAATTCTTTCGCTATTTTTGGTTACCATTTGCGCGATTATTTTTGCATGTTTTGGGGGGGGGAGGCGTGAAAAGAGGTTTGATGCTTGATATTTTTCTTTGAACGGGTTGGTTCCAGGATCCTTCTTTGTGGCTGTGAGGAAGACGAATTTCAAGGTTGTATACTGCATACGTACTTTGAAAATGAAAGTACTTAGAATTAATTAAGCATTTTTCATGTTACACCAGCCATTTTGAGTAACAGAAAATCGTATTTTCACAAAACTTTTTTCACCGTATGCTGAAAAATGTGCAGAATTTTCCACGGATTTCCAGCAATGGGTGGTATAACTGTAATATTATCCATAGTTTGCAAACAAATGAGACCCAGCCTTGAACAATATAGAAGCAAAATCTAACCAACCGTTCGTCTATTGAGTCCACTTTCTCCTGGATCTTGTCAGCATGGACATTGCCCTCGCTGATCAGCTTTTTGCCAGAGTCCACCACGCTGTTGATCCTCTCCTCGTTGGCATCCATGGTAGTCATGATGTCTTCGTGCTTCTTAATGGCAGCCTCGGCCATTTCCAAGGTGCCAGGCATCTCGGTGTGTGACAGCATGTACGCCTGAAGTTTAAAAAAAAAAGCAAGAAAGAAAGAAAGAGAGGTCCGATATGAAGTGCAAATTGTGGTGTATTTCTAACATCAGAACAATAATCTATGATACTGGATACCATAGTAGTTCCTCCCCATCCAGGAACACTTCCAGAAAGGTTGGTGATAGTGACGGAGTTGGGAACATAGCCTCAAGATTCAGGGGAGTAGATTTAGGACAGAGATGAGGAGGAACTGCTTTTCCCAGAGAGTGGTGAATCTGTGGAATTCTCTGCCCAATGAAGCAGTGGCGGTTACCTCAGTAAATATATTTAAGACAAGGTTGGATAGATTTTTGCACAGTACGGGAATTAAGAGCTATGGGGAAAAGGCAGGTAGGTGGAGACGAGTCCAAGGTCAGATTAGCCATGACCTTATTGAATGGCGGAGCGGGCTCAACGGGCCAGATGGCCGACTCCTGCTCCTATTTCTTATTCAGAAATCCGAACTCTAGGATCTTCAAACTTTCGTGCTGTGAGGACCGCTTCAGACTGAAGCTGGCTGAAAATTGATTAGCAGGACTACACATGCTGGCTTGACGCCCCTTGGTCAAAACTCCACCTCAGCCCAAAGCCTGTGAACAGCATTAGCCTCAAACACAGAAGCAGAACCTGAGGGTTGAGGATTCTTTTGGCCTTAGTTGGATTACTCAGCCTTCCTGGGGCCACTGTTGGCAAGTTCAAACCACCACCTGCCCTCCAAGCTATCTCATAATCACTTTCCACTCAGTCGGGCTCCTCTGTAGCTGGCGATCAGCTGGAAGCTCCCACCCCTCCCCTGTGACCGGCTCCCCCAAAATTCTCAATCCCCTTCTCAAGTGGCAATATAGTGGCAGGTCTCGGCCCGAAAAGTAGACTCTTCATTCCACCCTATTGATGCTGCCTGACTTGCTGGGTTCCTCCAGCATTTTCTGTGTGTTACTATGGATTTCCAGTCTTTGCAGAACCTCGTGTTTTATCATCATCTGCCTTCAATAAATACCTTTTGTCTAGGTTGAATTTTATTTATTTCATTACAATGCTGCAATCTTATTGGCAGGTGCTCATTCCAAACAGACATAGTTAATAGTGATGCCTTTACAGCTAAAAATAATTTACTTCAGCGTCATTACTGAGAAATGGAGTTGTCCACCCCCCACCAAAAAAAAAAACTTTCTGAAAACCTTTTGCACTAAAATTCCTAGGAGACACCATTTCAGAGGACCTGTCCCGGACCCAGCAAGTAAATGACATTGCAAAGAAAGCACTACTTCCTTAGGAGGGTGTGAAGATCCAGCATGAAATCTAAAACTCTGACGAACTCCTATAGAATGTCCGGACGGGCTGTATCACGGCCTGGTATGGAAACACCACTGCCTTTGAATGGAAAATCCAACAGAAGGTAGCAGATTCGGCCCAGTCCATTGCGGGTAAAGCCCTCCCAACCACTGAGCACATCGACATGAAACGCTGTCGCAGGAAAGCAGCATCTGTCATCAGAGACCCCCACCACCCAGGCCGTGCTCTCTTCTCGCTGCTGCCAGAAGGTAGAAGGTACAAGAGCCTCAGGACACACACCACCAGGTTCAAGAACAGTTACTACCCCTCAACCATCAGGCTCTTGAGCAAAAGGGGATAACTACACTCACTTGCCCATCCAGTGAGATGTTCCCACAACCAATGATCTCACTTTAAGGACTCTTTGTCTCATGTTCTGGTTATTTATTGCTATTTATTGATATTTGCATTTGCACGGTTTGATGTCTTCTGCACTCTGGTTGATCTTTCACTGATCCTGTTTACAGTTACTATTCTATAGATTTGCTGAACGTGCCTGCAGGAAAATGAACCTCAGGGTTGTATGTGGTGACGTATACTCCGTGTACTCAAAAAAATAAAATTTACTTTGAACTTTGAAAACATAAACCTACACTGACGTTGGAGACCACACTTTAAAAAAAAATACATTTTATAAGATATTAGATGAATTAATGTGAGACTGAAGTCCTAGTTTTATTATAATTTGTACTTTTTTAACAAACTCATATATTTTTCCCCGTATGTGGTGTTTCATCACTACTTACGGTTACATAACTGCTATACCGGGGTGACACGGCAGTGTAGCGGTCAGCACAACACTTTACAGCACCGGTGACCCAGGTTCAATTCCCGCTGCTGCCTGTAAGGAGTTTGTACGTTCTCCCCGTGACCGCGTGGGTTTCCTCCGGGTGCTCCGGTTTCCTCCCACAGTCCAAAGACGTACTTGTTGGTAGGTTAAACTGTCCCATGATTAGACTAGGATTATACTGGGGGAATTCTAGGCAGCTCGGCTCCAAGGGCCGAAAGGGTCTATTACGCACTGCAAGTCAATAAATAAATAATGGTTTATCACCTTTCTCATTGGCTGAGAATTAGCATATTACCCACGTGATGCAATTGTGCAACCAGTGATTGGTTTATTTTTATCTGAGGAATTTTCTCTTATCTCGACTATAGAGATGATGGATTTTTCCCAGAGGTGCCATCTTTTCTTCTTATCCTTGACCTCTCTGCTCCTCACTGAATCTCTGCTTTGCTCCTCAGCTCTTCACTTAGTTTGCTCAGTATTTGTGTGTTTGTCTAAACTTTAAAGTAAACGATCATTAAGAATTGTGACTGCTCGCCATTCTCAACCCCTGAAAGAACCCAAAGGGTCAGGGAAGTAACGGAGATCCAACACTGACCCCACCCCCTCTTTTGGAAAAGTACTATTTTATCTGCTTTCATGTGTTTTTCAGTCCACTTTGTAAAGAGTTGCTACATTTGAAATAGTAAGTCAGGAATGCAATGGATGAAACCCTGCACTAATATAGACACGGAATTCAAATACGGACCGTCACTGCGAGCATAGTTGGCTTTACAAAGTGCTCCTCAGAAATACGTAGGAATTGGGGGGCTGTCCCATAGGCAAGTCAACCAACAGCCAGATACAACCGCAGACTCTGCCATTACAACCGGCAGCGCACACCCACCAGAGGTGGCAGTACAGTGATACACAGCCAGAGCGGAGTTCTCAAAATTGGCTCTAGACCCCATGAAGTCTCATGGACAATGGTATCTCCTCCCCACTCTGCCAGGAAACAAACTTCAAAAGAAGCACCGAAGTCACCGATTCAGTGTCAAGTCCTCAATGCATTGGCATCCTGGCAGGCTCACCACTTAACAGATGTTCAACTCGTCCAGCCACATAAATTCCATGGCTGCAAGATTAGCTCAGAGACTGGGTATATCACAACGGATAAGCCACCTCCCGACTCCACAAATGACTACAAGAGGAGGAAATCAGAGCTCCATGAGCCAGTCCTCAGTAGGGGATCAGAGGCAGTAAATTTAAGCTCCTTGGCGTTATCATTTCGTCCTGGGACCAGCAGGTAAGTGCTACTTCTTTAGAAGTTCGCGCAGACTCGGCATGTCATCTAAAACTTTGACACACTTCTATAGATGCACGGTGGAGAGCATCCTGACTGGTTGTATCATGCCTGATATGGAAACATTGATGTCCAAGAACAGAAGAACTCACAGAAAAGAGGATATAGCCCAGTCCATCACAGAAGAAGCCCTCCGCACCACTGAGCAAATTTACAAGGAGCGTTGCCACAAGAAAGCAGCATCCGTTATCAAGGATGCCCGACTATCCAGATCGTGCTCTTGTTGCTACCATCGGAAAGGAGTGTTACCTACCTCAAGGAGATCTTGTGACTTTCTTGTGAGAATGATGTTATGGTCTTTTGGAGGTCACCTGATGTAATTTTCTCGCTGATGTGAGGTCACGTGATGACACGTTCACCACGCTATAAAAAGGAAGACCTCTGGTGACGCAGTTAGTTTTCCAGCTAGAACGTTCGTCAGTGTCTCCGTTCCGTTGCCTATTTGTTTTATGACGCAGTTTCATTTTTAAAACGGAGTGTTCCGTTCTGTTGCAAGGCCTCAGACTGGCAATTTCTGCTAGATTTGTTGATGTACCTTTTCAGTAGTATTGGAGAGTGAAGACTTTATCGAAGTACAGGACCTGAAGGATTAAGAGAAGTTGGTATCGTTTGGCAGTTTAATAAAGGATCGACCTTGAGTCTTCGTTGAAGAAGTAGCGACCTGCATCAAGGTAACTCTTGCCAAAGGAGCAAGGTAGTTCATGCAGGATTTGCTCTCTAGAAATTAAGGTCAGTTGTTTTAAACCATTTATTTCCTTCCTCGTGAATCCTTTGGACAGAACCAGCAGGGAAGTCGCATCTATGAAGAAATCCTTCTCCGGAGAAGTCTCTCCCAATTGAATGTATAGATTTGTTGGACTTTCAAATTTACCGTTTTAAGAACTGTGTTTGACTTTACCACTTTAAGAACTGTTTTCGCATTTATCGCTCTAAGAACCAGTACCGAGTGACGATTTGTTGAATGGCCGCATAGCGGTCAACTTCCGGTTAAGGTTTTCGTTTGTTTTTTTATTGTTTATCCGTGTTTAATAAATGTTTGGTTATTTTTATATAACCTGACTCGATTGATATTCATTGTTGCCGGTTACGTGACAGGAGATACAGGAGCCTTAGGTACCACCCCACCAGGTTCAGAAACAGTCAGGCTCCTGAACCAGCAGGGATAACTTCACTCACCTCAACAACAAAGGGATTCCACAACCTTTGGACTCACTTTCAAGGACTCTACAACTCAAGTTCTCAGAGTTATTTATTTATTTAGTATGTTTTTATATTTGCTCGGTTTATCTTCTCTTGCACATTGGTTGTTTGTCAGTTTTTGTGCATATTTTTTATTGATTCTGTCCTTTTTTTAAGTTGTACTTGAATGCCTACAAGAAAATGAATCTCAGGGTGATATATGGTGGCAGATTGTATATGTACTTTGATATTAACTGTAGTTTTAACTTGGAAAGCCTTACCAAGGCTGCAGGTCGGAAATATTTATTGGGCTACAGCGTAGAATAGGTCCTTCTGGCCCCATCGGGCTGCGCCGCTCAGCAACTCCTGACTTAACCCTGGCCGAATCGCGGATAATTTAGAATGATCAAATAACCTGATAAGCGGTACAGCTTCGGACTGTGGGAGGAAACCGGAGCACCCGGAGGAAACCCCATGGTCTTGGGCAGAACATTCAAACTCCTTACGGGCAGCGCATTCCAGGCATCCACCACTCTCTTGAGTAACAAAAACTTACCCCTCACATCCCCCTTGAACCTACCCCCTCTCACCTTCAGTGCTATTAGTCATTCCAACCCTGGGAAACAGATACTCTCTGTCCACTCCATTATGCCTCTCAAAATCTTGTAAACCTCTGTCAGATCTTCCCTCAGCCTCGGATGCCCCAGAGAAAACAACCCAAGTTTGTCCAGCCTCTAGTGATAGCACACGCCCTCTAAAGCAGGTAGCATCCTGGTGAACCTCTTCTGCACCCTCTCCAAAGACTCAACATCCTTCCTATAGTGGGGTGACCAGAACAATATGCAATACTCCAGATGTGGTCTAACTCGAGTTTTATGAAGTTGCAAAATCAGAAAAAAAAAGTCTGCTTCACAGCCAACAACTTAGTCATTCATACCATTCACCTCACACCCAGATGCGAAGTGACCTCGGTATGCAACGTCCGCTGAATGAACTGCAGTGAAGTGCCTGGGCAGTTCTGATACCAGCAACTGCTTCCACCAAGAAGACAAAGGGTAGCAGGTGCACAGGAACAATAGAAACCGAAGGCTTCCCTCCACATAACTTGGAAATGTATACCGCCAATTAATCATCAGTACGCACCCCATTATATTGAATTACCATGAGTGCTTCAAGAAGGCAGCTCATCTCACGGGCAGTTATAGGTGGGCATATCCACTGGCTTTGCTGGTGGATTTGCCACCCCAAAAAAAAAACTTTCGGTTATGAACAGGAGAGATCTTGAAGATAGCAACACACACAAAATGCTGGAGGAACTCAGCAGGCCAGGCAGCATCTGTGGAAAAGAGGACAGTCGATGTTTCGGCCCGAGACCCTTCAAGCAGGACTTCCAGTACCTGCAGATTGTCTCTTGTTTGTGAGGTGATAGATCAGACCAGGTGGGGGGAAGACGGTTGAGTTGGGGGCGGGGGGATGGTGAGAAGCTGGGAGGTGATCAGAGGAGCAAGTAAAGGGTTACAGGAGGAGGAATCTGATAGGGAGTGGAGAGAGGCGGGGAGGAAGGGGACCAGAGGGAGGTGATGGGCAGGTGAGGAGACGAGAAGGGAGCCAGAATGGGGATTGGAAAACGAGAGGAAGGGGAGGGGAAGAAAGTACTGGAAGTCAGAGAAGTCGATGTTCATGCCGTCAGGTTGGAGGCTACCCAGACGGGAAATGAGGTGTTGTTACTCCAACCTGAGAGTGGCCTCATCGTGCCAGTGGAGACGGCCATGGACTGGCATGTCAGAATGGGAATGGGCAGCGGAATTAAGATGGTCGGCCACCGGGATAACCTACTTGCTGCCGACAGAGTGAGAGTGCTCGACAAGACAGTCCCCCCTCAGTCTATGTCGGTAATTACTTTTAAATAATCTGGCTGCCAAGACACCCGCACCTTGCCCTAATCCTCTGCTGCCAACCTACGTGCACCAGCTCCGTGTTGTCAAGGTGTTTCCAGACATCCCACCTCTCCCGGAAGTTCCGGGAGTCTCCCACATATTAATAGTGGCTCCCTGATGCCCGCAAATTATATACAATATCACGGAGATCAATTTTTCTAGACAGCGAGCGAGAGGGAGAAAGCAAGAGAGCGCAAGAGCAACCACGAGAGAGAGAGCGCGCGAGAGAGAGCAAGAGCAAGCAAGCGAGAGCATGTGAGTGAGAGAGCGATCACAAGAGAGAGCGCGCAAGAGCAAGCGAGAGAGCGATGAGAGAGAGAGAGCGCGTGACAGCAAGCAGGAGAGCGCAAGAGAGACCACGAGAGAGAGAGACCGTCCCATGACAGAGTGTTCCAAAAAAAGAAAATATAAAACGTACGTCACCCCAGACTACACTAAAGTGTACCCCTGCCTAATAGGGGTCAAAAATAATGACAGTGTTGCTCGCTGCACTGTTTGCAACAGTGACTTTTCTATTGCCCATGGTGGGTTAAGACTGTAAAAGACGTGTTGAGGTGAGTTTAACAGGTGTCATTCGTTCATTAGCATAGCTAACGTTATTTAAACTAGCTGGCTAGCTGTTCAGGAGCTACTCTATCGCAAACATCCCACCTCTCCCGGAAGTTCCTGGAGTCTCCTGCAAACTGATGGTGCTACCTCCCTGAAATGAGTTTTTGCAGGGTGGGATGTCTCTAAATTTAACATGGTGGCTGTGAAGTCTGCCCGTGTGCAAGAATACCTGGTTGTTAAGGAATCCTTCAGCCTGCTTCACGTCACGCAGGAAGATCTGATAGCCGTACACTTGTGCCAGGAGATTATACCGATTCTCCCACATCTGGCTCAGTTCGTTCCAGCCCGTGTCAAGAGCTTGCAGCCGCTGGTGCAGGAACATGTACTGGGCGTCCGTCTGGTCTTGCGTCACCTCCTCCCCGACACTTCTCATCCGCTCGTAGTCATTCTTGTAGTTATCGATCTCCTTCTTGATGTTCTCATGCTGGGTGAGGAGCTTCTCGGCGTCGGCCAAGTTCGTGGCCATGTCCTCCGAGGCAATGGCGGTCTGTGTCCGGGACAGCCACGACTGGAAATCGTCCAGGTCCCGCAGAAACTCCTGCAGTTTGCTGGCCTCGCCCAGCGACTCCTCCCGCCTCTTCATGGTGTCCTTCAGGTCCTCCCAGACACCGTTGATTTCGGAGAGTCGAGCTAAGATGGTCTGAGCCTGCTCCGGGTGCTCTGCGGCAAGCTTCTCGGCTTCTTTCTGCAGGTCGTCCAGTTTACCCTGGATGGCCTCCAAGTCCCGCTCCATCCCAGTCAACTTGCGCTGGAGGGCCATCACACCAGCCAGGTCGTTTCCAAGGCTCTGGGTCGACTCAATGACTTTGGTCTTTTCTTTAATCCAGGACTTCGTTTCATTGCATTCAAGGTGGTAATTCTGGATGCTGAGCGCAGAGCTGAGAGCTTCTTTCTTCTGATCTGCCAGGCCCCGGAACTGATCCCAGCTGGAAAAAAATACATTGCAAAAAATAAGGTATGAGCTTTTTTTCTTTGGAGCATAAACATCAGCCCTCGAGAGCTAAACCTACATTCTCAGTAAAATCTTGTCACTGAGCAGTGGAAGAGAAATTTTGAAGCATTCTTACAGGTCCCCATCGAATGCAGCTCCCCCACAAGAGGATAATTTCCAAACCCTGACACACAGGGGACCAGTGTAAAAAAAGACAAAGCTGAGGAGAGTTGTAAACTTAGTCAGCACCATCATGGGCACTAGCTTCCGTAGTAACCAGGACATCATCAAGGAGCAGAGCCTCAAAAAAGGCAGCGTCCATCATTAAGGACCCCCATCACCCAGGACATGCCCTCTTCCCATTGTTATCATCATAAGGAGCTGGTAGTAGACCTGAGAAGAGCTAATATGGGTGACCCCTGTTTCCATCCAGGGGGTCAGTGTGGACATGGTGGAGGATTACAAATACCTGGGGATACGAATTGACAATAAACTGGACAGGTCAAAGAACACTGAGGCTGTCTACAAGAAGGGTCAGAGCCGTCTCTATTTCCTGAGGAGACTGAGGTCCTTCAACATCTGCCGGACGATGCTGAGGATGTTCTATGAGTCTGTGGTGGCCAGTGCTATCATGTTTGCTGTTGTGTGCTGGGGCAGCAGGCTGAGGGTAGCAGACACCAACAGAATCAACAAACTCATTCATAAGGCCAGTGATGTTGTGGGGATGGAACTGGACTCTCTGACGGTGGTGTCTGAAAAGAGGATGCTGTCCAAGTTGCATGCCATCTTGGACAATGTCTCCCATCCACTACATAATGTACTGGTTGGGCACAGGAGTACATTCAGCCAGCAAATCATTCCACCGAGATGCAGCACAGAGCGTCATAGGAAGTCATTCCTGCCTGTGGCCATCAAACTTTACAACTCCTCCCTTGGAGGGTCAGACACCCTGAGCCAATAGGCTGGTCCTGGACTCATTTCATAATTTACTGGCATAAATTACATATTACTATTTAACTATTTATGGTTCTATTACTATTTATTATTTATGGGCAACTGTAACGAAAACCAGTCTCCCCCGGGATCAATAAAGTAAAGACTATGACTATGACTAGACAGGAGGTACAGAAGCCTGAAGGCACACACTCAATGATTCAGGAACAGCTTCTTCCCCTCTGCATCACTTATTTTTGCATCACTTATTTAACTATTTAATATATATGTATACATTACATATGTATTTAATATATATTTATATATACTTACTGTAATTTACAGTTTTTTTCTATTATTTTGTATTACGTTGTACTGCTGCCGCAAAGTTAACAAATTTCACAACATATGCCGGTGATATTAAACCCCCGATTCTGATTCTCCTTGGGACATCCCTGTGAATACTGAGGCATTCCTGAGACCTTGAAAATACTGACACCCTCCTGGGATTCCTGTCAAATAATCACCTTTGCTTAAGTGCCCGTGTAATTAACGACAGACTCTCTGGGACCTGCGATAAATGCTGCCACACCCTGAAGATGAAGACTAGCTTTATTTATCGCACGTATGTCGAAACGTGCCATGAGAAGTGTCGATTGCATCAAATGCAGGGATTGTTCTGGTAACAGCCCGCAGGTATTGTCAAGCTCCCAGCACAAACATAGCATGCCTGCAATCTACTCCAGTGGTCCCCAACCACCGGGCCGCGACTGGCTGCAAAGAAACAATATGATTTGACGATATGAAGATATGAGTCAGCTGCACCTTTCCTCATTCCCTCTCACACACTGTTGAACTTGAACACTTGCCCCCCTCCCCGTTGGCTGGTCCGCAAGAATATTGTCAATATTAAACCGGTCCATGGTGCAAAAAAGGTTGGGGACCCCTGATCTCCTCGTCCTCATGTCTTTGGAATGTGGGAGGAAACTGGGGCACCCAGAGGAAACCTACACGGTCACGGGGAGAACGTACGAACTCATTACCGACAGCGGTGGGAATCGAACTGCAATCGGTGATTGCACTAATCGCCATGGCACTATCCCCCCACTCCCCGATTCATGCAAATACAGCTTCTTCGGGAGCCTCTGGAAATACTGTGACTCTCAGAAACCTCCCGAGAAAAGTAGTGAGCTATAAAACCACTGAAAGCTGACAGGACACCGTCTGCATTAACTGGCACAATTCCACAGAATCTCCCTTTACATACTGACACAATTCCACGAAACCTCCCGTGAATCCTATCATTTCCCTGCTGATCCCTACACTCCCAGGCTCCCTATGGTAGTTCCAGAGATCTTCCGTAAAGACACTTCCAAGGACCTCCTGTAATCTTGGCACACGATCAGAAACACACACAAATGCCGGAGGGCCCAGCAGGCCAGGCAGCATCTATGGAAACGAGTACACAGTCGACGTTTCGGGCCGAGGACCTTCTTCAGGACTGAGAAGGATAGGGGGCGGGGGAGATGCCTGAATAAAAAGGTGTGGGGGGGGGGGGGAGAATCTAGCTGGAAAGTGATAGCTGAAGCCAGATGGGTGGGAAGCCACAAAGACAATAGACAACAGGTGCAGGAGTAGGCCATTCAGCTCTTTGAACCAGCACCACCATTCACTGTGATCATGGCTGATCATCCACAATCAGTACGCCGTTCCTGCCTTCTCCCCATATCCCTTCACTCCGCTATCTTTAAGAGCTCTATCTAACTCTTTTTTGAAAGAATCCAGGGAAGTGGCCTCCACTGCCTTCTGAGGCAGAGCATTCCACAGAACCACAACCCTCTGTGTGAAAAAGTTTTTCCTCAACTCTGTTCTAAATTGTCTACCCCTTATTCTTAAACTGTGGCCTCTGGTTCTGGACTCCCCCAACATCGGGAACATGTTTCCTGCCTCTAGCGTGTCCAATCCCTTAATAATCTTACATGTTTCAATCAGATCCCCTCTTATCCTTCTAAATTCCAGTGTATACAAGCCCAGTCGCTCCAATCTTTCAACATATGACAGTCCCGCCATCCTGGGAATTAACCTCGTGAACCTACGCTGCACTCCCTCAATAGCAAGAATGTCTTTCCTCAAATTTGGAGACCAAAACTGCACACAGTACTCCAGGTGTGGTCTCATCAGGGCCCTGTACAACTGCAGAAGGACCTCTTTGCTCCTATACTCAACTCCCCTTGTTACGAAGGCCAGCATGCCGTTAGCTTTCTTCACTGCCTTGCTGTACCTGCACGCTTACCTTCAGTGAATGGTGAACATGGCACAAGACAGCAGCGAACACAAGCTCCCGGGAAGGACAGGTGGCTGTGGTGACGGTCGAAGGGTTGAGGGCAGCAGAGATCACAGAGGGGGAGCAGTGAGGGAAGGTTTCACCCAACTCCCATCGAAGGGAAGACTTAAAACTCCCTCAAGGTAGGCACCCCTTGAACAGACCGGGCGGTAGAGGACAGAAAGCTTTTTTGAAGCACTGGTGCAGCCCCGGCAGCTCCTGCAAGTGCTGCCAGACTCTCGGTGATTCCACGTGAATAGTGCGACTCTCCCAGAGCTTAGATCTGTGTGCGGGTCGGCACGGAGCAGTGGGGCCGATGGTCTGTTTCTGTGCACTGTGATCCCAGCAGCCAATCCATCACTACAACACTGCAAGGGCAAGATTTCCTTCATTGCACTTCAAAACTATTGCTTGGTCGGTGGTGGAGGGCTAATGCTTTCTACTGGAACAAGTGGGGGTGGGAGATAAGGGCTCTCTCGTGGAAGGAGGGAAGGGGCTGTATGATTCCGTCTTGTTCAGAATTCCTGAAGGCTGAGGGAAGATCGGACAGAAACATAGAAAACCTACAGCACAATGCAGGCCCTGGATAGAGGTTTATAAGGTTATGAGAAGCACAGATCGAGTGGACAGGGGGTATCTGGTTCCCAGGGTTGAAATGCCTAATACCAGAGGGCATGCACTGAAGGTGAGAGGGGGCTGAAAGGGGTAAGTTTCTCACTCAGAGAGTGGTGGATGCCTGGTACGGAGATAGAGGCAAATACATTAGAGGCTTTTAGGAGATGTCTGGATAGGCACATGGGTGTGAGGAAGATGGGGGGCGGGATATGGGCATGGTGTAGGTAGGAAGGATTAGTGTTTGGGTGTTTTTTATTCTCTTTTTAGATGGTTCAGTGCAACATAGTGGGCCGAATAGCCTGTTCCTGTGCTGTACTGTTCTAGGTTCCATATACTGACGAGATTGTCGAAGGAGCAAAGTACACCCAAGACCAGCTTCTGGGTTAGCAAGCTGCAAGGTCACAAACATCCTGCAGAGAAATGGAGACGCGCAAGTTCAGCGAGAAAGCAGGAAGTTAGCAGATGGAATAGTAGGTGAGAAAGTGTGAGGTTTCTACTTTAAAAGGAAGACTGAAGATAAACAAGTTATTTTATCAGAGTGAGAATAGAAAGTGCGACTGTGCAAGGGGATTAAGGGTGGGTACCTAACGTGAACATTAAAAAAACATAGCTTGCATGCATAGAGAGTAATTATTGGAATGCGGGGCTTTGACTGCAAGAAGATGATTATACAGTATTGTTCGAAAGTCTTGGACACAAATATATATAGCTTGCCTTAAGACTTTTGCATAGCACTACAGTAATTTTATGTATTGCATTGTACTGCTGCCACACAAAAAAATCAGACATATGTGAGTGATGATAAACCCAATTCTGCTATGGGCTGCAATTGTGGACTGAGAATAGGAAGGAGGCAGGGAGAGGGGAATCATGTCTGGGAAAAGGGGACTGGAGAGGGAAGCACCAGAGAGACATTCTGTCGATCAATAAACCAATTGTTTGGAATCAAATAACCTTGCCCTGGTGTCTCAGGACTGGGTGTGTCTGGAGCTGCACCACCAGCTGCCCGGCATTCCTTCTGCCCCACACCCTGTCCTCGCCACTCCCAACGTCCTTCGCTGCTGCCAGATCTACAAACTCACTCTCCGCTCCCGGTTGACAAATACAGTACTGTGCAAAGGTCTCAGGCACCCTAGCTACAGTCGCAAGAAAAAGTTCGTGAACCCTTTGCAATTACCTGGTTTTCCACATTAATTACTCAGAAAATGTGGTCTGATTGTCATCTAAGTCACAATAATAGACAAACACAGCCTGCCTAAACTAATAATGTACAAACAATTGTACTTCTTCTCGTCAATGCTGAGTACACCATTCAAACAATCGCAGTCTAGGTTCAAAAGTACGTGAACCTCTGGGTAATGCCTTCTGCAAAAGCTCTTGCAAATCAGGTGTTCCAGTCAATGAGATTAGAAGTGTGGGTTGTAGAGGTGCAGAAAAAGACACACAGACTGCTCTTCTCAAGAAAGATCTGTTTATGTGCACCCTGCCTTGATCAAGACATCTTTCAGAGGATCTTGGAAGAAGAAGAAGAGAGATACAAGAAGCTAGAAAAGGATACAAAAGCATTTCTAACGACCTGAGTGTTCATCAGTTCACAGTAAGAGAAATTGTCTATAAATGGAGGAAATTCAATACTGTTGTGACACTCCCTAGGAGTGGGTGTCCTGCAAAGATCACACCAAGAGCACAACGTGCAATGCTGAAGGAGGTGAAAAAGGACACAATAGCAACAACAAAAGGCCTGCAGAACTCTCTAGAACTTGCTAAAGTCTTCAGAAGAAAAACAATGAACAAGAATGATGTTCATGGAAGGACACCACGGAGGAAACCACTGCTCTCCAAAAAACATTGCTGCACATCTCAAGTTTGCAAAAGACCACCTGGATGTTCCACAATGCTTCTGGGACGATGGTCTGTGGACAGATCAGACAAAAGTTGAATGTTTTGGCAGAAATGCACACCACTATGTTTGGAAGGAAAAGGCCACTGTACAACCAACATCAAAACCTTATCCCAACTGTGAAGCATGGTGGAAGGAGCATCATGGCTTTGGGTTGCTCTGCTGCCTCAGGGTCCGGAGAGCTAGCAATCGTTGAGGGAACAATGCATTCAAAATTGTATCATGACATTTTACAGGAGAGTGTCAGGGCAGCGGTCTGTCATCTGAAGCTTAATAGAAGCCGGATGATGCAACGAGACAACGATCCCAAACACAAGAGTAAGTCAACAGCAGAATGGTTTAAAAAGAAGAAAATTTGTGTTTTGGAATGGCCAAGTCAGAGTCCAGACCTTAACCCAATTGAGATGCTGTAGCATGACCTGATGAGGGCTGTTCTTACAAGGTATCCCAGAAATACTGATGAACTGAAACGGTTTTGTATGGAGGAACGGTCGAAAATTCCTCCTCGTGCCATGCAAGTCTGATCAGCAGCTACAGGAAATGTTTGGTGGAGGTTATTGCCGCTAAAGGAGGTTCTACCAGTTATTAAATACAAGGGATCATGTAATTTTTCCAGCCCGGACCGTGAATGATTAAACTATGTGTTCAATAAAAGTACAATTGTTTGTGCATTATTAGTTTAGGCAGATTGTGTTCATCTATTATTGTGACTCAGATGAAGACCAGACCACATTTTATGAGTAATTAATGCAGAAAACCAGGTGATTACTGGTGAGACCACACATGGGGTACCAGACACCATCTTGGTCTCCAGAAGGACTTGCTTGTTGGTTCACTAGACCGATGGAGTTGAAAAGGTTGACAAATGAAGAAAGGCTGAGCAGGTTAGGTCCACTGCTCCATGGAGTGGAGGACTGAGGTTATCCTACTGAAACAAATGAGGGGACAGAGAGTAGAGGTTCAGACTAATTTGGAGATACAGCATGGTAGCAGGTCCTTCTGGCCCAACGAGCTCATACCACCCAATTACACCCATGTCACCAATTACCTACCAAACCATAAGATACAGGATCAGAATTAAGCCATTTGGCCCATCAATTCTGCTCCACCATTCCACCATGGCTGACTTATAATCCCTCTCAACCCCATTCTCCTGACTTCTCCCTGCAACCTTTGACACCTTTACTAACCAAGAACCTGTCAACCTCCGCTTTAAATATACCCAATGACCTGGCCTCCACAGCCATCTGTGGCAATGAATTCCACACATCCACCACCCTCCGGCTAAAGAAATTCCTACTCATCCCCGTTCTAAAGGGACATCCCTCTCGTCTGAGGCTGGGCCCTCTGCTCCTAGGCTCCTCCGCGATATGAAACATCCTCTCCACATCCACTGTCCATGTCTTTCAATATTCAACAGGTTTCAAATAAATCCTCTCCTTTCGGCAAGTACAGGCCCAGAGCTATCAAACGCTCCTCATACGACCTGGGAATTTGGGAGGAAACCAGAGCACCCAGAGGAAACCCACAAGATCACAGGGAAAACATGCCAAGTCCTTACAAACAGTAGTGGATATGACCCTGGGTCACTGGCACTATTCTAACGTTACACTGACCACCATGCTGCTACACTGCCTTTTCCTACGCAGGGTAATCTGGAAACGTCAGCACAACTTCAGAACAAAGAATTGGGCATTTAGGACGGAGCTGACAAGGAATTTCCAAACATCTTTGCAATTCTCTTTCCCCAAAGGACTATGGAGGCAGAGTCACTGCTGACATTAAGATTCAGATACATTTATTTATGACTCCAAGAGGACCACAACCTACTGGTAGGGTTTGGAGGCTCGTGTGTCTCAATGATTTCGAGGGCTATGTTGTCTGGAGACAAGGCTTTGTGCTTTGGCTTTTGGGAGGGTCAGAGAACATAGAAAACCTACAGCACAATACAGGTCCTTCGGCCCACAAAGCTGTGCCGAACATGTCCTTACCCTAGAAATTACCTAGGGTTACCCACAGCCCTCTATTTTTCTAAGCTCCATGTACCTCTCCAGGAGTCTCTTAAAAGACCCTTTCATATCCGCCTCCACCACCATTGCCGGCAGCCCATTCCACGCACTCACCACTCTCTGGGTAAAACACTTACCCCTGACATCTCCTCTGTACCTGCTTCCAAGCACCTTAAAACTGTGCCCTCTCATGTTAGCCATTTCAGCCCTGAGTAAAAGCCTCTGACTATCCACACAATCAATGCCTCTCATCATCTGATACTCCTCTATCAGGTCACGATCTCATCCTCCACCGCTCCAAGGAGAAAATGCTGAGTTCACTCAACCTATTTTCATAAGGCATGCTCCCCAATCCAGGCAACATCCTTGTAAATCTCCTCTGCACCCTTTCTATGGTTTCCACATCCTTCCTGTAGTAAGGTGACCACAGTACTCCAAGTGGGGTCTGACCAGGGTCCTATATAACTGTAACATTACCTCTCAGCTCTTAAACTCAATCCCACAGTTGATGAAGGCCAATGCACCGTATGCCTTCTTAACCACAGAGTCAACCTGCATTCAGCAGCTTTGAGTGTCCTATGGACTCGGGCCCCAAGATCCCTCTGCTCCTCCACAATGCCAAGAGTCTTACCATTAATACTATATTCTGCCATCATATTTGACCTACCAAAATGAACCACCTCACACTTAGCTGGGTTGAACTCCATCTGCCACTTCTCAGCCCAGTTTTGCATCCTATCCATGTCCCACTGTAACCTCTGACAGCCCTCCACACTATTCACAACACCCCCAACCTTTGTGTCATCAGCAAATTTACTAACCCATCCCTCCACTTCCTCATCCAGGTCATTTATAAAAATCACGAAGAGAAGGGACCCAGAACAGATCCCTGAGGCACACCACTGGTCACCAACCTCCATGCAGAATATGACTCCTCTACAACCACTCTTTGCCTTCTGTGGGCAAGCCAGTTCTGGATCCACAAAGGAAGGTCCCCTTGGATCCCATGCCTCCTTACTCACTCAGTAAGCCTTGCATGGGGTACTTTATCAAATGCCTTGCTGAAATCCATATACACTACATCTACTGCTCTACCTTCATCAACGTGTTTAGTCACATCCTCAAAAAAATTCAATCAGGCTCGTAAGGCACGACCTACCTTTGACAAAGCCAAGCTGACTATTCCTAATCATATTATGCCTCTCCAAATGTTCATAAATCCTGCCTCTCAGGATCTTCTCCATCAACTTACCAACCAGATTCACTGGTCTATAATTTCCTGGGCCATCTCTACTCCCTTTCTTGAATAAGGGAACAACATCTGCAATGCTTCAATCCTCCGGAACCATTCCCGTCCCCATTGATGATGCAAAGATCATCGCCGGAGGCTCAGCAATCTCCTCCCTCACCTCCCACAGTAGCCTGAGGTACATCTCATCCGGTCCCAGTGACTTATCCAACTTGATGCTTTCCAAAAGCTCCAGCACATCTTCTTCACGATCTCTTCTAGTTCCATACACACTTTTCCACTGTCACACTTGATTGTTCCTATTCTCTCATGGCTTATCCTCTTGCACTTCACATACTTGTAGAATTGCCTTGGGGTTTTCCTAAATCCTGCTCACCAAGGCTTTCTCATGGCCCCTTCTGGCTCTCCTAATTTTATTCTTAAACACCTTCCTGCTAGCCTTATCATCTTCTAGATCTCTATCATCATTTAGTTTTTCAAACCTTTCATAAGCTTTTCTTTTCTTCTTGACTAGATTTCAAAAGCCTTTGTACACCACAGTTCCTGTACCCTACCATCCTTTCCGTGTCTCATCGGAACGTACCTATGCAGAACGCCACACAAATATCCCCTGAATATTTGCCACATTTCTGTCATACATTTCCCTGAGAACATCTGTTCCCAATTTATGCTTCCAAATTCCTGCCTGATAGCTTCATATTTCCCTTTACTCCAATTAAATGCTTTCCTAACTTGTCTGTTGCTATTGTAAAGGAGATAGAATTGTGATCACTATCTCCAAAATGCTCTCCCACTGAGAGACCTGACATCTGACCAGGTTCATTTCCTAATACCAGATCAAGTACAGCCTTATCTACATGTTGTGTCAAGAAACCTTCTTGAACACACCTAACAAACTCCACCCCATCTAAACCCCTTGCTCTAGGGGCATGCCAATTGATATTTGGGAAATTAAAATCTTCCACTATGACAACCCTGTTATCATTACATCTTTCCAGAATCTGTCTCCGTATCTGTATCACTATAGGAAGGACGTGGAAGCATTGGAAAGGGTACAGAGGAGATTTACCAGGAAGCTGCCTGGTTTAGAGAGTACGGATTATGATCAGAGATTAAGGGAGCTAGGGCTTTACTCTTTGAAGAGAAGGAGGAGGAGAGGAGACATGATAGAGGTGTACAAGATAATAAGAGGAATAGATAGAGTGGATAGCCAGCGCCTCTTCCCCAGGGCACCATTGCTCAATACAAGAGGACATGGCTTTAAGGTAAGGGGTGAGAAGCTCAAGGGGGATATTAGAGGAAGGTTTTTTTACTCAGAGAGTGGTTGGTGTGTGGAATGCACTGCCTGAGTCAGTAGTGGAGGCAGATACACTAGTGAAGTTTAAGAGACTACTAGACAGGTATATGGAGGAATCTAAGGTGGGGGGGGGTTATATGGGAGGCAGGGTTTAAGGGTCGGCATAACATTGTGGGCCGAAGGGCCCGTACTGTGCTGTACTGTTCTATGTTCTATCTGCTCCTCGATGTCCCTGTTACTATTGGGTGGTCTATAAAAAACACCCAGTAGAGTTATTGACCCCTTTCTGTTTCTAACATCCACCCACAGAGACTCAGTAGACAATCCCTCCTTAACCTCCTCCTTTTCTGCAGCCGTGACACTATCTCTGATCAGCAGTGCCACTCACCCACCTCTTTTGCCTCCCTCCCTGTCCTTTCTGAAACATCTAAAGCCTGGCACTTGAAGTAACCATTCCTGCCCCCAGGACATCCAAATCTCTGTAATGGCCACAACATCATAGCTCCAAGGACTGATCCATACTATAAGCTCATCCGCTTTGTTCATGATGCTACTTGCATTAAAATAGACACATCTCAATCCATCTGTCTGAGCACATCCCTTCTATATCACCTGCCTATCCTCCCTCTTGCATTGTCTCCAAGCTTTCTCTATTTGTGAGCCAACAGCCCCTTCCTCCGTCTCTTCAGTTTGGTTCCCACCCCCCAGCAATTCTAGTTTAAACTCTCCCCGGCAGCCTTAGCAAACCTCCCTGCCAGGATATCGGTCCCCCTCGGATTCAAGTGCAACCTGTCCTTTTTGTACAGGTCACACCTGCCCCAAAAGAGGTCCCAATGATCCAGAAATCTGAATCCCTGCCCCCTGCTCCAATCCCTCAGCCACACATTTATCCTCCGCCTCACTCTATTCCTATTCTCACTGTCACGTGTCACAGGCAGTAATCCCAAGATTACTACCCTGAGGTCCTGCTTCTCAACTTCTTTCCTAACTCCCTGTCTGTTTTCAGGACCTCTTCCCTTTTCCTACCTATGTCGTTGGTAGTTCACCTTCCCACTTCAGGATATCATGGACTCGATCAGAAACATCCCAGAACCTGGCACCTGGGAGGCAAACTACCATCCATGTTTCTTTCCTCCGTCCACAGAATACCTTAACTATAGTGTCCCCTATTACCACTGCCTTCTTCCTTTCCATACCCTTCTGATCACAGGTCCAGACTCTGTGCCAGAGGCTCAGCCACTGTCGCTTCCCCCAGGTAAGCAGTCCCCCCCAACAGTACTCAAATATGAGTACTTATTGTTAAGTGGGACAGCCACTGGGGTACTCTCTAATATCCTGTTACCCAATTATCTGTCTCCCAAGGCCCCAGTGTGACTATTTGCCTGCAGCTCCTATCACCTCCTCACTTTCCCTGACCAGACGAAGGTCATCGAGCTGCAGCTCCAGTTCCCTAACCCGGTCCCTAAGGAGCTGCAGCTCAACGCACCTGGTGCAGGTGTGGCCGTCCGGGAGGCCAGGAGTCTCCTGGACATCCCACATCTGACACCCAGTACAGAACAGCAGCCTCACAGACATACTTCCTGTTTCTATTCCTCACAAGTAGCTTACTTCGCCTCGACCCGCTATCGCCTAAGCCCCATTGAGTCAAAGCCCTCCTATTCAGTCTGCACTGTCGTCCACTCTATAAAACTCTCTCCTTTTATACTTTTCGAGCTGGTCTAACTCGCTGACGTCCACACACTTGTGCAGTCGTCCCTCGATCAAAACCCTCACCCATGCCAAACAGGTCAAAGGTTAGAGGCCAGACTGAGAGTGGTCCACCCGTCCTCCAGGCTAATAAACCTGACTGGTCGAATTAAAAAATCGTTACAGAAACAGCAATGAAGAATCCTTCAATAACTGTGTGCGACTGAGGACAGACAGCGATGGAGGACCTTCATGAGGATTGAGTGGATTTAGGGGTTACTCCTGATCCTGAGTCGGTGGAGAGAGAGAAGTGAAGCTGAGCTGGTGATCTTTGGACAGAACTGACAGAAGTTAGAGGTAGATCAGAGTCGAAGTGAGTTCAGAAACAGGGGAAGGGTTATAGGGAAGGTTGATGATAGTAGGCAGGAGTTACAAATCAGCAAACGAATGAAGGGTCTCGGCCCAGAATGTCGACTCTTCGTTGCTCTCCATTAGATGCTGGCTGACGTGCCAAATTCCTCCAGCATTTTATGTGTGCTACATTGAAGTGCTCATAAAAGTGGTTTGGAATTCAGGCATTTAACTTTTTTATTCATTTACGGGACGTGGGCTTTGCCAGCTAAGCCAGTCTTTATTGGCCCATCCCTAGTTGCCCTTGAGAAGGTGGTGTTGAGCTGTCTTCTTGAACCGCTGCAGTCCTCGAGGTGTAGGGACACCCACAGTGCCTTTAGGGAGGGAATTCCATGATTTTGACGGAATTCCATGATAATGAAGGAACGTCGATGTGCTTCCAAGTCAGGATGGTGAGTGACGCGGAGGGAGATTTCCAAGTGGTGGTGTTCCCAGGTATCTGCCGTTCCCATCCTTCTAGATGGTGGCGGTCGTGGGGTCTGGAAGGTGCTGCCTTTGGAACTTTGGTGTGTTGTTGCAGTGCATCTTGTAGATCGTACACACTGCTGCAACTGTCCGTCGATGGTGGGGGGATTGGATGCTTGTGGAAGGGGTACCAATCGAGTGGGCAAAGAATACAAATGAGAGAGGGGCCAGAAATGCTTGCTGTCTTACCTGTCCCGGCACAGCGTTTCCCTAGATCCACTCCCACATTATCAATTCTTAAATTCCCTCCGAAACAGTTGAGCAAGTGGCTCAGTTCAGGGAAATTAAGGATGACCAATATAGAGGGAGGAAGCTTCTGGAAGGAACAGGGAATAGGTTGGTTACTGCAGGTTATACCGCTGGCCTTTAGGGGAGCAATGAAGGTTCTCCACCTCTGCCTGTCCTCGACCATATACGGTCTCACCCAGATTCATTCTTTGCTGTTTCCCTAACAATTTTTTTTTCTTTAACCAGTGAGGGTAGTTAGCCCTGAGCTGAACACCCCCCCCGCCCACCTGGAGGACCGGCAGACCACTCTTAGTCTGTCCTCTACCCTTTGACCTGTTTTGGTATGGGTGACCCCGTCAAGAGCATAAAGCTCTGACTTCAGCCATTATAGCTCTCTGAGTTATTGAGACATGAAGCTTTCAAATCCTAGGACAAGTTTGCGGCCCTCTTGGAGGAGGGATTGGACAGTATCTGAACTTATCCTCATGGCATCAGAACAGTTGAATCCAAAATCAGGATTTAAATGCATAATGTAGGCTGATACTCCAGTACTGAGAGGGAGGTGGAAATCAGCTTTGGTGCCTTAAAAAGACATACATTCCTATTTTCTGATTACTGCACTGTTACAGGTATGACATCAGACTCTCCGTAAGGACTCTCCAGGACACGTCCTCTTCTCATTACTACCATCAGGGAGGAGGTACAGGAGCCTGAAGACACACACTCAACAGCTCTTTAGAAACAGCCTCTTCCCCTCTGCCATCAGATTTCTGGAAAGTCGTAAGAACACATGAAATAAGAGGAGTCGGCCATCTGGCCCATCGAGCCTGCTCCGCCATTCAATAAGATCATGGCTGATCTGGCCATGGACTCATCTCCACCTACCTGCCTTTTCCCCATAAACCTTAATTCCTCTACTATGCAAAAACTCTGTCCAACCTTGTCTTAAATATATTTACTGAGGTAGCCTCCACTGCTTCATTGGGCAGAGAATTCCACAGATTCACCACTCACTGGGAAAAGCGGTTCTTCCTCATCTCTGTCCCCTGAATCTTGAGGCTTTGTCCCCTAGTTCTAGTCTCACCTCCCACTAGAAACAACTTTCCTGCCTCTATCTTATTTCATAATTTAATATGTTTCTATACCATCTCCTCTCATCCTTCTGAATTCCAGCGAGTACAGCCCCAGGCGACTCAATCATTGCCTGGTATGAGGGGGTGGGTTTGCTACTGCACAGGACCAAAAGAAGCTGCAGAGGGTTGTAAATTTAGTCGGCTCCATCTTGGGTACTGGCTTACAAAGGTCCCAGGACATCTTCAAGGAGCAGTTCCTCAGAAAGGCAGCATCCTTTACTAAGGACCTCCAGCACCCAGGGCATACCCTTTCCTCACTGTTACCATCAGGGAGGAGGTACAGGAGCCTGAAGGCACACACTCAGCGATTCAGGAACAGCTTCTTCCCCTCTGCCGTCCGATTCCTAAATGGACATTGAACCCGTGAACACTGCCTCACTTTTTAAAATGTATTATTTGCTTTTTGCACAATTTTAAATCTATTCAATACATGTATACTGTACTTTATTTATTATTCTTTTTCTTCTATATTATGTATTGCATTGAACTGCTGCTGCTAAGTTAACAAATTTCATGACACATGCTGGTGATAAGCCATGATCATACTGAATGGCGGTGCAGGCTCGACGGGCCGAATGGCCTACTCCTGCACCTATTTTCTATGTTTCTATAATAAACCTGATTCTGAATCTCTCATCTCTCCCCATCAAATCCATTAACGCTACTCACTATTCCTCTTTTGCTGTATCTATCATCATCTTCCTATATATTTATTTATCCACGATCTGTCTTGTACAGCACTGCTGCCACGAAGCAAATTTCACGGCATATGCCAACGATAATACACCTGAATCTGATTATTGCTTTAATAAATGAATAAAATAGGGAAATGGAAGAAAAATTACAGGGATGGTGGCACAGAAACAAATTTATATTCACTCATTTGAGGACATGGAGGCGGATCTAAATATTTTTCATTTTCTGCCACGGACACACTGTGCGACAAATTTTACCGTCATAGTTTACTGGTAGTTTGGGTGAGACCACAGAAAGGGATTCCGTCACTGACCCCAGCAAGTGGTCTGCTGGCTTTACAGACATCAGCAATGCACCAGGTCTCCTGGCGCTTGCGATGGGCTCACCTGCTGTTCAGCTGGTCTCTCATGCCAGTGACCTCATCCTTGTTACGGTGCTCGGCGCTCAGCAACTGGCTGGCCACCTGGTTGACGGCTGAGATCCGGGAGGCTTGGCTGTTCATCTCCGGCTCGAGCGTTTCAAACCTGAAACCAAAATTTAAACCGTGAATACAAATCCCGTAGATTTATTCAACATTAATACTTATCATGTACAACGCATTTATAAATCGCCTTTGGTGTGCTAAATTTATCCAGAAGCAGCATTAAATAAAACCTGACAAATCAACTGAAGATGACATTTAGACACGCAAACACGAGAAATTCTGCAGATGCTGGAAATTCAAGCAACACACATCAAAGTTGCTGGTGAACCCAGCAGGCCAGGCAGCATCTGTACCTCTTCCTAGAGATGCTGCCTGGCCTGCTGCGTTCACCAGCAACTTTGATGTGTGTTGCATGATATTTAGATAGGTAACTAAAAGCTTAATCAATGAGGAAAATTTTAATAAATATATTATAACCTGTTAAATGTCAAAGTGGGTAGTTAGCCTTCTCCCGTCTGGCTGCATCTCTATTGCCCTCTGTGAAGCACTGATTTAGTCGAAGGATCCTAAACATGAAAGACTTGGTCTCCATCAACATGACAGGAGACGTGAGATGGCAGATACATCAGTTTCATTTAAGAGACTCTTAAGGCTGATTTATATTTGTGCATACTAGCTTACGCCGTAGCCTACGCAAGTGGGCTACGCCGTTGTGAGCATTTATACTTGTGCATTGGTGTGTCTGCGTCGCTCTGCAATTCACCGCCAAAACACTAGTTGGCGGTAGGGTTTCTATGCCACTGCGTTGAAACTCAACACAAAGAAACTCAAACTTCAAACAATGGCGACTGAAACTGAAGGAGGGTGAATTTTCTGTGCTTGTCCGGCCACTGAGAGACATGGACGAGGAAATGCATTTCAAATATTTTCAGATGTCGGCAGGTGGATTTGGTTCATCGTCTCCAACTATTTATTTCGCATCAGCGTATGCACAGTATACTCAGAGACTGGCAATCACCATTTCAGTTTTAGCTTCAGGTGGAAGCCTAGCTACAAACTGGCGTCAAGCACAGGGTCTTCCATAATTTCGGAGGTCTGTAAAGCTTTATGGAAAGCATTGCAGCCAGAGTTCCTTCCCTGCCCTTCAGTCGCCCAATGGCAAGCTATCGCAGCGTAGGAGGAAATGCGATGCTACCAAGCCGACCAATCACAGTTGTTGCGGTCTGCGTCACCACGACGAGCAGTTACACTTCTGGGGAGTTGCACGTCAGGGTACGGTGTAGGGTATGTGGCTACACTGTACCTACGGCGTCGATTTGACATGCAAGTAAAAATTGGCCTTTAGACAGGCAAGTGGATGATAGAAGAATAGAGGGCTATGTGGGAGGGAAGGGTTAGATTGATCTTGGAGTAGGTTGGAGATTAGTGGGTAAAATTAGGGCACACAGTATTGGGGGCAGAGTACTGACATGGATTGAAAATTGGCTGGCTGATTAATCAGTCCCTTTCCGAATGGCAGGCGGTGACCAGTGGGGTACCGCAGGGTTCAGTGCTGGGACCGCAGCTGTTGACAATATATATTGATGATTTAGATGAGGGAATTAAAAGTAACATTAGCAAATTTGCCGATGACACAAAGCTGGGTGGCAGTGTGAAATGTGAGGAGGATGTTGTGAGAATGCAGGGTGACTTGGACAGGCTGGGTGATTGGGCAGATGCAGTTTAATGTGGATAAATGTGAGGTTATCCACTTTGGTGGTAAGAACAGAAAGGCAGATTATTATCTAAATGGAGTCAAGTTAGGAAAAGGGGAAGCACAACGAGATCTAGGTGTTCTTGTACATCAGTCACTGAAAACAAGCATGCAAGTACAGCAGGTAGTGAAGAAAGCTAATGGCATGCTGGCCTTCATAACAAGGGGAATTGAGTATAAGAGCAAAGAGGTCCTTGTGCAGCTGTACAAGGCCCTGGTGAGACCACACCTGGAGTACTGTGTGCAGTTTTGGTCTCCAAATTTGAGGAAGGACATTCTTGCTATTGAGGGAGTGCAGCGTAGGTTCACAAGGTTAATTCCCGGGATGGTGGGACTGTCATATGTCGAAAGATTGGAGCGACTGGGCTTGTATATTCTGGAATTTAGAAGGCTGAGAGGGGATCTTATTGAAACTTATAAGCTTATTAAGGGATTGCATGTTCCTGCAGATGGGTGAGTCCAGAACCAGAGGCCGCAGTTTAAGAATTAGGGGTAGGCCATTCAGAACGGAGTTGAGGAAAAGCTTTTTCACGCAGAGAGTGGTGGATATATGGAATGCTCTGCCCCAGAAGGCTGTGGAGGCCAAGTCTCTGGATGCTTTCACAAAAGAGATGGATAGAGCTCTTAAAGATAGTGGAATCAAAGGTTATGGGGATAAGGCAGGAACTGGATACTGATTGTGGATGATCAGCCATAATCACAGTGAATGGTGGTGCTGGCTCAAAGGGCCGAATGGCCTACTCCTGCACCTATTGTCTATTGTCTATAAAAGGTTGGCACACATCTGCAGCTGCAAGAAAAGATTTGTGAACCCTTTCCAATTACCTGGCTTTCTGCCTTAATGATTCATAAAATGTGGTCTGATCTTTATCTAAGTCACAATAATGGACAAACACAATCTGCCTAAACTGACAACACACAAACAATTGCACTTCTTCTTGTCAACACTGAGTACGCCATTTAAACAATCAGTCTAGGTCCCAAAAAGTATGAACAAGAGAAAACCTGCAGATGCTGGAAATCCAAGCAACACACACACACACACACACACAAAATGCTGGAGGAACTCAGCAGGCCAGGCAGCATCTATGGAAAAGAGTACAGTCGACGTTTCGGGCCGAAACGCTTCAACAGGACTCCAAAAAGTATGTGAACCTCTGGGATAATGCCTCCTACAAAGGCTATTTGGAGCCAGGTGTTCGAATCAATGAATGCTGAAGCAGGTGAAAGAGAACCCAAGGGTAACAGCAAAAGACCTTCATAAAATTTCTAGAACTTGCTGAAGTCTCTGCTCCTGTGTCCACTACAAGAAAAACACTGATGGTGTTGGCAATGTTGAAGGCAATGGTGTTCATGGAAGGACAACACAGAGGAAGCCACAATATTGCTGAACATCCCAAATTTGCAAAAGGCCACCTGGATGTTCTACAATGCTTCAGGGACAGATGAGACAAAAGTTGAACTAACAACCAAAGCCTCATCCCAACTGTGAAACACAGTGGAAGGAACAGCATTGTTTTGGTGTTGCTTTGCTGCTTCAGGGTCTGGACAGCTTTCAATCGTTTCAATACAATGAATTCAAAATTGTATCATGACATTTTACAGGAGAATGTCAGGGCAGCTGTCCATCACCTGGAGCTTAATAGAAGCTGGATGAGGCAACAAGACAATGATCCGAAACTCGAGAGTAGATCAACAACAAAATGGTTTAAAAAGAAGAAAGTTTGTGTTTTGGAATGGCCAAGTCAGACTCCAGACCTTAACCCAATTGAGATGCTGTGGCATAACCTGAAGAGGGCTGTTCTTGCAAGGTATCCCAGAAATACTGATGAACTGAAACAGTTTTCTATGGAGGAATGGTCAAAAATTCCTTCTTGCCATTGTGCAAGTCTGATCTACAGCTACAGGAAACACTTGGCCTAGGTCATTGCTGCTAAAGGAGGTTTTACCAGTTATTCAATACAAGGGTTCACGTGCTTTTTCCAGCCTGGACTGTGAATGATTAAACAATGTCTTCAATAAAGACATGAAAAATACAATCGTTTGGGTGTTGTTAGTTTAAGCAGATTGTGTTTGTCTATTTTTGTGACTCAGATGAAGACCTGGTCACATTTTATGAATAGTTAATGCAAATAAAAACAGGCAATTGCAAAGAGCTCACAAAGCTTTTTCTTGCAACTCTACATGTAATAAGTAAGTCTGAATCAGAATCTATTGGTAACATCCTGGGTGTCATTATTGCTACAGAAACTGAAGGAGACAGGCCACCAAATCACAATGACTACAACAGCGCGTCACCAACTGAACAGCCGGGGATGAGTGACTCAACTTTTGCCACCTCAGATCCTTTCTACCATCTCCAACACACAAGTCTAGAGCAAGATTGAATACTAACAACTAAAAGCACTCAAGAATGTTGACTGGGGCGGAACGATTTCAAGGCAACGGCAAGAACTCGAGCAGCTTTACAGGGTGGGGTCCGGAAGGGTGGCGCGGCTCCACAGCTTCAGCAACCAAAGTCAGCATCAGGCTTAATATCGCCAGCATATGTCGTGAGATTTGTCGTCTTTGCTGCAATGGTACAATGCAATACTTAATAATAGAAAACAATGGGAGAGAGGGAGAGAGGGAGGGAGAGAGAGAGAGAGAGAGAGAGAGAAAGAGACAGACACTGTGTGTGTGTGTGTGTGTGTGTGTGTGTGTGTGTGTATACGTATTTTTTGAGGCATTGCTCCTTGAAGATGCTCTGGATACTATGGAGGCTAGTGCTCATGGTGGAGCTGACTAATTTTATAGCTCTCTGCAGCTTGTTTCGATCCAGTACAGCAGCGGTCCCCAAAGTATGTGCTACTGGGCCGCGAGGAAACGATACGAGTCAGCTGCACCTTTCCGCATTCCCTGTCACGCACTGTTGAATTTGAACATAGGGTTGTCAACTGTCCTGTATTTGCCGGGACATCCCGTAGATTGGGCGAAGTTGGTTTGTCCCATATGGGACCGCCCGTGTCCCGTATTTCCCCCGCTAACGTACAGCGTTCCTATGAAATCGTTCGTGCCGAAATGGCGTGAAGCGAAGAAGCAATCACCATTAATTTATATGGGAAAAATTTTTGAGCGTTCCCAGACCCAAAAAATAACCTACCAAATCATACCAAATAACACATAAAACCTAAAATAACACTAACATATAGTAAAAGCAGGAATGATATGATACACAGCCTATATAAAGTAGAAATAATGTATGTACAGTGTAGTCGGGAAGATTAAGCCAAAACAGATTTGTGGGAAAAAAATCAGCACCTACGCGTATGCGCACACAGGTGCCCGCGCAAGGCTTCATGGTCATGGTAGTCTTTCCTGGGGTAAAGTGTCCCGGGGTTTGACTGCTACTTTTGTCCCTTATTTGGAAGTGAGAAAGTTGGCGACCCTAACTGTAAAAGACATGTTGAGGTGAGTTTAACCCTACTTGAACATCCCCCTCCACCGCCCCCAGTCAGCCGGTCCGCAAGAATACTGTCAATATTAAACCGGTCCGCGGTGCAAAAAAGGTTGGGGACCCCTGCTGTACAGTAGCCCCCACACACTCCCCCCCCCCCATATTAGATAATGAGGCAGCCAGTTTGAATGCTCTCCATGCTACGTCTGTAAATATTTGCAGCGCCTTTGGTGGCAAACCAAATCTCCTCCAGCTCCGAATGAAATAAAGCCGCTGCTGTGCCTTCTTTGTGGCTGCATCCGGGTCCGATCTGCAGAGTATCGACAGTACGGGTTCAACTCCCACCTCTGGGGCTGTCTGTGTCCTGTTTGCAAATTTGACCTGTGACTACGGAAGGCTACTCTGTGCGTTCTGGTTTCTGCCTGCGTACCAGCAATGCAGGGATAGGAAGATCATCTGTCCACTGTAAGTACCCTGACTGTGTGGCTCAGTGTGGAGGCAGTAAAGCTGCTGGGAATGTGGGAAACTGAAAATTGAGATTAGTGTAAGTGGTGTTTCATTGTCAATATGGACTCAACGAGCCCAACACTGCATATGCTGGAAATTTTGAGCAACACATGCAAAATGCTGGAGGAACTGAATGGTCAGGCAGTAGCTATGGAGGGGAATAAGCAATCGACATTTCAGGACCATAAGACATGGGAGCAGAATTACCATGCAGCCTGCTCCACCATTTCATCGTCGCTGGTTTATTATTCCCTCTCAACCCCTTCTCCTGAATTCTCCCCACAACATTCAATGCCCTTCCTAATCAAGAATCTATCAGCCTCTGCTTTAAATATACCAAATAACTTTTCCTGCACAGCTCTCTGTGGCAATGAATTTTGTAGATTCACCCCCCTCTGGCCAAAGAATTACTCCTCATCTCCGTTCTACAGGGACATCTTTGCTGTGCTCTCTCGTCCTAGACTCCCCACTACAGGAAACTTACTCTGCACATTCGCTCTATCCAGGCCTTTCAATATCCGCCAGGTTTCAATGAGAACCCACCCCTTCCCGTCATTTTTTTTTAAAAAACTCCAGCGAGTACGGGCCCAGAGCCAATGTCAGATTGACAGTTCATTCCCCTCCATAGATGCTGCTTGACCTGCTGAGTTCTTCCAGCATTGTGTGAGTGAGAGAGTGAGGGGGAGAGAGAGTGAGAGGGGAGGAGGAGGAGGGGGGGAGGAGGAGGAGGGGGGAGGAGGAGGGGGGGGAGGAGGAGGGGGGAGGAGGAGGGGGAGGAGGAGGAGGGGGAGGAGGCGGAGGGGGAGGTAGAGGGGGAGGAAGAAGGGGGAGGAAGAGGGGGGAGGAAGGAGGGGAGGAAGAGGGGGGAGGAAGGGGGGGAGGAAGAGGGGGGGAGAAAGATCATTTCCCATTTTGTCTGTGCCTCCATCTAGGTTGAACTTGCTCAGATGCCCTCCAATCTAACCCTTCACCCTCTTCACCACCGGCAGACCACAACCTGCACCAACAAGAAGTTGCAGTGCGGTTACTGAAAGGCGGTTGCTTTGACAGCACCTCCCAAACCCACAGGGCCTTAGGAACACCACCCTGACTTGCCAATGTACTGCTGTTCCACCACTGTTGCTGGTGCTAATTCCTGCAACGCCCCACCCGTGATAAACAAGGAAACCACAAGAGATCCAAAGATATGACTGATCGCCACCTTCTCAAGGGCAATTAGAGATGATTTGCAAATTTTGACCAAATAGGAGCAGAATTAGGCTATTCGGCCCACAGGTTCTGCTATGCCATTCCATCATGGCTGATTTATTGTCCATCTCTAACCCATTCCTCCACCTTCTTCCCACAACCTTTGACACCTTCACTAACCAAGAACCCATCTACCTCTGCTTTAAATATACACAAAGCCTTGGCCTCCACAGCCAATGAATTCCACAGATTAGCCACAACCTGGCTAAAGAAATTCCTCCTCATTTTTTTTCTAAACGGATCTCCTTGTATTCTGAGGCTGTGCCCTCTGGTCCTAGATTCTCGCACCATAGAAAACATCCTTTCCACATCCACTCTACCTTTTCCTTTAAATATTTGACAGGCTTCAATGAGATACCACCGCCCCCCCGCCATTTTCCAAACCCCATTACAAACAGGCTTAGAGCTATCAAATGCTCCTCGTACATTAACCCCTTCATTCCCTTCAATACCTCTCCCACGCCAGCACATCCTCTCTTAGATCAGGGGCCCAAAACTGCTTACTTATAATCCGAGAAGCAGCACTCTAAGTTAACCAACTATATTAAGTTTCTTTTAGAAGTAGTTTCAAGTTTGGCCGCCGTACCTGTGCTGAACAACCTCCAAGTCCTCCAGCTTCTCGGGAATCTCCATGCAGTTCAGCCACTGCTCCTTCTCGTCAATCCAAAGCGTACAGGCGTCTGCCTCACTGAACATCTTGTAGAGAGCCAGGGCGTCCTGCAGCGTCTGCCTTCGCTGCTGCGCCAAAGCCACCAGCTCCTCATACCTCTGCTCGATGGCTGGCAGTCTGCCATCCACCTCGGGAGACTGGGCAAAATCATCAGGCAGGCTTCGAGCCTGTTCGTGCAGGGCATCAATGGCGGGCCGGTGGTTGTGAATCTCCTCTTCCACGTCCTTGTGCTTCTTGGCCAGCGTCTGGGTGGAATATTCGTCGTGCCCGACGTCAGCACTGGACGCAATGCGCAGTGTGTCTATGATCCAAGCCTCAATGTCATTGGCGTCAGCCTGGAATTGGTACAGGTTGGAGATCTCGTTCAATCTCCGCTCCCGGAGGGCCGCCAATTCTTCCAAGTGTGCCCAAAGCCCGCGAATGTCCTTGATTTTCTCCCTGACCTCATTGGCCCCGAAGTGCCCTTCTTCAATCAAGCCCTCCCCCTCCCGAATCGTCTGCTGGAGCGGACCACTGCGCCCACTCATTTCGTCCTTGAATGAGTTGTGCTTGCTGATCAGCAGCATGACGTTTGTCAAGTCCTTGCCGTAGTCTTCCGACGACATGATCTGCTCTTTCTCCCGGATCCAGGACTCTTCCTCGCCCATTTCCCAGAAGAACTTCCAGAGGCGGCGGGACTCCTCGAGCTTCGCGCGGCGCTCAGCCGCAAGCTTGCACAGCTCCTGATAGCACAGCTCCAAGTGGGCGATGCGGTCACAGACGATCTGGGGGTCGCAGGGCTTATAACCTATTGGGAAAAATAAAACAGCGTTTATTATCCTCAATTGCAGCCCATCTGATGTCAATTAACAATTTGCGGCTCTCCAGATATTAGAAAACAGCATACACAATGCAATACTTGCTTTGCCTGTCGTATAAACACAAGAGGTTCTACAGACACGTGGGTGAAGCTTTAGAGGATGGTGGCGCCGAACGGTGACTCCTTTGTTTGCATCTTCGGAAACAGCTCTGTTTCTATCTTTGATATCTCTTTTTTTCCCCCCTTTCAAGGTGCTTTTGAAGACCCTGACCTGGAGTTCCAAACTGACTTCAGTACTTCGCGGAAATGGGACCCGCTCTCAGGGCCTCTCGACCGGCCGCTTTTCGATATGCCAAGGACGCGGCCTGGAAGACAAGTGCGCCTTCAGGGTGCCGGGTTTTCGTGGCTCTGGAGGCGGGCAGATTCGAGGGCAGTGCTGCCGCCTGACATGTCATGGGAGTACACGGAAGATCGAAAGCAGCGAGCTGGCTGCTGGCTGTGTGCCCAGAGACCCAAATTCTGAGCACAGGGCTTGGAAAAAGTGACACAACAGGCTTTTAACACTATAAATCAGCGAGTTGTTTGTTATGTCTCCCCTCTCGCTGTGAAACAGGGACACCTCTTTTTCCCTTATTAGGGACAGAGAGAGCCTGTGGTATGTCGAATACTGGGTGAATGAGTAGTCTTTGGGGTACTGCAAGTCTGTGTCTTTACTGATGCTTTGCTGCACACTTGTGGGGGATGCTAATGCTTGTTTGTTGGTGGGGGGGGTTGTTGCTTTGCTGCTGCTTATGCGTGGGAGGGGCTTTGGGGTTCTAACATTTAACTGTCATTCATCCTTTGGGGCACTCCTCTGTTTTTGTGGATGTTTACAAAGAGAAAGAATTGCAGGGTGTATATTGCATACATGTCTCTGACATTAAATGTACCGATTGAAACCTATTGAGATGCTGGAAATCCAGAGTAAGACACGCAAAAGTCATGTGTGGTATAGACAGGGCAAATCTTCCAAGAGGAACCCCACCTTGTCTTAGGGTTTGGAGGCTTGTGTGACTCAATGACCTGGAGAGCTATGTTGGCTGGAGACAGGGCCTTGTGCTCTGTCACTTGGCAGGCTCACCCATGCCAAACAGGTCAAAGGGTTAGAGGCCAGACTAGGAGCGGTCCACCATCCTATACGGAAACAGCAATGGATGACCCTTCTACATCTGAGTGCGATGGCGTGCCCGAGTCACTTGCACGACGGACAGTAGTGAAAACCGAGAATAAGCTACTGACTACCATGAAGGAAGCCCCAAACGCCGCCAGAGATGGAAGACCTTCATTGCTTCCCTAAATGCCAGCAGTTTTCCGCTGAGGTCAGGTGAGACTAGACCGGGGGGTCATGAGTTAAGGGTGAAAGGGGAAATGTTTAGGGGGAACAGCTTCCGTCAGAGGGTGGTGAGAGAGTGGAACAACCTGCCAGCACAAGTGATGGATATGGGTTTGCTCTCAGCATTTAAGAGAAGCGCATGGGATATATGCTCCGATAATAAACTTACTTTGAACTCTGATAATAAATAAGGTCTAAAATGAAACTTGTCACATTGAATGTATATCATCACATCTTCTGTACTGGAGGCTTTATGATCAGTAAAATTCTGGCTGTGAAAATCACTCTTCCTCACTCTGCACCTGGAAGAGGCTCTTACACGAAAGCGAAGGACGGCTCCGCATTTTCACCGCAACACACACAAAATGCTGGGGGAGCTCAGCGGCTCAGGCAGCGTCTGTTGCGAGGAATAAAGGGCCGACGTTTCAGGCGAGACCCTTCATCGGGGTATCTCGACACCAGTGTTACGTGATTTGACTATTGTTTGTGAGGTTAAAAGAAAACAATTAGGTCAACGATTAGATGCCCAAGTCAACAAAATTAGAATTGTTAGTAGAGGGACTTGCTTTCCACACTGTTGCACCTTATTATTACAGGTATTTGTACAGTACACTATGGTTTGTACAGCGTGGTATGAACCTTCGAGCTGTGCTAAGCAGCAATCCCCCGATTTAACCCCAGCCTAATCACGGGACAATTTACAATGGCCAATCAACCTAACAACCCACACATCTTTGGACTGTGGGAGGAAACACGAGCACCAGGAGGAAACCCACACGGTCACAGGGAGAACGTACAAACTCCTTACAGGCAGTGGCGGGAATTGAACCCGGGTCTCCGATACTGTAAAGCGCTGTGCTGACCACTACGCTACTGTTCCACCCAATCCCTTAAACAGCCAACAGCAGTCTTTAACGCACTCAAAGTGCTTGAGGAACTCAGCGGATCAGGCAGCGTCGATGGAGAGGAATGAACAGTTGACGTTTCGGGCTAAGACCCTTCGTTAGGACGAGGGAGAAAGTTGGGGGGGGGGGAAGCCAGAATAAATAGGTGTTGCAGGGGAAGGAGCACAAGCTGGCAGGTGAGAGGTGAGGGGGAAGGTGGATGGGGGAGCAGGGGATGCAGTAATACACACAACGATCTGGAGGAACTCAGCAGGTCAGGCGGCATCTGCAGATGGGAATAAACAGTCGGCGTTTCAGGCTGAGACCCTTCATCAGGAATAGAAAGGAAGGAGAGGGGGAAGAAGTCAGAATAAGGTGGTGGGATAAGGGGAGGAAGAAGTACTAGGTGGCAGGTGATAGGTGAAACAGAGAGGGGGAGGGGATTGGAGTAAAGAGCTGGGAAGTTGATTGATGAAAGAGATAATGGGCTGGAAGTGGGGGGGGATGCGATCTGATAGGAGAGGACAGAAAACCATTAAAGAAAGGGAAGGGGAGGAGCACCAGAGGGAGGCAAGAAAAGAGAAACAGGAATGGGGAATGGTGAAGAGAGGGGGGTCCAATTACCATAAAGGAAAGGTACGTTGCATCTGGAGTTTCTCCAGTTAGCAGATTATTTCCCTCCACGCCTCGCTGACGTAGTACAGGGCAAGTTACAGCAGTGGTCAGCCATTGCCTTCTGCTGGGTGAGTTTACAAAGAGATCACCAGCTCGTAGCCCAGCACAGGTGGAAAGCGTGCAAGGGAGCCGGCTGGATTCGAACTCGGGACCCTCCGTCCCGAAGTCCGGCACTGATGCCACTGCGCCACCAGCCGGGTCGGGCCAATTACCGTAAGTTGAAGAAATCAACGTTCATGCCGTCGGGTTGTACCAGAAGTTTGAGAAGTCTGTTCAGGGGATGCAGTAAGCTTGTTAACACTAGAATACAGGTCTCGGGTTCCAGGTTGAGCTTGGACATGCTGCTGGTCTGAATGAAGGAATGTTCCACACGCAGAGAGCAGTTTACTTCAATTAGGGGACTCTGGGCCACAGCCAGGCATAATTTGCAGGAACAGAAGTGAATCCACAGACCCACTTCAGCAGCTCTATTTTAAAAAGAAGCCTTCCTTTTGCTATTCTGCCAGGTACCATTTCACTCCCTCACCTGACTTGGGTGATACACTGGCACCTCAACTGGGTCGCAGTTCTGGGATTCCCTACCCAACAGCAGAGTGGACTTCAGTGGTTCCCCATCACCGCCTTAGGATCGGCAGAAAAAAGCGTGGCAATAGACGCAAGAGGTACTGCAGATGCTGGCAATCCAGAGCAATACACACACTCACAACGTGCTGGAGGAGCAGCTACAAACGGGAGTAAACAGCCAACGTTTCCGGTTCCGCCTATCACCTGCCACTTTGTACTTTCTCCTCCCTTCCGCTCACTACCTTCTTATTCTGACTTCTTCCCCCTTCCAGAACAGTCCTGAAGGGGGGTCTCGGCCCGAAACGTCGACTGTTTATTCCCTTCCGTAGATGCCGCCCGACCCACTCAGCCCCTCCAGCACAGTGTGTGTAAAACTTGGCAATGCCGTTTTCCCGAGGTACGGTACGTTGCGTTTAAAACCCATCTGCTGCAGAGGAGGGAAGGACGATCTCAGGCGCCACGCGGTCGAGCGAGGCGCTATTACAGCTCGCGGAGTCTGGAGTTCAATTCTGGCGCCGTTCTATAAGGCAGCGGTCCCCAACCCCTGGGCCGCGGACCGGCACCAGGCCACAAACCATGTGCTACCGGGCCGTGAGGAAACGATATGAGTCAGCTGCACCTTTCCTCATTCCCTGTCACGCGCTGTTGAACTTGAACATAGGGTTGCCAACTGTCCCGTATTTGCCGGGATATCCCGTATATTGGGCTAAATTGGTTTGTCCCATATTGGACCGCCCTTGTCCCGTATTTCCCCCGCTAAGGTAGAGCGTTCCTATGAAACCTGTCGTGCCGAAATGGCGTGAAGTGAAGAAGCAATCACCATTAATTTATATGGGAAAAATTTTTGAGCGTTCCCAGACCCAAAAAATAACTTACCAAAAAACATATAAAACCGAAAATAAATAACACTAACATATAGTAAAAGCAGGAATGATATGATAAATACACAGCCTATATAAAGTAGGAATAATGTATGTACAGTATAGTCGGGAAGATGAAGGCAAAACCGATTTGTGGGAAAAAAAATCGGCATGTACGCACATGCACACACAGGTGCCCGCGCAAGGCTTCATGGTCATGGTAGTCTTTCCCGGGGTAAAGTGTCCTGGGATTTGACTGCTACTTTTGTCCCTTATTTGGGAGTGAGAAAGTTGGTGACCCTAACTGTAAAAGACATGTTGAGGTGAGTTTAACCCTACTTGAACACCGCCCCCCCCCCCCCGGCCCGGAGGAATATTGTCAATACTAAACTGGTCCGTGTGCAAAAAATTTGAGGACCCCTGCTATAAGGAGTCTGAACGTCCTCCCTGCGGAACTGCGGATGTCTCCGGCTCCCTCGCACAGTCCAAAGATGTACAGTACACGTTAACTGGTCTTTGTACATTGTCGCATGATTAGGTTCGGGTTAATGGGGCTTGCAAGGGGTTGTTGGGGCAGTGCAGTTTTAAGGGCCGGAACAGCCCACTCTGCTCTGTATTGCTAAATAAATTAATGAAATGAATAAACTTAATTCCAAACAAGAGAAAAATCTGCAGATGCTGGAAATCTTGGACAACACACACAAAATGCTCGAGGAACTCAGCGTGCCAGGCAGCATCTGTGGAAAAAAGTGCAGTCAACTTATTCCTAATATAATTCCAGCTTGCTTTATGTAGCCCATGCACAGATTACCAGAAGAATACAAAGATGACAGAGACTAAAAGACGAACGTCCGGTTGTCACGCCAAGCAAATCAAGGATACAGGCGGAGCAGAATGAAACACTGAAGCACGGCTCATACCTTCCTCATCGGTCGTAAACTTCTGAGCGCCGGTGTTCACAGTTTTAACCCGTTCCGCCTGGACTGCGATGTCTGCCTCCACCAGCGTGTGAGTCTGAAGCAGGTCTTCGACACCATGCAGATGTTTGCCGTAGTCCTGCGACTGAAGGCGACCCTGGAAAGGAATTGTTAACATTCGCCCTGAGAGCTCATTTCCAGGCACGTTACCAGCAACCACCACAGAACTGTTGACGGCACACTCTCAGTGGCCACTCTGTGGGGCACAGGTGTGGTCTTCAAGGCTGTAGTGCATCCACTTTAGTGTTTGACGTGTTGCGTTTTCGGGGATGTTCTTCCGCACACCGCTGTTGTAGTGCGTGGTTATTTGAGTTACTGCCACCTTCCTGTCAGCTTGAACCAGTCTGACCATTCTCCTCTGACCATAAGACATAGGAGCAGAATGAGGCCATTCAGCCCGTCGAGCCTGCTCTGCCACTCCATCATGGCTGATCCCGGATCCCACTCAACCCCATACACCTGCCTTCTCACCATATCCTTTGACGTCCTGTTTGATCAGGAAACTATCAACTTCTTCTCTCATTTTCGCCCACAGCCACGCACCATCCCCGGTAAACTCTAGTGGCTGTGGTGTATTAAAACCCTAGGAAATCAGCAGTTTCTGAGATACTCAAACCACCCCGTCTGGCACCAAAAATCGCTCCACGGTCTAAGTCACTTAGATCACATTTCTTCCCCAACTCTGATGTCTGGTCTGAACAGCAATTGAACCTCTTGACCATGTCTACAGGCTTTTCTGGACTGAGCTGCTGGCTGATTAGATATTTACAAGTGTACAGACGCACCTAATTAACTGACCACTGAGAGTTGTGGCTGAAGGATCATAGTTGGGAGATTAACATTGAAGGATACATATTATATTGAAAGCAGGCGGAGGGGTGGTATGGCTTCATTTTCGGGAAGCAAAATGAAATTGAATTCTTAGCAAGTGGTAACATAGGACTGAAGATGTGGAACCCCTGCGGATAAACTTAAGATATTGTAAGGCTAAAAAGACCCTGATGGGAGTTGACAGCAGATGTCGCCAGGATGTGGGCTACAAATTACAACGGGAGACAGAAAAGGCATGTAAAAAGGAGAATGTTGTGATAGTCATGGGGGATTTCAATATGCATATAGAGTGGGAAAATCAAGTTGGTGCTGGATCCCAACAGAAGGAACTTGTAGAGTGCCTACGAGATGGCTTTTTAGAGCAGCTTGTGGTTGAGCCCACTAGGGGAAGGGCAGCTCTGGCTTGGCTGTTATGTAATCAGCCTGATTTGATTAGGGAGCTTAAGGTAAAGGAACGCTTAGGAGTCAGTGATCATTATATCACAGAACTCACCCCAAAGTTTGAGAAGGAGAAGCTAAAATCGGATGTAATAGTATTACAGTGAAGTGAAGGGAATGAGAAAGGTATGAGAGGGGAGCTGGCAAAAGTTGATTCGAAGGGGACCCTGGGAGGGATGAAGGCAGAACAGCAATGGTTGGAGGTCCTGGGAGCAAATCGGAATGTGCAGGATAGATACATCCCAAAGATGAAGTCGTATTACAAAGGGAGGATGCGGCAACAGTGCAGGCCAATTCATTGGGTATATTTAAGGCAGATATTGATTGCTTCTTGATTAATCAGGGCATCAAAGGTTACGAGGGGAAGGCAGAAGCATGGGGTTTGGGGGGGGGCCTAATAAATCAGCCATGATGGAATTGCGGAGCAGACTCAATGGGCCGAAAGGCCTAATTCTGCTCCTATGTCTTGTGGTCTTATATGGAAGTGGCATGAAAGGTAGAGCATATTAGAAGACGTGCTTCTTTTCTTCGGTTGCAGTGACCATGCTCCTTGAGATCGAGATTGCTGCACTTTCTCTCTTGAAATTATTCCCCCCCCATACCTCCAGCTGATCCATTCTCCCTTGGTCCTTTACAGCTCCTTCTGGCACTGTCTCCACCTTACTAGATCAAGAAATAGAAGCAGGAACCGCTCCAACCAGGCAATACTTTCCTGCACTGAATACCCATCTCTTTAATCTATTGATCTCTGTCACTGAGCTCAGAGACTGCACCTCAACTCTTCTCTTAGCGGGAAGTTTTGAAAATTGGGTGAAGGAAGTTCGCCTCTTATGCCTCCCGGATGTCTAACCCCTTACCGTGACCCTGTGATTCTATTCACTCCATCCTTCCTGTATCTGCCTTGACAATTTCTTAAGAATTGAGCACATTTTGGCAAAGACCTCTCTCAGTCTTCCAGGTAAAGGACCGCTCAGGTTAGCCTTCTGCGCAGATGTCCTTATAGAACAACAGGGTGCAGGGAAAGCTCCTCTGTTCCATGAGGTAGAACAATAGAGTGCGGAGAAAGGCCCTTCGGTCCGTGATGTCGTACTCATTAAACTAGTAATTAAATACAAAGCTAAACTAACCCTTTCCACCCACATAATGTCCATTATCCTCCACTCTCTGTACATCCGCGTGCCTATTTACGAACCTCATACAAGCCTCTGCCATATCTGCCTTTTTTGCGTCAAAGGTAACGGGGAGAAGGCAGGATGATTGGGTTGAGAGAGATAATAAATCAGCCGTGATCGAATAGTAGGAGAAACTCAATGGGCCGCATGGCCCAGTTCTGCTCCTATCCCCTATGTATTAAGGACCACCACCGCCCCTGGGATCGCATTCCAAACACTCAACACTCTCTATGTAAAACAACTTGACCCACACCTTTGTTCTGAACTTTCCCTTTAACTCCATTCCCTCTAGTATTGAGACATTTAGACCCTGGGAAAAAGAAACTGTCTATCTACTCTCTCTAAACCTTATAAACATTTATCAGGTCTCCCCTCAACCTCTGGTCAGAAAGTAACCCAGGTTTGTCTAACCTCTCCTTATGGCTCATGCCCTCTAATCCAGACAGCATGCTGACAAACTTCTTTCTGCCCCCTTTCTAAAGCTATACTACCTATCATGGAGTATCCAGAATTGAAAGCGTAATTTTGGTTTTTGTTAAATGCCTGTGGGATGTGGGGCGGGGGACAGAAGCTTCTGCAATGCCAATACCAACCTTCATGTCTTCCATCCAGTCCACAATGTGCAGCATCTCCTGGAACATCTTCTGCAGCTCAAGGTTCTTCGCGAGACGCTCGCGACGGGCCTGCAGCAGTTCGCGCAGGTAGTCCCACAGCCGAATGACGTTGTCCTTCCTGACGGTGATGCGCTTGATGTCGTAGTAATGCTCGGCCTGCAGCTCCTTGGCCACGGCCACCACCGCCTGCACGCGCTCATTGTACGCGTTGATGTCCGTCTCGATGGCCTCGTGCTTCCTCGTGGCAGCCTCCACTGCCGCCAGATCCAGCCCAAAGTTATCCTGGAAAGAGTGGGAGATTCAGTTAGGCGAGAATCATTTGGAATCATAAATTTAGAATCATCAAATCCTACCATCATTTTGGTAGGACTGATCAAAATAGGACGTACATAGTAAATGGCAGGACATTGAAGAATGCTGTAGAACAGAGGGATCTAGGAATAATGGTGCATAGTTCCCTGAAGGTGGAATCTCATGTGGATAGGGTGGTGAAGAAAGCTTTTGTATGCTGGCCTTTATAAATCAGAGCACTGAGTATAGGAGTTGGGATGTAATGTTGAAATTGCATAAGGCATTGGTAAGGCCAACTTTGGAGCATTGTGTACAGTTCTGGTCACCGAATTATAGGAAAGATGTCAATAAAATTGAGAGAATACAGAGGAGGTTTACTAAAATGTTGCCTGGGTTTCATCTCCGGAGTTACAGAGAAAGGTTGAACAAGTTAGGTCTTTATTCTTTGGAGCGTAGAAGGTTGAGGGGGGACTTGATAGAGGTATTTACAATTATGAGGGGGACAGATAGAGTTGACATGGATAGGCTTTTTCCATTGAGAGTGGGGGAGATTCAAACAAGAGGACATGAGCTGAGGGTTAAAGGACAAAAGTTTAGGGGTAACATGAAGGGGAACCTTCTTTACTCAGAGAGGGGTAGCTGTGTGGAATGAGCTTCCAGCAGAAGTGGTTGAGGCAGGTTCGATGTTGTCGTTTAAAGTTAAATTGGATAGATATATGGACAGGAAAGGAATGGAGGGTTATGGGCTGAGTGCAGGTCGGTGGGACTAGGTGAGAGTAAGAGTTCAGCACGGACTAGAAGGGCCAAGATGGGCTGTTTCCGTGCTGTAATTGTTATATGGTTATATAGAAGAGCTCGGAAATGGGTTGCATGAGTTTCGTTTCAGACGTCAGTTCTCAATCCCATTCTTAGTGTGACTTGTCCAGCTGCGGTCCTTGCCACTGGCCTAGTGAGGGCTGATGTAAACTAGAAGAATAATTCGCATACAATACTGGAGGAATTCAGCAGGTCAGGTAGCATCAGTGGAAGGGAATCAACAGTTGATGTTTCGGACCTGCTGAGCTCCTCCAGTAGTTTGCGTGTGCTGCTCAGGGTTTCCAGCATCTCGTGACCCTCTTGTGTTAAGGAGAATAACTTAACTCCCGTCTAAACACTTTTCCAATGATATGTGAACTGCTCTCTGATTTTTTTTCCATTACCATGCTACTGTATGTCCCTTTCTCATCCTGTGACTCGCAAACAGCCAGTACTCGCGCTTGTTATCACCTACACAAGAGATTCTGCGGATGCTAGAAACTCAGAGCAACACATGCAACATGCTGGAGCAACTCAGGTGGTATCTGTGGAGGGGAATAAACAGTTGACACCTGGGGCCGAGGCCTTTCACCAGGACTATTTAATCCTTCCACAGATACTGTCTGACCTGCTGAGCCCTTCCAGCATTTTGTCTGTATTACTCCTGTCATCACCTAACTCATCCTAGCAGCTTTCGTCTAGCAGCTCATTCCTTTTCCCAGTTCTGCTTTGAAAAATGACACCCCCTTACCCTTAAAACACAAGAGATTCTGCAGATGCTGGAGCTCCAAAGCAACATTGGCCTTCATCGACCGTGGGATTGAGTTTAAGAGCCGAGAGGTAATGTTTCAGCTGTACAGGACCCTGGTCAGACCCCACTTGGAGCACTGTGCTCAGTTCTGGTCACCTCACTACAGGCAGGATGCGGAAACCATAGAAAGGGTGCAGAGGAGATTTACAAAGATGTTGCCTGGATTGGGAAGCATGCCTTATGAGAACAGGTTGAGTGAACTCGGCCTTTTCTCCTTGGAGCGATGGAGGAGGAGAGGTGACCTGATAGAGGTGTATAAGATGATGAGAGGCATTGATCGTGTGGATAGCCAGAGGCTTCTTCCCAGGGCTGAAATGGCTAACACGAGAGGGCACAGGTGCTTGGAAGCAGGTACAGAGGAGATGTCAGGGGCAAGTTTTTTTATGCAGAGGGTGGTGAGGGCATGGAATGGGCTGCCAGCGACGGTGGTGGAGGCAGATACGATAGGGGCTTTTAGAGACTCCTGGATAGGTACATGGAGCCTGGAAAAATAGAGGGTTATGGGTAACCCTAGGTAATTTCTACAGTAAGTACAGGTTCGGCACAGCATTGTGGGCTGAACGGCCTGTATTGTGCTGTAGGTTTTCTATGTTTCTAACGCACACACAAAATGCTGGAGGAACTCAGCAAGTCAGGCAACATCTGCAGAGGGGTGAAAACAGTCGACATTTATTTGGGAAACTGCCATTCAATTAGGTCAGAGACTGCTGGCAGAACAGTTTCTACCTAGCGTCAGTCACGTGCATTTGCTCGGCCATTAGACATTACACTGCCTTGGCCCGAAACGTTGACTGCTTATTAGTTTCAATAGGAATGCCGCCTGACCTGCTGGGCTTCTCCAGCATTATTTGTGTGCTCCTCATTACCCTTGCTGAAGTCTCAGATCTGAAATACTAACTGGCTTTTGCTTCAGATTCCAGCATCTACAACTTGATCAAAATGGGTGCAGCCAATCAGAATAAGATAATAAAATTCAGAAAAAAGGAGGAGAGGAGAGGCAGGGAAGAGGTCTGAATAAAAGTTGAACTATGAGCTTACTGCCTGCTAGAAAAGAGTTCAGAATCAGGTTTTTTATCATTGACACAGGTCATGAAATTTGTTGTTTTTCAACAGCAGCAGTACAGTGCACTGATCGGAGCGGGACCACAAGGAACGCATTGGCCAGCAAAGACTCCCGTCCCGGCTATTTCCTTTTCTATTCTTTGACTGTTCGCCGAGGGTCAGGAAAACTTAGTAGGGGTGCACACTGGTAATCGGTTGTGTAAATTACAGATCTGCTCCGTAACTCTCTGATCATTATTACTATGGGGCAGATCCTTGCAAAAGGAGACACTGCATCTATGGAGCCATGGAGCTTGCGGGGGGTGGGGGGGCGCGGGTGCAGTTTGGAGAAAACTGAAAATGGGCCGATGCTTAAAGGCTTGGCTGAGAACTTTTAAATTAAGGATTGCTTAGCCATATGCCAGTGTGGGTTGGTGAGCAAAGGCATACATGAAATTTTGGATTGAAATATGGACTGGGTTTTATTGTCTGCCATTTTTCCATTGCTCTAAATTAAGACAACAGTTGCTGGTATAGTGTAATCAGGACTATCAAACTCATTCCTCTCTGCCTATCCCAGTCCCTCCCTCTCTTTCTTGTGAGAATAAACGATTGCGTATAATAGTGGTTGGATAATGACAGGAGTATTTTATTTGCCTGTGACACTGCACACGGGACAATCCGAACAAACACACCAATAAAAGACACCGAAAGCAATGATAGATGGCTCCCAAATTGTCTTTTCTCTACCAGGTGGTGACACAGCTGCCAAGCATTCTCTCCTCTGTGTTTGTGAGGTCTGTTTCGCTCAGTAACAGCCGTCTGCCCCTGTGCAAGGAGCTGCTATGCTGAGTGCAGGCTGATAAACCCGCTCGCTTCACCACGGATTTTATCTGAGAGTATGAGGAGACAAATCATATCGACATTTCTGAGTATCAGGAGCTTTGTCGGGAAAGATTAGGCAACAATTTTGTTTTCAGAAAAGATACATTCAGATAACAACTGGAGGTTTCCCAGATCTACAGTAAAACAGGTCAAAGTTGTTTCCTATGAGTGTTGGGTTCAAATACTAGGAGACAGAAATTAACAATGAGGTTTTTTAAAACTCACAGGTGAGTTTAAAATTGAGTTAATAGACAAAGACATTTAATTAAATAAAGATTGGGTGAAAAGGAATTGAAAAACATTTTGGATTCAGTATCTCCTTTACCAAAGAAAGAAAATTTAGCTTGAGCCAAACAAGATGTCGGAAGAACTAAAGCTTCAGCCAGAGTTCAACTTCAAGGAGTGTCTCAATGAAAACATTTAAGAGAAGTTTGTACAAGTACATAGACGGGAGGGCTATGGGGTCCAGGTCAGTGGGAGTAGGCAGAATAATAGCTCGGCAGCACTCGCAGGGCTGATGAGTTGTAAACCCAGTCAGCTCCATCATGGGCACCAGCCTCCGTAGTGTCCAGGACATCTTCAAGGAGCGATGCCTCAGAAAGGCGACGTCCATCGTTAAGGACCCCCCACCACCCAGGACATGCCCTCTTCTCATTGCTACCATCAGGGAGGAGGTACAGGAGCCTGAAGGCTCACACTCAACGATTCAGGAACAGCTTCTTCCCCTCTGCCGTCAGATTTCTGAATGGACATTGAACCCATAAACACTACCTTACTTTTTTTAAATATTTCTACTTTTTTTGTACTACTTAACTATATTACTGTCGCTCATTTTTTTTGGCCTCTATTATTATGCATTACATTGTACTGTTGCTGCAAAGTTAACAAATTTCACAATATATACCAGTGATAGTAAACCCGATTCTGATTCTGTTTCTGCGCTACAGTGTTCGAAGTTTGGGAAGGATGTACCAGAGCCAAGGACCCAAGTACCGAAGGAGACAGCCAGCAGCGATGGAGGGCTAAGATTTAGGGAATTTGAAGAGCGGGCAAACTGACGGTGCCAAAGCGGTTACAGAGGTTAGGAGAGGTGAGGAGAGGAAGCTGAAAACAAGAATAAGGATGATAAATCAGATTTGTCAGAAACAAAAGCAAAGAGATTCCTCTCCGGCCAAATGTTTTTATGCTAGAACACATCTCTGTGCAAGTTATTGGCCTCAGCATCCAAATCTCAAACACAAGAAACTGCAGACATTGGAACCTGGAGCAATAAAAATACTGGGGAAGCTCGGTAGGCCGAGCAGCATCACTGAGGGAAAAGAAGCCCCTTGCCTCCTCCCCACAGATGATACTCGACCGACTGAGCTTGCTTTTTTGACCCAAATCTGACTGCGGTGTTTCAGGCACCAGGCGCTTCGTTATTTTAGACTTTGCTCTCCTCCCAACGGTGATACTATGTATTTCCCGGCACCTGTCCCAGCTTACCTGGGAAACCAGGCGCTGGTTTTCGCTCAGCCACGTCTCCCTCATCGCCGCTTTGCGGTCAAACCGGTGAGCAAGCTGCTCCAGCTTCTCCTGCCGGATGAGCTCCGTGCGCAAGGCGAGCTCCCGCTCGTGCTCGGCTTTCTCCAGCCGTTCCCAAGCCTAGGAAGGAAGGGGTTACCGTGAAACATACAAGCATAGAACTGGTACGGCGCAGAAGATCACTAGGCCCATTGAGTCAGTGATATCCCCTCCCTTTCCCCTTTTCCCCTCAGGTTTGTAAATCAGTTTCACTTGGGTGCCTAACCAATTTCCTTTTCAAACCCTTAAGATCATAAGACATGGAAGAAGAGGTAGGCAATTTAGCCCTCAAGTCTGCTCTGCTATTCCTTCATGGCTGATTGGCCCCTAGAAGGGCCGAGATGGCCTGTTTCCGTGCTGTAATTGTTATAACCCTTGACTCATTTACTAATCAAGTACTTATCTTCCTGTAAGCTGGCAGCGCGTTCAATCACAGCGGCTTCTAACGGGGTCAACAAAAGGCTCCTCCTGTCCTTTTCAAAGGCATTTTTTTTTAATAACTGCAAGATTCTGCTGGACATTAAGAACTTTAAGTTACTGCAGGCCAACCCCAGCAGCGAGTTGCTTGTCGGTGGAGAAACTGGAGGAGCTTGACTGGGTGCTTGCGTCAGAGAGGCTTCAGAGCAGCTGGTGCATGTGACCGCAAGACCCCTCTGGACGTTATCAATGTGGAATGATGCAAGTCTGATCCGCTGATTTGCTGGTGGGCAGCAGGGGAGCTGCGAAGACTAGGCCTCGAGCTGTGCAGTCGCCTGTTTACAGCTGCTGGGAGAGAGGCGTCGAAGCCAGTGTCACTTCACCAGGGGCAGTGTGGCGCAGTGTCCAGGCCAAAGTCAAGGATGCTGCCACACCGCACCCCCCCCAATCCTTATTCGCTCAGCAGGTAAGCTCTGTTGTGGTTGGCTGCAGATTTCCGCAGCGTTCATAGACTCAGGGTCCAGACTATTTTCTTTCTGCGTGGCTGTACTTCACCGATATCTCATGTGTGCTTTTTATCTTGTATGCGCTATGTGTGCCTTGTGCAGCGTGAAACGGTTGGGACCGAGCTTTGTGCTTTGGCCCCAGAGTAACACTGTCTCGTTTGGCCGTATTCATGCCTGGTTGAATGACAATTAAACTTGAATCAAATTGAGCTGAATTGAATCAACCACTGCTTTAAATATGACTTGGCCTCCACAGCTATCAATGGTATTGAATTTCACAAATTCAATCCAAACCCCTATCGATTTCTTTCTGAGCATCCGATCCAAGAACTCTGCCATGAGGAACAGCACAGAGAGGCACAGTCACCTGTGGGTTCTCCAAGTCACACATCACCCAGCCTTAGAAATACTCCTTTATTGTTACCAACTCTAAATCCTAAAGCACCTTCACAACAGCACGAGAGAGCACCTGCCTGTCATATCAGTCAAAATCAAACTCTGAGTCAGACAGACTTGCAACGCTGTGAGAAGGCTTTGACCTGAAGGCAGTTCACTGACACCTCCTCAAGAAAATAAATGCTCGTCTTGCCAGGGGCAACTCAGTCTTGGAAAGTTAATAAACGTCAGCCCCTTTAATGAGTTCTGACCTCCTCGTAGTTAAGTTTAGAGTCCTGGAGCTTCAGGACTTCACCGCAGGCTGTTTGACTGAGCAGAATTACCCTCAAGGCTATCAGGGCAGATCATTTTCAAGTCGTAGCACCAGTTACTTATCAGTAGAGTAACATGCAGGCTCCCCACCTTGTTGATGTCTGATATGAGTTTTCCCTCGCGTGGAGTGTAGACTTTTTGATTGTTGGCTCTCATTTTGCTTTGTATAGTGAAGAGCAGCACCTCCAGATTACCCTTCTCGATAAACCTGCCAAGAAAACACGACAAGAATCCCACTTAGCTGCTGTTAGTGCCATTGTGAAAACAACTGCTGAGGCGAATGGCTCACTTAAAAAAAAAGGTAATTATTAGGAAAAACATTTCAAATTTTGTTTGGGTGGGGGCGGGTGAAATACAAGGTCAGGTGGGGTGAGGAATGAAGCAGCCGAATGCCATTCTTCATAATGGAACAACTACATTTTATTAGAGCATTATAGCATGGATAACAGGCCATTCAACCCCACCGGTCCATTCAGATGACCTGATTCCCTGTGCTCGGCCCATATCCCTTTAAGTGCCAGTCGAAATGCTTCTTAAATACCATTGTACCTGCCTCAACTAGTTCCTCTGGCAACTCATTCCAAATATTCACTACCCTCTGTGTGAAAAGATACTTCTCGTTTTTGCTTAAACAACAGGAATTCTGCAGATGCTGGAATTTCAAGCAACACACATCAAAGTTGCTGGTGAACGCAGCAGGCCAGGCAGCATCTCTAGGAAGAGGTGCAGTCGACGTTTCGGGCTGAGACCCTTAGTCCTGACGAAGGGTCTCGGCCTGAAACGTCGACTGCACCTCTTCCTAGAGATGCTGCCTGGCCTGCTGCGTTCACCAGCAACTTTGATGTGTGTTGCTCTCGTTTTTGCTTGTTCCTTTGCGTGCCTGGTGGCTCATCGGGCAGCAACCTTGCCGTTTCTTTGGCACTTGTCTGTTTCCCACCCAGCCGAGCTGCTAGCTCGGTGCTCAACCCAGCACGGATGGAAAGCACGCAAGGAGCCGGCCAGATTCGAACCCAGGAACGCTCACCTCAAAGCCTGGTGCAGATGCCACTACACCACCAGCCGGCTTAAGACGCCTCTTCACTCCTTTTAAAATCTTTCCCTTCTCCCTATACACCACCCTCTCCTAACCCCCAGTTTTGGACTCTCCTACGCTGTCAGCATTCGCCTTGTAACAGCGACAGAGAAACAGTGGAGGGCCTGAATATGCCCAACCTATGTCAATCCTCAGCTGTCAGTAAAGCTAGCCAAAGATAATTAATTACTGGCCTGTCAATTTTTCTTGGCTGCAAGGCGCAAAGTGATTCAGTGGCCCTTGAGTTGTCAAGAGCACGTCATAGTGTTTACAGCCGATGAACAGATTTTATTTTTGAAGATACTGGGGTCCTACTCTTGGACTTCCTTGATTGACAGGACCTGGAGAGTGTGGAACACAGGAAGTAGTAAATCCCCATTCCGAAAAAGAAGTCGCTGAACGTCTACACCATTTTCAAACATCTTTCATTGGTTTAGGTTGGCAATCGCTTGGCATGCAGCGTTTGATGTTGTGGTTGGCAATTAGCTTTCAGACGCTCATCTCAGCACACTGAGACCAAGAAGGACGCCACTTTAACTGGGACACCGCAGAAGTTCTGGAGCAGTTAAGCACGAGAAATTTTAGAAGCGTGGTTCTCTTCTGATAACTCTGTACATATACTGAAATAGACACCATCTATGAACCCCTAACAGCCAAAGAAACATGAGGTCAACAAGGTCAAAGGTTAATTGAAGGGGTAGCCAATCAGGTCTGAGGCAAGTGAATGGAGGGGGGAGGGGCGAGATAAACGCAAGCACTCCCAGAGAGAAACAACAATAACTATGCATCAAGGATGTCACCTTGACCGGTGATGAAACGTCTGCAAGCTAATTGCCAAGCTCGGCAAACATTGCAACATCAAATCTTCCACTGGTTCTGACTGAGTGCTTGATTTTTTACCCTTTGTCTACAATGATTAAGTTATGACATTCCTGCGCATTGAGAGTGAGGTACAACAGCTAGTAGAAGGCTTTCATGAGATGCAGTCCGGTCACAAATAGGCCAACGAAGTAAGGATGGCAGATTTTCTCACTTGGCGGACACTAGCGAACTTAAAACATCCAGCAATTTCACCATGACTGAAACTTCCTTTAATTCTAGATTTACCAAATTATTTGAACTTAACTTGCCCTGCTCCCCTGGTGAAATGTAAACTTGTACCTCTAGATCAATGTGCCAGAATTCTGGTGGTCAGTTCAATAACTTAATCAAAATTCGTACTGTTCAAAAGTCTTAGGGACATTTAAAAAGAAAAAGCCCTGTAAAGCGAAGATGCTTTCAAAAATAGTGAAAAGTTTCTAAGTAGCAAAAACAAACTCTAAAGAGCAGTAAACAGTAAGAAAAAGTAAATCAAATCAATATCTGGTATGCCTTTAAAACTGCATCAGTAGTCTTAGGTACACTGTTATGCAATTTTACAAGAAAAATGGGCTGGTAGGTTGTTCCAAGCATCTTGGAGAACTTGACACAGTTCTTCTGCAGACTTTGGCTGTCTTGCTTGCTTCTGTCTCTCCAGGTAATCCCAAACATCCTCGATGAGGTTGAGATCAGGGCTCTGTGGAGGCCATACCATCTGAGACCATATATTTAAAAAAAAAGCTCTGGAGCGCTTAAGACTTATTCACAGTACCATACTTCACAAGCAACGGCAGGGTACGGGGCAGGGTCTGGAGGGGAAGACCGATAAAGACTGAACTTTAGAAAAATTAAAAGGTGACTTGTTGAGAAACATTCAAGATTTTGTGAGGAACCATCAGAGTACACGCCAAGGTGCCAGTTCCTCGAAGTGTAGGCGTGTGACACTCTAACCACTGCAGTACTCTGCATCTTTTTATTTGCATTTTCGCTGCAGCTGTTACACTTTATTCTGCACCGTTATTGTGTTACCTTGTACCACCTCGAAGCACTGTGTAAAGGATTGATCTGTATCAACAGTGGTAGATGGAATGCAGTGTTGAGAAGTGCTTGGTCGTGCACTTCGGGAGAAGAAATAAAAGAGTGCACTGTTTTCTAAGTGGAGAGAAAATACAAAATTTGGAGGTGCAAAGGGAGTGCAGGATTCCCTGAAGGTTGACTTGCAGGTCGAGGCGGTGGTGAGGAAGGCAAATGCCATGTTAGCATTCATTTCAAGAGGACTAGAATATAAAAGCAAGGATGTAATTTTGAGGGTTTATAAAGAACTGGCGAGGCTTCATTTGGAGTATGGTGAGCAGTTTTGGGCCCTTTCTAAGAAAGGATGTGCTGACATTGAAGAGGGTTTAAAGGAGGCTCGTGAAAATGAAAGGCTTGCAATATGCAGAGCATTTGATGGCTCTGGGCCTGCTCACACTGGAAATCAAGAGAATCAGGGGCGACCTCATTGAAACCTATCGAATGGTGAAGGGCCTCAATAGAGTGGATGTGGAGAGGATGATGTGGGAGTCTAAGACCAGAGGACACAGCCTTAGAATAGAGGTGCTTCCTTTTTAGAAAGGAGATGAGGAGGAACTTCTTCAGCCAGATGGTGGCGAATCTGCGGAATTTGTTGTCGCAGGCGGCCGTGGAGGTCAAGTCAATGGATGTATCTAAGGCAGAGGCTGATATATCCTTGATTGGTCAGGGCATGAAAGGACATGGCGAGAAGGCAGGAGACTGGGACTGAGAGGGAAAATGGATCAGCCATCATGAAATGGTAGGGCAGACTTGTTGGGCCAAATGGCCTAATTTTGCTCCTATATCTTATGGTCTAACAATATACATGACAACCTTCTCACTGTACCATAACAACCAATTCCAAGATAAGACTCTAAAGCTATGACTGAGCTCGAGGCACAGGATCAGATGTGATCTTATCGACTGTTGGATCTGGCTCCACACCTGCTCCTTTTCATCTAGCATATAGGGCAAATCTACAGTCGACTCTGAACAAGCGACGTAGAGTGGCTCCAGCTTGCTTACTTGGGTGGCTTCTCCACAGTGCGGTACGTGTTGAACGCTTGAAGCTGGTTCTGAACCCCGTTTAGGGAGTTAGCCAACTTGCGGTCATTCAGGGTGACGATGGTAAATTCAATCCACTGAAGGAGGTCGGAGGCCAGAGTCTCATACTTGTCAATCATGTTGTCTGCTTCAATTGCGTAGTCTAGCACCTGCAGCACACAAAGGATAGAGTAAGTTCTTGCTTTTTGAAAGAAAAAAGACTTTTAAGATTAGCTTCATTTGGCACACGTACATTGAAACATACAATGAAATACAGTGTTTGTGTCAACGACTTGCACGGTCTGAGGATGTGCTGAGGGACAAGCCACGCATGTCGCCAACAGAGCAGGCCCGCAATTCGCTAACCCTAATCCGTCTGAGTTCTTTGGACTGGGGGAGGAAACTGGAGCACGCAAAGGAAACCCATGTGGCCACAGGGAGATGGCACAAATTGTGTATGGGCAGCAGAGTCATACAAAAGTACAGCATAGGAACAGGACCTTTGGCCCTTCTAGTCCATGCCGAGCCATTTTAACTGCCTACACCCGGACTATAGCCCTCCATACCCCAACCATCCACGTACCTATCCAAACTTCTCAAACCCTGAAATTGAACTCGCATGCACATGTGCTCGTTCCACACTCTCACAACCCTCTCAGTGAAGAAGTTTCCCCTCATGTTTCTCCCTAACTTTTCACCTTTCACCCTTAACCAATGACCTCTGGTTGTAGTCCCACCCAACCTCAGTGGGAAAAGTTTGCCTGCATTTACCCCATCTATACCCCTCATAATTCTGTATCCCTCTATCAAATCTCCCCTCAATCTTCTACGTTTGTCACCAAAAACACTCAAGAATCTCTAAAGGTGTACTGAGGAGAGCATTCTGACCGGCTGCATCACCGTTGGGTATGGGGTGGAGTTGGGGGTGGGGCTACTGCACAGGATCGAAGTAAGCTGCAGAGAGTTGTAAACTCAGTCAGCTCCATCATGGGCACCAGCCTCCATAGTGTCCAGGACATCTTCAAGGAGCAGTGCCTCAGAAAGGTGGCATCCATCATTAAGGACCCTCATCACCCAGGACATGCCCTCTTCTCATTGCTACCATCAGGAAGGAGGTACAGGAGCCTGAAGGCACACACTCAGTGATTCAGGAACAACTTCTTCCCCTCTGCCATCTGATTTCTAAATGGACATTGAACCCATGAACACACTACCTCACTACTTTTTTAATTTCTGTTTTTTCACCACTTACTTTAACTATTGTAGATACATGCAGATACTTACAATACCTCGGTTCTTTTCTCTGTGTTTATCATGCACTGCATTGTGCTGCTGTCACGAAGTTAACAAGTTTCATGACACACGCCGGTGACTCTGATTCCAAGGAATAAAGTCCTAACCTATCCAATCATTCTAATCTTGAACCCCGATCTTCCGGTTGCTGGCGCCATAAAGCATTGTGCTATCCGCTACACTACCCTGATGAACACCAGCAACAAATAATGATGATTCTGGGCACGCGGCAGCGGTGGAAAGCAGCACAGCAGAAATCCCAGTTCACCACTTATTAACTGAGTAAATCACTTGCGGTGCTGCGATTGTTCTTGTGTTCCCCGGCTACAAAGGGAACATCAAACACACAATTCCGGTTTGGATTGATGGTCAGAAAACACCTGCACAAAGAGGAGCAATTACGATGCCTCCGCTCCGAACAACTCATTGATTAGCGTCATTTTGAGAAGAATAACTGCACCAGGGGCAACAGTAACACAGAGAGCAAGAATGTTCTGGGGGGGGGGGGGACAGACAAGTAATAATCAAGGTTGACCTCAGCAGGCAACAGTGCAGCCAACTGCTAAGTTTATTTTTAATGGTACTGTTTGGAGTTTACCAGCCTTGTTGAGAGACAGCAGAATTATTCTCATGGTCACAAGGAGGTAATGCAGATGTTGGAAATCCAGAGTGATACACACAGTGGGCTGGAGGAGCTCAGCAGGTCAGGCAGCATCTAAGGATGGCAATAAACAGTCAATGAGAAGAGATGGCGGCGCGAGGCAGGGCGCAGCGGCCACTCTAGTGATGAATATCTGTTATTTGTCAAGTAGGATGCCGTGCACAATCCTGATTTGATGGAGACGCACGGAGGAACATCTGGTGAAACTTCTGAAATGCCTGTTTCATCGCCGCTGCTACTGTGTGATCCAGAATCTCCGGAGGGGAAGGCCCCGAGTCCTCGGCTTTGCCTGTCGCTTGGCATCCGGGGCCAGGGTCGAAGCACTCGGCAGAGATGGTGCTTGGTGTTGGAGCACTGGTCGGAGTCTCGAAGTTTTTCGGATGGACTCGGAGTCGGCTGCGGTCGGGTGCTTCCAATGGTGCTGCATCGGCAAGTTTGCGGCGCTTGGAGGTTCATGACAGGGAGAGTTTCTTCCTTCTACCGTCTGCGTGAGATGATGGTGCTATCCGGACTTTGAGACTTTTTTTTTTAACCGTGCCCATGGTCTGCTCTTTATCACATTAAGGTATTACTTTGCACTGTTGTAACTATGTGCTATAATTATGTGGTTTTTGTCAGTTTTAGTCTTGGTCTGTCTTGTGTTTCTGTGATATCATACTGGAGGAACATTGTATCATTTCTTAATGCATACATTACTAAATGACAATAAACGAGGACTGAGTGTCCTCATAATCTAATCTAATGTTTCGGGCCGAGGCCCTTCATTAGGACTGGAAAAGGAAGGGGGAAGAAGTGAGAGTGAGGAGGTGGGAGGAGAGGAGGAAGAAGTACAAGGTGGTAGGTGATAGGTGGAACTGGGAGGGGGAGGGAGTGAGGTAAAGAGCTGAGATGTTGATCGGTGAAAGGGATACAGGGCTGGAGAAGGGGGTATCTGATAGGGGAGGTCGGAAGACCATGGAAGAAAGGGAAGGGGTAGGAGACCAGAGGGAGGTGATGGGCAGGTAAGGAGAGAAGGTGTGAGAGGTAAACAAGAATGAGAAATAGTGAGGGGGGGGTGACAATTACCGGAAGTTCGAGGAATCGATGTTCATACCATCAGGTTGGAGGCTACCCAGACGGAATATGTTGCTCCTCCAACCTGAGTGTGGCCTCATCGCGGCAGTAGACCGACATGTTGAAACGGGAAAGGGAAGCAGAATTGAAGTTGTTCTCATACCTTCCCAATGCGCTTGCCCTCCACAGCCAGTGCTTTCATCTTGGAGAAGTAGTGATAGTACGTGGCGACGTAAGTGATGATAGATTTTTCATCGGGCTGGTCCACGCTGACATCTGGAGCGAGGAAGGGAAGAACCCAGAATGAATTCAGCAATTGCAGTGTACCGTTCAATGAAACTCAACACACGATCCCCTGGACCTCAAACTTCTCGCATTTTGCAGTGAAACACAGTATATAACTTTTAAGGAGCATCCTCCATCTAGTTACCTCAAGGTCGCTAGTTCGAGCTCAGCTGTGGCAGCGTGTTTGTGCCCTTGAGCAAGGCACTTAACCACACGTTGCTCTAGTGTCTGTGCGAGGAGTGGTGCCTCACACAGACTCCCAATCTGCGCCTTGTAAGGCATGAAAATGCCCGACGCAGGCCTCTCATGGTCTGAGTCGAATTTCCTTCCCTTCCATCTGATTTCTGAATGGACATTGAGTTCACAAACACCACCTCACTACTATTTTTTAAAAAAAGTATTTAACTATTTTATATAAATACTTATTGTAATTCAAGGTTTTGTCTTTATTATTGTGTGTTGCGTTGTCCTGCTGCTGCAAAGACAACTAATTTCACTACATGTGCCGGTGATATTACACCTGATAATGATTTGAAAAAGAGCAGCGAATTAGAGCGGGAGTCCCTGAACTTAGGGCCCAGGTACGTCAATTGTGGTGAAATGGAGAATGGGAATATGCCAGGCTGAAACTGGAGCACAGGCATCTTGGAAAGGCTGAGCTCAGAGGGCAGCTCATTGCCACAAGTGGTTCTGAAGCAAAGATTGGGAGTTTTACAGTCAAGGCGCTGAACCGGAGAAAGAGACGACAGAAGCTGACGGAAGGCTGGTAACTACTACGTGACAAGGAACAGGCTGAGTCTCTCCGTGAAAATAATGACATTTTTGGAGGACACCCAAGCCTCTGATTATCCTCTCCGTTCTCCTTTTCATTGACAGCTCGGATCTCTAGCAACGAATGGAATGTGCCCACTACTCCAGCCACTCTTCTGTTACCGGTGGCGTAAGCTGCAGGGAGTTGTAAAACTAGTCAATGCCATAATGGTCACCAGCCTCCAGAGTATCCAAGGCATCTTCCTAAAGGCAGCGTCCATCATTAAGGACCCCCATCACCCAGGACATGCCTTGTTCTCATTGCTACCATCAGGAATGAGGTACAGGAGCCTGAAGGCGCATACTCAGCGATTCAGGAACAGCTTCTTCCCCTCTACCATCTGATTTCTGAATGAACATTGAACCCAGGAATACCACCTCACTATTTTTTTATTTCTGTTTTTGCATTACTTATTTAATATACTGGGTTGAACAGATGCCAGTGAAATGATGTGGAAATTTGAAAGGGCATATATATATATATAAAATGTATTCTGACTCTGAAATAAACACGTCACTGGTGCCAGTCACACTGGGCTAGTGCACTGCCCTTTCAAATCTCCACACCATTTCACTGGCATCTGTTCCGCCCAGCAAACCCTACAGTGGTACGTTAGGACGGAGCACCCGTCCACGGAGATGTGACAGAGCACCTTCAGGATCGAGTAGCTTGGTGAGTCCCAAGTGCTGCTCCGCCACGTTGAAAGCATTCTGCAAGTTGTAGTGAGCGTTGGACTTCTTCAGCTTGTCAAAGTCGATTAAGTCGGACCTGAAAAGGAGAGAAAACAACTTGAAACAAAGTAGCAACAAACCAACAAAAGTTCACTCAAAAACTTTTGCATTCTCTGCCCTTGTTTATGAATCTTCAGATCCCACGTTTCTCTAAACTTTCAGATCTACACATGATGTAAATCTACGCCCCTTTGCACTCCTTTGTAGCTCAGGGCTTAGCACAGGCTTTATGGCAGCGACAATCGGAATATCAGGGTTCAACTCCTGCCGCTGTCCTTATGCAGTTTGTACTTTCTGTAATCGAAACATGTTTCTCACATTTCCAGTTCCAACGGAGGGAGCAATCTGCTTTCCTCCCCCCCACTGACGCAGTGTGACCAGGAGAAAGGGTTAACTTGACAGGAGGGATGGAGAAAGTTCTGCGAGTTTTCTAAATAAACGATAGCACTGCAGCACAGAAGACAGTTCTGATGGATAGATACATGGATGGTATTGGTATGGAGACGTATGGCCCAGGTGCAGGTCGATGGGAGCAGGCAGTTTAAATAGATTGACATGGACTAGATGGGCCGAAAGGCCTGCTTCTGCGCTGTACTTTTCTGTGATTCTATAATCAATATCCTGTAATTTTAGTATGCGGTTGCATTACAGTCAGCACCAGCAACCTGGGTTCAATTCCGCTGATACCTGTAAGTAGGTTGTATATTCTCTGTGACCGTGTGGGTTTCCTCCGGTTGCTATGGCTTAGACCAGGGGCCGGCAACCTTTTTGCCTCTGTGGGCCGGATCGCGTATTAATGAGCAGACGGTTGGCCAGGTAAGTGCCATCAAAAACTTGAAATATGGGAATTGCCCATTTAAATACACCTGGTTATGTTTTGCCTCAAATTAATGAATAACGCATGCTAGAAAGTCATTTGTGCTTAAGGTTACCTACCCCTGGTTTAGACCGTAAGACAGAGGAGCAGAAATAGGCCACTCGGCCCATTGAGTCTGCTCTGCCATTTGTGGCCGATTTTATTGCCCCTCTTAGTCCTATTCTCCTGCCTTCTCCCCGTAACCTTTGACACCCTGACTAATCAAAAGTCTAGTCAACCTTCAATTTAAATATACCCAGTGACTTGGTTTTCACAGGCACCTGTGGCAGTGAATTCCACAGATTTACCACCCTCCGGATAAAGAAATTCTTTCTCAGCTCTGTTCCAAATGGATATCCTTCTATTCTGAGGTGGTGCCATCTGATCCTAGACTCACATACTATAGGAAAATGTTCTCCATGTCCATTCTATCTTACCTTTACACATCTGAAAAAACTTTGGGTACCTTCTTTTATAGTATACCTGCATATTTAATCTTTCCTCTCCTTATCGTTTTTCTCAGTTCCTTTCTGTTGGATGTTAAAAGCTCCACAATCCTCTAATTTTCTCCTAATTTTTGCTATATTATATGCCCTTTCTTTTACTTTTATGTTGTCTTTGACTCTCTTTGTTGCTTCAATCACCCTTCAGAATACTTCTTTATCTTTGGAATGTATCTATTCTGCCCCTTCCTTACTTCCTCCCAAAGCTCCAGCCATTGCTGTTCTGCTGTTATCCCTGATGTGTCCCCTTCCAATCAACTTTGGCCAGCTCCTCTCTTATGCCCTTTATTCCAGGGAAAGATCGATATATCTGACTTTACCTTCTCCCTCTCAAACTGCAGGGTGAATTCTATCACATTATGATCACTGTCTCCTGAGGGTTCCTTTACCTTAAGCTCTCTGATCAATTCATTACACGACACCCAATCCAGAATTGCCTTTCCCCTAGTGGGTTCAACCACAAACTGCGCTAAAAAGCCACTTAGAAGGCATTTCATAAGTTCCCTCTTGGGATCCAGCACCAACCCGACTTTCCCAATCTACCTGCATATTAAAATCCCCCATGACTATTGTAATATTGCTCTTCTTACGTGCCTTTTCTGGTTCCCGATGAAATTTACATGTTTCGTGAATGTCTGTAAAGAGTAAGGATTCAGGTTGTTTACTGTATACATTCTTCAATATTAAATTGAACCACTGAAATAAAGGTAATCTTTATAAGATGGGTCTTATAGCTCTTTAGAGTCCGGTTTTTATGTGGATTCAATGCAGATGTTACAAAGGACAACAACATACCTGTGCTTGTGGACAATTGCATTGAACGCCAGTCCATCTCTCCAACTTGTAGTGAAGTTGTGAACATTGACATTGGGATACCTGCAAACCACAAAAAAAATACAACTCAGTTTTTATTGTACAGTGGAGACTGCGGGACAAGAACACACTTGTGCCAACTGAAAACAAGAAATTCCAAAAGGTTGTAGGATAACGCAACTGAGAGAAATTTACGTATTTCACAACCACCGACGTTGAGTTGGGGTTTCGCTTTAAGAGGCTGGTCTGACGTGGTGACATTGTTATGTCAGGATTTTTTAGCGCGCTTTTGTGTTCGGGTTCTGACGTTCAATAAGATGTGTTACGAGTTTCGTTAAATACAAAATGCCTCATTTCTTCTTATTTCCATAAACCTACACAGTCATCTTCAAACAAACGGAGCTTAATGATTTGAATTGTTTCTGAATAAAGTGATTGAATAGACAGACAGATCAATAATTATCTGTGAAATAAATTTTATGCTGCCATATGACTGGAGGACACGTGAACAAATATCTCACTGGGGCACCATCATTATGAGCTGTGCTGTATGATGTGGGCGATCGTGGTCTTTCCATGACGATGACTGTTCTTGGCAAATTTTTCGACAGAAATGGTTTGCTATTGCCTTCTGGGCAGTGACTTTACAAGATGGGTGACCCCTGCCATTATCAATACTCTTCAGAGATTGTCCGCCTGCCGTCTGTGGTTGCATAACCAGGACTTGAGATGTGTACCTGTTCCCGTGGCTTTTTGTGACCCTGATCAGAGTGGGGTGGGGGGCAGGGGCTCAGCAGGTGCTACACCTTGCCCAAGGGTGACCAGCAGGCTAGTGGAGGGGAAGGCATGCCTTACACCTCCTTTCGGTAGAGATGTATCTCTGCATCACCATCCTTCACAGGGGGCATCAGAACATTTAATCCAACAATACTGAAGGATATGGACACCAGCTCCCTTGCACCGAGAGGATGAAGGGAAGTTTCCAGAAGCGAATGACTCCAACAAAGACCCCTGAACCTTGGAGACCCCACACTGCAACAAAGCCCAAATCATCGTGTTAGGAAACATGATGAGCTCTTTCAAATCCCTTACTAGCTCTTCTTTCAGTTAGGCCTGACAAAGGGTCTCGGCCCGAAAGGTCGACTGTACCTCTTCTGAGAGATGCTGCCCGGCCTGCTGCGTTCACCAGCAACTTCTACGTGTGATGCTGAGCTCACTGTGATTTTGAACCTCAAACAGCCTGATAATTTTGTGAGTGATGGAATGGGTTGTGCGTGCGTGCTTGTGTATTTGCATGTGGACGAGCATTTCTCATTGCCCTGTCAAACTCTTGCTGTCCGTGGTGTAGCATAAATTGCCATCTATTCTCTTCTAATCTCCCGAATCTCAGTTATAAGTTCTGATACTAATACATACATCAGGCTGCTGTTTTACATAATCATTCCTACAGTTCTGATCAACAAGCTCCAAAACCTGGGCCTATGTACCTCCCTCTGCAACTGGATCCTCAACTTCCTCACCGGAAGACCACTACAGTCCGTATGGATCAGAAATAACATCTCCACCTCACCTCTGGCGCACCTCAGGGATGTGCGCTCAGCCCACTGCTCTACTCTCTCTGCAACCATGTATGTGTGGCTAGTGCCATCCATAAATTTGCTGACGAATCAACTACGGTTGGCAGAATTTTAGATGGTGACTCGAAGGCACACAGGACCGATAGGTCAGCTGGTTGAGTAGCGTTGCAGTAAGAACCTTGCATTCAGCGTCAATAAAACCAAAGAAATGACTGTGGACTTCAGGAAGGGGAAGTCGAGGGAATACACACCAGTTCTCATCGAGGGATCAGTAGTGGAAAGGGTGAGCAGTTTAAGCTCCTGTGTGTCAACATCTCTGAGGATCTATCCCGCAGTTATAAAGAAGGCATGACAGCAACTCTACTTCATTAGGAGTTTGAGGAGATTTGGTCTGTCACCAAAGACGCTCACAAATTTCTACAGATGTACCATGGAGAGCATTCTAACTGGCTGCATCACCGTCTGGAATTGGGGGGGACGGGGGAAACTGCAGAGGATTGAAATAAGCTGCAGAAAGTTGTGAACTCAGTCAGCTCCATCATGGGCACTAGACACCCCAGCATCTTTATACTTTATTGTCGCCAAACAATTGGCACTAGAATGTACAATCATCACAGTGATATTTGATTCTGTGCTTCACACTCCCTGGATTACAAATATTAAATATTAAAAATAGTTAAAATTAGTAAATATTAAAAATTTAAATTATAAATCATAAATAGAAAATAGAAAAATGGGAAGTAAGGTAGTGCAAAAAAACCGAGAGGCAGGTCCGGATATTTGGAGGGTACGGCCCAGATCCGGGTCAGGATCCGTTCAGCAGTCTTATCACAGTTGGAAAGAAGCTGTTCCCAAATCTGGCCGCACCAGTCTTCAAGCTCCTGAACCTTCTCCCGGAGGGAAGAGGGATAAAAAGTCTGTTGGCTGGGTGGGTCGTGTCCTTGATTATCCTGGCAGCACTGCTCCGACAGCGTGCGGTGTAAAGTGGGTCCACGGACGGAAGATTGATTTGTGTGATGTGCTGCGCCGTGTTCACGATCTCCTGCTGCTTCTTTTGGTCTTGGACAGGACAACTTCCATACCAGGTTGTGATGCACCCGAGAAGAATGCTTTCTATGGTGCATTTATAAAAATTAGTGAGGGTTTTAGGGGACAGGCCAAATTTCTTTAGTTTTCTCAGGAAGTAAAGGCGCCAGTGGGCCTTCTTGGCAGTGAACTCTGCTTGGTTGGACCAAGTCAGGTCATTTGTGACATTGATCCCGAGGAACTTAAAGCTCTTGACCTGTTCTACTTGCGCACCACCGATGTAAATTGCATCTAGCACATTTTCAAGGAGCGATGCCTCAAAAAGGCAGCATCCATCATTAAGGACCCCCACCACCCAGGACTGGCCCCATTCCCATTGCTACTGTCAGGAAGGAGAGACGGGAGCCCAAAGGCACGCAATCAACGATTCAGGAACAGCTTCTTCCGCTCTGCCATTCGATTTCTAAATGGACAGTGCCTCATTACTTTTTGTTTCTTTATTTGCACTATTAATTTTACTTCTTTTTTACTATATATATATATATATATATATATATATATATATATACATATATATATATACATACACACACACACAGACACACACACACACAGTTGCTAGAAAAAGATTGAGAATCCTTTGTATTAATTACTCATAAAATGTGGTCTGATCTTCATCTAGGTCACAATAAGAACAGGTAATTGCAAAGGGTTGATCATTATGAGTGAGGAGCGTGTGGCGGCTCTGGGCCTGCCCTCACTGGAGTTTAGAAGAATGAGGGGGCATCTCATTGAAACCGACTGCATCTCTGAGGGAAGATCTGATAGAGGTTTATAAGATTATGCGAGGCACAGATAGAGCGAACAGGAAGGATCTGTTCCCCAGGGTAGAAATGTCTAATACCAGGGGTCCTGTATTGAAGGTGAGAGGGGGCAGGTGAAAGGGGATGTTTGGGGCAAGTTTTTTTTTACTCAAGAGCAGTGGACGCCTGGAATGCACTGCCTGGTATGGTGGTAGCAGCATTAGAGGTTTTTAAGAAACATCTAGATAGACACATGGATGGGAGGAAAAGGGAGTGATATGGTAGGAGGGATTAGTTTTTGGGGGTTTCAAATTTAGTTCTTAGCTGGTTCAGCATTTTGGGCTGAAGGGCCTGTTCCTGTGCTGTGTTGTTCTGTGTTCTATTGTGTATCCACTGCACTGCTGGCAGAAAAATAATAAATTTCATGACATGCCAGTGATATTAAACCTGATTCTGGTTCTGATTAATATTTTTCAACACTTTCAATGTTTTGTAGATCTATTTATTACAAGGTCGGGCAGCATCCGTGGAAACGATCAGTCAACGTTTCGGGCCGGAACCCTTCGTCAGGACTGAAGAGGGAAGGGGCAGAGGCCCTATAAAGGAGATGGGGAGAGGGTGGGAAGGAGAAGGCTGGTAGGTTCCAGGTGACAATTCCCTCGCCCTCACTTCCACATCCCTATTTCACTCTGCCCCCCCCCCAGCTGCCTATCACCTCCCTCATGGTTCCACCTCCTTCTACTACCCATTGTGTTTTCCCCTATTCCTTCTTCACCTTTCCTGCCTATCCCCTCCCTGCTTCCCCTTCCCCACCCCTTTATCTTTCCCCTTACTGGTTTTTCACCTGGAACCTACCAGCCTTCTCCTTCCCACCCTCCCCCCACCTTCCTTATAGGGCCTCTGCCCCCTCCCTCTTCAGTCCTGACGAAAGGTTCCGACCTGAAACGTTGACCGATCGTTTCCACGGATGCTGCCCGACCTGCAGAGTTCCCCTGGCGTGTGGTGAGTGTTGCTTTGACCCCAGCATCTGCAGAGTATTTTGTATTTATTACAAGGAGTTGTCACTTGCTTCTCATGGTCTTACCCTGCTGTTTTCATCTGACACCAGAGTAGCAGCGCATCCTTGGCAGATTTCTTTTCTTTGTTGTCTTCTGTTTCCACGCTGATGTCCTGGATCTGTAGAAAGAAAAAAAACACACACACACACAGTTAACGTGTCTGTGAGACACAAGACATCCTGCAGATGGAGGCAACAGGAGCTTTTTGAAAGTCAAATAAAACTGCCGGGATTCTGATATAAAACAGAAAAAAATGCTGGCCACACTCAGCAGGTCAGTCGGCATCTGTGGATAGAGAAACAGAGTTACATTTCCACAGTGGTGTGCAGAAGAGCATCTCTGAACGCGTAACACATTGATGGGCTACAGCAGCAGAAGGGCACGGACATGCACTCACGAACTGGCCACTTCTTAGGTACGGGAGGTACTTAATAAAGTGGCCACGACTATAGATACTGGCATCCACTCAAAAATGGCAAAACATTCTGCTCCTCTGTCTGATGGGCTTCTGATTGTGAAAGTGAATCTGGTGATAAGTCCACACCTTACTCCCCTTGCAAGACTGAAACCGGAAGGCAAAGCCACTTGTACCGTGCCTTTTAATTTTAAGCAGAGTTTGGCTGCACAGGAAATACCACAGACCGGAGCAGGAGGTGCCCAGCAGACCTATAGATTAAGTGAGCGGGCGAAACTCCCCGATGGGAGTCCGATGTGGAAATGCATGAATTCAAAAGCGTAAGATCAAATAATGAAGGAAAAGACGGCGAGGGATAGTAATTTGAAAAGTGCACGGAAGGCCCAGCAGGTCAGGCAGCGTCCCTGCAAGAGGCAACAGACCGGTTTCTAAGTGCTGAGAGACAAGGGACAAACGGTACCTGGAACCGAAGAATGATAGTCCATATCAGGCCAAGAGTGAGGCGATGGTTCCCATCAACGATGTCGTGCGACCCCATGTTTTCCAGATGCACCTTCTGCTCCTTCAGGAACTGCAAGGCCTTGTCCACGTTCTCCAGGCAGTGAATCCGCATCCGTCCTTTGGTCGGCTTGGGCTGGAAACAGAAACAAAGGTCTTGGGGTTAGCATCACTCTCGGACCTAATCCCCGGCAAAATGGATCAGGTTCAAGTTTATTGCCATCAGACTGTACGTACGAGGGGTGATTGATAAGTTCATGGCCTAAGGTAGAAGGAGTCAACTTTAGAAAACCAAACACATTTATTTTTCAACATAGTCCCCTCCTACATTTACACACTTAGTCCAGCGGTCGTGGAGCATACGGATCCCTTCTTTGTGGAAGTGGTCCAGAGCAGGGGTGATTAATAAATTCATGGCCTAAGGTATTAGATGAGTTATTAATTTCAAACTTTCTGCATTTTCACTCAAAGAGTTGAACTGCACATGCATGTGACGAGAGCGTCCTGGACCTCCAGGTGGTCCACAGCAGGGGTGATTGATAAGTTCGTGGCCTAAGGTAGAAGGAGATGAGTTATACAGCTCTCGTTACAAGCATGTGCAGTTCAACACTTTGAGTGACAATGCAGAAAGTTTGAAGTTAATAACTCATCTCCTTCTACCTTAGGCCACGAACTTATCAATCACCCCTGCTGTGGACCACTTTCTGAAGGTCCAAGACACCGACTTCTACAAAGGGATCCGTATGCTCCACGACCGCTGGACTAAGTGTGTAAATGTAGGAAAAATAAATGTGCTACGTTTTCTAAAATTGACTCCTTCTACCTTAGGTCACAAACTTATCAATCACCCCTCGTATATACAGCCAAACAAAGCAAAGTTCCCCTGGGCCGCGGTGCACCCACAAAGCACACATCACACACGGCACATAAGGCAAAATAAGTTAGTAAAGTATAACTCATAGTGCATGACAAAGGTAAACAGTAAACAACGAAGTAAACAGCTCGCTGTCCTAGTGACAAGACCACGGTGGTGGCAGAGTTTTCGTTAGTCTCAGAGGCCAAGGGGAAAAGCTGCTACCCAGTCTGGCTGTCCTATTTCGGAGGCTCCTGTACCTCCTTCTTGATGGTAGTGGGTCAAAGAGAATGGGGAGGGTGGGGGTAGGGATCCTCAACAATGTGCACTTACAGGGGCTAAACAAGTTTATCGACGACAAATAATTCACAGAATGAATCACCAGATCTTGCATTAGAACACTGATCCTGAAACTTTAAAGATCTATGCAGCACCCAATATCTCTCCTCAGCCTCATCTTAGGTCACTGCCTCCTCCCACACCTCTCTGAAGGCTGAACTTTACTCGCTGCATACATTTACATGCATTAGGGATTTGGTGTGGCGTGTTGATCAGGGTGTGACAGGCCACAGAAAACAACATTCATAAATTACAAAGAAAGAATTATGCAAAAAAAATAAAGTTAAGAGATTAAAGTACATATATTGAATATAATGAACATAAATACCAGCCTGTATTTAAAATGTAAATTATAAAAAGTGGCTTAAAAGTGTTTACAGTGCAGTGACTGAGGTAACAAAGGGGGCAGGCTGATGGCTAACTAGAATGGTTGATCAGACTAACTGACTTGGGGAACAAACATTTAAAAAGGCGAGCAACACACATCAAAGTTGCTGGCGAACGCAGTAGGCCAGGCAGCATCTCTAGGAAGAGGTACAGTCAACGTTTCAGGCCGAGACCCTTCGTCAGGACTAACTGAAGGAAGAGTTAGTAAGAGATTTGAAAGTGGGAGAGGGAGGGGGAGATCCGAAATGATAGGAGAAGACAGGAGGGGGAGGGATGGAGCCAAGAGCTGGACTGGTGATCAGCAAAAGGGATATGAGAGGATCATGGGACAGGAGGCGCAGGGAGAAGGAAAAGGGGGAGGGGGGGAAACCCAGAGGATGGGCAAGGGGTATAGTCAGAGGGACAGAGGGAGAAAAAGGAGAGAGAGGGAGAAAGAATGTGTGTATATAAATAAATAACGGATGGGGTACGAGGGGGAGGTGGGGCATTAGCAGAAATTAGAGAAGTCAATGTTCATGCCATCAGGTTGGAGGCTACCCAGACGGAATATAAGGTGTTATTCCTCCAACCTGAGTGTGGCTTCATCTTGACAGTAGAGGAGGCCGTGGATAGACATAGCAAAATGGGAATGGGATGTGGAATTAAAATTTGTGGCCACTAGGAGAAGTTTTTGTTTTAATAGCCCCATAGCACTTCCCAAAAGGCAGCTTTAGAAAAGGCAGGTTTTGCAGGGTGATTGGTGTTCCCCCGCAATGACTTTTCCTTGCCTACTTATTTGTCCTGCATGTATATAAGGTCTGCAGGGATGGTAGGCTGCGTCCAATAACTTCGGGGCGGCATGGTTGTGTAGTGGTTAGCACAACGCTTTACAGTACCAAAGGCCCGGGTTCAATTCCCGCCACTGGTCGGTAAGGAGATTATATGTTCTCCTTGTGGCCATGTGGGTTTCCTCTGGGTGCTCTGGTTTCTTCCCTCAATCTAAAGATGTACTGGGTTTGTAGGCTGTTGACAATTGTAAATTGTCCCGTGAGTAGGCTTGGGTTAAGACTATAAGATACAGAAGCAGAATTAGGCCTTTTGGCCCATCGGGTCTGCTCCACCATTTCATCGTGGCTGATCCATTTTCCCTCTCAGCCCCAATCTCCTGCCTTCTCCCCGTATCCCTTCGTGCCCTGACCAATCAAGAATCTATCAACCTTTACCTTAAATATACATGAAGACTTGGCCTCCACAACTGCCTGTGGCAAAGAATTCCACAGACACATCACTCTCTGGCTAAAGAAATTTCTCCTTATTATCGTTCTAAAAGGACAGCCCTCTATTCTGAGGCTCTGTCCTCTGGTCTTCCACTCTTGCACCTGAGGAAACGTCCTCTCCACATCCACTCCATCAAAGCCTTTCATCACCTGATAGGTTTCAATGAGGTCACCCCTCATTCTTCTGAATTCGAGTGAATACAGGCCCAGAGCCATCAAATGCTTTTCAGTACCGGAATCATTTTTGTGAACCTTCTTTGAACCCTCTCCAGTTTCAGCACATCCTTTCTAAGATAAAGGACCCAGAACTGTTCATAATACTTCAAATGAGGCCTCACCAGTGCATTATAAAGTCTCAACATTACATCCTTGCCTTGGTGTATTATGAACAGTCCTACATTCTAGTCCTCTTGAAATGAAAATTAACATTGCATTTGCCTTCCTTACCACAGACTCAACCTGCAAATTAACTTTTAGGGAATCCTGCACAAGGACTCCCAAGTCCCTCTGCACCTCAGTTTTTTTGTATTTTCTCGCCACTTAGAAATTATTCTACTCCCATTTCTTCTGCCAAAGTGCATGACCATACACTTCCCGAGACTGTGTTCCATTTGTCACTTTTTTGCCCATTTTCCCAGCCTGTCTAAGTCCTTCCATAGCCTCTCTACTTTCTCAAAACCAACTGCCTCTCAACCTATCTTCATATCGTTGCAAACTTTGCAACAAAGGCATTAATTCCACCATTCAAATCATTGACAGTTAATGCAAAATTAATCGGTCCAAACACAGACTCCATGGAACACCACTAGTCACTGGTAGCCAACCAGAAAAGGCTCCCTTTATTCCCACTCTTTGCCACCTACCCATCAGCTACAGCTATATCCATGCTAGAATCTTTCCTGTAATACCATGGGCTCATAACTTGTTAAGTTGCCTCATGTGTGGCATCTTGTCAAAGGCTTTCTGGAAATCCAAGTAGACAACATCACCTGAATCTCCTTCGTCTTTCCTGTTTGTTATTTCTTCAAAGAATTCCAGCAGATTTGTCAGGCAAGATGTTCCCTTGATGGAACCATGCTGACTATGGCCTATTTTATCATGTGCCTTCAAGTACCCCGACGCCTCATCCTTAATAATTGACTCCAACATCTTCCCAACCACTGAGATCAGACTAACTGGCCTATAGTTTCTTTCTTGTGCCCCTCTTCCTTCTTCGAGAGTGGCAATTTTCCAGACTTCTGGATCCACTCCGAAGTCTAGTGATTCTTGAAAGACCATTACTAATGCCTCCATAATCTCTTAGCCACCTCTTTCAGAACCCTGGGGTGTACACCATCTGGTCCAGGTGACTTAGCCACATTCAGACCTTTCAGTTTCCCAAAAAATGGTAACTTCACACACTTCATGACCCCTGAACTGGAACTTCCACCATACTGCTAGTGCCTTCCACAGTGAACACTAATGCAAAATACTCATTCAGTTCGTTCGCCATTTCGTTGTCACCCTCTACTACTTCTCCAGCATTGGTTTCCAGTGGTCTGATATCTACTTTCAACTCTTTTACACTTTATGTATCAGAAGAAACTTTTGGTTTTCTTTTTAATATTATTGGCTAGCTTACTTTCATATTTCATCTTTACCTTCTTATTGACTTTTTTAGTTGCCTTCCGTTGGTTTTTAAAATCTTCCCAATCCTCTAACTTCCCACTAATTTTTGCTCTATTATAAGCCCTCTCTTTTGCTTTTATTTTGACTTTGACCTCTCTTGTTAGCCACTGTTGTGTCATCTTGCCTTTAGAATACTTCTTCCTCTTTGGGATATTTATATCCTGTGCCTTCCAAATTGCTTCCAGAAATTCCAGCCATTGCTGTCCTGCCGTCATCCCTGCCAGTGTTCTTTTTCATTCAATTCTAGCCAATTCCTCTCTCATGGCTCTGTAATTCTCTTGACTCCACTATAATAATGATGCATCTGACTTTAGCTTCTCCTTCTCAAATTTCAGGGTGAATTCGATCACTTTCCCCAAGGTTTCTTTTACCTTAAACTCTCTCATCAATTCTGGTCCATTGCACAACACCCAATCCAAAATAGCTGATTCCCCAGTGGGCTCAAACACGAGCTGCTCTAAAAAGCCATCCCGTAGGCATTCTAAAAATTCCCCCTCTTGGAATCCAGTACCAACCTGATTTTCCCTACCTGCATATTGAATTCCCCCATGACAATTAAAACATTGCCCTTTTGGCATATATTTTCTACCTCCCATTGTAATTTGTACACCACATCATTACCACTGTTTGGAGTCTGTATGCAACTCCCATCAGGGTCGTTTAACTCTTGCAGTTCCTTAGCTCTATCCACAACGATTCAACACCTTCTGACCCTATGTCACCTCTTTCTAATGATTTGATTAGATTTGATTTACCAAACGAGCAATTTCACCCTCTCTGCCTTCCTGCCTGTCCTTTCGATACAATGCATATCCTTCGATGTTAAGCTTCCAGCTGTAATCTTCTTTCAGCCATGATCCAGTGATACTGACAGCATTATATATACCAGTCTGTAACTGTACTACATCTACCTTATTCTGTATACTGCACACATTCAAATATAACACTTACAGTCCTGTATTCAACCTTTTCGATTTGTCCGCCTTTTACGTTGCAATTCATCCTGCTGACTGTAATTTTGCCCTATCAACAGCCTCGCCTCACTACACATTGCCTCTGTTTGTAAACCAGCTACCTCATCTTCAGCACCATCATCCGCCTTTCCTATGATACTTCTTGCATTGAAATATACACAGCTCAGGACTCTAGTCACACCGTGCTTAATCTTTTGATTGTAACTTTGTCTGAGGTCTTACCAACACCTGCCTCCACAACCTCTCCACTAACTGTCCTGGCGCGCTGGTTCCCAGCCCCCTGCAACTCCACCGTGCAGCAGTAACAAACCTTCCCGCCCCAGCTCAGGTTCTGCACAGGTCCCACCTTCTTTGGAAGAGGGCCCAACGATCCAACAATGTTATGCCTTCCCTCCTGCACCAAACTCCTCAGACAGGTATTAAACTGTATAATCTTCCCAGCTCTGGCCTCACCAGCACGTGGCATGGGCAGCAATCCTGACGTCACAACACTGGAGGGCCAGTCTGTTGTAGTGAGTGCAGTCTTCTTTGCTGCTTCCTGTCGGGGGGAGCGGCATTGGTGCTGGTGATACAAAGCGACTAAATAAACTCATCAAAAAGGCTGGATCCGCCCTTAGCTATGACCCAGAGTTAGCGGCAAGGAGAAGGTCACTAAACAAACTGTTATCCCTCATGGACAATCAGGGACATCCTCTCCATGACCTACTGAATAAGCAGTGGAGCACCCTCATGAACAGGCTCATTCAACTCTGCTGCCACAAGGATCGTCACAGAGAATCTTTCCTACCAAATGCAATAAGCACATACAACAGTTCATCTCTGTGCGACAAAAGAACGCACATCATAGTACAATGGCCTCTTGTTTTATTATTTCATACATTATTATTGCACATTGGTAAATTATTATTGTGTATATTATTATTATTATGTACTTGGAGGGAGGGGAAGATGGCGGCGCGACGCAGCGCACGCGGCCGTTCCGAATGAATATCATATGTGTTAACTAGGGGACCCTGCACAATCCGGATTTGATGGAGACGGACGTGAGAAGCACGGAGGAACATCTGGAGAAAACTTCTGAAATGCCCGCTTCGCTGCCGCCGCTACTGTGTGATCGAGAATCTCCGGAGGGGAAGGCCCCAAATCCTCGGCCTTGCCTATTGCCGGGGCCGGGGTCGAAGCGCTCGGTGCACGGTGTCGGAGAGCTGGTCGGAGGCTCGGAGTTTTCGGACAGACTCGGAGTCAGACTGTGGTCGGATGCTTCCAGGATGCTGCATTGGCAAGTTGGCGGCACTGGAGGTTCACCGTCTGCGTGAGATGATGGGACTTTCGAGAAACTTTGAGACTTTTACCGTGCCCATGGTCTGTTCTTATCAAATTACGGTATTGCTTTGCACTGTTGTAACTATATGTTATAATTATGTGGTTTTGTTAGTTTTTCAGTCTTGGTTTGTCATGTGTTTCTGTGATATCATTCTGGAAAAACATTGTATCATTTCTTAATGCATGCATTACTAAATGACAATAAAAGAGGACTACGTGTCCTCATAATCTAATCTAATTATTAGTTATTATTATTATTGCCAGGTGCACTTTTAAATGTTGCTGCTGTAACAAAATAATATCCCACTCGGGATCAATACTTATTATTACTTTACAGTCCTGCTGAAGAGCCTCGGCCTGAAATGTCAACTATACTTTTTTTTTCCATAGATGCTGCCTGGCCTGCTGAGCTTCCCCAGCATTTTGTATGTGTTGCTTGGATTTCCAGATTTTCTCGTGCTAGTAATGCCTGAGGTGAGGATACTGTCTATGATGGCAGTGTAGAATTGCACCAGTATGTTCTAGGGAAGATGGAATTTTACCAGCTGCTGCAAAAAGTACGTCCTCTGCCGAGCCTTTTTGTGAATGAAGGAGATACGGTTCTCCCACATAAGGTCCTGAAAAATACTGATGCCCAGGAGTCTGAATGCAGAAACGGTGTCAACTGTTGAGTTGCCGATGATTAATGGGTAGAGAGGAGACACACTTTCCCCTGAAGTCGATATGGTTTTGAGGGCATTCAGCTCCAAGTTGTTGTGATTGCACCAGGATGTCAGCTTGTTGACTTCCTGTGAAACAGAGTTAGATCCTGCAGGACTGGTGCACGTTCCACAACCTGGGCAGCTGTGAGGGCATGGAGTGCAGACGTTTAAAACAAACTTCACTCGAGTATGATTATGAAACTCAACTAATTGGCAAGGAATCTCAGGGTCGTACATGGTGACCGATATGTACTTTGATAGTAAATTTATTTTGAACTAATTATCACCAAGTAACACACTGATTTCCTCCAAAAGGACCATAACCTTGTCGTTAGGTTTGGAGGCTTGCGTGCCTCAATGACCGGAGAGCTATATCGGCTGGAGTCAGGGCTTTATGCTTTGGCTCTTGGTAGGGTCACCCATGGTAGAGGCCAGACTAAGAGTTCCACCGGTCCTCCAGGTTCGGGGGTTCAGCTCAGGGCTAACAACCCTGACTGGCAAAACGAAACAGTTACAGAAACATGAATGAAGAATCCTCCTACATCTGAGCGCGACGGTATTCCTGAGTCTCCACCTGGGACTTGCGTGACTGACAGTAGTGAAAATCAAAAGGAAGCTACTGACATGACGAAGGAAGCCCTGAACGCCGCCAGAGATGGAGGACCCTCATCGTTGTCCTAAACGCCAGTGGCGCTGTGAGCAGTAAGAAGATATATGAAAATTTAAAACATTTCAGACCTTCGAACCGAGATCACCTTGCCATCGAAACGTTCCAGGATTAGAAAGCACGCCTTGAAATATGTCTGCCATACAGATGGCAGAAGTTAGGATTTGTCAGTAGAGATTAAGAAGTGATTAACCAGCAGCTGATACATGCACTCATCAACTCTGACATTAAATAAATAAGCTACTGCACTCCTCTCCCCAAGCATACACTTGTCAGCTGAACTCATTGCTATTTACACATGGAAAGTTCATCAGCCACGAGAAGGTCCAGAATGCAATTCTGGTTCAATCCAGTGCTGAAACTCAGATGAAGTTCAAGTTCGTCCACACAGCCCCTTTAAAGAGGATTAAATATTTATTCTGCACAGTGACTCACACCACCCCACCCCCCCTTCCTGACGTCTGCCCACTTCTGCTTCAGATCAGATCACTTGCAGAAGTTCCAAGCAATCTCATAATACTTTACAGTTAGTTTTGTCACACTGCAGGAAGCATGGGCTGAAAATTCTCCTTGCAATGTTTCAACATTTAAAAATGCCCGCATCTTCAAAGAATGAATCATCTGCAGGAGGGCATCAAATTAACCTATTCCTAACACCACTTCCGTATTGTCTAATAGTGAATGACCATTTTGGTCACTTTTGATGCGATTGCAAGACCCTTCAGGACATTGTTAATGTGGAACATCGCAAGTGCGACTCACTGATTTATTGGCGGTGAGCGGAGGCGGGTGGCGGGGGAGCTGCGTAGCCTCGGTCATGGCGAGGACCAGGCCGCAAGCCGTGGCGTCGCCTGTTTACAGCCGCCAGGAGGGAGGCATCGGAGGCGGTGTGCTCCACCAGGGGTGGTGTGGCGTGGCGTCCAGGCAGGAGTCAGCACTGTTGCCCCCTAGTGTTCGCTTGGCAGAAGACAAGATGCACTGTGGTCGACTGCAGACTTCTGCAGCATTCATGGACTCAGGGTCCTATGGCTGTATTTTACTGATACGTTTCTGTGCTTACTACCTTGCACGTGCTGTCTGTGCTTTGTGCTCTGTGACTGTTGGGACTGTGCCCCAACTTGGTCCCGAAGTACACTGTCTCATTTGGCTGGATTCATGGGCATTCATGTATGGCTGAATGACAATCAAACTTGAAATGAATTATCATGAACACTGTATACATGAGAGGTAAATGCCATCTCTCTAAATCAGGTGTACCCAAACTTTTTTTATGCCATGGGCCGCCACCATTAAGCAAAGGGTCCGTGGACCCCAAGTTGGGAAACCCTGCTCTAAGGTCATCTGTCAATTTTCCGAAGCTTTTGGCATCCAGCGTACAGATACTGGCAGGCTCCTGAGATCTCAACCCAGAGTTAGATATCAAAAGTGCAACAGTGCCAACAGCTCAAAGACTTTATACAGTTTTTACTAGTACCAGCTCCATCATGGGCACTATCCTCCCCAGCATCGAGGGCACCTTTAAAAGGCAATGCCTAAAAAAGGACCCCCTCCCCCATCATCCAGGACCTGTCCTCTTCTCATTACTACCATCAGGGACAAGGAACAGGAGTCTGAGGACACAACACTCAACATTTTTCTCCTCCACCATCAGATTTCTGAATCATCCTCGAAGACTACCTCACTGCTTTGATCTCTTCTTGCCTTTCAAGTCATTTTTTATCGCCATTTCGACCATAACTGCTGGTACAGGACACAGTAAAAAAGAGACAACATTTTTCAGGACCAGGGTGCTACATGAACAATAGAAAAACTACACAACTACGTAAAGCAACACAAAAAACTACACTAGACTACAGACCTACCCAGGACTGCATAAAGTGCACAAAACAGTGCAGGCATTACAATAAATAATAAACGAGACAATATGTACAGTAGAGGGCAGTAGGTTGGTGTCAGTCCAGGCTCTGGGTATTGAGGAGTCTGATGACTTGAGGGAAGACACTGTTACATAGTCTGGTTGTGAGAGCCTGAATACTTCGGTGCCTTTTGCCAGACGGCAGGAGGGAGAAGAGTTTGTATGAGGGGTGCGTGGGGTCCTTCATAATGCTGTTTGCTTTACGGATGCAGCGTGTGGTGTAAATCTCTAACGGAGAGAAGAGATTTTTTTTGTATTTTTCTTATCGTACCCTCAAGTTATTTCTTGTGTATTATACTGTCCTGCTGCCACAAAACAACAAATTTCACGACAGTTGTCAGTGGAAAAAAAAACAATCCTGATAGTACTCTACAGGATGTACCAGGAGATTAAACAGATACAACTTCATATCTAGCTAATAAGAAACAAGAGAAATCCAAACAGGTCAGGCAGCATCTATGGAAAAGAGTGAACAGTTGACGTTCTGGACCAAGACTCTTCATCAGGACTGGAAAGGAAGGGGGAAGACGGTGGGGGGAAGGGAAGGAGGACTAGCTGGAAGGTGATAGGTGAAGCCAGGTGGATGGGAAAGGGGCCAAGGCTGGAGAGGAAGGAATCTGAAAGGAGAGGAGAGTGGACCACGGGAGACACGGAATGAGGAGGGGACGCAGGGGGCGGTGACAGGCAGGTGGGAAGAAGTGAAAGGTCAGAGCGGGGAATAGAGGAAGCTTACAAGATACTCATTATGTATTAAACCACTTTAAAAGAAAAGAAAAAATACAATTTTCTTATGGGAGGGGGGCAGACAAGGTAGAGTCCTGGGTTTTGGTTCTAATGAAATAACTGATTAAAACCATGCGTGATAAACACTGGTAGAAAACAATCAGATGGATTTTTTTAAATAAAACCCTTTGCTCTTGCCTGCTGACTGGATCCAAAAAGCACAATAACCTGGAGACCCAGTCAATGCTTTAAACGGCATGAGAAGTCAGAAGGATGATCAGAGATTAAGGGAGCTAGGGCTTTACTCTTTGGAGAGAAGGAGGATGAGAGGAGACATGATAGAGGTGTACAAGATAATAAGAGGAATAGATAGAGTGGATAGTCAGCGCCTCTTCCCCAGGGCACCATTGCTCAATACAAGAGGACATGGCTTTAAGGTAAGGGGTGAGAAGTTCAAGGGGGATATTAGAGGAAGGTTTTTTACTCAGAGAGTGGCTGGTGTGTGGAATGCACTGCCTGAGTCAGTGGTGGAGGCAGATACACTAGTGAAGTTTAAGAGACTACTAGACAGGTATATGGAGGAATCTAAGGTGGGGGCTTATATGGGAGGCAGGGTTTGAGGGTCGGCACAACATTGTGGGCTGAAGGGCCTGTACTGTGCTGTACTAGTCTATGTTCTACGTTCTAACTCAGTGCACAAGGCGAGGACCTTTATCTGGGATCTGGCTGAAAAAAAAAATCAAAAAGGGTGTTCCCCTTTGCAGGAACTTGCAGCACAGTTGAACAACTCAGCCACTGTGCCCAAGTGGGTTGACAAAGTAATATTTATCGGGGTGGGGGGGGGGGGAGGGGGTGGTTAAGGCACTCAAATGCTCATTATAAAAGCTGGAATGATGTAAGTACTCAGCAGGTCCAACAGCATCTGTGGAGAGATGAACAGAACTGTTTCCGGTCAATAGCTGTCCGTCAAAATGGGCGTCAATGAAACTTTAACTGTTTTTCTCTCTCTCCACTGATGCCGTCTGCCTTGCGGAGTATTTCCAGTCTTTTGCTGGAACTCCTGGATGGTACCAGCGTAGAAGTATTTTTGTTCAAAGAGATACAGTCAAGGTGTAAGACCCTTCTATCCCAATGAGCCCATGTTGCCCAATTGCACTCAGGTGACCAATCAATCTACTAACCTGCACATGCTTTTGGAATGTGGGAGGAAACCGGAGCAGTCATTCTGGTCTAATTTCAGATTTCCAGCTTCTGCAATCTTTATGCTTAACGATTCAGTTGCTCAACACATTCCAGTCCTTGGTTATCTCCCTATCAACCCTGCAGCCCTAGATTGCATCAGCAAAGTGCTTACTCACTTACAGGATTACTCAGCGTCTACACGTGCGCCTGCTGAAGGGTGTGCCTGACTAGCAAACCAAAACGGTGCTACACTGCTACACTGCACCTCCTTGGCCCAGGCCGTTGAAGCTCCATGCGACCTGCCGTGTGAGATGAAGTGGCGTGGTTCGGGGGGGGGGGGGGGGGGGACGCCCCGCCAGGGTGGCGGCACAGGCAGCCATATTCATTTAAGAGACGGTTTGGTGATAGAAAGGTGTTGGGCCACGTAGGAGGAGGAATAGGTTGAAAGGTTGGCACAACATGGTGGGCCAAAGGGCCTGTATTCTTGCTGTTCTATGCTCCAGTTCACTTTCTGGACAGGAAGTGTATTTGCTCAAGCTGTTGAGCTTGTGGCTTTTATCCCTCCTGTAGGAGGAGGGTCTTTATTCCTTGGTACTGAGGAGAATGAGGGGCAACCTTATGCAAATGTCTAAACCGTACGAGAGGAAGGTGGACCTAACAGTCCTTTTCCCGGAGCAGGAGATACGGAAACTCAGAGTTTGAGTGGAAGATTTAAAATAGATCTTCATTGGCCCCAAAGGAAATTACAGTGTCACAGTAGCATTACAAATGCAGAGATATAAATGCTGGAAGAGAAGTAGAAAGAATAAAGAAAAAAGTCACCACAAACAGTCTAACAGGAGGTGGGGGGTGGGGGTCACCACTTCCCCCGCTGTAGGTTGACTCATTATAGAGCCTAACGGCCGAGGGTAAAAATGACCTCGTATCGCGCTCTTTGGAGCAGTGCAGTTGTCTTAGTCTGTTACTAAAAGTGTTCCTCTGTTCAGCCAAGGTGGCATGCAGAGGGTGAAAACACTGTCCAGAATTGCCAGGATTTTCCGTAGGGTCCTTTCTTCTACCACAGCCTCCAGTGTGTCCAGTTTGACTCCGATAACAGAGCCAGTCTTTCTAATCAGTTTACTGAGCCTGTTGGCATCACCCACATTGATGTCATTGCCCCAGCACACCACCGTGTGGAAGATTGAACTAGCAACAACAGACTGGTGGAACATGTGAAGGAGAGGCCTGCACACTCCAAAGGACCTCAGTCTCCTCAGGAAGTCGAGGCAACTCTGACCCTTCTTGTACACAGCCTCTGTGTTGGTGCTCCACTCAAGTCTACCATTGGACCAGAGGGGGCTACTTTTGTCACAGAGCAGGTGGTGAATGCATAGAACAGGCTGTCGTAAGAAGTGTTGAGACAGCTACAATAATATCATTTCAGAAGCACTTGGACAGGTACATGGAAAGGGGGTGGGGGGGGCCTGGAGGGATATGGGCTGAACAGAGGAAATTGGGACGAGCTGGGACTTTGTGGGGAGATCACACCTCACTGCTGTGCAAATTGTTCTGATATTCCTGACTGGTTGGGCTGCTGACCACATGACCAGCACAAAGCCATGTCGTTATCGCGTTCCAGAGTGGGAAAAATGTTCGGTACTGACCAGCAGTTCGCCCGACAGCACCTCGAGCAGTCGGATTAGCATCCGCCCATCCCTCAAGTCCGTGTACAGGTCTGTGATCCGGCAGGTTACTCTTGCCAAGTGCGAATTCACCCATTTTGTGAAGGTTTTCTTCTGGACTGCCTCGCGCTCGTCTGAAAGAAGAAACAGCAGGGGTCATTTCATCAGAATGCTTCACAAACAAAAGATCTGAGCTACCATCAGATTACAATGTTGTGAAATTTGTTTAACTTTGCAGTAGCAGTACAATGCAATACATGATAATATGGAGAAAACTAAATCTGAATTAAAGTATATATACGCATGTCAAATAGTTAAATAAGTCGTGCAAAAATAGAAGTTAAAAAGTAGTGAGGTAGTGTTCACGGGTTCAATATCCATTCAGAAATTGGACGGCAGAGTGGAAGAAGCTGTTCCTGAATCATTGAGTGTGTGCCTTCAGGCTCCTGTACCTCCTTCCTGATGGTAGCAATGAGAAGAGGGCATGTCCTGGGTGATGGGGTCCTTAATGATGGACGCCGCCTTTCTGAGACACCGCTCCTTCAAGATGTCCTGGATACTACGGAGGCTGGTGCCCATGATGGAGCTGACTGAGTTTACAACTTTCTGCAGCTTACCTCAGTTCTGTGCAGTAGCCCCACCCCACCCCGCCCCCCCCCCATACCAGACGGTGATGCAGCCAGTCAGAATGCTCTCCATGGTACAGCTGCAGAAACGTCCAAGTGTCTTTGGTGCCATATAAAATCTCAACTCCTATTGAAATATGGCCGCTGTCTTGCCTTCTTTGTAACTGCATTGATATGTTGGGGCCAGGTTAGGTCCTCAGAGATATTAACACCCAGGAACTTGAAATTGCTCGCTCTCTCCATTTCTGCTCTCTCTCTGAGGATTGGTGTGTCTTCCCTTGTCTTACTCCTTCTGAAGTCCACAATCAGTTCTTTGGCCTTAATGACACTGAGTGCATTTATAACACTTATAAAAGAAAAACTTTAACTGATAGAAAATATAGAAATAGGCAGCCAATCCTTCAACATTTGAAAACGATTGTCTTATTGGTTTCAAAGCTGCTACCAATACTTGGGGCATTCCCATCCTGATGAGATCTTCTCAGTTCTGCAGAGTCACTGGTCAATACGCGGTTGCTTGATGTACTTTGCACTGCAGGAACAGAGCAGCATAGTTGGGGTAGGTACATGGAAGGTTATGGTCCCAGTGAGGGTCGATGGGAATGTGCAGTTTAAATGGTCCAGTATGGACGAGATGGGCTGTAGGATCTGTTTCTGTGCTGTGCTTCTCTATGACTGTATGCTATCAGATTCCCTCCTCTTCAGCCTTTTACCTCCTAACCTCCAAGCCTCTATGGACGTGTGGTGGAAAGTGTGCTGACTGGCTGCATTACGGCCTGGATAGGAACACCAATGCCTTGGAACGGTAAATCCTACAAAAGATAGTGGATTCGGCCCAGTACATCACGGGTAAAGCCCTCCCAACCACTGAGAACATCTAGGTGAAACGCTGTCGTGGGAAAGCAGCATCCATCATCAGAGACCCCCACCACCCAAGGCCGTGCTCTCTCCTCACTGCCGCCATCAGGTAGAAGGTGCAAGAGCCTCAGGACTCGCACCACCAGGTTCAGGAACAATTACTACCCCTCAACCATCACGGGATAAGTACACTCATTCTACTTCTGATGCTCCCACAACCGACGGCCTGACCTTCAGGACTCTTTTTACCTTGTTATTTCATGCCCTGGTTAATTATTGCTCTTTTCTTATAAGTGCATTTGCACCATTTGCTGTTCATTGATCCTGTTTACAGTTACTATTCTAGAGATTTGCTGAGTATGCCTGTATACGCTCTGATAATACATTTTACTTTGAACCTTTCCCACCTATCACCTCCCAGCTTCTTACTTCAATCCCTACTCCCACCTCACTTGGCTTCACCTATCACCAGCCGGCTTGTACTCTTCCTCCCGCTTCCTCCTACCTTCTTTGCCTGGCTTCCGCACCCTTCCTTTCCAGCGCCCAAAGTATCAGCCTTCCAACCTTCTCCACAGGTGCTGCCTGACCTGCTGAGGTCCTCCAGCAGTTTGTGTGCCTCTCGCTCTGGTTTTCCAACATCCGCAGAACCTCTTGTGTTTATCGCATCCAGCCAATGACATGAGGTTTTAAGTGACGGCCTCCTTTCCTGTTGCCTTGCAAGGAGCTTAGCTATTTTGTTCCCAGTTTCACGGATCGTCGCACACCATCCTAATCCATACCAGCCCTGGAGGGGGTTATCAGTTTGGACATCAATTTCACCGGAGTGCATCTGAAGGCCCCTTTCTGCAAAATCAACCTTGCTTCCCTGTTTTGGGTCTTGATGATTCAGTTTTGTTCCCTATGATACTCTGCTTTTGCTTTTTTCCCTCAAATAACGATCAAATCTTGGTTTTATAGTCACGTCTATATTGAAACATCAAAACAATGAAATGCATTGTTTGCATCAATGACCAACACAATCCGAGGATGTCCTGGGGGCAGCCCGCTGGCGTCGCCACATGTGCAACAACAACATAGCATGCCCACAACTTACTAACCCAACCAGTACGCTTTTGGACTGTGGGTGGAAACCACAGCACCCAGAGGAAACCCACACAGTCATGGGGAGAACATACAAACCCCTTACAGCAGGGGTCCCCAACCTTCTTCTGCACCGTGGACCAGTTTAATATTGACGATATTCTTGCGGACCGGCCGACCGGGGGGGTGGAGTGTTCAAGTAGGGTTAAGCTCACCTCAACATGTCTTTTACAGTTAGAGTTGCCAACTTTCTCACTTCCAAATAAGGGACAAAAGTAGCAGTCAAATCCTGGGACACTTTACCCCGAGAAAGACTACCATGACCATGAAGCCTTGCGCGGGCACCTGTGTGAACATGCGCGTACGTGCCAATTTTTTCCCCCACAAATCGGTTTCCCCTTCATCTTCGCGACTATACTGTACATACATTATTTCTACTTTATATAGGTTGTGTATTTATCATATCATTCCTGCTTTTACTATATGTTAGTGTCATTTATTTTCGGTTTTATGTGTTATTCGATATGATTTGTTAGGTTATTTTTTGGGTCTGGGAACGCTCAAAAAATTTTCCCATATAAATTAATGGTAATTGCTTCTTCGCTTCACGCCATTTCGGCTTACGAACGGTTTCATAGGAACGCTCTACCTTAGCGGGGGAAATACGGGACAAACCAATTTAGCCCAATATACGGGATGTCCCGGCAAATACGGGACAGTTGGCAACCCTATGTTCAAGTTCAACAGTGCGTGACAGGGAACGAGGAAAGGTGCAGCTGACTCATATCGTTTCCTCACGGCCCGGTAGCACATGCTTCGCAGCCCAGTGGTTGGGGACTGCTGCCTTATGGACAGCAGTGGGAGCCGAACCCCGACCTTCACGTTACCGGTGCTATACAGTATGGAGCAGAGAGAAAGAGAGAAGCAAGCATGACAGTGCCAACAGGAAGTATTATGCACATAACAAACAGCCCGAGATCTGGAAAAGACAAGAATTCGTAGGACAGGAATATGTTTTTGACAGGAAAACTACCCACAAGCTAGCCCAAACCAGAACCCACACTTTGGGTCTTCTGACATTTCTGAGGCAGCCGGACTGGGTAATGCCACTGAGAATGCTCAGATTTCTTATTGTCTCTGGATAAAAAAATGCTTTAGATCCAAAATAGAAACAGAAAGCACTGGAAATCAGAGCAAAAATCTGGTTTAATATCACTGACAATGTCGTGAAATTTGTTGTTTTCCAGTAGCGATGCAGTCCAATACATAAAAGACTATAATTTACAGTAAGCTATATTCTTACCTTTATACCCTATTGTAAGTTAGCTTTTATTTATTTAATTTATTGATTAAATTAATAATTACTATTTTATAAATATTTACTTTGATAATAAATGTACCTTGAACACTAGTGAGATAGTGTTTAGCAGGTCAGGCTGAGTATAACAAAATTAAATAAACTGTTTTTTTTGCTGTCTCTGTGTATCCGGTGTTTGAGGGTCTTTCGGGTTTTTGTTTTGGGGGCTACCTGTAAGGGCACAAATCTCAAGGTTGTAATGATGTACACACACCTTGAGAATAAACGTACTTTGAACTTTGGAAAAACAGTGAGGTAGTGTTCAGGAGATCAGGCTGAGTGACGTGCGGAAAGAGGAAGAGTTAATGTCTCAGTGGCAGGATCTTTCATCGCGACTGAGAAAAACGAGTTCGACGCTGTGGCAGTGCAGATGAAACAGAACGACAACACTCTTTCCTTCTCTGCTGCGTCTTACACAAGCCGCTCAGCACTCATCGTTATATAGAAAAGCACACAAAGGGATCATTTTGTTCATTTGATCATCTGCTTCAATTGAAACCGCAGAATGTCTACAGTGCAAAAAGATTGAATTAATATCCCATTCAGTGATTTAATACCATGAAATCTATACAAGAACAATAGGAAGTTAACACAGACATATATTGTACAGAAAAGTAATCTGTGTTACTTTTCCCCAAATGATGCTGGTTAATGGGTGATGGGGTGGAGATGCGTCACTAGCAAAGGAGGTGTAAGGCGTTCCTTCCCTCCGCTAACTTGCAGGTCACCCTTGGGCAAGGTGTAGCACCTGCTTAGCACCCCCCCCCCCACCCCGATCAGGGTCACGTGAACCCATGGGGGCAGGTGGAGGATGGTAGTACGAGCAGCCGGTGCGTATCACAAGTCCTGGTTATGTGACCACTGACGCCTGGCAGACAACCTCTGAGGAGTATTGATAATGGCTGGGGCCACCCATCTTGGAAAGACACTGCCCAGAAGGCAGCGATGGCAAACCACTGCTGTAGACAAATTTGACAAGAACGATCATGGTCATGGAAAGACCATGATCGCCCACGTCAGGCAACACGGCACACAGCGAATGAGCTGGCTAACAGATTATAGCTAACGTATATTACAAAGACAGCATGAAGAAAGGCAAATGTAATGTTTGCATTTGTATCAAGAGCACGAGAATATAAAAGCAAGGATGTAAAAGCAAGGTTGCAACAAGACCTGGGTGTCATTATACACCAGTCATTGAAAGTGGGCATGCAGGTACAGCAGGCGGTGAAAAAGGTGAATGGTATGCTGGCATTCATAGCAAGAGGATTCGAGTACAGGAGCAGGGAGGTACTACTGCAGTTGTACAAGGCCTTGGTGAGACCACACCTGGAGTATTGTGTGCAGTTTTGGTCCCCTAATCTGAGGAAAGACATCCTTGCCATAGAGGGGGTACAAAGAAGGTTCACCAGATTGATTCCTGGGATGGCAGGACTTTCATATGATGAAAGACTGGATCGACTAGGCTTATACTCGCTGGAATTTAGAAGATTGAGGGGGGATCTTATTGAAATGTATAAAATTCTAAAGGGATTGGACAGGCTAGATGCAGGAAGATTGTTCCTGATGTTGAGGAAGTCCAGAACGAGGGGTCACAGCTTGAGGATAAAGGGGAAGCCTTTTAGGACCGAGATGGGGAAAAACTTCTTCACACAGAGAGTGGTGAATCTGTGGAATTCTCTGCCACAGGAAACAGTTGAGGCCAGTTCATTGGCTATATTTAAGAGGGAGTTAGATATGGCCCTTGTGGCTAAAGGGATCAGGGGGTATGGAGGGAAGGCTGGTACAGGGTTCTGAGTTGGATGATCAGCCATGATCGTACTGAATGGCGGTGCAGGCTCGAAGGGCCGAATGGCCACCTCCTGCACCTATTTTCTATGTTTTCTATGCTTCTATGTAATGCTGAAGCCTGACAAGGCACTGGTCAGGCCATATTTGGAGTATTATGGGCAGTTCCGGGCCCCTTATCTAAGAAATGATATGCTGACGCAGGAGAGAGTCAAGAGGAGATATACGAGAATGGTCTCAGGATTGAATAGGTTAACGTATGATAAGCATTTGATTGCTCAGGACCTGTTTAGAATGAGGAGTGTTGTGTATTTAATATGTGAGTAATATTGTAAATACATTTTTGATTAAGCTTCCTTTATTTGTTTACATAATTATGGGTTATACGTAAAAATAGGTGAATTGCATATGGCTTGGCGCTGCCAGGTGATAAAGTCAACACGAAGTTTGACTCACATTTCGGACCCCTGCGTCTTCTGTTAAATTAGTTTAAAATTTTGAAATGACTAAACCTAACAGAGGATCTCGCAGAAACCTATCGGTTATTGAAATGCAACACACATAAAAGTTGCTGGCGAACGCAGCAGGCCAGGCAGCATCTATAGGAAGAGGTACAGTCGACGTTTTGGGCCGAGACCCTTCGTCAGGACTAACTGAAAGAAGAGCTAGTAAGAGATTTGAAAGTGGGAGGGGGAGGGGGAGATCCGAAATGATAGGAGAAGACCGGGGGGGGGGGGGGGCAGGGATGGATCTCCTATCATTTCCGATCTCCCCCTCCCCCCACTTTCAAATCTCTTACTAGCTCTTCTTTCAGTTAGTCCTGACGAAGGGTTTCGGCCCGAAACGTCGACTGTACCTCTTCCTAGAGATGCTGCCTGGCCTGCTGCGTTCACCAGCAACTTTTATGTGTGTTGCTTGAAATTCCAGCAGCTGCAGATTTCCTCGTGTGTGGGTTATTGAAATGTCCAGGTGGAGTGGGTGTGGAGAGGCTGTGGTTGGGCTCGGTCATTCTCCGACATTGGCAATTTACTTGCAAACGCTTTGTGGGGACGTCATCACCGTGCTGTTCTTTGTGGCGTGTCCTCCGAATGCTTAGCTGTCTCCAATAGTGGGAGAGTCTATGACTAGAGGGCACTGCCTCAGAATACAAGGGCATCCCTTTAAAACAGAGATGAGGAAGAATTTCTCTACCCAGAGGGTGGTGAATCTATGCAACAGCTGTGGAAGGCAAGTTATTGAGTATATTTAAAATAGAGGTTGATTGGCTCCTGATTAGTAAGAGTGTCAAAGGTTACGTGGAGAGGGCGGGAGAATAGGGTTGAGAAGAACAGAAATGACAGAACAGCCGTGCAGATTCGATGTGCCGAATGGCCTAATTCTGCTTCTATATCTTATAGTCTAAAGTAAATATCTGCAGAGTGTTTAAAATTGCTATCAGAGTTCTCTTCAATTAGAGTGTAGCACAGTGATCAATAGAGATTCAGCCCAACGGGAAGAAATAGAGACATCCCACCTTCGCTGCTGCCTCCAAACACCTTTTTACAAGTGCCGCTTTCACTTCTAGACTCAAAATCTTCAATACAAAGAATGAGAAGCTTAAAGTTACCCATCTACCGCCTGTGGATTGATTTGGGACCCCCCCCCCCCCCGCCAAATCAGCTTCTGTTGAGACTGAGAAAGTCGTCACAGTCCGCGAGTCAATCGTAGTTCTCAGAAGCAACTAGATGATAAAGTCGAATGAGAGAGAAGAAAAAAGAAACGTGCATGAGCATAGTTAAAGATTGGGATAATGGTGTGGTTCTTCAAACGAGGTGATAAGATAATCAGAATTTCCTAGTTATGTGCCTGCCATATTAGTGCGGGAGCGCACTGCTAATGTACTGCAGAGACAGTGACAGATCTGGGAACTGGCAATGACAAGATAGGCAGAACAAATGCCCTTCTGAAATATCAGTGATTCACTCAAACTCTCTCAAGGGCAGTGGGTCCTTTCTCTTCCCATCCACCTACCTTCATCCTCATCTAGCTTCACCTGTCACCTTCCACCTTGTAAGCCTTCCCCTGCCCCTCACCTTCGCGTTCTGGCTCCTGCCCCCGTCCTTTCCATCCCTGCTGGAGGGCCTGTGACGTCGACTCTATTCCCCTCCACTCATACCGCCTGACCCGCTCAGTACCTCCACCATTTTGTGTGTGTGTTACTCCTTTCTCTTTATCCTGTTAAACCTTCTTCGCTGTACAAACACAATTAAACCTCACCTCCGCTCACTGCTCTGGGCTCCGCAACAATTATTCCGCTTTGCTCTGAACTGGGGCTAAGGTTGCGGCCTGCTACGGGCTCCACAGTGTTTACTCTGCTATGCTCTGAACTGAGGCTGAGGCTGAGGCCTGCTCTGGGCTTCACGTCTGAGGACTCAGTTCTGTTCTAAATGCTATTTGCTTATTTTACTGCTTGCACGATTTGTTTTATTTCTCTCTGCATTTTGAGTGTTTGTTGATCTTTTTCAAGGGTTCTTTTGGGTTTCTTTGTTCTGTGGCTGCCTGTAAGCAGATGAATCTCAAGGTTGTCTAATGTATGCAAAGCTTGATGATAAAATGTACGTTGAACTTCTAAGTCTTTGCAGAGGAGATTAATGAGGGCATTGCCAAAGCTGGAGGATTTTAGCAAGAAGAAACCAGCTCATAAATCTCCTCTGCGACTCTCTCATGCCTTTGCTGTCCTGTACGCAGTATTCCAGCTGTGGCTGTGTGCTCCCTAAGCTCCAGTATTTATTGATTTGTTGAGAAACAGCACGGACAAGGCCCCTCCGGCCCTTCAAGCTGCGCTGCCCAGCCATCACTCAATTTAATCCTAACCTAATCTTTGGACTGTAGGAGGAAACCCACGTGGTCACCGGGAGAACGTACAAACTCCTTAAGGGCAGGGGCGGGAATTGAACCCAGATCGCCAGTAGCCACCATGTTACCGTGCCTCCCTGCTCTCGTGCTCCATGCCTCGGCCAGAAAATCATCTCAAGTTGATGGTGCTCTTGAACATCAGAGCTGAGCTGTTCTTACAATTACATTCAACACAAGGAGGCCGTGACATATTTCAGATCAGCAATCATCATCCTCCCCAATGAACAAGCAGCACATGAGCACGTTTGGGTCTTTTACAATATTCCAGTGGCCACACCGCATAATTGAAGTGAAATTCAGTGTCTGAATTTGAGCTGTTGTTTACTGCCTACCCACACAATCTCACATCAGGGCCAAAGATAGTTTCTTTTAAAAAAAACACCATCTGTCAATGCAAATGCTCTAAGCTTTATTCTCAGTTGCATCACCAAACTATGGTGGGGGAGCCTAAGACCAGAGGAGACAGCTTCAGAATAGAGTGGAGTCTTTTTCTAATAACAGTGATGAGGAGGAATTTCTTTAGCCAAAGAATGGCAAACCTGTGGAACTCGTTACCACAGGTGGCTGTGGAAGCCAAGACATCGGGTATATTTAAGGCAGGGGTTGACAGATTCCTGATTAGTCAGGGCATAAAGGGATACCGGGAGATTGAAGACAAGAGATTTGGGTTGAGAGGGAAAATGGATCAGCCATGATGAAATGGCGGAGCAGACTCAATAGGCCAAATGGCCTAATTCTGCTCCTATATCCTATGGTCTAAATGAAGGTGTTACATTTAGAACATTATTTTCTATTGATCCCTCTCCCATGAATGCCAGCAGCTTTATTTTATCGGAAGCTCGAGGAGATTTGGTACGTCACCAAAGACTAGCAAATTTCTTCTGACGTACCAAGGAGAGCATTCTAACTGGCCACATCACAGTCTGGTATGGAGGGGCCGACGCACAGGATTGAGAAAAGCTGCAGAGGGGCTGTAGACCGCCACGGTTGAGGACTTAAAGAGATGATGCCTCAAGAAGATGGCATCCATCAGTGAAAACATTCACCACCTGGGACATGCCCTCTTCTCATAGCTACCATCAGAGAGGAGGTACAGAAGCCTGAGACACACATTCAACATTTCAGGCACAGCTTCCTCCCCTCCACTGTCAGATTTCTGAACAGTCCATGTTCTGAATTTTTCTGGCTTCAGGCAGACCATCTACCTTCTGTAGACTGTGAGCCTTCACGGTTTCAGTGCGCCCTCCATCAACAAAGCACATCAGGGAGGTGATCGAGTGGGGAAATTACACGCACACAAGGATGGACGTAAACAGCAGTCTTGCTCATAATGTCCACATCCCATAAAACAAGAGGAGAACCTCATCTGACAATCACTGGAGGCAGACCCCTCCACCTTTCAACTGGTGATGAAAACTTTGATTATTATCAATGTATATGTAAATTAAACAACCTTGAGATTTGTCTGCTTACATCCACCACAAAACAAGAAACCCAAAAGAAACCAACTTAAAAAGACCAACAACCAATGCACAGAGAGAGAGGAAAAAAAACACAGATTATGCGAGCAATGAAAGCAAGCAACAGCTTTCAGAACTAGATTGAGTCCATTGACCCGGAGCCCAGAGCAGTCAAAGTTGACTCACAGCCTCAGTTCATCGCACAGCGGGGCGCATCACCATGGAGCTCGCAAATACAGAGCCTGGAGCAGCCAGAACAGTCTCACAGGCTCAGCGCCGCGGAGAGAGGACTAAACGTCGCGGAAGAGTGAGCACAATCGGCCCGACCCTCGCCTCCGGTCCCGACAGCCTGCCTTTTCAGTCTACCTGGACCAGTTTTTAAATTGCCCAAACAGCAGGCCATCCCCCGCTCTAGGACCTAGGCCCCGCCGCGGCAACAGACTCTGGGCCTGGACAATGCAGAGTAAACTGTAAAAGCCACTGAAACTGCACAGTGCGGGTAAATGATAAAGTGCAAGATAGATAGTGAGGCCAGGAGATCATTCTATCGTACAAGAGGTCCATTGAAGACTCTGATAACAACAGTAGGATAGAAGCTATCCTTGAGCCTTGTGGTACATGCTTTCAAGCCATGTATCCTCTACCCGGTGGGAAAGGGGAGAGGAGAGAACGTCCGGGGTTAGTGGGGTCTTTGATCATGGCCGACATGGTGATCCACCAAGTCACACTCAGATTGGAGGAGCAACACATTATATTCTGTCAGGGTAACCTCCAACCTGATGGCATGAATAGTGATTTCCCCTTCCGGTGAACAAATTCCACGCCTCCCCTTCCTCTATTCCTCACTCTGGCCTCTTAACTCTTCTCACCTGCCTATTACTTCCCCCCGGGTCCCCTCCTCCTTCCCTTTCTCCTACTGCCCAATCTCCTCTCCCATCAGATTCCTTCCTCTCCAGTCTTTTACCTCTTCCACCCACTTGGCTTCACTACCACCTTCCAGCTTGCCTCCTTCCCCTCACGCCCCTCTCCTCGCCTTCCTCCTCAGTCCTGAAGAAGGGTCTCGACCCCGAAATGTCGACTGTCCACCCGCCTGACCTGTTGAGTTCCTCCAGCATTTTGTATGAGTTTCTTTGATTACGCTGGCAGTGAGAAGTGCAGACAGAGTTCATAAAGGAGATGGTGGGCTCCTGTAACGTGCCGAGCTGTGACTACAAGCCCCTGCACTTTCTAACGGCCACGGGCACAGCTGTTGCCACACCAAGCCATTATGCACCCCAGATAGATTGCATTCTCAAGTGTGCGTCGATTAAAAAGTGGCAAGAGTCGACAGGGACCTGCCAAATTTCTTTCACCTCCTGAGGAGGCAGAGGCATTTCATGGCCGTGACATCAATACGGTTGCACCAGTACAGGCTGTCGTGACCTCGGAAATTAAAGCCCTCATAAAACAAGGGGTTGTAATGTATGCGAGCGTTGTAGCAGAGCCCGTGGCCGATACATGGGGAACATCACACTTGAGAATTAATGGGGTGAAGCTTGTCACCATTTGGTTGGTCCTGGCACTCCAACGTAACAATAATAAGTAAGGGTATTAACCTAGATTCCAAATTCTGGGAATCATCACAGTAAAAAAAAAGATGGTAGGTTGAGCAAAGGCACACTGACACTTTAAAGCCTTAATGCTGAAATGCAAAGATTACAGAAGTTTATTTCATCGTCAAAGAGTGGTATTAACTTTGATCTTTGTTCCATCCAGTTAAATTTGGCTATGAGCAAGTTGCAAACAACATATTAGCTTTTTTTTTAATAAAAAGCTGCTATTCATACAAATGTCTGTCATGCTGCTGTATTCAGAGTTCCCAGCAGATGTTATCCCCTGACCTGGGAGCGCCTGCACAGACACTGCCGAGTGCTGTTTCCATAGGGGACCAATCCAAGTGGGAAAATGTGGCTGAGAAACACAGCAACGGCTTCAGAATCCTTGATAGTTGCAACAAACGCAGTCTTCTAACTCTCTCCTGACAACAATCTCCTTGACGAGCGTCTGCTATGCTGGCAGCGTGACCATCTGCTACTTCACTGATTCAAATGAGCAGGAGGGGGAATATTTGCAGGCTCTTAAGTCTTGAACGTTAACACGATTGAACAATTCCGCCAGGCGAGAATTAGCCCAGGAGGCCGGTGTGCCCTCGCTTGCACCTCTGTCCTGAACCCATTCATATAAATGTGAGTGCAAAGAAAGCACGGCGCCAGCTCTACTTCCTCAGGAGTCTGCGGAGGTTCGGCAGGACATCTAAAACTTTGATAAGCTTCTGTAGATGTACAGTGCAGAGCGTACTGACTGGCTGCATAAGGGCCCGGCATGGAATCCTACAAAAGGTAGCAGATTCGGCCCAGTATATCACGGGTAAAGCCCTCCCAACTATTCAGCACATCTTCATGAAACACTGTCGTAGGAAAGGAGCATCCACAAAAGATCCTCACCACCCAGGCCATGCTCCCTTCTCCCAGTTGCCATCTGGTAGAAGGTACAAGAGCCTCAGGACTCACACCACCAGGTTCAAGAACAGTTACCACCCCTCAGCCATCAGGCTCTTGAACCAGAGGGGATAACCACACACATCTATTGAGATGCTCCCACAACCAGTGATCCCACTTGAAGAACTCCTTATCTCATGTTCTCGTTATTTATTCCTATTTATTTATATTTGCATTTGCACAGTTTGTTGTCTTCTGCACTCTGGTTGATCTTTCATTGATTGTGTTAGTTACTATTCTATAGATTTGCTGAGTAAGCCTACAAGACACAGAATCTCAGGGTTGTATATGATATGTACTGATAATAAAATTTACTTTCTACTTTTTTAGGTAGGTAGTGATGGTAAGGCCGTATCTGAGTGCCACACTCAATTCTGGGACCATTTAAAGTTCAAAGTAAATCTTATTATCAAACTACATATATGTCACCATATACAAGGCTGAGATTCATTTTCCTTTGGGCATACTCAATAAATCTATAGAATGATAATCCTAACAAAATCAATGAAGGTCCGCCCAACCAGGCCGTTAGAACATAAGAACATAGGAGCAGGAGTAGGCCATCAGCCCATCGAGCCTGCACCGCCATTCAATAAGATCATGGCTGATCTGTCTGTAAGCTCAGCTCCATCTACCTACCTTTTCCCCATAACCCTTAATTCCCCTACTGTGTAGAAACCTATCTAACTGTTTATAAATATATTTAGTGAGGAAGCCTCAACTGCTTCCCTGGGCAAAGAATTCCACAGATTCTCTGGGAAAAACAGTTTCTCCTCATCTCCGTCCTAAATCTTCTCCCCTGAATCTTGAGGCAATGTCCCCTAGTTCTAGTCTCACCTACCAATGGAAACAACTTTCCTACTTCTATCTTATCTACCCCTTTCAAAATTTTGTATGTTTCTATAAGATCCTCTCTCATTTTTCTAAATTCCACAGAGTACAGTCCCAGGCGACTCAATCTCTCCTCATAGGTTAACCCCTTCATCCCTGGAATCAACCTGATGAACCCCCTCTGCACTGCCTCCAAAGACAGTATATCCTTCCTCAAGTATGGAGACCAGAACTGCACGCAGTACTCCAGGTGTGGCCTCACCAGTACCCTGTATAGTTGCAGCATGACCTCCCTGCTCTTGAATTCAATCCCTCTAGCAATGAAGGCCAACATTCCGTTTGCCTTCTTAATAACCTGTTGTACCTGCAAGCCAACTTTTTGCAATTCATGAACAAACACTCCCAAGTCCCTCTGCACAAAAGCATGCTGCAATCTTTCACCATTTAAATAATAATCTGCTCTTCTATTATTCCTTAAGAGGATGATCTCACATTTACCAACATTGTATTCCATCTGCCAGACATTGGCCCACTCACTTAACCTATCTATATCCCTCTGCAGGCTCTCCACATCCTCTGTACAATTTGCTTTTCCACTCAGTTTAGTGTCATCAGCAAATCTTGCTACGCTACACTCAGTCCCCTCTTCCAAATCATCAATGTAAATGGTACACCAAAGTGCAGAAGCAACAATGTGCAAATACAAAAAGAAGGAATAGTAATAATAAATAAATAAGCAATGAATATCACGAACATGAGATGAAGAGTCCTTGAAAGTGAGTCCATTGGTTGCAGGGACCTTTCTGTGACAGGGCAAGTGAAGTTTATGTAGTTATCCCCTTTGGTTCAACAGCCTGGTGGTTGAGGGTAATAACCGTTTCCGAAATTGGTGGTTTGAGCCCTGAGGCTCTTAGATATGTAAGGGGGTTTCAACTTTTATGTTACTGCGGAGGCTAATTAAAATGGCGTCTTCGTTACGTTAATCTGGGGAATGCGGCTTTGTTGTGTTAAACGCTGAGAAAGTTTGCGTTAGCAGCTTGTTTTGGTTTAGAGGGTGATAAGAGGGTGCTATTAACCAATTGAGATGGTTGTTATAGTTTTGGTGTATTTGAAGATACTGTATGCGCGGGGTTTTGGGGGAGAAGGCGGGAGAGCGAGACAGAGGATGGACCAGGTGCTGTGAGTCCGCTAACGGGGTCGGACCCGAGGAGGGCGATCGGCGAGGAGACGGAGATGGACTCCTGTGGAGCGTCTGGTCGACCACCGTTGGTGGTCCCAGGCGGCCGGTCGAGGTGGTCCGAGGGGTCACAGGGTGAAGAAGAAGGTCCTTGAGCTCCAACTGTTTGTGCACGAAGAGATTGAACTTTGATAAGTGTGGCGCCTTTTATTTTCCTTTTATATTTTATTGTCTATTAATTATATAGTTCCAGTAATATCTATAAACTGTAAATCATTTAATCGTATCTGGTGTATTGTCTGTTACTTGGGCGGGATGGGGTACCTCACACAGCATCCACACAAACGAATTACCCAATTTGCCGGGGCCGAGGGCTGTTTCCCTAGACGACAGCGAGCTGAGCGACCCTGAGGGTGGCCAGGGGTGGCTACAGATAGATAGATAGATAGACATACTTTATCTATAAATAAGGAAGGTAATCAAGGCCCAGAGATGGCAGCAAAGAACAAGTCAACTGGTTCCAGGATTGACAGTTTTCATTCATGAAGGGTCGAAAGGGCACTGTATCTCAATAAGCAAAAATAAATAACTTATTTATCTCGTTTATATCGAGGGTGTGCTGGGGGGACAGCCCGCAAGTGTCGTCATGCATTCTCGTGCCAACATAGCATACCAATAATGCCCGGCAGCGCAACACAGAACAGACCAAGCAACAACAGAGTGAGACTGAAATAGGGCTGCAGCTGGCATACTGTGCCCAAAAGGAACCAAGCAAGGGGTACCAAAAACATCATCCCCGATGTGAAAAAGCACCTGAGATTCAAAACTTGAAAAATCAAGTACTGCATGTGCCAGAGTGAGGCGGCTAAGAAAGAGGCAGCAAAAGTTGTTCTTTGAGAGGATGAAGTAGTGAAAGACAGCTGTTATCCTGGTGAATGTTTAACACGTAATGTGGTGTATTATTGCCACGTGTACCAAGGTGGAGTGAAGAACTTTGTGTCACATGCCAGCCAAGCAGATCATTTCATCATAACAGTGCACTGAGGTAGTAGAATGTAGAATTAGGTGTTATAATAACAGCGGGGGCATAAACGAAGGAAAGGCTAGAGAGAAGATATGCCACAGTGTAAAGGAGTTCTTGAAAATCTGTTCCCGGGACATTGCCGATGAGGCCAACCTCCATAATTGAGTGACTGCAGAACCAATCACAGGTTGGAAATCATTTCAACAAATTCCTTGCGATCGGTCACTGCTGTTGTAATGTGAGAAAGTGCGCATATGATACTGCAGCAACCGTGAACGACAAGATGTTCAAATTCACCCTCAGATTACATATACTACACTCAAAAAAAAACACAAAATCAGGAGAATGCCATTAAGACCTTGGACCCAGACCACTGTACAATGGGATTATGGATTGGATTGACTGAGGTGCAGCATGGAATAGGCCCTTCCGTCCTTCTGAGCCACGCTGCCCAGCGATGCCCCGATTTAATCCTATCTTAATCACGGGACAACTTACAATGTCCAATTAGCCTACCAACCGGTACGTCTTTGGACTGCGGGAGGAAACCGGATCACCCGGAGGAAATCCACGCGGTCACGGGGAGAACGAACAAACTTCCTCGCAGGCAGCGGCAGGAATTGAACCCCGGGTCACTGGTACGGTAAAGTGTCATGGTAACCACTACACTACCGTGCTGCCCAAAGTTCCAGATCGCAACGCACGAAGTTCGCCACACAACCAGTGATGAGATTCCCTCTCCACATCACAACCACATCCGAAACTGCAACAACTCAGCTGATATTATATTATATAGGCCAAGCATTCAGAGGGCCCACCACCAGCAAGCTTGAATTTCCAGCATCTGCAGATTTCCTCGCGTTTGCACACCAATGATGTTTCCTTGTATGGTGATGAAAGATTTGCAAGCAAATAACCAAGAACAGCTGATCCCAGACTGCAGTTTCATGGTCCCATTAATGATGATAACGTTTTATTCCAAATCAATTCAAGCCACAAGATGTAGGAGCAGAATTAGGCCATTTGGCCCATTGAGTCTGCTCTGCCATTCCATCACTGCTGATTTATTAACCCTTCTCAACTCCATTCTCCTGCCTTCTCCCCATAACCTTTGACACCCTGACCTCCGTTTTAAATATATTCAATGATTTGACCTCCATAGCCATCTGTAGCAATGAACTGCACAGGTTCACCACCACCTGGCTGAAGAAATACTTCCTTATCTCTGTTCTAAAGGGGCTGTTGGGGGGGGGGTATTCTGGAGTTAGGCGATAACGAAATATTAATTTCGACAGCAACCAACCTTCAGATCTGAATATGGAATGTAGACTGAATATAAAACACAGCTTGGAACAATGATTTCCTGGAGCTGCATTTTAGAGTAAATTGTAGACAAGGAAATACCCAATTGACTGGGGATGTCTGCATATGCATGAATGTAATCCAACACCCCCAATGCATGAATACAACTCAGAGACCACAACATTTAGATCAAACTGCAGACCAGGAGACAGTCAATCGACTGAGATATCTGCATATGCATGAATGCAATCAACACCCCATTGCATGAATGAATACAACTCTCAGAGCAAAAGGCAGACCAGGGGATTTCTAATTGACTGAGATGTTTGTATAGGCATGAAAGCAATCGACATCCCACTGGATGTATACGACTCAAAGACCACAGCGTTTAGAGCAAATTGCAGACCCAAGAGACATCCAATTGACTGAAATGTCTGCATATGCATGAATGCAATCAACACCCCATAACATGAATATGACTCAGACACCATAGTAACTAACACTCATTTTGGGTGTATTGGTGGGAATACCCAGGAATCTGGAAAATTATGCAACTCACAAGAAGCATTATGAGGGCATTGTAACTATAGAAATTGTCCTGTTACCTTTGCTCTTTAACATCTAAAAATGTGCTGTAATGTTGGATTGGGGAGCCTCTCCAACGGCTGTCAGATTCCATGTACCCCAAATAAAGACTTCTATATCTAACAGCTGTGTCTCTCTGCTGACCGTTCACAGACATGACAGGGACACTCTTCTAATTTGAGGCTGTGCTTCCTGGTCCTACATCCCTTCCATGTCCACTCTATCTAGGCCTTTCAATATCTGATAGATTACAATGAGATCCCCCCTTTCATTCTTTGAAACTCCAGCGAATACAGGCCCAGAGCCATCAAATTCCTCATACATTGTATTATTGAAAGGACTAGATAGGGTGGATGTGGAGAGGATGCTTCCTATGGTGTGGGTCTGCAGAAATAGAGGGTACACCCTCAAAACTGAGGGGCGACCTTTTAGAACAGAATTAAGGAGTAAGTTTTATAGCCAGAGAATAGTGAATCTGTGGAACGCTCTGCCAAAGACTGCGGCAGAGGCCAAGTCTGTGGGTATATTTACGGCGGAAGTTGATCACTTCCTGATCGGCCAGGGCATCAAAGAACACGGCAAGGAGGCAGGTGTGTGGGGTTGAGTGGGATCCGGGATCAGCCACGATGGAATTGCAGAGCAGACTCGATGGGCCAAATGGCCCAATCCTGCTTTTATGTCTTATGGTCTCATGCGACTGCTTGTATTATCCTAATCCATGTCTCCATGTCAAGAGGCGAAACCACAGGACACTTGTCCAGTAACTGAACCACTGTATTATCACATTGCAATAAAATGGTTTATTACAAAAAGTAAACGAAGCAGAAGGACCCATGAACTATCTTTTACATTGAACAGCTGTAACCCTGCTTGCCCAATGTGCTCTCTGTGCCGGATACCACTGCAGTCCTATTGCATTATGAATGCGATTTATGCTAAATTTATGTACAACTGTGGTCCAAAACGCGACAGGATGAAGGTTTTATTCGGGCATTTCCCGTTAAGCAGTAATAAAAGGCTTCAGCTTCCCACTGCTAACAAAAACTCTTGCCTCAATATAAAATAAGAAGTTTGACTGACAGATGTGAATGGTTTCAGGTCTTTGTTTTATCATGAAACGAGCTCCATGTGGTACCCACTGGGAGGTGCTGCCATTTCCTTCGTGCCGGTCCAGAACAAACTTGCCATAAATCTACTAACCAGCAGAGCATGACCAGAACCGCAGAACTGCTCTACGACTGGAAAGGAGAAACTAGATTTACAGGGCAGCCTGATTGCATCGCTGAGAACCAGGGTCAAAGAGCTTCCACAAATTCCTTGACATCAGTCATTGTTGTTGAAGGAACGAACGTGAGAAGCTGATATAATCCCCTTGCTGTGCAGTTTATAACAGCGAGGCGTTTAAGCTCCCCTTCAGTTTCAGATTTATCACATGCACATTGAAACAGTGAAACATGCCGTTTGCTTGAGCAGCCAACACACCCAAGGATGTTCCGTGGGCAGCCTGCAAGTGTCACCAGGCGTTCCGGCGCCAACATCGCATTCCCACAATGTTCAGCAGAACAATACCAGCAGCGACAACAACAACAGAACAAGACCAGTCAACAACAGTAAGACAAGCCCTTTTCCCATTCTCTCACCCCCTCATACACTCAGGACGGTCCGCCCGGTCCTTGGCCGGCAGACTCTGACCTGGACTTGCCGACTTTGGCCTTCCACCGCACCGGATCTTTCAGTTACAGCTTTCCCCTTTGTATTTCACCAACCTCCACGTCAACTCTAGGATTTGCCAATCACGGGTTTGCCCTTAGGGCCTTGACCTCAGGAATCATTGATCTTTAACCTCAGGCCTTGACTTCTGGCCTCATATAGACCTCTGATCCTGGCGGCCAGTGGGTTTCAGGTCCTCATGATCTCACCCGTACAGACCTTCAACTCGGGACTTGGTAACCTGGGGGAAATCATTGGTCTCAACACCCGTTGACCTGACCCTACCCACCCGCTGGATCGCTGACCTTCAACCCTGGAGCGTTCCAAACTCTCCTGACTCTTCATTCTCCCTTCTCCCTGTCCCTGTACCCTAACCTGACCCCTAGCTCTCACGCTGTCCCCAAAACCATTGCTACGAACCTTAAAAAACAACAGCATCTGAGCCACATTGCCGGACGTCACAGCTCGGTGCCATCTTGAACAGAACGTACTCAAGACCATAAAAAATTGGAGAATAAATCATTCCAACCTTTGATTCCGCTCTGTTAATCAATATGATGATCCTAACCAGAGGACACGGCCTCAGAATAGAGGGACGTCCATTTAGAACAGAGGTGAGGAGGAATTCCTTTAGCCAGAGGATGGTGAATCCGTTGCCACAGGTGGCTGTGGAGGCCAGGTCATTGGGTATGTTTAAGGCAGAAGCTGATAGATTCTTGATAAGTCATTGAATGTATTTAAAGGGGGGTTAATAGGTTCTTGTTCGGCCAGGGCATCAATGGTTACGGAGATAAGGAAGGAGAATGGGGAATAAATCAGCCATGATGGAATGGCAGAACAGTCTCAATGTGCCGAATGGCCTAATTCTGCTCCTATGTCTTATGCTCTTAATTCACTTGGAATAAAGCATTATCGTCATTAATGGGACCATGAAACTACAGAGCTTTCTGTGTGTGCGAGTCTGGGTTCAGCCACGATCTTATTGAATGGTGATGCAGGGTCCAAGGACTGATTGGCATTCTCCAGCTTTGGCTTTTGAAGGACCTGCAGGGATACGGGGAGAAGGCAGGAGACTGAGGCTGAGAGGGAAAAAGGATCAACCATGATGAAATGGCGGAGAAGACTCGATGGGGCAAATGGCCCAATTCTGCTCCTAGATCTTATGGTTTCACGGTTGTGGATTTTCCTGCCCAATAAGCACAGCACGCGGTGAAAATTGGAAACAAACACAGAAAAGGCTGGGAGTGCTCAGCAGGTCAGGCAGCAAGGAGAAGTTAGATTGAGTCAAATGCAACGCGGTTTGGTGCTGGGACCACCAATGTTTCTCGTTCACGTTTCAATTACTTCAAATTAGAAAATTACAAATCTGTAGGCTTTGCCAAATTTTGAAATCAAGGAAAGTAAAGCAGTAATCAGCTGGATACAGTACAGAACAAAAAAAACACAAACTGCTGGAAGAACTCAGCTGGTCAATTCCCACAAAAGCAAAGAAAATACACTTAACTCTGGGCAAAATAGAGGCAACTGAATATCAATATAGATAAGACAGGCAGCACCTCGGGGGGGGTGTGTGTATATATATATATATATATATATATATATATATATATTTAATATGTTAAATTAAGTAAGCAGTTCAAAAACAGAAATAAAAAGAGTAGTGAGGTAGTGTTCATGGGTTCAATGTCCATTTAGAAATCAGACGGCAGAGGGGAAAGAAGCTGTTCCTGAATCGTTCAATGTGTGCCTTCAGTCTCCTGTAGCTCCTTCCTGACGGTAGCAATGAGAAGAGGGCATGTCCTGGGTGGTCGGGGTCCTTAATGATGGATGCCACCTTTTTAAGGCATCGCTCCTTGAAGATGTCCCAGATGCTGAAGCAGCAAGTAGGCACACCTGTAGAAATTTGTGAGTGCCATTGGTGATGTGTCAAATCTCCTCAAACTCCCAATGAACTCCTAATGAAATGCATTCGTTCAGAACGTAGAACGACACAGCACAGGAACAGGCCCTTGGCCCATGTGCCGTGCATGATGGCAAGTTAAACTGCTGCCCTCTGCCTGCACACATTCCACAACCCTCTGTTGCCTGCATAGTCACGTGTCCATCTAAAAGCCTCTTGAATGCCTCCAGAGCATCTGCTTTCAACACCACCCGAACAGCAGGACCCAGACATCTACAAATCTGTGTAAAACAAAAAATTTGACTTGCACATCTCATTTTAACTCCCCTCCCCCACCTTAAAGCTCCACCCTGTAGGATATGACATCTTTACCCTGGGTAAAGATTCTAGCTCTCGACCCATCTTTGCCTCTCATAATTACATTAACTGCTATCAGGTCTCTTTCAGGCCTCCAACAGTCCAAAGAAAAGAAACAAATCCAAGTTTGTCCTTAAAGCTAATACCGTCCAATCTAGGCAGCCTCAGTAAATCTCAGCAGTCTTGGTAAAACTCTCGAACGCCTTCACACCCTTCCTGTTATGAGGTGACCAGAATTGAACGCACTACTTCAAGTGCAGCCTAACCAACGTTTTATGCAACTGCATTCAGAATTTTCTAAGTTCTGATGATTCATCTACTGTATCTGGTGAAGCCTCCTGTACATTGGCGAGACCCGACAGAGACTGGGAGACCGCTTCGTCGAGCACCTTTGCTCCATCCGCCACAAAAAGTAGGACTTCCCGGTGGCCACTCGTGTCACTTCTACTTCCCATTCTGACGTGTCAGTCCATGGCCTCCTATACTGTCGCGATGAGGTAACCCTTCCCTACCCATCAGCTCCCCCTGGTGTTCCCGCCCCTTCCCTTTCTTCCATGGCCTTCTGTCCTCTCCCAACAGATTCCACCCCCCCACCTTCTCCAGCCCTTTATCTCTTTCACCAATCAACTTCCCAGCTCTTTACTTCACCCCCCTCTCCCAGCTTCACCTATCTTCTGCCACCCTGTAGTTCTTCCTCCCCTACTCCACCTTCCTATTCAGACTTCTAACCCTTTTCCAGTCCCGTTGAAGGGTCCCTGTCGAATGTCGCCTGTTTATTCTTTTCCATAGATGCTGCCTGGCCTGCTGAGCTCCTCCAGCGTTTTCTTGCGTTGCTTCCTAAGTTTTAAACTGTGACCCTACCTAGCATGCCCTATCGCCTCTTTACCATCCTATCTGCTTGCATTGCCATTTCACCTTTCTCAAACTATGATACAAACCAGTGACCTGCAGATGTTTGAAGGACTGTTACAGCTGCTCAGCGGTCAAGAGGAACAGGATGAGACAGCAAGAGCAATCTACACTCAGAGATTTCCGCAAAAGCTACAACTTACACCAGGGGTGGCCAATCTTTTACATTCCATGCGTCAATTTTTTCACGCACGAGTTCAGATGCAATTTTTTCCCACGCACGAGTTCCATATTAACATATTTTTACAAGAATTGAATGGGGGTACAAGAGTTGTATGGCGCATCTGAACTGGTGAGTGAAAAAATTGACGTATGGAATGTAAAAGGTTGGCCACCCCTGATTTACACTAATAAGCACTTATTAAGCAACAAAGTTCAAAGTATGCATGCACTATACAACCTTGAGAGTTTCTCCCCTTAAAGGCAGCCACAAAGCAAAGAAAACCCAAAAGAACGTACTAAAAAGGAGACCCAACGTGCAGAGAGAAGAAAAATATATCGCACAAACAATAAAAGCAAGCAAATAGCATTCAGAACTGAAGTCCGTCTGCAGACATGAAGCCACAGCCTCAGCTCAAGACTATCTGCTTTCTGTGAATAAATACCATGGAGCAGCAAGCTGAGCCTCTCAGCCCCGACATCCTGACCTTCTCAATCTGGTGCGGAATTTAAACTGCCGTCCGAATATCAGATTCTGTCATCTCGATATACTCTGGGGCCCGGAACCCTCCGCCCAGGTTCGGCCCGTACCCGACCGTTCCAATTCGGCCCAGCGTTTAAACCAATCGAACCCCGGGTCTTCCCTCACTCTTGGTGACGGGCCCCACTGCCTCGCCTCGCTTCTGCCGCCTCGAATTGTGCCCAAGACCAAAGGGGAGTGACAGACGACCGCTTTCGATGACTGTTTACCACAAAAAGTGTGACTAATAAAGTATTCAGTTGCTTCCTTCGTTTTGTCTGCTGCTGATAAATGGTCGCTGAGCATCACCAGCGCCATCTTAAACGGGAAGTTTAATTCACTTCAAATAAGTATTGACACCAAGGCAGAGAGGAAAGTGGATGACCAAATGTCTGGGCAACAGTATCAGTCTGCGGTGCTCAAAGACAGAACGGAAAGTGGAGTGATTTCCAGAGTGTCTGGGGCTACAGGTGAAAAATCTACACAACCAAGCACGCAAGTCCTATGAGGCACTTTTCCCCGCTCTTAATAACCCTTCCCTTGGAGGATGTGTTTGCAGCATTCAGTCGCTAAGAGCTCCTGAGGGAGCTGCGATGTAAAGTCAAACACATTTAGGTTTATGGACTGTCTGACCTAAGCAGGATCAGGCGTTGGCACCATTTTTGTTCTTCCACTGAAGGTTGTGGTGGTTGCGAGCACAAGGGACGGATGCGAGCTCGATTTCAACACTAAGGGGAAGTTTGGATCAGTACAGAGATGGTAGGGATATGGAGAGCTGTGGTCCCGGTGCAGGTCGATGGGAGCGGTTTTTGCACGGACTAGATGGGCCGAAGGACCTGCTTCTGTGCTGTACTTCTCTATGACTCTAGGCTTTTACCACACTTTGGGCTGTACCACCGCATACGCACAAGCCAGCAGTGCGGAGCGAAGAATTTCTGTCAAACATCCCAAGGTCACAATCACCTCTGTAGCAGGTGACAGGGGACCCATAAACAACTATAAAAGCTTCTGCAAAACTAAATTACCGCTGCTCTGGGATTCCTGGTGAAGCTTTCGAAACGGATACAGCAAATCCAGACTTGAAGGAGAACTCAGAATAGAAAATTGACTACACTTCAACTAAGTTTTGTCACCAAAGAAAGATTACCTCATAACATAACAGTTCTTCACTCAGCTCTCAAAGCACTTCATCACAGTTCATATTACCCAACAACCATCACGTTCCCGAACCAGTGCGGATAACCTCTTTCACTTTGCTGCTCAAGGACGAAGAGGAGGTTTGAATATAGGTAAACAAGATTATGAGGGGTAAACAACAGGAATTCTGCAGATGCTGGAAATTCAAGCAACACGCATCAAAGTTGCTGGTGAACGCAGCAGGCCAGGCAGCATCTCTAGGAAGAGGTGCAGTCGACGTTTCAGGCCGAGACCCTTCGTCAGGACAGAGAGGATCTAAACTTCTTCGGTGTAGGCATCACCGGAAGAGGCTTCGCAGTAGCGAATTTTAAAAAACGCAAACAACAGGAATTCTGCAGATGCTGGAAATTCGAGCAACACGCATCAAAGTTGCTGGTGAACGCAGCAGGCCAGGCAGCATCTCTAGGAAGAGGTACACGTCGACGTTTCAGGCCAAGACCCTTCGTCAGGACAGACGAAGGGTCCTGACGAAGGGACTCGGCCTGAAACGTCTTCCTAGAGACGCTGCCTGGCCTGCTGCGTTCACCAGCAACTTTGATGTGTGCTATGAGGGGTATAGATGGGGTAAATGCAGACATGCTTTTTCCACTGAGGTTGGGTGGGACTACAACCAGAGGTCATGGGTTAAGGGTGAGAGGCAGACAGTCTGAGGGAAACACGAGGGGACACTTCTTCACTCAGAGGGCTCTGAAAGTGTGGAATGAGCTGACAGCCCCAAGTGGTACCTCTGCACTCAATTTCAACGTTTAAGCACAGGTACATGCATGGGAGGAGTATGGAGAGCTACAGTTCCAGAGCAGGTAGATGGGAGTAGGCAGTTTAAACGGTTTAGCACGGACTAGATGGGTCAAAGGGCGTGTTTCTGTGCTGTACTTTGCAATGACTCTATGACTCAACTCTGAAACTGATTCCACAACCGACAGGCTCAGCTTGAAGGGCTCAACGGCTAACATGCTCGGTTTTGTGTTTCTGAGTTAGTTATTATTTATTTATTTGTCTTCTTCCACACAGGTTCTCTGTCAGTCTTTGTGTGCAGTTTTACACTGATCCAGTTTTATTTCTCTGCTCTACTGTGACTGCCTGCCAAGAAAATGAATCTCAAGGTGACATACACGTACTTTGACACTGAACTTACTTTGAACTTCGGTTGTGCAGATTCTCTCTGACCCCGCTGTGACCTTCTGATTACTAATTGCTGTTATTTCCCCCATTTCCTTCTTGATTCGGATAAAGTATGGCTAACCTAGTTCCAGTGTCGTCGCCGTAAATCTTCCCAGTGCCCATCCAGCTTTCTGGTCTGTACGTAGCGTCCTGTATGGTCCAACTAAGCCGTGTTACAAGTTGCACAACCTCATGGTTTCAGGTCTTTTGGAAAAGATTTTAACCGGCAAAGAATCTGAAGCAGATAGGGCAGCAAACGAACTTGTGTGTTCAATGACACAAACCACTGAGCAGAGCAAGGCAGGTTATTTAGCTCACTAAAAGCAAAATAGGGTTTTATTTCCAAGTGGGCCAAAATGAAAAGTATAGTGGTTGCACATTTTTTTTTAAAAACTCAAGTAACTACCCACTATACTGGGTAAATAAAAAAAGGCCCCTGGAGGAGGTGCAAAAAGTCAATTATCACTTCTCATTAACAGCACTGTTTCTTTCTCCCCAGAACATCCTGGTGCAACTTTACACTGTCATCAAAGGGAGCATCATCACCTTGTATGGCTCCGTGCAGCATCCTCTCACACCGTACAAAAACTACAGTGAACGATAAAATTTCACACCAACTTTAAAGTTTCTTTTCCTAGGCAGTTAATCTGATCAACCATTCTAGTTAGTCCTCCCACCTCACCCACCACCGTCTATTACCCCATCACTGCACCGTAAACATTTTAAACCATACACGCTGACACCTTAAATACACGCTGACATTTATGCACATTTTACTCGATATCTGTACTTCTGACTTCAATTTTATCTGATTTTATATTCTATATAATTGTTGAGCGTTGTTTTTTTGTTGCGTGTCGTGCCAACACACCACGGCACATTTCTCACAAATGTCAATGTAGGGACTATAACACAGTGGTCCCCAACCTCTGGGCCGCGGACCGTTACCGGGCCGCGAAGCATGCAGGGGTGCAGCGGTAGCTGGAGCGCACCCAGCACATCTTTAAGAAAAAAGCCGAAATAAACAAGCTAATTAATTAGGTGCCGCCCAGAAGCCAGTCTTCATTAGAGGAACTGAGGTGGAGAAGGTCAATAACTTTAAATTCTTCGGCATAAAGGACCGACGTTTCTCGCTCTGAAAAGTGTCAGAGGGTCTGCCCTGGGACCAGCACGTAACTGTCATTACAAAGAAAGCACGGCAGCACCTATACTTTATTAGAAGTTTGTGTAGGTTCAACATGTCACCTTGATCCTGACAGCCCTGTCTTTTCAGCCTGTCTGGGCTGCTGTTTAAATTGACCAAACAATGGAACAGCTAAAGGCTCCAGCGCCCTGGAAAGAGGAATGAGCATCGCCTACAGCAAGTGAAATCGACAATCGCCTCTGATCTGGGCTGACATTTAGGTGCCGGGTGGCACCTAATTAATTCCCTTTTTTTTGGTTTTCTTAAAGATGAGTTGGATGCATTCCAACTACCGCTGCACCCCTGTATGCTTTGCGGCCCGGAGGCTGGGGACCACTGCTATACGACACTGGAGCGGAATTAGGCCATACAGCCCATCGAGCCTGCTCCACCATTCCGTCCCACTCAACTCCATACACCTGCCTTCTCGCCGTATCCTTTGATGCCCTGACCAATCAGGAAAAAAATCAATTCACTTTAAACATACACATGATCTTGGCCGCCGCAGCTGTTTGTGGCAGAGCATTCCACAGATTCAATACTCCCTGGCTGAAAAAAAAAAATTCCTCCTTACCTCTGCTCTAAAGGGTCGCCCCTCAATTTTGAGGCTGTGTCCTCTAGTTCTGGACACCCCCCTCATCTTCTCCACATCCACTCTATCTAGTCCTTTCAACATTTCGATAGGTTTCAATGAGATCCCCCTCCATTCTTCCAAATTCCAGTGAAGTACAGGCCCAAAGCTGCCGAATGCTCCTTATATGTTAACCCCTTCATTCCCAGAATCATCCTCGTGAACCTAACGAATAAAGTTGATCCCTACCACCTCTGCTGGTATCCTCATCAGGAAAAGATGAGCAGGTGGGGCTTATATTTACCCAGGGGAGAGTAAATAGTGCTGAGAACATGAGTTGTACAGTCCTTGAAACTGAGTCTATAGGTTGTGGAATCAGTTCAGAGTTGAGGTGAGTGAAGTTATTCACACTGGTCCAGGAGCCTGATGGTTGAAGGGTAATGACTGTTCCTGAACCTGGTGGTGTGGGACCTAAGGCTCCTTCCTGATGGCAGCAGAGATTAAGAGAACATGGTTTGGATGGTGGGAGGGCTGTGGGGTCCTTGATAATGGATGCTGCTTTTGATGTAAATATGCTCAATGGTGGGGAGGGCACTGCATGAGATGGCCACCACTTTGTGTAGGCTTTTCTCTTCTTGGGCTTTGGTTTTATGTAATAAATACTAATTCCATGCACTGCCAAAACAAACAGCATAAAATACTTGTTTCAATTTTATACCTGCCCAACTGAGGAAAGCAAAGGCAATAAAATGCCCTGCCATATCAGCTTCCCAGTGTTAATAAGCACTCCTACAACAAGGACTGGAGAACAGCCATCCTCTCTGCCATCACCATATCCAGACAGAATCAACCTTCAGAAACACAACAGATGAGGGGTCTCAGCCCAAAATGTCAGCTCTTTATCCCTCTCCACGGATGCTGCTCGACATCCAGCATGTTATGTGCATTACTCAGAATTTATTTTCACCTTGACTTGAGACTTTACGGCGGTGCCAAGAGGAAGAAGAACTGGCATAAAAGAAAGGTCATGCTTACGCTGCCCTTGAACATCACATGCCTGACAAGCAAGGGACGATCGATGTTTATGGTGGCGCGTCCTTTGGGAGAGTATGATGCTGGCATGCTCAAGGCCACACAGTCCAGCACGCAATCTTGTGGAAACGCCCGGCAGGCATACCACTTCAACTAATCTGATGATGCATTACTGTACCTATTTTCATACAATGCAATGGAAATTTTTTTTAAAGGTTGTGTCAGATACATTAGTTCATTAAACACTGTCAGGGGGCAGTGGTAACTCAAGTTATACACATAGTAAAGTTTTTTTTCTGAGAATTCAATTTACAAGTCTCTTCAAAGTCAAATTTATTACAAAAGTATGATTGAGAGGAGATTTGATAGAGGTACAGGCAAGCAGGCTTTTTTCCACTCAGGATGGTTGGGACTACAACCAGAGGTCATGGGTTAAGGGTGAAAGGTGAAAAGTTTAAGGGGAACATGAGGGGAAGCTTCTTCTCTCGGAGGGTGGTGAGAGTGTGGAACGAGCTGCCAGCACAAGTGGTGCATGTGAGCTCGATTTCAACGTTTAAGAGAAGTTTGGATAGGTACATGGATGGTAGGGGCATGGAGGCTATGGTCCCGGTACAGGTCGATGGGGACAGGCAGTTTAAATGGTTTGGCATGGACTAGATGGGTTGAGGGTCTTGATTTAGTGCCCTTTTCTATGACTCTATTTGTACGTTAGCGTGGCAGTGCGGAGATACACCTCTACCAAAGGAGGTTTAAGGCGCTTTCGCCCTTCCGCTAGCCTGCAGGTCACCCTTGGGCAAGACGTAGCACCTGCTCAGTCCCTCTCCCTGGATCAGGGTCACATGTAGCCGTGGGAGCAGGTGGTGGATGGTCGTATGAGCAGCCGGTGCAGATCACAAGTCCTGGTTATGCGACCACTGACGCCAGGCAGACAATCCCTGAAGAGTATTGATAGTGGCTGGGGGGTCACCTGTCTTCTGCAGACACTGGCCCAGAAGGCGGCGATGGCAAACCTCTTCTGTAGAAAAATTTGCCAAGAATAATCATGGTGACCATAATCGCCTATGTCATATGAAACGGCACATAACGACGATGTGTATGCTACTGCATACATACTTTGCCAATTTGAGAATTATTTAAGGCATGCACAGAAGAATAAAGAAATGTAGTTAAGAATGATACATTAACAATGAATGACCATCAATCATTGTGCAAGGGAAGACATTGTGCAAAAAAAAATACGTAACATTGAGAACGAGTTGTAGTCTTAAACGATGACCCTCTACCTCTTCCATGGGTTTCCTACATAAGCTTGTGTGTATCCTTCAGGCCCATTAATGTGACATGGTTCCAAAAGCAGACTTCAAGCTTGGGGGAAAAAAAAATTACCAAGGCTCAAAATGAACTGTGGTCCCAGCCACAAGAACTAAGTGCCCAACTCCATAGTTTATAGACTATGTCATGGTTTTGTTTTCTGGGAAGAAATGTGATTTTAGTCATTTTGACCGTGGAATGATTGTTGGTGCCAGACCAGGTGGTTTGAGTATCTCAGAAACTGCTGACCTCCTGGGATTTTCATGCACAACAGTCTCTAGAGTTGGGAGACAGAATGGTGTGGAAAACAAAAATAATCCAGCGAGCAGCAGTTCTGTAGGCGAAAACGCCTCGTTAATAAGAGAAGTCAGAGGAGAACGGCCAGACTGGTTCAAGCTGACAGGAACCCAAGGCGAAAATGACTCAATTAACCACTCAGTTACAACAGTGGTGTGCAGAAGAGCACCTCTGAACTCAAAACACGTTGAGCCTTTAAGTAGATGGACTACACAAGTTCAAGATTCAAAGTAAATTTATTAATAAACACACATGTCATCACATACATTTTCCTGCAGGCGTACTCAATAAATTTATAGAAAGACCGTACCAACTTGGGGGTTCAACCAGTGTGCAAACATAAAAAGAAATAATTAATAAATAAATAAATAAATAAATAAATAAATAGATAGATAGATAGATAGATAGATAGATAGATAGAACAACAAGTATTGAGGACATGAGATAAAAAGTCCATGAAAGTGAGTCCATTGGTTGTGGGAACGTTTTCATGGTGGGGAGAGTGAAGTTGAGTGCAGTATCCCCTTTTGTTCAAGAGTCTGGTGGTTGAGGGGTAGTAACTGTTCCTGCACCTGGTGGTGCGAGACCTGGTGGTGAGGCTCCTGTAACTTCTTCCTGACAGCAATTGTGAGAAGAGAACATGACCTAGTTGGTGGGGTCCCTGATGATCGATGCTGCTTTCCTGCGACCGCATTTCACACAGATGTGCACAATGGTGGGGAGGACTTTACCCTTAAGGGACTGGACTGTGTCTACTACTTTTATATGAGACTTTATATGTAGAACAGCAGAAAACCACGAACATACACTTAGTGGCCACTTTATTACGTATAGGAGATACCTGATAAAGTGGCCACTGTGTACGCTTCGATGTATATGTGACAGATAAGGCCAATCTTTCTTCAGATGCTCCAAGGTTCATGTTAAGGAGTTACATTAAGTGACTGCACCCATACTGGAACACTAGTTTCATCTTGTTAAAGACTTAACAGGAGACAGGAATGAAAGGAAACAAACACATAAAAAATGAATCAAAAGGCATTTTTGTTTTAGGGCTCAAGGGACACATGATCAAGCTAAATTAGTCCTTCAATGAAGCTACTGAGTGATAAATTCCCTGGGGTGTGTAACCAAACAACGAGCCTTCTCAGTGATACTTGAGTCAACACTCCTTCTGACTAAACCTCTTCAGCAGCAACCTTCCTCAACAAATGTTTTGTCTCATATAGAAGTTTTTGTCAGTTTCTGTCAGTTCTTTATCTCGGTTTGCCTGGTGATGTTTTTTTCCCCCTTCCAAGGTTTTCAAAAGAAGACAGAGTCAGATCTGACACATTCCTTCCCTTAGGACTGGAAGCCAGATTTAATTTGACACACTTCACAACAAAATTAAGAGCAACACACACACACACACACACACACACACAAAATCCTGGAGGAACTCAGCAGGTCAGGAAGCATCTATGGACATGAATATGCAGTCGATGCTTTGGGCTGAGACCCTTCTTCAGGACTGAAGTGGAGTGGGTAAGATGCCAGAATAAAGGGAAGGGAATTATCTCACGTTCTTGCATCAATATGTTAGGCCCAGGATAGATCCTCAGAGATGCTGACGCCCAGGAACTTGACACTTCTCACTCTCTCCACTGCTGACCCCTCAAATAAGGACTGGTATGTGTTCCCTCTAATTCCTCTTCCTGAAGTTCAAAAACGATTCAAGCAGACCAGTGTGTCAGAGAAGTAGGAGCCACCCTTTGTGTCGGAGGAGCCAGAATGGGTTCAGAGAAACTGACCTGCCAGCCATTCGAAGGCAGCTGAGTTGGTGCGCAAAGGTGGCATGGCAGTGTAACTGTGAGTGATTTTCTTGGACGTTTCTCTTGGAGTCGTAAGACCATGTTGGACATTAATAATGTAAGATGCCACAGGTCTGTTTCCCTCGTTTGGTGGTGAGACAGGTGGCGTGGGAGCACTGTAGCCTCGGTTGTAGCGAGGACTAAGCCTCAAGCCGTGTGCCTGCTGCTGCAGTCCGGGGGAGGAGACACCAGAGGTGGTGCAGCGTGGCACCCTTGCTTGATTGGGAGCTGGCCTCTCCCATCAGTGCTGCCTCCCCCAGTGTTTGTTCGGTGGCATGACAGGCTGGATTACCATCGATTTGTGGGAAATGTTGCTTAGGGTTTTGGACTATAAATAAGGTTTTTTTTTGTGTGACTAGCTTTTTTTTGCTTGCTACTTTGAATGTGCCCTGTACGTTTAACACCTTGGTTCCAGATGAACACTATTTCATTCAGTTGTATCCATGCATGGTTGAATGATAATTAAACTTGATTTGATTTGAATTCATTGGCCTTACTGTTGTTGACACTGCAGACAAGGCACTGTGTAAAAATGCCAGATGTACATCTATCAAAGAGGTTGCAATATTCCCAACTTTCTCAGCCGAAACAGAGACCTTCAACATAAATTCCAGAAACTGGGAAACATTACTTCAGGAAAGGATCAATGGCATATTCTCATCAGAGAAGTAGATTCCACTTTGAGAATACCTTGCAAAATGGCAGACAGTAAGAGACCAAGTCAAACACTATCCAACTTTTCCTTCACATAGGATCAGTGGCATCTGCCTCTTAACCTGTGACTTTGCTACAGACTTTTCACATTAACCAATCCTTGAAGGAGATTGTCCTCAACCATAACAGACTACCATCATCAACAATAATTTCATACCAAAATTCTTAAAGTATTGCACTGCACTGTAGCGAGCCAGAAGTACCAGTAACAATCATTCTAAAATCTCATTTCAATCTAGGGTAACACACACAAAATGCTGGAGGATCTCAGCAGGTGAGGCAGCATCTTCTTGAACTGAAAATGTCAGCTACTTAATCACCTCCTTAGATGCTTCCTCACCTGCTGAGTTCCTCCAGTATTTTGAGTGTATTGCTCTGGATTTCCAGCATTTTGCATTTTGCATTCCAGCCTCTTGCATTTCTCATTTCAGTCAATGGATTTTATATTTATATATATATATTTTTTATTTCCATGCCCACCAGCATCATCGCTTGTTTGTTATGTGCCATGCCACCTGGGTGGTGGGTTGGAGAGGCGTCTTTACCAAAGGAGGCGTAAAGCACCCTTTCCCTCTGCTAGCCTGCGGGTCACCCTTGGCAAGGTGTAGCACCTGCTTTGCCTGCCCCCCCCCCCCCCAACGCCCGATCAGGGTCAAGTGAAGCCGTGGGAGCAGGTGGTGGATAGTCGTATGAACAGTCAGTGCATAACACCAAGTCCCCGTTATATGACCACTGACACCAGGCAGACAATCTCTGAAGAGTATTGACAATGGCTGAGAGGGGAGTGGGGGAGAGCACCCATCTTGAAAAGACACTGCTCATAAGAAGATAGTAAGCAAACCATTTCAGAAAAATTTGCAAAGAACAATCATGGTCATGGAAATACCATGATCACCCAGCCAGCAATATACACCGGAGTTGTATAGCAAGTTGCCGGCTGGTGGCGTAGTGGCATCAGCGCCGGACTTCGGAGCGAAGGCTCCTGAGTTCGAATCCAGCCGGCTCCCTGGCATGCTTTCCATCCGTGCTGGGCTAAGCGTTGAGTTAGCAACTCGGCCTCGTAAAAATAAGAAAGCCTGCTTAAAAAAAAACACCATCATGACAGCGTCCCGATGACTCCAATCTGAGTTAAGGGCTTTCTTCTTCTTGTATAGCAAGTTAGATCTTCCATCAATCAGTATAATACACGTGCTTCTAGATCTGGTCCCCAGAGTACTACTCCTCTGAATACTCCCTGGAGACCACTAGATGCAGAAGCAAGGTGAGGAGAGTGAGTAGGTGGATATCAATTCCTTCTTGAGGGTCAAGAGTCACAGTGCTCCTCCTGGTCCCCATACTCTTCTGTTCGATCATGTCATGCGTCATAACCTTTTTAAGGAACTATGGCTGTACTGGAGATAACCAGGAACATGTTACAAGTTTTCAGCCAAGGCCACTGGAGCAGTGAATGGCCAGAAAGGGCAGAAGTGGACCTGGCTGAGCTTGAGGACACCACATGGGAAAAGGGAATCATCAAAGAGGAAGGCATCAAGGCGCCCTAGCTAAAATGGAGTCAATGGGAATTAGGGGGAAAACCTTCCTCTGGACAGAATCATAACCTGCCACAAAGGAAGATGGTTGTGGTGGTTGGAGGTCAATCATCTCATCCTTAGGACATCACTGCAGGAGTTCCTCAGGGAAGTGTCCTAGGGCCAACCATCTTCAGCTGCTTCATCAATGACCTTCCTTCCGTCACGAGGTCAGAAGTGGGGATGTTCGCGGGTGACTGCACGATGTTCTGCACCATTTGTTTCTCCTCAGGTAGTGAAGCAGTTCAGACCCAAATGCAGCAGGACCCAGACAATATCCAGGCTTGAGCAAATAACATTCAAGCCATGCAAGTTCCAGGCAATGACCATCTCCAACAATAGAGGCTCTAACCATCATCCCCTGACATTCAGCAGCATCACCATCACTGAATCCCTGACTATCAACATCCTGGGGGCTACCGTTGACAGGAAACTGAGCTGGTCTAGCCATATAAACACCGTGGCTACCAGAGCAGGTCAAAGGCTAGGAATCCTGCGGTGTGTAACTCACCTCCTGACTCCCCAAAACCTGTCCACAAGGCTCAGGTCAGGAGTGTAATGGAATACCCGCCACTCGCCTAGATGAGTGCAGCTCCAACAACACGAGAAGCTCGACACCATCCAGTACCAGGCAGCCCACTCGATTGGTACCCCTTCCACAAGCATCCAATCCCTCCACCATCCATGGACAGTTGCAGCAGTGTGTACTATCTACAAGATGCACTGCAACAACACACCAACGTTCCTAAGGCAGCACCTTCCAGACCCACAACCACCACCATCCAGAAGGACGAGAACGGCAGATAGCTGGGAATACCACCCCTCCAAGTCACTCACCATCCTGACTTGGAAACATACCACCATTCCTTCATTGTGTCTGAGCTAAAATCGTGGAATTCCCTCCCTAACAGCACTGTGGGTGTCCCTACACCTCAGGGACTGAAGCCGTTCAAGAAGGCAGCTCACCACCACCTTCTCAAGGGCAACTAGGGATGAGCAATAAATGCTGGCTTAGTTGGCGACACCCACGTCCCGTAAAGGAATAATAAAAAAGTTAAATGCACGAATTCCAAAACCCTGTAGCATAACACCCTCCGAGGCCAGGACTGGGATGCGCCACTGTGAGGTGCTCTCCTCAGTGGCTTCTTTAGAAGGGCAGCTTACACAAACAAGTAACACAAGTGAAAATGCTGGAGATAATCCAATCAATCAGTAACCCTAGAGGTGCAGAGCGCCGCAATTCTGCATCTCAGAGAAACCTGAAGTTAAAATGCCAGAAACACTCCGCAGGGAGGTACGGCCTGTGGGGAAACAAAAACTTGAGCGATAATGTGACAGGTGGACGGTCTTCTCTCAGAGCTGACCAGTTCTGACACGAACTGGATAGGCTGGTTATTTGAAATTGTCGGATTCTTGAAGGCTACAAAGAGCCGAAACAAATGAGATGCTGTTCCTCAGTTGCTGGGCACAAATGCACCACAATGGGATGGGTTGAAGAATTAGTCACGGACAATTGGAATCTTAGGTCTTCAACCTATAACGGAGATTCATTTTACGCTCTCCACGATTGTCCTCCTAGCAAATTATTTTCTTCTTCAGTCTTGTGATTTCTCTGTCCACAGGTGCTGCCTGACCTGCTTAGTAACTTTTGAGGTTTTATGACAGATTTCCAGCAACGACATGGTCTGACATGTATTCTGCAGAATATCCACCTCATGTTCAATCTATCAAGTACCAATAACCTGTTCATTGTCACTTGCATGTGGGAACTTGCTGCAAGCAACTTGCTTGCACTACACAAAGTGATGGAGGAACTCAGTACTTGCTGAGGAAAATGGACAAGTCAACATTTCAGGTCAAGACCCTCCAACCTGGACTGGCTCCAGACAGGCGATGATTCCAGCATCTTTCACCTCTCCACTTTGCAACTTTCTCCCTTCATTTTCTATATTAATACAGCAACCAACACTTCTAACAGGAACTCACTTGCATTAAAACTTCGGGATCTTTCCAGCAAGGATGCCAAAAAAATACGTAAGTCTGTTTTGAACTCTCGGCAAGCTGCAGAAGATCATTTTCCAGAGAAGACAGAAAATAGCCTTGCAGTTTCTGACACCCCTTTCAAACCACCTAAGTACTTTGTAGTTTGTGAAATATTTTTGACGTGCAGTCACTGTTGTGAGTTAGGAAACGTCGCAGACAAATTTGCCCACAGCCAACTCCCACAAACCAGGCAATAACAACATTGATTAATCGCTGGAGTGCTACTGGACACCCGTAGCACTGCGGGGAATCGTCCTCTTTGGAACTCGCTGTATTTGAATGGGGATATTGACTTGCGAAGTCCGGACTCGGAGTTCTGAGTGCTTCTGGCAATTTTCCATTCTAATTTGATTCAAGTGCTGACACTGAGAAATTGGAACAAACTTTGAAACCCTGAAGACTGAAACGTGGAGACAGCAGGCAGTGGCCTCCACACTCGAGCGATTTCCACCCCCCCCCCCACCCCCCACAGATGGTGAGTGAGAGCCTGTCGGTCCTCGAGTCGGCAGGTGATAGATGAGACCAGGTGAGGGGGATTGTGAGGGGCGGGTGAAGTAAGAAGCTAGGAAGCGATAGGTGGAAGGGGTAAAGGGCTGAGGAAGGAGGAATCAGATAGGAGAGGATGAGAGGAAGAGGAGTAGGAAAGGCACCAGGGGGAGGTGATAGGAAGGTAAGGAGAAGGGGAGAGAGGGAAGCCAGAAAAAGAGAGAAAGCGAAAAGGGTGTTAGAAATTACCAACAGTCAGAGAAATTGATGTTCATGCCATCAGGCTGGAGGCCACACAGGCAAAATATACCTGCCTGTCCTGCTGAGTTCGGCCAGCGTCCTGTTTATTGATTTAGATTCGAGCATCTGCAGTATCCTAAACGCAAGAGAGTCTACAGATGCTTGAAATCCACAGCAACACATGCAAAGTGCTGGAGGAACTCAGAAGGCCAGGCAGCATCGATGGAAATAAACAGTCGACTTTTCAGGCCAACACCCTTCCCCAGAAGCTGAGAAGGAAGTTTGGGGGGGTGGGGGGGAATCGTCTCAGCTACAGTCCAGGCACATTTAGAAGTTCAGTGGGAACACAAACACAGTATCTCTCAAGCAAAAGCCTGGTTAATTTTACTCTGACAATGTTAACGGTGGGGGAGTGGGGAGGAATATTGGCCAGGACATAGGAAGCATTCCTAGCTTTTTATCCAACACTGCCACAGACTTAGCTTGCTGGACCAAGAAAATATTATCTCATTAATACACTAGGGATAACTTCTGTGGCAATGCAGTTCCTCAGAACTGCGGCGGAGACAGAGATCACAGACAGTACACTCATAAATAGCCAAATATATTTTCTGTACTTTCCAAGTTAATGTGCTGCAGAATGCTTCATTAAGATAAAACTTATCAGCCAACGTACTCCTTTATTTTCTTTTGCCTATCAGTAAACGTAAAATATCTGATAAGGTTTAGCTTTCTGAAGGCCATTTCACTGTCAGAGATGTTATTGATGGGGCAAGGCTCAAAAAAGCAGACGACCACCAAGGCTGAGATGAAGCAGGAGGCAAGATAAGAAGACTCAAGTAGGGATTAGTTCGATTTAGAGATCCAGGGAAGAACGTCTGCGGATGCTGGAAATCCAAAGCAACACACACAAAATGCTGGAGGAACTCAGCAGGCCAAGCAGCATCCATGGAAATGAACAGTCAGTCGAGATTTCGAGCCGACAGCTTTCTTCAGGACTGAGAAGGAAGGAGGAAGATGCCAGAATAAAGAAGGTGGGGGGGGGTGGTGGGAAAGGTAAAGGACTGGAAAAGATGGAATCTGATAGCAGAAAGGGAAGGAGGATGGGACCCAGGGGGAAGTGAGAAGAGGTGAATGTCAGTGGAGAATAGAGGAACGTGAGGGTGGGAGGAGGAGATCATTTTTTTTAAATCTGGAAGAAAAATCGATATTGATGCCATCAGGTCGGAGGCTCTCCAGACAGCCATCAAGTTGGCGGTTTCTGCCAACCTTATCAGGTAGTATCCGGAGTAAACTGCAATGTGATGTCTGCCTCCAACCTGATGGCATGAACATCGACTTCTCTAACTTCCGCTAAGGGCCTCCAACCTGATGGTATGAACATTGACTTCTCTAGCTTCCGCTAAGGCCCCACTTCCCCCTCGTACCCCATCTGTTACTTATTTTTATGCACACTTTCTTTCTCTCACTCTCCTTTTTCTCCCTCTGTCCCTCTGAATATACCTCTTGCCCATCCTCTGGGTCCCCCCCCTTGTCTTTCTTCCCGGACCTCCTGTCCCATGATCCTCTCATATTCCTTTTGCCAATCACCTGTCCAGCTCTTGGCTCCATCCCTCCCCCTCCTGTCTTCTCCTATCATTTTGGATCTCCCCCTCCCTCTCCCACGTTCAAATCCCTTACTCACTCTTCCTTCAGTTAGTCCTGACGAAGGGTCTCGGCCTGAAACGTCGACTGCACCTCTTCCTAGAGATGCTGCCTGGCCTGCTGCGTTCACCAGCAACTTTGATGTGTGTTGCTTGAATTTCCAGCATCTGCAGAATTCCTGTTGTTCTGCCTGAACATTGTCTGATTTGTGGATTTGCCACCACAGGGGAAGATAAAAAGGACTCAGGTCAAGTTCAAAGGAGTGTAAATCAGAAAACTGAGAGCATCACACTCCTGCCTCACCAAGAGGAGAAATTTATTTCTGAAGGCAACCCAACTGACTTCTGAACCATAACCCAGTAGTGTGAGGATAACACACACAACATAGTTTCTCCTGCATAGGTGAATTTAAAAAAAAACTTACTTGGCCTGAAGATAATCAACCAGACATTACGGAACTCAGCACATTATTGCCAGGAATGTAAATAAGCAGAGTAACCTTTTACTACAGCAACAGGATCCTGTCCCGGCAAGCTGTTCTGCATTTTAGCTTGCTTTTGCACAGAGGTAAACAGAGTTTAAGGCAACGAAAGGAGATGGAGAGTTCTGGACTTTAGAGACCAGTTGAGGAATTAAGTTTTCATATCAAGACCCGTGGAATGGCAAGCTCACTGCCTGCGAGAAAACATTCTCAGCAGGCCAGGCAGCATCTATGGAGATGAGTAAACAGTTAACGTTTCGGGCAGAGTCTCGGAAAAGGGTCTTGGCCTGAAACGTCGACTGTTTACTCCTTTACGTAGGTGCTGCCTGGCCTGCTGAGCTCCTCCAGCCTTTTGTGTGTGTTGCTTTGGACATCCAGAATCTGGAGATCTTCTGCAAAGGTGGCTGAGGCAGTTCTTGGATGAATGTTGGAGATGCCGTAACCTATGCGACTACAAACCAAGAGCTGGAAAGTGGTAGTAACATTAATGGCTGTTCTGTGGCTAATGCGGACATGATAGGCTAAGTGGTCACTCCCTTTATCATAAATCATGGTCTTGTCTGCACTTTAACACTTCAACCCACAGTGAACTACAAAATGAACCACTCAGTGGATGCAGAGATACAAGAGAGGCCTTAAAATCATGGGATAGTGAAGTGGTCAGTTATTTTCTGCAGGAACAATGGTTAGCCTCATCAACTACAGGACGAGTTGGAGTATAGAGAGGGAGTGGAGCGGCTGATGGACTGGTGTGAGGAGAACATGGAGAACTTCTGAACATGGAGGAAATCACTGTGGACTTTAGGAAGGTGCAGATGAACCATCCCCCTCTGCGAATACATGGCTCCTCTGCAGAGAGAGAGTTAAGTGCACCAAATTCCTGGGAGTTCACAACACGGATGACCTCACCTGGTCCCTTAATATCACCTCCCTGAATAAGAAGGGAGGGTAGCACCTCCACTTCCTGAGAAGATTGAGGCACGTGAGGTTCCCCCCCGAGCCCCCACCTCCCCCTGAACTTAAGTGAATTTTACAGGAGCACCATTGAGAGTGTCCTGACAAGCTGCGTCTCCAGCTGGTCCGGGAGCAGCCGAGCATCGGACCGAAAACCCCAACAAAGGACTGTGAGAACGGCCGAGAGGATCATAGGGGTCTCCCTACCGTCCATCGGGGACATTTATCAGTACGCGGGGCCCTCAGTGTTATCAAGGATCCCACCCATCCATCCAGCATCCTCTTTGACTTTCCACCATCAGGCAGGAGACTCCGATGCACAAAGACAAGAACGGCCAGGATGGGAAACAGTTTCTTCCCTCCGGCCATTAGGCTTCTGAACTCCCTGCCGCATCGTGTTCCAAGTGTCAACGGTTAATTTGTTCTGTACCCTACAATATTTAATTTATACACTCTACTTTGTCTATGTGTGATTCAGTTGCAGATTTTATTCTTATTTCCCAAGTTACTGTGTGCTGTATGTGTGTTGTGTACTGCAGTGCTTTACACCCTGGTCCGGAAAAACGTTGTCTCGTTTGACTGTATACATGTATATAGTTAAATGACAATAAATTTGCTTGACTTGACTTGAAAAAGTAACAGATAAGTTGTCGAGGCAACCATCAAGAGGGAATATAAGAGGCAAGGGCAGTGGTCAAATGGGAAGGCAAAGAGATTAAGGAAGAAATTTGCATGGTGACGTGACTCTGGCACCAGCGGAGAAAATAGAAAAGAGAATTGAACATTGAAGTATTCATGGGCAGACTGACACACTTGAAAACAACTTTTTGAGGTCAAGTACAAACAAATATATCTTTATATTCATGGGAGTCAACATGGTTCAGTTGACGGCGCTCCCACCAACAGTAGGCGGTTACTTCCTAGGAACTAGGCCAAGCTGGAATGATAGCACCACACCAACAGGAGATGTTACATGGAATGTTAAACCAGTCTGCTTGCTTTCAATGAATCAAAATTCTCCTCTCAAAACCTAATCCAAATAAAATCAAAGTGATAGTCGGAAAAATCAGTGGTGAATAGGTTTCACCGGAACCGTGCCGGTGGAAGATCACAGGCCAACAACATTGCTTCTCACCCTCGGCAGACCAGGTAAACATCTGTAACCTTCCACCATCTTGTCTTTTCAGTTCAGGTTTGCACCAGCTGCAATATTCTGCTCGATGAACAACGCAACAACACATCAACCCATCAAGGGGCGGAGCCTCAGAAAGGCGGCATCCAACATTAAGGACCCCCATCACCCAGGACATGCCCTCTTCTCATTGCTACCATCAGGGAGGAGGTACAGGAGCCTGAAGGCACACACTCAACGATTCAGGAACAGCTTCTTCCCCTCTGCCGTCCGATTTCTGAATGGACATTGAACCCGTGAACATAACCTCACTATTTTTTTTAATGTCTGTTTTTGAACTACTTACTTAATTTAACTATTTGACATACATATATACTTACTGTAATTCACAGTTTTTTTCCGATATCATGTATTGCATTGTACTGCTGCTGCAAAGTTAACAAATTTCACGACAAATGCTGGGTGATATTAAGCCCGAATCTGATTCTGAAAAGGGGATGGGGAAGGGAAGAAAATCTCCAAAAAAAAACTGTCCTAAATTGAATCCCCTCCTTCTTGTCCAACAACTAGGTGTAGTTTGACATGCGCAATTTTTGTTCTTTGCTACGCTATTCCCAATGGTAATTAGCTGAGCAGTTCATTCTTCCTTCTCTCCCTCTGCACCAGATTTGAATATTTCAGTAGCAAGATGTTTAAGATTTGGTATATCTGTGATGTTTGCAGAGAAACCAGAGGCCCATGAGCTAGTCCTCATCAGAGGATCAGAGGGTTAGCAACTTTAAATTCTCGGGTGTGACTATTTCAGAGGACCTATCGTGGGCCCAGCACGCAGGTGCAATTGTAAAGAGAGCACGGCAGTGCCTCTACTTCCTCACAAGATTCAGCATCCAAAACTTAGACAAACTTCCATAAACATGCGGTGGAGAGCATATTGACTGGTTGCATCACATCCTGGTATTGAAACACCAAGGCCTTGGAGTGGAAGTTCCTCCAAAAGAGTAGTGGATTCGGCTCAGTATGTCAAGAGCACATCTGCACGAAACGCTGTCGTAGGAAAGCAGCATCCATCGTCAGAGATACCAACCACCCAGGTCATGCTCTCTTCTTGCTTCTACCATCAGGTAGAAGGTACAAGAGCCTCAGAACTCACACCACCAGGTTCAAGAACAGTTCCTACCCCTCAACCATCAGGCTCTTGAACAAAGGGGATAACCACACTCACTTGCCCATCCATTGAGATGCTCCCACAACCAATGTTCTCACTTTATCTCACGTTCTCATTATTTATAGCTATTCATTTATATTTTCATTTGCACAGTTTGTTGTCTTCTGCACTCTGCTTGATCTTTCATTGATCCATTTATAGTTACTATCCTGTAGATTTTCTGTCACCACAGCAGAATCAGAATCAGGTTCAATATCACCAGCATATATCGTGAAATTTGTTATCTTTGCGGCAGCTATACAATGCAATATTTAATCACTGAGGAAAAACATACACACTCTCTCTGCAGCTTACTTTGATCCTGTGCAGTAGCCCCCACCCCTATTCCAGACGGTGATGCAGCCAGTTAGAATGCTCTCCACAGTACATCTGTAGAAACTTGTGAGCATCTTTGGTGACGTAGCAAATCTCCTCAAACTCCTAATGAACCACAGCCCCTGTTCTTTGTAGCTCCATAAATATGTTACACTGAACTGATTCCACGAGTTATTATTTTATTTTTATGTATTTGCACAATTTATTTTCTTCTGCACAGAGATTGTTTTGTCAGTCTTTGTGTGTGTGTGGTCGTCCATTCTATTGTGAAGGCCTGCAAGAAAATGAATCTCAGAGTGATATTTACACATACTTTGATAACTCATTTATTCTGAACTTTGAAAAAGTCACAGCCTAACCTTCAAAGGATATGAGTGAACTGCTTCCTTGGAACAAGACTGCAGAAAGCCGACGGCCGGTGGTGTAGCGGACTTCGAGCCAAGCGGTCCCGGGTTCGAATCCGGCCGGCTCCTTGCACGCTTTCCATCCGTGCTGGGTCGAGCGTCGAGCTAGTGACTCGGTCTCGTAAAAGGCAGGCAAAAAGACACTAAAGAAATGGCAAGGCTGCGGGGCGTGAAAAGGAACAGCAATAACTGCAGAACTGAACTAATGCTGATTCAACATGTGCCTGTTTAGCTCTTCTGGGCTTGACCTCTGCATTAAACCATTCCGAGCATGACAAGTGCTGATCTGCACAGTGAGTGGAAATGACAACTCTCAAATGTGGTGGAAAAAAAGGGAGAGGCTTTTCCACGCTGTTTTCTGCTGACTCAGCTCTAAAGGACAGGTAAACAATGTCTGCTGAGTTCCATTCTGATTAAGTCAATATTCAGCCTGCGAGAAGCACTACAGTGCGAGAGAAGACCATTCTGCCCATTGACACAATGCTGACTTCCTGTGGAGAAAGATACTCACTTCGCCCCATTCTGTCCACTCATTGCAGGTAACGCCATTTCTCGACCATTTCAGGCAGCTTGGATTCAACCAGAAACACCAGGATGTTTAAGCTCCTCTTACACCTCAGATTCAGAATTATTTATCACGCACGCAGTGAAATGCATTGTTTGCAAATCACCCAAGGGTGTGTCGGGCCCAGGCCACAAGTGTCGCCAACCTATCAGGCCCACAATCTTCAGCAGAACAACACAAGCAACAACAGATCACAACAGCAAAACAAGCCCGTTTTCCACCTTCAAATAGACAGACAGGCCTCCATCTCGGGGCAGTCAGATTAAACTACATCAATCGTAGCCTATTATGCTCTTAACCGTATCCCCCCTTCTCCACATAGAACCTTGAAACTGTGATTTCCACCACCTTAATTGCGACGTGGCCCATGTCCCTGTCGTGAGGGGTGGAAATGGGTAAGGCTGTCCAACAGGGTGAAGCTGTACAGGCCAATCCCCTGCACGGTGGTTATAATGGATGACAGAAACGTTGAGGCACTCCGACCATACCATCGACTTTGGACGATGGAGACAGGAGGTCATCGATGGCTTATGCTGCACTGGGAGCTAAGGGTCCAAGAAGAAGAACTGTGATGTCACCAGCAGGCACACTGGACTTCCACTCTCCTTTACAGCTTCTACATGTCTTCTGGGTCACTTGTCCAACTCTACCAATTCCCACCCAAGCTCCCAACTCACTGCATCTTTCCAACCAACTGCAGGAAGTCCATCACCTGTCATTCCATCTCTTCATTCCCTCACACCATTCCTTCAGGTAAAGCAAGAAGTTACCAGTAACTTCTTCCGCACCAAAACGGTGCGAAAGTCTCTAGGGGGTTGCTATACACGAATGCTCCGGATGGCTCTTGACGTGAGTTGGCAACAGCACATGATGAACGTCGAGCTCTATAACGGCCTACCGACGCTCACCACTAAAATCGAGGCGAGAAGACTGCAACTAGCGGGGCACTGTCTACGCCACCCCAAGCTACCTGCCAGCCTAGTCATCATATGGGAGCCCAAGCACAAGAGGATGAACCCTGGGCGCCCTCCCAAGACTACGGTCAACACGCTCCTAGAAGACAGCGGCACGACTAATGTAGATGAACTGAACACACTGATGAGGGAGAGGGAGAAGTGGAGAGTCCGTCATCGTGCCTGACGCCGGCCCCCTAGGCCTGAGTCAACGTAGTAGTAGCCTTCCAATTTAGTGTCTTGAAAACCTGGTCTCCTCTGCACTGTTCAAGCCAAATGTGATTGGCCGATCATGTTGAAGAGTTCTTTGACTCAGTTTGTAAGTGTTATCTCTGTATACCCATGATAGTGTCGCCACCCACAGCTCCAATCTGCTAACTAAATTTGCTGACAACATGACACTGATTGGCCTAATCCCAAATAATAATGAGGCAGCCTACAGAGAAGAAGTCATCACCCTGACACAGTGGTGTCAAAAAAACAACCTTTCCCTCAATGTTGCAAAAACAAAGGAGCTGGTTGTGGACTACAGGAGGAACGGAGACAGGCTCACCCCTGTAGACATCAATGGATCTGGGTTTGAGAGGGTGAACAGCTTTAAATTCCTCGGCATAAACATCACCGAGGATCTCAAGTGGCCTGTACGTACCGGCTGTGTAGTGATAAAAGGCACAACAACACCTCTTTCACCTCAGACAGTTGAAGAAGTTTGGTGTGGGCCCCCAAATCCTAAGGACTTTCTACAGGGGCACAAATGAGAGCATCCTGACTGGCTGCATCACTGCCTGGTTTGGGAACTGTACTTCCTTCAATCGCAGGACTCTGCAGAGAGTGGTGCGGACAGCCCAGCGCATCTGTAGATGTGAACTTCCCACATTCAGAACATCTACAAAGTAAAAAGTGTGTAAAAAGGGCCTGAAGGATCATTGGGGGGCCTGAAGGATCATTGGGGACCCGAGTCACCCCAACCACAAACTGTTCCAGCTGCTATCATCCGGGAAACGGTACTGCAGCATAAAAGCCAGGACCAACACGCTCCGGGACAGCTTCTTCCACCAGGCCATCAGACTGATTAATTCATGCTGATGCAACTGTATTTCTATGTTATCTTGTTGAACATAATATTTATTGTAAATTACTATAAACTGCATATTGCACATTTAGACAGAGACGTAACATAAAGATTTTTTACTCCTTATGTATATGAAGGATGTAAGTTATAAAGTCAATTCAATGCAATTAAAATCACAGGCAAAACCCTCCCGACCATTGAGCACATCGACAAGGAGCACTGCCACAAGAAAGCAGCATCCATCATTAAGGACCCCCACCATCCAGGACATGCTCTCTTTTCATTCCTGTTATCGGGAAGGAGCCTTAGGTCCCACACCACCAGGTTCAAGAACAGTTATTACCTCACAACCACCAAGCTCCTGAACCAGCGTGGTTAACCACTCACCTCAGATGTGAGTGGATTCTAAAACCTACGGACTCACGTTCGAGGACTAGTTATTTGCTTTATTTTTTTTTTAATTTGCAGTTTGCCTTCTTTTGCGCATTGGCTGTTTGCCAGTCTTTGTGTGTAGCTTTTCAGTGATTCCATTGTATTGAGGGCTGAGGGGGAAAATGGATCCACCATGATGAAGACTCGATGGGCCAAATGGGCTCATTCTGCTCCTGTACTTTATGGTAGATCTCTGTTTTACTGCGAATGTCTGTTTTCTACGGTGGGGGAGTCTAAGACCAGAGGACTCAGCCTCAGAACTGGGGGGTACGTCCTTTTACAACAGAGCTGAGGAAGAAATTTAGCCAGAGTGTGGTGAATCTGTGGAACTCGTTGCCAAAGGCGGCTGCGGAGGCCAAGTATTTGGCTACATTTAAGGCAGAGGTTGATAGATTTGTGATTGGTCAGGGCGTGTAGGGATACGGGGAGAAGGCAGGAGATTGGGGCTGAGAGGGAAAATGGATCGGCCATGATGAAATGGCAGAGCAGACCCGATGGGCCAAAATGGCCCAATTCTGCTCCTATACCTTATGGTCTTAAAACAAATCTCAAGGTGGCATATGGCGACAAATAAATAAATATACTTGGAACTTTGAAGATGTTCTCCTTGCCTGTAACCTTTATTCAATATCCATTTACATTCTGACCTTTGTCTTTGATTTGCTAGTGTGCTCCAACAAAAGCTCAAATACAAGACTCCAAAATCATCTTCAATTAAGAACTTACCAGCAAATTTAATAGTATAAGACGCCAGGAAACTGGCCAGAGAGGGTCACCAGCTACCCCTGGTAATGCCATTTCTCTCTCCACAGTTCCTGCCTTATCTGATGAGTATTTTCACAATGCTCTATTATTCGGATTCTTGCTGTCCAGCAAATGAATCAGAGGCACACAGCTTAACTCATACGATCCTCTCTAAAACAAACACCAGGGCGTCCAAACGTCATACAGGCCAGGTTTGTTTAGCGCAGACCGGTGATTGAACTTAGCATCTTCTGGGTGGTCGCTTAGCGGACCCGAAGTGTCTAAAATTAAATCCTTACGGTTATGCATAAAGCAAAGGCACCTTGCACAAGTACTAGACATTACTTAACCAAATCATCATAGAGGACTGGTATTGAAAATCGCAAATGAAGCCAATAGCTCACCAATTAGAAACCAAGGAATTTCTTCTGTGGCTGAAAGCAATACATGAGAGCACTTGGACGCACTCCTTACGCACGCATATTTACACACACACACACACACTTGTCCTTGCACTCACTGTACACATAATGTCTTCCGTCCCCGCTATTTTCTCATAATGGGTCCTAAACCAAGCTGATGAACTCGGGTTGGCTTTCTGGTCCCTTTCCTGCCATATACGGCAGAATACTCCATTTCTTTAGTAATGGACATGTGTAAATGTGTATATATTATTTATATACACTCAGACCCCGCCAAAACACTGAGGATGCTTTCCTCGGAGGTGGAGCGTGGGTCATTATGACATTACGTAAATGGCCGTGTGCGGCTGATAAAGAAATAAAGCCTGACATGTGTGATCTATTATTTTAAGTATACACAGTAATTCGTGGAGTAACAAACACGCAAAAAAGTCCTAACCTGTACATCACAGCAGCCACAGAGGGAAGCGGGTGGTGGTTACGTCTCAGAGGAGGGACCAGGTTGTGGGTCCTCCTCTGACTTTAGTTTCTTCTTCAAGTAGGCGTCAAGACTCAAATGCCTTTTCCTAAGTTTCCTCCCGTGAAACCGTTCTTGGTGGCAAGGGAACCATGTCGAGAACACCTCTCTTTGCCTTATTGCTTCGCTCCCAGTCAGGGTCATCCGGATCGTCGATGAAGCCAGTTTCAAAGAGGCTCCAACATCACCCTGACGCTCGCCAGCTTCCAAACACCGCATCGTTTGCAGTTTCACATCCATGCCGATGTACTTTCTAAACATCTCACACGTACTACCCTCACGAGAAGCTGTATGCCGTTTTCCGCAGACATTATGGGTGAAGAAGAGGGAATAAATTGACAAGGGAGCAAGAACGCTTCCACAGCCGGGGGAGGGGGGGAGAGAGGCAGAGTGTTAACTAATACATGATTGGCTGAGTGGCTCAGAATGTGTGTAAACTGCTCTCATTGGCTGATTGAACGTTTACTGTAACGGCGGCCACTCTCGAGAAGTTTTAAGTGTTTAGAATGAAATTTGTCATTTTTAAAAAATTTCAATAAAGAATTGAATAGCCACGCTGTAACGAATCAGCGCTATGCAGGGGCTGGGTGTACTTTATTTAAGGTAGATACTTCTGTTTAATTTGTAATAGGATTGTAACTACAATGATGAAGGGTCACGGCCCGAAACATTGACTGTTCATTCCCTTTCATAAATGCTGTCTAACCTCCAGCATTTTGTGCAAGTCTCTGGCCATCCACTCGACCTAAGCCCCATCATTCTGACACACTTCTATGAAGTCGCCTTTCATCCTCATTCGCACCAGAGAGAAAAGCTCTAACTCAATCAATCCATCCTCATTAAGACATGCTCTCTAGTCCAGGTAGCACCCTGATAAACCACCTCTGCATCCTCTCCAAAGCTTCCGCATCCTTCCCGTAATGAGGCGACCAGAACTGAACACAACGGTGTGGTCTAACCCGAGGTTTATAGAGTGAGTAAAGTGTACTTAATTGGTAAGTGTGGTATAGTTTGTAGAAAGCACGTGTTTCAGAAATGCTATGCCAGTGCGGGATAGCATTCCAGTCAAAGGAGAATCTTTTTATCTATTTACTTATTGAGATACAGCGCAGAGTAGGCCCTTCCGGCTCATACAGTCACGCCGTCCAGCAAACCCTGATTTAATCCAAGCCGAATTATGAGACAATTTACAATGACCAATGAACCGGTACGTCTTTGGACTATGAGAGGAAACCCACCCGGTCAGGGGGAGAAAGTACGAACTCCTTACAGGCAGCGGTGAGAATTGAACCCGGGTCTCCTCGACTGTAAAGTATTGTGCTAACCACTACGTTGCCGTGTCGATTCCACCCCCCCGCCACACACACACACAGAGTCAAGCTTTCTGAAGTCATGTTCCTCCTTTGAAACCACTGCTCTTCACTCTGGAAGACTTCAACCGGACAGAGTCATGGATTAAAATCAAAATGAACTGCTGCGACATCCCTTCTCTGCCAAGTTGCTGAAGATCAAAACCTGGCAAAGCTTCAACATATCTCTGCTGTTCTTGGCCAAGGGAGTGAGTTTAATAACAAGGAGGAGGAAGACAACGACTTCCACTGCATACATGGGGCAGAAGATCAATCCAACATGAATTGCATTGTGTGGAATTTTTGGCAGTGTTCCTTATGTTTTTTGAATGATATTTGGAGGATAGTGATATTTTTATGCAGGAACTGAAGTTGAACATGACCTGACTTTGTTCCCACTTTCTTCTCCCACAGTAGGTCTGTATTATCTAGGATGTGTCACGTGCATTATTATTCAGCCTTCGTTAATCTTCCAGTCTTGGCAGCCAGAGTTATTGAGCCACTTGATGGGTGGGGCAAGTATTTCGCTGAATCAAACATTTAGAAAGATGAAAAGATGCAAATCACCCAGTGTATTCACTTACCCTTGCAGGGCATTCCAGAATAAGTGCCTTAATATTTAAAAACAGGCCAGCTTTTTGGGGACGGCATGGTAGTGTAGTGGTTAGCTGGGACCCGGGTTCAAGGAACTCGTACCTTCTTCCCCCGTGACCGCGTGCATTTCCTCTGGGTGCTCCCACAGTCCAAAGACGTTCCGGGTTAACGTGTCATTGTAAATTGTCCCCTGAATAGGCGAGGGTAAAATCCTGGGAGTGCTGGGCAGGGGGACCTATTCCACGCTGTAGAGCGGAAACGAACAGAGGGACAATCAGGCGAGTAATGTGTGTAAATAGGGTAGCAAAACCCGTAGGAACTCAGCAGGTCAGGCAGAGTCTATGGAGAAGAGTGAACAGTTGACGTTCGGGCCGAGACCCTTCATCAGGACTGGAAAGGAAGGGGGAAGAAGCCAGAATGTGAAGCTGAGGGGGAGGGGAAGGAGAACAAGCTGAAAGGTGATAGGTGAACTGTTCCCACAACCTAAGGACTCTTCATCTCATATTCTCGATACTTACCGCTTATTTATTTACTATTACAATTCAGTTTTGTGTTTTGTATTTGCAGTTTGCTGTCTTCTGCACGCCGGTTGTTTGTCCGCCCTGCTGTGTGCAGTCCTTCATTGATTCTATTATTATGTTTCCTGGATTTACTGAGCAGGCCCAGGAGAAAACGAGGTTTTCTCAGGGTTTGTATCTGGTGGCATGTGTGCACTATGATATTGACTCCACTTTTTGAACGTTGAGCAGGGCACCATTTTAATATGACACCATCGTCGGGATTAACCAGCTGCCCACCTAACACTTTTAAACTGATGGAAATTAAATCGGACGGGTTGTAAAATAAAGACGTTGATCCAGTCCCATCAGGTCCCTGCAGGCAGGGTTAGGCCACTATTACCTTCAGTGCCTTTGGGAAAGAGTTGGCAGCAGCAGCAGCAGCAAGTGAAAAGGCAAATTAAAAATACAATGTTTGAGAGCGCTTGAATTTTCACGATTCACCATCTCGTCCTAATCGCATCAATTTGTTAATAACTAGAGATGAAATTCCTCCTTTATAAAACTACGGCAACTTAAACCACTAGTCCGCCAACAAGCAGCTTCACGCAGCGCGTGGGCTCTTTACACTTGCACGTCTCAGCTTGCTTGGCCAATAACTCAGCAAGTTCGACCATCGCTTGGACAGTCCAGGCCCGATCAGGTGCAGGCAGCAAGATTTTGTGTTGGAAGAATCTTTTGGAAAATTGACTTAAGAGGGATAATAAAGGAAGAACAGTGTCTCCATCAGGAGTTCCCAACCCTTTTTTTTCCCAAATGTCATGGACCCTTATCGAGGGATCGCTGGAACTCAGGTTGGGTTATATGGACTCTAGTAAGACCTTTGACAAGGTCCCCACATGGCAGGCTGATCCCGAAGCATGGGACTCAGGGGGAGCTAGCGGGGTGGAATGAGATTTGGCTCGAAGGTGATGGCTGAAGGTCGATTCTCTGACTGGAGGCCTGTGACTAGTGAGGTGCCCCTGGGATGACTCCTCTGCTGTTCATTAATTGTGTGCAAATGATTCTGCTGCAAACCATCATGGAACGATTAGCAAGTCTCTTGATGATGCTAAGCTCAGGGGCCTTGTTGACAGTGAAGCAGGTCACAGTGATCTTGATCCATTGGGGAGATGAGCAGGGGAATGGCAAATTGATTTCGACTTTGCATCATTAAGGATCGACTTCATCCACCATAAACATGTAAAGTTGAAGTAACTTAGATGAAGTCTGAGGTGAAGCGGGCAACTGGCACTGGCAGTTACGATGCCTGGTCAGCATGGGTCAGTTGGGCCGAAGGGCCTGTTTCTGTGCTGTATTACTCTATGGCTCGATGACAAGCTGAAGGAGATATTTGCAATTAAGCATTGCTAAGTGATACAGCTCCCAAGCTCTAGGACTGCCACATAACATCATGACCTAGTCCTTGGTAAACTTTACAAGTTTGCCAATGGGGACAAAGGAAAGCCGCTTAAGTGCTAAATCCAGACACCAATGCCATGGCTCACAAGGCAACCAATGGGAAAGAGCTACTGCATCCTTTGAAACGGGACAGTCGACGACTGACATGGCAGAAGCAGCTTTCGACTAACAAGTAAATTAACCCTTCACATTACATGCCAGCATGAATCTTGGTCCCCCTTGAGCTCAGATGCAACCCGTCACTTTTGTACAGGTCATACCTCCCCCAGAAAAGATCTCAATGATCCAAGAACCTGAAGCCTTGCCCCCTGCAGCAGCTTCTCAGCCACACATTCATCTACCAAATCATCCTGTTTCTACTCTCACTGGTAAGTAGCGCAGGGCAGCAATCCAGAAATTACTCCCCTGGAGGTCCTATTTCTCAGTTTTCTACCTAGCTATCTAACTCTTTGCTTTTCCTTTCTATGTCATTGGTACCAATACGTACCAAGACATCTTATACACCTCTATCAAGCCGCCCCTCAGCCTCTTGTGCTTCAACGAGAAAAGCCCTGGCTTGCTCAATCTTTCCTCACAAGACATGTTCTCTAATCTAAGCAGCATCGTGGTAAATCTCCTCTACACCCTCTAATGCTTCTTTCATCCTTCCTTTAATTAGGCAATCAGAACTAAACAGTACACCTATTGTGGCCTAACCAGAGTTTTATAGGGCTGCAATATTCCTGTTGGGTTCTCATTATCTTCTGTACTTATGGTGAAGGCTAACATCCACACACCTTCTTAAACATCTTATTAACATGGGTGGCAACTCTGAGGGATCTATGGACCTGGACCCCAAGATCCCCTTCTTCCTCCACTCTGCTATGAATCCTGCCACTTACTAAGTATTCTGCCTTTAGAAGGACCAAGTTAGTCCTTCTGAGGTATCACTTTACACTTTCTCAGATTACAGTCGGCCCTCCTTATCCGCGAGGGATTGGTTCCGGGACCCCTCGCGGATACCAAAAAACGCGGATGCTCAAGTCCCTTATTTAACCTGTCTCAGTGCGGTGGACATTAGGACCCAGCAGAACCCCGGACCTTATTTAACCTGTCTCAGCGCGGTGGACATTAGGACCCCGCGCCGGAGCTCTGAATCCGCAGTGTTTTAGTTCACGAAAATAATCACGACCGCGATTTAAAATAAAGTAGAAATAACATTTTTTCTTGTTGACCGCTTAAGCATGTTTAAATACTCTGAAATACGCTAAGATCGCGAACACTACTGCTTAGACTGCCTGTTTCATCACATCGCTAGTTTTGGTTTTATGGCTACAATCTCGCTCGTCCTCGCTGCTTTCTCAATAGAGGATCGAATACACTTTCTTCGATTTACAACTTTGTTATTGTGGATAGCACATCATACAGGACCAACCCCTTCCCCTGAGCTTAGTCTCTGAGCGCCACGTCACGCTTTTCCACGCTGTCCCTGACCTACCATGATGCTGGGCACTCAGGTGCCCCATTTATTACCTCCGGAAGCCTATCAGCATCTCACCACCACAGCCCACATTTCCGCACCAGGTGCACCATCAGCAAACATACAAACTCGGTTTCCGACAGAAACAGTTGATATACAGTAAATCATGAACCTTTCCACTGCAGACGTTCTCTCACAGATTCAATGTCCATTCAGAAATCTGATGGCGGAGGGGAAGAAGCTGTTCCTAAAACATTCGAGAGTGTACCTCCTCCCTGATGGGAGCAATGAGAGGAGGTTGATGGGGGGGGGGGGGGGGTCCTTAATGACAGACGCCTTTTGAAGGTGTCCTAATGGAGCTGGCTGAGTTTACAACTCTCTGCAGCTCTTTCCAATTCTGCGCAGTGTACCCCCCAATGCCAGACAGTGACGTAAAACACTTGCGTTGATGATGCGGCGATTACAGTTAGTGAACGCTAGTCAGTACACCTCACAGCGGCATGGCAGTGCAACGCTCTGTAGCACTGGCGATCAGCGATCGGCAAGCGACTCCTGCTGCTGTCTGCAAGGAGTCTGCGCGTTCTTCCCGTGAGCACGTGGGTTTCCCCTGGGTGTTCCGGTTTCAGATACGTACAGGACAGAGTTAGGGTTAGTGAGTTGTGGGCATGCTGTGTTGGTACCGAAAGCATGCCCCCCAACACAAAGTTCAAAGTAAATTTATCATCAAGGTACATATACTGTATGTCACCCTGAGATTCAATTTCCTTGCAGGCATACTCAGTAAAATAATGAGCGTAACAGAATCAATGAAAGGCTGTACTTATTTGGGCGTTCAACCAGTGTGCAAAAAGATGACAAACTCTACAAATACCCAAAGGAAGCAATAATAATAATAAATAAATAAGCAATAAATATTATTTATATTTATTGGCGGGAGGAGAAGATGGCGGTGCGCAGCTCTCCGGTGAAAAATGATGTCGTATCTGTTAAATCGGGGCCGTGGACAATTCTGATTTGATGGAGAATGGACGTGAAAGCACAGAGGAACATCTGGAGAAATTTCTGAAACGCCCGTCCGCTGCCGTCGCTACTGTGCGGTCGGGAACCTTTCGGAGGGTAGGCCTCAAAATCCCCGGACTTGCCTGCCGTTGGCGACCGAGAAGGAGGTTGAATCGCTCGGACAGAGTTGGCGCTCAGTACTCGGTGTCGGAGAGCTGATCAGAGCTCAAAGTTTTCGGATGACTCAGAGTCGGATTGTGGTCGAGCATGGCAGGGAGAGTTTTTCTTCCTTCTCTCGTCTGCGTGAGATGTGGGACATTTGAGAAACTTTGAACTTTACTGTGCTCGCGGACTTCTTCATCAAGTTATGGTATTGTTGCACTGTTGTAACTATATGTTATAATTATGTGGTTTTGTCAGTTTTTTCAGTCTTGGTCTGTCCTGTGTTTTGTGATATCACACCGGATATCATTTCTTAATGCATGCATTACTAAATGACAATAAAAGAGGATAGCGTGTCTTCATAATCTAAATATCAAGAACATGAGATGAAGAGTCTTTGAAAGTGAGTCCATAGGTTGTGGGAACATTTCAATGACGGGGCAAGCGAAGTTATCCCCTTTGGTTCAAGAGCCTGATGGTCAAGGACTAATAGCTGTCCATGAACCTGGTGGTGAGAGCCTGGAGGCTCCTGCACCATCTTCCTGATGACAGCAACAAGAAGAGGATGGCTGATGATGGATGCAGCTTCCCTGCGACATTTTCTGTAGATGAGCTCAATGGCGGGGAGGGCTTTACCCATGAGGGACCGTGGAATCCTCAGACTGACGCAAAGCAATGCATTTCGCTGGATGTTCCTGCGTACATGTGACAAAGCTAATCTTTAGAATGCCTTTGCTGAATCTGAGGAAATGCATATCATGAAATCCCTTTCACAGATTTTCTTTTTGCTAATTTACCAATGTTTTAAAGATATTTTAGTGACATTTATATTCCTATCACAATTATCTATTCACCACACTATTCTCACCATGTTTTACATTGCTGTCTTTTCTCAGTAGAGGGATCCTGTGCCAGTCTTCGTCGTTTACATTTTAAACGGGAGTCCAATTTCCTTGGTGTATCTCCCTCTCCCCATGTGGGCACGTGGCCAAGCGGTAAAGGCATTGGACTAGCGACCTGAAGGTCGTGAGTTCGAGCCCCAGCCGAGGCAGCATGTTGTGTCCCCGAGCAAGACACTTAATCACACATTGCTCTGTGACGACACTGGTGCCAAGCTGTATGGGTCCTAATGCCCTTCCCTTGGACAGTATTGGTGTCGTGGAGAGGGGAGACTTGCAGCATGGGCAACTGCTGGGCTTCCATACAACCTTGCCCAGGCCTGTGCCCTGGAGAGTGAAGACTTTCCAGGCGCAGATCCATGGTCTCGCAAGACTAATGGATGCCTTAAAGTAATCTCCCTCTCCCAGTAAATATTACCTTCTAATTAGAAGTATTTCTTTCAGACCCAGAAAAAAAAAGCCTCTCATTTTAGCGGAAATGCAGCAAAGTGATCAAGTGATTTAGGCAACACACATCAAAGTTGCTGGTGAACACAGCAGGCCAGGCAGCATCTCTAGGAAGAGGTGCAGTCGATGTTTCAGGCCGAGACCCTTCGTCAAGAATTGTGATTTAGGCAATGGGCCGGATGGAAAAGGTCAGGGTGTCGGGGCCCGAGACGAGGGACAGGCACGGTTCAGTTTGCTGCTCCACGACATTTACTTAGATCTTCACTGAACTAAGGGTCTGTGGACAGGCTCTCGCGGCAGACTTCAGTTCAGAAGGCTATTTGATTGTGTTTATTGTTTGCATGCTTTATTTTTTTTCTCTGCACAGTGGGGTGTTTGACAGTCTTCATTTTTTAATGAGTTCTTTTGGGTTTCTTTGTTGTGTGGCTGCCTGTAAGGAGACGAATCTCAAAGTTGTATAACGTATACATACATTGATAATAAATGTACTTTGAACTTTGAAATGTGACGTATGAAATAAAATGAGTATGGCGATAAAATACAAGTTACTTGCAAAGAACGGGTTGGAATGATTGGTATTACAATTTCCCTGAATAACAGTTACAATACAGAAAGGTAAGACTGGGCTAAATCATTCAAATGAAAACAAAAGTCTTTTTTTCTCTCTTTCCTTTTTCTCCTTCTGTCCCTCTCACTATACCCCTTGCTCATCCTCTGAGCTTCCCCACCTCCCCCTTTTCTTTCTCCCTAGGCCTCCTGTACCTCTTCCTATAGATGCTGCCTGGCCTGCTGCGTTCACCAGCAACTTTTGTGTGTGTCGCTTGAAGACAAAAGATATTTGTTTTCAAAAAAGGGAGGTGGTGGATTTAAATTACCTTGTCAGAATCACATGGTAGTGTGCTGTGTCATGAGGAACAAGAAAATTTTAACCCATTACATCAAAATCCTGGAAGGTCTGTTATTGAATTGTATTTATACATTCAGTGGCCACTTTATTAGGTACACCTGCTCTATAATGCAAATATCTAATCAGTCAATCATATGGCAGCAACTCAATGTATAAAAGCATGCAGACATGGTCAAGAGGCTCAGTTGTTGTTCAGAAAGGGGAAGAAATGCGATGCAAGTGACTTTGATCGTTGGTGCTAGATGGGGAGGCTTGAGTATCTCAGAAATTGCTGATCTCCTGGGATGATTTTTTTTTTAAACGCACAGTAGTCTCCTGAGTTTGCAGAGAATAGTGCTAGAAACAAAAAGAACCAAATATCCAGTGAGCAGCAGTTTGGTGGGCAAATTCCTCCCCACATCACAACTAAGTTGCTGAAATAACATCCAATCAGCAGGTTGATAAGTACATGGAGGCCAAGCATTCAGAGGACACACCACAATTAACAGCGTACTAATGATATCTTCTCGCATGGTGACAAAGTGTTTGCAAGTAAATAGCCAGGATCAGACCCAATCAGCAGCAGGACCCCCATGACTATTTGGGTGAAAGTTTATATTCTTCAACTCCCTCTAACCTAGAAGAGGAGCTAAAGATGGCATCAGATAGCAACTTCTTCCAATCCATCTTCAAAATCTCTTTTATGTATCTTCCTTCCTTTCAAAATGGCTGGCGTCCCGTCGACATCCATGATTTACAGCTGCACTCAAACTGCAGCTCATCACGGCGGTGGGTTCCCACGACTGGAGCTTGCCGAGCGGCCTAGCGTTTTTGTTGTGTCCACGAGCGGCCTGAAAGACGTGTGCCTTTGGGCTGCGGCCTGATTCCTTATCCATGTCACCGACTGAAGCGTCACTCTTGCTGTGGCAGGAGCGATACCTCCCCCTCCCTCACGAGAGCGAGAGCCTGTGGAATGTCAAAGTATTGGGATGGACTGTGGGTTTTTTTTGATGGGCTCTAGATCACGGTCTCTTTCGGCCCTTTGCTATTGCTTGCTTGGTGGGTGTGCTGAGGCGGGTGGGGAGAAGGGTGGTGCTTTGCTGCTGCTTGTGCGTGGAGGGGGGGTTTTGAGTTCTAACGCTTTCCTGTCCTTCATTCTTCGCGGTTTTTCTTCTGTTCCGTGGATGTCTGCGAAGAGCAAGAACTTCAGGTCGTACACTGTATACATTCTCTGATACTAAACGCAACCACTGAACCCTTCCCCACCAACAGACCCCCAAGTGTGAGGGGCTGAGTGTGCAGAAGATGAGCTTGTGTTGTTGTTGCTGTTGTTCCACCGAGCACTGTGCGTATGCTGTGTTTTCGCAAGGACCTACGGGCAGCCACCAGCCTATCCTCAGACCGTGTGTCGGTCGCTAACCCAAACAACGTATTTCACTGGATGTTTCAATGCACACGTGATAAATAATCTGAATCCGAACTAAGTAGATCCAATGTTCTCTGGTCACCAAGCTCGCCATCACAGGAAATAGTCCTTTTTATACACTCATGTAATTTTATACAACTCAATTAAACCTCTCCTCAATCTCCTTCCTTTCAAAGAAAACAATCTCTGTCTAGCCAGCATCTACTCATAACTACAATACTTCTTTTTCTTTCGCCATTTGATCCCCAACTTGCTCACTGCACACCCTGATCTCTTGTGATCAGGGAGAAAAGAATTCCTTGGATGGCCTCCATGGTCTAATTGGGAAACTGCTCCACCACATCAGCACTGCAGCTCATTCCTGTATCAGCATATACCCAGGATGCAGGACTAAATAGGGACTTCCCAAAGGAGAATCACTCCTCGGAATGAGATCAGACTCCAACTACAGATGTATGGATGGATGGATAGATATATATTAATCAAAGTTCAAATAAATTCATTACCAAAGTATGTATATATCACCATACACTACCCTGAGAAGATTCATTTTCTTGCAGGCTTTCACAGTAGACACAAAGAAACACGACAGAATCAATGAAAAACTACACAGAAAGATGGATAACCAATGTGTAAAAGACGACAAACTGTGCATATACAATCAGACAGATAAATGGACGAATGAATAAATAAATTAACAGATAAATAAACACTTAATACTGAAGACATGAGTTGTAGATCCAAAGATTCAGCAGTACAATTATTATCGAAGTGCGTGTACAGAGTACAACTCTTGAGATCTGTCCTCCTGCAGGGCAGCCACAAAACAAAGGAACATCATGGAACCTGTTCGAGGAAACATCAAACACCCAACGCACGATAAAAGAAGAGAAGAGTACTTGAAAGTGAGTCTGCAGGTTGTGGAATCAGTTCAGAGTTGAGGTGAGTGAAGTTATCCACGCTGGTTCGGGAGCCTGATGTTTGAAGGGTAATAACTGTTCCTGAACCTGGTGGCGTGGGGGCTACAGCTCCCTCCCAGTGGCAGCAGTGAGAAGACAGCACGTCCTGGGTGGTGGAGGCCCTTGATGGTGGATGCTGCTTTCTTGTGGCACCGCGCCCTGTAGCTGTGCTCAATGATGCGGAGGGCTTTTCCTGTGACGGACTGTGCTGTGTCCGCTGCTTTTTGTGGGATTTTCTGTTCAAGCGGATTTACATCTTGTACCATACTGCTGCCGCAAAACAGCAAATCTCGTCACATATGTCAGTGGTGATAAACCTGATTCTGATTAGAAAGAGCCTTCCAATAATAATAACTGCAGGCAATGCTACACAAATTCAAATCTTGCGTTTCAAGTGCCAAATTAAGTTAGGATAGGAACTGATAAAAGCAAAAATATTCTTTAGTGGCTATGGGTGGCGTAGTAATCAGGCTAGGAAGAAGTTCAAAGAGACCAATACTGCGTATAAGAGTCCCAGATGTAGCCTCACCAATGAGCCATACTTTCGCATTGAATTTTTTATAGATTATGAGGACACTCAGTCCTTGTTTATTGTCATTTAGAAATGCATGCATTAAGAAGTGATACAATGTTCCTCCAGTGTGATATCACAGAAACACAGGAAAGACCAAGATTAAACTGACAAAAACCATGTAATTATAACATATAGTTACAACAGTGCAAAGCAATACCGTAATTTGATAAGGAGCAGACCATGGGCACGGTAAAAAAGAAGTCTCAAAGTCCCGATAGCCCCAACATCTCACGCAGATGGTAGAAGGGAGAAACTCTTCCTGCCATGAACCTCCAGTGCCGTAAACTTGCCGATGCAGCACCCGACCACAGCCGACTCTGAGTCCGTCCGAAAACTTCGAGCCTCTGACCAGCCCTCCGACACCGAGCACCGAGCGCTTCGACCCCAGCCCCGGCCGCCGAGCAACAAGCAAAGACTGAGGACTCGGGGCCTTCCCCTCCGGAGATTCTCGATCGCACAGTAGCAGCAGCAGCGAAACAGGCATTTCAGAAATCTCACCAGATGTTCCTCCGTGCTCTCACGTCTGCCTCCATCAAATCAGAATTGTGCACTGCCCCTACTTGACAGATAACAGACATCACCACCAGAGTGGCCACTGCATGGTGTCGTGCCATCATCTTACCCTCTCCACCAAATATGCACAATTTCACCAAACTTTTGTGCTGGCCTCCATCAGTCAGGGCATAGGCAGGGATTCCCAACCTTTTTTATGCTATGGACCCCTCCAATTACCCGCGGGGCCCGTGGCCCCCAGTTCGGGAACCCCGGCATAGAGCATAGAAGGTGAGAGGTTATGTCGCAGTTGTACAGGTTGCTGGTGAGGCCACACTTGGAAGTGTCGAGCTCAGTTTTGGTCACCCCGCTCAAGGAAAGATGATATTAAGCAGGAAAGGGCACAGAACAGATTGACAAGGACAGTGCCAGGACCCAAGGGACTGAGTTAAAGGGAGAGTATGGATAGACTCGGACTTCTTTCTGTGGAACAACAGAGACAGAGGTGTGATCCTATAGAGGTACAGTATATACAATATTGAGGGGCAAAGACAGGATGAACATACTGTCTTTTTCCCCTCAAGAACTAGAGGGCAGAGGTTTAAGGCAAGAAGGGAAAGATTTAATAGAAACTGAGCAGCATGTTTTGCAGCAGCTCTTTCCCATTGGTTGGCTTGTGGGCCGCGGCACTGGTGTCTGGTTCCGGGCCCCTCAGGGGTATAACAACAGCATGGCTGACTTTTCCTTTGTCTTCAGGGGCTCACCTTCACACTGGGGTCAGGGCAAGTGCTGAAGAACCATCGGGAAAGCACGCTGCAGATACAGGAAGGCCCACGCGCACGCTTGGCTGAGTACCTGTTGAGTGTTCTATTTTGTACTGGTGCAACTTGGAGAGACTGAATGAAGTACCTGTTGAGTTTGAAGTGTTATTGAATGCTTAGTGTCGTAGTTTTTTTTTGTAACTTAGGGTGGCCTAGATGTCCGGTCAAATCGTTTATGCGTTTCTGGAAATAAATGGTTTATCTAATCAGTACCTTCTGTCTCTTTTACCAAACCTGTGAACCAGCTTCCTCCTAACCACAGTCCAGCTGCAGGTCGATGGGACAAGGCAGAGTAATAGTTCACCATGGACTAGATGGGCTGAAGGGCCTGTTTCCAGTGGTCTATGACCCTATAACTGTACAAAGTGTTTCAGAGGTTTACCAGACTACTTTTCTTTTTGGTTTACCAGGCTTGCCAGGCTGAGGGATTTTGGTTCCCTCTTTCTCAAAGGATAATGAAGCAGAGTGCTTGAATATTTTTTAAAGCAGAAACTGATAGATCTCGATAGCACAGTTGATATTTCAGGCCAAGACCTTCAATCAGGACATGACATTGATGATAAATTTACTTTGAACTTTGGAGTTATAGACCACTACGCTGATCTGGGACTCTGATCTGGTGTCCTGACAGCAATATACCAGCTCGTTGAGCTTCAAAGACTTCCTCGCAGCTGCTCTGTTGAAGCTCTCAATGCAACAAGCAATGAGCCCAATACTCTCACTCTTCAGCAGGAAATCCTGATCTAAATATCGGTTTCAACACATGATACTGGTTTAAATGTTCCAAGAAACAATGCAATTGCAGTTCCCAGGGGGCATCTGCTTCTCTCTTGTTTACACACACTCAAATTTCAGCTCCGCCTTGTACTCACGATTCGCAGCCATAGAATCATAGAAACGTACAGCACAGAAACAGGCCCTTCGGCCCACCTAGTCCGTGGCAAACCAGTTAAGATGCCTACTCTCATCGACCTGCACCGGGACCAGATCCCTACCAACTATGAACCTGTCCAAACTTCTCTTAAACGTTGAAATTGACTTCGCATTCACCACTTGTGTTGGCAGCTCATTCCACACTCTCATCACCCTCTGAATGAAGACGTTTCCCTTTATGTTCCCCTTAACTCATGACCTCTGGTTGTGGTCCCACCCAAACTCAGTGGGAAAAGCTTGCTTGCATTTACCTACCTATACCCTTCACAATTTTGTATTCCTCTATCAAAACTCCCCTCAATCTTCTGCGTTGTAACCTACTTATTTTACAATTAATCATATTAATTAAATGATACACTAATATAATTTATTTCCACTTTCTGTTTTGAAACTTAGAAACTCAAGCATTTGATTTTAAGCCAAGCAGGGCAATACGTCGAAAGGAAATCAGAGAAATCTGACCAAATGACTTGCCTTCCCGGTGTTGCCAAAACTAATCAGAACCTAACAGGCAGAGGCCTGGAGACTGAAACCTCTCACCACATTGAAGGCAAGAAAAGAAGCAAGCCAAAATAGGCTTCCGAATATTATTAATTTGACAAGAAACTGTGACTACAGCCCTGCCCCATCCACCCCAGCTCCCCAAGGGAAAAAAACCCCAGAGCATACTCTGGATTTAGGGTGCAAAGCAAAACATTAGCTTCAATAACTAACTTCAGCCAGCAATCTTCAGATCTGAATACAAATTGTAGATTAAATTTAAAAAGCAGCTCTGAACATTGGGATCTAAAGAGCCATGAACCACAGTTAATTGGAAAACCAGATAAAGCTGATTTAACATTCATTTGGGTGACTGAAGAAAAAAGTCTGAAAACTATATGTAATTCAAAGGAAGCATTGTAGATACATTGTAACTGGAGAATTGTCCTTTGATCTTTAGCATATAAAATATCATGCAATATTGGATTGACAGGCTTCTTCCTCTGAAAGGGTCTCAATACGATGTCTCACTTTGTCGAATAAAGAGACTACTTTATATCTACCAGCTACACCTCTCCAGTAGCTTTGTTCAGACAACAGTGAGTTAGTGCAATTGAGCGCCAGACAACGGGTTCAATTCTGCTGCTGTCTGTAAGGAGTTTGTACGTTCTCCCCGTGACCGCACCTGCTTTCTCCAGGTGCTCCGGTTTCCTCCCATATCCCAAAGACGTATGGGTCAGTAGGTTAATTGGTCATATGGGAATAAATTGGGTGGCTCAGGCTTGTTGGACCAGAAGGGCCCATTACTGTGATGTATCTCTAAATAAAGATAAAATAAGTACAGTGTTTGGATTCCAGCAAAAGCCACTTTTGGGCAAGTTGCATGTGGCCTCATTCGATAACCACTTAGTTAATTTATTTGTTGAGATACAGTGCGGGATTCCAGCCCTTTGAGCCATGCTGCCCATAAATCCCCTGATTTAATCCTGGCCTAATGATGGGATGACCAATTAACCTACCCACCGGTATGTCTTCGGACTGTGGGTGGAAATGAGAGCACCCGGAGGAAACCCACCCGGTTACAGGGAGAACGTACAAACTCCTTCCAGGCAGCGAGGGGAATTGAACCCGGGTCGCCTGTACTGTAAAGTGTCGTGCCAACCACTCCGTTGCCGTGCCGCTGTAGCAGAAGGATGCTGGACTTTCCACAAGTTTTACCGCACAGTGACAGACTTGAAACAAGATTTGATCCCAGCCGCATATTCGGGGCACTTGATGAAAGACGATGAAGTTTCTCAGAAGGACTTGAGGAGAAAGGAAAGGTATAGAAGCAGGACATTTGGGTTGGGAAATCCAGAGCGGCCCTGTCGCTGAACAGTGCCAAGAAATGGAATATCTCGGACACCTGAGGGGAGATCACGGAGGGAACATGAAACAATGACTTGAACAGATTACCTACAGGTTAAAGATTGGTTTTATTTGTCACACGTACATCGAAACATAGAGTGAAATGCGTCATTTGCGTCAGAGCAAACCAGTGCGGTGGGGACAGCCCCCAAGTGTCGACACACTTCCAGCGCCAACACAGGATGCTCACAACTTACGAACCTAACCCTGACTGTACGTCTTTGGAATGTGGGTGGACAGCGGAACGCCCAGAGGAAACCCACATGGTCATTGGAGAGATGTACACACTCCTTCAAGACAGCGGCGGGAATGGGTGATCACTGGCGCTAACCGCTAAGCATTGAAAAGAAGGAATCGAGCTCGGCTGTGAAGGGTTTTGGTTCGGAGGAACAAACGGAAATATTGTGGTGAAGACCAGTGGGGACTGCACCAAGGCAAATGCGCCACGAAGGAAACGAACATTATCAAAGCAGTGGGACGATCACTGGGCCGCATTCATCGGGCTAAAATGAGTTTGATTCAAGTTGTGAAACTTTAAATGCACCATCTTTTCCCTCCGGGAGAAAAACTATTTTAAAAGACCTCATCACTATCATCGAACTTATATTTCTTTTCACTCTTCTCCAAAGCACTGAGACTCTTCACATTTTTACCCTTGGCACTCTTCCTAAATCAGCACAGCAGGGAGGGAGCCCAAGGAGATGAAAGATCAAGCAACTTTATTCTCCAGATACATTTACAAGCATTAGGAATTTGCTGTGGTGGGCATGGCATGCAACAAGCATTCAACAATTATAAAGAAATACATAAAAAAATTAAAGTTAGAGGTGGAAGTACAGATATCATAAATACCAGCCCGTATTTACAGTGCTAACAGCATTACGAGAAAGTGGCTTAAAGTGTGTACAGATGAGATTAAAGACTGTAAATGAATATAATGTCCAAAAGCCGCTCGCCAAAATGGCTGAAAAGGGCTTTGCAATATTTTCTCCTATTTAAAAAGTGCAAAATTAATTCAATTGGGATGTTTCTATTTGATGTTGGATGACACTGGCAGAGTGGAGAGCCAGACATTCTTCCCCCAGAGCGGAGAGGCCCCCTGTATTAGCCATTTCCACCCTGGGGAAAAGACCCTGGTTGCCCACTCTGTCATTGCCTCTTATCATCTTGTACATCTCTATTAAGTCACCTCTCATCCTCTTTCTTGCCCTAGTTCACTCAACCTTTCCTCGTAAGACATACACTAGGCATCCTAGTAAACCGCCTCTGTACTCTCTCTCTGAAGCCTCCGCATTCTTTCTATAGTGAGGTGACGAGAACCGAACACAATTTCCCAAGTGTGGTCCAAGCAGAGTTTTACAGAGCTCCAGCATTACCTCGCGGCTCTTGAACCGAAACCGCTGACTAACGAAGGGCCAACGTACCACACGTCTTCTCAACCACCCTATCAACTTGCACACGGCGACCTGCATAGCAAAAGGCTTGCAAATCCAAATGGGTTATGAGAGTCGGTGAAGTTGAATCGCCAATCCCTCCCAGTATGGTGCTTAACTGGCGCCTGAGGTTTTTGCAGACCTAGGCAACTTCTTCCAGTTTGTCCGCGCAAATGGGGGGGAGGGGGGGGAAGCTTTTGCTGCTGCTTTTGTGTGGGGGGGGTCTTTGGGGTTTTGTCATTTATTCCGTGTTTTTTTCTGTTTCACAGATGTTTGTGAAGAGAAGAATTTCAGGCTGTATGCATTCTCTGATATTAGACTGAATCATCTGAACTACACTGAGCTGCCTCTTTAATACTGAATCAACAGTTCCATTTAGCAACCTTGGACTTTTTTCTTTACAATTCCTTGCAGATGAACTTCAGTACATATGGACTTAATTAAGACAAACACGTCACAGATGCTATCAATAATTTGCGCTCTCACGAACGGATATAATGATTTTTGTTGAAAAAAAATCCCATTTTAATTAATTTATAACTTCATTTGGCATGTTAAACCAAGTTCTCTGTTGTTGTTCAAATTTTAACTACTCAAAGAGGGCCCTCTTAAGAGTGGTGAATCTATGGAATTTGTTGCCACAGGTGGTTGTGGAGGCCAAGTCGTTATGTATATTTAAGACATAGGTTGATAGATTCTTGATCGGTCAGGGCATGAGGGGATACGGGGAGAAGGCAGGAGATTGGGGCTGAGAAGGAAAATGGATCAGCTATGATGAAATGGCAAAGCAGACTCAATGGGCCAAATAATCTAATTCTGCTCCGACGTCTTATGGTCTTAACCCTTAATCTGTATTTCCCCAAAACGAAGCCATTAACACAAAACATTCCACGGGAAGGATGTACAGACTACTTCTAGATGACGTCGGAGCTATCCCCATTCAGACCCAGGATGAAACCTGCATCCTGCCGGAGGCACGCCATTCTAGACCACACCGTGACTTCAAACCAATCAAACCCTCCTTCCTATCAGAGATCTTGCTGGGCATGTGCGTGCTCAAGTTCGGTGTCAGAGGGCTCCAGTGCTGAAGTACAGATTAGGACTGGGCTTTCACCCGCTGAGGCTGACGTGAATGGGGAGAGTCTCAGCTGGCCGGGCAGCATCTGTAGCGGAAAACGCACAAGCGCAAGTTTCAGGTTCAGACCTTTCAGCTTGCTGTCCAGATGAAGAGTCTCGGCCCGAAACACTGACTGTCATTCCTCTGACCCCGCTGAGTTCCCTCAGCAAATTTTTTGCTCCAGATTTCAGCATCTGCAGCTGCTTGTGTCTCCATTGCTTTCTTGCTGCACTGAAGTACAAGGCACGTTCCTGGCACGGTAAGTGGTTGCTGTCACCACGAACATCAAATTCACTTTAGGATCGCGCCACTCTTAAGAGTGGAGAAGCAAAACCTTATATTCCATCTGGCTACCCTCCAACTTGAAGGCATGAATATCGATTTCTCCCTCCAGTGAACAAATTTCCACCTTCCCTACTCCCCACTCTGCCCTTCTAGTTCTTCTTCCCTCTTCCTTCCTTTTCTCCTACGGTGCACTCTCCCCCGCTATCAAGATTCCTTCTTCTCCACCCCTTGACCTTGCCCACCACCCAATACCTTCCAGCTACCCTCCTTCCTCTCCTCCCACCTTTTTATTCTGGCATTTTCCCCCGTTCACTTCCAGTCCTGATGAAGGGTTTCGGCCCAAAACGTCGACTGTTTACTCTTTTCCACAGATGCTGCCCAGCCTGCTGAGTTCCCCCAGCGATTTGCTGGGGACGTCTGCATTTCCAGCATCTGCAGATTTTCTCGTGTTTGCGACAAACAATTTAATTCGCCTGCACAGACAATACAGGTTGCAAGTTGTATTGGTGTTTATGGGTACTCAACCGTCTCATTAAAACTGCACATGCACATATCGTAAACGTCCCATTAAAGAGTGCTTACCACACACACGGCTTGCAGCCCAGTCACTACACACACTCACGCTCCAAATCGCCCCGTTAGCACCTGACTCGCCAAAACCATGCGAGCACACAACCGCCACATGATAATCAATCCGAGGGTCGGATTGTTAAAAGGCGGAGAGATAGAGCGGACGGACAGAGTATGCTTCTAGTAGTGGAGGAATCTAGAGTCAGAGGGCACAGCCTCAGAATGGAAGTATGTCCTTTTAGAACAGAAATTAAGTGGGGGTTCTTCAACCAGGGGGTGGTGAACCTCTGAAATTCACTGCCACATATGGTTGTAGAAGCTGAGTTATTTGGTATATTTAAACTGGGGGGTTGATAGGTTCTTGATTAGTAAAGAGTGTCAAAAGTTACGGGGAAATGGCAGGAGAACGAGGCTGAGGGAGAAAATCGGCCACGTTGGAGTGGCAGAGCAGACTCGACAGGCCAATTGGCCTAATTCTGCTGCTATGTCTTATTGTCTTATGGGAGGAGTTAGTTGAGATGAAGCTGTGAAGGGTTGAAACAGAGTAGATGAAAAAAAACTATCAGCTTTAGCTGGGGTGGGGGGGTTAGAATTAGACACCATACAGCCACCTCCTGTAAGTCCACAAGCACTCTAAATGTGAAGCTGACTTATCTCACAGCCTCCTAATTAAATCAAACCCCACTGACCAAACAACCGAGCTCTTCATTCCTCCGAGGTAACCCTGATGAGTTTTATGCTCCAACTTCAACTGGCTGCATTAGACGCACATACTCAGGGCTGAGATCACTCCCAAACAATCTACCCCAAAACAAGATAAATAAACCAGTGAGCTTTGTTGTGTACCTTTCAGCTAGGTCTTTTATTACACAGAAACAAACTGCAATGAATTCAGAGGGGATCAAATTATAGGTGCATTTCATCATATACTTGCAAAAGACCAACTGCTATGACTTTGCACCCGGAGAAAACCCACGCATTCCACGGAAAAGATGTACAGACCCCTTACAGATGACATCTGAATTATCTCAACTCAGACCCCAGATCAAAGCTGCATCTCGCCTGAGCAATCTCGTTCTAGACCAGAGGTCCCCAACCTTTTTTGCACTGCGGACCGGTTTCATATTGACAATATTCCTGCGGACCGACCGACCGGGGGTGGGGGGGTAGGGTTGCCAACGGACAAGAGTAGCAGCCAAGTACGTTGGGTTTACCCAGAGAAAGACTACAATGACCATGAAGCCTTGCATGGGCATAAGAGCGCATGTGTCACTTGCACATTTGTGTATGTGCCAATTTCTTTCTACAAATCACTTATGCCGATTCTGTTCGGGGGGGGGAGTTAATCACGACCGGAATATAGGTGATAAGTGGCTAATACACTCAATTTCGTTTCTAAAAGGGATAATCTAACGAATTTAATATTAAACACACAACGCATATTTTCCTCTCATGAATATAGCGATAAGTCAATTATCAGGAGAGGACAGGGGAGCTTGAAGTAAGTGTTGAAAGAACTTCCAGTAGAAGTGGTTGAGGCAGGTTCGATATTATCACTTAAAGAAAAATTGGATAGGTATATGGACAGGAAAGGCATGGAGAGTTATGGGCTGAGTGCAGGTCGGTGGGACTAGGTGAGAGTAGCGTTCGGCACGGACTAGAAGGGCAGAGATCGCCTGTTTCCATGCTGTAATTGTTATATGGTGATATGGTTATATAAGTCATTAGCATCATAACATTTGAAGTAACGTTTGGATATTAAACACACAGCACGTATTTTCCCCGTATGAACATATAAAATCATTGCAACACATTAGTATTGCTGAATCAGTGGGAGCCCTGGGCTTGTTTCCCTGCAACAAGACGGTCCTATCGAGGGGTGATGGGAGACAGTGATACTCGAAGGGAGTTCCTTATGTCCAGTCTATTCCACAATTTAGTTTCCGTTGCATTCATTGCAGAGATATGTTGGAAATGGCAGCAACGTTTTCAGTGCTTTTGTGGCTATCTCAGGATAATTAGCCTTGACTTTGATCCAGAATGCCGGCAGAGATGTTATGTCAAACATACTTTTCAGCCCGCCGTCATTTGCAAGCTCGAGGAGTTGATCTCCTTCCTGCGCTGACGTGGATGACGCGCGGGTAATGACCTCGCGTGCGTTCAAGCTCAACAGTGCGTGACAGGGAATGAGGAAAGGTGCAGCTGACTCATATCATTTCCTCGCAGCCTGGTAGCGCATGCTTTGCGGCCCGGCTCTGGTCCGCGGCCCAGTGGTTGGGGACCGCTGTTCTAGACCACACAGCAACTTGAAACCAATCAAAACCCCCTTTCTATTGGAGATCTTGCTGGGTGCTTGCTCAAGTACAGTGTGCTGGACTCCAGTGCTAGACATAGACATAGACATACTTTATTGATCCCGAGGGAAATTGAGTTTCGTTACAGCTGCACCAACCGAAAATAGAGCATAAATATAGAAATACAAAAACCACAATCAAACAACAATATGCAAACTATGCTAGATGGAAATAAGTCCAGGACCAGCCTATTGGCTCAGGGTGTCTGACCCTCCACGGGAGGAGCTGCAAAGTTCGATGGCCACAGGCAGGGACAACCTCCCATGACGCCCAGTGTTGTATCTCGGTGGAATATGGCCGGAGTCCAACAGCAAAAAGTTCAATATCTGGTCTACAAACACGTTCCTTGATCGTAATATAACCCGAATTGCACCATCTGTTGTTAACCAGAACAGCAAGCCCCCAACTCCTTTACGCTTACCGCTCTCAGTGCACTTCCGGTCAGCCAGAACGGTCTGGAAGCCCTCCATGGAAAAGTTTTGGTTGGGTATGACCACGTGCAGTCCAAGTGAAGTACATATCAGACAAAGAAAAGTACAACACAGAAACAGGCCCTTTAGACCATCTAGTCCATGGGTGGCCAACCTCTTACATTCCATGCGTCAATTTTTTCCACTCACGAGTTCGAATGCGCCATACAACCCTTGAGCCCTGATTCAATTCTTGTAAAAATGTTAATATAGAACTCATGTGTGAAAAAAAACTGCATCTGAACTCGAGCGTGATAAAAACTGACACATGGAATGTAAAAGGTTGGCCACCCCTGAACATGCCAAAACCATTTAAAGTGCCTACTCCCATCGACTGGCACCGGAACCATCGCCCTCCACACCCCTACCATCCATGTACCTATCCAAACTTCTCTTGAACCTTGAAATCGAGCTCGCACGCACCACTTGTGCTGGCAGCTTGCTCCACACTTGACTTTCACCCATTGATGCTGATGTGAATCGGGGGAATAATTCCAACTGGCTGCCTCAAAGCTCTCTAAACTGGCACACTAGAAATGGAGAGTGAAGGCTCCCCTGGGGCAATCTGGTTAATAATTTACTTTGAAACACTAGTTAAGAGTTGCTTTAAGCAGAGACTGATGACAGTTCAGCACCCACAAGGAAACTCAACACAAATTAGCTCATGCTCCGCTCTATTTGAAACTAACCAAACACTCGCAGCTTTGTTTTGGATACAGGCCTCTTATTCCAGTCTCAGAGCAGAGCAAACCCAAGGTCAAACAGCGCAGGTACAATCCCTCATCTTGCCTTTGCCAAGAGACTAATCTGAAACAACCCGGTTCTCACAGGGCAGGTAACTGGCCCGGCACAGCCCAGGACACACAAACCAAGGCCCAGTGCAGAGGAGGGCCATTCCTGTTCGAGTTACCATGAAGACTGTGGCAAGGGTCATTAGCTGGGTTACGCTGGCTTCAATTTTTGATACGGAGAAGGAATTGTACATAGTTGCTCACTTTCTGCGAATGTTCCAAATTGTGCTGGGCGGAGGATCATTATCAGTCACCATTCGGAGGAGAAATCCTGTACCCCATCGACACACAGCAAGATCACACATGCTGATTTGATTTGGTTGAGAGGGGAATCAAAATGCCAACCCTTCCCAAAGGGAGACTCCTCTGACAAAGCCTTTTTTGGCATTTGGGACCTAAAGTCTTCACTCGTTGCCATCGTGAGTCCGGGGTCGATACCGAAGTTCAAAGCCCAAAGGGTGATCAGAAATCCAGAAGTCAAAGCCCAATAGTGGGAGCCCAGGGTCTACAAGTCCGTGAGTTCGCTGGAGGCTGAAGACGCCTGTCCTGCGATTGGAGATATGTGTGTGTGTGTCTGTCTCTGTGTGAGTGCGAGCTGGAAGGTGATAGGTGGAGCCAGGTGGGTGGGAAAGGTCAAGGGTTGGAGAAGAAAAAAAAATCGGAGAGGAGAGGAGAGTGGACCATAGGAGAAAGGGAAGGAAATCTCTCCCCTTAGTATACCTCTGTAAACACATGGTGCACGAGCCACACTTTCAACTCCAGCCCTCAACAACGCTGCTGGTATTTTTAGCAAACTGAATGCCATGGAAACCACGAATGCATCACGGATCCCTCCAAACTGCACCCACTTCCTTTCCCCTGGCCAAATGCGAACCACACGCACGCACTTACAAAGGCGGCCAGGGACAGCCCAGTGTTCTCCCACTGAACACCAAAGAATTTATCATTAAAAACTCTCGTTTGCTTTCAAGTCAGTCGAGCCCGGTGTTGGAAACAGCACAGAGAAATCTATTGGTGGATAAACAGTGGGAAGCAGGCCCTTCAAGCCGTGCCAGCCAGCAATCCCCCTACTGAATCCTCGCCTAATTTATAATAATTTACAATGACCAATTAACCTACCAACTGGTACACCTTTGGGACTGTGGGAGGAAACCGGAGCACCCGGAGGAAACCCACAGGGACAGCGTACAAACCTCGCCTGCTCACTCCTCGCCGTAGATGCAGCCTGGCCTGCCGAGTTCCTTCAGCATTTTGTACGCACGCAACTCTGGACGCCCAGCAGAACCTCTTGAGTTCATAATTATGATTTTCCACCCTTCAGTAGCCATGCGGTATGTTTAGGTCATAATCCCTTGTACACTATTTTAATGAGGTATTAACCCAATTATGTAAGCAGTCAACACCTCTGCCAAAGAAAATGAGCAGGGAATTGCCTCGCAAATCCATTAAATACTGCCAAACAATAGGGTCGCTGTGCTGGGCTAACCACCCAAAGTTCATGAGTTCAAATCCCAGCCAAGAAATTGCAAAATTTGACAGCTCATGCAGGGGCTGGAGTCCAGTCACTCAGTTCTCTCCTCGCTGATGTGGTCCAGCCACACAACCGCACTTTGGGTACACATGATTACCTCAGACATGACGATCCTTCATACAGAATGTGACGTCAGGATGTTAGTCTATGGCAAAATCCAATTTTCTAAAACATATAACTTGAAATGATATAAAAAAGGTGTTTTTTTTAAAAACACATTTAGCAATTTGAATTTTTGGGACTGGGCAGAATTAGAGGTATGTGCCCTTGGAAAGCTGAAAAGAATCACCACAACCAAAACTATAGATAGTAAATATGCAGAGATCAATGTAAACAACTCTTCTAAATTAGTGCATGCATAACTTCTGTCCTGAGGAAGGGTCTCTTCCCGAAACGTCGACTGCTTGCTCTTTTCCGCAGATGCAGCCTGACCTGCTGAGCTCCTCCAGCTTCGCCCGTGTGTGTTGTGCTGCTTCGCATTTTCCAGCACCCGCAGACTGCCTCGTGCCTGTACAACTTCACAGTTCCTTTAGGAAGAGATCTCAAAGGTTCTCTGGTTGCTTATGTGGGGGTTGATGGGCACGTGGAAGAGAATAAATCGCAGTACAGGGAAATAAGTGGGGGAGGGGGGGAGAGAGGAGGACTGATGAGATTGTCTGATGGATTCAGTGAACCGAATGCTGAAAACGAGCAACACACATCAAAGTTGCTGGTGAACACAGCAGGCCAGGCAGTATCTCTAGGAAGAGGTACAGTCGACGTTTCAGGCTGAGACCCTTCGTCAGGACTAACTGAAGGAAGAGTTAGTAAGAGATTTGAAAGTGGGAAAGGGAGGGGGAGATCTGAAATGACAGGAGAAGACAGGAGGGGGAGGGATGGAGCCAAGAGCTGGACAGGTGATTGGCAAAAGGGATATGAGAGGATCATGGGACAGGAGGCCCAGGGAGAAGGAAAAGGGGGAGGGGGGGAAAGCCCAGAGGATGGGTAAGGGGTATAGTGAGAGGGACAGAGGGAGAAAAAGGAGAGAGAGAGAGAAAGAATGTGTGTATATAAATAAATAACGGAATGGGGTACAAGGGGGAGGTGGGGCATTAGCCGAAGTTAGAGAACTCAATGTTAATGCCATCAGGTTGGAGGCTACCCAGACAGAATATAAGGTGTTGCTCCTCCAACCGGAGTGTGGCTTCATCTAAAAACGAGGACTGGATTATCAATGAAGGAGGGGAGGGTGACAGGCAGCGAGAGACACAGGAGGTGAGAGGGAGAGGGGCAGGGGAAGGAGAGGGGGGTGGTGAGAGTGAGGGTTAGGGGAAGGGCGGGGGCAGGAGGAGGATGGAGTAGGGATAGCAGGAGGAGGAAGTGGAAACGGGAGGGTGAGAGCACAGGATTGGGGGAACAGTAGGAGGGAGAGGGAGGAGGGGATAGGGGAGGGATAACAGGAGTGGGCAGGGGTTGTGAGGGCTTTGGGTGGGGCAAGAGCAGAGGGGTGTGGGGTGGGGAGAGGGGAGAGAGGGAGATGTGTAGGCAGAGACAGGGGAGAGTGGAGAGAGACGATGAGAGAAGGAATGGGGAGGTAAAGCACTCTCTCTTTGTCAGGACTTGCTCAAATCCCAACTAGTGAACTTGATTACGAGATGTCATATAAATCAGACCTCAGGAAATAAAAGCCAAAGATGGTCATATCCCCCTCCAGCCTGCCTTTCACCTGAACTGAAACAACATACAATCTGATGTCGGGACTCAGAGCGCCCAGCAGCATTGGTGAGGGACAGAAGTTGTCGACGTTTCGGGTCAAAACCCTGATCAAGTCTGGCATAATTTTTGCTTCAACTCCACTTACGCATCTGGTTCCCATGAACCCCAACTCTCCTATGATCCAAGGTGTCGGCCTTGTACACATTCCACGTCTATTCTCTGCTGTAGAGAATTCCAAAGATTCACAGCCCTCAGAGACTGGTTTGTGTTGCATGGCAGTACAATGATTCCAGCACCTTCTGTATTTTGTTTACATTTATTTTGTAAAATGTTTACAGTTTAATATTATGTCGTGCATCTTAACTACCCCATTAGTAATACAACAGTGCAGCAGTGTTGCCTCTAGTTTCTCCAGAGGATAAAGAATTTAGGCGTTTCCTCTTCGATCGTCACCAATACCAACGTTAATTCTAATTTTAATCTTATCCAGAAGCATCACGGCTTGGGAGGTCAATGGCTCTGCCCGAGATGGCTCGGGACAGCAGAGGGCTGTGTACGCAGCTCAGCCTCCTCGCCATGGACTTCGTCTGCACTCTCCCCGCACCCCCCCCACCCCGTCCGGTCTGACATTCTCCCTTCCCCTCCCTCCCACCCAACAGAAGACATGACGGCCTGACAGTACATCAGTCAGCTCCACCACGGGTACCAGCCTCCGTAGTATCCAAAACATCTTCAAGGAGCGATGCCTCAGGAAGGTGACTTCCATCATAAGGGACCCCCACCACCCAGGACATGCCCTCTTCTCATTGTTACCCTCAGGAAGGAGGTGCAAAAGTTTGAAGGACCAGCAATTCAGGAACAGCCATCCGATTTCCCCTCTGCCATCCGATTTCTGAATGGACACTGAACCCATGAACACTATCTGCCTACTTTTTCTGTACAGACATATACACTGTCATTCATAGATGTTTTCCTCTATTGTCATGTATTGCATGTACTTCTGCCGCTAAGATAACAAATTTCACGACGTATGCCAGTGATATTAAACCTGATTCTGATGCTGAGGTCATCTCCTGGGCGATGGGGGTCCTCAATGATGGATGCTGCCTTTTTGAGGCATCACCTTTTGGAGATGTCCTCGATGCTGGGAAGCCTAGTGCCCACGGTAGAGCTGGCCGAGTTTGCAACTTTCTGCGGCTTTTTCCGATCCTGCGCATACCAGACAGTGATGTGACCTGTTGGAGTGCTCTCCACGGTACAGCTGCAGAAATCTGCTGGAGTCTGTGGTGACACACCAAATCTCCTGAAACTCCCAATGAAATATAGCCACTATCGTGCCTTCTTTGTAATCCCATCAATATGTTAAAAATTAAACAGGATGTTTAAGTTTAAATTGAGTCATAAGATTTTTGGTTAAAAGTACCCCGGCCGTAAACGGTGGAGGCTGAGGACTGTGCCCACTCCACCCAGACAATTCCCTCTGGGGATTTCACATCTCACAATGAGGAGAACAAAGTTACTTCTAAAATTTGGAGCAACGAACAAACTGCTGGAAGAACTCAGCAGGTCGAGTGGCATCCCTGGGTGGAGATGGGAAGTGGCGATGTTTAAGTGTCAGAACCCTGTGATTCAGGGCCATGCATTTGAGTTTCGATCCCAAATGTAAACAACCACTTTCCCCACCCACAGTGCTGAGTTCCTCAACCAGGTTTTTTTTTTAAAATGTTGCTCGAGGCCAGCGTCTCCCGTGTCTCCTTTTCCAAACCTGCTTCAACTCCAACTGTACATCCCCCACGGAAAATGAAAGTCCCATAAAATTCATTCTTGTATTTTCAAGTTCAAGGAAGCATACCACCTTGAGATTCATTTTTTGCAGGCATTTACAGGGAAAAAAAATCAAAGAGAGTTTTATGAAGAACTATACATAATCAGACAAAGATCGACAGACAACCAAGGTGCGAAAGAAGACACGGTGTGCAAACTGTCCAGGAGCCTGAAGACACACGGCCGATGTTTCGGGAAAAGCCTCTTTCCCTCCGTGATCAGATTTTCTGAATGGACAATGAACCAACACACGAACACTAACTCACTATTTTTTTAGAAACACAAGAAAGTCTGCAGATGCTGGAAATGCAAAGCAACACACACACACACACACACACACACACACACACACAATGCTGGAGGAACTCAGCAGGTCAGGCAGCATCTAAGGAAGTGAATAAACAGTCGACATTTCGGGCCAAGACCCTTCTTCAGGACTCAATAGTGACCTCTTTTTGCACTATTTAATTTTTTTTATTGTAATTTATCATTTTTTTTGTGTATTGCACTCCACTGCTGCTGTAAGGCAAATTGCACGGCGTATGTGTGATACTAAACCTGATTCTGAAACAAAAATAATACCAACAGCAGGAGTTGTAAAGAGTCACTGGAAGTGCGTCTGTAGGTCGCAGACTCTTCAGGCCTTCCTCACTCCCTGCAATGAGGGATTCCTTCACAAAGGCACCGCTGAAACTGAACAATGTTTTTCAAACCTGGAGCCACGCCTTTCAGAACCCAAAGCCAGGAATGAACAACACAGTAACGAAATGCACGGCCGAAGGATCTCTCCGAGAGAGAATGCATCTGCCCGAGGGGGCCCGCTCACCTTTATATGCACCCCCCCCCCCACCCTTGCCAAAAGTTTGGCCGATCGTGCAGTATACATTCTTTCACCACAGACACGCATCGGTACATATGCGCACTGAATCAACCTGGAATGCTTTTGTTTGTGCGTTATTTTCATCGGTGTGAAGAGAAATTCTTAGGAATCTTCCAAGTGCATCAGTGACAACAGAAACCTCAGACCAAACTTTCATGTTTCTATACTCTAGACAGCTGGAGGCCCGACCCGGCACTCAACTTCACATTAAACTTCCAAAGCTTCTCCCGCAAACACTCACTTGTCACTCCTTCACTCTTTGTTCACCTTTCTCACCCATTGTTCCTTCACCCACCTGATTCCATCTGCCCACATCATTCCCTCCTCTCCCACCACCATATGGTTCCACCTATTCCCTCCCAGCCTCTCCACCACTCCCTTATACTGACATACTTTGCAGAAAAAAACAAATGGCTGGGAGAAGGCAGCATCTGTGGAGATGAATGGACAGTTGAGGTTCAGTTAAGACCCTTCTCTAGAACGGTAGCTCAAGGTAATTATCAATGTACATACTGTACTGTGCAATGGTCTAAGGTATATATATATACACACACATACACACACACACACACACACACACACACATATATAGATAGATAGATAGAGAGTGAGAGAGTGAGAGAGCGAGAGAGAGAGCAAGAGAGCGAGTGAGAGAGTGAGAGAGTGAGAGAGAGTGAGAGAGAGTGTGAGTGAGAGAGTGAGAGAGAGAGAGCGAGTGAGAGAGTGAGAGAGTGAGAGAGAGAGTGAGAGTGAGAGAGAGAGAGTGAGAGTGTGAGTGTGAGTGTGAGAGAGAGAGAGAGTGACAGTGACAGCGTGAGCGCGCTAGGGTGCCCAAGGCTTTTGCACAGTACTGCAGTAATTTTACATATTGCACTGTACTGCTGCCACAAAATTTCATGACATATGTGAGTGATGATAAACCTGATTCTGATACGGGTTTCTATTGTGGACTGAGAGTGGGAAGCGGACAGGGAGAGGGGAATCAGAGTTGGGAAAAGGGGGAGGGAGAGGGGAGAGAGCAGGAAGCACCAGAGAGACTTTCTGTAATGTTCAATCAACAAATTGCTCAGAATAAATGACCTTGTCTGGTGTCTCAGGGCTGGGTGTGTCTGCATCCACGCCACCCCTGACCCTGGCACTCCTCCTCTGCCACCTGCCCCATACCCTTCCCACCACACTCCATCCTCCCTTTGCTCCCGTCAGATTTACAAACTTGCTCTCTGCTCCACGTTGACAAATACAGTACTGTGCAAAAGTCTTAGGCACATTATCTCTCGCTCGGGTGCCGAAGACTTTTGCAGTGCTATATGCTCAGTTGCAGATTTATGATTTGTCCCCCCCCCCGACTGTTTTTTTCTCGCTGGTCATTTGCTGAGTTTCCGATTGGTTTCGCTAGACGCCTGCTTGTCTTCCAATTGGTTCTGCCAGCAAGTAGCTTCTGTATCATGCAGGGAAGTCCCAGGTCTGAACCCTTTTCCCAAAGTGAGCCGGCAGCTGACGTTACCACCATTGAGCAGAGTTCTTGGGACAATGATGAGATGAGGAGACCTGGCACTAGATCTTCGCAAGTTGACAGGTGGTGACTGGTACTGGGAATCAAAGTGGCGGGGTCCAGGCCCCGGAGCGTATCGAAGCCACCGAACCCAATGCTTGGATGACCCTTTGGGCCAGATTAAGGTTGTCGGGGGCTCAAGGTGAAAAACGGGCCGGCTGAACGCAGGGTGGACAGACTCTCTTTGTGGACTTTGATTCAGAATGTTACTCGCTCGCGGTTACTGACTGTATGATCTGCTTTTATTTCCCTCGGCACGCTGGGTGTTTGAAGGTCTTCTTTTTTTTTAATCTTTTTTTTTGGGAGTTTCTTTGTTCTGTGGAGGCCTGCAAGGAGACGAATCTCCAGGTTGTACAATGCATACATTCTTTGATAATAAATATACTTTGTACTTTGAGCTGAAGGAGGTGGGGCAACAGGTGCTTCTTGCAGGTCAAACACCCTTAATCCTCTCTGTCTATTGGCCTTCGTCCCCCCCCAATTAATTCATAGTACATGTAGATTACATGATCAGCTTTTATTTCCCTTCCTTGTGCCCATGAATTGAGTGGCTTGCTAAGCAATTTCAGAGAATATCCATCTCCCACACTCCTGTGGTACTTGCAGTTAGAGAGCTATAAAGCACCTGGAAAGAGGCCTTTCTGCCCATCGAGTCCATGCCGAGCAACAAGCAGCCAACCACAACGCCAATCCAACATGAACCCCGTTTTTAATCCTTCCCGTTGTCTTCCCCTCCTGCCAGCTCCTGTTCCTTCCAACTCGCTCCGGCATCGCCAAGACATTCAGGGCAACTTACGGTGGCTGACTGGCCTACCGATGAGGCAGTCTTTGGAGGGTGCGGGGGGATGCAGAAGGAAAACAGAGCACCCAGAGGAAACCCAGGTGGTCACGTGGACAGTGTGCAGGGTCAACAGACGGCACTGGAGGTCAGGATCGAACCACGTCCTTGGTGCTCTGAGACAGCAGCTCTCATCGTCGTGCTGCCCGAGAGGTCAGATTGAATAAGGAGGCAGATTTCCTTTCCCTAAAGAATTATTAGTTTTGACAACAATCCAGTAGTTTCACAGTCAGCATATAGTACGCCATGTTAATTAACTAAATTCAAGTCCTCTGAGTGAATACATTTCCCCTCATGTTTGCCTTAAATTTTTCACCTTTCATTCTTAACCCATGACCTCTAGTTGTAGTCCCATCCCACCTCGGTGGAAAAAGCCTGCTTGCATTTACCCTATCTATATCCCTTATAATCCTGTACATCTCTGTCAAATCTCCACTCAATCTTCTACGTTCCAAGGAATTAAGTTCTAACTATCCAATCTTTCCTCATGTCAGGTCCTCCGGACCCAGCAACATCCTTGTAAATTTTTTCTGCACTCTTTCAACCTTACTTACATCTTTCCTGTGGGTCGGTGACCAAACCTGCACACAATACTCCAAATTAGGCCTCACCAAAGTCTTACACAACTTCAACATCCCATCTCCTGTACTCAGTACTTTGATTTATGAAGACCTATCAGTTAGTCCTGACGAAGGGTCTCGGCCTGAAACGTCGACTGCACCTCTTCCTACAGATGCTGCCTGGCCTGCTGCGTTCACCAGCAACTTTGATGTGTGTTGCTTGAATTTCCAGCATCTGCAGAGTTCCTGTTGTTTGCGTTTTCTTTACAACCCTATTTACTTGTAACGCCACTTTCGAGGGATTATGGATCTGAATTCACAGATCCTTTTGTTCTACTGCACTCCCCAGTGCCCTCCCTTTCACGTCTCTGATTTGAAATGCCTTAATCTTGATACTACTGACTAACTTTCACTGCAAAATCTCATACTTCTGGATAAAAGGAACATGCACCTTTAAGAAGTAAAGCAAAGCAGAAAATGGGTCCCCTGATGAAGGAACGTCCGAATTAATTACTGCCACCATTTAGCAATGAAGTTTTGAATATAGTTGCGTACCAATATCTCCAGAACAATCATTTTGCTCTCCTTCACACTTGTGTACTGAACAATGACAAACGATCTTGAATCTTGAATAATGCCACCCACTTCTTTTTTGACTCAGAGAAGACTCAATCCAAATTTCAAATTACACAAACAAAAACAAGAAACAGGAGCAGGAGTAGGCCAACTGGCCTCGAGCCGACTTGATCCAATCTTGGCGCCAACACAACTTTCCTGCTCTCCCCCCTTCCCCCTGCTCAACAATCTTGCAGTTCATATCTCTGTCAATCTCCGTCTCAAATGACTCTGTCTCCAAGGTTCCCTGGAGTAGAAAATTCCAAAGATTCGTGACCCTCTGACAGAAAACAAAATTCTTCTTCAGCTCTGTCTTAAATCAACAACGCCTTCCCCTAAAACCACAAATCCTTGTTGTAGATAATCACACCATGAAAAAATCCACTCAGTATCCTTAAGTGCCATCTCTCACAGCCACTTATCCAAAGTGAGAGAGTGTCAGAGCGCACACTAATGAGAGCGTGGCGGGGTGCGAGAGAGAGAGAAAGTACAAGACGTAGATTCGGAATTAGGACACTTAGCCCATCAAGTCTGCTGTGCCATTTCATCCATTTTCCCTCTCAGCCCCAAATGCCCCCTCAATGTCTGTGTGAGTGAGGATGAGGGAGTGACAGAGCGAAAGAAAAGAGGGACAGCGTGAGAAAGAGAGTGAGCGCGAAAGATAGTGAGGTTCTGTCTGGGTTTGCATATGTGTGCGTCTGTGTACGCGAGCATGGGTCAAGTACTGAACTTCACAGATTTAAATGAAGAGTATTACAAAATTCAGTATTACTTTACCTCATGGGATTACACTTGTTAACTGAGAAGCATTACAAAAATGGCCACGCCTAAGATACAACAAATAAGACCATAAGATATAGGAGCAGAATTAGGCCATTTGGCCCACCAAATCTGCTCCGTCATTTCATCATGGCTGATCCATTTTCCACCTCAGCCCCCAATCTCCTGCCTTCTCCCCATAGTTCTTCATGCTCTGACTATTCAAGAATCTATCTACCTCCGCCTGAAGTACGCCCAATGACTTGGCCTCCACAGCCCCCTATGGCAAAGAATTCCACAGATTCACCACTCCCTGCTGAAGAGGTTCCTCCTCCTCTCTGTTCTGAAAGGACAGCCCTCTATTCTGAGGCTTAGACTCCCCCAAAGGAAGCATCCTCTCCCCATCCACTCTATCGAGGCCTTTCAACATTCGACAGGTTTCAATGAGATCACCCCTCATTCTTCTGAATTCCAGTACATACAGGCCCAGAACCAACAAACACTCTTCATACGACAAGCCTTTCAATCCTGGAATCGTTTTTGTGAACCTTTTTTGAACCATTTACAAAATAAATTGGAAAGTTGCAAATTTGCATTTCTCGTTTGCAAGCTGGAAATACCAGCAATGTAATTAAATAAAAACACAGGCTAACTAAGGGGAACATGTAGTTAAACTAGGCTGCTTGACTGAACCATTCAGATTTCTCGGCAAGATGCACTGATATTGCTGTGAACCGAGTTCCTACCTGGCAGAAAATTCTGATTTAGATTCAGATTCACTTATTTATCACTCATAACAAAAGATTTCAGTGAAATGCATCATATGCGTTAAAAATCAACACTTCAGGATTGTGCTGCAGACAGCCCGCCAAGTATCACCGTGCTTCCGGCTCCAACGTTGTAGACTCACAGACGTCAGGCCAGATTTCTCCAGCGGGCTCGCAGAACTAGGCCTTCAGCCATCGACATCCAATCTTGCCGACTTCAGTCTTCAACCTTCAGGCTTTGATCTTCAGTATCGACCCCCATGACTCGTCAATAACAGGACCAACAGCGGCTCCAGACCCTGAACTAGGGACTCGCCTCTGGCCCTCACGCCTCCTACCTGCAGGAACCTCCGATCCTCGGACCTGTTGACTTGGGGGAATGGGGTCCTTGCTAGTCTACAGGGATTAATGGCTTTCAAGTGCAGAGCAGAGCCTTAGGTTCTGGCTTGACCTCTTAACTTGCCCACATCCTCAACTCTGAAGTTTAGGTTTCAGGGCCTAAACCCTAACTTGACTCCTGTCCCCAATGTAACAATGTCTGAGTCACGACCTTGACGGACATCGCAGCTTGGCACCATCTTAACCGGATGCAAGATAACTCTGCAAGACCATAAGACACAGGAGCCAGCAAAATCACAGAGCCACTCTCCCAAATATTTTCTTTCCCAGAGGGCTTGTGTGTTACGCAAACTGGGCACTCATAACTGATGAGGTCTTGTATCTGGCATCTAAAAGCATGGATCGTCTAAGGCAAATCTCTACAGACGTACCATGGAGAACATTCTAACTGGTTGCACCACCATTTTTGATATGGGTGGTGGGGGATGGCAACTGCACAGGATTGAAATAAGCTTCAGAAAGTTGTAAACTCATTCGGCTCCAGCGTGGGCAACTGGCCTCCCGAGCATCGTGGACATCTTAAGGAGCGGTGCCTCAGAAAGGCGGCGTCCATCATTAAGGACCCCAATCACCCAGGACATGCCCTCTTCTCAGTGCGACCATCAGGGAGGAGGTACAGGAGCCTAGGCACATGCTCAACAACTCACGAATAGTTTCTACCCCTCTGCTATCAGATTTCTGAACCCATGAACACTACTTCGACTTTTTTTCCCCTCTATCTTTTTGCACTACCTATTTAATCTAACTTCCAAGACGACTACAACCTTGTCGTGATGTCAGGGCTTGCAAGCCTCAATGACCGGGAGAGCTATGCTGGCTGGAGTCGGGCTTTGTGCTTTGGTAGGGTCGCCCACGCCAAACAGGTCAAAGGGTAGAGGCCAGACTAAGAGCGGTCCACCGTTCCTCCAGGTTCGGGGTTCAGCTCAGGGCTAACAACCCTGACTAGTCAAAAATATTGTTACAGAAAGAGCAATGAAGAATCTTTCTACATCGGAATGAGGCAGTATTCCCAAAGCTCCACGTGGGACTTGACGGACAGTGGTGAATACGGAGAGGAAGCTACTGACACGATGAAGGAAGCGCTGAACACCGCCATAAATGGGGGACCTTCAATGCTACCCTAAATACCAGCGGCGTAACGGGCAGCAAGTTATTTAACTTAATAATATATATATCTTGTTGCAATTTACAACTTTTATCATGTATCGTGATGTACTGCTGCCGCGTAACAAGTTTCACAATATAAGCCAGCGATATTAAACCTGATTCTGAGTTTGAGAGTTGAAAAACTAAGGTTCACTGATTACAACAGATATCAGCAGGTCACACGTCCCTTTTACAAAGCCCAAAAAGAGGAACAACAAATCTCAAAAGCCACAGAATCAGAATTACATATAGAAATTGAATTAAATAAGTACTGCAAAAAGAGGGAAAAATAGTTCCGAGATTGCTTCATTGTTCATTCAGAAATCTGATTACAGAGGGGAAGAAGCTGATTCCCGAATCGTTGAGTGTGACCCTTCAGGCTCCTGAACCTCCTCCCCGATGGTAGTAATGAGAAGAGGGCATGTCCTGGGTGATAGGGGTCCTTAATGACGGATGCTGCCTTTTTTGAGGCACCGCCTTTTGAGACTGTCCTCGATGTTGGGGAAGCTGTTGCCCATGATGCAGACGGCTGGGTTTGCAACCTGCCACAGCTTTCCCAATCCTGTGCAGTGGCCCCTCCATACCAGACGGCGACGCATTCCGTGCACTTGTGCAGCAGTGAGCATGACATTAAATGGAAAAGTTATTTTTTTCCCCCCCTGTGGTGTCACAAACAGCTGAAGAGCTTCTTAAAATGGGACAGGACAGGCCCAGCCTGCGGATGGAGAGTAGTGATTCTCAGGAGGGAATTAACCAAGCTCTTCAGAGGCAGTCGGACTGGATAAGCGCAGATCTGATGCACAAGATTCACTAACACATTTTAAAGATTTGCTACTAAAAATCATCCTTTAACAGGAATAATTTATATAGGTAAATTCAATGCCAGTTACAGTGTTGGCTGAGCTCAGAAAATTACCCCTACAGTATTTAACTGTCCAGGGTAAAATCTATTCAGGGCCCCTGAGTAAGTGCTTCCAGTTTTTCCCCATTTTATGACCAATTTGAAGTCATGATGACACGAAAAAAAAATGTTTGTTTTGTGAAGTAAAACTGGGAAAAGTATGAGATGTAAATGGAATTTTCCAAAGTTTCAATCTTTCAAGACTTTGGACATTGCTCCCTAATTTGTCAATCATTTGTCCACACTTGGTGTTTGCTGGATGGTCTCTGGAAGGCATCCAAAAATCACTAATGCACAATGGTAGCAGTACAAAATACTCAGAATCAGGCTTAATGTCACCGGCATGTGTCATGAAATGTGTTAACAATGCAATACATGACAAATAAATATAGAGAGAAAGAAATTAAATTACAGTAAGTATATACATGTCTATTAAATGGTTAAGTTGAAATAAGTAATGCAAACAAAAATTATTAAGTAGTGAGGTAGTGTTCAATGTCCATTTAGAAATCAGATGGCAGGGGGGAAGAAGCTGTTCCTGAATCACTGAGTGTGCGCCTTCAGGCTCCTGTACCTCCTCCCTGATGGTAACAATGAGTGGTCCTGGGCGGTGGGGTCCTTAATGATGGACGCTGCCTTCCAAAGGCACCACTCCTTGAAGATGTCTTGGATACTACAGAGGCTAGTACCCATAATGGAGCTGACTAATTTTACAAGTTTCTGCAACTTACTTTGATCTTGTGCAGTAGCCCCCTGCCCACCACCCCCAGCCCACACACACCCATACCAAACAGTGATGCAGCCTGTCAGAATGCTCTGCACAGTACATTCACAGAACACATTGGAGTTACTCTCCTAAGGTCCTCTACAGCTGGCAATTCTACCAGGTTACAGATAAAGACCGAAGATTAGCTTTATCTGTCACAGGTACATCGAAACTTGCAGTGAATTGTGTCATTTTATGGCTAATCAAATCAGCGAGGACTCTGCAAGTGTCGCCACGTATCTGGTTTCAAATTAGCACGCCCACAACTCAGCAACCTGAACCCAGACCTCTTCGTTGGAATGTGGGAGGAAACCAGAGCACCCGGAGGAAATCATGCGGTCACGAGGAGAACGTGCAAACTCCTTGCAGACAGCGGCGGGAACTGAATCCCGATCTTACAGCCGCTGCGGTGAAGGACTGCACGAATTGCTACCCTACTGCTTTGCTGATGAGGAGAAGGGCAGGCTATGGACAGATGGGGAAAACAGGATTTGTATAGATCAGCATAAATGGGTACTCAACGTCTGCGGTGGCAGTAAGGCCTGAACTTTGCTGTATGACCCAATGACCACTGCTGGTAGATGCCCTTCCGACTCTCACAATACCTCATTTGGAAACAGATCCTCACTGGATCTAATTCCTGGAACACCAAACCCAACCAATCGGAGCCAGACCTTCACCTGATTTATTACAGCTGTTCTCGAAGGTGCCATTGGCCAAAAAGAACTACAAGTCAGTGAATTCCAATGAATCAACGACAGTGGCAGAAGACAAACCAATTGTCTTTGCCCAGCCTTGTGCTTGAAAGAGATGGAGGCAGCCATTTTGTGAGGCCGTCCCTGCAGCTCCGCCACACGGTGACCTCTCCGATGAACTGACTCCTGCTTTGGGATAACTTCATCAGAGCACCAGAACCGAATGTGGACACAAGCAGTTTCATCCAAAGACCTGCTAAACCTGAAACCATTCCCAGACAAGTATCTATTATGTAAAGTGGCAGGCTCGCCAGAGAAAATCTCATTTGGCTTGGTGTCTGGTTTGACCGGCTTGGACCAGTCAGAGTTGAGAGGAACAAAGGCACAAGGCTGAGGGCAGAGACCACAGAACAATGGATCAGAGTCAATAAGAACGTGACCCAGGCAGATCAGGTGATCCTGAGCCAACAGGATGGGAACGTATCATTGGAACTGATGAGGAACACTACAGGAGTTAGGAGCTTCAAAGGAGCGACAACTCTCCAGAGACCAACCATCGCGGATGCGGAGACCCCACGGACATGTGGACATTGGAGCAGGACCATGAGGAAGGCAAGTCCATCGTAGACTCCCTTCCTGGGAATTACTTTTGCTATTCATTGACCGTTCATGGAGGGTCAGGGAATTCTCGTGGGTATGCACACAGGTAGTTAGTTCACGAACCCACGGGCCTTTTAGTTAAGACAATAAAGGTTATTTGTCAGTGAGTACAGATCCTCTCTGATCATTATTTTGTCTGTGTGAACAGTGGTGCCCCACACAGCCTTGAAAGGCATGAAAATGCCCGACGCTGGCCTCTCAGGCCTGAGTCGACGTCGTCATTGTCATCATTATTACTAAGGGTTAAATCCTTATAACAGTGCCTTGCCACTACCTTCTCTCAGGCAATTAGATGGGGGCAAAAAATGCTGCCTTTGTCCAGTTTAAACACAAAAAAAAATCAGGACAAGCAAAGAATTAGTGACATGTTCGAGGGAAGGATTTAGCTTGACATACTTTCGCTCAAAATGCTGTACCTCAACAGCACAAAGCTGCAGTAACGCAGTGCCAGCTCAACGCTTTGCAGCGCCAGTGACCAGAGTGCAATTCCCGTCGCTGCCTGTGAGGAGTTTGTACGGTCTCCCCGTGACTGTGCGGGTTTCCTCCGGGTGCTCCGGTTTCCTCCCACAGTCCAAAGACGTACTGGTTGGGGTTAGTAAGTTGAGGGGTGTGTCGTGTGGGCGCTGGAAGCATGGCGCATCCCTGGATCGCACTGGTCGCAAACAACACTTTCCGCCATACACTTCAAAATGCAAGTAACAAATGAAACTAAGGTAATCTAATCCTTTGAGGAGTGACCTCCCAGCTCCATCCCACCCTCAACATACAATGATGCCAATGCCAACACGATGCCTAGCTCAACAGATGATGCCTCGGACTTGGTGACTCCAGGGATCAGGTCAACCAACACTGACGTGCTGGCCGAGCCTCTTTGCTCGTCCCACGTACCCACGATCGGCATGTATGCAGAGGCAGACAGTGGAAAACAGTCCTGGATTTGGAGCTGCTAAGGGATCACTTTCCTAGCACGTTGTTACTGTCACTGAGTTTGACACTGAGATGATTTGAGGTGGGGTTAGGGATGGCTGAATGAATAGTCAAATGATTTTGTTCAACAGCAGAAAGTCTGCAGATGCCAGAAATCCAAAGCAATTCACACAAATTCTGGAGGAACTCAGTAGGCCAGGCAGCATCTATGGAAAAGAGTAAACAGTCGCCGTTTCAGGCCAAGACCGAGAGGGAAGAATGTCAGCCTGGAACATCGACTCTTTTCCACAGATGCTGCCTGGCCTGCTGAGTTCCTCCAGCATTTTGTTAGAGTTCATTAGATGACTTTGAGAAACCGCTGCCTTTCCTGAATGTAACTTGGTAGTTAATTATTCAAACCATTAGGCTAATGGCCTGGACAAACCAGAAATTCTGGATCGGAGCTGCCAGCGGTAATTAGAAAGACTTGGTGAATATTCTTGTCTCCTATCCTGTTACCGAGAGAAAAGCTGGCTGAGCTGAACTTACCTAACGGACACAAGTGCCCAGTTGCACTCAAGGAAGGCAAAACCAAAATATATCCACCATCACTTCTGCCTGCAATGTAAAGTCAAATGTCTCCTTTAAAAAAACACAATGTGCCATTCAGAATGGTCTCTCTTAAAAAAAACAACAGATTTTCATGACTTGGGGGGTTCTTTTTTCCTCCTGGGGGCTGAAGAACGTGTGGAGGCAGCCCACTGGTATCACCACTAGTGGTGCTAGAAGAAAAATACTGGAATTGGCAACAGGAGACACAATTGACTAGGCCACCATCACCTGTTCAGAATTGCAAGCTTCTGCCTTGCTGGGGCTGCACCAATTACACTATTATCCTCATTAAAGCTGCATCCTGCTGTCACTAGATGTTATCGTAAAACTCTCCATACCATCACATCAGGTAAGGTTCAGCCATTCTAATGACACCGTCAAACGGAACGGAGGCCAAAGGCCCAATATCTGCGAATATGGGCCACAGACTCTGGAGGCAGCCTGCCCTGGGGTTGGGGGGCCTGTCTGTGTGTTTGAGTGGGGAAGGGGCTTGTTTTGCTCCTGCTGTTATTGCTTGCGCTGTGTTTTCACTGGAACGTGTGGTATTGCGCTGCTGTTTGTAACGTATCAAAGTACACCACCGCCAGTAAAGTACACCCTGAAATGTGACAGGTGGTTTATGAATCCAGATCTTTTCTCACTGAAGTTCTTGTTCCAATTTATTATTTCAGCAAGCAACAAATCCCTCTGCTCCAGACAACTGCAGTTATAGTTACAGCCTGTAGATGTATGGTGAAGAGTACGTTGCCCGGCTGCATCACAGCCTGGTATGGAAACACCAACGCATTTGAACGGAAGACCCTACAGAAAGTGGTGGAGTCAGCCCAGTCCATCACGGGTAAAGCCCTCCGAACCATTAAACACGTGAAACGCTGTCGTAGGAAAGCAGCATCCATCATCAGAGATCCCTACCACCCAGGCCGTGCTCTCTTCTCGCTGCTGCCATCAGGTAGAAAGAATAAGAGCCTCAGACTTACACCACCAGGTTCAGGAACAGTTACTACCCCTCAACCATCAGGCTGATGAACCAAAGGCGATAACTACACTCACTTGCCCATCCACTGAGATGTTCCCACAACCAATGATATCACTTTAAGGACTCTTTATCTCATGTTCTTGTTATTTATTGCTATTTATTTATATTTGCATTTACACAGTTTGTTGTCTTCTGCACTCTGGTTGATCTTTCATTGATCCCGTTTACAGTTACTATTCTATAGATTTGCTGAGTATGCCTGCAGGAAAATGAATCCCAGGGTTGTATTTGGTGACAGATGTACGTTAATAACGAAATTTACTTTGAACTTTAGAGCAAGGCTGAAACTGAAAGAGGCCACCAGCAACAGCTTTATGCAAATATCTTTCAAGCACTACAATATCCCACACATTTTAAAATCGTAATTTCACCCCCTTCCTTTAACGAGTTACTGCCACTAGGTTTGGTCCCGCAGGAAGTGGCAGCATTTGGTTGGTCTTCACATGTAAGCCTGACTGTAAGTTATTTGGCTGTGGACATTCCTCCGTCCCTCAAAGGTTACTTCGCTCTCAGAAGGGATAAACAGGCAGCAATCAGAGGGGTGAACCCCTGGTCATTTAGGGGAAGCTGAATGAGTCAGTAAAAGTAACACAACCTGGAGATCAAATCTATTCCGGGTGTATAATAATGCCGAGAGTAACCCATACGTTTATGCAAAATCACTTCCTTCATAGTCAAGACCAAAGTGAAGCTTAGCAGCACGTTCACTGTTAAAAGTATGTGGATTTAATCAACCTAGGTACTTTCAAAATGAGTATGTAGGTCCAGAAAGATAAACTTAATATGAAAGAGGCCTGAGGAAAGTGAAAGATTGAATAGGTTAGGACTTTATTCCTTGGAATGTTGAAGATTGAGAGGAGATTTGATAGAGGTATACAAAATTATGAGGGTTTAGATACCGGAAATGCAAGGCCTTTCTACTGAGAACGGGTGTGACGACAACCAGAGGCCATGGGTTAAGGGTGAAAGGTGAAAAGTTTAAGGGGAACAAGAGGGCAAGCTTCTTCATTCAGAGGGTGGTGAGGGTGTGGAACGAGCCGCCAGCGTAGATGGTGCATGTGAGCTCGATTTCAACATTCAAGAGAAGTTTGGATAGGTACATGGATGGTAGGGGTATGGAGGGCTATGGTTCCGGTGTAGGTCAATGGGAGTGGGCAGTTTACACGGCTTGGCACAGACTAGATGGGATGAAGGACCTGTTTCTGTGCTGTACTTTTCTGTACCTATGAGTAAGAAAGTGAAAGAGAGAGTGGTTTGGACTAAAATCTGTTTAAGATCCTGAAACAGATAGGCTGCAGATAGAAACAAATATTTAAGTGCATTTCCTCTCGAACATAAAGACGGCTTTGTGAATAAAGCACTGAAGTTGGAAACCATGTTAAAAATCTCTCAAGGAATGTACATGAAGTTTAATTCCATCCTGATGTTAACTAACCAGGACAACGTCTCTTTCCAAAAAAATGACTACATATCTTTGTATCTTACAAACTGTAACAAAGTTTTATAAAGGTTGATTTGTGATCATTTTAACCTCATCGTACAGATTTTCTACTGGAACCCTGCCCTTCTGAATTCCATAACTGCCCAAGCAGAAAACCAGCAAAATGACGCCGCCGACTGTCACATCGAGGCAGCGAGAGCTGTTGGGTCTCTTCTCTCTCTCTCACTTTGGCAGGAACGATACCTCTCGCCCCCTCGTTAGCAAGACAAAGGGGCTGCTGGGATGTTGACGCGTTGGGAGGGACACCAGTTTTTGTTGGGACTCTAGATCATGGTCTCTTTGGGGGCTTTGCTGTGCTTGCATGGTAGGGCGGAGGGGCTGAAGTAAGTAGGGAGGAGGGGTCGATGCCTTTGCTGTTGCTTGTGCATGGGGAGGCAGGAGGGGGGGACTTCTGGGGGTTCTTACGTGTTTTTTCTGCCATTCGTTCTTTGGGGTTTTTTTTCCTTCTATTTCATTGATGTCTGAGAAGAGTAAGAAATTCAGGTTGTAACTGCATGTATTCTCTGACACCGTATGGAACGCTGAACCACTACTGAATCACTGAACTTTCAAGCCCAGTGTGTCCAGATAAACTCCGGCAGGCAGTTGAAGTGCTCAATTGTTAAATTTTCTAGTCAGGTACAACTTACATAAAGTACATTAAACCACCGGGCCGTTAGCCGGTCACAAAACCAGTACAAAAATCAGATAAGCAGGTCACAGTTTCACAATTCTCAGCCACAGACTCTGCTGCAGTGTTATTCAGTACAGCGAGGCATGAGAAATCTTTGAACCACAATGGCGTAGATTCTACGCCGTAGAAGACAGCCATTCGGCCCTTCATGCTGGTTCTCTGCGAAGCTGTTTATTCAGTATCATTCCCTGTGCCATGCATCATTTCCCACAAATGCCCATTGAATTCCCTCATAAAAGCTGCTATTGCTTCCACTTTTCCTACAGTCTTCAGCTCCATACGAGACCACTCAGAATCAGAATCAGGTTTATTATCACTGGTATTTTATTTTATTAAGTGCAATCGTGAATAGCCAGATCAGAAATGCTGATCAAGTCAACTAGTTCCCAGAGAGAACTCTGACAGGCCAATCAGATGGTTCACTGCTGCTCAGAGAACAGGCTTAAGGGTCGCTAGCCCCTGTACCCCAGAAGCACACCCCAGCGATGTGGCGGAGGTACGTGCTATGCATGATCTGATCTGAAAGCGTCACGTTGACTCATAACAGATCGTGTTCACGGTGGAACAGCTTGGTCAAGGATGGGGTGATCAGCACTGATGGACAAATTATACCTCCACTACCCCAAGGCATGTGAAGTGAAAACTGTTAACTTAGCAGCGGCTGTTCAATGCAATACATAACATAGAAGAAAAAAATGACCAAAAAAAAAAATCAATTACAGTATACGTATATTGAATAGATTAAAAATCGTGCAATAAACAGAAATACTGTATATTTTTAAAAAGTGAGGTAGCATCCCAAGGTTCAATGTCCATTTAGGAATCGGACGGCAGAGGGGAAGAAGCTGTTCCTGAATCGCTGAGTGTGTGTCTTCAGGCTCCTGTACCTCCTACCTGATGGTAACAATGAGAAAATGGCATGCCCTGGGTGCTGGAAGCCCTTAATAATGAATGCTGCCCTTCTGAGGCACTGCTCCTTGAAGATATCCTGGGTACTTTGTAGGCTAGTACCCAAGATGGAGCTGATTAAATTTACAACCCTCTGCAGCTTCTTTCAGCCCTGAGCAGTAGCAAACCCACCCACCCCCCCACCCCATACCAGACAGTGATACATGGTACATCTATAGAAGTTCTTGAGTGTATTTGTTGACATACTAAATCTTTTCAAACTCCTAATGAAGTATAGCCGCTGTCTTGCCTTCTTTATAACTACATCGATATGTTGGGACCAGGATAGGAACTCCGTGAAAGTTTTCTCCACTCTTTCTCTCTTCCACTGTCCCTTCCAACCACCAGTCCCACAACCTATCGCTCAACATCAAGCAGACTAAAGAAATGATCATTGATCTCAGGACTCTCATTGAAACCTTTCGAATGTTGAAAGGCCTAGACAGAGTAGATGTGGAAAGGATGTTTCCCATGGTGGGGGAATCTAGGACAAGAGGGCACAGCCTCAGGATAGAGGGACATCCATTTAAAACAGAGATGCGGAAATTTTTTAGCTAGAAATTTTTTTTACCACAAGCAGCTGCGGAGGCCAGGCCACCGGGTGTATTTAAGACGGAGATTAATAGGCCATAGCATCAAGGGTTACAAGGAAAAGGTCAAGGAGTAGGACCAAGGAGGGGAGAAAAGGATCAGCCATGATTGAATGGCGGAGCAGACTCGATGGGTCAAATGGCCTAATTCCGCTCCTATGTCTTATGGTCTATGGTCCATTAATAACTTTGTTTCTCTCTCAACACAAAATGCTGACTGGCCTGTTGAGTATTTTATTTATTTCAAGTTTCATTTATTTGTTGAGATGCAGTGCAGAACAGGCCCTTCCTGCCCTGAGAGCTGCGCCACCCAGCAGTCCCCCGAATTAACCCTAATCATGGGGCAATTTACCTACCAACCGGTACGTCTTTGGACTGTGGGAGGAAACCAGAGCACCCGCAGGAAACCCACACGGTCACGGGGGAGAACGTACAAACTCCTTACAAACAGCGGCAGCGACTGAACTCGGGTCACCTGTACCGTAACCGCTATGCTACCCAGTGCCGCCTTTTTGAGCACTTTCACTCAACGACACGTTAGGGAAGATTAATCGCAGCAATTTGATTCTCCTATACATGCACCCTTGAGATGTGGGAGGAAAACGGGAGCGTCTGGAGGGAACACAGGTGGTCACAGGAAGAACGGGCAAATTCCTCACAGAGGGCAGAGCACCGAATCCCTGTCAAATGAAGGGGCATGGCTGGTAGGCTGGTAATGACTTTCAGCACATCTTTGTGTTAGATCGAGTGATGTTATTTCACAAGACTCAAGCGACTGTTGTCAATTTTCCACGTGGCAAGCGTACTTCTCCCTGCTAGACGATGGGTCTTATTTACAGTGTTAATAGCCTATGACCTTTTTTTTTTGTTTTGTGCATTAATTCAAGAACTCTTCTCTTTGTAACCTCGTTTTCACATCTACCAAGCCACCGACGGAACATTTCCAGCTACTCTGGGCGACCAAGCTGTTACTGCTGAGTTTGCAACAAGACGCGAAACCTCGACGGCTTATTCCTCTCCACAGATGCTGCCTGGCCTGCCGAGCTCCTCCGGCATTTTGTGCGCGTGCTCATCCATAGCAACCTGCCTGCTGCAAGGAGGGCAGGTCGTATTCAGCGATTCAGGAACAGTTCCTGCCCCCATCACCCGATTTCTGAATGGACGCTGAATCCATGAACACTACCACACTAACTTTCTTTTTGCAAATACTGAAGGAACACCAGCACCACACAGACTGCAACAGTTTGAGACAACAGCTCACCAACACAATTTCAATAGTGATTCTAGATAGGACTGTGCAGCAGCGTAGCCTTCCTCTGTCCACCTGTGTTCACAGTGGGACAGAATTTAATTAACAACAGCTGTTTTAAGTTCTTGACCGCCGATTTTTAGTAAATAACGAAAAAAAAAGAATTCAATATCCTGCAGCTAAATGTCTTGTGGTTAAAAGAATCAGGTTTACTATCACTGGCCTATGTCGTAAAATCTGCTAACTTCGTGGCAGCAATACAATGCAAAACAATAGATAAAATAAACTGTGAATTACTATAATACACACACACACACACACACACACACACGCACACAGAGTTGCAAGAAAATAGTTGTGAACCCTTTCATATTAACTGGTTTTCTGTGTTAATTACTCATAAATATGGTCTGATCTTCATCTAAGTCACAATAATAGACGAACACAATCTGCCTAAACTAATAACACATAAACAATTGTACCTTTCATGTCTTTATTGAAGACATTGTTTAATCATTCACAGTCCAGGCTGGAAAAAGTATGTGAACCCTTGTGTTTAATAACTGGTAGAACCTCCTTTAGCAGCAATAACCTTCACCGAACATTTCCTCCAGCTGATCAGACATGCACAGTGGCAAGGAGGAATTTTAGACCATTCCTCCATACAAAACTGTTTCAGTTCATCAATATTTCTGGGATACCTTGTATGAACAGCCTTCTTCAGGTCAAGCCATAGCATCTCAGTTGGGTTAAGGTCCAGACTCTGACTTGGCCGTTCCAAAAAACAAATTTTCTTCTTTTCAAATCATTCTGTTGTTGATTTACTCGTGTGGCAGACCACTGTCTTATTGCACCATTCAACTTCTATCGAGCTTCAGGTGACCAGCCACCACCCTGATGCTCTCTTGCAAAATGCCTTAATGCAATCATTGAGGGAACAACAAATTCAAAATTGGGCAGCAAAGCAGCCCTGATCCATGATGCTCCTTCCTCCATGCTTCACAGTTGGGATGAGGTTTTGATGTTGGTGTGCAGTGCTCTTTTTCCTCCAAACATAGCAATGTGCATTTCTGCCAAAAAGTCCAACTTTTGTCTCATCTGTCCACAGAACATTGTCCCAGAAGCGTTGTAGAACCTCCAGGTGGTCTTTTGCAAACTTGAGACGTGCAGCAACGTTCTTTTTTTGGACAGCAGTGGTTTCCTCCCTGGTGTCCTTCCATGAACACCACTCCTGTTCAGTGTTTTTCTTACAGTGGACGCATGAACGGAGACTTTAGCAAGCTCTAGAGATTTCTGCAGGTCTTTTGCTGTTGCCCTTGGATTCTTCCTCACCTCCTCCAGCACCGCAGGTTGTGCTCTTGGTGTGACCTTTGCAGGACGCCCACTACTAGGGAGAGTAGAAACGGTACTGAATTTCCTCCA